>NC_073262.2:136480000-137902500 GCF_029289425.2 Pan paniscus
AATACATAAAGGCGCTGTCATCTGCCCAGGAGATTTGAGGCAATACTTTTGATGAAGCTTGTCAAATTCTTCTTTAATTTCATCATAACGATTCCTTCCGTGGCCTGGCACGTCTTTATCTAGGACTGAAAGAGTTTTGCTGGGTGACACTGACTTTCTAAATATTCCAGAACTATTTCCTTGAACGTGAAGGTCAGATGTCTGCTGCGGGCGAGCTGCGCTGTGTGTGGGGTTGGCCTCTGGAAGTGATGAAGATGAATCGCTCTTGGGCAGGCACCTACCTGCTTCCAGAGATCTTTTGCCTAGGTTTTCAAAAGCCTCACTTAAACTTTTTGCTTTTGCTTTGCTGGAAGGTAAACTCAGCCTGCGGGTTTCTAAGCCCTGAAGGCCACCAGGACTCGCATGACCCCCCCTGTACATGTTCATGGCCCAGGAGTCCGGGAGGCACGTCCGGCGAGGCTGGTTCCTGGGACTCAGGCAATATTCCCGATGAAGCTGATCAAATCGGATTTCAATCTCCCTCTGACGGTTCTCTCCATGGCCCTGTCGTATTGTTGGTCTGGAAACTATTTTTACAGGAGAAATTAACCATTGTAATGTCCTAAATCTATTTTCCTCATCAAGATTATACGTTGCACTGGAGTCGAAGTAAATCAAGGAAGAATACTTCGAGGGTGTCACTTTGAGCTCCTTCCAACTTGGATCTAACTTATGGATTTGGGGTTTGTTGACTTCAAGAAAAGCTTTTTCCAATTTCAAACCTGTCTTACGGCAAGAAACATCTAATACGTTCTTGCAATCTCTTAATGCCCCTGTCTCTTTCACAGGCTCAGAGCAGGGTACGAAGTTCTCCTTGGAGCTCCTCTGAGAACGTCTGGCTCCTTTGCAGTATGTTTTGTTCATCCTGCTCTGATATCTGTGCCTCCTCCTGGAGTTCCAGTTTTGCATGATGAACGTTTTGGTGGAGATGATGCTTGATGGCTTTGTGCTCAACAGCCGGCTCATGGAGTGCAGCATCCCTGCGTACAGGTCACTGATGGTCACATTGCAAATGTCATCATCTTCAAAGGGCTGGCTGCTTAAGAAGCTACTGCTACTGGTCTCTTGTAGGGAGAGGCTGTCATTTCTAGGTACTAAGGCCATGTCTGTGGAGGAAGGATGCAAAGGATCCCATTCTCTGGGAGATGAAGCTGGTTTCGCTGGGTCACCAGGACTCTTTCCGGAGATATGACTGCAGTATCCTGGAAGAAAAGATACACATAAAGTAAAGGTGTGTTACCATTCTAAACCATCCATGTGCACAGATGACAAAACTTAAGATTGGATCAGGACTATGTTTTTTTAAGCAATAGCAAAAACAAAAACACCACAAATGTGTAGGAGTAGACTCTTCTCAGAGATATTTTTTGGTATCAAAATTTGATTTCTACTCTCCATCGTACATTTCCCAAAGGTGTCTTCCTTTCCCTCTAGGCTGTTTAGAAGATGGATGCCTTTTCAAAAGCTAATTAGAAACTGAAAAATGACAACACTGTTTACCTACAGGGATGGGAAGGGGTGTAAGACTTCTAAACAAACCTCTTCCTATAGCTTTGACTTTTGCATCATGTAAATGTTTCCTATATTTAAAAAAAAATAAACCAACAGTGATGGGAAAAAACCATAAAATTGAACACAAACAGAAAAAAAAACCTGTATGTTAAATTGATAACTGAAAGAGAAAAAAAAAAGAGTCCAAATACTCTGAGTGTCTGCCTCTTAAAGAGATATTGTCTAAAGATAAAAAGAGCTGCTTGGAAATTTTCAAGCTTATTTAGTAGATGGTTGTGAAGAGTGGTAGCAGGTGCTGCAATGCTAGAGTTATTTTATGCTGTACAATTGACCAGATGAGCACGTGTTAAGTCATTGCGGCTGGTGAGAACTGGGAGAGGCAGATATGGCATCAGGGCAGGGGTGAAGAAGTGCTCAAAAACGCATGGCGTTGCACTACACGACACAAAAGCCAGCCTGAAAGGGGCTCCCTGACAGCTAAATCTGGGGTTACTTGAGCGTCAAATTGAATACTGGCAATGGATTATAACATGTGAATCAAAGAACAAAAAGACTCCATGAATTCCTACTGATCCTAAAAAATAAAAATAAAATAAATCAAAGCATGAGAGAGAACTACAGGAAGCAAAAAAAAGAACCAGAGGGGAGATAGCTCTTTTGAACAGAATAATGCCAACTGACGTGTGCCAAGGAACGGCAGAGACAGAAACAACCTGGGCGGGGACCTCCACCCAGGCGATCCGCATTGCTGGCTTCTAAGTCAGTGGGTGAGAAGCTTTTAGAGAAAAGGTTCCTAGGAGATCTCAAAGAATCACACATAGATGACTCCAAGGAAAAAGGGCCTGTCGCAATGAGAAACATCGAATTAAGGTCTTACCTTAACTCAATGACCAGCCTAAAAGTCACCAAGAATGGGACAGACTGACCAAATGTTCTGAGAGGACACGTCATCCCTGTAGTAATATTGCCAAAAATGTTTAACGTGAACCTAACCACGAGGAAGCAATCAGGTCCAAATTCAGGGACATTCTGCAAAACTACTGGCCTGTGCTATTCAAGAAAGGCAATAATATGAAAGGTGGCCACGAGGGAGAAAAGGCCAAGGAGCCACTCTTGATGGAGGGAGACTAAATGCAACGGTGGTACCAGCCTGAGTGGGTCCGGAAGTGGTCAGGCAAACCAGAAAGGCTGCAAAGGACATCACTGGCACAACGGGTAAAACAGTACTGCATCAATGTTCAATTTCTGGCCTGTGTTAAGCGTACTGTAGTCATAAAGGAGAATTAGCCAATTTTTGGAGGTATTTAGGGATAAATGCATACACAAATGCAAATAAATACACACTGTGTGTGCACGTGTGTGGCGGGAGGTGATAACGCAAATATGACAACATGTTAATTGTGAAACAAGTGAAGGGTGTTCACTGTACTAGTCCTGTGCTTCTGGAGATGCAAAACTTTTCAAGCTAGTAAATTGGAATAAAGAGCAGACGTGGAGGAGAAAACAGCTCATTTTGAAACATCTTAATCTTCCAGTGAAATCCAAGTGTATCTCTAACAAGTTATGTTGATGAAACACACCAGGAAATGATGGCGTGGCCAGTATGAGCAGCTCTGAGGGGCCACGCAGCTCCAACAAAAGTGAAGGAAACACGCACCGTTCATACAGTTTCTATGTCACACTCACCAGGGGCAGGCACGGCAGGTGAGGCCAGTGAAGGCAGCGGAGTCACACGTACATCCCTTCCAGCTCTGTTACCTGCACACTGAAATCAGAGCCAGTGGTTACAAGAAAAAAGTTGCCAGGTGTCAACTGGGTGCAAGGAGCTGGGTTCTCCCCTGACAATGTGGAATGTGCATCTTAGCACAGCCGTGTCGACAAGCGTGTGAATGTGGTGACAGTGGCCAGCTAGGCTTCGGGCAGTGGGAAGAAAAAATGTCCCACTAAGATCTGGACAGTTGATGTGGTCTCCAGGATAGCTTCCAGCCACAGTCACCACTCACCTGCCAGTAACTTCTTACCCCAGGGGCGCTGGTAGCTTTCTTTGTCTAGCATTATACTCAGACCACAAGAACGCCTAGGGGCCAGCTGGACGGTGGACAAAGAAGACCCAGTAGATCCGTTCGTTCCTAACCCTAATCTGTTCCCTGGATCAACACAGCAACCAAGAGGACACCACTTGCTGCCTTGGGTTAAAGGAAAAAGCATTTCAGGTACATCCACTAAGTCGGTGGTCCGCAAATACAGGCTTTCCACTGGTCAGCAGCACAGTAAGAAAACACATACACCCCTGTGAGATTGCTGCCTTTTTCTGGAGATGAATTCTTATTCTGCAATGTGTACTTCCTAAGTATTTGGTGTTGCAATGTCCTTTATTCTATGGCAGAGGGCACTGACCTTAAGAGAGGGGTTGGCAGGTGAGTGTGCCCACCTCTCATGCCATCACATCCCCCCCCCAACATGACCTCTCAGCAGGCGGGACAGGTGCCAAGGGTCAGCCTCCTCACCTTGCAGCTGATTCTAGCCTGATCACACCAGGGAATGTGGGGACTATTGCTTCCCTAACTATGCAGTTTCAAATCCTGGGCCAGAGGTCGGGGCTGCTCTTAAGAGTCCCGTGTGTGGCCCCAGTCGTTTTTTTTTTTTGTTTTTTTTGTTTTTTTTTGAGATAGAGTCTTGCTCTATCACCCTGGCTGGAGCACAGTGGCACAATCTCAGCTCACTGCAACCTCCGCCTCCTGGGTTCAAGCGATTATCCTGCCTTAGCCTCCCAAGTAGCTGGGATTACAAGCACCTGCCACCACACCCAGCTAATTTTTCTATTTTTAGTAGAGATGAGGTTTCACCATGTTGGCCAGGCTGGTCTCAAACTCCTGACCTCAAGTGACCCACCTGCCTTGGCCTCCCAAAGTGCTGGGATTACAGACATGAGCCACTGTGCCTGGCTGCACCACTAGATTTTTCTGTGAGTTGCCCCAGAACAGTGGGCAGAGCGCCCCTGCCAGGGCTCCCACCTTCCTGATGGCACTGCCCTGGGGGACCTGGAGTGTTTATTCAAGAAAAGCAAGTATGTCAGCATGTGAATAAAACAATTTGGAAATCATTACTTCAAATGCTCTTTACGGGCTCTGTAGAAAAAACAAAAAGCATAATAACACCGTACCTCAATGTATTTAGTTTATGATCTAATTATATAAAAACAAACAACTGGGAAACAGATTACCTCAAAATACTCTGCACCTTGTAGCAGTATATCCACTTGGGTCAAGTATTTCCTTCTTAATTCATTTTTCAAAGGGCTTTGAGGCACTGCAGGCTGATCAAAAAAGAGAAGTCAGAATTTTTAAGAGCTTCTGAGTATAGCTGACCTTTTGGATTGTGGAACAAACTGGCAAGCTCATTAATGTACAAATCTTTACATGATGCTACTCAAAGTCACTTTCACCTCCATGATGTTATTCAAAGTCACTTTTTCACCTCCTATGTTAATAATCCAAAAGAATGTAAAAAGACAAAAAAAAAAAAATAAAAACCATGTCTAGAGAAGTTTATGACAGCATTGCCAGACCAGGAAAAAAAAAATCTGAATATTCATAGGTGAGTTCAGGACTCAACTACTGGTAATAACTTCAAACTGGTAAGTTTATAAGAAATTCAGTGCTCCTGGCCGGGTGTGATGGGTCATGCCTGTAATCCCAGCACTTTAGGAGGCTGAGGCAGGTGGATCACTTGAGGCCAAGAGTTCGAGACTAGCCTGGCCAACATGGTGAAACTCCATCTCTACTACAATACAAAAATTAGCTGGGCATGGTGGCGGGTGCCTGTAGTCCCAGCTACTTGGGAGGCTGAGGCAGGAGAATCGCTTGAACCCCGGAAGTAGAGGTTGCAGTGAGCTGAGATCGCCCCACCGCACTCCAGCCTGGGTGACAGAGTGAAACTCCATCTCAAAAGAACCAAAAACAAAAACAGAAATTCAGTGCTCCAGCTCAGGAGGCTCTCCTACCCCTCCCCTGCTAGACACTGGAAATAGAGGGCGTCACCCTCTATCCTCTGCTGAGTGGGGCTGGCACTTTGGTTCTTGACTCTTGGTACCACCCTCTTCCCCTTTGTTCCAATCCCTACACAATCTCTCAGTGGGCATCCACTTTCTTCCCCAGGACCATGGCCTTTTTCTTCTTAGTCACTGAAAGTCACACATGGGTGCGTGGGAAACCCTCTGCACAAAAGTAGCAATTTTAGAGGAAAACCATGCACCAGGTATTCTAGCAGGCAACAGAGTGTGACACGGGGGCCAGGAAAGATGCTGGAGCTGGTTAAGCTCTGTGTAAATTCTCATCTATCCCAACCAAGGAGGATAAGAAGCACATCCCATAAGAAAACGGGTGGTTTCTGTGACCCAGGGGGCACTCTGGGAAACAGACATATAAATGACACTTACTGTTTAGGTTAGTGACGGCTGCCCAATGAGACGACCTTGTGACTTGGGGCATTTGAGGACAGACCTGGAAATACTCCCTAGAACACCTCTCTTTTTACCCTGCCCCTGTAGGGGAGACTGACCGAGAGCCCAACTTTCCTGTCGTGTGCTCATCCAGGCAGATGGCGCCCTGCCAACCACACTGACAGCTTTATCTGCAGAGTGAAAATCATCGTGAATCAGGCTTGCACTGGGGGTAGAACTGGCTGCCAGGTGCCAGACTGAGAGGAGGGCCTTACCGCTGAAGGGAATCTGGACACGAGGAAATCCGAGACTTGGAAGTAGCAAAAGCCAGCCTCAGGAGAGGACTTCCAGAAAAGCGCAGGCAGCGCTGCCCGCCTCAGGCCACATGGGCTTTGATGGACCCACCCCTGAGCCCCCAAGCGCCCCCTCTGTCCATTCATTACTAAAGGCAGCACTTACTGCTAAGGCCCAAGCAACTGACTCTTCCTGGTCTGACGTGGCATCGACCTCACCGCTTTTTGAATCTAAAAGTCAAACAAGTAAATCTCAATCAGGATTTTCAGGAAGGAGTGCATTTTCCTCTCAAGGATGGTTTTGGCATCACTTCGAGTAAGTTGTACAGTAAAAATCCCCATTGCTTCAAGGGTGCACCCACTGGAGCCATCTACGGCTGCCCATGGTTCTTAGTAACCCAGAGAACCCCTAGAATGGGAAACTGCCTGGGGCCATGGAGTGAGGAAAGGCAGATTCTGCACCACCTCCAGCTTTCCATGGCCTCTGAGCCTGGAAGTTGAGACGCTCAAGCCCAGCACCGCTTGACAGAACTTCCAGTGGCCACGGAAAGTTCTCTGCCTGCTGTCCTAGGCCAGCCACTAGCCACACAGGGCTACTGAACAGCTGGGATGTGGCCAGTAAGGCTGAGGAAATGGATTTTAAATTTTATTTCACTTTCAACTAATTTAAATATCATCCAGAGAGGGCTGGTGGGTGCCATACTGGGCAGTACATCTGTCAAATAACTATTTCCTGTGATTTCAAGCAGTTGGGGAAATTCATGGACCTAAGGATTTATAGTTAAAATCTGGATTAATAGCAGCAAACGCATAGCACCACAGGTAAATATCCTCATGAAGAGCTTTCCAATTCTACTCTGAAAGACCACCAGCTTCCCTTTAGCGACTCAACACCCATCACTAACTATTGGTGTAGGCAAGGTGCCAGGAAAGGGACTGGGCAGAGGGGGACAGAGGCTGCGGAAGGCCAGTGTCCAGGAGAGACAGGTGTTTAAAGGCTAGTGACAAAACTGTTTCGCAAGCAGAGGAACCCAGGTCTAAAGAGCTCAGATAAGAGTGGGGGTCTGTTCCAGCCTGGGGATCACAGGGGCTTCCCGGGGGCAGCGAGGAGGCCATGCGGTCAGGCAGGACTTCAGGCCCCATTCTGGGTTCTGGCCTTTTACCCTAAAAGCAATGGGAAGCCACGTGTTGCATCAGAGAAGCGGCTTGACCACATTCACAGGGGCGTCAGTGGGGCGGAGGGAGCCCGGGTGGGGTTGGGGGCTGGTGCTCAGCGGGGACATGAGAGCTAACGAAGCACAAGGCACAGGACAGGGATGCCTTGGCCATGAGGAATGAGGCAGAGGCTGAGATGAAGACCCTGGGTTTCTGGCTAACGCTAGAGGGAAGACGGCAGGGGCCTGTACTGAGGCGCAGAGCAGAAGATGGGGAGCCTGTCTGTCGGGCTGAGTCTTAGCTGTGCCAAGTCTGGACATGAAGTATTGAAGCAGAGGGGCTGCTGGGCAGTAAAACGCCCCCAGTTGAGTTCTGGCTGGAGGTTACAGTCAGCACACAGAGAAGCCATGGCTCCACCCGGGGGAAGGGCAAAGGCAGCTCAAACAAACCCTCTAGAAAGGGCATCCAGCAGGGACAGGAGGCGAGCAGACTGCAGGCTGGGAAGGACGAAGACAGAAGGAGGAAAACTGGAGGAGCATGGGGCCGAGGAGCAGGAGGCCACAGAGGCCCAGGCCAGAACTTCCGGAAGGTTTAAATGCTATGGAGAGCGCAAAACCCAAAGAATGCCAACAGGATTTAGCAATGGGGTTGTGAGAAACCTCACCCAGAGTTGGGCTTTAGAGATGGAGCCGAAAGGAGTCGGGAGAGGAGGAACACACGGGGTTGGTAGGGTAGGGAATCCATGGCAGCAAACGGAGCAGGTTATTTCACTCTGGTGGTAAAGGGAACTGGGCAAAGGGACGTGGCAAGGAAGGGGCCCAGGACAGGGGAGAGCCACGAAGGGTCTGATGTATCTAACGTGAGTCTGAGCGCATCTAAATACCGATGGATGGATCCAGGGGACAGAGACTGAAGACAGAAGGAAGGGGTGAGGGACAGATTCCCTAGAAAAGAGGACAGGATGGGGCTGGGCAGTGAGACTGGCCTGGGGAAAAGGAAGGAGCCTCCTAGAAGGACGAAGTGGGAAGCTGCCCTATAGAAGTGAGGGTTCACAACACCACCCTGTAGGGGCAAATCTTAAGTCTTACTAAATCTGGATATTAACTTTTCACATGGAGGGGCATGTTTATTTACTGAAAAAACACCTGAGTACCATTCATATGTCAGGCACCGGATGTAACTGTGGGCAAGGCAGAGCTCAGAAGGAATCAACAGGGTACTTTAACATGATTTTAGTTTTTAAGATATACCTTAGAAAAAATAAAAACTTCACTACTGAGGAATCTAGGCTTTAAGCTGTTGTAACAGGTGCGTCAGGCCTGGTCCCTCCTGACTTCAGTTCTCTGACGAAGGCAACACTCACCGGCTCCCAGGACTGTGTGGTGCGAGGGAAGCTCAGGACCCCAGGCTGCAGCTTGCACGGAGCCATCTGTCCTGTCCGCGGGCTTCACGGAGGAGTCCTCCAAGTGCAGAAGCCAATAAAAACATGGTTGTTTGAGTGACAGCACATTTCAAAGTCACCGCAAAATAATAAAACTGCAATCCTTCTGTTAACACAGGAGACAGCAGGAGCCTGCCACAAGGCTTCTCTTCTCCCTGCATGTCCACTTTATAAGAGGCCTCAAGAGCGTAGGAAGGAGCTGAGGCTCCCCTGGGTTGCAGCGGGGGCTGCTACTTAAAAAGCCACTTGGAAGGAGCAGGGAAAGTCAGGGGCCCAGGCACGAGCAGATAAGCTCACACCTCCTAACACTGGCCCAGGGATGACAGGGACTGGGGCAAACAAAAAGCCAAACTGAAACAGAACAAAATTGTCCTGAGGTCATCAGCGAGAACAGAGAAATAGTCAAGTGGCCCCTGGGCAACTTCCTGTGATCTTTAAAGAATATGCTGGAGTATTTAAGGCGGGGAGGAGCCAGTTTAAGCCCAAGCTAACCACAGAGGCAGCTGCTTGTCCTGACCAGGAGCTCACACCTGGTGGGCAGAGGTGGTCGGGCAGCCACACTCCTGGTCAGGCCAGCTTCAGCTCTCCAGAGCCTGCTCTATAGCAGGCCCCACGAATAATCCCAGAGCATGGCATTGGTGGGTTCTCATTAATGAAATTCAAGCATTCAGGATACCAGATTGGCTGAAATATTAGTATTTTAGGAACCACCCAGCCTTATAAAAACAGGGCATGAGAAGGTGGCGAGGCCTATACCGTTAGGGATGGTCCTCAGGTGTCAACTCTGAGGGTTCAGAGGACTTGGGGCTATCCAGAAGCACTACAGGGTAACTGAAGCCCACTTCCAGAATATCAGAACCTTTGCTTCCAGTGAAACCGTCACGTAAGGTGGAGTTTACAGGGTTGTTTTGTGGCTGTGTCTGAGGCAGAACCTGGTTTGAGAATCACAGAGAAGCAGACGATCTACACCAACCCCAAACTACGTGGTAGCTCTGGTAGCTACAAACAGAACCCAGGCATTGTGTTATAACCAACCCAGCACAGGTCAACACCCGGCCTGCCAGGGCCCACAGCCTCCCCCAGCCTCCAGGGCGGCAGGAGCACCAAGTTGTCTGGGAAAAGGTGAAGGCAGATCTGGACACTGTCACCAATAGCAATTACAGTGAAGTCAGAGATGTCCCAGCTGAAATCTCAGGCTACGCCCAGTTTCCTAATCCCAAGAAAGGGTCTGAAGATTCTGGAGACCCAGGTAGGGGTCCTCCTACATTTTAAGCAAAAACCTTAAATAAATCTTTAAATGAAAACTTTCTGCCACCAGGACCATATTAAGCACTGGTCTAATGAGTGGACATCTCTATTATGCATAATTCAAAGAGTATATATACTTTAACCCAATAATCCCAATTCTCAGCATTTATCGAAAAGGGGGAATATCAGTATTGGGAAGAGATAAGGACCGGGATTTTCTCTGAAAACCATTTCTAACAGAGGCTTTATAAATAAAGTTTTATTGGAACACTGCCACGTACACTCATTTACATATTATTTTCGGCCACTTTCCTCCTGCAACACAGAGCTGAGTAGTTACAACAGAGACCATACAGCCAGCAAAGCCTAAAATATGTATCATCCGGTCCTTTGTGGAAAAAGTGTGCTGACCCTTATTTATTAATAAAGGAAGCCACAAATAGCTAATTGCCTATCAACAGGAGAGCAGTTAAAAAAACATGATTTTTAAAATAATTATATAATTTTATAATTATACAACAGTTGATGAAGAGAAGAGTTTGCCAGATGTATTAACCGGAAAAGTGAGGGAGAAAAAAATGCATTTATAAAGATGTGTATTATAGGGAATCACATTGAACTAAAATAGCATTAGTGACCATCTTTGCAGAGAGGAATCAGCTCATTTATGTAGTTGTATGTACTTTTAACATTTTTATGACTAGAATAATTAATCAAGAAGATTTGATTTCAAATTTGCTGTTAATATCGTCACCTTGATCTTGATGTTTTTCATTCTTGGGTACAGGTTCCTTGACCTGTGACCACAGAGAGGAACCATGTGGCATCTGAGAGGCAGTGATTAACCGAATACCAGATAACCTGGCAAAAGCCACTGTGGCAAAAGGGCTCCTGGATGCCCCCGTAGAAAGGCCAACAGCACCTTCCACTAAAATAACGGGTCTCAGAGCGACAACAACCTCGGATCAACTAGGCAGGGAAGCCAGGGTCTTCCAAAGGTAGAAAAATGCAGAAGGAAAGACCTGTGATCCTCCAGGCCGCACCTCCCCTCATCTCTCTTCCTCCCCTTTCAAAACAGGAAGAGAGACATTCTTCTTCCCTAGAAGGAACTGGATTTGGTATTTTCTGTAAGGACCCAAACAAAGTGAGTCCCTCGCTGGGCTGGCACGTGGCCTTGGGGAGGGTTACCCAGCTGGCCCAGCCCCTGCACATGTATTATCAGAGCCCCTCAGCCTGTGACACAGGAAACACAGGGTGATGAAAAAGGCCAAATATTACACAGTGACTCCTTGCACTTGACAAGCTACAGAAGAAACGCTTCTAAATCCTTAAAAACAGAAAGAGTATAATCATGAGAAAAAGTGCCCCGTGGTGGCCTCTGGGTAAGCTCAGAGGTTGGGCATACCCACACCTTTATTCATATGAATACTCCTCCACAGCAAGGTTATTTGGCAATAAAATTTGACACTAAATACCTGGATCTCTCCTTCGTTTCTTTCCTTTATTAGTCTTCCACCCCAAATTCTCAGTCCTGAAGAAAAGAAACAAAAATGACCATTTACATAATCCTGAACGCTGAACTTCTGCTCAATCTGTGTTCACCAGATGCCAAAGTGACAGGCAAAAAAAAAGGTACAATATTAAAACCAAGCCAGGTTTCTGATACCCTGCGATTGTTCCTCTTTGTAAAGTTTCAGGTTTTTAAGGCAAATTTGTCATTCATGGAAATCTCTCCTACCTACTAGAAAACGGCTCATCAAATTACATCGTTAGCCCAAAAAGTTAAATGAAAACAATGAACATACGACAGCGACTGTCCTTAAAATATATAGAGGGCAATCTATATACCATATAGAGGGAGTAAGCACTTTTCGCAGGCAATCTCTACATCCCATATACTGAATGAATGCTTTCTAAGGGCAATCTACATGTTATACAGAGACCAAAGGGTAGCAGACCTGCCACTGGAATATTTTAGTTTCTGCCTGTGTAAACTTTTCACCCAAGATGTGTCTGGATTGGCTATAAAGGCAGAAAGGTAGGATTTCTTTTAATTCAAGGAGCAGATCTTGTGAACCTTTTGTGTCCGTTTAACGCAACATAGAACTTGCTCTGAGGTTTGTTTTCATTAAGTGATACTGAGTTAGTTATAAAGCTATATGGGAGGAATTGACCCCAGCCAGTGCAAAGTGTCACCAGCTATTTACCAAAAAGAATCCACAAGATTTCAGTCCGTTTACATTAACTATTAAACGGAATGCCTTCTTCTCCCTATTCAGGTACTTGGAGCCTCAAGGAAGACAGTTACTACTCCAAGTTAAACAGGGCAAACAATAGTTAATGTGAGTATTCGCAGTGCGGCGGGGGGGTACTGTTCACAGAGTTTCATAGGGTTGTACGTAACTGTTACAACACCCACGCCCAGGAGACATTATTGTCATCATCCTTCCCATTTCACAGATGAAGACACTGAGACCAGTCCAGCTAAGCAACTGCCCCACGCTGCCATGGTGGGGAGGTGGCCAGCGGGGATGCCAACCCGGTAAGCCGGAGGCATGTGAGCCAGGGGGCACCTATGTGTCTTCAGGAATTGTTCTAATAAGTAATTCAAGTAATTTACAGGTTTAAGGGCACCAATGTTTTGGTTCCTATTAGTTAGGTGAACAATGTTTACTTCTTAAGAGAGCAGGGACAGCATTTCAACCACTCCATTCACACTCTTCACCCGAATACTCAGAAGGTGGGGATGACCCTTACCCTGTGGCGTCTCGTAGGTCAGCGTGGCCATTTGCACCACCGGGGTGTCCTCGAAGGGCTGGTTGTACTGCGGAGGAGGAAGGGGCTTCCTGTCAGGTCCCAGGGCCACGAGGGGCCCCAGACCCGGGCGGAGGCGGCGCCAGCCCGTGAGAGGCCGTTAGTCTGGCCTGGGGCGCCCCAAACGCGGTCTCTGCAGCGGAGCCCCCAACTCCGCCTCTCTCGTCCCACTCAGGAGCACCCCCAGCCCCACCAAACCCTCCTCTCTGCACCCGAGCCCCAGGCCTGCTTCCCCACTCCCCGTTCCGGAGGCCCCAGTCTTTCCTCCCCGTCCCCGCACTGAAGCCTTCGGCGCTGCCTCCTTTTTCCCTCTCCGGAGCCCCCAGTTCCGCCTCCACCTTCTCTCCGCATCCAAGCCCCAGTCCCGCCTCCCCAACCCCCGCTCCGAGCCCTCAGAGCCCCTTCCCTTCCCGTCCTACGTCCCCTCCCAGCCTCACTCCGACACGCAGGCCTCCCCTCCCGGCGGACCGGCGGGGGCCGCACCTTCTCTATCAGCCGCTGCATGCGCCTCTGGAAGCGGCGGCGACTGGCCCTGAGCTTCTGCAGCAGCTGGTCGTCTTCCACGTCCTCGCCCTCCATGGCGCGCAGCGTACCCAGCATCGGACCCAGCCAGTACCCAAGCGCCAACCCGGACTGCAGGGCCTCGCGCGCCACAAACTCAAATAGGAGACTCCGCCCTTCCTGCCTTCCTCTCGGTTTTCTATTGGCTAGAGCGGAGAAGCCGGGCACTGATTGGGCCTTTCAAACAAATTGGCGTCCCACCTTCCGGCCAATCCACTCCCGAGTTTCCAGCCACGCCCCAATGTCCGGCGGAAGGGAGGGAGGGTCTCCGGCCGCCACGGCCGGTGGTAGTTGTACAAACAGCTGTGTGCTTATTAATCAGCGGTGCTGTGCGAGATCCGGTGGGATGCGTGTCATCTCCCGCGCTGTGCACCGGAGATAAGTGCGGCCTGGAGATTTCTGCGTGACTTGCTCTGGGTGTCGCCGCTGGGCGAGGTCCGCCTTCCTCACCCGCCCGCCTGGGATCCCGGCGCAGTTTCCAGGGCAGGGGCCTAAGAAAGACAACCCCAAATTACCAACCCAAAAGGAGGCAGGATAGCGAATATTCATCTAGAAGGAAAAAATAAGTCTCAACGAATGACACATTTAAAGATGCTGACAAATGCGATACACATCACAAAATCCAGGAAAATACTTCTATTAACCCACCTTTTCCCCCATGTATTTCTGATTGCATATTCTGCTTCTTCATTGATATTAATCTTGTAATATTTTCTCCAGAGAGAAGAGCAAGATAAATCAGTCTTTAGTATGGTTGATGGAATTTATGATTGACATCTTAGGAAAGTTTCATTCAGCTTCATCACTTAACCACATTTGTGTGCTTGTGCTGATATGATTACCATAGTATGTGATTGAAAATAAAAGCATTACTGAGCACCAGGAGGTCCCTTAGAGGGGGCTCTTCACCTCCTTTCAGCCTGCACGGCAATTCTATCATGATGTCCTGCGGAAATTTAGGTGGGAGTGGGTGGAGGGTAAGAACTTCAGGGCTCATGTAGTGTGTGTGTCCACAAAACGTGTTGCGTTGTGCTGGACACAGAGATGTGCTGGCCTGATTCCCCTTAAGATGCCACAGCTGCTAGGAGGGCAGTTGGCAGGGGCCTTCAGTTGTCAGCCTATTCTGGGATGATTCAGTTGCAGAGAACTCCCTCACCCAAGGTCCTGCTGCCCCAGGGTGGCCCAGCGCCAGTGACTGATCCAGGTGGGAACAGGAAGGCTGTGTCATTTCAGTCTGATGGAAGAAAACCCTGGGCCACTTTATCTTCCGAGCTCTCAATTCCACGGAATTGGATGGGGTAACCTACCAATCCTGTTTCTTTCCTTCCCTTCCTCCCTATATAAACATCCTCTCTGAGTCTTCTCCAGTTGCAGGATCTACATATTTAATTTGTACCTTTTCCAATTTTCACAAACAGGCCGAAGTGTCTTCCTCCTCCTTCCTTAGGAGTGTTCAGAAACTTAACATGCTCTTCCTTGGACTCTGTGCTTCCCACACATAATTTACTTTTCAAACATCTAACTGGGCCCATTTAGAGACTTCAGACCTTGAATAAGATTTTCTTTTTTCTTTTTGAGTTTTGGATGATTGACTCTTCCATTGTTACCAGATAGAGTTGTCCAGGTTCTTAGTGTGTTGAACAAAGAATTGAACAAAACACACAAAGTAACAAAGGAATGAAGCAATGAAAAACAAAGCAACAGGAGAACGGAGTAAGGAAAGCACAGATTCATTGAAGACAATTCACAGAGTGCGAGCGGGCTGGAGCCCGCAGCTCGAGAGCCTCTTCAATTAGGGTTTTTATAAAGCCAAAAGAACTTGGCAACACCCCTGGGTACCCTTTAGAGGCCTCCAATTGGTTACACCCTATGAAGGATTGGCCTGCGACCAATCAGAGCCTAAAGTGGAAACGGCCTGCAGTCATTCAGGGGCTGAAGTGGAAACTTCTTTCTTGTTATCACAGGAGTGAAGATGTAGCCTATGTCCTGCCCAATCTTGCTTAAAACTGGCTGCATCTGCTGTTCCTTTGCTTATGCCTCAACCCTTTGCTACCCCAGTTCCCTATTCTCCTGCCTCACCATGACTCTCTAACAAGCACGATAGTACCAGTTTTCAAAACTGGCGTCTCCCAGGGCTTATTCTCTATTCCTGGGAAACCATTCCAAGATTTCCTTTGCTGGCTTCACTGACAATCCAAGCATCCGCCTCTGTCCTAGGAGTTTGGGGGCAGCTTCAGTGGAAAGATTTCTCAATCTCAAGTTCAAGTCTGTAATTGAAGTCCAAAACATACTTGCTTTAGCCAAACTCCTTCTGAGCCAGCCAAAGTCCATGCATTAACCCTTATTGTTCTGGCCTGGTGGTCTTCCAGTCATCTCTGACTGGCTTTCCCCATCCCATGGTCTAAAGTGGTGCTCCAGCTAAGGAAAGAAGAACCCTGTATCATGCTTCTCATGTGATGCTGTAGCAGGACAAGCCGCAGACAAAACCCCTCAGACACCGAGTTAAAGAAGGAAGGGCTTTATTCAGCTGGGAGCTTCGGCAAGACTCACGTCTCCAACAACTGAGCTCTCCTGAGTGAGCAATTCCTGTCCCTTTTAAGGGCTCACAACTCTAAGGAGGTCCATGTGAGAGGGTCGTGATCGATTGAGCAAGCAGGGGGTAAGTGACTGGGGGCTGCATGCACCAGTAATTAGAATGGAACAGAACGGGACAGGGATTTTCACAGTGCTTTTCTATACAATGTCTGTAATCTATAGATAACATAACCGAGTAGGTCAGGGGTCTATCTTTAACTACCAGGCCCAGGGTGTGGGGCCAGGCTGTCTGCTTGTGGATTTCATTTCTGCCTTTTAGTTTTTACTTCTTTCTTTGGAGGCAGAAATTAAGCATAAGGCAATATGAGGAGTGGTCTCCTCCCTTAATGCCATTCTCTATAATACCTCACCCTACCACCCTTGGCAGCCTAACCATATTATTCCAGACCTGCTAAGCAAACTCCTTTGCCACCACTTTCCACTCCCACATAACAGGGAAGGATCACAAGTCAGCTCCTTCCCCAGCAGCAGGTTTCTGGGTGCAGCATCTTGGAATCTCACAGGGTTTCCAGAGATGACGGCGGGTGGCTCTGGCTGCCCCTGCACAGTGCCCTCTACTGGCCGGGCTGGGATTTCCAACCCTCCAAGTGCTGTTTAAATGCCTAGGAAATAGTTCTCTTTAAAGTTATATTACGGCTGCTCTTATAAAATGTGCCTGAATTTTGCTTCAAATAAAAGAGATGGAGACTTATTCTGCATGGAGTTGTCATGTAAATATGTTTCTGTTGGAAAGGTGTGGAAATGTTACCACCAGTCTGTGGTTGGAGAAGCGCAGCTTTTGGCTGGTCCCAGCATTGACACGGAAACTGCTGTGTAACGGTGAGAATGTCAGTCTAAGATAAATTATCGCAAACATCAGACCCCACCTATTAGGCTGCTAAGAAAAGGGTTTGCTTTTTTCTGTTGCCCTAGAGCTGATGCAAACACAGAGGCTGTGAAATAGGCAACAAGCTGACTTTCCACGAGATGTCAGCCAAAGCTCACAAAATGTGTTGTTTGATTGAATGAGTCTCACATCTAACTGAAGTAATTAAGGATGCTGGCAAGAATTTAGCTGGAGGATCTTTCGTGAAGCAGTTTATAAAGTCCAATACTAGAAGGATGGCAAAATAAATGATGATACATACTTGTGTTCTATTGGCAACAATTTTGAAGAAGTGTAATTATTGATATCAAAATTCTATATGATCTGTTTAATACAAAAAGGTTATAAACCTGTATTATGTGTGCATTTAAAAAGTATATATTATGTAATTTAAAGTATGATTATACATGTTTTAAAAGTGTGAGTATATACGTCTCAGAATGTTTCCAGGGCCGTCTCTGGATGATGGTGTGATGAATTATTTTTAATATTAGTTTTCCATAGCTGCATTTTCTAGAATGAGCATTTGCTGTGCAATTATGAGTTTGCATTACTGATGTAATTAGAAAACACAGGGGGCCAATTATCTTAGTTCATTCTGTGCTGCTATAATAAAACCTGAGAGTAATGAACCTGTAATTTATAATGAACAGAAATTTATTTCTCACAGATCTGAAGACTGGCGAGTCCCAGCCAGACTGAGTGATTGGCCTGTGGTGAGGGTCTGAGTGATTGGCCTCTGGCGACGGTCTTCTTGCTGTGCCATCTCATGGTGTAAAGTAGGAGAACAAGAGAGGGCAAGAGAGGGCAAGAGAGAGCAAAAGGGAGCCAAACTCATTCTTTTTTTTTTTTTTTTTTGAGACAGAGTCTTGCCCTGTGACCCAGGTGGAGTGCAATGGCGTGATCTCAGCTCACTGCAACCTCTGCCTCCTGGGTTCAAGTGATTCTCCTGCCTCAGCCTCCTGAGTAGCTGAGATTACTGTTGCGTGCCACCACACCTAGCTAATTTTTTGTATTTTTAGTAGAGATGGGTTTGGCCAGGCTGGTCTCAAACTCCTGACCTCAAGTAATCCACCCACCTCAGCCTCACAAAGTGCTGGGATTACAGCCACTGTGCCCAGCCTTCAAACTCATTCTTTTATGAGAAACCCACTCCTGTGATCATTTCCACAATAATGGCATTAGTCCATTCCCTCTGCCCTATGGCCTAATCACCTCTCATTAGGCCTCACCTCCCAACTCTGTTGCATTGGAGATTAAATTTCCAATACATGTTTCTGGGGGACACATTTAAACCACAGCACCCCTCATGTGTTTTTACCTTGGCTTTGCAAAATCAGGGGCCATTTATCCAAATAAGACAATGGCCCCAAACATTCTAAAGCTGCTATTGTACAGCAGGTACAACACATAGCTGGTAGCAATATATTCAGCTTTGTCTTTTCAGTTCAGATATTAAGGGTGGTCTTATCATTCTATGGCAAATCCAAAGTTTCTACTGAGGTCATTTCAAGGACTCTCCCTTAGAAGCATTCTAGGGCATTCTCAGGCCAACAGGTATACTCACTGGGCCTCTTTGCCAAACTCCATTTATCCTTCATATCTGCTGCCAGGTAAGCCAGCCTCAACACTGAGTTCTTGCTAGTTTCATTGAGCTTTCATTGCTGAATTTGTTACCCTAGGATTTATAATCAAAGTAATTAGATCTAGGTATTTCTATAAGATCATTAGACCTTATGGTTTGGGGATAAAATATTTAGTAAATACCTTTGCTTATTCTCCTGCTGCTTGCTTTGTGTGTGTGTGTGTGTGTGTGTGTGTGTGTGTGTGTGTGTGTAGGCAGTCTTATTTCAACTGTCTTTGTTTTGTCCTGGATTATCTTGTGTTTATTGATCGTATAAGGGAGTGTTCCATGAAAGACAGATGCATATATGTTGATTATTTTCTGCTTCAATCTAATCCAGTCTTGAAGACAAATGGTTAGAGGTTCCTTAGACCTGTGACAATTATGTGAAAAGGCAATTAGTCGAACTTAGCCTTGGGCACCCTACAAAACCTTCATAATGACATTTATACTTTTGTCAACTTGTGGAAGACCACCTCTTTGCTCAGTCTATATTTTAGGTCAAACAATTGTTGGGTCATTGGCAGTCTCGTTGATTTCTAGCTTCTGCTTGGTCTAACTTCTGACACCACTCATGAGCGCACACTGTAGCACAGTCGACCGTAGTGACCCATCTTCTTTATGTGTATTTGTCTGTATCAAATTTTCAAACTCCTGCAGAAATTCTTCTTTCTATCTATAGTCTCATTATGATCCTTACTCTTGCATTCTTTTAGGTAGCAGGCAAAAGATGGCAAAAAAAAAAATGGCCATTTTAAGGAAAGTTTGCTGTGTCAAAATCAATTCATATTTTAGGAGGCACTCTAGAAAAACTGGGAGGCAAACACACCAATCTTTCAATAGTCAGCTTCTTTATTTGGTGTGGTGGAGCTGAAAACACAAGTTGTCCAAGGACACTAACCTTCTGAGACCCACCCTGTTTGGATCTAAGCAACTTTTAACTTGTACCCCTTCTAGTCTTTTTATTCCTTCCTCCAATCTTCTAAATGAGTTAGTATTGCCTTGGGATTTCTCAGGAAAGGAACATTCATGTAAATGTGCAAGATCAGAAGGCAGATATATAGACGTTGAATTTAAAACCTAATTTAGAGCTGAGTCAAAGACAGTCTGTACAGGCTGCTATTAACAGGATACCATAGACTAACCAGCTTATAAACAATAGAAATTTATTTCTTACAGTTCTGGAGGCTGGGAAGTCCAAGATCAAGGTGCTAGCAAGGTAGGTTTCATTCTGAAGCCTCTTGTCTTGGCTTGCAGGTGGCCATGTGCTCACATGACCTCTTTTTTGTGCATGTGGGGAGACACTGTGTGAGAGAGAGCAAGCCCTCTGGTATCTCTTCTTTTAAGGACACTAACCCTATTGGATCAGAGCTCCATCCTTATGACCTTATTTTACATTAATTATATACTTAAAGGCCCTATTTCCAAATATAGTCACTTGTGCATTAGGGCTTCAACATATAAATTTTGGGGGGACACAATTCAGCCCATAGCAATGCTATAAATATTTTCTTATACTTCAGGAAGATGGACAGATATGTGCAATAGGATCTTTGTTATGTACTATTTTCATGAATGACTAGATGTGTACAGACTAGTTCACTTTATTTTAGCCCCTCAAATGGGGAAAGTAGTTGAAAACAAGGGGTTAGGAAAAAGATTTAAATAATCCATCTGAAAATTAAAAAATAATTAATTCTTAGAGACAAAAAGAAGGAAGCTCATTAAACACATTTTAGAAATCTGTCTCTTAAAAAGTAAATTGGACAAAGATGAAAATTTTCATAAAATAAACACTAGATTTAAAAATTGGATTCCAGGAACCTTTTGAACATTATTCTAGGGTAGGATCAACAGCTGAAAATGGACTCTGATTTTAATTAGGAGCCATAAATGAAAAAATATATATAGAAAATCATGAATTTAGAAGGTAACATTTTCTGATAAGTAACTGAGCCATAGGAAAAAAAGAAGCTAGAAATAAAAATAAATATACAGCTCTATAAATGAAACAACTGGTCCCCCAAATAAAAACAAGACTCTAAGAGCCTCTGTAGTCTCTAAGAATCATGAGGTTATAAATAAGGACACCTGTAGATTTTGAGGAGAAAGACATTGGAAAAGCCAATGCCCTCTACTGAGGGTGCTACTCTTGGGGAGCTATTAGCACCCCCAAGTTCCTTGTCCTTTCTCTAATCTTCTGAGGAGAATTGTTTACAGATGGACAATGACATAGTTCCTCTTTTGATATGCATGGCCCTGTATCTACAATAAATCCTACTTCCATAGAACATCACCCCTTCAGAATCAAATTTTAAAGTTGTCTGAAAAGAATAAGGAAGGCACATTGACCGAAAGCAAGAAGAGAAAAATGAGAAATTTGGTTTTAAACTAAAAATTTCTTATTGTGCCAGATTGTCAAAGAGACAAACTTGAGGTATGCAATAAATTGTAGAAGCCTTGAGGGCAAATAAACTTTGTCTGTCTCGACTTACTAAAACCATCCAGGTAGTGGAAATTTGTAAAAATCCTAAGCCCTTTCCTAAATTCCAACATGGTGTCTTCATCAGATGAATACTTTTTTTTTTCTTTAGGGAACAATCTCTACATATCAGCCAGAGTTCTCTAGAGAAACAAAACCAATATGATACAGATAGATAGATGATAGATAGATAGATAGATAGAGAGAAAGACATTTATTTTGAGGGATGGGTTCATGTGTTTATGGAGGCCAAGAAGTCCCATCATCTACCGTCTGCAAGCTGGAGGTCCAGGAAAGGCGGTGGAGTGGTTCCGTTCAAGAACCAGAACCTCTGATGTCTGAAGGCAGAAGATGGACATCCCAGCTCAAGGAGAAAGCAAACTCACTCTTCCTCTACCTTTTTGTCCTATTCAGGGGTTCTCAACAGATTAGGCCATGCCCCCCCACATTGGTGAGGGTGATTTTCTTTCCTTGGCCTGCCTATTCAAATGCTAATCTGTTCTGCTGACAGTAGGTGGAGTTTTGAAGAGTGTGGTGTTCAGGATTTCGTGGAGTTTCAGTGGTGTCAGGGGCTGGTGCAGTCTGTGTAAGTATGGGTACTCATGTGAGACTGCTGAGTCCTCGGAGAGGTCCATGGAACCCTTTTCCTTCTCCGTCTCCTCTTTTTGTCCTCATTCAGCCAAAGTTACAAGAAAGAATCAAAAAAATTATCCACCTCTTTACCACTATAAATGATTCTTTCTGAAGAAGAGGTTTCATTTGCAAAGATCGTATTTTCAGTTTGAACATTGATCAGCAGAATTTCATTCTTATTTCATCTTTGAATATTTCATTGAATCATCTGTCAGGACAGTAGCTGCACAAAATCATTTAAGACTCTAACAACAGATCTCAAACAATTGTGAGATTAAAAAAAAAAAAACATATAGGCTGGGCACGGTGGCTCATGCCTGTAATTCCAACACTTTGGGAGGCCAAGATGGGTGGATCATTTGAGGTCAGGAGTTCAAGACCAGCCAGGCCAACATGGTGAAACCCCATCTCCACTAGAAATACAAAAAAATTAGCTGGGCGTGGTGGCACACACCTGTAATCCCAGCCATTGGGGGAGGCTGAGGCAGGAGAATTGCTTGAACCTGGGAGATGGAGGTTGCAGTGAGCTGAGATCACACTACTGCACTCCAACCTGGGCAACAGTGTGAGACTCCATCTCAAAACAAACAAACAAACAAACAAAACAAACAAACTTAGGAATATTATTTTAAGAAGGGATTGGGAGATTTCCTAAGAAAAGAATTTTCAACAACTTGCTGAGAAGCTCACCTTGCCTTTCTTTTAGCTTTGACATAGATTGGTCCAAGTCACATAGAATTACTCTAGATACAGGAAGTATTATACAGGAAGTATTATAGAATTACTCCAGATAGCAGGAAGTATTATTAGCGACGGCCCAGACTCTCTCTTAATTGGCCCAAATAAAATCCAAGCTGGCCGGGCGCGGTGGCTCATGCCTGTAATCCCAGCACTTCGGAAGGCCGAGGTGGGTGGATCACGAGGTCAGGAGATGGAGACCATCCTGGCTAGCACGGTGAAACCCCGTCTCTACTAAAAATACAAAAAATTAGCTGGGCGCGGTGGCGGGTGCCTGTAGTCCCAGCTACTGGGGAGGCTGAGGCAGGAGAATGGCGTGAACCCAGGAGGCGGAGCTTGTAGTGAGCAGAGATGGTGCAGCTGCACTCCAGCCTGGGCAACAGAGCGAGACTCCTTCTCAAAAAAAAAAAAAAAAAAAATCCAAGCTTATTCTATTATGCATAGCTACTATTTGGGCTGAGGAATTTAAACTGGCTTTATGTAGCTTGATTAAATTCACATTAGTAGCCTTAATTATAGAAATGGCTATTATTTGGGTCTTTCTAAGAGTTGGGAAGGCAACTCATCCTTAAGTTCACTTCAAATTGTCCGCACAAGCAACAGCTTAGGAGAGTTGTATTATAAAATTCAGCTCTCTAGTAAAGCCTAGTATTGGGCAAGAAAAGTAATTATCACCTAGACTTCCTGGTATCATCTCTTTTTATTCATTTTTAAGATAACATGAAAAAACCATTAAATTGGGATTTTGTTTTAGACTATCCAAAGATTGGTTATGGGCATAGATACTTTTTGAGTGAATGGAACACAAGTACGAGCTTCTCCTTCATTGGATAAGAGTAACAGAAGGCTGCCAGACTGAGTGTGTACATAGGAATATGGTAATATGTGAGGGAAAGAGTAACAATCAAATTAGTAAACAGCAGAAAAAATGTTGGGTGGTTTCTATTAACAGTAGGGATTTGCTGCATATATTAACATCAGATTTAAAGGTAATCCTAGTACAAGACCAAAAGATGCTTTGACTAATTTAGTGGAGGCCTGTAACTGCTTGGATACATGAAGCTAAGCCTTGGATATTGGATCAAAGAATAGCTAAAAAAGACCATGAGTTTTTGACGTATGCCATGCCATAGAGGTAATACTTTTAAAAGCATCACTGTCCATTAAAAATATAATGTAAGACACATTGGTCATTTTAAGTTTTTAAAATATTAACATTTTTTAAAAGTAAAAAGAAATAGGTGAAGTTATTTTAAAAACATTTTATTTAACCCAACGTATCTAAAATATTGTCAGTTCGACATTTAACCAATGCTGAAAATTATTAATGAGATATGTTACATTTATTTTTACATATTAAGTCTTCAAACTCCAGTGCTCTAACCTCACACTTAGAGCACGTCTCAATTTGGACTAGCACAGTTCAAGTTCTTAGCCTTGTGACATACCTTATCCTTTCATGGACATGCAAGAGAATTATGATAATCTAGGAAGAATCCATCTGGACACTTACGGGTTTTGCTCAAATTAACTAACCAAAAATACATCCAGCTTTGTCTTTGTACTTCAGATATTGTGGGTGGCACGTCATTCTCTCACAGTATTATCACTTTCCTATTTGATGCTACTGAAGCCACAATGGGAAGATATGTCTCTGTGGGCTTTCTGTTACGATCACAGAAAGTGAAATCTTTTCTGTTTTCTCTTATGTAGCAATTTGTGGGCTAGCACCTAAGGAATTTCTGACTCTAAAGACTAAATCTTATGTGGTCAAAATTTACATTAAAATGTCAGCATAGTGTGCAATAAATATGTGGGTTAGTTTTAATTTCTACCTTTGGGGCTGTCAGGTGCCACAATGAGGAATACCTACTTTTTCAGGGGGAGCCAGTTTATATAATATATATTTTCCTAAGTAATCATTTTTGTCAAGACTTTCAAATTTACTGGTTTAAATGAATACGTAGCATTCTCTTATATTCCAATCGTCATTATATCTGTAGTTATGACTCCGAGTTAATTTTTTTTTTCAAACAAGAGAGGCTTTATTTAGATCACCAAAAAGAACATGTTACAGAAAGGGAACCATAACATTACACAAAAAAGTATAGCTGTAAAATTGCAAACAAGAAAGGCAATGCTTTCTTTAGATCACCAAAAATAATGTTTCACAGAGAAGGAACCGTCAGAAGCAAATTATAGCTGCAAATTTTCTTTTGCCATCAATATGGATTCCCTCTAAAATACTTTGAGACCACTTTGCAGTTTTCAAGTACAAACTAAACCTTGTTGGACAGTTGCTCAGCTTCATCAAGAGAATGAAACCAATTTGCAAAAAAAATTTTGTTTAATGCTAACAAATAACGAAACAATGTGGTTCTTGCTGACTAACTGCAATGTCTGCTGAAATGGCCTAACCTATGTACACTTCCATGAACATTTCACTGTGAACACAGTTGCTTTTTACCTGCCATCACAGATGGCCTACAAAGTAGCAAGTGTCATGTCAGAACACTTTCAGGCACCTAGGAAATAATTCTAAACAGAGTAACTACAGTACATGGGGAACTCAAACAACAGGGCACACCTCTGTCAAAGCCCCCTGGTGGGCACTTTGTTTTGTGCTCTGGATAAAAACCCACCATCTTGTTAATTTTTTACCTGGAACTCAGAACACCATGCTAGATGGAGCAGTTGTTCTTACAGAACCATCAACACTTATTGACTGCCTGGGGGTTCCTGGTGCTGTAATGCACCTCAGAGGCAGCGACGTAAGCTGACTCTGGGAAGAAGTCATCGTGGTATTCTGCTAAAAACCTCACAAAGAGATCAAAGTGCTTCAATAAAGCCTTCAGATTCTTCTCAGTAAAGGACATTTTTCCAAGAATTTCTGGAAGTTTGACAAACAATCGCAGCAAATGTTGCGCCCCGTAAATGTAAGAGGGTGGAGGTGGCTGGTCACCTGGTGGGTAATTGTCAGGTACGAGCTTCCAGGAGAGGACCTCATTTATTTCATTAGTTCTTCTCCCTTCAAAGCCAGCAAACACAGGACTCCCTTCCTGGCTAGGAGTCAGAGGAGTAGGTGAAGATGATCTGCTATGCACAGGTGTCTTCTTTTCCAGGTGCAGGAACAGCTTGGGCACACTGGTGGACATGTCCTGCTGCCAGCGCTTGGGCTGAGGTGAGGTGCTGCTCTTAGAAAGCCTGTCACAGTTGGCGGTGTGGGGCGAGGACCGCCTCAGAGACTGCACTGCTTGCGGCTCGGCTTTGCGCCTTTTGGGGGTGGCTGGTTCACCGCTGGTCGACTGACTCTCTGCAGACTGCGGCCTGGATGGATTCAACAAACGTAAGCTGGGAGAGAGCGTCTCCTGGCTCCTATTAGTATTTGTGGCACTTTCCTTAATTGCAAGAAAAACCTTAGATGCAGTCACCTTTTTATACTGAGCTTGTTCATAGGGATAGAGTAAAACCAACGGGAGAGTGTAATCAAAGGTTATTCTTAATCCATCCACCATCTCCTTACAAAGGTCAACATTCTTTTCTGCTGGGATATAAGGCACGTTCATGCTGGCATGTGGCATAGCGTGATGGTGACGAGGCCTCTCATTGGCTGAAAAGGCTGCACTGATAGCAAAATGCTTCACATAGGATTCCAAAATCGTTATGATGTTGGTGTGGCATGGAAGTTGCACTAACCGTTTCCTCCGATTAATGTAGTAACAATCATCCTCCAGCTGCCTCTTCAGAACTTCAGGGATTTCTAGAGTTACTGTTCTTTCTTCCATTTCCCTTTTGGTTTGAAGCTCCGGTTCTTCTTTCACTTCAGTCTTTTCTTCAATATCACATTCTTCACTTATTTTTTCATCCTTGTCTTCACTACTGTCGGAGGAACTGCTTAATGAGTTTTCATCATTTTCATTTTTTTCTTCGATGGAGAGGCCTTTTAAAAAAAGACAGAGTCAGCACCAAGCAACCTGGAGCGGCTGCTTCTTTCTCTCTTGCTCCTCAGGTGAGCTACAGCATTTCTTGCCAATTTATGCTGTAATCTACGATTTTCTTTCTTTCTTTCTTTCTTTTTTTGTGACAAGAGTTTCGGTATTGTTGCCCAGGATGGAGTGCAGTGGCGCGGTCTCAGCACACTGCAACCTCCGCCTCCCGGGTTCAAGTGATTCTCCTGCCTCAGCCTCCAGAGTAGCTGGGATTATAGGCGCCCACCACCATGTCCTGCTAATTGTTTTGTATTTTTAGCAGAGACGGGGTTTCACCATGTTGGCCAGGCGGGTCTCAAACTCCTGACCTCAAGTGATCCGCCCACCTCGGCCTCCTAAAGTGCTGGGATTACAGGAGTGAGCCACCGCGCCCAGACCCTAATCTACGATTTTTTTTTTTTTTTTTTTTTTTTGAGACAGAGTCTCGCCCTGCTGCCCAGGCTAGAGTGCAATGGCGATCTCGGCTCACTGCAACCTCCGCCTCCCGGGTTGAAACGATTCTCCTGCCTCAGCCTCACAAATAGCTGGGATTACAGGCGCCCGCCACCACGCCCAACCACTTTTTGTATTTTTAGTAGAGACAGAGTTTCGCCATGTTGGCCAGGCTGGTCTCAAACTCCTGACCTCGTGATCCGCCCGCCTCCGCCTCCCAAAATGCTGGGAAACAGGCGTGAGCCACCGCACCTGGCCAATCTACGATTTTCACTGGGCTCACGAAGCACATGATCTTCGGCTACCCATCTATCCCAGCTTCAGTTCCAACCGTTACAACGGATCAGCTATTCTGGGATCTTTCCGCCTTTTTCGCCTTTCCCAACAATAACATTAACAATCTAGGTCGGACGGCGTCCGACGGGAGCGTCCCACGGGAGCCTACGCGGCACCAGGCTGCACGGCAGGGGAGATTTAACGCGAAGAGAGAAACCCACCGTAGTTAAAAGGCCTCCTCCGTCGGCGGCTTGCGTCCGCGTCCCGGGCGCACACGTAGCGCCGGCTACGCGACAGGGCGGGCGCGACGCTGCCGACGGCGCATGCGCGGTCCGGCATGCCGGGCGGAAGCCCCATTTGATTTCTAATGCTATTTGTTTATGTATCCCTTGTCTCTCTTTTCTTAATTATGTTGTTGAACTTTATCTGTTTTACTGGTCTTTTAAAGGAGCCAGCGCTTAATGTTTCTTGATCACGTTTTTGTTTTTATTTTCTTTAATTTCTTGACTGTATTATTTTGTTCCTTTTAACTTACGTTAAACTGGTCTAAAATCGTTTCTTGAATTGAAAGCATAATGAATTTACTTCCATTTACTTTTGTTTGCTAATGAATGCATTTCAGGCTATCTATTCTCTGAGTACCATTTCGTGATTTTCCTTTTGTTTCCTTCTTTGATACAAGCATTATTTAGAAGTTTTTATTACTATTTCTACTTGCAAGATAAATTTAATATTATTCCCTACATTAAAAATCCTAAGTATACTACCAAGAGATATTGAATATTAAAATAATTAAAATTTATAGTCCTAACATTTTGCTTAATGATAAATACTAGAAGCATTTCATTTGTCAAGAAAAAAATCATTTTATATTTAATTTTAAAATTAAATATGCAATACATACAAAACCTTTTGTGGCATGCATAACATATAAAGAATAAAAATAAAATGTCACTCATGTTGGTGTTTGAGTTCTTATGCTCTTGCCAACACTTAGTATTGTGTTTTTGCTAATATTCCCAGTGCAAAATTGAAGTAAAATTTGTATTTTTCTCCTTTATGATAGGCACTTTTGGTGTCTTATTTAAGAAATCATTTTATGTTCCGTGGTTATAAAACTTACCTCTCACGTTTAAACTTTTAATCCACTGGAACTGATTTTTGTATTTGCTTTAAGGTAGAAGGCCAATTCTCTTTTCCTTAATGTGGATAACAAATTGTCTTAGTAACATTTATTGAATAATTTATCCTTTCCTCACTGTTCTATAATGCCACCCCTGAACTGTATCTCTTCTATGTGTACATTGGCCTGTCTCTAGATTCTATATTGTATTTCACTGGTCCTTTTTTTTTCTACCTTTGCACCTGATCACAGTGTTATAATAACTGTCTAGCTGGGTAACTCTTTTCTCCTTGTTCGTTTTCCTTAGCTGTGTTATGGCTATGGTTGACCTTTGATTTTTTCCATATACATCTTATTACCAGTTTGTTAGTTTTACAAAAACTCTTTTGGCATTTTGATTAGAATTACTTTGAATCTATAGATCAATTAGGGGGAATAATTGATATATTTATGCTATTGGGTCTTCTAATCTGTTAACATGGAATATCCCTCCTGTGATTTAGGTCTTCTTTAATATCTTTCAAAAGATGGAATAAATTATAGTTTTCTTTATAGTTATAATTTTAGCAGTATATATTTATGAATTATAATTTTATCAGATACATTTTGTTGGATTTTTAGGAGTCTTTTGTAAATTATATGATTTAAAGTTCCATTTTTCTACTATTGATGTATGAAAATGCAATTGACATTTTAAAATTAGAATTTAATGAAATAATTACAGATTCACATGTAGTTGTAAGAAATAATTCAAGATGCCTCTTTTATACTTTAAATAGTTTCCCTGAAGGTAACATTTTGCTTGTGTTGGCTTTATTTTGCTCTTCTTTTTCTAATTTTTTGAGCTAGGAATGTAAGTTATTGATTTATAGCATTTAGTGCTATAAATTTCCCTCACATAATTGCTTTAGCTGCATCCCATATACTTTGATTATGTTTTCATTTTCATTCAATTCTATGTATTTTTAAAAGTTTCCTTTTATACTTCTTCTTTGATCCATGGCTTATTCAGAAGTACGTTGTTCAATTTCTACGTGTTTAGAGATTTTCATGTTGTCTTCCTGTTATTGATTTCTAGTTTGATTCTATTGTCATCAAAAGACATAATCTATATTATTTCAATACTTTTAAACTTGTTGAGACTTGTTTTATGGCCCAGAATACTGCCTATTTTGGTGTACGTTCCATGGATGCTTGAAAAAATGCATATCCTGCTCTTGTTGGGTGGAGTAAAAGACTCCACAAGTCACTGAATGCTGTCAGTGGTATCCTTTGACTGAGATATTATTTGGCAAATAAAAATGAAGAGTTTGGATGTCTTGTCCTATATATAGTAGCAAGATGGTTCTCCAAATAAAACAGATGAAGATTCAGTTGAATATTTGCTTCTATTGTAAAAAATGTATAATCAATGACAAATTAAACGATTGAAATATTGAGAAATATAGTTATATTTGAAAGTTAAATGAGATCTTTCTTAGTCTTTAAAAAAGTGAGATCAAAGTGAAGGGAATTACTATGGGGTTAATCAAGAAACTTACATAATTTAAAAATAACTCTCAATGTTTCATCTTTGTGGCAGACATATAAGGATAGGATTAAGGATGCTGATTTGGAAGCATGTTATGCTAATTTAGGTTTTATTAAAAATTATGTGGTGATTACATTCAAAGATCTGTATAATCATGTGAGATCAGATCAGGTTGGGCAAATTAACCTCAGCATTAACCCACATTTCTAGGAGGAATTAGTTGCGCTACTAAACAATGACTTAGAGGTCAAACTTGACTTAATCTAATTACAGAAACTTTTTATTCTAGTTAAGAATTTCATGTCTACTGTGTAGCATAAGTAGCTTATTATAGCATTTTTGGCTACACAGTCAGGTGGAAAGGGTTCAGAGCAATAATTCAGTTACTGCAAAATATTGCTCATATATAAAAGAACAGATTTGAGACTTGGGAGACATGAAACGCAGGGATCTTACTAAGTTTTATTAATGAAAGTTGTTTTAAGACATTTAATACTATTTCCAATCTACATACTAGAAATAACTAGAACAGTTTTGTAATATAATGAGAAGTTTTTATCGTGAAAATTAAATGCTGAAATAATGTACTTTTGGATTGCTGGTTCAAATCCACTGTACAGCTTTGAAACAACTGCCCAGTGACCTACAGTAGAACTTTTCTGTGTCCTCTTGGGTTCTGAGTTCTTTTTCCAGGCTGTTCTCCGTGCCTATCACCTGTTAAAGGATATGGCTCTGAGATCTTTCTATTACAAATGCTTAGCATTTGGTAAGATTTCAAGCCTGTGCCATTGTTATTACTCCATACGATGACCTAAATAATTTGCACAAATATAAAGCTTCCTAATATTTTCAACTTTAACACTCTATAATTTGCCTTGTCATCTTATTCTTCTTTCAATTAAAATTATTTCCCCTTTTTCGTATCTTCACATAAATATGATCTACCATTACTAAACACTAACTTTAACTTCTTGTGTTTATTAGTACTTCAAATTTTTGGTTCTAGTGTTTATTAGTACTTCGTTCATTTTTCTGTATCTTTTATACAGAATGGCTTTTAATTTTCTTTCATGATTTTTTATAGCAGCTGAGCTTAAATATTTACTTTCATGATCATTTCAATATTGCAAGGGGGTCAGGAAAGTCTTTCTAAGAATGACATCAAAGGCAAGAAATAGAAAGAAAATATGTTTAAAAAATGTGAATACATAGAAATGAAACATTTCTTTATGACAAAATAAGACACATTTAATAAACAACAAAATGGAAAAAATAGTTGCATTCTATATTACAAAGGTTTAATAGGAAGAACGTATAAATAAGAACATGAAAACTCCAAAACGAGAAAGGACAAAGTTCATAAATTGGTATTGTTAAAAGAAAAACTTCAGCTGAATTAAATTTAATGGAGTTTAATTGAGCAATGAACGATTCATGAATTGGGTAGCTCCCAGAATCACAGCAGATTCAGAGACTCCAGCACAGCCACATGGTGGAAGATTTATAGACAAAACAAGGGAAGTGAGGTAGAGAAACAACTGGGTTGGTTACAGCTCAGCATTTGCTTTCTTTGAACGCAGTCTGAACACTCAGAAGTGTATGAGTGATTGAAGTACGGCTGCTGGGATTGGCCAAGACTCAATTATTGTTACAGTCACACACTCCTAAGTTAGGTTTTCAATCTTGTCTACCTATTAAGTTAGGTTGCAGTTTGTCCACAAGGACTCAAATATAGAAGTATGGAGTCCTTCTCAGGCAAAGTTTAGTTTGGTTTAAAAGCATCAACCAACATGGAATACAATGGCTCATAAATGTGTGAAACTTTCTGCCCCCCGAACTAAATTAAAAACCGTGAATCATCATTTGAAACCTATCAAATTAGTAACACAATGAACAATAACAAATATTAGCGAGGGTGGGAAGAACTGAATATTTTCTTATGCTTTGCATTAATTTGTATAATCTTTCCAGAGGTCAATTTAGTGCTATGTGTGAAGATCTTTTAAAACATGTCTGTTCTTTGATTTAACGAAGTCTACTTCTTGAAATGTATTCACGGTAATTGTGGATGTTGATGAGGATTTAGCTGGAGGACCTTTAGTGAAACACTGTTGATAATGTCCTATACTGCAAGGATGGCTGAGTAAATGGTGATAGATACTGATTTGTGTTCCACTAACAACGCTTTTGAAGAACTGTATTTATTGGCATCTAAAATGTATTTAAAATTTTTAGTACAAAAGGAGATTCCAAACATATGTATTACATACATGCATTTAAAAAATATACATTATTTGTTTTAAAAGTTTGAGTGTGTATATATTAAGAAGTTTCCAGGGTTATCTCTGGATAATGGTGTGATGGATTATTTCTAATATTAGTTGTCCTTAGCTGCATTTTCTAGAATGAGCATGCATTATGCAATCACGAGAGTGCATTACTTACATAATTAAAAAACACAGAAGACTGATCATGTGTTTTTCGCCTTGGCTTGACAAAATTAGAGCCCTTTTAGCCAAATAAGACACACATAGCTCCAAACCTTCTAAAACCGCTGGCGTACAGTTGGAGGGTGTTTTACCATCATTATCCCTTGCCTCCCTTACCCAGAAATTGTTTTTCCTGGGAAAAGTAGGACCACAGCTCTCTTTGATGATGTTCCTGCCCCAGTTTCATGTGGTGGGGAATTGATTTTTATTTCTCACCTTAGGCTTTTTGCAATACAAGTACACTTTTAGGGTCACGATTAATGTATTTTAATGGGCTATCCATCTTAAAAATCAATGAAAAGAATTTACATTAAAAATAGAAGGCAATTAGACTGATTTGGACGACCTATTTTTAATCAACCCCATTATTTACGGATCTGAAAACTCTCAGAATGTCTTTCTCTGGAGCATTCAAGGATCGGTCCTCTGTTATGATGTGTGAATAATTTTAAAACAGGAGGCATGAGATTGATTGATAACTTGTGAAATCTTTTTAAATTACCCACCTTAGAAATGCTCCAGGAGGCCCCCTTCCTCTTTCATCGGCCCTTTGCCGTTCTTTTTACCTCCCATGGTTTACTGGGATAAGTTTGACAGGTACAGAAGACATTGTGTTCTGTTTCTTGAAAAGTTTTGGGGCGTCTACTCCTTACTTAGAATTAACTTTCAAGTCAGTAGTGTTACATCTTCTCTCAGCTATCTTCATCCCTTTATATTCAACTGTTTTCACCATTGCATCTAATGTTCTTATTTCTTGCAAGAAACAAGAATTATTTATGTCACTCTCATTTATCAAAATTATTTCTCAATTGTTATAAAATGCACAGAATTTAGGCTCTTTAGAAATTCTTGCTTTCTTAGCTTCTGTATTTAAATTTTTAGCTTATACCCCTGATTTTTTTTGTATTGCTGAAGGGGATATGTATTTTAGAACTCTTGATGAATTTTCCTAATTTTACAGTTTTGGAAGTACTTGACAGAAAACAAGTAACAACTGCCATTTCCATTCCTAGTCATTTCTTTTGTTTCTAAGTAGTATTTTTACCACATTCTTGGATTTAGTATGAAAATGTTATGCTCTCCATTTGCAGCCACTCCTCAGAAATTAATATAATTTGCTAGTGTTCTGAGGAGAAGTTACAGAAACCAGTTGTAATGGTTAATGTTGAGTGTCATCTTGATTGGATTGAAGGATGCAAAGTATTGTTTCTGGGTGTGTCTGTGAGGGTGTTTCCAAAGGGGACTAACATTTGAGTCAGTGAACTGGGAGAGGCAGACCCACCCTCAGTCTGGGTGGGCACCACCTAATCAGCTGCCAGCGTGGCCAGAATAAAGCAGGCAGAAGAATGTGGAAGGACTTGACTGGTTTAGTCTTCCAGCCTACATTTTCCTTCTGTGCTGGATGCTTCCTGCCCTCGAACACTGGACTCCAAGTTCTTCAGCTTTGGGGCTCTTGGACCTTTGACCACAGACTGAAGGCTGCACTGTCTGTCAGCTTTCCTACTTTTGAGGTTTTGGGACTTGGACTGGCTTCCTTGCTCCTCAGCTTGCACACAGCCTATTGTGGGACCTGCCCTTGTGATTGTGTGAGTCAGTACTCCTTAATAAACTCATATATATATATATATATATATATATACACACACACACACATATATATACATATATATACACATATATATATACACACATATATGTGTGTGTGTGTGTATATATATATATATATATCCTATTAGTTCTGTCCCTCTAGAGAACCCTAATACACCAATGAACAACGTCTCCTGTCCCCAGAGCAGTGAGTAGTGGTTTGCTGTAAGTACCACTGAGTCTGATAGTCTCTGAAGGAACCATGGCCTTTTTCTAGTCAGGAGAGTCCTGAGTTTAAGTTAGTGTGCTTGAGAACATGTACTTGTAAATTAAGACTAAGCCAATGCCAACCATGAAGTGGTGATGGCCATAGCTTTTCCCTTCCCACTAATGTTTACTGCAGGCTTACAGTTCACCAGGCTGGCATATCATGTACATCATGTTGCTTCATCCCCATCATGGTTCTGTGAGGTCAACACTTATTATCCACATTTTACAGAATGGAGACTGAGGCTGGGGGAAGTGGGGTTGTGGAGAGGTAGCTTGTCCAGGGTCACCAAATAACTAGTGCAGCTGGAATTTGAAACCAAGTAGAATAAGAAAGTTGGCCAAAGATCAGGCAGGACTCTTCTTCTTGTCAGGCCCTGAGTCAATTTTTTAATAGATTGCATATATTATTTTTTAATTTAATTTTTAAAATTTTTATTTTACTTTAAGTTCTGGGATACAGAACGTGCAGGTTTGTTACATAGGTATACATGTGCCATGGTGGTTTGCTGCACCTATCAACCCGTCATCTAGGTTTTAAGCCCCACATGCATTAGGTATTATTCCTAATGCTCTCCCTCCCCTTTCCCCCCACCCCCTGACAGGCCCCAGTGTGTGATGTTCCCCTCCCTGTTTCCATGTATTCTCATTGTTCAACTCCCACTTATGAGTGAGAACATAAGTGGTGTTTGGTTTTCTGTTTCTGTGTTAATTTGCTGAGAATGATGGTTTTCAGCTTTATCCATGTCCCTGCAAAGGACATGAACTCATTCTTTTTTATGGCTGCATAGTATTCCATGGCGTATGTGTGCCACATTTTCTTTATCCAGTCTATCATTGATGGGCATTTGGGTTGGTTCCAAGTCTTTGCTATTGTAAGTAGTGCTGCAATAGATTGCATTTTTTAGAGCAATTTTGGGTTACAGCAAAAATAAGCAGAAAGTATAGAGATTTTCCATAAGGCCCCTGTCCCCACACATGCACAGCCTCCATTATCAACATCCTCAAGAAGGTACATTTGTTGCAAGCGATGAACCTACATGACACATCATTATCACTCGATGTCCATAGTTTACATTAGGGTTCACTAATGGTGTTGTACATTCTATGGGTTTGGACACGTTTATAATGACGTGTGTCTACCATCGTAGTATCATATAGAGTAGTTTTACTGCCCTAAAAATGTTATGTGCTCCAGCTATTCATCCCTCTGTTCTCCTCAATCCCTGCCAACCACTGATCTCTTTACTGTCTTCATAGATTTGCCTTCTCCAGAATGTCACATAAATGGAATCATATAGCATGTAGCCTTTTTAGATTGGCTTCTGTCACAACTAATTTCACAAGTAATGTGCATTTAAGTTTCCCCTGTGTCTTCTCATGGCTTGATAGTTCATTTCTTTTGAGCTCTGAATAATATTGCATTGCCTGGATGTACCACAGTCTATCCATTCACCTACTGAAGGATATCTTAAGTTGCTTCCAAGTTTTGGCAATTATAGATAAAACTGCTGTAAACCTCTGTGTGCAGGTTTTTGTGTGGACATAAGTTTTCAACTTCTTTGGATATATGACAAGGAGTGGAATTCCTGGATTGTATCGTAAGAGTATGCTTAGTTTTGTAAGAAACTGCCAAACTATCTTCCAAAGTGGCTGTACCATTTTACATTTTCACCAGCAATGAATGAGAGATCCTTTGGCTCTGCACTAATTTTTTTCCAACATTGAAAGATTTAGAATTGTAAGAAGTAGCCATTCATCAAATGATCTTTATGAACAAAGTTATATCTATTTTCTGTTCAATATATTACTCGAGATTCAGGTATTGCCTGTACTAGTTTCTCAGGCCTCAGCCAGTGAGCAGAGTTTTATTTGTCTCAAAATCCACACAACAAAGACCGCTTTTTGTGGAAGGAAGAGCATAGAGAGCTTTGTTTATTGGGATCAGTCTCCGAGGCATCATCTGGTTTACTTCCAGGATGGGAGAGACCTATGATTTGTTTTTTTTTTTCCCCATATTTTAATTGAAGCTGTTTATTGATGAAACAAAAGGGAAAAGCATGCTTCAGATTACCAAGCAAAAACACTTTATTAAATATAAAGGTTAGTTTTGAACAATTCTGGAAATTTCAGTCAAGAAAGGGCAGATATTTTCCAAAATGGCGTTGGAAATTGTGTTCATTGTATACCCTCATGATCTAAGGAGCTGGGTTCTCTGTGCCCCTGACATTGTCTTCCCCTGTGTGCTCCTTGGGTGGTTCCTGTGTCCTTTGACAGCCCCTCAAGTTCCTCCTCTCCAGTATCCTGTGTTCATTCCTGCTCACTAGCAGCATGGCCTGCAGGGCTCATGCCACACGCCTTAGAGCGTGGTGCTCCCTGGGGTCCTTCCTGGGCTCTTCTCTTGAGATGGAGTAAACATCCTCCTCACTCAAAGAATTTAAAGTCCATACTTTATTCAGTTATCCTTAGATTTTATCTACCGTCCTTTTTCTATCTCTGGATTCCTCATCTAAGATATCACATTAGTTGGGTATCAATTTACTTCTCATGTCTCTTTAGGCTCCTCTTGGCTGTGACAGTTTTTCTGATTTCCCTTGTTTTTGAAGATCTTGATCGTTTTGAACAGTGCTGGTTAGATATTTTGTAGAACATTCCTTAATTAAGGTTTGTCTGATGTTTTTCTCACAATTAGACTTGGGTTGTGAACTTTTGAGAGGAGGACCACAGGGGTAAATGGCCATTTTCATCACGTCACATCAAGGGTACACACTATCAACCTAATTAATCACTCACTATTGGTGTAGACTTTGATCACCTGGTTAAGGTAGTGTTTGTCAAGTTCCTCTGCTGTGAAAGTACTCTTTCCCCCCCCCTCCCTTTTCTTACTCTACCCTTTGGAAGGACATTCCTATGCACAGCCTACACTTCAGGAAGTGGGGAGTTATCCTTCACTTTCTTGAGGGTGGGGTATTTACATAAATTCTTTGGAGTTCTTCTGCACGGGAAATTTGCTGTTCAACCCCATTTATTTAGTTAGTTGATCATATATTTATATCAGTATGGACTCATGGATACTTGTTTCATACTTTGAGTTATAGTCCAACTTTATTTGTTGCTCACAGTGTTCCAGTGTTGGCCCCTGGGAGCTCTATCAGTGGGCTCCTGTGTTCCTTTGTCATACCTCCCCATCCACAGGTTTTGTTTTTGAACACTTCCTAACTTTCTGGCACTTCAAGATGTTTAGTCCCATTGTGTATATTTCCTGCCCCAGTCTTAGAATCAACCATTTCTCCAAGGAGTTCTGGCTACTTTTATTGCATAATGGCATTAGAAATCAAGATCTGGGCATTAGATGTGCTTGTTGCTGTTGGGATGTCATTCTTGTAGGGCCTCTCAAACAATAGAGCAATGAAATATATGTGTATATGTACTGTAGATATGTATATATATATGTATGAATATCTATATTTGTACATATTTATATATGTAGCCATCTGTTTCTATATTAAGTTAAGCATGAGTTCTTACTGATGTCTCCAATTCTAATCCATTACCACATGGCTCATTCTAGCCTCTTCCCTTTGCTGATCTGTAAATTCCCACTTCAATAATAAAAAACCTGGCTCCCAGCACCCATCCTCTGCCTACTTAATTGTTCAATTCTGGTATACACATATAGTAGAATAAGAATTATTAATCTATACCTCCATAGAAAAAATGTGATCAACTAGAATACAATGCTGATGTACAGCTCCTTTTGCCTTTAGTCTTAAAGATGCCACTCTTGACCTCGTGATCACGCCACTGCACTCCAGCCTGGGCGACAGAGCGAGACTGTCTCACACAAAAAAAAGAAAAAGGAAAAAAAAATATGCTAGTCATTTACAAAGTTATTTAGGTTAGCACTTTCTCCTCTATCCCTTTCAGTGAGGCTCTTTCATACATTTTTAATAGTGGGATTGTTTTGTTGTGTTATCCGTTCTGTCCAGGTGTTCTTCAACTTCTTAATTTTTTTTCCATATTTGCATACACTAGGATTCATTCATTGTGCTATAAAGTTCTACGGGTTTTAACAAATGCTTATTGTCATGTATTCATCATTTTAGCATCATGCAGAAGAGTGTCATTGCCCTAAACAATTCCCCTTTGTTTCACTTTACTGTTTTCAGCTCCTGCTAAACTCCTGGCATCCACGGATTTTTTTTTAAGCCATCTCTATAGTTTTGTCTATGACTTAACATAAAGAATATTGACTCCCAAAAAATAAAAATATAACTTTTTAAAACTGGGGTTTGGAGAGGTTGGTTGTCTCTTTTTCTTCATAGAATATTATAAGTGATCCGCTTGCATGGTTCTTAGAGTATACAAGGTGGAGGTTTTTCAGGAAAGCTCAAGCTTTGGTGTTCTTCCTTCATTGGAGCACAGTCATTACCCACTGGCAATGAGAAGGCCTGGAACATTGGTACGTGTTTCCCAGTGACAGTTTATCTTGCCCATTTTTTCCAAATGAAAGGATTGTCATATGGCAAATGGCCTGCCAAGCAGGATTTCTAGAGGTCTCCTGGCATAGACTCTAACTAATTATCCTAGACACCTGCTTTCTTAGGTATTGCCTCAGGGGATGACAACCATACACCACGAAAGGGACAGTCCTGATTTCAAATAATCTAACTTCCACACAGGATATTTTTGTCTTAACTTTGAAAAATTCTGAATGTGCAGAATAATACTAAAGATCAGAAGGAAAATACTGACGCCCAACATGCTATATTTTAATATTTGGAAGTTTTCTTTAGTTTTTCTATTTATTTTAACTTTTTTATATAAAATATGATATCCCATTTTACTTAATATTTCAAGAGCTTATCCTTTTTTATTTATTTAGTCAGGTGTATTTATGTATAATTTATATGTAATGGCATTTTCCATTTGGTGTATAGTTCTATGAATTTTGACAGATGCATTGAGTCATGTAATCATGCTCATAATTAAGACATGGAATAGGCCAAGGACGGTGGCTCATGGCTGTAATCCCTGCACTTTGGGAGGCAGAGACGGGCAGATCATTTGAGGTCAGGAGTTCAAGACCAGCCTGACCAACATGGTGAAACCCCATCTCTACTAAAAATACAAAAATTGGCCAGGTGCGGTGGCTCACACCTGTAATCCCTGCATTTTGGGAGGCTGAGGCAGGCGGATCAGGAGGTCAGAAAATCGAGACCACCCTGGCCAACATGGTGAAACCCCGTCTCTATTAAAAATACAAAAATTAGCTGGGCATGGTGGTTCATGCCTGTAGTTCCAGCTAGTTGGGAGGCCAAGGCAGGAAAATCGCTTGAACCCGGGAGGCAGAGGTTGCAGTGAGCCGAGATCGTACCACTGCACTCCAGCCTGGCAACAGAGCGAGACTCCATCTCCAAAAAAAAAAAAACAAACAAAAAAAAAACTGTATAAAATTAGCTGAGGGTGGTGGGGCATGCCTGTAATCCCAGTTACTCCAGAGGCTGAGGCAGGAGAATTGCTTGAACCTGGGAGGCGGAGGTGAGCTGAGATTACGCCACTGCATTCCAGCCTGGGCAATGGAGCAAGACTCTGTCAAAAAAAAAAAAAAAAAAAAAAAAAAGACATTGAGTAACTTCATTACCCCCCAGAATTCCCTTGTACCTTTTGTCAAACCCTTCCTCATCCCCAGGGCCTGGCAAACATGCTATAGTTATTGATTTCAAGCTCAATTCTGTTACAATCAGAGAACATCCTTTGTATGATTTCAGTTTTTTTTTTTAATTTGTGGAGGATTTTAAAATGATCCAAATATGGTCAATATTGGTGACTGTGCACTTGAAAAGAATGTATACGCTCCCATTGTTTGTGTGTCAAGTTCTTTGACAGTGTTGTTCAGGTCTTCCATATCCTTACTACTTTCTACTTGATTTATATGTTATATCTTTTTGGTGAAGTGACCACTTCATCATTTTGTAATGTCCTTCTTTATCACTGATAAAATTCCTCATTCTGAAGTCTAAGGTGTCTGTTATTAATAGAGCCATTTCATCTCAGGTTTTTTTTTTTTTTTTTTTTGATGGAGTTTCCCTCTTGTTGACCAGGCTGGAGTGCAATGGCACAATCTTGGCTCACTGCAACCTCCGCCTCCCGGGTTCAAGCAATTCTCTCGCCTCAGCCTCCCGAGTAGCTGGGATTACAGGCACCTGCCACCATGCCCAGCTAATTTTTGTACTTTTAGTAGAGACAGGGTCTTGCCATGTTGGCCAGGCTGGTCTTGAACTTCTGACCTTGGGTGATCCGCCCACCTCGGCCTCCCAAAGTGCTGAGATTACAGGTGTGAGCCACTGTGCCCAGCCCTTCATCTCAGTTTTGATTAGTGTTTGAATGGTATATCCTATTCAATCATTTTCTTTTTAACTTATTTATGTCTTTATGTTTAAAGTGGATTTCTTATAGACAGCATGTGGTTGAGTACTGCTTTTCAGAAAATCCAGTTTGGTATCTCTGTCTTTTTATTTGGTGAATTTAGGCCATTTAATGTAATTATTGATAGGGTTGAAATATTATCTACCTTCTTTCTAGTCGTTTTCTGTTGTCTCATTTATTCTTTGTTTTCTTTTTCTCTATTTTGATCTACTTTTAGATTTTTTTTATGATTTAAATCTTATTTTCACTATTGGCTTGAATTTTTAAAGTCATTTTCTTATTGTTTACAATATATGCTTTTGATTTATCACTGTCCACCTTCCAATGACATTATACAACTTGAAACATAGTATTAAAGCCTCATACCTGTATATTTTCAATTCCTCCACTTCATTCTTTGTGCTATTATTGTCATACATTTTACTCTTACATGTGTTATAGATCCCATGATACATTTTTTCTGTTTTTGTTTTAAACGGTCAATTATCTCTTACAGCACTTAAAATAGAAAAAGTTTTTTTATATCCACCTTGATTTTTACCATTTCTGGAGATCTTCAATTTTGTCTGTCATCATATTCCTTCTTCCTGAAGAATTTCCTTAGACATTTCTTACAGTATGTCTGCTGGAAGTAAATTTTCTTAACTTTTTCTTTTTGTCTGAAAAAGTTTTTATTTGGCCTTCAATTTAAAAAATGTTTTTGACAATTATGACATTTTGCAGTTCTCTTTTGCTGCACTGCTTTAAATATCATTCCATTATCTTCTGTGTTGTATGGTTTATGATGAGATATCTGCCATGATTCTTATTTTTGTTCCTTTGTATATTATGTATCTTTTTCTGTCTGCTGTCAAGATTTTTTCTTTGGGTTTTAGAAGTTTGCTATGATGTGTCTAGGGGTGTGTGTATTTATGCCCTCCTGCTTATGGTTCTTTGTTCTCCTTAGATATATGGTTTGATGCCTTGTATTCCTTTTTAAAAATTCTCATTCTTCTTATGCTTATTTTGCCCCCTTCCCTGTGTAGTCTTGTTTTGGGGCTCCAATTATACCTATGTTAGACCATCTTGTATTGTTTCTCAGTTCTTGGATCTTCTGTTCTTTGTTCCCCCTTCTCTTTGTTTCCTCTGTGTTTCACTATGGGTAATTTCTACGGACCTATCTTCAGTTTTACGATTTTTCTTCAGCTGTGCCAAAGATATGGATGAACTCATTAATAGAATCCTTTATGCTTGATATCATGTTTTTTTATTTCTAACATTTCCATTTGACCTTTTCTTATCATTTTTCCTCTGTGCTTAAATTCTTCATCTGTTCATGCATGTTGTCCAACTTTTTCACGACAATCTTTAACATATTAATTATAGTTATTTTAAAATTCATATCTAACAATTTCAACATCTTGGCCATCTCTGAGTTGGTTGATTTATCTGTTAATAATAGGTTGGGTTTTTTTTGTTTTTGTTTTATTGAATTTAGAACATCATGTGTAAAAGAAGCTGAGGTGAATAGTTTGTTTTCTTGGAAATGTGCATCATAATTCTTCTCTAAGGCCATTAGTGAAGGGAGCTGGTCAGTCTAGTCAGCTGACTATCTGGGTTGGGGTTTTGTTGTGGCTTTGGATACATTCATTGACCCATACACTTCATATTTCCCAATGGTGAGATGCTTTTGCCTGTGTTCAAGGTGATAGATGTGTTGTCGTGAATTTTTTTTTTAATGTTCCTGCTCCACCCTCAGTTTTCTGGCATTTCTGAATGCCTGTGTCACATTGTGTTTGTGTGTGTGTGTGTGTGTGTGTGTGTGTGTATAATCTTACTCTATGCTCTAGCTCTTCTTCCAGGACTTCTGGAACAGTATACAACTATTGTCTGTTACTCTCTGCCAATTTTGCACTGAGAATTCTTTGTTGTGTGTCAGCTCTAGTTTTAGGGAGCAAACTAGTTGAACTGAACACTTTTTATGCATTTATTAGTCCTTGGTGTCTGCTGTAGTCTTAGGGTTTTTCCTATTCATTTGTATATTTTTATATTTAATGCATCTATCTTTGTCATATTGTTGCAGGTATCTCTCCCATCTTGTGTTTCTTTTAAATTGCTTGCAATTTTTTAAATGGGCAAAAAACTTAAATAATACAGAAACTCTGTCAATCTTTTTATTTGTAATATTGCTTATTGCTTTTAAGTCTAGAAAATCTCTCCATTTCTTGTCCAAGATGCATCACTTACATGTTTTCTAAAAAATAATTTGATTTTCCCCTTAACTCTTTGATTTGTCTGGAATGCATGTCTATGTTGACAGGTAAGATTTAGAAGTGAGTTTTGTTTTTGCACTCAGACCTAAACAATTAGGCTAACATTATTTCTTAAATAGAAACAGTAGCCAAAGACTGATTTACTGTGAAACTGACAAAGCTCAAACTTCAGAGACTCCTTTGCACAGGCTTCTGCATAGTACATTGACTTGGTCATAACTTTTATGACAACTCTATCAGTAAGATATCTTAACTGTAATCAATTAGGACATCCATCTCTTTCCATTCCAAATTCCCCTCTGTCATAACTCTCTGTGTGTTGATTGAATTCAGGGTGGCCATGGCAATTTTTGGGGGTCTGACTAAAGGAAAATAGAGTTGAGAATGGGATATGTTATGTGGTTGCATTGTTAGCCATCTTGGTGTAGGAATGTTTTCCAAGAATATTCCCACTACCCACTGCCTGATTCATTCAGGGGCATGGGCCAAAACTGAAGGAACAGAGACTGTATTAATCCTAGTACCTGAGTATATGGGCAGGAAAGAAGAAATATGGTTTGTAATTAGTCTATGGAAAATTTTTCCAATTATGAGACATATAAAATTGAACATTGAGAATTTAATTCTCCTCCATGCCTTGTCAAAATAGGCATTTCTTTCCTGTCAGGAATATACTAGATGAGGCAACATATTCCATTATAAACATATCATACTTGTTTTATTTACTTATTTATTTATTTATTGAGATGGAGTCTTGCTCTGTCACCCAGGCTGGAGTGCAGTGGTGCAATCTTGGCTCACTGCAACCTTTGCTTCTTGGGTTCAAGCTATTCTCCTGCCTCAGTAGCTGGGATTATAGGAGCCTGCCACCACGCCTGACTAACTTTTTGTATTTATAGTAGAGATGTGGTTTCAGCATGTTGGCCAAGCTGGTCTTGAAATCCTGACCTCAAGCAATTCCACCTGCCTCAGCCTCCCAAAGTGCTGGGATTACAGGCATGAACCACGGCGCCCGGTCCTATTTATTTATGTTTTGATGAGAACTGTGCAAAAATCATAGTGCCAAGATTGAGAAACTGTTCTAGTGAACGTTCATTATTATATCTGACTTTATAGTTTTATAAGCTTCAGACCCCGTGTAACCTGAATAGAATGTAGCATAATGGCTAAGGGCTCTCAACTATTTAACCTCTTTCAGCCTGAGTATTCTCATCTGTAAAATGGGAACAATCATACGTACTCCTAAGGTTTCTGTGTGGATTTACATCATTGAGTATGTTTATTTAGACTGTCTCTTCTATTTTAGTGTCTGTTGTGGAAACACTAGCCAGTACCTTGCTTTCTCTCAAGGTTATCTCTGCCTTAGGTGTCACAGCTGTGCTCATACCAGGAAGGAGAAGGGGTTAGTGCCAGTCTGTGTCAGGTTTCAAACGTTATGCTCTCTTCGTTTATTTTTCTTGGATAGGTTATCTAGTGGTTTATATTTTCTTTGTATCTTTTTCAAAGCACCAGCTTTTAGATTTATTTATTAGGCTTTCATGTTTTATATCTTCTACAATTTGTGACTGATTTTCTTTCACATTTTACATTGAATCCATTCTTTCTGCGTTACATTTTCTTTTGCTATGTAACTTGTTGATGTGATTGCCTCCTTCATTATTTTCCCTCTTTCTTATTTCAGGATGGAAATGTTTAAGACTGAAGTGGTCCTGAGCAGCTGCAGCACAGTGTAGCGTGTGTGAGCACGACTCTGGGCTGGGATGCCTGGGTTCGAAGGCTGCTTCCGCCAAGTTCTGGTCGTGTAAACCTCGGGAAGCATCTAACCTTTTTCTGCTTCTGCTTTCTCATCTGTGGATAAGACTAACGTCCTTTTCATAGGGTTGTGATGAGGATGCTTAGTAGCTAGTAAATAGTGAGTAGGATTTAAGCATTTGTTAAATAAATTAATTCCTTATTAGTTGCTGAGTATGCCACTGCATGCATATACCACTCTTTCTTTCTTTCTTTCTTTCTTTTTTTTAGACAGAGTCTTGCTTTGTCGCCAGGCTGGAGTGCAGTGGCACGATCTCGGCTCAATGCAAGCTCCGCCTCCCGGGTTCACGCCATTCTCCTGCCTCAGCCTCCGGAGTAGCTGGGACTACAGGCGCCCGCCACCCTGCCTGGCTAATTTTTTTGTATTTTTTAGTAGACACGGGGTTTCACCGTGTTAGCCAGGATGGTCTCGATCTCTTGACCTCGTGATCCGCCCACCTCGGCTTCCCAAAGTGCTGGGATTACAGGCGTGAGCCACCGCACCCGGGCCCTCTTTCTTTAACTGACTCCTTACTGATGAGTAGATGGTTGTCATCTCTCATCTCTGACAATTGAAGAAAAATGTGTGTCCTCAATGTCCCTGTGTATGCACACAACAGGAATAGGTGAGTAGGATTAATTCAGAGATAGAAAATTGTGGCGTTAAAGGGTATATCCCCACAGTATTTGATAGACGTTGCCAAACTGCTCACCTTGGGGATTTGGGAACATCATTGTTGTGCAGCTTCATCTTTGAAGGGCACTCAGCGCTTATGATTATAGGGGAACCTGAATGGATGATCATTCCTTCTTCCTGCTTATTGAGGGGGACAGAACAATGGCCAGCACTACCACAGAAAGGATAGTGACAATAGTAGTGACAATAAATATACTTTTATTTGGTTAAATCTTTCCCCTGTTTAATGCAAGATTTATCATTAAAGAGGACTACACAAAACATTAAGAGAACTCCGAGATGGAGTTTAACAAAGGTTGTTAAACCAATTTACAGTCCTGTAAGCAATGTTCTCATGTTATCGCAATCTTTGATCTTTGCTAATCTGGTACGTAAACTCTTATATCATTTTAGTTTTCCTTATCATCTTGAGCATATTTTTATAGGTTTAATGGCCATTATTTTTCTTTTTTCTGTAAAATATCCTTTTTTGTCCTTTGACTGTTACATGCTCTTCTCAGGGTATTAATGGGCCTTATGGATGCCCTTGATTGAACAACTCTGTCTTGGGTAATGTAATGGAATTGGGAGCTGAATCCCAGGGTAATCCACTTCCTGCAGCAGGTAATAAAATGGGTAATAACAAAAACCCCATTTACTGAGCAGGGACTGTGCTTAGTAGTTTACATACATTGTATCCTCCCATCCTCCCATGAAAGGAGGGAGACAACCTGTGTTGAAGTCCCAATTCTGCAGTTTGTAACCAAGTCTACATTGGGCAATATATCTGAGCCTCAGTTATGTCATCTGTAAAATGGGGATAATACCTCCCTCATAGAGTTATGGAGATTAAATAAAATGAACTAGGTAAAAACACCTGGTGCCATGCTTGGCATAAGTATAATAGGTGCTAAGGAATGTTGATTTCCTAACCATGCTGGCATGAGGCTGAAGAAAAGACAAAAGAGAAGGGCTACTTCCAAATCACATTGCAATGATGTGAGTAGGAGCGACAGATGTCCTTCTGGATATGTTGCTAGGAAAGAAAACTGGGTGACAACAGCAACATTTTTCAATTAACATCCCAAATCTCATAGTTTCTCTGAGGTCTGGAAGAAAACTATTAACTTATTTCAGAGCATGATGCTTGGATCTATAATAGCTTTATAGTTTTAAAAGGCCAAATGAAAACCAAATAAGTATTAATGCAAATATGAGGGCAGAGATTTCTAAATGGCTCTGGAACAGACTTTAGCTAAATGACTTTCCTTCTCTTCTTTTTGGAGGGCAATGCTTTTGCATTTTCCAGGTGCCTGCTTAGTTGTCTCTTGGCTTTCACAGCATACCTAACGTGTTGTGGATGGAGCCTAACGGGCCATTCTGCCCCAGAAGGGTCTAATAATATCACACTTCTTTGAAATGGCCCTGAACAGGGAATATTGCCTTTAGGGTTGTGGCTTTCCTCTTTACCGTACTGTGAGGCTTTTACTAACCTTTCTGATAGGTTTGAGGATTATGGCAAGGAACCTTCTATACCACTCTGTTTTCTTGGGTTGAATTCCCTAAGGCAGCTTATCTGTTGAAGAGTTGAAGTTCAGCTCTAAGTCCCATTTATGTCAGGGGTTATACATTCATTTCAATGTGTACTTGTTCTTTAATTGAATACAAGTCTTAGGAAGGGAGCATGTCTATCAGTGTCACAGGGAGGGTCATTTGATGTGAAACTAACATCCTGAAAGTTGGGCTTATATATCCTATTGCTGGGAAGAGCAGGTAACGGATTACCTCATTTCATCATTAATGCAAGAAATTAGACCTATTGCAGTTTCAGAGGGGAGCCAGTGACTTGGCTTGACCACCTGCAACAACCCTCACCGCTATTTACCCACATTAATCTTATCTACAATTCCATTATATTGGGAAATGTGGATGAGAAAGTTGAGAACACCATTGTTGTGTGGCTGCATCTTTGAATGGCACTCAGAATTTATGATTATAGGGAAGCCTGAATGGATGATCATTCCTTCTTCCTGCTTATTGAGGGGGCCAGAACAATGGCCAGCACTACCACAGAAATCATAGTGACTATAGTGGTGACAATAAATATTTTGGTTAAATATTTTCCCTCTTTAATGCAAGATTTATCATTAAAGAGGACTACACAAAACACTAAGAGAACTCTGAGCTGGAGTTTAACACAGGATGTTTATTTGGGGATGCACTTGGGATCAAACCCTGAGGAAGAGGATGAAAATGGGAGTGGGCAGAAGGAGAAGTCAGGCTGGGATGGAGACCCAGTGACAGCCTCGGACAGCAGGGAACTCTGAGGTTAGATGGTTCTTCAGAGCTCCTTGCATTGGACCAAGAAGGTCAGGCCTTTCGATGCTTCCATTGGTCAGTCACTGGCTGTGGGCCACTCTGCGAAGGGGCACACCTTAGGCCAGGGGTCCCTTCAGCTGAAGCAATCCCTGAAGGGGCTTCCTCTGGCAGCATCTACACTCTCAGAAGCTGGACAGCTGCTTCACATCCAGATGGGCTTCCCATCACCAAAGGAGGCAGGGTTGAGGCTGATGATACTTTTAGAGGTCATGAAATATTTTAATTTCTTTTGGAATCAGAAGAAAAAATGGATGTAGCCCCACTTGGATTATGTTAGTCTTTATACAATGCAAGGATAAAATGATAATTTTCTATGTATTTGTATTTCTTCATGGAGTTAGGGGCCCATGAAGGCAAAAGTACCCAGGACTCATGGAAGTCCTAAGGCAGCCCTGATGAGTCCTTTGTTGAAGGACAGCATCCTTCACGATCACTGGGTGTGGCATTTGCTTTGGGACCAGACTGTTATTTTTGTCGTATTAAGACATTTCCTTTTTCTCTTCCTAGTTCATGAAACACTTTGATCTTTAATTTTATCAACTGCCATTGTGTCATTTGTCAATACGATGATATTGTTTTTCACCTTTGCTCATCTGGTATTACGAATTATCTTCGTGAATTTCACAGTGCTAAACAATCTTGGAATATGCTCCACTTGGTCAAAGAGCTTCATTCCTTTTCCTGCTACTGGATTTTATTTTCATTGCTCATTTGAAGTGAGGCTGATTCATGATTTTCTTTCTTTGCCTTATCCTGTTCAGGTTTTCATTGTCTTAGCAACTGCTTGGTTGGTACAGTGAATTGGAAAGCTTCCCATGTATTTTGTGTGTATGTGTGTTTTGAAACAGTTTCAATATCATGAAAATAATTTGTTTAGCAAATGGACAAAAGTTTCTGATAAAGCATCAGTGAAATTTGAGACATATTTATCATGTAATCAATGCTTCCCAGCTTGTCCTTCAAAGTTTGTAAGTCCACTTCAGCATTTCCCAAACTCTGATTCATGGAAAACATTTTTGCAAGATTTTTTAAAAAAAGTTTCCCTGATCGAAAAGTCTTGTTAAACTAAGTTAAATCACTTTCTTTACATGACTCTCAGAGCATTTGTATGCTAATAACCTCTTCAAAAAGGACTAACATATTTATATCACTTAAGCTTTGTAAGAGTCTGGTGTCCTACAGAATGCAATCTAAAGAATATTATAAAATATTCATTTTTCTGTCTCTTTCTTAGCTATCATGTTATAATTTCACTTCTTATTGTCAAAATGCTGACTTCCACCTCAAAATTTTAATTTGCAACTTTTTTTTGGTGAGCTGGAAACCATATAACAATATTTGTTAGAAGTGTGTAAAAAATAATCACACATAGAGTCTTTACAATCTCCATGAAAGCTGAGGTTTTTTTTTTATATATGAGTAAGGTGGGTTCTATATGTACATATTGTAATTCTCATTTAGGCTACTGAGGGATCACTTTTGCCTCCTCCTAGGTTCTCAGCCATGTTCTAGACCTGAGCTGTCTGATACTATTGCCAATAGCCATGATATCATTAAAATTAAAGTCAACTAAAATTAAATACAATTAAAATTTCAGTTACTTGGTCACACCAGCCACATTTCAAATGCTCAGTAGCCAAATGTGGCCAGTGGCTACCATATTGGAAGGAGCAGATAGGAAACAATTCATTGTTATAGAAAGTTCCACTGGACAGCTTTATTCTAGACTGTTGTTTGCAACAGGCAACAGAGAAATCTACATTTTAAACCAGAAGGTTATCTATTTTTTTTTTACTGGACAGTACTGTTCTAGACAGTTGTTTGTGACATGTAACAGAGGAATCTGTATTTTAAGCCAGAAAGTTATCTTGGAAGTTTACCTGTTAATGATCTTACATTATAACGAATATTTCTGCCTCACTTATTGACATGTGCTGAAGTGAGATCTCCAAGTAGAAGCAGGCAGTATTGCTTATCTAGCAAGGGATGATGTGCTTTTGAATTTCATAACAATGTTTGATGTGGATGGATTCAGCCTCAGTAAGAATTTGTTTTCTAAATGCATCAGGGGTGTGAACTTTATCTTCCCATGAGACTGTGAGTTCTTTAAGGACAAGGGCCGTGTCTCTGCCCCATGGTTGTAACCCCAGGGCTAAACATGTACTAGAAACATAATTGGTGCCCTAATAATTAGTTTTCAGGATAATGGAGTTCAGAAATAGGGTCATCTCATTTGAACCGGAGACAACAGAACTTCAAACAATAATATGAATGCACGAATGGCAGGCTCTGTTGATGTACCTTGACCCAAGCCATCATTATCAGCATCAGAACATGGTATAGCTCATTGCTTGAATGACAAAAAATCCAAAATCCTTAACATGGCCTCAGAGATAGTGTGTGATGTGGATCTGCTCACATCCTGTCTCATCTTGCAACACTCTCTTCTCTTTCTAGACCAAGCATGTCCAACTTACAGCCTGCGGGCCACATGCAGTCCAGAATGGCTTTGATTGTGGCCCAATAAAAATTTGTAAACTTTCTTAAAATATTATGATTTTTTTTGCAATTTTCTTTTCTCCTTCTTTTTCTTTTTTTTTTAAATTTTATTTATTTATTTTTTAGCTCATCAGCTATCATTAGTGGTAGTGTGTTTCACATGTGGCCTAAGACAATTCTTCCAATGTGGCCCAAGGAACCTGAAAGATTGGACACTCCTGTTCTAGACTATCCCAGCCACACTGGCCTTCTTCCAGTTTCTTGAATGTCTGACTGCTTCCCCTGGTTCCAGGGGACAGGCTTAGCATTCCTTCCTTTTAAAGAAAGAAATGTCATTCTGGTGAGGTTTTCAATTATGTGGCCATACCTCCTCTGCCAAAGGTGAGGGTGTGACCTAAGATGGGTCAATGAGACTCTTTCCAGGGATTTTATGTAAAGATGCTGTGAGAGAGAAGCCCTCTTTCTTCTGAAGGTGCAAGCCCCAAAGATAAAAGCTTCAAGCTGTTTGTGGCTCACATGACCCCAGGTCTCTCTCTCTATGGCATCTAGAAAATCACGTGCAGTAGGGGAGAAGGAGGGTGTTACTCAGAGAGAAGCAAAGCTGGGTGACTCAGGGGAGGTAGAGGGCAGAAGGATTTCTTAAACCAGGCATAAAAACATTACCCATAAAAAGAAATTGATAAGTTTGAGACATTAAAAATTAAGAACTATCCTTAAAGATACCATAAGGTAAAACAACAACAACAACAACAAACAGAGAGAGTCAGGAAAGACGTTTGCAACTTCCAGACCAATATGAATCAATCGATAAGAATATGACAGATAACACAAAAGAAAAATGGGGCAATTATTTGAACACACCCTTCTCAACAGCGGAACTCTAAGTGAACAAGAAACATGTGACAAAATGTTCTACATCATTAATAGGCAGGGAAATATACATAAAACAATTATGTGCCCTTGGGTTGGCAAGAATTTGAAAGTCTGGTAATGACACCAAGTATTGACAAGGACATGGGACAATTGGAATTTGAATACCCTGCTGAAGATAATGTAAATTAGTTCAATTACTTTGGAAACACTTGAGCAACATCTAATAAGGTGGCTCATCCACAAACTTTTAGCCAACCACTTACTCCTATTTAAGAAGTATATACCCCAGAGATTCTGATGTACCAGAGAAAAGTGTTTGAACATGGATACTAACATGGGTATCAACATATGAGGATGTTAATAGCAGCCCCAAACCAGAATCAGACTTTATTAGTTTGCCGGGGCCGCCATAACAAAGTACCCCAGACTGGAGATATTTATTATCTCACAGTCCTAGAGGCTGGAAGTCTGAGATCCAGGTGTCAGCAGGATTGGTTTCTTCCAAGTCCTCTCTCCTTGGCTTGCAGATGGCCGTCTTCTCCCTGTGTCCTCACGTGGTCTTCCATCTGTGTGTGTCTGTGTTCTAATGTCCTTCTTACAAGGACACCAGTCATACTGGATTAAGGCCCACTCCAGTGACCTCATTTTAACCAATTACCTCTTCAAAGACCCTATCTCCAAATACAGTCATGTTCTGAGGTGCAAATGGAAACAAATTTTCTTAGAGGGGGAGGAGGAACACAGTTCAGCTCATAACACAAACCAAATGTTAATCAACAGGAGAATGGTTAAATACATTATATGTTTAAATAAATTCATACAATGGAAACCTATTGCAGTGCAAACACCTGAACTATAGGTACTGCAAGGACATGAATGAATCTGACAGAAACAGTACTGAGCCAAGGAAGCTGTGTTGAGCACCAACTTGCCGCTCAGATTCCTCTTCAAGGAAGGGCTCCATTGCATCAGCTGCTGGGAGTGCTGTTGGCAGCTGCCATCAGCTGTCAGCCCCTCCAGGGATTGCTTTGGTTACAGAAAGCTGCCTCACCCAAGGTCACACTCATACTCTGGTGGCTCATACCCATGACTCATCACTGTGTCCATCTTGGTCCAAGTGAGGGCAATTCTGGAGGGTGCCATAGATCAACCAAGGCTCTGGTTGGACCTGAATTGCAGCTCAGCCTTTCCTGTTGCCCACTCCTTCTTTCTCCTACCCTTCTCCTACCCCTCCTCTCCAGCTTCCGCAGGTGTTTGTCCCAGGGGTGTCCTTCATAAATATCCTGTCCTCTAAACTTCATCTCAGAGTCTGGCTCCTAGTGAACCCATCTTTGGATAGTTGGTGCTGGAAGTGGTTCTAAAAGGGAGGTTGCATTAGGTTCCTCAGGCTGCTGTAACAAATTGCCACACACAGGGTGGCTTAAAACAAGATAAATTGATCTCTTACAGTTCTGGTGGCCAGAAGACTATAATCAAGGTGTCAGCAAGGTAAGCTCCTTCTGCAGACTCTGAGGGAGAATCTGTCCCATGTCTCTCTCCTATCTTCTGGTAACAGTGGGCAATTTGTGGTGTTCCCTTGCCTGTAGACACATCGCTCTAATCTCTGCATCCATGTTCACATAGCCTTCTCCTCTGTGTCGTCTCCCCTTCTCTTTTCTTATAAGGACACCAGTAATTGGATTGAGAGCCTACCCTAATCCAGGAAGATCTCATCTTGAGATCTTTAATTGCACCTGCAGCGACTATTTTTCTAAATAAGGTTATTTACAGGCTCTTGGAGACATATCTTTTGGCGGGGGGGCTACCATTCAACTCACTGCACAGATGATAAGATGGGGTTTTGAAGCTGAATCACCTACGTCCTGGCTGGCAGTGAGGACCCTGTCCTGAACCAGGCATGAAGTGGAGGTCCAGTTGTTGCCAGTTGTCTGGTAGGGAATGGATGGACGGCAGAGCGGTGGAAGGGAGTGCATTAACTGGTCAATGTTTCGGGCAGTTGTGAAATATGGGGGAAGTAGTAGCTCTAAGGACAATTGAATTGGGTGACTTATGCTAAGCTTGATTGATGCTCCAGGACATAGGAAATAAAAATATGAGGACAGAGCATAGAAAGCATGGAAAGAGCTTCATCTTTTGCAGGAGGAAGGCAGAGAGGCCTGAGGACAGGCCCAGGACCGAATGCTCAGCATGGCTGAGCCCCTGAGAAGATGGATTCCAAACAAAGCAGATCTTTTATGCCAAGTTCAGGGTATTGATTGGGAAAGAATGGGACTCTGACACATGAGATGAGGATGGCTAGATTGGTATCTCCAGCAACCCGGGGTTCCCAGAACCTTCAGCAATAGCCCATTCCTCCTTAGGAGTTAGCATCGCTTCCTGCACCCCACTTGGGGATGATACAGAGACTTCAGAAACAAAATAACACACGTTCCCCACAGCATCTGCTCCCACCCACAGCTTGCTGCTTGACTGTAGATAGGGATACGTCTCTGGTCTCCTCCTTTGTCCATTTCTCCACTGGCCAGCTTGCCTATCATTACTGATTCATAAAAATTCTTTATATATTAAAGCTGAAAACCCTTTTCACAAAGAGACACAAACACACATACACACACAAAGTTACCTTAGGGGTGTTTCAACTTATCCCTATCTACAGCCAAGCAGCCAGCAGTGGGTGGGGGGGGACAGTGCACTGGGCCTGCTGCACACCCACGACACCAAGGCAGCGTGCCCCAGCAGGAGCCCAGAGCAGTCAGTTGTGATGACAAAATAAAAGGGACCTTTCTATTTAGGGAACAAGACAAGGATGTATCTTAATAACACTCTAACTCAACATTATCCTCAGAGCGGCCCAGTGTCCTAAGTGTCTAAGAAGAAAAGAGTTTAAACTTCAGAAAGAATACACAGAGGATCTGCAGATTGTCTACTGAGAAAACTCAAGAGAATAAATCAACTGAGAAACATTTATAATTAATAAAGGAATTTTATTAGGTGGCTGAATTGAAAAAATTAAATATATAAATCAAACCTTCTAGTATTCCCACCTATCAAAAGTGACTATAATAAGCAGTGGAAAAATAGAAACATAGGAATACAAATAAGAAGAAATATAGAGAGCGTATATAATTGTAACTACAAACTTTTTTCTTGGGGAAGAAAAAGATTTGAAAAATAGAGAGCGATATCATGTTTCTGAATGGCAAGACAAAATATAGTATTGCAAAAAGGCTAATTCAAGATTACTGAATTAATTGGGCGATGAAATATTTAACTATAGCCTTTGGTTTCTAATAACTGAGTCACTAATTGTAAAAAAATCAGTCAAGTAATGTAGAAAAAATGCAAAGAAAAATGAAATGACAATATGAATTGTACCACTTAGAAATGACTATACCCTTCGGGGTAAGTCTGTCTGGAAATAACACACATAGATCTATGTTCACAAGTTTACATTAAGGGAATAATGCTAAACTTCATGTGTCAGAACTTATATTTTTCATTTAATCAAATACCTGGGCATTTTCCAGGTCAAATAAATATATACACATCCTCATAGAGCATCCACCTGGGACGTGCCAATACTTACATAACTGATCCCCATTGGTACATAACATGTCTCAACCCTGGGATACTGTTGTCCTTCTTCTCCATTATTAAAACAGCTGCAAACATCCTGAACAGTTTCTACATTTACCATAATCCAAATACATTTTCTAACAGATTTTTTTTCATTTACACCTTATTCCTGCAAGAATGGCCGTAATGAAAAGATAAAAAAATAAAAAATGTTAGTGTGGATGTGGTGAAAAGGGAACACTTTTACACTGTTGGTGGGAATGTAAACTAGTACAACCACTACGGAAAACAGTGTGGAGATTCCTTGAAGAACAAGAAGTAGAACTACCAAATGGCAGCATCCATCCCACTAGCAATCCCACTATTAGGTATCTACCCCGAGGAAAAGACATCATTATATGAAAAAGATACTAGCACACACATGTTTATAGCAGCACAATTCGCAATTGCAAAAATATGGAACCAGCCCAAATGCCCATCCATCAATCAACGAGTGGATAAAGAAGTTGTGGATTTATATACATATATATATATATACACACACACACACACCAAATTGTGGTGTATATATATATATATATGTATATATATATATATATATATATACACACATACACACACACCAAATTGTGGTGTGCATATATATATATGTGTATATATATATATACAAATTGCGGTGTGTGTATATATATGTGTGTATATATATATGTGTGTGTGTATATATATATATATATATACAAATTGTGGTGTGTATATATATATATACACACACCATAATCACACCATAATTTGGTGTGTGTGTGTGTGTGTATGTGTGTGTGTACATATATATGTATATATACATATATATATACATATATATATATACACACATATATATATAATGGAATATCACTCAGCCATAAAAGAGGACAAAATAATGGCATTCACAGCAACCTGGATGGATTTGGAGACCATTATTCTAAGTGAAGTAACTCAGGAATGGAAAACCAAACATTGTATGTTCTCACTTATAAGTGGGAATGAGAGTAAGTGAAGTAATCCCTCCCACTCATCAGTGGGAGTGATTCTAAGTGAAGTAACTCAGGAAAGGAAAACCAAACATTGTACGTTCTCACTCATAAGTGGGAGCTAAGCTGTGAGGACCAGCAGCTAAGCTATGAGGACAAAGGCATAAGAATGATATAATGGATTTTGGGGACTCGGGGCAAAGGATGGGAGTGGGGTGAGGGATAAAAGACTATACACTGGGTAGAGTGTACATTGCTCCAGTGATGGGTGCACCAAAATCTCAGAAATCACCACTAAAGAACTTATCAACTCCTGGCCGACATTGTGAAACCCCATCTTTACTAAAAATACAAAAATTAGCCGGGCCTGGTGGCCGGTGCCTATAGTCCTAGCTACTCGGGAGGCTGAGGCAGGAGAACCGCTTTAACCCAGGAGGCAGAGGTTGCAGTGAGCCGAGATTGCGCCACTGCACTCCAGCCTGGGTGACAGCGAGAGACTCTGTCTCAAAAAAAAAAAAAGAAAAAAAACCACACCAAAAAAACTTATTCATGTAATCAAACACCACCAGTTCCCCCAAAACCTACTGAAATTAAAAAAACTTAAAAAAAGGAATTCTAAAGTGCATCTGGAAGTATAAATATATGAAATTAGGAGGTAAATTTTTGAAAGAGAAGAACAATGTGAGATATTTGTCCTATGAGATGTCAAAATACTTTACGAAGCTGTAATGACTAGAAAATGAATAGACCAAGTTTCAAAAACAAAGCAATGTAACTAGAAAAAAAGTGAAGTAGATTCCAATCTCTCATTATAAGCAAAAGATAAATTTCAAATTAAGTAGATAATTAATTTGTGAATGTAAAATGTATTAGGACAAATTATAGGTGACCATTAATATAATTTTGGGGTGTGAAACACTTTCTAAGCCTGACACTGAAGGCCAAAAGTATAAAGAAAACATTAGATAGATTTTACTTTACTAAAAGAAATTGAGAACTTACACATACAAAACATTATAATTTTATAATACAGAAAAGTACTGTTTAATAGAAATATGATGTGTGAAATAAATGTGAGCCACATATGTAATTAAATTTTTATAAATGCATTAAAAAACTGAAAATTATAATTCATGAAATCAATTTCAGCAATATATTTTATTTAATTAAATGCATCAAAAACATTATCATTTCAACATAAAATCAATACTAACAATTATTAATGGGATGTTTTACATTCTTTGTTCTCATGCAAAGTCTTTGGAATCTCATGTGCATTTTATTTATTACTGCTCATCTCAAGTAAGATCAGCCATATTTCAAGTCTCAGTAGCCACATGTGGCTAGAGGGGTTGTCTTAGCACAGATATAGACAATCAAAAATAAAAGTCAAATGAAAACTTGAATAGATAAAGTGTTTACTTTGTGTATGTATGTGTGTCTGTGTGTCTTCGTGAAAAGGGTTTGTAGCTTTAATATATAAAGAATTTTTATGAATCAATAATGATAGGCAAGCTGGCCAGCAGAGAAAGTGGCACAGGAGGAGACCAGGCAATTCACAAAAGAATCAATAAACATATAAATATGTCCAGGTGTTAATTATCAAATAATGAACATTAAAATATAAGACAATAGATAGTTTCACTTATTAAACTATGAAATGTTATGAAACAAATCCTGAATTCTTGTGTTAGTAAGAGTATGATGAAATGAATACTTGTATATACTGCTACTGGGAATGTAGACAGGTACAACCCTGGTGGATGGAAATATGTATCAAAAGGTTTAGTACATGTTTCCCTTTGAAGTAGAAATTTTACTTGCAGGATTTTACCTTAGGGGCTGAATTAGTTTGCTAGAACTGCTGTAACAAAACACCACAAATGTGGTGGCTTAAACAACAGAAATTTACTGGCCTATAGTTCTGGAGGCCAGAAGTCCAAGATCAAGATGTCAATAGAGTCAGTTCCTTTTGTGGGCTTTGAGGATGAATCTATTCCCCTGCCTCTCCCTTAGTTTCTGGTGGTTTGCTCACAGTCTTTGGTGTTCCATGGCTTGTAGAAGCATCATTTAATCTCTGCCTTCATCTGTGCAAGATGTTTTCCCTGTGTATTTGTCTGTCTCCAAATTTCCCCTTTCTGTAAGTTTACCAGTCATATTGGATCAGGGCCCACCTTACTCTAGTGTAACCCAATTTTAACTAATTACATCTGCAACAACCTTATTTCCAAATAATATCACATTCTAAGGTAGTAGGGGTTAAGACTTTAACATGTGGGTTTTTGGGAGATAGAATTCAATGCATAACAGGAAGTAATAAAAGATGTGAACAGAGATTTGGTTACAAGAACCACTTCTCACCACCTGTCCTTTCCATCCTTGGCTGAGCCACCATCATTCTCACTTGGATTCCACCAGGCAGGCTGAAGGGAGTGTGCCAGGTGGGCTGGAATTGAGCATTCTGAGCCAGCCTGGTAAATAGTTTTCCCAATTAGTGGGTCCATGCAATTTAGCTCATCTTGAAGTTAAAGCAATTTTTGCTAATGTTGCTAAGGCTACTACTTCTGTCATTGAGCCATCTTCATCATTTTTTTACAGTTCTTCTTCCTTGACACTTAGGAAGTTTTCATTCTGTGTAGTGCAGTCACCTTTGTTATCGTTAAAGACTCAAGAACAGAAAACTGCACACAAGTAAAAAGAGAATAAAACAGCGGTATGTTAGCTGTCACCAGCTGGATCTGAGTGTTGAGTTCATGTTGCCTAGAAACTGAAGACCCTCCGCATGCTTTTGTGACCAGATGTCATGAAGAAACCTGGAAAGGGTCTGATCTTATAATTGTGGGTATGGCTAGGACACCCAGGAGGTCGTCTAATCAGGAATATGCAGATATCTGAGTCAGGACAATTCCTAAGTATCTATCATTTTGGACCATCAAGAATGTTCTTAAGAATAGCATCATCTATGGAACTGGAGAAGCTACTGGCGAAAAAGAAAGTTGTAAAAATTCTCACCATAACTTTAAGGGTGGGGGAAATTGCTTCATTTTAAGGATTGGATTGATTTTGATCTCAACTGCTTATTCTTTCTTTCCATGTAAGTCACAGGAGAAAAAAAAATCTTGAAATGGAATCTATAATCTGTCCCTTTAAAGAACACATTTGAGCACCCAGTCCTAAGTGGTTTTAAGCACACAACATCACAGGACTCGATAAATAATTGATATAAATTAATGGCTGATGAAAGAAACATATCCGCACTGATCTATAATTACTGGAAGCCACCTCATAAATTTTTCATAACAGTGACGTTTCATTGCAGGTTTTTTTTTTCTCTAAAATTCAGTGTATTTAGAATTTAAATTGCTTTCAATAATTGCTTTTAACTGCTTTCAGTGGCAGAACTTCTCTGTCAATATGGGCATCTGAGAAGCTTGGGATTCAGTGCTTCTTTTATATCTTCTGGTTCTGCCTGACTTTATAACCTTAAATGGTGACACCAAAGAAGAAGATTGGGATGACCAGGAACACTCATAGGGACACTTCAGCTGCCTCCTGTTCTGAACGTGGCTTCCACAGAGCCTCAGCAGAATGTCCTTGCTTCTGAAGCTTGCAGGAGCAGAAGCTGGGTCCAGATTGGCAGGAGAGTGAATTTACAGCCAAAACCACCTACGGTGCCATTGGGTACAGTGTACACATATGATGCCACAAGGAAATGAACTCTGTAAGCAAGGACGGAGATTTCAGCTAGTATTCTGAATTCACTTCCCCAAAACAATCATTCAGACAAATGACAGGGATAAGCAAATCATCAATGACAGCAGCCACTGCCATCCCCTGGTCCTAATCAGGAACTTGACTTTTGTTACTAAGAGCATGGGTTGTGGAGTGTCAGATAAACTGTGGCACCATTTTTGGCTCTGACACTTGCTAGCAAGCTGAAACTTGGGCAAGTTACTTTATATTTTTGAGCCTCAGTTTCCTCATCTGTGAAACAGAATAATGATACCAACTCTATAGGGTGATTTAGAGAATTAAGTGAACTGAAGTCTAGAGCTTTTGGTACAATTACTAACAGCATTTGAAAATTAATTGGGACAATCTAAGTTGATAAGAGAAGAGAGCTGTCTCCAAGGTGTGTGTGTGCCCTTTGGTTCATATGTGTTGTATGGGGAGAGTAGTAAAGAAGGAAAGCTCTCTGGAAAGCTTAGGAAATCATCGGGAGAATATGGAAGCTTTGAACATTACACGTACCAATGAAGAACTAGTTCATATAGTGTTTTTCTTTCAATGCGTTTTGGAATATACAAATTGCCTATTTTCTGTTAAATGTTGTACATTGGCAAGTTCTACTTTATTATTATTATTATATTATTTTTTATTTTTATTTTTTTTGAGATGGAGTTTCACTCTGTTCCCCAGGCTAGCGTGCCGTGGAAAGATCTCAGCTCACTGCAACCTCCGCCTTCCGGGTTCAAGCAATTTTCTTGCCTCAACCTCCCAAGTAGCTGGAGTTACAGGTGTGCACCACCATGTCTGGCTAATTTTTTGTATTTTTAGTAGAGACGGGGTTTCACCATGTTGGCCAGGCTGGTCTTGAACTCCTGACCTCAGGTGATCCACCTGCCCCGGCTTCCCAAAGTGCTGGGATTACAGGCATGAGCCACTGTGCCCGGCCTTCTATTTCCTGTAAGTAAAAATGATTCCTTATAATTAAAGACACATCATAGGCAACATCCAATATTATAACTTTAGCCTGGAGATTTGGCTAATACAAATGTAAACAAGAATTCTAGAAAACACGAGGTTGTAGAACAAACTCACTTCTACTTCTTTTTCTCATGGCCTTTCCTTTTCCTTCTCTTCTTCTCTTCTTTCCCTTCTTTTTCTTCATGATTGACCTGAAAAACTGAACTCTTTGTATCTTAGAATGAAAAAGGGAAATTTTCCTTATTTTGATTTTTCCATGAAGCGCATTAAATGTCATATCAAGCCCCCCAGAATAAAGGTGTGGAGGCTGTAATCAAAGGTGAATAAAGCCCTTCCTTTGTCTTATAGCTTCAGGTAGAGACTGGGTAGTTGTTCGTGAACCTCATTTTCTTTTCTTCCTGGTCACACAGCCAGATATTTCCCAGTAACTCTTCAAGGTAGGTGTGGCCACGGGGCTGAGTTCTGGCCAGTGCAATGTAGTTGGAAGTAACAGCTCTCAGCCTCTCACTCTTTTCCCTTCTCTGCTGGACTCAACAGATGATCTCACAGGGGTTTCTAAGGTCCAGGGGATACCAGAACTACAGCATGGAGCAGACTGGGCCCTTGAATCCCAAGTGAATAGCTGCCTGCTGAACGCCCACATTCAACTGGGCATGAGCAAGAAATAGACTGTTTTTGCATTAATTCTCAGAGATAAGGGTTGTTTGTCACAGAGTCCAGCCTGCCCTCTTACAGATACAGCCTTCAGGCACTTGCATGGGCACATGATCCTTTTTATTTTCACTGGGTCCTTCTGAAGCACAGAGATTTGCCCAAGGCCTATGGTTGATGTTTGATTAAGCTGGAACCAATCCTCCAGTCCCATAGAATCTCTGACAGAGAGTTTTTTTCTGGAGGCGGGATTTTTCTCTGTCTTCCAGGCTGGAGTGCAGTGGTGTGATTACAGCCCATTACAGCCTGGGCTCAAGTGATCCTTTCACCTCAGCCTCCTGAGTAGCTGGGATGACGGGTGTGAGTCATTGCACCTGACGCCGTGATCAGTAGATTAATGAGTATAATTCTATAAGCACCTTTGCATGAGCTCTGTGTGTGCAGGTACTATGCTAGATACTGGGAACACAGAAGTAATTGATCCCCAAAGATCATTTAGTTCAGCTGCACGGAATTCTTAAGTTATATCTGTAATAGTGTGCAAAATTAAATACCTTCCCGAACCAGGCAGTAATATCAATGTGTAAATTAGGCTGAGCATGGAGTAGGAGGGTCTTCAAGAAACTGAAGAGTGGAGACATCAGCCAAAGGTGTTTAAATAAAAAATCTCAAAACACCATGCTGGCTTAGCAAAGCACATCTTTGGGTTGGATTTAGCGCACTGGCTCTCAGTTTGTGATCCCTGCTCTGCAGCACCGCTGGAGTGGTCCTGTGGTCATTGAGTTACATGCCATTATAACAGCAACTGCTTAGAGTAGACCTGTGATCTCAGGCCAATTGGAAACCTCAAGATTCAATTCCAAGACTTTTGTTTGTACCGTCTGAAAAGTGGACAATCTTTTCCCCATTTTTGTTGCATGTGAGATGATGGTAGTTCTGGCTGCTGTGACCATCTGGCAACCATGAGTGGAGGCAAGATCCTTATGTTTGAGAGTAAAGCCCAGATGGAGAAGGCTGAAACCAAGAAGCACAGAGACAGAAGCCAAGTCTTGGTGGTGTCACCTGAGCCCTTGATCAAGCTGCTGCTGAATACAATATGCCTCTACTATTTTAAACTTCCTGAACCAATAAATCCCTTATTTACTTAAGCAAACTTGAGTTGGGTTAGGTTTTTGTTTACTTGCAAACTGGTACACTGTTCTCTTTAAAAGGGGAGCTGGTGAATAAAATTTCTCTGACTCCTTAAACACAACAGATGTGCTACAGAGTGGGGCGAAGATCTAGCAACTTCCAAGTCTGAGTATCCGTGGTGGGACTCAGTGGTTACACTAGAATTACAAAATCTTTTCACATTACTGAAAGAGAAGGTAGCCTGTTATGAAGAAAAGTCCTCCTACACATTTCTGTTTCATCTCTGCAGCATGAAAAAGACGGGACCTGTTGTGTGTCCAGATTTAATGACTTTCTGTTACTTGATCCTAGAAATAGAGTTGTTTTCAGACAAGAGTCTCCCAATAAAGGAGATTTCTTACATTCAAAAGAGGGCAAGAAAGGAGCCCAAGATCTAGGATGGTGGCAGCACAGGCAGAAAATCTGTATTTGATTTTAGGTCCACGTCACCATCTGCCGCGTGGCCGGTGAAGTAACCCTGGTGCTGTGCTACTCATCAAATCCACCAATATTTACTGGGCACTGGCTGTATCAGGAACCATGGGAGGCATGGGGATATTGCAGATTATACCCATCTCCAAGGCTGTTGGGCCCCAGAGACACAGGTTGTTTACTTCTGAGATACAGCATTACACGGGAACTAATTTTCCATTTGTTTATAGTTTATGGGAAACTGAACAAGAAAGTAATGAATATATTAGAGCCTGGATTATGCATCCTATTCCAGGATTAAGCAAAAGGTACCCAAGGCAACAAAAGTAAAAACACACACGAATGCAGCCACGGTTCCCAGGACTCCATGCTGATGTGTGTCCAGTCTTGGTTGTCATAAGAGTTGTAACTTTTGTGTGTGTGTAAGGGCTAAAGATGTATAAATTGGGGCTAATCCTTAATCCACAGTCTGTGATTGATCAAAGATGATATGTTCAAAACAAAGCTCAAAGCTTTCTTCTACTGTATTTTGTGCTCTAGGTGCTTGGATTCCTTGGCCTTTGTGACAGTCTACTTACAACATGCCTATTTGTGGTCAAATACTACCTTTTATACCCTCTGAGGGAAGAGTAGTTTCATTTATTGTTGTAACTTCCACTGTGCCTAACATCAGGAAGGAAAGACGAAAGGAAGTAAGGAAGAAAGGAAGAAAGAATGGAGGGAGAAAGACAAGGGTTTTGAGAACATTTAAATAAATATTCTTGCCATTAATGAAGCGGCTATCCATTTCCTTACTTTTTACATTCAGAATTCAAGTAAAAGAAAATTCTCATCTTGCATTTGTCCACGTTTTGATCCGTAGAGGTGGCTTTCAGTGTGAGAACATCACTCAAGATAGGAGAGGCAACGTAGGGCAGAGGAAGGGCCCTACACAGGACCAGAACTTAGTCCCTGCTCCAGCACATCATTGTTGAGAGGTTTTGAGCAAGTACCTTAATTTCTCTGAGCCTTAATTTCTTCATTTATAAAATGGGGGCCATAAAACCTGCCTCACAGCATTGCAGAACCAAGTTAGCTAGCATATGTGAAATTGCTTCATAAATGGTAAAATAAAGTCCCCCGTAATCATAAAACTGATTTAACACAAACTTCTTATCTTCCAATTCTGTACTTCAGGAGTTCAGCACAGGTCTCATTGGGCTAAAATCAAGGTGTTGGCGGGGTTGTGTTCCTTCTGCAGGCTCTAAGGGGAAATCAATTTCCTTGCTTTTTCCAACATCTAGAGGCTGCCCATATTCCTTGGCTTATGGCCTCTTCCTCTGTCCTCAAAGCCAGCCGTGTTGCATCTGTCTGATTCTGCTTCCATTTCTTTCTCTGATACTGAGTCTCCTGTCTCCCTTTTCCATTGTGATGCCACTGGACCTACCCAGATAGTCCAAAATAATCTCCCTGTTTTAAGATCTGCTGGTTAGCAACCTTAGTGCCGTCTGCAACCTTAGTGTGGTCTGCATCTGCCGTCTGCAACCTTAATTCCCCTTTCCATGTGACTTGACATATTCACAGGTTCTAGGAATTAGGATGCAGACGTCTTTTGGGGGCCATTATTCTGTCTACTACAGTTTTTTTTTTGTAGACGGAGTCTCGTTCTGTCTCCCAGCCTGGAGGGCAGTGGCACGATCTCTGCTCACTGCAAGCTCCGCCTCCGCCTCCCAGGTTCACGCCATTCTCCTGCCTCAGCCTCCTGAGTAGCTGGGACTACAGGCGCTCACCACCAAGCCCAGCTAATTTTTTTTTTTGTATTTTTTAGTAGAGTCAGGGTTTCACTATGTTAGCCAGGATGGTCTCAATCTCCTGACCTTGTGATCCACCTGCCTCAGTCTCCCAAATTGCTGGGATTACAGGCTTGAGTCACTGCGCCCGGCCTTCTCAAGAGTCTAACTTTTTTGATGCTCCTCAAAGAAACTGACTACTGGTTCTGATGGTGTTGGTAAGAGTTTCTACTGCAATTACAGTGAGCGCAGTGATAGTGAGTCAGAAGGAATTGCAACTAGTCTCCCAAGACAGAACTAGAAAGCTTGGCTAATTCTTCCTTTTCTTTCATATCCTATGTCAATCAATCATCCAGGCCTCCTAATGTTTAACAAATCATCCCTTCTCTCCATCATCATTATCACTCTCCTCACCTCTTGTTGGCACCATATTGTTCCTTTGTTTCCATTCTTGACTTGACCACCAGAGAGACACGGGGTGATCTCCTAAATCCCAAATCTGGCATTGATCTTGTGATAAGCCTGTTCAGTGCTTACGTGCTGCTTGCAAGATAAGTTCCAAAGTCCCCTACCAGGCCATAGAAGTCCCCCTGCCCACCTACTGAATCTCCTCTCCTCCACATACACCCCACCCCTTACTCCAAACTCTAGCCACACCCATCGATTTGCTGATCCTCACCCTGTGTTTTGGTTCATGCTCCTTCAGGAACATGGTGGAGGGGCAGTCTTTTCTCATTCCCCTGGGCCATGTTGCTGCCCCTTTTGGGGACTCCTATAAAAACAATGCCTACATCCATCAGTAAACCCACTGCGTTTTAATTCTCCATTTCTGTATCTTCCTCCTTGTCTATATGCTAACTCCTTTCAAGTAGGCACCGATTCGTATGAATCTTTATAACTTCAGTGCTCTGCATTAGGCCCATACATATTTGGCACTAAATCACTGCTAGGTTAATGAATGAATTGAGTAATAAACTAAAGTATAAATCAATGAGTAAAAGGAGAAGGTAAATATGAGAGGGTGTGTCTGAGCACATGAGCCAAGGAAGAATTGCCATTGAGGTCCATCCTCTATGCAGACAGCTGCTTGAGCAGCAGCAACTTGAGAACAGCAAAATGCACTTAGGGAAAAATCACTGAGACCTTCCATTAAGGTTTGATGTGCAATGGTGGTTGGCCATGAACTTGCATAGCAGAACAACAATCCCAGGGAACAGAGTCCTCATGCAAACAGAGCCTTTCCACACATGAAAAATGTGACGCTTGTTCATCTGACTTTTATTGAGTCCCACCATGTTCCAGTCTCTGCTTCTGGCACTGGGGACACACTGGTGAAAAGGCTAGAAGGGGAGAGAGACCATCAATGATGTGTAACACTGCACCGAAGATACTAATGTCAAGTAGTGCTCAATGCAATGATGAAAAACAAGGCAAGCTGATATGACAGAGTGGCTAGGGTGGGGGATGAGCAAGGGCCTCTGGATGATAGAATGGCTGAACAGACACCTGGAAGAAGATAATAATAATCAGAATATAATAATGATGATGATGGGGCGGGCGCAGTGGTTCATGCCTGTAATCCCAGCACTTTGGGAGGCCAAGGCAGGCGGATCACCTGAGGTCAGGATTTCAAGACCAACCTGGCCAACATGGAGAAACCCCGTCTCTACTAAAAATACAATAAAGTAACCAGGTGTGGTGGCACATGCCTGTAATCTCAGCTACTCGGGGGGCTGAGGCAGGAGAATCCCTTGAACCCGGGAGGAGGAGGTTGCGGTGAGCTGAGATCACGCCATTGCACTCCAGCCTGGGCAACAAGAATGAAACTCCGTCTCAAAAAAAAAAAAAAAAAAAAAAGATGAGCACTTCAGAATGCTTGCTGCGTGCCACGCACTATTTTGAGTGCTTTATTTGTATTAACTAATTAAATATCTCCAAGGATGATATAAATTTCCATTTGTTACATTTACATTTGTCAAATTTCTACTTAACAAAGAAGAAAACTCTATTTTCTATTTGCACAGAGAGGTTACCAAGTTCACATAGCCAATGATGAGCAGTGGTCTGACTCTTCAAAGTCCAAACTCAAATCATAATTTATTTTCTGTTAATAATCATATTGATAATATTAATAGTTATAATCACAATGGTGAACAGTTCTTAAGAAAAATATTGCTTTATGTGCTTTACATGGGGTTGACTCATTTAGTTTTCACAAGAACTCTGGGTGGATACTATTACTATTTTCATTGTTTTCTAGATGAAGAAATAAGCTCAGAGAAGTTACAGAAGTTGCTCAAGATTACACAGGTAAAATGGTGAATTTGGAATTTTCACCCAGGCAGTCCTCTTTTGAAGCCTGAGCTCTTAACCTCTGCCTTATACATTTTTAGGCAGCCAGGTACTAGAAGATCTGGGTGAAGGAGTTGTGATATAAAATGAAAGCACTAAGAGCCCAAGAAGGAATCAAGGGAGAGAGCATAGGGAGACAAGGTCATAGGTTGTTTTAGACAGGGTCATAGGTTGTTGTAGATCATCATAGGGAGTGGGCTGTTGTTGAACATCATAGGGAGTGGGTTACTCTAGATCATCATTTGGAGTAGGTTGTTTTAGACCATCATAAGGAGTGGGTTGCTGTAGACCGTCATTTGAGTGGGTTGTTGTAAACCACCATAGGGAGTGGGTTGTCGTAGACTATCATCTGAGTGGGTTGTTGTAGACCATCATAAGGAGTGGGTTGTTGTAGACCATCATTTGAGTGGGTTGTTGTAGACCATCATGTGCAGTGGGTTGTTGGAGACCATCATTTGGAGTGGGTTGCTGTAGACCATCATAGGGAGTGGGTTGTTGTAGACCATCATCTGAGTGGGTTGTTGTAGACCATCATGTGCAGTGGGTTGTTGGAGACCATCATTTGGAGTGGGTTGCTGTAGACCATCATAGGGAGTGGGTTGTTGTAGACCATCATCTGAGTGGGTTGTTGTAGACCATCATAGGGAGTGGGTTGTTGTAGACCATCATCTGAGTGGGTTGTTGTAGACCATCATGTGCAGTGGGTTGTTGGAGACCATCATTTGGAGTGGGTTGCTGTAGACCATCATAGGGAGTTGGTTGTTGTAGACCATCATTTGGAGTGGGTTGTTGTAGACCATCATTTGGAGTGGGTTGTTGTAGACCATCATAGGGAGTGGGTCGTTGTAGACCATCATAGGGAGTGGGTTGTTGTAGACCATCATTTGAGTGGGTTGTTGTAGACCATCATTTGGAGTGGGTTGTTGTAGACTATCATTTGAGTGGGTTGTTGGAGACCATCATCTGAGTGGGTTGTTGGAGACCATCATTTGGAGTGGGTTGCTGTAGACCATCATTTGGAGTGGTTGTTGTAGACCATCATATGAAGTGGGTTGTGCTGACTACAATGGGAAGCCACCTGTCAGTCTGAGAAGGGGACTGATATAATCCAAGAAGTATTTTGAAAGAATGACTTTGGGAGAGGGTGTGGAGAATGGATCCTGTGAACAAACTGGAAGCCAACAGACTAGCTAGGAGCTGTCGCCAACTTCCAGAAAAGAGATGGTGGCATCTTGAATGAAGGAGGTCAGCAGCAGTGACCAGAGAAATGGTCAGATTTGGAACACTGAATCAGATTTGGAGGCAGAAATGACGAGTTACTGGTGGACTGGGCTAGGGAAAAAGAGAAGAACCAAAGATGACTCTGGGATACTGGTCTGAGCAATTAGTTGGCCAATAGTGTAATGAGCTGATGTGGGGAAGAGATGCAGGTTTGGATTGGGGGTGTGGCTTGGAATCGAACACTCTGGGACCTATTAACTCAGAGGTGCTTATTAGACACAAGAATGGAGACATTAAAGATAATCCTTGGAGATTTCTTAAAACATGACTTCTCCCACCTTAAGCTTAAGGTATAGCTTAAGAAGGCAGCTGGAACAGCCTCAACTTCTCTTTGAGCTTCATCTGGGCCAACCTGTCTCCCTGTACCTCTTACTCTGAGTGACTCTGAGTACGTGCATGTGTGTATGTGTGTGTGCATGTGCACACGTGCGCCTCATGAGGTTCAGCAAAGAGGTTGAGCAAAAAGACCCTGGAACCAGATGGTCTGGATTTCAAGCCTGCCTCCACCACTCGCCGGTTATGTAACCATGGGTAAATTACTTAATCTGTTTGTGCCTCAGTTGTAAAATGAGGATGATGATACCAGTAGTACCAACTCACAGGTTTCTTGGGAGCTTCAGTGAGTCAGTACAGGTAAAACACTTAGAAATGTGCTGACATATACCAAGTACTCAACAAATGTTAGCTAATGTCACAGGGGAGTGTGCACCCATGCACATAAATGTAGAGAGTGTTTGTGATTGGAGAAATGTTAAAAATAGAAATTCTTTATTGGATAAATGGTTTAACACCTTCCTGCTTGAGATAGCGCTATTAGAGTATGGATATAAGGGTCAAAAGCTGAACAGATCCTTGCTTGTTGGATACCTCATCAAAACAGACTTGAACCTCCTAATAATAGGTACCTGTTTCTTCCTTACCTAACAGTCTCAGTTTTTACAAGACTGAATTCCTTGCATGTGGAGTTTTGCCTTAATCATGTCTGAATTTGCAGCCCCCAGCCCAGAGGCTGGCAGCCAGCTGATACCGGACAGGGTTCACCGGGGCCAGCGCTCTGTGGAGCCCATTCTCCCTTTGGAAAATGTCTTTCCCATCAGGTTACTTTGGGGGCAAATATTCAATTATCTGGGGCTGCTTGGCTATTTTTGTCTCTGGCATTTGAACCCATCTCCACTCAGAGACCACTCTGTGGGAAGGTAATATTTCTAATAATCCTAATTATTCATTGCTTTTCATGTTCCCTTTTCCATTACACCTCACTGCCCATAGCCTTCATGCTTTTAAGTAGCATTCGGCATCTTCCCTGTCTTGGGATGGCTTTCTCGTCCCCTAGATCAGAAGGAAGATGGAGCAGTTCTGCTAACCCGAGTGGGCCTGGAATGTGTTTTTCTTCCCATGCCGTTACCACATAAAAGTGGTCAGAAATCACTCAGATCTTATTTTGTCTTCTAAAGCCAAGTTTCGGTAATTCAGATAAAAGGTAAGAAATGGGTTCTTAATGCCCGGAGCTCTAAACTGGGATAGAGGTCATGTAGGCCAAGGTCATATAGGCCAAATGGACAACTATGTGAATTTTTAATAAACAAAATAGTTTCATTTTCTCCCACACTCAAAAGCTGAAGCACCCTTGGGCTGCAGTCAGGGCAAAAATATTTCCTCAAAAGCCCAGTTCCCCTAACCTCGTTTGCTTTGTCTAGTACTTGAATGCAGATATTTAAATGCAGTTTCCTCTGAGCCTCTTTGAAATTATCTACTTTACATTTCATCTCCTCTTTCTAATTCCTTGCTTATCGACATCATTGACAAGCTTGAGTCAAGGAACTTGTCTGACAGTCGAGTGATGTTAACACATTGCTGTTAAAACACAGTCTTGTATAAGGAGTTTACTTCTGTCTCAGCAGTGGTTCACATTTACTGATTCTTTACTCTTTAGGATACCCATGCTTTACAGATCTCTGCAGGCAGTGTTATTGTCAGAGGTGAAGACACTAGGCTTATAGAGGTCAGGAAACTTGCCCAAGGTTGCCCTGGAACCTGGGCTTTAATACAGGCTGGTTTGCCTCTGGAGACGGAACACTTAATGACTATGGCATTCTGCTTTACGCTGAAAGATTTAGTATAAAGGCATGGGGAAAATTGTCATTATTCACATTTGTGTAGGTGGACATCAAATACTTTGGTCTTGGAGTCTGCATTATTCTTGGTCCTTGTTAATTGGCATCTCCATTCTCTCTCTCCATCCCTAACTCCATCTACACCTCCACTCTCATCTCCACCTCTGTCTCTGACTCCATTTCTGTCTCCATCTCTATTTCTGTCTGTATCATCTACTGTTCGTTCTTGTTCCAAGTTCTAGTGCGGGTTCTCGCATGCGAAGCTACTTGGATACCTGATAGAAAGTTCACTGAAAAGCTTCATGTGGCCTCTTGCACCTAGGATGACTAAGGAAAGCTCCTCATGACCATGAAAGAGTTGAAAGCTCCTGCTTTGTCCCCTGGGTGTCTTGACTCAGCTCTGCCTTTCTTGTTGCTCTCTTCTAGGCCACCTGAGCTGAATGACATACCATCTCCCACGAGTCATCCACGTGTCCTTCTCCAACTCATCAGCAAATTGTGCCGGCTCTTTACCATCACAACCACCCTAAATCTGATGACATTTCATCAATTCCATGGCCCCACCCTAGGAAGTCCAAGCCACACTCATCTCTAGTCTGGACCACTGGGCAACACAGAACTCCACCAGTCCCCCAGTCACCTCCCAGTCACCTGTGTGTGCTGCAGCCAGAAGGATGGTTTCAAAGACTCACAAAATCACTCCTTTCCCTGCTTAAAACTCCCGGAGGCTTCCCATGATATGCAGAATAAAAGCCAAAATCTTTATAAGGGCCTACAAAGTCCCATATAATCTGACTCCTGGCTATTTTTCCACTCATTCTTTCCTCTTTCCACCTCCTTCACTCGGTCCTGGCAAGCTCACTCCAGACTTTCGCCTCTCCTGTCTGCCTGGGCTGCATTTGCTCCCCACCAGGTCCTCTTTTCTGGCTCTCTTGTTTCACTCAGGTCCCCCTGCCCACTTCTTACCTCTGCAGAAAGACTTCTTCAGAGCGTCGATCTGAAAAAACCATCCTGCTGCTGTCTATTCCTTTCCCCTGTCTTAGTTTTTATATTACTTGGCACTATCTGGCATTTTTGTTTGTTGTCTGTCTGTCCCCCTGTCTGGGATGTGGGCTCCCTGGGGGAAGGGGTGTGATCTGCCATGTTCATTACTGTAGTACCATGCCTGAAACAGTGTCACAAAAGCTGTGACAGCAGAAGGACTCATCAACATAAAGCCTGGTAACTTACATTATACAACATATCAGAGAGAGCCAAAACTCTTCCCTGGTTCCATCAATGACCCACTAAGATGCCAATTGCTTAATCCTTTGAGCAATATGTTAATTATTAAAGAGAGCTGTCATTGGGATACACACCTTAACATTCACCACAATTGAGTCTGTTCTGTGCAGTTTCCTTAATATGCTTAAGTACAAAAATTGTATGTCCCCTGAATGTCTTCTGGATAACTGAGAAATGAGGTGTTTTTCCTATAGTAACCAATCATATCAGAATAGAAACTGAGATCTGTGGTTATTACTGCAAGGCCCCATTCATTCTCTCATGTTCCATTCTCTTCCTTGGAAAAAGAAGACAGTGGGCAAGAGAAGATCAGCTTTCTTTCACATTTCATGAAGGGATGAACATAATTTCCTTAAGATAGAGTTCAGAATGGGAACTATATCAGGTTAAAAAGAAAGAACAATGATGTTAAAGACATTTATGTAAATACAATAGTAGGATTCATTTATAGTTAGAAAAGAGTAAATCACATTGGTTGAGATCAAACAAGAGAATAGGAATTGGGATGATCTTATAAAAACCCTCACTTGAATAAAGCAAATTGTGAAAAACTCATTAAAATTACAACTATTGTAATAGAATAAAAGCATCTGTCCTTTTCATATACCCATTAAAATGTCATGTTTTATTATTCAGGCTCATGGAGAGTTCTTTGATGTTATAGCATTGGTAGAAGGATAGTTCTCTGGGGGTGGTACTGATATTTTGACATTCCCAAATTATTCAATACAAACTTAATCTCTAAAGAGGCATGGAGCTCCATAGATGCCTGGTGAGGTCACCCACAATGGATCTGGGAAGATGTGAAGCTTAAATAAGGGGCCCAGGGCAATCTAGCCTGAGGCCAATGGCCATCTGGCCATTGAACCTTGAACTCAGGACTGGAGAAAGAGCTTCTTGCTTGAGGCCAGAAGAGACACAGAGAGACCAGAGTCTGAAGGAGCTGGCTAGACCTGATTCCATCAGGGAGGGGAGAGTTCCAGGGACTGGGGAGACTTATGAAGAGCACCAAATCTAGAGGGACCTCTTATTCCCTAGACACAGAAAGCCCCGGGTTTGCCTGGTGGGCCTTCTCTGGACCACTCTTACGGTTCTTGCCTTTCTCCGTGTTGCTTGCCTTGGAGCTGACCGTGGTGCTGACAGGAGTCTGGCGCCTCCTGCGCCCTTGCTATCATTGTGTGTACTGTGCACCCGCAGCATTGGCTCACCTGGTAAGAGCTTGTTAGACATGGAGAGTCGTAGGTCCCACCTTGTATCTGCTGAACCAGAATCTGCATTCAACTAGATTCCCAGATGATTCATATGTACATGAAAGTTTGAGAAGCATTATTTATCACTTTTTATTATTCTACTGCAGAATTACTGGGGATGTGAAATGGAGGGCTGAAGGCAGAAGGGGATTGTTGAAGGTGGGTAGAGTTGCATAGATTTGGTTTATAATAGGATTGATCACTTGAGTGGCTGAGAAGGATTCCATCGTTGTTTGCAAGTGTGGGCTATGCATGTTGGAAGCACACTTTATGCTAGGAGCTTCCCATCAGGCCATTGCTTCTGGGACCTATAAATGCATTATTTGTACTGTTCATTTGTAAGCTAGAGGGTCCTATGGATCTCTATGTTAACTTGCACTATATCAGCCAGAAACTTGTCCAGACTCAAAATTATATCAGAGAAGTTGAGGTACAGGCCACAGTTTCTATGGAACGGTGTGTTCTTGATGGATGAGTTGCCTAAGTCATAAGCAATGTTGAGTTGGTGAGGTAGTGAAGCAGCCATGCTGTTGACATAGGAAGTGTAGCCAAGGATCTGCCTTCTTTTTGACTGTCAGTGTATAGGTCACAGAATATTAAAGAGAACAGAGATGGTGAACTGAAGGCCTTAGTCTAAGAGCAAGGTAATTTTTGAAGACAGCCAGGAAAAGGGTTGGAGCTGCAGTTATGGGACTAAAACAAACAAACAGTGAGGGAGGCCTGGGCCACTGAGAGGCCTAGAGGGTGTTGTGGCGTGGGAGGGAGTAGCTCAGAGGCTGGATACAAGGGCTGTGCACATGTACTGGAGAACTCAAGGGCTTTGTGTGGATGAGGTGCCACAAGCCTCCTCCTGGGCCATGGCTATGCTTTGGGACCTGCCTGTGTTGCTCATGAAAGCAATGTTCTAGCACTGTGTGCAGGCTTCCTCAGCCAGTCCACTGTGGTGGAGCAGATGCCCTATACTTACTGCCCTCAGAGCTTTCTTAGCATTCGATATGCCAGGAGCTGGCATGGTCAGCCCATGGTGTTGGGCTGAATACACTCACTGGGAAGGACCAGGGTCTTGGCAACAGATTCATTGCATATTTGCGCCTCTGGTGCCATGGTAACCTTTCTTCTTCCTGATGACCTACACCTATATTAAAGTTTATAAAACAGTGGCTGGATGGCTGGAGGATGCAGGTGGACAGAAGACGTGGAGCCTGCAGAAGTAAAGGGTAAGTTGTTAATTCTCCTGGAAAAGGTGAGATCTTTTGTCTCTTACCAGGAGAGGCCAAGAGACGGGGTTATTGGTAGCACCCACTGCACCCTTTGCACAATGGGAGGAAGGATGTATGACTTGATGGGCCTCCCAGTTGTGTGTTCATCAGCTGCAATCTGCTCTTCTCAGGAGTTAGTTTGTGTCAGGGAGTGTCTGTGCCTCCTGTTCAAGGCTTATTGTAAAAGACACCTGATGTCCTTGAGTGACCAGAGTTCTAACTTGGGAGTATGTGCCCACCTCCATCAGTTGCTACCAGTGTGTCAAATTCTCTTCTACACTTGGCTAGGGCTAAGATTTAGTGAGAGGAGCAGAATGAGCCCTGCCGGTCCTCCTTTTTCTAGTAGTAGGAAGCAGCCTCTTCTTTGCAGTGTGAGCCAGTGGCCCCTGGACCCTCAACTAGTACCTGAGGCTTCTCTCCTCATCAAGGCCTCAGGGGGAGGCCTGAGCTCCTGCCAAGAAGGTAAGATCAGGACCCAACCAGAACTCCAGCTTCCTGCATACGGTCAAGAGAGGGAGGCAGGCTCATGGGTGGCTGCGGTGCAGCCTCCACAGGACTCTTCACAGGGGCAGACTCTTCATGGAATGCCTGGGGTGGGAGGCCTTCCACACTGACCAGAGAGCCTTGTCCCTTCCACCAGCTCCAGTGCAGCAAACTCAGCCAGAGAGCGCAGTGCAGAGTCAGTGGCATCAATGCATTCACATTGCTCTGTAACCGTCATCGTCATCCACCTACAGTTTGTTCAGTTTTAATGTTTTCTCATGGCACAAAAAATAGGGAAGCCAAGCTGAGAGTCTGAGTCTACATATCTAGCTGGAAGTATGCAGAATGGCTCTGCTCATCTTAGTGGGGGAGGAAGGTGTTCAGGGACAAGCAGGGACAGTGCCGTTAATTCACCTTTGAAATCTGCTTTGAGGAGTAAGTGGCTGTAAAACGTCTCTGTGTGACTGAGGTTGCTCAGGGCAGCCACCTTCTGGCATTAAAAGATAGTGCAACAATCCAGCATCTTAAAAAAAAAAAAAACCAAAACAATTTCTATCTATCTTGCTAGATGAATTGGGCATTTTGTTGTGTCTTGGATGAAATGGTAAATATTTACATTATATATGTACACCTCTACTTATATCTCTCTATCTCCATCTCTCTCGCTCCCATTTCATGAGGATGCTTACTTACAGCAAGGATCCATTCACGTATGATTTTAAGGACTTGCTAAAGATATTTGAAGACAACTTGTTCAGGCCAGATCATACATTATCTGCTGTGGATAAAACAAGTTTGGATTTACAATGAAAATTGAGATAGAACAAAAGACTTGCTTAATAACCAGAAAATGAATGAGAGAAGTCCACATGAGCTTAATTAATGGCTCAATATTTCTCTCTCTCTCTCTCTCTCTCTCTCTCTCTCTTTCTTTTCTTGAGACAGAATCTCACTCTGTCACCCAGGTTGGAGTGCAGTGGCATGATCTCGGCTCACTGCAACCTCCACCTCCCAGGTTCAAGGGATTCTCATGTCTCAGCCTCCCGAGTAGCTGGGATTACAGGCACGTGCCACCACACCTGGCTAATTTTTGTAATTTTAGTAGAGACAGGGTTTTGCCATGTTGCCCAGGCTGGTCTTGAAACCCTGACATCAAGCGATCGGCCCGCATCAGCCTCCCAAAGTGCTGGGATTACAGGCATGAGCCACTGCACCCGGCTGGCTCAATATTTCTAACAGCTAAAAAGCTCATTTTGCTGCTCCGCTCCTCAGATGGACTTGCTCCCCTGTGCAGTGCTATATATGTGCTTGGGGACCATGCTGGGTATGGGAGTTTTTAGTCCTAGGACCCATATTTAGAGTAATTCTGAGATTTCTCTGATTCTCTCTCTCTATTTCTAGCTGGATCTCTTCTCACACGGGTTCTCATTCAAATCTATCATTTCCAGTTTTCCACAGCCCCCACCCTTCCCTACTACCTTACACTTGGCTGCTCCCTTCATCTTTATGACCTGTCTGAGCCTTGGAATATTTGAGTTTGAGACCTCTGTCTGGAGTCTTTTGTCTCTCTTTGTCTAGGGGGTTTTCTTCTTGAATTGAACATGCTTTCTGCAGGAGTTATCACTACAACCCTATCCTTCCTTTCAGACCTTGCTCAAATCTCTCTGCCTTTGCAAAAAAACCCCTTTACGCTCCTTCTCTTTCATCTCTAACCTTTTTGCAAGTGTATGTCTTGTGCAATCAGTTCCTGAAATACACTATCCTATTTGTATTTGTCTATGACATATGCTTCATATGAAAATAATAGAAATAATGGCCAAAACAGAGGAACATCAGTTATAATATAACTATTATGTTTGTGGCACATGATTTAAGTAAAATGACCGAAAGTTGCCCACTGACAATTGTTACTTATTTCTTCTAGGAGAGCTCTTCCAAAGTGTAGTTTAAAGGGGACAGGAAATAGCTGTAAATTAATGAAGCTGGATTTGCTCACCTCCATGATGCCCTCTTGCCTGGCCCAATACTGCATTTAGTTGGTATGAGGAAAGTTCACAAAATCTGCAAAAAAGCAATGTTGGTTAAATTTCCTCTATTTAATAATTTTTTCCTAATCTTAATTAAGAGCTTTTAATTTATTAATTAATCTTGTCATCACTTTCTATAATGAGCATTTCCCATTTTATTTGTGGTTTTAAAAATGTGCCATTAATTGCAGAAATTAAGTATTAGTATGATTTCATACTATGGTGTTATTGTCAAGCTAAGAGCAGGAATTTCTTTATTAGCATTTAAAATACCATGTTCACTAATTATCCATTCCCTACTCGTATTCCATTGCTAAATTGCTACTGTGCTTGGAGGCTTTAGGAGTCTTCTTGCAATTTCAGTCGCTTAAGTTTTTTGTTCCTCTGCTTAAAAGAACCTCAGAGAAGAAGGCGGGGCTAAGAAGATTCCAGTTATAAAAGCTTTCCTCCTCCTGTGGGGAGAGACCAGCAGGATCCTTGGGTGAAAGAAAATCCTGCTTGACAAAAACCGTCACTTAGGGTATGTCATCAACTTTTGCTTTTTGCTTCTCCTTAAATGTTGCCATTGCTGTAACTTGTAGAATAGTACGAGTTTGTGTCTCTGGGAGGGGCATCATTTGGTTTTTCTATGAAGATTTGAAACTAAAGGAAGACAAAAATTTAAATTCCTCAAGAGTTGTGGGCATAAGCAAAATGCGGGTTCACAGATATATCTAATCCTCACTTAGATTTATTTAGAAATGTAGAATTCTTTGCTGAATTTTTGAATGACTTTAAATATAATTACAGTTTTCTGTTTCTGATTGAAGGAGTTAGAAACTCCCTAAATGAGCTTTAATGAAAAATTCACTGGCATCTGAACTCCAACTGACTATCTGAAGCAATCCTATTGGGAACATAATAAAACAAGTTTTTCTTGAATCAAGACTATGGTGAAATGTAAATTAATATCAAGAAATAATGCATTCAAATAGTAAATATTCTTTGATAATGAAAGGAGAGGGTATATTTGGCTTGTTTTTACATGCTGTGTTTCCTTCTGTTCTTCCAGCCTGTTGAAACAGTCTCATCATTTGTATTATTTAGAGGCAAGAGAGAAACACTGAAGGGCTGGATGAATAATTAAAGGTTTTATTTCCATTTAATTTTCAATCCATTATTGCCAGTGCTGACTTTTTCAGTGTTAGGATTCTTGAGCTGAACATAAGGAAATGGTTATTCCTTAAGACTATTCTATATGTGCTAATACAAAGATACTGATCATGAGAGAAGTTTTAGCTTGTCAAAATCTTGACAGTGCAAAGGACTTACTTCCAAGGTTGTGACTTTGGATGCATATTTATTTATAATTTGGAAAAAAGCTATTTATTATTATTTATTAATAAGATATTTATAATATATTACAAATAATATAATTATTATATAAATAATATCATTACATTATAAATTATAATTACATTACAATTTATAATAATAATTATCACTATCTTTGTTTTGCCTAAGAACTGATATCATTCTTGGCACCTGTGAAGACAGTAGGGGTCCAGGCTTCATAGGGCCCCCCGCTTTTCCTCTTATTCTAAGAGGGTCTCAGCAAATAGCATCTTGGAGCATCACCTGCTGCCTGTATCTACCTCCTGTTTCTCACTTCTACTTTTTGGAGCAGGATACCTTGGGGTCAATGACTTCGGGAGCCTCCACTGGCTTTTGCTATTTTCCTAGTTTTCATCCATCTATTCAAACTGAAAAAAATTTGGCTGATAGAGGCAATTAGAAAAACAGGATAATGCCTACAACAAAATAAATCTCAGCTCTCTCCTGGTGGTGACTGAGACATGGAGGCACAGATGCCTAGTGACCTTTTCAGGTATTGTAACCCTTGTATGCACCACTGCCATGCCCCTGCCAAAATAAGAGTGGAGGAGATCTCTCTGGATGGTGTCATTTATATTTGAAGCTTCTGCAAGTGTTATACTCACCATTTTCATGAATAATTGATGGCTCAAAGAGTGGAGATGGCTGGGGTTTGGTGTGGGGCCCTTTGGAGCACTTTCCTTAGAGTATGAACAAGTTTTTCCTCTCTCATTCAGTGTGCAAAGGAAAACATCTTGTTTCTCCCCTCACCCCATTTTTTTTTTTTATCAGAAAGAGACTTAGAACTAGACAATCCTGCTTGAAAATGGCACTTTAGAACTGATTTGACCATGGTGATAGGTGAGCTAAAAAGCAACTTATAAAACATGCCAGAAGCCTTTTTTTATTAGGATAATAAGATAGCACACTAATTTTTTTTGTATTGAGTTCAAAGGATGCATGAATATTCTGTTGTTCATGAGTGACTTCTAGACTATTTAAAATTATTCATGACCATTGATAATAAAAATAATACCATGGCCAACCTCTCCCCTCAACAAACAACATGAGGTTTGTAACCCTTTGTTTAAATTTTGGCAGTGTACTAATGTTGTTAAGATGACAATCTATTTCTTCTCAAAGCTGTATTAAAGTGGCACAAATTAGCTTAATGTTTAAGATTGGGTCTCAGGCCAGCCTGCTTGATTTTGAATTCTGCATCCTCTACTTATCAGCTGTGTGACTTTGGGAAAGTTACCTAACCTCTCTGTGCCTTGGTTTGTCATCCATCTAAAGGAGAAAATAATAATCCGTATAACTCATGGGGAGATGGATCCATGTAAATACTCTTTAAAGTATCCATGTAAAGAGTATTTACATGGATCCATCTTGCCATGTGTTATATGGATTATTATTTTATTACAAGTACAGTGCCTGGCACATAATAGACATGACACAATACATAACAGTTATTTATTACTGACATTTGGATGGTGTTCCTGGTCTGATGGAGATGTATGTTTCATGTGCAAGCAGGACAAATCGTAATGTTCACATGTTAAAGTTGTGACTACACAAGAACACAAAGCCAAAATTAACATGATATTGCCGCTTGAACATCCCATCAGTTACCTGCATGTGTTTTGAAAATATTTGATTATATGCTCTGGAAACATTTTATTGCACTTTAAGGACAAGCGGGTCCTTGGTGTGATCTGTGGCCCAGTGGTCCTCTGAAGGTGGTCCTGAGGCCACCTCATTAGCACCTGGGAACTTGCTAGAGATGCAGCATCTGGGGCTCACTCCAGACGTCTCATGCTCTTGAGGTGGGGCCCAGCACTCTGAGTTTTAATAAGTCCAGTGAGTCAGCCTGCAGGATGACGTATGGTTTCCTGTGTGAGAAACCGTAGGAACTGTCGGTCCTTAGTTTGTAACTGCCATCTCTCCTGATAGGTATGGTAGGTCTATCGTGAAGTTTTGAAAAAATGTGAACGGTATTTCAAGAGTCCATCTTGATTTTAATTTTTACTGAGGTTATCTCTATGGTGGTCATTAAGATTCCATTAAATTCATCAGGCCCATTTGAAATTTTTGAGAGTAAAGACCATGAATAGAAATAATTGAGACTATTGATTAAAAACATGAAAGCAAAGATTGACATAGTTAAACAAGTAAATCCTAGAACTGGAAAAATCCTTAGCTATCTCTCTGTGAAGGTCCCTTCCTTTGGGCCTGCCATGGAGATAATTCCATTGAATTTTACTTTCATGGCATAGCTTCAACTTGCATTCAGGACATTCTAAGAAATAGCCAGGCTAAGTTTAGTGGTGTAAGTCTTGCATGGCTGTGCAGGGATATTTACCACTATGTGGCCCAGTGTGCTTTTGTCATAGGCATTTTTCTTTTAACTTATTATTTTGAGATAATTATAGCTTCACAGGAAGTGGAAGAGGAAAAAGCATAGAGAGGGTCTGTGTACTCTTCACCCAGTTCCCCTCAATGGTGACACCTCACATAACTATCATACAAGATTAATCCCAGAGAATTGGCATTGGCACAATGCAAAGCCTTTATCAGATTTCACCATTTTTTTTTTTTTTTTTTGAGATGGAGTTTAGTTCTTGTTGCCCAGGCTGGAGTGCAATGGTGTGATCTTGGCTCACCGCAACCTCCGCCTCCTGGATTCAAGTGATTCTCCTGCCTCAACCTCCTGAGCAGCTGGGATTACAGGTGCCCGTCACCACGCCTGGCTAATTTTTTGGTATTTTTTTAATAGAGATGGGGTTTCACCATGTTGGCCAGGCTGGTCTCGAACTCCTGACCTCAGGCGATCCACCCGCCTTGGCCTCCCAAAGTGCTCGGATTACAGGCATGAACTACCACGCCTGGCCCCAGATTTCACCACTTGGACATGCATTCATTCATGTGTGTATAGTTTAATGCAATTTTATCACATCAGTAGATTTGTATAACTACTGCCACAACCGAATTTTGGAACTGTTCCATCACTAGAAAAGCCCCTTCACTCTGCCCCTTTACAATCACCCCATCCTCCTCATCCTACCTGTCCCCAAATGTAGGAGTTCTTTTCACCCTGGCCTCTGTATCAGGGAATGTGGGTTTGAAGTTAGTTTATGGATGCCTTGAAGCTTGTAATTGACTATGTTCATCCTGTCAACCTAAAATAATCAAAAGGCTCAGGATCCAATTAAAAGAGTTTATTCAAGTGCAAAGATGAGGGCCGCCATCCAGACAGCAGAATGACAGCAAAGGATGGTGATCACTGCACCTGGGATGGGAAAAGGGAGAATCATTTATACAGGCAAAGCCAGAGGTGCTGAACAGAAACACATTTTCTTTTCTTTTTTTTCTTTTTCTTTTTGTTTTTTTTTTTTGAGATGGAGTCTTACTCTGTCACCCAGGCTGGAGTGCAGGGGCATGATCTCGGATCACTGCAACCTCCCAGGTTCAAGGGATTCTGGTGACTCAGCCTCCCAAGTACCTGGGATTACAGGTGCCCGCCACCACACCCAGCTAATATTTTTGTATTTTTAGTAGAGATGGGATTTCGCCATGTTGGCCAGGCTGGTCTCGAACTCTTGACCTCAAGTGATCCGCCCGCCTTGGCCTCCCAAAGTGCTGGGATTACAGGCGTGAGCCACCATGCCCGGCCAGAAACACATTTTCTGTATGAAGGCTACTGTACAAATGTAAGATTTGATTGACTACTACTGTTTATACTCTAAGGGGGTTGCTTAACAGTCTATTGTAAAGAGGTTACAGTCGCAAGGGTCTCTGTCTCCAACATCATTAAGTCTAGGTTAGAATGAAGGATAGGGAGTCCGGTTAAGGTAGAACATCTCCATCTGGTTTTGCACAACCCTTGCAAAAGTCAGTCAGCAACGGTTGTGCAAAAATAGCTGTGCTATGTGACTCTGTTTTCAGAGCTTCACTTTTCCCCTTGGCATAATCAACCTGGAAGGTCCTAAAATTTTATTTTCTTTTTACAATCCCTTTGCTTTGGCCACTGGTTAGTTTAGGGCATGATTTCTAGTGCCCCCTGAGGACCTTGGAACAGGCTTCCCCTGTGGCTGGATAAGCTCCTCACTTAACCAGTCTCTTTCTTTTATTTTATACTCATCTCATTTATTTCTCTTTGGTTCCTTTGTTTTACGTAATATTTGAGTAAGTTTCTTCAACTCTTTCTGCATTGAGATAAAATATAAACATTTAAACTGAAAAAAACCTCTACCACGTTGTCTCTACTTATTATTTATATCTGACATTTTCCCTCCAGCCTCCCTGTCTCCCTTTCCAGAGCTGCCTAAAGTTATGTGAGTGTTTGCCTTCCTTGTTCCCCATTCCTGAGTGTGTCTTTCTACTGCCCTCACAGCTGAATTGACTCAGGATACAATTCCTAGATCACAATCTTTTCCCTCTTAAAAAAATGTAAACACTGTTCCATTTTCTTCTAGTTTATAGTGTTGAAGAAGTTTTATACCAGCCTGGTTTTTCTCCTTTAGTAATTTTTTCCTGCTATATTGCTTGTATGTTTCTATGTTTATTCTTTTTTTTTTTTTTTTTTTTTTGAAACAGAGTCTCGCTCTGTCACCCAGGCTGCAGTGCAGTGGCACGATCTCGGCTCACTTCAAGCTCCGCCTCCCAGGTTCACGCATTCTCCTGCCTCAGCCTCCTGAGTAGCTGGGACTACGGGCACCCGCCACCACGCCTGGCTAATTTTTTTTTTTTTTTTTAATTAGAGATGGGTTTCACTGTGTTAGCCAGGATGGTCTCGATCTCCTGACCTCGTGATCCGCCTGCCTCAGCCTCCCAAAGTGCTGAGATTACAGGCGTGAGCCACCGTGCCCGGCCATTTTTATGTTTATTCTTATACTTAAATGATTTCATCTGGATACCTCTGGCCCTATTAATTTTGCTTGGCAGCAGACCCAGTGAGGTTTTTATTGTGAAGACTCAAATCTTTCTTTATCTTGGGGAAGATTTATTCTGTTGATTTTTTGATGACTGTCTCTTGTAAGTAGAACATTCTTTTCTTTGGAAAGGCCTGTTACTGACATGACAAATCTCCAGTGTTCTCCATGGCTCCTCTAGCAATGGCCACAGCTAGGTGTGGTGCAGCTGTACCAAGGTTTTCCCTCCTTGGTGGGGTGGGCTAAAGTGGAGGGACACAGCCCGATGTCCCCTGCTGCCGTGCTCTGCCTGCCCAATGCTGCTGGCACCAGGTTACCATGCAGGGCTCCATGGGCCGGCATCCACTGCACATCTTGAGCACATCCTCTGGTTTGACATGGGGTCACACGGTGCTGCCAGTCTTTGCCACACTTGATTAGGGTGCCAGCTTCATTAGAAATAAGGACGACTGTCAATTAAGCATTTCACTCATGGGTCTTGAGACTTCTAGTCTCAGCTTCTGTCGTGCCTGGGGAAGCACCTCACTCTCTCTTCTGCCTGGGGAGGCTGTAACTAGAAAACAATAAAACAACAACAACAACAACAACAAACTGTCCAGAGCTGGAAAAAAACAAAAACAGCCAAAATTGAGTTTGCATGTAAAGAGGCTTACAATCAATGTGAAAATTTCGGACCAATATCTGGTTAGAATCAGTAAACCATCAGGACTTCAGAATAAGGGGAACATGCTGGGCAGAAAGAAGAGCAGGGAGGCTGCAGTCAGGATTTTCTTTACCAGATCAAAACTCTAATAAAAACAGAACTACTTTTACAGTGTTGGGGGGAAAGTGTTGAATGCAATAAGAAGACATCCCCATGGATGATAAGCTTCTCACAAGTTCCTCCTAGGCTTTGGTGTGCTCAGATCATCCCCAGGGACCTTCTCCTGACACTGACGGATAAGTCCAAGGTGGGCGAGTCAGGAGCGGAAGGACTCATGCTGGGCATGGACATCCCAGCCCTTTGCCCATTGTTTCCAGGGAATTTTGGATCACTGGATCTGGCTGTGTGATTTTGTTACTTCTCCCTGGCGCATGACGCACCAAGGGATCGGCTTTCTCCCCTTGCCTTTCCCGTTCTATCTCTTTTAGGGGCATCTCCTTTTCCGCAGACCCCTCCTCTCACTCTCCAGGGACCCAGCCGCTCTCTTCCCATATCGCTTCTCTTGGACCTCAGGCCTTAGGTTCCTTCTTCCAATGCTTCTTTTACTTCTGAGCCTGAAGTCCTGCAACAATGTGTCTAGAAGATCAACAAACCTGCAGTACTGGGATAGCTGCTGTCTAAGACTGTATGCCAAGACCCAGAGTCAACCAACTTGAATATCAACTGGTCTCAGAGAACCAGTTGAGACTACCAGCTGCTGAGAAAGGCATTCGGAATGTCAGATGAGGGCTATTTGCTGCATCTCTGAAATGGCTTCCCAATGTTTTGTTTGATAGAAATGTGATTTGAAGGCAAAAATACCCCTTTTCAAGCGAAATAAACAGTTTTTCATTTCAAGGCAAATGAAGTCACTTCCTAAGCCTTGGTGCCCTACTTAGAAGCAATTTGCTGTAAGGGAATCATAGTGAATACCTTGCAGGATTGATCTGTGGTTTTGCAATGATGTATGTAAAGTGCCAATTAATACTCTCAGCTTCTCTTTGAAATGCCTGGGGAGAGAAGTAAAAGAAGTGCTTGTTGTTTTAAACAGTCTAGACCAACCATTTGGAGTGCATTTTAAAGCAGTGCCAGTCTCTGAGGTGTGGGAGGCCTGTGGCTGGCCTGGGAGGGGCGATCTGGATGGAGGAGTCATGGCCCCCTGGGCTGAGGGTCTGAGAGCAGAGTGTGGCTGAGTGGTAGGTCTGCTCTCTGTCTTAGACATTTCTGCATTCGGGAGTTATAACAGGTGACGTGGAAGTAGTTTGCAAACCGAAGGAGGATTTGCAAGGGAGTATTGATTCAATCAAACTATTCATCCAATAAATAAATGCAGATCTCCTTTATGCACTGTGCCAGGCCCTGGAAGTCTAGTGGTGAACAAGATACAGTCCTTGGCCTCAGCAAGTTAACAGGGGTCAAACAGATCATTAAACAAATCATGATGCCCACAGCTTGGTGCAGGTTGAAGGGGCTACACAGGCAGGTGAGCACTTGCTCAGCCTGGGCATTGTGGGGCATCTCCCTGAAGAAGTGATGAGTGAGCTGAGCCTGGAGGATGAGCAGGAGATGACAGCTGGAGGGGTATGGGGAAGAGGGCTCTGGACAGAAGGTGGGACCCCAGATAGGAAAGTCAGGCCCAGAGAGAGAGGGAGGTGGGCACAGTCAGGCCGGGGAGGTGGAGACCAGCAGGGCCGAGCGCAGAGACAACGCGAGAGCCTTGGAAGGGGTGAGGAGGAAGGACTGTTGCTGGGATGTGGTGGGACAGACAGGGAGGAGCTTGGAGCCAGGAGGAGGGGACTCAGGCAGACACGGTATGCAGGAACGATGGTGCTTTCATTTACTGTGTCTGCAGGACAACCCCAGAGGTTGAGTAGGCATTGACGGGTTTTGTCTTGAGCTTGGGATGTGGGTCTGAGTTAGACTTTGGGAGACGAGGGGAGAGGGGCCTCCTGAAGTATGGGATGGGGGCATATTAGAGTGAGAAAAGCAGAGCAGGGACCCCAGGAAGCATTGCATGACAGATCAGGTTTTGCAATGCCCAGAATAGCAGCCTGCTCCAGAGCCCAAGAGGGAAGTCTTGGGCGTTAGAGTCTCAGGATGACCTGGGACATGCTGACCCCCAAGCCCTACCCACCACCCTTCAGGGGCAGGGGTCTTCTTTTCTGCCTGAGGTGCAAGTCCTCTGGCCAATACAGGCTGCTAGCCATAGTCTGCTCTGTAAATTCCCTTCATCCTCAATTCATTACTTAGCAAGTAGCTATTGCAAGCCCCACAGATGTAGTGCACTGTGATGCATGTGGTACAGACTGCCCTTTCAGAGCTTGCAGTCTGGTGGGGCCATGCACTTGGCCACTGCAAAGAGGGGGTGCCCAGGAGGGGATCCTGACTCAGGGGTGAGGGGCCAGGGAGGATGGGCTGAGGGGTGGAAATGCCATCTGGGTCTTGGAGGGTGAAGAGGAATTAGGCACAATGACCACGATGGGCCGAATGGAGCGTGGGACATTGCATGTGGCAAAGGGGAGAGGTTGGAGGGAAAACGGCATTGGGGTGAAGCTTTGAAGGAAGCCCTGTTACTGTTTGTAACCCAAACTTATCCCCTCCAACCATCGTCACAGAAAAGATGTCCTTTCGGGCAGCCAGGCTCAGCATGAGGAACAGAAGGAATGACACTCTGGACAGCACCCGGACCCTGTACTCCAGCGCGTCTCGGAGCACAGACTTGTCTTACAGTGAAAGCGTAAGTCATGCGCATCACCTGTTTGAAAGGTTATCACTGTAACCTTTGTAAGGCGTCAAATCCTGCATTTGCACATTGACTTTTAGAACATTTTAAATGCCATGTCTTTAAAATTCCTTTCACTACTTAATGCTCAGTGCTCTTGTTTCTGGTCTGAGCCTTGAATCACAGTCCCTTCTCCAGCTCTATGGCCAGGGTCTCAGTTTGGGTCCATCTGCATTTGTTCTTGTAATGGCCTCCTAGCTGCACTCCTTCACACTGTCTCTCCTGGTTCCAGGGCAGCTTCTACGCTGCCTTCAGGACACAGACGTTCCCAATCATGGCTTCTTGGGTGAGCTGGAGTCGGGGCTGGTGCCAGCGGGAGGTGTGTCCTTAGCACCTCTCTACCTCTTCCTGCCTGGCTTTGCTGACACTGGGCTGAGTTCCCTCCTGCAGGTTTTCCACCCACTCTCAGATCCTGTCCAACACTCTCATATCCTGTCCAACACTCTCATTTGTCAAGAAATTAAGACAACATTCCAGCCTGACATCCAGTTCTCATGGACTACAGTGTTAAAAGTTGGGATAGCGGCTAGCTTTGGAAAGCTTGGTGGTGGGAGGCAGTTCTGGGGTGTTGCTTAGGATTTTGATCTCACGGGTGGGTTCCATGGGGGCTGACTTTGTGATCTATCATTGAGCTGTAAGAACACACACACACAAACAAACACGCAAAAACCTGCTCTCCCCCAGTTTGTGTCTACCTCCCAGGGCCTGGGCTAGGCAAGTGAGGCACCCCTGATGCAAAAGTTAAGGAGGTGCCAGCCCTCAGGGTCTGCCCCTGCACTTGCATGCCTGGGGGGACTGAGCACCTCCTTGCACTTGCTCCCCAGTCACACCTTAGTCCTGGCCACAGGAGAAGCAAACAGTGGGCCAAGGGTGGTGGTAGCTTTTCCAGTGTTTACCCCCTTGCTCTCTTCCTTCAACCCCAGTGACGAAGCACCTCTGGGAGGGCCCTTCTGGAGGGGTCCACCTGGCCTCAGCATCAGAGCCCTGGAAGACAGACAGAGTCTGTCTCTCTTTTTCTCTTTCTTTCTTTCTTTCTTTCTTTCTTTCTTTCTTTCTTTCTTTCTTTCTTTCTTTCTTTCTTTCTTTCTTTCTTCTTTCCTCTTTCTTTCTCTTTCTTTCTCTCTCTCTCTCTCTCTCTTTCTTTCTTTTTTTTTTTGAGACGGAGTCTCGCTGTATCGCCCAGGCTGGAGTGCAGTGGCGAGATCTCGGCTCACTGCAAACTCCACCTCCCGGGTTCATGCCATTCTCCTGCCTCAGCCTCCTGAGTAGCTGGGACTACAGGCTCCCGCCACTGTGCCCGGCTAATTTTTTGTATTTTTAGTAGAGACGGGGTTTCACTGTGTTAGCCAGGATGGTCTCGATCTCCTGACCTCGTGATCCGCCCGCCTCGGCCTCCCAAAGTGCTGGGATCACAGGTGTGACCCACTGCGCCTGGCCGAGGCTGACTCTTTCTTGAGCCTGCCGCCGTGACCTCCTGCTGGATGGGTCTCCTCTCCTCAGCCCCTGCGGGTGACCCCCTCCCAGATGCAGGCATCCCTATGGGTAGAACTGCTGAGACCATGCAAGAGCATCTCAGTTCTGGCGGGTTCCTTTTTGCCCCCTAAGCACATGCACACCTCTGCAAAGTGCGTTTTCAGAGGGTTTTTTAAGCAACAAAGCAGTTTTAAAAAATCATCACCCTTTTTCCTTGATCATTGATTACACAGATTACACAGCTGTTTTCTTCCTGCCTGTTAAGTAGACTTGAAATTAGTTAAGTGGATGAAAAAATTACAAGTAAAAATGGGCATCACAGACTTTCAAAACTGTACAGGTGAGCGCTGAAGCTATTTTTGCTTTCAAAATGTTTGTGTTGAAAGATACATAGAGCTCTTTCCCATCTTGCAAGATGGCGGGTGAAAAAGTTGAGAAGCCAGATACTAAAGAGAAGAAACCCGAAGCCAAGAAGGTTGATGCTGGTGGTGAAAAAGGGTAACCTCAAAGCTAAAAAGCCCAAGAAGGGGAAGCCCCATTGCAGCCGCAACCCTGTCCTTGTCAGAGGAATTGGCAGGTATTCCCGATCTGCCATGTATTCCAGAAAGGCCATGTACAAGAGGAAGTACTCAGCCGCTAAATCCAAGGTTGAAAAGAAAAAGAAGGAGAAGGTTCTTGCAACTGTTACAAAACCAGTTGGTGGTGACAAGAACGGCGGTACCCGGGTGGTTAAACTTCGGAAAATGCCTAGATATTATCCTACTGAAGATGTGCCTCGAAAGCTGTTGAGCCATGGCAAAAAACCCTTCAGTCAGCACGTGAGAAAACTGCGAGCCAGCATTACCCCCGGGACCATTCTGATCATCCTCACTGGACGCCACAGGGGCAAGAGGGTGGTTTTCCTGAAGCAGCTGGCTAGTGGCTCATTACTTGTGACTGGACCTCTGGTCCTCAATCGAGTTCCTCTACGAAGAACACACCAGAAATTTGTCATTGCCACCTCAACCAAAATCGATATCAGCAATGTAAAAATCCCAAAACATCTTACTGATGCTTACTTCAAGAAGAAGAAGCTGCGGAAGCCCAGACACCAGGAAGGTGAGATCTTCGACACAGAAAAAGAGAAATATGAGATTACGGAGCAGCGCAAGATTGATCAGAAAGCTGTGGACTCACAGATTTTACCAAAAATCAAAGCTATTCCTCAGCTCCAGGGCTACCTGCGATCTGTGTTTGCTCTGACGAATGGAATTTATCCTCACAAATTGGTGTTCTAAATGTCTTAAGAACCTAATTAAATAGCTGACTACAAAAAAAAAAAAAAAAAAGATACATAGAAAAGAATGTATACAGGTGAATTTCCAGCTTAAAAAGAATATTGAAAAGAATGCTGTTGTGCCCACCACCAGCTTGAGAAATAGCATATCGTCCCCATGTGGCCGCCCCGTTGGCTTTCCTCTCTCCTGTCAGAGGTTATAACCACTATCCTGAATTTTTTGTTACCCATTCCTTGCTTTTATTTATAATTTTATGACTTGAGTATATGTATCTCTCTAAACAATACATTGTTTAGTTTTGTTCTGTTTTGAACATTCATGGAATTGTACTATGAGTATTTTTTTGTGAGTTTCTTTCTTTTTTTTTTTTTTCTCAAAACTGTTTTTGAGATTCATCCACGGTGAGACGTGTAACGATTGTTGATTTATTTCATGGCTATGCTGTGCCCTACTGTGTGCTTATGTTTGTTCAGCCTAAGGGGGATGGTATGTGGATTTCTGGTCTTTGCTATGAACAGCAATACCACTTGTAACATTCTTAGATGTGGAAGTCATGACTAACTGGAAAATATTCTTTGAGTTGAGGCTTGGTGGGTGAAGGTAAACATCCCTCTTTCATGGGGTCTGGGTTTAAGACATATGACTTATGGGGAAACTTATGTTCAAAGGATTGGGAAGATAAGGCACGTGGTCACCCTTCTCTGATACCACAGGACTTGCAGGGGCAGAGGGTGAGAAGGGAAGGGGGCACATTGTGAACTTCATTCCAGGAGAAGGGACATCCCCCTTTGCAGTGCATGGCTGGTGGTAGCCTTGCTGCAGGGCATAAGAAGTCAGGGCTGGCTCTGGTGCCAGTGGCCTGTCTTATGAGGCCAACTGTGTGTAAAGTTGTCTGAGAACTCCAGCTGCCAGTATCTGGTGACCTGTGGGAAGTGGCACTGGATTGCTGGGGAGAGGAAGTTCCTAGCAGCCCCACCTCCCCAGGGAAAGGCAGCCCTCTGAGGCTGAATATTTATTGCCAGGCAGCTTTGCCAGGCATTCTGGGTGTGCAAGTCATTCATGGGGCAATTCTGCCTTTCTCCACCAGAGACTCTTCCTCAGGGAGGTAACTTTACTGGCAATAGTGGACAATATTCAGGAACGGTTGTATCTGTTTACTGCCCTCCCCTTCAACTATGCTGGGTGTTTATTGCCTTTGATATTTTTACTAACCTGGTAGGTGTGAAATGGGATCTCACTGTGGTTTTCCTTTGCATTTGCTCATTCTGAATGAGGTTGAGCTTCCTTTCATATGTTTATGGGTTATTCTCTTTCAACGAATGCTTACTCTTGTCTTTGGCCATTTTTTTCCCATCGGATTGTCTGTCTCATTCTTACTGATGTACAGTGCTTATATATTCTGGCTGTCAATCTTACGATGTTTCATACATGATGCAAATACCTTCTTCCACTTTGAGGAGTGTAGGTATTTTTAAAGGAGTTTTTCCTTTGTTTCCAAATAGTTTGCTTCTGCTAACTTAAGGGAAGCTTTTGGTTTATAAAGGCTTTTGGTTTTTTGTCAGAATCAGGTCCCAGATGTGCCTAACTACCTCTCCCATGGAGGGATAAATACATTTATGAAGGGTTTTTGGAATATGTCTTCTTTTAAACAGCAAGCATAAGAGGAATGGGAATCTGCATTGATATATTATTTATGAAAAACTATCATCCAATGCCTATATTCTCCCTGGTAGCCTTAGAGGTGGAAAAACATAATTTGTATGTGTATAATACTGTTTATAAATAAGATAAGTCCAAATCACTTCTAGAAAAATTTTCCATTTAGTTATAAAAATTTTAATGTATGCATCTTTAAAAAAAATTTTGTATACTCTAAAGGCATGAACAAATGCTGGATGCTATGAATATGTGGTAAATTCTTAAAGCCTTTGAAGTGGGGTTACATCATATTTAGTATTCATCAATATCAGCAAGGGGTGAGAATAAATTAGTAATGTGTTATTCAATGTTCTCTCTCCAAAGGACTTGGTGAATTTTATTCAAGCAAATTTTAAGAAACGAGAATGTGTCTTCTTTACCAAAGATTCCAAGGCCACGTAAGCTACTATTTTCCCTCCATTTTTGCTTTCCACGTTCAAAAAATTATCAACCACCCTTACAACAAACAAACAAATGCTCCCTAGTTCATTATTAAAGATGTCTTCGTCTTATAATTCTCAGAAACACTGTGTGCGCAGGAAGGATCTGGCAAGGAGCTTATAGTTGTTACTTAGAGCTATACAATTTTGTTTGGTATTTTCAGCTTTGGCAATAGTTGGAAAAGTCATTGAGGGAGGCTGTCACTCTCTTCAGTATTCCCATGAGATTGAGAACCCACCTGAGTGACCTTGGTAATGAAAGTTGTTTTACAGCTGTTGGCTGGCAATACCATGCATGTGTACATATGTCCGTCTTACTGGCTCCTCCGTCAGCCTTTTCTTCCCTGCTGTTGACTTTAGGTCTTTCCTTCTAATTGAGTGTTCATCTGCTCTAAGTCTCATGTGTTTTGGAACATTAAGGCTGGGTTACAAAAGCAGGCTTCACCAGCTCAGCCTACAGGAGTTCTTCAATAACTGTTGATGAGCAAGTGAGTGAGTGAATGGGTCGACTAGTGCTCACCCTTTGTGTAGAAGATGCATTTGAATCTAATTAAACAATTTTTGTCCTACCTCCCACTCTCCTTATTCCTCTCTGCCCCTTCCTTTTTGTTGGCTGGCAATGCAAGAAAGAGTCTAGCTATTAATTGCAAGTTGCTGCTGTAGTTTATAATGAAAAGACTCTCTGTTGAACAGGGGCAATGAACAGAGGAAGGATATAGAAATAAGGAAAAAAGCTTTAGAACCAGCTTTGGTTTCAACCTTGACTTGGCTGGCTCCTCACTGTGTGTCCTTGAGCCAATTATTCTCTTTTCTAAAGCTAATTCTCTTATCCTAAAAATCTAGCAAAAGTATACCTCATGGGTTGTGGTATTCAAGACACAGCATATAAAATACCTACCATAATGCTTCAGAGCATAATTCTTACTTCATGTGAATTAGAAAATGAACACCAGAAAAACTAAGAGATCTCTGCCTTGTCACTGGTAAAAACATACACATCATGAGTCATTCTGACAAAGTGTAAGCTTTGTAAGTCCACTATTTATCCCCTGTATGTTTCATGAATGGGACTTACATACTGGATTGCTAATGCTATCAACCTCCTTGCAAGGAAGCTGTTGCTACCTTTAAGGCAAGTGAGGTCCAGAGAAGTTCAGTATTTTACCCATGGTCACATGTGCAGTGGAAGATGGATGAGAGACTTGAGCCCAGGCTTTCTGATTCCAAGGCTGTGCCTTCTCTATACCATCAGTTGCCTCCCTTTCTAAGAATGGCATTGCTTTGGGCAGAACAAATTCCTCAACACATTCTCAGTTACAGATGTTCAATCTAACTGGCATAAGTGGAAGCTGGAGCAGGGATTCTGTGGGGTGTGATAATGGGATCTTGTGGCTGAAAAGCACAGCCAGATCCAGGGCTTCGACAACGTCGCCAAGACTCTGTCTCTTTCCACCTGTTGTTCCTGCCCTTCTCTGATGGACGGGCTCTTCACTATTGGAGGCAAAATGGTCATTGTTGGTTGTGCGTTATCAGCTTTCCATTTGCCAATTAGAGCAAAGAGGGCCTTGCTCCTAGCAATTCCATCAAAAGTCCTGGGCTGATGTTTATGGCTCTTAATGGTCTTGCTTGGAGCATGTGCCTATCTCTAAACTAATCCCTGGGGCTGGAGGATGGATTAGTTGAGGGACAGTGGAATATGTTGATTGGCAAGGCTTGGGAGATGTGTCCAGGTGAACTCAATGCAGAAAGGCATGATTCCTCAAGGAAAATCAGGGCACACTTACTAGTGGAAGGGGAAGTAGATGCAGGTTAGGGAAACCTGTGGCTGTCCACCTTACAGTGCTTGATTACAGCTCAAGTCTGGGTCAAAATGAAGGGAGATGTGGTGGGCAGCCGCAGCCCTCAGCAACACAAGCGGAGCACAGGAACACCTCAGGGTCTTCCAGTTCCCATCTCAGAAGGTATGCAAGGATGCAGGATTCTATAATCTTTGAATCCCCCATGTTTATTATTTCTCTCTCTCCACAGGTAGTGGGATCACTCCATGTAATCTAAGTTACCCATCAGACAAGGGCATCAAATGAAGTGATGATTAGTTATATTGATACCCTGGTTTTGCTGTTACTTGCCACACTAGATGACCTAAGCTGCCAAAGTCTCCCCTGAGAGTTCTCAGGGTTGCCACCCTAGTGCTAAGACCAACCCACCCTTGCCTCTCTACTCTAACTTCTTGTGGACGCTACTGCAAGATGGTGCCGCACTTTTGCCCCTGCTGCTGTGTCCTCTGAAATGTGCTGCCAGCTTAGGAGCCACCTTCTGGCACACTATGGGTAGTAAGCTCCTAGGTCTGGTTTTGCTCTAGTCACTTCTCACTTCCTTGGCCATGCTGGGTTCCAGGTAGAAACAGAAAGAATGCTACCTTCACAACAGCAGCACTGTGCAACAGAACTTTCTTCCCTGGTGGAAATATTCTATGTCCGCACCATCCAATATGGTAGCCATTAGCCACATCTGGCTATTGATCATTTGAAATGTGGCTACAACAACGAAGGAATGTTTTTAATTTATTTAATTTCACTTAAATATAAAATTAAATAACCACGTGAGGTCAGTGGCTACCATATTGGACAGTGTAGTTCTACAGGATTCAGATTTGGTCCAAGGGGGTAGAACTAGGGTCCTGATGCTTTCCTGTCCTCTTCATTTCTCCTGTCTGTCATCCCTATTCCTCCTTCAGGTATCTGCACTCCTAATGTCTTCCTGGCAATTTCTTTTCTCCATTTATAAACCAGTTCATACAAATTGGTTCTTAGAGGGCTACCAGCCCATAGACCAGAGCTGCCAGGCAGCTCTCTTGGTCAAGGTCACCTGTGACACACCCCTACCCTTAGCAGGGAAAAGGGCCCAACAGTTTGTTTTCAGTTATAGCAAGAACAGGTGGGGCGGGGAATTCTCTCCCCCATCCTCCAATAAGCTTGGGTGGGTGGACAGATCCCAAAGGATGGTGGGACAGTGGAAGCTATGGAGAGAGAAGAGGAACATCAGGAAGTAGCCTGGGCTCAGGAAGTGCCCTAACACTTAGGAAGAGAGAGGGCAAGAACATTGTGCTGAATTTTGGTTGACATATCTTGGCCACACTGAGTGATGCCCTGGGAACTGTTCCAAAACAGAGGTGAGTTTGCTGCTGGAGGGTGATTTTGGATCCAGTCTCTAGCTCAATCGTTATAGCTTTAGAAAATATTAAATGCCTTGAGAAATATTTGGAATAGGGATCATTTCCATACTGTGTGGTAATTAAGACTTTTGGTTACAAGGAGCTCAACTACCTAAACTTAAAGAGGGGATTTACTATAAGGAAAAAGAAATGCCACCTAAGATCAGAGAGTGGTCAGGCCTCTGGAGTAGTTAGAAATGGTGACTGATGAGGGGGTACTCAGCAGGTCCCCTCTGCCCGTTCCTGCCTCCACCTCTCCCTGCACACCTGTTCTCTTCTTTCTCAGAGTAGCTATGATTGTGCTGTGGTGCCTGATCTTCCATGTCACAGGCCTAGACCTACAGAGAGACAGGAGCAGCTCTTTTGGTCCTAATTTCAAATTCTTAAGAAAGGGATGCCTATGTCAATCCTGGATTAACTTCCCATCCTTGAGCCTGTCAATTATGAACATTTCCACAATTCAGTTATATGAACAGGCTCATCTTGATCCTACTGTGTAGATGAGGTTGGAGAGAAGAGACAGTCTCACTGCAGTCCACGTCATTGCGCCATCTCTAGCAGGGACCTGCCTCCATGTATCTCCAGCAGCATCCCCAACCCCCAGGAGAGCAAGCTGCTCATGAGGATTGCTGCTGAGAAGCATTTGTTCCTCATTATAGAATTTCTTTTTTGAGTGGCTTTGGTAGTTACCCTGGGCTTCCAGCACTTCAAGAAGATCACTATCAGCAGAGCAACTCCAGTTGAAGCCAATTGCTTTCAGGCAGCAGAAACTTGGCCACAGTTTGGCTGGGAATCCATGTGCTTCTGGACTGGTCATAAAATTTGCCCATAAAGCAACTCATTTCTGCTCTTATTGTGTTTTTAGAAAAGTCATAGAAATGCATATCACTATTACCATCTTGTAAATGAAAATGTGACCTCCTGCCACAGAGTGCTTTTAGAATGAATCCTACATTTTGCCATATGTTAAGTAAGGTGAACAGTAAAGAAGATCTTGAAAACACAGCCTTTCTCTGGCCATGAACAGCTATGTATACTTAAGCTTGTATTCTGGAAGGAAAACATATCTACTTTACAAAAATCATTGAGGATACAAACCATTTAAAAGAAGACCAATCAATGTATTTATTTGCTCATTTGTTCATTCATTCAAAGGACATTTGCTAAATGCCCTGATGTGCCAGAAACATGGGGACAGAGAATATAAGATAAAGAGTCCAGCTGGAAGCAAATGCTAACAGGATTTCCTCAGTTTGTATATCTTTATTTGGTTCAGCCTGTGCAGGGGATCCTTGCTCCAGAGTCACCATGTATGGTTGCCTGGGCTGTGCACTGCACAAGGATGCTGGGGTGAGTGGGGTTGAATCTTGTTATCTGACCCTGCATCCTGGTGCTGACCCACATCTGCCAGAGGGGGATGCCTTTTCTGGTAGGTTAGTGGTGAATGGCTGACCACAAACTTTATTGTGGGGTCTAGAACACGGATAAGAGTGATGGAGGCACTGATCTTACCAGGACTTTGGCAACAGGTGTAAACTGAGACTATTCTGGGCAAATCAGAACATTGAGTCACCCACTGATAAAAGGAGAGCTGTGCCCTTAGGGCCTGTTTCAGTGACCAAACATGTCTCCCACTTTGCTATTCTCTAGCCTTCTCAGGACAGAACTCTCTGTTCTCCTTCTCCACTGGCCATGGCCCCCTTGAATTCCTAGCACCCTTGGATCTTGCCCTAAGATTGGTCAGAGAGACAGCAGGGAGGGATGCAGAACCAAGTGGGTGGGGCAGGCAGAAGGAAGCTGGGAGGAGGGTGAACAGTGCCTCACTGAGTGGGAGTTGTTTTTGGCTAAATGAGAATCTTGGTTGTTGTTGTTCCTGTCTTTGGAGACCACATCTCTCAGGATGCCCTGGATAGAGAGGTCAAATAGTCATAGAATGTGTTTTTAGATTTTTTTTTAACTGCATTTTTGCTTCTTTTCTGTTGTCACTGCCCTCATTAATCCTTGATTTGCATGTAAGGCACCACAATAGCCTAAGTCACCTTGATGGAGCAGGTGCCACATTCCAGGCCCAGTGAAACACTGTGCATCATTTCCAACCCTCATGGCAAGCCTGACAGGGGAGGGGCTGTGCGAGAGTAAAAGGAGGTGTTTTGTTTGTTTCTCTGCACTTTGCCAGATGTCATGCTTAGCTATTCCTAAGAGACCAACTTAAAGGCAGGAAGGACATCCCGCTCATCTTGGGCTGCTGTGAAGCTCAGCCCAGGGCTGACTCAGAGTGGATTTTCGGTCAGTATCTGTTGATTGAAGGTGGTATGTTGGCAAAGGCACAAGGGAAGAGGATTTACCACTGACTGCGTTTCTTTTTATCCTCTTTCAATTTCCTGTTATGCCTCTCTGTCACCTAATGGATGAATTTAGTTCCATTGCATTTTTAACGAGAAGATCTCGTGTTCATTTACCGCACAGTTTGTCCTCATCTACCCCAAATTATTGAAAGTCTCTCTAGCAGCTAATGTCCAATAAGGAAAGGATGATCTCTCCAGAGTCTGGAACATTTTGGGTCTCTGCCAAGGGAATGCATCTTCCCAGTGAGTTCAGCCCATGGGAAGGATGTCTCACCTCACTTCAGAATAGCCTTACTGGCTGGGCAAACTGGCAGGGTTGGTGCTGAGGCACTGAGGCCAACTCAGGGCTCCTGTGTATTATGAAATGTTTGAGAAGCTGAATAAAGTTTCCAGATTTCTGAAACTTAGTCTCATAACAGCCCCATGGACAGAAGATAGATTCCATGACAGCAGGGCTTTGTTCTGTCCTATCAGCACAGAGCCAGCTTGTTGATGAAGGGACAATAAACACCAGGGATAAGACATCAAACTAGTTTCTTTCGTTCTTTCCTTTTTTTTTTTTTTTTGAGATGGAGTCTCGCTCTGTCGCCCAGGTTGGAGTGCAGTGGCGCGATCTCAGCTCACTGCAACCTCCACCTCCTGGGTTCAGGCCATTCTCTTGCCTCAGCCTCCAGAGTAGCTGGGATTACAGGTGCCTGCCAACATGCCCAGCTGATTTTTGTATTTTAGCAGAGATGGGGTTTCACCATGTTGCCTAGCCTGGTCTTGAAATCCTGACCTCAAGTTATCCGCCCACCTCACTCTCCCAAAGTGCTGAGATTACAGGTGTGAGCCACCGTACCCGTCCACATCAAACTAGTTTCTACACAACCGAGATGATGAAAACAGTCTGAAAATAAGACTTGAAGGTATCCTTTGTGTGTCTATTTAAGCTAACAATACCAGTTTCCATAAGCAGGCTCAATGAAATCCTTCCTTCCTGTCCACACCATCGTGCTTATCAGGGAGAATGTGTGCAAGTGTGGCTATGCCCAGAGCCAGCACATGGAAGGCACCCAGATCAACCAAAGTGAGAAATGGAACTACAAGAAACACACCAAGGAATTTCCTACCGACGCCTTTGGGGATATTCAGTTTGAGACACTGGGGAAGAAAGGGAAGGTAAGCAATGGTTTTCTACTTTGGCAGCTAATTCATAGGCCAAAATGACCTGGGCTACCTTGATTTACTTGGAATTGTCTAATAGGATGGAGGCAGGAGAGATGGGTAGTAAACACCAAAAATGATTGCAGAAAAAGATACATCTTGTAAAAGCCAAAAAGCAGTTATTAGGCTATGCTCAACAGGAAAACTCAACAGGTTAAGGACTGGATTATCACCTAGCCTCCTGTGTCCACACGCAAGGCAGGCATCCACGTCACATCCACCTTGAGCCCTACTGCTACTGAGGGCCCCATGAATGCTTTTGTGAACCCTACTGCTTAGCTCTGCATACTCCTGAGGTACATATGGCCCTGAATATGCATTCCCTTCATACTCACTGTGCAAGCTCTCCAGCAAGGTTTCGCAAAGGTGTTTAATGATCAGAAATAGCCTTTCCTACATCCTCCATGCTCCCAGTCTCAATGAGAGCACCGTCCACAGGCTGTTCCTGCAGGGCCCGGGCCTCTCATCTCCCAAACCCCCATGGCATTCCTGGTAGGTGACCCAGCCCATGGCATCCCTGGGAGGTGACCCAGCCCCATCCACTGCTGACTCCCCCCAGGGCCTCTGCCCTGGAATGGGCCGGCACACTCTCTTGCTGCCTGCAGCTCTGCCCACCTCCCTGTGGCCTCAGCATGGCCGCTGGAGGACTCCCTAAATGTAAAGCCTACCCTGTTCCTACCCGGCTTCAAATGCCTCAAGTCACCCCTCTGCCTTCAGGACAAAGTCCCAAGTTCTCCACCTGGCCTGTGGGGCTTTTCAGGGCCCGCGCAGCGCCCCCACTCCCCCGAGTCTGCTTTCCTTCCGTGAACCCTGAATATCTGAGACAGGTCTCAGTTAATTTAGAAAGTTTATCTTGCCAAGGTTGAGGAGGGATACCCGTGGCACAGCCTCAAGAAGTTCTGACAACATGTGCCCAAGGTGGTCAGAGCACGGTTTGGTTTCATACATTTTAGGGAGACATGAGACATTAATCAACATATGTAAGATGAACGCTGGTTCCTTCTGGAAAGGTGGGACAACTCACGAAGCAAAGGCGGGACAACTCGAAACGAGAGGGGGCTTCCAGGTCATAAGTAGATAAGAGACAAACAGTAGCATTCTTTTGAGTTTCTGATTAGCCTTTCCAAAGGAGGCAATCAGATGTGCATCTATCTCGGTGAGCAGAGGGGTGACTTTGAATACGGTGGGAGGCAGGTTTGCCCTAAGCAGTTCCTAGCTTGAATTTTCGGGCCCCAAGATTTATTTTCCTTTCACACTTCCACTTCCTCATGGGGCCTTGGCACGGCGCCCGCCTGGGACCCCCAATGCCGCGATCCCTGCTGCCCCCACCCCGCCCCTCTTCTAGAAGCAGGCAAGCGTGGGCTTGGAAGTTGGGGGGGGATGCTAAACCCCGACCTCAGGAGAACACAGGCCTATCCTGATACTTCTGCTTCTCTCCCCATAGTATATCCGTCTGTCCTGCGACACGGACGCGGAAATCCTTTACGAGCTGCTGACCCAGCACTGGCACCTGAAAACACCCAACCTGGTCATTTCTGTGACCGGGGGCGCCAAGAACTTCGCCCTGAAGCCGCGCATGCGCAAGATCTTCAGCCGGCTCATCTACATCGCGCAGTCCAAAGGTGCGGGTGGGAGCAGCGACCGCGGGTTCTTCCATTCGGGCTGCACCAAGTTTGGGGAGCAGAGAAGGCATTTCCCGTGTGCAATTCCGGAGAATCCGGGTGCTGCTAGAAGCATCTGATTAATCGTTATTTTATTGAAAGCCATATCGTCAAATGAATGGACACGGAGCTCTGGCAGATAGCGGGGGAGCTTCACACAGTAACTCTAAATCAGCGTTAAGGTGCTTCCTTAGGGGAATTTTTTTAATCTTGTAAGATTTTCATTTTGTTATTAACACACGTAAAATTTTACCCAGAATTTCGGTTCAGGTGAATTGGAAAGGACAGTTGTAATTCGCTTGTTCTGTAATTGTGAGATTGGTGATGCATTTTTGAAAGTAGTGACAGTGCCTGAGAAATTGTGAGCACCATATAAGTGTCTGATTGAGGTCAAAGCAACTAAGCCTTTGTTACTTGAAACACTTAGCATTTTCTTTCTTTTCAACTTTATATTTTAAAAAATTTTGAATCTACAAAATGTTGCAAGAATAATGCAATGAACATCTGTACATTCTTCACCTAGATTCACCAATTGTTAACATTTCCCCACGTTTGTCTCAACTTGTTCCATAAATATCTACGTATGACTTTGGGGGGGACCATTGAAAGCAGGTTGCAGGAATCATGATCCTTAACCCCCTAAGTACATGAGCATGCCCCTCCTGAGAAAGGGGGTTTTCTCACATAACCCAGTACAATTTTCAAACCCGAACAGTTACCATGGACCAGTACTGCTATCTAACGGTTCATACCCGAATTTTGCTAATTATCTCAACAAGGTCCTTTAGAGTAAACATTCTTTTTTCTCAGTTTGTATTCCAAATCGATTTAGCTTTGGTTTTTTTTTTTTTTCCTTACATTTGGAACTGCTTCTTAGCCTTTCCTTGTCTTTCATTACGTTTTTTGAAAAGTGTAGGCCGATTGCTTAGTAGACTGTCTCTCAATGTGGATTTGGTTGATGTTTTCTCATGATTAGATTCAGTTTGTCTAACCTTAACATTTAAAAAACTTCTTTTATGCAGAATTAATATTGACCGGTGGAACTAAGGAAACGTGTCGTAATCTAGACATGGGTTTTTTTTTTTTAATATCAAGAAGAAACTGAGATGTTTTGTTTTGTTTTTCCCGTTTATTTTTCTCAGTTTCCTGACCAACCAGAGGGAACACTGTGGGTTGTCACTTTGTTACAAAATTGAGCAACTCAGCTTCCTTGCTACTAAATCCTGAATACACCTTATTCGTTCATTAAACATACACTTATTGGATGCCTATTATGTACCAGAAATTGTTTTATGTGCTAGGAATACAGCAGAACAAAACGGACAAAAAGTCCCTGGGCTGGGGCGCCTCTTTCTATGTAGATGAAGTGAAGTGATTGAGGAAGTTGAATAGTTTCATTGTTGCTAGTTGTCCACTTGGAGTGCTACCTTCACTTCCCATTGTCTCATTTTAAAAGGGAACGTTAATGGCTGAAGTAGATATGAAGCCATACCCGCTGTATGTGCATGCAGTAAGTCAATCACTGCAAGCATGGGTTTTGCAAAAGAGAAAATATTTATTCACAGGGTTGCCCAGTGAGAAGATGGGAGAATGGTTGTCAAATCTGCTTCCTTAAAGATAAGGATTAGGGATATTTAAGGAGTAAAGAGGCAGGTGTTCTATGGCGTGGGGAAAGGTGATAGGAAGTGGAGAAGGAATGAGGTAATTGGTGGTTTGTGCAGGTGTAGTCAGAGTTCATGGCTCTTCATAGGACACCTGTTCAGAAAATGGCAGTGTTAGCATGATCTGAGGGAGGAGTTTTGGCCCTCTGACCTCGAAAGTTCATCTCTTGGGCATTTGTGCACGCCCTGTTGAAGAGTCAATGGTCTCAGCTGTTTTGAACTGGATCAGAGCAGCTCCCTAGTTCCTGAAAAACAACTTTAAGCAACTATTATCATAGTGACGTACATGTCAGAGATGTTATCTATAAGGAAACTAGTGGTGATTTAGTTATATATTGTTTGGGTACATGACTTTTAGCTATACGGATTTTAAAATCAACTAGAAGGAAGCAATTAAAAGCAAGCAAGGCAGGTGAAGTTTGGCAGGCTTAATTAGGTTAGCTCTCGGTTTCAAAATCTGTCTAGAGGAAGGAGACTGGGTGCTGAGAGGCTGGATTTATGCCCCGTGAGAGCTGGTTAAAAGAAGTAGGTGAAAAACTTCTAAGGATCACATCGTACTTACCTGAAAATATTAGAATGACTTTGATATGGCGATGACTAAAATTGTTCCTCATTGCTGAGACCGTAGTAAAATTAGAGAATGGAGATAGTCAGCAAAGGAGCTTTCTAACGATTGGAGGAGGGGGCTGCCTCTCAGCTCCTGACGCTTCTCTTACAAGAGCTAATCCAAAGAGGCCAGTGACCTCTCTGAGGGTAGATTCCTACATGGGCAACATATTATACTAGGGTCATTTCCAACTTTAGATTCAGTTTTATGCTAAAAAATATTTTTTAGGTATTGTATTTGTTCTACTTTGCTGCCCCCCGCCGCAATAAAACCCTGTATAACCCTTAGCATTGAGAAGATAATCAGATCTAAACCTTAAAAAGGCCAGTGTACAAAACTGTGTTTTATAAAGCAAAGTTATTGACACAAAAGCCATCCAAGGAAGATTCACTTGAATCCAACCAATATGGGGGTCCAGGAACAGAGTGCCCGACTTACCATGGTGGCATTGCCTAACTTGCTTAGAGGCTCTGGTTAGACATTCATTGTCCATAAGAGTCCTCTAGAGGCTGGCTAAAGATACAGACAGATTCCCTCGACCCACCTCCCAGAGAGCCTGATGAGGTAGATCTGGAATAGGGTCAAGAATCTGGTTTTTTTTTTTGAGATGGAGTCTCACTCTGTTGCCCAGGCTGGAGTGCAGTGGCATGATCTCAGCTCACTGCAACCTCTGCCTCCCGGGTTCAAGAAATTCTCCTGCCTCAGCCTCCCAAGTAGCTGGGATTACAGGTGGCCATCACCACGCCCGGCTAATTTTTGTATTTTTAGTAGACGGGGTTTCACCATCTTGGCCAGGCTGGTCATGAACTCCTGACCTCGTGATCCACTCGCCTTGGCCTCCCAAAGTGCTGGGATTATAGGCGAGAGCCACTGCGCCTGGCCAAGGATCTGTATTTTTAAGTGAACACCTCTCAGGAGCACTGTCTGAGGTCCCCTCTCCTTCCTTGCCATACGGCATAGCTGCCAGTGCTGTGTCCTGATGCCTACAGGGATGGGGCCTTTATTTTAGGGGTCTGTGAGCCCAGAATGGAAACTTTGCCCAGTGCCAGTTGACCATTTACTCTTCCTATTTGTTGACAGGTGCTTGGATTCTCACGGGAGGCACCCATTATGGCCTGATGAAGTACATCGGGGAGGTGGTGAGAGATAACACCATCAGCAGGAGTTCAGAGGAGAATATTGTGGCCATTGGCATAGCAGCTTGGGGCATGGTCTCCAACCGGGACACCCTCATCAGGAATTGCGATGCTGAGGTACCGGTGGGACAGGAGGAGGCCTGCTAGGTCATATGGAAGAAAGACCATGGCATGGGCCTGTGGCCCGAACCCTGGGGCTCTGTGATGGAGCCAGCCAGGTCGTGGGGAAGTCTGCCTTTCAAGGAGTGCCTTTGGGACCTTAAAGGAATTGGAAACAAGGATGATGTACCTAATTAACTGCTGGGAAAGAGTTAGCAATGAATGTTTTGTTCATTAAAATGTGTTCTCAGCAATCTCATATCACAGTCAGGTTCTTTATTCTTTATAACCATGGCTTACATCCATCTCAGGTGGGCTCAAAGCCAACTGCAGTATCTTTTTTTTTTTTTTTTTACACCCACTAGGACAGCTATGTTTTTTTTTTATTATTATACTTTAAGTTTTAGGGTACTTGTGCATAACGCACAGGTTTGTTGCATATGTATACATGTGCCATGTTGGTGTGCTGCACCCATTAACTCGTCATTTAACATTAGGTATACCTCCTAATGCTATCCCTTCCCCCTCCCCCCACCCCCCAACAGACCCTGGTGTGTGATGTTCCCCTTCCTGGGAACCAACCCAAATGTCCAACAGTGATACGCTGGATTAAGAAAATGTGGCACATATACACCATGGAATACTATGCAGCCATAAAAAATGATGAGTTCATGTCCTTTGTAGGGACATGGATGAAGCTGGAAACCATCATTCTCAGCAAACTATTGCAAGGACAAAAAACCAAACACCGCATGTTCTCACTCATAGGTGGGAATTGAACAATGAGAACTGCAATATCTTGATTGCTTGGCTACACTCACAGAAATTCAAATCAATGGATATTGTCCTTGGTTAAATGGGCATTAAGAAGGCTGTGAGACAACCACCCCCTGCCCCCTGCAAATGTTTCCTTTGAACATTTTTAGAGAGTAATGAGCATTTCATGCTAAAAATACAAGGTAGACATATGGGGTTTTGTATCAAGTGTAGAATTTTGAAAACAACATTTCTAGTAGTTGAGGAACTTCTTGAGCAACAGGTGTTCTCTGCCCAGAAGCTTTGGACCAAATGTTCAGAAATCCACATTTAAGCTACACCTTCTCCCATCTGGGCTCCTTAGAAGCAGCAAATGTTAAGGATTTTTGGAATTGCTGTGATTCTTCTTTTAGAATTATTTTATTTTTGTGTCTTGGTTACCATTTTTGAGATATATAAGGGGCAGGGGAGAGTGGGAGGTGTTTTTTTTTGTGCATCTTCAAGGAGGAAGCATGGTAGAGGGGAGGAGGAGGCGTTTTGAAGACAGAGAAGTTGGGGTTGGAGTAACCATTCCTTTTCTAGCTGCATAGTCTGGAGCCAGTTCCCTTCTTCAAGCTTTTATAATAATAACCTGTATTGTTATGGGACTGATTTATCTAATTGTGCAGAGTGAATGGTAGCTTCTATTATTATTACTAGATGCCCAACAGGAGATGGCAAAATGATTTCACATCAAATGCCAACTTCAGGGATGAGAGTGGCCTAGAGCAGGCTTTTGAGGACAATGGCAGGCTAAATGGGAAAGAATACCATTATCTATTAGCAATATTTGTAATGGGCATAGGAGTCAATGTAGTGTTGTATAATTATCCCCATGGTAGATGCAGTGCATATGTTAATTCACAGACTCACAGAGAACCTTGAACATGTAGGTATTTTTACCTCTGAATGGGAATGAGAAAAGACTTCAAAATCTCCCTAGAGGCTGTTTATAGAGCCCATTTCCTGGCAACAAGTAAAACTTGAAATGAATATGTAAAGATTAAAAAATGTGCCAATCATTTGGAAATTAAGAAACAACCAACCACCCAACCATCTGGTAAACAAATGTTGGATCTAGAATGATCTTTCAAAAATATAATCTCAGATAACTTAGAAAGCAATGCAAATAAAAACATTACATATTAAGAATACATGTCAATATGTCAGTACAGCCAAAGCTGCACTCAAAGTGAAATGCATAGCCATATACCTTTATTAGTAAAAATAAAATTAATAAATAATTCTTTAATCATAATAACAAAACCTAACATTTATATAATAGCACTTACTATGTACTAGGTTCTATTCTAAGTGTATTACATATATTAACTCATTTGATCTTCATAACAAAACTATGAGGTAAGTACTACTATTCCCCCGTCATTATAAATGAGAAAAGTGAGGCATACAGAAAGTAAGAAACTTTCTTAATGCACATATCTAGTTAGTGGCAGGTTCATGGTGCACAATCTTTTAACCACTATAGTATTCAAATTAATAAATTTAAAAAATAGTATCACCAGCAAAACTCTGAATTCTTTCTGAATACTATTTTTTCCTTCTGTTCTCCTTGAATTTTGGTGGTGATATTATTGTTCAAACTTATTAAATTCTATTTTTGGAGTTAAGATTGAAACACCTTTTAATGCAACCCTGATACTTTAAAACCTAAATGCCTTTGAATGGAGCTTGAGAGTGAGGAACCTTTTTGGTAAGGATTCCTTTCTTTATGTTCCTGAAGCAGCTTTTTATTCTATGGTATTTTGGGAACAAAGTATCCATTTAATTACTTCTTTTTGTGGTCCTGTTGCTATGCGCTTCTCAAGTGCAAAGACTGTTTCATTCATTTTCTAATCCCTAGATCCTGGCATGGGTCACGGCATATGATAGATTCCAGACAGCTATGTATGTGTGCATTTCAATGTCTACTTCTACCTGTATCCAGACACAGACAAACACACACACGCACACGCACACACACACATTTGCACATACACAGTTTCCTGAATGCTGAATTTCAATTTTGTTGAATTTATGCAAAAGAGCACAGGGCAATGAACCAAGAATGGGACTGGGAATCTGATCCTTACACTGGCACTGGCCATTTATGAGAAAATGAGCACATGGCACAACCATTTTGAACTTGCATTTCCTCATATTTAAAAGGAAGTCTGTACTATAAGATTGCTAAGACCCCTCTGGATTTAGGAATCTGGGAGGAGGCATAATGTGATTGAACCCAAAGTATTAGCTTTCTTATGAATATATAAAAATATCATCATGTATCTTGACTGATAATACAATCTCAAAGACAAGTTTCCCTGTACTTTTCAGGGCTATTTTTTAGCCCAGTACCTTATGGATGACTTCACGAGAGATCCTCTGTATATCCTGGACAACAACCACACACATTTGCTGCTCGTGGACAATGGCTGTCATGGACATCCCACTGTCGAAGCAAAGCTCCGGAATCAGCTAGAGAAGTACATCTCTGAGCGCACTATTCAAGGTCAGTGGTTAGGAAGTAGGACACTAGAAGTGTACAATAACCACAGCAGCCACAGCATCAACAACAATCACTACCAACTATTGAGTGATGCGTGAGAAACACACCTGATCAGGTATTTTTATTGCCAAAGAACTGTTATTTCTCTTAATTTTTCCAACACATCAGGAATGCTTCTGCCAGGGTCACTGTGGTATGTACCCTTCAACATGCTAAAGGCAATGATAAATATGGCCATCTTCCATTGTGGTTTGTTAGTATCGAAAGCCGGCTGTCTTCTTCTGGTAGATACCATTTAAGAACAAATACGATCTACGATGACAAATATGAGTTTATGAAACAACGCAATTAACTAGGATAGAAAAGATAAAACCAACCTGCTAGTTTAACAATGGTATGGTTTACTTTTTTGAATCTTGGCTACTTCTGAGTAACAGAAAACAGTGGTCTCAAGAGAAGAATGCAACAGTTGAGTGAAAGCCATTATTTGCCATGGTTAAGTGGCATGTACTCTCTCTCTTCCTGTGGACAGGGTATTGAGATGTGTCCTGCTGTGGAACATGATTATCTTGTGATTTAATGATAGACATAATGACAGGAACTTGTTGGAAATGTTCTCAATTATTTTCCTTTCACAATTGGACATACATGAAAGAAGAAACTATATATGCAATAAACTCTGTTGAAAGACCACTAGTTATGCAAAGTTCTCACTCAAGCAAGCACAGGATTATAGGAGAGCATCATTATTATAAGGATAAACTTAAACCTAGTTTAATTTATAGGTGCAATGGTAAATCATGCACAGGCTTTAAGTATTCAAATATGTATTTTAAATATCAATGACAAATTGCAACATGACCCATGTCATGCTATTACTAGTGTGGAGCAAAAAGACTCATCCATCTTTAATGAGTGGATAATGTTTAAGTCCGTGAGATGTGAAGCTATCTCTCCACACCCTAGGCTCACAGGGCAGAAGCTCTTGGTCCAACTTTTCACAGAGGTAGGTGAGTATTTCCAATGAGCTCAAAATATGCTCTACTTTTTATATTTTACAGATTCCAACTATGGTGGCAAGATCCCCATTGTGTGTTTTGCCCAAGGAGGTGGAAAAGAGACTTTGAAAGTGAGTCCTGATTTAGTTTTCTAGAAGGTTGGCTAATAAGCCTATCCAACAAATTTGTATTTTCAAGGATTTGGGCTCATCTAATCTAACCTAATTGATTTTACTACAGCAAGTAGGTAGTGTTTTCCCTCCACATACTGTTCCCCTAACAGACTCCGGTTGTTCCTTAGTCAAGAAGATTTGGGAGGAGAATTTCAGTGACATGAATAACCTGTGTACTTAGTGTTGGCCTTGACAGTCAACCTGCCAAAGAGAAGAGTTGACATTAACTCGGGAGACTTAAAGATTGTAACCAGCATATATATTAGAAAGCTATGGCCAACCTATCTGCATTGAGATGAGCTGGGATCATACGCACACAGATTGCCCCCAAATCAGATGTTTCCAGACCACCTAAGGCCCATTTATATGCCACCTGGGGATGCAGGTATGTTGCATGATGGAATTCCAAACCCTAAGTGATTCTGAGATCATGGAAACTTCTTGAATGGTTCTGCACCTGCAACACTGAGCAACTGAGCAAGAATTTGACTTCCCAGCCAATCTGTATGGACTCATTACTGAGTTCATCTTGCCTGCAGCCAGGCTTCTGTTTGACGTTTTTTTGTTTTTGTTTGATAATCCACTTGAATCAAAACCTTTTATTTATTTATTTGTTTTTAACTTTTAGGGTCAGGGGTATATGTGTAGGTTTTATGTATAGGTAAATTGTATGTCACAGGGGTTTTGCATACAGATTATTTTATCACCCAGGTAATAAGCATAGTACCCCATAGGTAGTTTAAAAAAAGTTAGTGTAACTACATTTTAGTAAGTATTGTAAACAATTTTCAAGAGCTCATTTTTCTAGGAATAGCACATTATAAGAAAGTCATTTTTAACTCATCTTTTTCATGAATTTCCGCAATGATTTGCATATTCCTCCTTTTACCCATCCTATTTTACCTCTAAGACAGGGAATAGATTAAAGATACCTGGAGCTTAAAGTAAGTGCTGGCAAAGTTATCTGGAATCATCATCTAGTACTTCTCATTATTCTTTTATGTAACAATGGCTGTTTTCTTCATCCATTCAACAGATATTTATTGAGTACCCGCTATGAAATTTACAATTGAGATCATGGTTAAATAAAAATCTTCAGGGAAACATTAAAATAGAGATTTTTTTTCAGTGTGTGATTGTCAGTGTATTAAAACCTTTTTATGCCTAGTGTTCCATTATTGGAACACTAAGCATGTGGGAGCTATTTATATCCTACTGCTCAAGGTCATCACCAAGGTGATCGCCAAAAATTCAAAAAATTGCAAGCTCCAGCATAAATGGCTCAAATCTGCAAAAGCAGCCACATCAAAGAGGAAGAGGGGTGGAGAAAAAGTCATTGAAATATGGTTACATTTATTATCTTACCAGATCAAATATTAGATTTGGAATGAAGATTTCTTGGCCTAGGGTGTAGGGGGGAGACTGAGAGCTGCTGCTGGTCTAGGGAACTGCATTTCTATGGCATTTTCCACTGCCGTCTGCTCAGCCAATTAACAACCCACAGTAGTGGGCGTAGGAGAGGTGAGGTGAACTAGGAGAAAATACCCAGCCAGGGTCGGGCGCAGTGGCTCACGCCTGCAATCCCTGCACTTTGGGAGGCCAAGGAGGGTGGATCACCTGAGGTCAGGAGTTCGAGACCAGCCTGGCCAACATGGCAAAACCCTGTCTCTACTAAAAAATACAAAAATTAGCTGGGCGCAGTGGCAGGTGCCTGTAATCCCAACTATTCAGGAGGCTAAGGCAGGAGAATCGCTTGAACCCAGAAGCCGGAGGTTGCAGTGAGCTGAGATTGCACCATTGCACTCCAGCCTGGGAGACAGAGCAAGACTTTGTCTCAAAAAAAAAAAGAAAGAAAAAGAAAAGAAAATACCCAGCTGGTGCCTCTGCATCCCTTCCTGGTTTAACTCCCCATCGACACACCCACGACCACCTGTGGTGCAGACACTTGAGGCACACAGAGGGATCCTGGCCTGCTCTGTGACTCTCACCCTCTGTGGGCTTCAATCATGGCACCACACATCTGGCTTCCTGGGTGATGTCTTCTCTAAGGAAAGCACTCAGACCTAAAAACAAGTGCTTTTCAATTTCTTTTGTACCTCCAGGTAGATCACTATATCTTGCTGTCCAGTGATTAAAATCCTTAAAATATGATCCCCCTCTGCTGTCCTCTGCAGTTGTTACAAAGGTCATAAAAGTGTGCTACGTGTTTATTCAGGAAGAAAATATATTTTTATTCTTTTTTAATAACGGGCAGGGGAAATTATTTGAGGAGGGAAATAGTGAGTAAACATCACATAAAACATGTGGCTGCTGTTATAAAGTTATTTTCATACCTCAAAAGTATGAGTATTGGTTACTACTCACCTGTTTCAGATAAGCTATCAACAATAATGCTGAATACAGTCTTAATATGTATCACTCAAATCTATTATGTCAGTACTTGGAATGATCGATTTTGTGTATGGGGATATTTTAAAGCACTTATCTATAGAAAACTTAAGCTAGTCATATGTGTTCTTATTATGGAATTTGTTGTGGGGACAAGATTTCATAAAGCAGATTACATTTCTCATTCATAAAGCAATTGACAATATTTGATTTGCTTCTGATTTAAAATAAAATCCCCAAAGGAAAACGTGTAGGGATGTGTCCGTGTGTTTTCTCCAGCTTGGCTCAGAACCTTAGTCCAGAGCTGGGTTCTGTGGACCAAGGTCTCTGATCTGTCTGACTCTGTCTCCTTCCTCCAGGCCATCAATACCTCCATCAAAAATAAAATTCCTTGTGTGGTGGTGGAAGGCTCGGGCCAGATCGCTGATGTGATCGCTAGCCTGGTGGAGGTGGAGGATGCCCTGACATCTTCTGCCGTCAAGGAGAAGCTGGTGCGCTTTTTACCCCGCACGGTGTCCCGGCTACCTGAGGAGGAGACTGAGAGTTGGATCAAATGGGTAAGTTGTCGGGACCATGTCTGAGGGCTGAGAAAATAAGACAAGTTTGTGAGAAGGGAGAATGCCTTAAACACCCAACTCCACCAGCAGCTGCACGTGTTTGGTATTTTCTCCGTGCCTTTGAGGCTCAACAGGTGTCTTGCTGGAAACTGAAGTTCAGTAAGATACGTGACTCACCAAGTGTATGATATTTGTACTTGAGATATTGCATTTTTCAGAGTTTACTAAAAAAGGGAAAACTGATGGTTTTATATCAATGTTCTTACTGGGATGTTGTAATATCTTATTCAAGTCCAGGAGAGAGAGAGACACAAGAATCTGACAAAAAGAGATAAACATATCAGCCTTACTGATGATGAAGGCAAAGTTGAAAGAGGTGGCTTGAGGTGCAGAACATTGGGACTGCATATGCTAAGTCTCAGAATAAAACAGATGAGCCCACCCTGACACAGGCAGCGCCGGACACCTGCTGACCTCCCTGCTGGGCTAGACGTGGCAGCTGCAGACCAGGGCACTAGTGCTTTGCAAGGTGCAAAGCCCAGTGAGAGGAGAAGGAGAGGGCTGGCTGGGCAAGGCCAATATTGCTCCCCAACCCTAAGTAGAGCTAAGTGAAAGAGTGGAGATTGACCAGGTGGCTAATTCTGATGAGGCTCCTCCCCATGGAATTCTGTTGGTTGGGAAAAGCAGCACTCCTTTCCAAAGTGCTTATACATTTTTGATTCTCTAAACATTCATACCTAACTACTTCGAGTCAGTTCTGAACATATAAACAGGGCTGGGTGCAATGACTCCTGTCTGTAATCCCAACCCTTTGGGAGGCCAAGGCAGGAAGATCGCTTGAGGCCAGGAGTTCAAGACCTGCCTGGACAATGTAGTGAGACCCTGTCCCTACAAACAAACAAACAGACAAACAAAAATTACCCAGGCATGCTGACATATGACTATAGCACTAGTACCAGCTACTTGGTAGGTTGAGGTGGGAGAATCACTTGAGCCAGGGAGTTTGAGGCTGTAGTGAGCTGCGATGGGGCCATTGCACTCTAGTCTGGGTGACATAGTGAGATCCCATCTCAGCAAAAAAACAAAAACAAACAATCAAAAAAAGCATATAAGCAGGCCTTTTCCAACGTATACATATCAAAGTAAGACACTGCATATTGATTGCATATTGATTGCCACTCTCAACGTCATTTCCTGTGATGGATGGAATAAATTCAGTGGTCAGTTCAGGGATCCCCATAGAGGAAGAAACGGATGACTCTTAATTTATCCACCAAAGATGGCCCCAGGTCCACTTCAGTGACTTTCCTCTTACTCCTTGTACAAGTTGGCTTGCCAGGTCTTGACCAGGCCATGTCCAACGAATAGAGGCCATCTGAAGGGCTACCACACCCTTTATAAGGGATTTTGATTTCTGCTTCATGAAAACTGTTACAGGCAACTCATCTGAAATAGGCTAAAAGGCACATTCTACCTTCTTTGATTATATTATCCTTTCTGCAATTCATAGCTAATTCATATTCATACTGAATATGCTAATGATATATTATAATTACAATCACGTCAATCAGAAAACATACATCAATAATAAAAATTAGTCTGGAATTTTAATTAGGCACTCATACAGGGTTTTGCAGTTGGTACAGATTTCCCAAAAGACCAAGCTCAAGAGTGGGATTATTAATTAATGAATGTATACATTCAGGCAAATATTAATTAGACAACCTTCCAGGGCAGTCCTGGGTGACCTCGCTGACTATGTGGACAAGCAGCCCCAAAACCTGGACTCCCAGTTTCTTGACCACTCTAAGCGATGCATTATACCTCTCCCACTGGGCTCACACCTTCCTCTCCTAAAAGCCGTCATGGTTATTCCCCCATGCCTATTCCTCAACTTCTCAAGAACTTGACTCTCCATAGTCTTCCAGTCTATCAACCAATCTAGATATCATTCATTTGTGTATTCATCTTTAACTCTCATTTATTAATTTATTCAGTAGATATTTGTTGAGCACATACTGCGTGCTGGGTTCTGAAATAGGCACTTCAGAAAGAATTGCGTACACGACAGAAACAGTCTGTGTCCTCTTAGACAAAACAGAATTTGAAAAAAGGTTTATGTTGAGTGATGACAGTACAGTGCATTGTGTAATTGCAAGTTGAAATGGGTGTTTGGAAGAAAGGTAACATGGATACAAAAAGGCAGGTGCCGAGGGAGCCTGGCCTGGTGTGGGGCTTTCTGGAAGGCTTCCCGGAGGAAGTGATGTGGGAGCCAAGATCTGAAGGATGGAGAGAGTTAACGAGGTGGGGGCTGGGGTTGTGGTGGTGGTGGGAACAGCATGTGCAAAGGTCCTAAGGTGGGAGGCACGCCTGAGGAGTGAAAGACAGCCATGAGGGTGGAAATGGTGAGTGGGAGCTCAAGAACTTGTGAGGGCCCAGCCCAGGAGGCTCCCTGAGCCCCGTTTGGTCTTGTTCAAGTGTAATGGGATATCATTAAAAGGTTTCAAGCAGGGAAAAAACGAGATGGAAGTTGTGTTCAGGACAGCTCACTCTGGCAGCAGTGGGGCAGAGGATGGAGGAGGCAGGAGTATGCAGGATGGAGTCCCAGCTAGGAGGCCCCTGTGGCCGTCTCTGGGGTCCATCGGTTTACTTGCTATCCATATTCATTTCCTTCTTCTTCCTTTTTATTTCAAAGGAAAATAAAAATAACCCCTTGGTACTGCCCACCTCCACTTGTGCCGTAGAATTTTGGGACCTTCACCCCTCCTCCCCGCCTGTCAGTTCTAGCTGGACCCCTATTCTTCAGTCTGAACAAAGGCTGCAGACAGATGAAGAGGGCCTTTCCTTCATGCTATCATCCCCGCCCACCCTCTCCTTCAAAATCTCCATGGTTTGTCTTTGCCTGCAGTTTTCATTCATTTCCTCATCACCTACCTGGGTGCTTTGAACTAAGACCTCCATCACCACCTTTCCCAGGCAGCTGCAGCCTCAAAAGCTCGCCTTCTAATTTCCAAATCCAAGGGCTCTTCTTGCCACCCTCAAACAGCCAGACCCTGAGACTTCGTCTCCCACCCAGCGGAGCCTCTGCAGTTCCAGATCCTTATTTCCAAACGTTGCCAGGGAAACCCACCATTGCCTCAAACTCAGTCTAATGGAAACCAGACTTGCTCCCTTGGCTAGAAGGGGCCCTTCTCACCAAGCTCCAGCTGGGCTCGTCAGTGCTCGTAACCTTGAAATTACGGGGTTATTTACTTTTTAAAACGTCTTAAAATTAAACATTACAGAAAAATAACAAAGGACAATATAGAAAATTCTTTATCTGTTTCTCCAGTTTCCAAGCCTTCTTTCTTGTTTGCATTTGAGCTTTTATTTCCTATTGTTTAAATCTTTATGGGCACACTTGGATGGTGTCTACAGTCTTCTATTGTCCCTTCTTTATTTACTTGGTCATTTAATAACTGAGCATCTGCCATGTGCCAAGCTTTGTGACACACACACACACACACACACGCACATGCACACAGATGCACACATCTCTAGTCAAATGAGGCTCTCAGCTTTTTGATAGGGGCTTTTTGATACGTGTATAACCAATACTTTATTCTCACTGTAGTCAAGGACTCATTACAATTCAGAAATGAGAAGCTGATCCGGAACTCCACTACAGGTGGTCTTTTAAAAAAATCTCTCACAAAAAGAAAGAAGTTTATGCTCCTCATGCCTAAAATCTGTTGGCTGACACTTTGTTCTTTAATTTCGCCAGCTCAAAGAAATTCTTGAATGTTCTCACCTATTAACAGTTATTAAAATGGAAGAAGCTGGGGATGAAATTGTGAGCAATGCCATCTCCTACGCTCTATACAAAGGTGAGTAAAAATAGCTCCTTTTGAAGTGTCAGCTTTGTGTTGCCTTCTGTGGCTTTTCATGACTTACATTTCTTTTATAAAACAGCTTTATTGAAAGGCAAGCTTGTACTTAATTTTGATGATCCTAGATTGGAAGCTAGAATAACTAACTACGCTTGTCCTGGTGAGGTGAATCTCCTTGGTTGTATGTATTTGATAGAATAATAATTTTTATGTCATTAAAATACTGGTCAAACAAAATCACAGTAGTCTCCAAAGAGCTATTTCTAACAGTGGTTGAAAATAATTTTTTTATTGGGCCTCAGATTCCTTTGAGAATACGGCAAAACTATGGATCTTTGTCCTAGCATCCTACATATTTGTACACATATGCACACATACTTCACACGTAAGTAATTTTGCATTTAATTTCAGGGGTTTACAAATTTCCTGAGGCTTATGAATGAACCTCAGGTTAAAAAATTCTCATTCATGATCTTTGCTGCTTTAGAATTCCGTAAAGTGAATGTTACCCATAGTAAATAGATCCTTGGTTGTCTAGACTTGAATTGTGTGACTGATAAATGTAAATTAGCTAGAGTAGAGCCAGGCACATCGGAAGTGCAATTAAAGCATTAGCAATTTATTAGAATCATTCTTATTGTACTTGCCAGACATTTGGTTATAAAGGTATTTATTAAAATGGAATTATATCTGCACAGATACATAGATGCAGAAAATATTAGCTCTGGAAAAGACAAGAATGACATTGTTGTAAGGTGGCTTATTGTTTCATAGATTTAGATGTAGCGTAAGTCAGATATGGCCTTGAAATATAATACTATGGAACCTGAATCTATGGAAAAAACCTTTACTATACCATTATTACACTGTTAGGATATGCAATGGAAAAACATTACTGTAGCCTGAGTTGATCCCCATTATAAACTTTGGGACATACAGAATGTGGTTAAGAATGAGTGAAGATAGAGCGAATGACAGTTTGAGTGTCTGAATGTAAGAGAACATACTCAGCATCACCTGTGATAAATAGCTCTGATAATTGGCCACACTGAATGGTTCTGACTCTTATTTCTGAGCCTTTGGTGAGTTGAGTCTTTTCCTGCCCTCTTACAGCCTTCAGCACCAATGAGCAAGACAAGGATAACTGGAATGGGCAGCTGAAGCTTCTGCTGGAGTGGAACCAGCTGGACTTAGCCAATGATGAGATTTTCACCAATGACCGCCGATGGGAGGTAAGCACGAAGCTCTCCTGGGTTATTCCAGTGTCGGGTCTGGACAGTGGTCTGGGCAATGGCTGGTCCATTTCCAACAAGTCTTCAATACCAAGTCTCTTAAAGGATTGTTCTGTTCTGGAATATCAGGATTGCTGAGGCTTAATTTCCTTGTCTGCAGCATGGGATCATAACATTGACTTAGTAGGTTTGTTGTGAAGAGATAATAAAAATAAATGGTATAAAATAATATCAACTCCACATTGCCTTCAGCTGCAACGTAAGAGTGATTCTCCATCTGGGTGTAGAGAGGCAGATCTCCCCCTGGATGTGCGGGGGCAGAAGTGTGGAAAAAATATATGCTGGATGATTGAAAGTAGCTCAACTATAAATCCAGACGGCAGCACTCTTTTTGCTCCCTGCCCCCACCTGCCTAGCCAAATTCTGATTAGAGAACTGTCCGTAGTGAGATACGTAAGAGACAAATAGAACAACTTGACTGACGCTCCCCAGTGAATGTCTTAGAGCAGGGGTGCCGGTCCATGGCCTGTTAGGAACAGCAGGAAGTAAGCAGTGGGCGAGCAAGTGAAACTTCATCTGTATTTACACCAGCTCCCCATTGCTCACATTACCAGCCTGAGCTCTGCCTTCAGTCAGATCAGTGGCGGTATTCGATTCCCATAGGAGCGTGAACCCTGTTGTGGACTGTGCATGTGAGGGATCTAGGTTGTGTGCTCCTTATGAGAACCTAATGCCTGATGATCTGTCGCTGCCACCCATCACCCCCAGATGAGACTGCCCAGTTGCAGGAAAACAAGCTCATGGTTCCCACTGGTTCTACATTATGGAGAGTAGTATAATTATCTAATTATATATTACAATGCAATAATAATAGAAATAAAGCGCACAATAAATGGAATGCTCTTGAATCATCCCAAGACCATCCCCCCAGCCTGGTCGATGGTAAAATTCTCTTCCAGGAAACCAGCCCCGGTGCCAAAAAGATTGGTGACTGCTGTCTTAGAGCCAGAAACTCAGGACTTCCCCTAGCCACATGAGCACCTTCAATATGGAAGTTGCACATGCAATAAAAACTGTTTTTTTTTCTTTCTAGCAGACTGCATTTTCTCACTTTTCAATGTGATTAGTGTTTTAGGATTGCATTTTCCAGCAGTATCCTCCTGTGTACAACTAAAGTGCAGTCAGCCCTAGGAGCCTTGTTCAATGAAAATTATTATAAACCATCACACTCAGTTTTATAAGGCTGCTTCTTTGTTTTCAGCTTTTCCAAGTTAATTTCAGTCATTAGGGGGCCGTGATAATATATGTAATTTTATACATGTATGTATAGATTTGAAGGTGCATATATTTCATAACTTTCATTCTTGGCAGACAGGGTCAGAAAACACTTTCAGGCCTATTGTTGTATAATCAAAGACTAAGACTCGATTTATATTAACATGCGATCAGTTTTAATGAGAGCAGCATAAATAAAGTAATGGCTTATGCATTTTTAAATTATTCATTCCTTTAGCAAACATTATCTTGTGTGTGGTGTTTGCAGTACAATGAACCCTGCTGCACATTGCAAGGCTTTAATTAGTGGAGGGAAAGTGGAACTATAAGTAGGTCCAGTCAATTGATTCATAAGTAAATTACTGTGTGTGAAATGTTCTATTTAAGTGAGGTCAGATGGTACAAATAAACTTAGGCACATCGTGAATGGTACATTTAATTTTATTAACTCAGCTAAAGATGGTTAAGGGTTAAGGGCACAACGGCTAAGGAAATGGACTCTGGAGCCAGCCCATCTGCATGACTTTGGGCAAATTACTTAACCTCCCTATGCCTCAGTTTCCTCCTCCAGTGGCATGTTAGAGCCAGCTTGTATTGGCTTGCAAGAGCCAACTGCTAAATTTTTAGAGATTTTCTGAGTTGGTTGTTAAATACAGTCATTATTAATCAGTTATATTTGGCTGGTCATAGTGGCTCATGTCTGTAATCCCAGCACTTCGAGAGGCCAAGGCGAGAGGATTGCTTGAGTCCAGGAGTTTGAGATCAGTCTGGACAAAATGGCAAAACCCTACCTCTATCCAAAAAAAAAAAAAAAAAAATTAGCTGGGCGTGGTGGCACATACCCGTAGTCCAGGCTACTTAGGTGGCTGAGGTGGGAGGATGGCTTGAGCCCAGGAGGTGGAGGTTGCAATGAGCTGAGATCACACCACTGCCCTCCAGCCTGGACAACAAAGCCAGATCTTGTCTCAAAACAAACAAACACACACAAAAAAACCCCAAAAAACAAAAAAACAAAAAAATTAAATTATTCAAACTTAGAATTACATCGATTTTATAGAATATAGAATATAGAATTACAAAGGTAATCAACAATCAAAAGATATCATTTTTAAATTATTTGTCTACATTTACTACTACCTTTGCTCTGAAGGCCAATTGTGTATATTGTATCTGGAAGCTGGAGGTGCTATACAATGGTGAGCCACTCCACATCTCTTCCCGATTCCATATTTAGTGATGTCACATTGGTAGCTGAAACTTGGCCACAATGGGAGTATTTACACCATAGGAATCAGCAAACACTACAAATTAGGACTTCTGTTTTCTTTGAGAGAGCCAATGGTTCAGTGTTTACCGTTACCCAACTGATCATCCGAAAATGGAGATGACGATAATAGCAGTACTTATCTCCTTGGGCTGTTATGATGATTAAATCAGATAATATTTCTAAAGTGCTTAGAACATTGGCACATATGAAGCATTATTTGTTTAAAAATAAAAATCTCTGGAATGCTGATAATATTTCTGTGACCTTTTACAGTGCCCAAGCAGTTTCCCTGTATGTGTTTACTTGCCTGTCATACCAGTCCACAACATGGATGATCCCCTTTGTGGTTATTAAATCAGGGCTCCATCGGTATCATGGCAGGGGGAGTTGCTGATAGTTTTTTGAGGGCCTGGTCTGAACTTGAATCTCTGAGAGGAATTTGACCTGTGTTAGCTTATTTCATTCCCACAACCGTCTATTTCTTACAAGAGCAAACTGAGGCTCAGAGACACAATAATCCAGGTCACATGGCTGGAAAATGGTAGAATCAAGGTTGAGAGCAAAGATGTGACTGACGGCAAAGCCTCTTCTCATATGCTGGTGGTTCTCAGGGTGTGGGTCCTGGACTGGTGGCGGCCTGGGAATAACCTTGGCACTTGTTACCTTGCAAATCACCAGGCTCCACCTCAGACTTGCAGACATTCCAATATTGACTCCCAGCATTCTGCATTTACCAGGCCCTCTACATGATTCTGATTAAAGTTTGAGAACCACTGCCCTATGCTAGCAAGTGTGTGACCAGTGGAAAGGCCAATGGATTTAGAAAGAAAAGGGAAATGCTGGACATGAAGAACACTTCCTTTAAGGACAGAGGAGAAATCATAGCTGCCATCTTTCCAGAGGTAGCCCCCTCTTCCCCTGCTGAGCTCTGCTGCATCCACAATGTGGGGACTCAAGGGACCCTTGACAACTCCTTCTCTAGGCAATGTGTGATCCCCATGAGACCAACATTAGGCAGGAACAAAACTAATTAATGCTGCTGTGGGCAGAAGACATCCACCTAGACCAGGGATCAGGCACGCAATGTTAAGAGAGTAAGTGGGCTGGTGGGTCCCAGGGAGGAGTGGTGGGGACTGTGGGGAGTTGGAGAGCCAAGGTTCCGCGAAGCAGCTGCCCCTTGGCTCCCACTGATGGTTCCCATGTTGATGTTGTTGGAGCTGCTGGTTTTTACTCTTTTCTTGGGGGGCGGGGGCGGGAGACAGAGTTTTGCTCTTGTCGTCCAGGCTGGAGTGCAATGGCATGATCTCAGCTCACTGCAACCTCCGCCACCCGGGTTCAAGTGATTCTCCTGCCTCAGCCTCCGGAGTAGCTGGGATTACAGGTGTGCGCCACCACGCCCAGCTAATTTTTGTGTTATTAGTAGAGACGGGGTTTTACCATGTTGACGAGGCTGGTCTCGAACTCCTGACCTCAGGTGATCCACCCGCTTCAGCCTCCCAAAGTGCTGGGATTATAGGTGTGAGCCACCTCGCCCAGCCTTTTTTTTTTTTTTGAGATGGAGTCTCACTCTGTCACCCAAGCTGGAGCGCAGAGGTGCAATCTTGGCTCACTGCAACCTCTGCCTCCCAGGTTCAAGCGATTCTCTTGCCTCAGCCTCCCAAGCAGCTGGGATTAGAGGCACCTGCCACCACACCTGGCTAACTTTTTTATTTTTAGTAGAGATGTAGAGATGAGGTTTCACCATGTTGGCCAGGCTGATCTCAAACTCCTGACCTCAATTGATCTGCCCACCTCGGCCTCCCAAAGTGCTGGGATTACAGGTGTGAGCCACTGTGCCTGGCAGCTTTTACTGTTAACTCGAGATTTTAATGCTGGAAATGTAGATTTTGATGAACTTTCTAATTTTTAAATGTTGGCAATGGAATAAAATTGTAAGAAATGCTATAGAGGGCACACAGAACATGACTGAGAGCTGGAGTGGCCTGTAGTCCACTGGGTTGTGTCTGAAGTAAACATCGATGATCTTTTCTTGAGATGGAGTCTTGCTCTGTCACCCAGGCTGGAGTGCAGTGGTGTGATCTTGGCTCACTGCAACATCTGCCTCCTGGGTTCAAGTGATTCTTGTGCCTCAGCCTCCCAAGTAGCTGGGACTGCAGGTGCGCGCCACCACACCTGACTAATTTTTTTTTTTTTTTTTTTTTTTTTTAGTAGAGATGGGGTTTCACCCTATTGGCCAGGCTGGTCTCAAACTCCTGACCTCAAGTGGTTTTCCCATCTTGGCCTCCCAAAATGCTGGTGATCTTTCTTAAGATTCTCCGTAAGTTCCTATGGGCTGAGTTTTATCAGAAGCCCAGAATGTAGAGCTAGAGATAGATAACAATCAAGTATTATTGTCAAGTGTTCCAGTGACTTATTGGTATGTAACAAGAGCAGACATTGGTTTGGTGGCATGTGGTTTGCATATAGTTTGATGCATTCTATTTTAACATCTGCATTTGAGAATGCAGTCACCATAATAGAAGGTTCCTGGGCATCTGTGAAGGGCAGCAGATCCCACAGTGCAGCATAGAGAGAGCACTGGTGGCTGGGTCATAATTGGTATCTACTGTCAACTTCGAAGAGGTGGTTCCAGCTCTACTACTACCCCCACACCCCCACCCCCGATTGAGTATTTCCTCTATGTCTCATACTGGGGAAAATTTCTGACCAACATTATCTCTACATGGGTGGATTTATCTCCATTTTAGCAAGGGGCCAAGTCACATCCAAATTCACATCTAGCTGATGACAAAGATTTCACCATGCCATTCTCCTGTTTAGAGGTTTGAACTGTAATCCTCTGTTGTGTTAAAACGGAAAAAAGATAAACTTCATTCTCAAGACAGGATTGAAAGAGAAGTTGAAGATATTATTACTCTGTGGCTGGAAATACAGTGCTACTGAGGAAGAAAAATGCCTAGTGCTTTCCTTACCATATTTTTGTAGTATTGTTAGTACTGTCTCTGTTCTTTCTCCTTAGTCTGCTGACCTTCAAGAAGTCATGTTTACAGCTCTCATAAAGGACAGACCCAAGTTTGTCCGCCTCTTTCTGGAGAATGGCTTGAACCTGCGGAAGTTTCTCACCCACGATGTCCTCACTGAGCTCTTCTCCAACCACTTCAGCACGCTTGTGTACCGGAATCTGCAGATCGCCAAGAATTCCTATAATGATGCCCTCCTCACGTTTGTCTGGAAACTGGTTGCTAACTTCCGAAGAGGCTTCCGGAAGGAAGACAGAAATGGCCGGGACGAGATGGACATAGAACTCCACGTAGGTACTGGGAGAGTTGCCTGCTTGAGTTCTCGGATATTTTGAGGCTTCCCTCATAAGATATCTCCATTTTCCCTACTCCCTATCTTATTGCCATAAAATACTTAACACATTGACAATGTTAATTTTTTTAACTCCCTTTATTTAAGATAAGGCATCTGTCTATAAGGTGAGTCTCTGCTATTTCTAATATCTTACTTTATGATCTATACGATACTGTATTTCAGACTAGTTGCAGTTTTTCTTTTTTTTTGTTTTTGAGATGGAGTCTCGCTCTGTCACCAAGGCTAGAGTGCAGTGGCCGAACCTCAGCTCACTGCAATCTCTGCCTCCTGGGTTCAAGCAATTCTTCTGCCTCAGCCTCCTGAGTAGCTGGGACTACAGGCACCTGCCACCATGTGTGGCTAATTTTTGTATTTTTAGTAGATATGGGGTTTCACCATGTTGGCCAGGCTGGTCTCAAACTCCTCTCCGCGTGATCTGTCCACCTCGGCCTCCCAAAGTGCTGGGATTACAGGCATAAGCCACCGTGCCCGGCCTCTTTTTTCTTCTTTTCTTTTCTTTTCTTTTTTTTTTTTTTGAGACAGAGTCTCACTCTGTTGCCAAGGCTGGAGTGCAGTGGCCTGATCTCAGCTCACTGCAACCTCCACTTCCCAGATTCAAGCGATTCTTCTGCCTCAGCTTCCCGAGTAGCTGGGATTACAGGCGTCAGCCACCACACCTGGCTAATTTTTGTATTTTTAGTAGACACGGGGTTTCACCATGTTGGCCAGGCTGGTCTCGAACTCCTGACCTCAGGTGATCCACCCACCTCGGCCTCCCAAGTGTTGGGATTACAGGCGTGAACCACCGTGTCCGGCCTCAGGTTTTCTTAGTTGCAGAGCTTAGTGTGGTATACTTTCTGAAGGTATCTAACAGGGAATAGGGGCAAACAAATAGCTGCATGCTCCTGTCATAGTCCACCAGCCATGATCTGCTTAAAATAGCTGCCTGCTGCCCATGCGTGTGAAGGACTGAAGAATGGACACGTGTTCTTTTGTGAGTAAAAGGGGAAGTGCATATTTTCAAAGGGATAAATCTGGATATTCACTGGAGACAATTTTGTGGCTGTAACATCTATAATCCTGCAGGACTTCTCATTTTAAGTATAGGAAGGCCCAGTTTCCAATTGCCAGCACCTGTAACTCTTTGCCGAAAGTTTGTCCTGATCAGAGCCCAGTAGTGTACAAATACCCCCACTTGAAGGAGCTGACTTTAAGGTTTGTGCTCTACTCTGGCTCCTAGAGTTGGCTAGTGGGGCTAATCTCTAGTTATCCACCAAGAGAATTGACTTGATAATGCACTTTTTATTGGGTTCCCTTTTGTTCTGGTATCATTTCCTCAGTTCTCCATTGGTTTCCTTGAGATCGCATCCAAAATAAACGACTTGCCTCAAATCCTTGTCTCAGATTTCTTCTGGGGAAATCCAGACTAGGTCATTATCCTTTGTAATTATGGAATTTTTAGAGTGCGTGTATGTGTGTTGCAAAAATCTAAATGCATTAGGTGTTTGCAGGAATTGGAAGTGTTTAGGGAGCCTCTGTTCGACTATATTCATGTGAAATTTCTCTGCAATATGCATAATATGCCTCATGCATTTTATACACTGGTAAAACCTGTAAAGAAGTTGAAAAGGAATATATTATATATATCCATTTAATTGTTTTCTATCTGAAAAGTTTCCCTTGAAAGGTACAGAATGGTGAATAGGAGCTGGGATTCTAATTGATAGGTTAGGCATTGAATCTTTGAATAACAGTCCAAAGAAATAAGCCACAGTTTTATGTTGGGATAATTGAACTTAAGCCATAGGAAAGTTGGAATCTAGTTTGAATAATTTTTTTCTAGAAGAGAAACAGAGTTATATGATGAGAAGGAATTGCCTTCTGTCAGCCTGTCAGGAGTCATTCAGTTTTCAAATTGCTTTCAAGGCTTTTTTCACCCTTTATACCTTTTCATCTAGTTGTACTTTGTCTTCTATGACAGATGAAAGATTTGGTGTCAAAATTAGACCACCCAATGAGTTGCAGAGATGAAAATCCCATCACTGTACTGTGAGAATGGAGTCATGCACAAAGCCACAGAGCCCTCCAAACACGGGCTACTCTCCTAGGGCTTCCTGATCCCAGAACAGTTTCTGTTTGCACATGCTGACCACATGCTCTAACCCCCCAGGACGTGTCTCCTATTACTCGGCACCCCCTGCAAGCTCTCTTCATCTGGGCCATTCTTCAGAACAAGAAGGAACTCTCCAAAGTCATTTGGGAGCAGGTAAGTGCCCAAGCCCACATCAGATTTACACCAAATATATGCTTTGTTATAACAGTTCCGATCCTCTCAAAATTCGCATGCCTAATATAAAACATCATCAGTGAAATGGGATGTCTGAGGTCAGATGAACATGGTCTCTGTTCCATGTTGGTGAAGGAGTGCTTGGGAGGGACTGTCCCCGGAAAGTAGTCAGGCTTGGGGGGCAGTCCAGTAGGCACCTGCTTCTCAGGTGTGTGTGGGTGTGTGATTGTTTTCCAAGTGGATGAGGTATTCACATTTGATTTTAAAAATTAATTTCCAGCTTTATCGCATTATGGACAGGAGGTAGGGCCTGTAAAAAATTCCGCTTTGGAAAGTTTGTGGAGAATTTTCTTTGTGATTTAGCATGTAAGGACTTTTGTAAATGGTTTATGGACACTCACATTACTTTACTTTGAGAGATAAGCTTAGATATTGAATATTGAATTCACATACTCAGTCTTAAAGTTACGTTGTTCAGGTCTTCTGTGTTCTTACCCAGGCCCCACTCAACCTTTGAGCTGTTCCAGTATGAGAGTGAATTAGACCTCCCACTATCACGGTCTTACTGTCATTTCTCATGGCATTAGTCTTAATATTTTTTATATGGTAATTCTATGTTCAAGACTGTGAACATATTCAGGTTCCAAGTTATTTTGTGTTCATTAAAAATTTTACTTTGAATCATTATGAATAGTTCCTAGGTTGAGCTTCGGGCTCCCTGACCCCAGAGCAGTTTCCATTTGCACGTGTTGACCACATTCTCTAACCCGTCCCATAAAATTGATTCTACTATTTCCTGCTTTTGCCATGAATGTTCTTGTTGGACATTAACGTTGACTTGACCACTTCAAGGGATTAAGACTTAACCTTAGGCTGGGCTTGGTGGCTCACACCTGTAATCCCAGCACTTTGGGAGGCTGAGGCTGGTGGATCACCTGAGGTCAGGAGTTCGAGACCAGCCTGACCAACATGGCGAAACCCCGTCTCTACTAAAAATACAAAAATTAGCCGGGCATGGTGGTGGGTGCCTATAATCCCAACTACTCGGGAGGCTGAGGCAGTAGAATCACTTGAACCCGGAAGGTGGAGGTTGCAGTGAGCCAAGATCGTGCCACAGCACTCCAGCCTGGGTCACAGAGTGAGACTCCGTCTCAAAAAAAAAAAAAAAAAGAAAAGAAAAAAAAAAAGAATTAACCTTAAAATTCTCCACCCCCCTAAAAAGACCAGGGGCTGCACTCTGGCAGCCCTGGGAGCCAGCAAGCTTCTGAAGACTCTGGCCAAAGTGAAGAACGACATCAATGCTGCTGGGGAGTCTGAGGAGCTGGCTAATGAGTACGAGACCCGGGCTGTTGGTGAGTCCACAGTGTGGAATGCTGTGGTGGGCGCGGATCTGCCATGTGGCACAGACATTGCCAGCGGCACTCACAGGCCAGATGGTGGAGGTCCGTGGCATGTCCAAGCTCCCCAGTCTGATTGAGGGCTGCAGACCACAAGGTCTGGATGCGACAATCTCCTTGGTCCTGGCACATATGGAATTTTCCAAGAATGAATGTGGGAAATCTTGGGCTCTCTGATCCCATGGCCAACCAGGGCCATACCCAGGCCCAGTTCTAAGCAACTCAGGGAGCACTGGACTATTATTTTTTTGGCGGGGTGGGGGTGTTTCTGGATGCCGTTACAACATTGTGACAGGGCTGAGATTTTACCTGACTTGTGCCCTAACCAGTTAGCCTGCCAGTTTCATATGCACACACTGCCAGAGGACCCAGCCCCTGGGCCTGCGACACTCATGGTTTCTTACTCATGGCAAAAGCAGCAGCCTGAGCAGCATCTGGGTTGCTTCCCCTTGCCTCGGTTCCCAAGGGATAACTCGAATAATGGTTGCCCTGCAGCTCCCTGAAGTTAGCACACGCTGAGCTTCTATCAGGGCTGCAGCTGAGATTACTTATTGCCTGGAGTGGACGATACTGCACTAAGCATTACTCTCCTGGCATGTCTCAGGACGCCTGACTGCTGTTTGCTATTCAGTCCTCGAACAAACCTTGTCAGTGCCCTTTGCACAGAGGCCTCGATCATTCAGGAAGGTGAGAAATCCAGAACCGATTGCCTCTAAACAGCATTTTAAATGAGAATTTCAGGCCTGCTCAGTTTTTTCCATTTTCACTTGAGTGTTAAGTTTGCAACGAGGTATTTGCATCCAGGTTTTTCTAGTGTCTTATCAAATGTAAACATGCTCATGAGTTTAGCTTGTCCATGTTGGAAAAAAGGTGTCTAATTATTTCTTTTAATTTATTAAAATTTCAAAGCAGTTTATTTCTGGATAATTAGGCAATGGCTCCTAATAGTTTTACTTTAAAAAAATTTCCCTGAAGATCTACACTGCAATTTCTTTGTCATTAGGTGATGAAATGTAAGCACACACTAATGCAATAGATCAGTGTTTCTTTTTTTTTTTTTTTTTGAGACGGAGTTTCGCTCTTGTTGCCCAGGCCGGAGAACAATGGTGTGATCTCAGCTCACTGCAAGCTCTGCCTCCTGGGTTCAAGCGATTCTCCTGCTTCAGCCTCCTGAGTAGCTGGGATTACAGGCGCATGCCACCACACCAGGCTAATTCTTTGTATTTTTAGTAGAGACGGGGTTTTGCCATGTTGGGCAGACTAGTCTCGAACTCCGGACCTCAGGTGATCCACACTCCTCGGCCTCCCAAAGTGCTGGGATTACAGGTGTGAGCCACTGCGCCCAACCTTTTTTTCCCTCTTTGCCTTATCTGCCAAACAACCTTGCCAAGAAGGCGTAGAGTTCAAATGAGATGGAGGAAGGGCTGCTCTGATTACGGGGGGGTAGGGGGGCGGCGGTGGGGAGGTGCAGAAGGTCTAGATCCCTTCTCAGTGGCTGAGGCTCTTCTGCCTGAGCCCAGATGGAAGCCCATCAAAGAGAGGGGCTCCCTCTGTCCAATGCAGCTCAATCCAGTGAGCAGTTATTGTCACCTGCTGCCATCAGGAGCTCTGCTGGGTTTGTCTTGCCTTCAGAAAATTCTGCTATTCAGTAACAAATTGTGTTGTGATGGCATTTTCTATGCCTTTTGTAAGAATGGACTCACGCACAGGCTATTTTTGGATTCAGGGGTTGGCTGGGGGTGGAAGCAGGACAGTTTCGGTCATGTGCAGCTCTTACACCAGCTTCTCTCTGTGCTGATGTTGCTGTAGAGCTGTTCACTGAGTGTTACAGCAGCGATGAAGACTTGGCAGAACAGCTGCTGGTCTATTCCTGTGAAGCTTGGGGTGGAAGCAACTGTCTGGAGCTGGCGGTGGAGGCCACAGACCAGCATTTCATCGCCCAGCCTGGGGTCCAGGTAAACCATACTCAGCCACCAGACCACACGGCCAGAAATGGGGCTTTTATGTCAGATGCTACTAGCAGCATTAAACAATAGTAAAAACAAACCTTATTCTCCAATATAAAAGCCATAGAAGGAGTGGTTTGGTGATGATGTGGGAGATGGCCGAGTATAGGCATTAGTCGAAATCCATGCTTTAAGAGATGGTGCAGGACAAAGAATATTCTTTGAGTTTCCACTAAGCAAACAACACAGCATCATAATTATGAGCTGTGTCTCTGGATCCCACTGCCTGGGTCTCCATCCGCTGTACCCCTAATGAAGTGTGTGATGATGGGCCAAGTTACATGAGCTCTCTGAGTCTTAGTTTCCTCATCTACAAAATGGGGATAGCAGCAGATAAAGGGTTATTGTGAAGATTTAAGGAGATAATATGTGAAAGGTGTTGGTCCTTTATTTAGCTATTGCTATTGCAGTTATTATTAGTAGTGATAGCAGTAGGGAAACTATTGTGAAATGGGTAAAAGCCGTCTAGAGGCTTTCTGCACTGAAGTGAATGAATCGTAGTTTGCACCTGGTGTCTCAGGCTGCAGAGCGGAGCTTTTCACCCACAGTTCCAGTTGTAGAAATGTGGGTGTGAGAAGGGGAGGGGGAAGGGAAGAGATGGAGGGACCAACGCTTGTCAGCCACAGCTGCTATACACTAGGCCACATTTCATCTTCACAGCACCTGTGGGGATGGGTGCCATCCCATTTCACTGAGGAGGATGCAGGAGCTCAGAGAGGTTCTGGAATGTCCTTCCGGCTTGCACTGCTGTGAAGTAGCAGCACTAGGATTGGCTCTCATGTTGATTGCCTGCAACTTTCATGTCCTAGACTTTCCATGATATCATACAGCCAAATGTTTATGAACAAAACCCATTTACTACTGCAACTAAGCTAGACTAAATGAGAGCATTGATCCATGACAAGGAGCATGCGGAGAGCGTCTTGCTATTGCTCAGTTTTAGCCTCTGCTGCAGTGTAGTGGGTAGAAGTAAGGCTGGTGCTGGAGTCGGGGTGTGCCTGGGAGGCTGGAGTGGCTTCCCAGGTGGGTCACACTCTACTTATGTCTTCCTGGGCCCCAAACCCTATCTCGCTTGTGTCCCAGAACTTGGGGCCCTGGGGAGTCTGGCTTTTACTCCTGTCCAGGTTCACAGATCCTGAGGTTTCAATCAGATGCCAGGTCATTCATTTCACTGAAAATCTTACTACCAGGCCACAGGATCACCCAGTGGGCCTGGCCAGGGAGTTTTCTTTCTATAGTCAGGGTGCTGTGTGGGGTCAGAATGCTGCCAGTGACCATGGAACCCAACCCAGTGCTGTAATTTCCGTGACTGGGGCCTGACAGTGACGCTCAGTGATGGCCTGGCATCTGCATCACCCCAGCAGAATAGGAGAGTGAGGAAGACTAAGCACTACCTGTCTTCGTTGCCCGCCACCCCCGCACCCCCTCCCAAGAAGCAAACCCCAAAGTGAGGTTGTCAATACAAGGAGTTTATTCTGGAGGTGAACCTGGGAAGCACAGGAGGCACCAGTGAGACAGGGAAGGGACAGGGACAGACAAGATGTGCTGATGAGGAGGTTGCCACTGTGGGCACCCGGGGCTCAGCCTGCCAGGGACCTCTGGGAAACCGTAGAACCGGCTTCAGTGTTGCCCGGCCCAGTGCAAAGCAGTCGGCCATTTACCCACCAACTGCAATTGGTTGTTTGTGGAAAGCTGACACCTTATTCCAGGACACTAGTCCTCATGGGTCAAGCACGCACCTGGCTGGAGTAGCCCTAGGCAGGGGCCCTCAGAAGCAGCCATCCTCCTCCAAGGGCAGGGCAGGTGCCCAGGGCCAGAGGGGTGCATGTCAGTCCCAGTCCTCCTAGCTAGCACTGAGAAGGCCTTGGGTTTCCCTTTTCCTCTGTTCCTGAGACACACCAACCTCCTTCTGCTTGACGGGCTATTTTTTGAGAGATGTGGGTTCTTTGATGTGGTCGAGTCTATGCTCCCCTGCTAACTCTCAGAGCTACTGTGAGTTTTCTAATTTCCACCTTTGTGAAAGTCCCTTCTGTCCCAACGTCAAGGGTTGATACAGTCTGGGGAGAGCTTTTACATGCATTTCAGCCTGAATTGATATCAAGACATCAACAGTCTCTCCCTTCCGAACTTCCTTTTAGTTTCCTGACAAAAGCATCACCTGTCTTTCTTCAGAAATGAATCCTTGGGGACCCTACAGGTGGTACTGGCTGTGCCTGTGAATTTGTGATCATTGAAGACAAAGGAGCCAGAAAGATACTTGTTTAAACTTACATAATAAAAATGAGAGTTGGATAAAAATTCCTAGGTTTATTGAATTTGAACGTACACAACTATTACTTTAAAGTGCACATAATGCAACTCAGAAAAAGACTTAAAATAAAACCAAGTTTGGCCAGGCATGGTGGCTCACACCTGTAATCCCAGCACTTTGGGAGGCCGAGGCGGTGGATCACCTGAGGTTGGGAGTTTGTGACCAGCCTGACCAACATGGAGAAATCCCGTCACTACCAAAAATACAAAAAAAAAAAAAATTAGACAGGAATGGTGGCACATGCCTGTAATCCCAGCTACTCAGGAGGCTGAGGCAGGAGAATCGCTTGAACCTGGGAGGTGGAGGTTGTGGTGAGCTGAGATCGCACCATTGCACTCCAGCCTGGGCAGCAAGCGTGAAACTCCGTCTCAAGAAAAAAAACAAAAAACCAAGTTTTAAATTGTTTTTTTTAACACTGCCCCTTAGAATCCAGGCAACTGGTATAAAAGAATAATGACATTAATTCAAAGAGCTGTGTATTTTGGGGAAAGTGTGGGGCAGGGAAGAAAGTTTGCATGGCATCCTGCATACAATTGTGTTAATAAGGACCTTGTTCTCTGTCTTTGTTTCCCTGTAGAATTTTCTTTCTAAGCAATGGTATGGAGAGATTTCCCGAGACACCAAGAACTGGAAGATTATCCTGTGTCTGTTTATTATACCCTTGGTGGGCTGTGGCTTTGTATCATTTAGGTACAAACCAAGGCACATAATCGTGTGTGAGTGTGTGTGCCAGTGTGTGTACATGCATCCACATATGTGTGCTCTCATGTAAATGATTAAGAAGCCTGGAACTTATGATGTTTACATTGTTGCCTATGAATTTGGTCTTGTTTCTCCCCTGACTTTTCCTGGGTTTCCTCTTAAATGGGTAGGGGTGGGATTGTGTCTTTAATATCTGGGGCAGAATGTGGATTTGTTAATTGCAAAATGCCAAGGATTTAATTGGGGTTGGGTCCATCTTAGGACACAGTTTTGCTCCCATCTCTTCCTCCTGGCTATGGGTCTGTATTTATCTATGTTTGGAAGGAGGGGAGGGCTGTGCCCATCCCATGCTTGCAAGGATGCTGACGATGCCCTTATCTCTGGGTCCAGGAAGAAACCTGTCGACAAGCACAAGAAGCTGCTTTGGTACTATGTGGCGTTCTTCACCTCCCCCTTCGTGGTCTTCTCCTGGAACGTGGTCTTCTACATCGCCTTCCTCCTGCTGTTTGCCTACGTGCTGCTCATGGATTTCCATTCGGTGCCACACCCCCCCGAGCTGGTCCTGTACTCGCTGGTCTTTGTCCTCTTCTGTGATGAAGTGAGACAGGTAGGGCTGCCATGACAGCAGGAACCCCCTCACTTCCTCGGTGGGAGGCATCTTTCTAAAGCCAAGAGGATTAGAAGTTGCTTCTGAAGTTCAAAAGTCATTATTTTCCCAAAATAAATGTTCTCTTTGGGTGCTAGTCCATGAGTGTGAAGGTGCATTTTCATACCCTTAGTAATTCAGTAAGGTCTCCTAGTACCAAGTTTATTCTTTGCTCTCTAATGAATGTTAATTGATGGAGATGAATTAGTCAGGAATGGGGGAGTGTTCAAAGAGAAGAGAGACCCTGGATGATAAACCCACCGCTGTCATCAGGAGTGGTTTGTGTTCCTGCCATTACTGTGGCATGATAAGTGGCAGGGAGCTGGCAGGACTTTTGAGCTAAGAGCATCTTAATGCCCAGCATGTCAGAGTGACAATGTTTTAAAGTTGTGTAAGTCCCTGTGGGTCTCAGGGAGCTGGTGTGAATTATTCATGGTGCTTTTCTGCAGTTTCTTGGGACCTTCATTTTTTGGCGTCGTCTCTTTACCGTTGAACCCAGAAGTCTAGCTCAGGACTCATGTGTAGCAGGCACTTGATTAGTAATGGTTGAAAAAATAAATGTTGATGGTGAAAGTGGTGTTATTCCTAAACCATTATGAAAAGTCATCCCAGAAAATCCTTTCACACTTAGCAGTTTACAAATTATTTGACAACTACTGTTGTTGTCGTCACTGTTGTCCCCTCTGAACCTAAATGCAAAAATACATCAATTCAGCAAGTGTGTGCTAGGCACTTACAGTTTCCGAGGTAGAATGCCACGTGCTATGATAGATCTGGAGGGGGCAAAGAGTGCTGTTCTTGCCCTTACGGAGTCACTGACTCGTGTAAGAATCCTAAGTTGGCTTAAACTTTCATGCCAACTCTGATAGACTTTTTTTTAGTGACTTCTAGCCATCCTGGGTTGAGAAAGATTCCAAGGGTCTGTCTGTTCTCAGCGGGAGAGCGTTTTGATCGATTAGTGATGTCTGCCATGGGTATGACCTAGGGGAAGAGTCCTGACACCAGTGCCCTGTGTCTGACTTTCCTTGCCTAGTAGGTCTGAGGTGCAGATGGGGAATGGAGCTGGGATGGAGGTGGAGGAAGTGTGTCCGGAATTGGTGGGTTCTTGGTCTCACTGACTTCAAGAATGAAGCCACGGACCCTTGCGGTGAGTGTCACAGCTCTTAAGGTGGCGCATCTGGAGTTTGTTCCTTCTGAAGTTCGGATGTGTTCGGAGTTTCTTCCTTCTGGTGGGTTCGTGGTCTCGCTGGCTCAGGAGTGAAGCTGCAGACCTTTGCAGTGAGTGTTACAGCTCATAAAAGCAGTGTGGACCCAGAGTGAGCAGTAGCAAGATTTATTGCATAGAGCGAAAGAACAAAGCTTCCACACTGTGGAAGGGGACCCCAGTGGGTTGCCACTGCTGGCTTGTGCAGCCTGCTTTTATTCTCTTATCTGGCCCCACCTACATCCTGCTGATTGGTAGAGCTGAGTGGTCTGTTTTGACAGGGCGCTGATTGGTGCGTTTACAATCCCTGAGCTAGACACCAAGGTTCTCCAGGTCCCCACTAGATTAACTAGATACAGAGTGTCCACACAAAGGTTCTCCAAGGCCCCACCAGAGTAGCTAGATACAGAGTGTTGATTGGTGCATTCACAACCCTGAGCTAGACACAGGGTGCTGATTGGTGTGTTTACAAACCTTGAGCTAGATACAGAGTGCCGATTGGTGTATTTACAATCCTTGGGCTAGACATAAAGTTTCTCCACGTGCCCACCAGACTCAGGAGCCCAGCTGGCTTCACCCAGTGGATCCCACACTTCCCTGCAAGCTGAGGGTGCCAGCTCTGGCCTTGGCCAGCCCAGAAAGGGGCTCCCACAGTGCAGCGGTGGGCTGAAGGGCTCCTCAAGTGCCGCCAAAGTGGGAGCCCAGGCAGAGGAGGCGCCGAGAGCGAGCGAGGGCTGTGAGGACTGCCAGCACGCTGTCACCTCTCAGAAGCGTAAGGTAAATGACTCATGTCAGTGTTGAACAGCAGGATTATCAGGCTTCACCTACCAGCAATTCTTCCCCCAGGACAGGGCCCTGCTATGTGCAGGGGATTTCCCTAACTTCGGATCAGCCACATGGGAGTCCCATGCACTGCCCTGGGAAGTCACAGCTCTGCCCAGGCCATGCCCTCGGCATTAGTCTGTAGGGCTGCCAAGATGAAGCACCATAGACCGCGTGGCTTTAATAACAGAAGTTCATTGCCTTATGGTTCTAGAGGCCAGAAGTCTGAGATCAAGCTGTCAGCAGGGCTGACTCCCTCTGGAGGCTGTGCGGGAGACTCCGTCCTAGCCTCTCCTCTAGCTTTCGGCGGCCAGCTGGCAAGCTTCACCATTCCTTGGCTTGTCGATGCATCCCTCTGATCCCTGTCCTCATGGGTGACTCCTGCATGAGTGATTGTGTCCAAATCTCCGCTCTTCCTGGGGACATTCATCGTACTGGATCAGGGGTCACCCTACTTCAGCATGACTTCCTCTTTACTTAATTAGTTATATCTGCAATGCCCCTGTTTCCAAACAATGTCACATGCCAAGGTACCGGGGGCTAGGACTTCCATGTTTGAATCTTGGGAGACACAATTTAACCTGTAACACCTAAAACGAGTCTCTTTCTCTTAGCTGCCATCCTACTTCCTAGCTCTGTGTTGTGCCTTGCTATGTATGTGTCAGCAGCAGCGAGGGAATGGGAATAGTCTGTCTGAGGGAAGCAGAGAAAGACTGAAGGAGATTCATCATTTAAAACAGGGTGGGCCCAGACCAGAGTGAGGAAGTGAGAGAAGCAGCCCTCATCCAGCTAGGAGCCCTGGAGCCACGGTGCGGGAGCTCACTCTGGGTGAGGCCCTGCGTTTTCCCTTCTCCCGACCTGGCGTGGTTTCCTCCACTCTCACTTGTGGTTGACCATGACAAAGACCCTTTTCAAAGGCATTTCAGGGACAAAAAGACAGCATTCCCAGCTTAGCTTTTGCAAGAGGGAGGGGCTGAAAAGGTGAGACTAGGGGCTTTGTAGCACTGGAGGGGGAAGTGTCCCAACACCCCCTACCTCTCACTCCCTCTGAGGGACTGGCTGATGTCTTATCACGGACTGGGAACAACTGGGACAGTGTTTGCCCCACAAGTGGGGTAAGTGCCAAATTTTTTTTGTTTTTTAGTTTTTTTGTTGTTTTTTTTGAGACTGTATCTTGCTCTGTTGCCCGGGCTGGAGTGCAATGGCGTGATTTTGGCTCACTGCAACCTCCACCTCCCAGGTTCAAGTGATTCTCGTGCCTCAGCCTCCTGAGTATCTGGGACTACAGGCACGCACCACCATGCCCAGCTAATTTTTGTATTTTTAGTAGAGACGGGGTTTCACCATGTTGGCCAGGATGGTCTCAATCTCTTGACCTTGTGATCCACCCACCTCGGCCTCCCAAAGTGCCGGGATTACAGGTGTGAGCCACTGCGCTCGGCCACCAAAAGGTTTTGACTGGTCTGTGGAAATTTTTAACCTTGGAGGGCAGCCCGCTGGTTCCTGGCAGGCCTTTTCTGGCACAGCTTCCTGGAGAGGCAGCTGGACCACCTGGGAGGTCACACAGGCCTCCAACCCTTGGTGGTGACTCATAGGCAGGATCTTGAGCTCTGTGGGGGCAGCAGAGTTTGCTAGAAGAGGCACAGCGTCTGTAGGAACGGGAGCAGCACACTGCATGACTCAGGCGACCAGCCTGACATCTCAAAGGTAGCCATTGAGTAGAATCAAGTGACAATGGATTCATAGCCTGGTGGGGAAATGAGTCATGAGCACAAATTAGCAGAGAGAGAGAGAGACAGAGAGAGAAAGAGAGAGAGAGAGGCAGAGGAGAGAAATGTGGAGGTGGGGAGGGAGTAAAAACCATCTGGAATTGCAAATGGCTGGTACAATAGTAACTTACTGAATTTTTTTTGACCTGCAAGAGGTTATTTAGAGAATAAGAGGATGGACGTCTGGCATGGTGCCCTAGTGCATCTCTTCTTGCATCAACCCCACTGGGAGGTTCTTTGAGCTTTTCCAGTTCCTAACACATACTCTGTTGTTGCTCAGAATTGCGTGGCATGGGAATGATTTGATTTAGGTGTTTATTTCTTATTCACATTTGGTCCTCAGGGGCTAGCACAGGTATTGGCACTGACACGTTTCTGACAAGCGTGTGTGTTTTTAGTAAATGCATTGATGAAGCATGGTCTTCATAGTTCAACTCAAGGGCTGTGTGCCCTGGAGTGGCCATGGTAACACTCAGGAGACCAGCGCTGGGGAGCTGGAGAGGAGCCCTGCCCACAGCCCCACTGGCAGGAGCTCAAGGGTGTTCTCTGGGGCAGAGGGTGCTTTGGTAGCCTCTTCTCAGAACGGTTGATGAAAAGTCAAAAGTCTTTTTTCTGCTACTTTTCACCCCTCAGGCTCCCAAACATTTCTCTACCTGTCCCTGACCCTGCCTCCCTTGCTGCATTAAGGCTCGGAAGCTGCTGTGCAAGTCCAGATGTTGTTTGACTCCTTTAGGCATCTAAAGAAACCAGAGGCTGGGCGTGGTGGCTCCCGCCTGCAATCCCAGCACTGTGGGAGGCCAAGGCGGGCGGATCACCTGAGCTCAGGAGTTCGAGACCAGCCTGGCCAACATGGCAAAATCCCGTCTCTACTAAAAGTACAAAAATTAGCTGGGCATGGTGGCGCGTGCCTGTAATCCCAGCTACTCTGGAGGCTGAGGCAGTAGAATCGCTTGAACCCTGGAGGCAGAGGTTGCAGTGAGCTGAGATTGCACCACCACACTCCAGCCTGGGTGACAGAGTGAGACTCCATCTCAAACAAAACAAAACAAAACAAAAACAAATGAACAAACAAACAAAACACGCACACACAAAAACCCAGGAATCTGAGAGAGAGGACTTGTTCTGGGTTGCTTTGGAAGGCAGACCTTGGCCTAGATGGAAGCTGCAGGGAGATTTGTCTTGGCTTCATCCAAATATTTCATTCATGCATTCTTCCTTTCAACAAATACTTCACACCCCTACTTTGTGCCAGGCACTGTTCTAGACAGCAATGGACCAAACAGACGAAGATCTCTTCCCCTATGGAGCATTCTACCAGTTCCTGATGATTTCCGGGAACTTTCGAGGAGAGGAGATGAGCATCGGCAAGCAGCACTAAGTGGGCGAGTCTTAACACTTACTGGGAGGTTGGCCCAGAGGACTTGCAACAGTAAAATCCGAAGTCTGTAAATCACAGACAACTCTGTGCCAATTTCCTGTGTGCATTTAGCTACTAAGTCACCTGTTTGGGTCATGCGGGAGGAGACTCAGGAGAGGTACATTTTCCTTGGAGAAAGGCCCTGGGCAGGGTTAGCATGAGGTGTTTTTGCTCAGGGAGGACACAGGGCAGGGACATGGGGTGGGAGTAGACAGGGGCAGGTGCACAGGAGAACTGAGGAAGGACAACGTGCTGTGAGTAATTCCCAGGGGCTGCGGGAGGAAGGGTGGGGGTCTGGCTGACCCCTACCTATTCTGTCTGCCTTCATTGTGGGTGATGCTGGATATGGGGGGATGCTTACTAAGTATCTCTTCTTGTTATTTTTAAGAACGATCTTTGAGTGGGCCACTTTTAACTCAGCAATCCTGGGTATGAAAGCAACAGTATGGGAAGCACCCTGTGCTTAGGGTCAGCAGTGTGTGTTCCAGGTGGCTCTGCCATCCGAGGGCTTTTCTGGCCTTACAACTCTGATTCTGGTACATGAACAGGTCTGTAGAACATAGCCATGGAGATTCTTATCGTTAAAAGAATCCGACACTTGGGGTCACTGTTTCTCTTCTGGTCTGCAGACTCATGCATTTGACATCCTAAATGGGATTGCTTTCCTCTAAGAAATAATTCTGCTGGCTTGATGCTGTCTTAATTAACCTAGTTTACACTTGGTAGGGGAAAAAAAGAAAAAAAAACCCAAGCAGGGTGTGACCTGATTTAGATTGTGTCTGATTTAGATTGTGTCAAAAAGTCATGCTCTTCCGTGTGTACCTGTGTCCCTTTGCCTGAATGCAGATGTCGAAATGCTGATTTGGAATTTTGAAACGAGGCAGTCAATAAGTGCAAATACAGTTGCTAAATAATCCTTGGGTCTGTTAAACAGACATTGGGGATGTTTATTTAAAATGGGATGAGTCCCATCATGCCTTTACGGAGGGCACCATTCAAATTTGTGGCATGTTGAATGTCCAAATCCTGACAGATATGATGAAACAGTGTCCTGGGATTTTACAAATACAGCCTATCCCAGGCATTCTGCTCAGAGAAGAGGCCTCTTTTCCTTTAAAAACATGTTATCTCCCTGCGATGGTAACTTGGAGCCTCAGAATTGACCTATTTCCGATGTCGCTCTTCATGTAGGTCAGGCTTCTGCAAGTCTCCCGGGCTGAGGTTGGGCTGGGGCAGTGCCTACCTGCCTCCCAGAGCAGGGCATTAAGCGGGGAGCTAGCAGCAGGGAGGGCCTTTCCCAATCCCCCTTATCTTACCAGGCACCAGAAGAGCAAATGGTTGTTGGTGAGGGGTCCCTCGGGCTGCTAGCACCAGCAAAGCGGACAGTTCCTGTGGCCTCCCCCGAGGAGCCTGCCTTGGTTTCTGAGCCTAGGCAGAATGTTTGAACTGAGTGAATAGGGTGACAAGAATGTTGACAATACATTAGCAGATCTCTTGTCCTTCATTATGGTCCTGATAATAATGGTTATTGGCAGAGACAACTGTAACATAAATGAAAATATCAAATATATTTTAGCTATATGGCAAGATGTATCTGTTTCCCCTCGATTTTTGTCCATTTTTATTTTATTTAGTTTTATAAAATCACAAAGTAATAATGCTTATCACAAGTGGGACTACATAAAGACTAATCCTGCCCAATCTAGAGTATAATCTTCCACGACCTTCTTCATGCCCATAAAGATATGAACGTATGCAGGTGTTTTGTTTGTTTTTATCCACACAGAATCCTACTGTGTTCATCACCCTACAATTTGCTTTTTTTTTTTTTTTTAGAATTTCTCATGGGCATTCCTGCAAGTTAATCTTAGACATAGATCTTGTTTTCAGCCTAGTTTCTTGTAAACACACATATTTCACAGAAATGGAATATTATAGTGTGTGTGTGTGTGTGTGTGTGTGTGTGTGTGTGTGTGTGTACTTTTTAAGTTGAGCCTTTTTTTCCTTCTTTGTTAGTCTCCCTACGGACTTTCTCAACCTTTACTCTAAAGACAAGGCCTCTCAAGCTATGTTAATAAACTGCTGTGTCTCTTTCTGCTTTTATTTGGTCCATGTGCTATGTACACACACCGTATTACATCAAACCTGAGATGTCATTTTTTTCACATTTTAACATCTCTGAAACTGCAATTTCTTACAATCTGAGGTTTAATGAAATAGGGTAGGCATATGTATGTTTGGGGGCTTTTTTCTTCGTTCCTGGTTTTACAAAAACAAGATTCTGTTTCCCATACTTTTATGCATTTTGCTTTCTCTTTTACTTTGTGGAAATCTCTTCAAGACAAATGACATCACTCTGTTCCTTTTTAAAAACATGATTGTAGTATATTCAATATTCTTTGAATGATGGACCACATCTTTTTCCTAGATTATGCTTTTCCCTGCAACAAAAATGCTGCAATAAACATCCTATTTACTGAATAAAAAAGAGAGAGAGTTTAGCCTTCACACAGTGACTGGACTGTTGACACACCCCACGGTGCTGCCCCAACCTGGGGGATTTTAACATTTCCTGGGTGCTTGATTTCATAGTGCCCTCACCCCCTTGGCCCACGCAAGTTGCTATTCGAATTTATAAATGAAGGAAAGGAAATGCTTCTTGAGAAATGAATGATGTGTCTTGAATCCCTTCCACATCTGAGACTGTAGGACCTCTGTGGGATCTGAAGAAGCAGAGTGATGTGGGGAGAAGCAACTGACTCGGGCTCAGAATCATGAGGTCTGCCACTTGCTGGGCGAGTTCCTTAGCCTCTCTAGGCTGTGATTTCGGCAGCAAAGTAGGAAATATAATATCTGAATATCAGATGGACTCCTATCGGTGAGTTCATTTAGTAACATTAAGAAGTGCCCTCTTGCTTTGGTGACATTTCTTTGATGTTATTTCCCCGCCTTGCACAAGTGTTGGTTTCCTTATGTGAATTCACGTAGGGCCTCGGTCTCATCCTCATACCGATCTTTGTGTCATTTCTTTTCAACGTGTTTAACATCTGTCTTTCCCACCAAACAGTAGATTCCTTGAGAATTAGCATTGCACCTAATCCAATGTTTCTGTGTGCCGGGAGCCTGGCACAGGTGTTTGGAATTCCATGTGCTCTCTGTAAATATATTTGAATGGATGGACAAATGAAAGGATTAGCTGGTCACTCTGGAATTACCCAAATCCAGTTTATGGATTGATTTAGGAGCCATGCAGATGTGGTCTTCTCCTTTCCCTCTTCGGGAAAATGCTAAAAGAGAAAGGATACTCTCTGTTTATTTCAGTGTTTTCCTGACATACTTTCTTCCAAAGAATCATGACCAATACATACACGTCGGTCCCTGAGGCACACTGTTCCTGTCAGTCCTTTCTGCGACCACATCTGTCCTCACAGAAGTTATATACAGCACCTATGTGCATATTTTTTTAAAAAAAGATTTCTTTTAATCAAGATGTTTTACTGCCATGTGGCAGAAAATTTTTACAGTAATGACACAAATCTATGATGACAACAATATGAGTAATACCCTCTAGGACTGTGTAGTGCACAGCCTGTACCACTGTACGTGGTGGCTGGACAGTCTACATCTGCCTACGGAGGGTGTACTCACCCTCTGCAGGTTCCTCTTGAAAAAATGGTGAGGATACATCCATCCTTTTTCCTGACTTTGCCAGCAGACATGAAGAGCAGAACAGCCAGTGTGCCACCTACTTTCCAGTCCTCCTGGATTAGCGTGGGGCACGTGGTAGGGCTCACTTGGCATATGAAAGAATAAACAAACACGTCATTGGCTCAAAAAGGAACTGGAAAAAAATGAGTGGACATTTAAAAATCTGGAAATGGTTGATATTTCCAAGCTGCTGATGTCCCTCTCTGTCCCTTTCTGTACGCAGTGGTACGTAAATGGGGTGAATTATTTTACTGACCTGTGGAATGTGATGGACACGCTGGGGCTTTTTTACTTCATAGCAGGAATTGTATTTCGGTAAGTAGTCTCATCACTTTTCCTAATTTTCCGTGTTTTGACTACAAAAGTGGAGAAAAGCTCTGCAGACATTTCAAACCCAAGGGAAGTCTATTACTCATTAGAGATTATTACACAAGACCATGGTGTCTGCTTTATAGAGATACAGCTTGGTTGTCGTGAAGTTGAGTCCCCTCTCTTCCCCCTCCCACGGATGTGTAATTTAAAAGGGGTCCTGCATGATTTTTCTCTTTGTTCTTACAGACTTTGGGGATAATTATTTTTTTCAAGTAGAGATGAGGTTTCATCATGTTGTCCAGGCTGGTCTCAAATGCCAGGGCTCAAGGGATCCACCTGACTCAGCCTCACAAAGTGTTGGGATCACAGGCATGAGCCTCTGCACCTGATCATGGGGAGAAATAAATAGAAATTGAGAACTTTGATTTGAATGCTGGCTGTGGAGTCTGCCCTTCCAGTTACAAGCGTATTTCCTCAATGGCACAGCCGGAGTGTGGGATTAGAAAAACCAACCACAAATTACCACCACAAAAACAATGTGTATTCCACATCGTAGAGAGATTAGGGTATGCCCCAAACCATGGTTTGCATTGCCTAGCCTGCATCCTAACTGGCCTGTCGTCCCCAAATAGCTTTTAAGATAAAGCTAGCAACTGGGCATGGTGGCTCACACCTGTAATCCCAACACTTTGGGAGGATGAGGTGGGAGGATCACTTGAGCCCAGGAGTTTGAGACCAGCCTGAGCAACATAGTGAGACCCTGTTTCAATTTTTTAAAAAATATAAGGCTAGCAATTACATATGAGTAGTACTTTCAAATGATGTCATTTTGTAAAGAATCTTAACCATTCATATTTACACTTATACAGAATGAGATGGTTTACAATGAGTGTTCACCCTCCAATTTGAATGGGGTAAAAACGTCAATTTCCTCTTCAGATAGCCTCCCTTTCTGGTTGGGTTTAAGGTTTCAGCATTTGAGCCACAGTTGGTTGGATATGATTCTAGATCACTCCAGTTAGAAAGCACAGATGGCTTTCAATGAGCACATTAGCAGGTGGTTAGATAATCAAATGATCTGGTGCAAATGAGGTAAGTTTCATTAGGGGAAAGCTGGCAGGGTGAAATCCCAAGTGGTTATGGGGGTGGGCTGGGGGTTGGCATCGTTATAGAAGCCTTGTGAGCCAGGGAAGTTAGCAATAGCATGGTTAGGTTCTTGCAGTAGTGTGTGAGGATGGCGGGCTAAAGAGACAGGAACCTCCGAGAGCTCAGTTTGGTGAGATGTCTTTGCTTTTCATGTCTTTTCATGTCCTTTCATGTCCTTGACTCTACTTGAGGCCATGAAAGCAGAAGATCATGGCCTCTGCTGGGTGGTGTTTCTGGCCTATTTTCACTCACTCAACCTTCCAGCTCTTGCCTGTTTCTTGAAATTGGGTTATTTTTAGAAATAAAACTTTGGAATGTTTTGTCAATATCTCATGAATTCTGTTCCTTCTTTTCCCCCTAGGCTCCACTCTTCTAATAAAAGCTCTTTGTATTCTGGACGAGTCATTTTCTGTCTGGACTACATTATTTTCACTCTAAGATTGATCCACATTTTTACTGTAAGCAGAAACTTAGGACCCAAGATTATAATGCTGCAGAGGATGGTAAGAGTCAAGAATATTTGTAGTCATCATTTTTCTTGCGGGGCCCAGAGTTCTTTTAATGGTCGATAGGAGGATTTTGTCCTTAGAACGACTGTTGCATTTCACCATCAGTAACATTCGCTTTCTTTGATGTATTTCATCAGGGGCCTCTCCCAGGTTAAAATTTAATGAAAGATGGTTGTGAGGGCAAACAGTGTCATTTAGTGCATTGTTAACAAATAACCTCATACTTATTTAGATTTTATACTTCACAAGTTACTTTCATTTGAGTCTTGACAGTTTGCTAAGAGTGTAGGCAGGGGAGGGACTTTTATGCCAATTTGATACCTGGGGACAGTTGAGTCCAAGGAGGAGTGTTTGTCTAGAGACAAGCAGTGAGCTAGACGCATAGTGAGGATTGGAACCTGAATCATGTAACTGTGTAATATAGATACAGGGAAAGGCTATAGCAGTCTCGTTATATACACGCAATAGAAAGAATTACACATGGATGGTGTTGCTTTCCTAAACTTGTTTTCCAGATGACCCAAACCTCCACTGTTTCTGTCTTTAAATCAGATGAGCATTGAGATGAGCTCATCTGGAAGCTCCATTCCAACACTGAGATTCTTTGAGTTTGTGGTTTTAATTCAAAGCATTTCTGGGACATCCAGTCACCATGAAGTCATGCTATGTGTGCACAAAATTAAAAAAAAATTAAACGGTCCATTCTTGTCTAATAAGGATAGCTTTTGTTTTCCAAACAAGCAAATAAACCAACAAACTACAAAAATAATTTTGGGGTTAAAAGTATATCAAAATCATGAGGTACAGGGACAGAGAGGTCCTCCAAAACTTAGATTCCTCCTTTGCTCTAGAGCTGGGCTCCCACTCAGAAAGCTGCTGTTGCTGGGCTGGTTTGGACATCAGCAAGCAAAAATGCATCAAACCGGTTTTAACTCTGGAAGACAGATGTCTTAAGATCCAAAGATGATGATGACCGCTTTTGTCAATTAGTCAGTGAACTCTGGGTGACTTAGATGCTCTGAGCCCTGGAACCGCTGCTCTTCTCCATGGTCCACTGAGGACGGCCGGGCCGGGGGGACTTGCCGACTGTGGGCACGGTCCTGACTCCGCTCTCCTGTCCTCCCCCGACAGCTGATCGATGTGTTCTTCTTCCTGTTCCTCTTTGCGGTGTGGATGGTGGCCTTCGGCGTGGCCAGGCAAGGGATCCTTAGGCAGAATGAGCAGCGCTGGAGGTGGATATTCCGTTCGGTCATCTACGAGCCCTACCTGGCCATGTTCGGCCAGGTGCCCAGTGACGTGGATGGTAAGCCTGACTTGGCTCAGATGGAAACAGCTTGGAGGAGGCATTTGCTCCCTGAACCAACCCCCAGGGCTGCCCCGGAGACCGCGCTTCAGAAGCACGCACGTGAAACGGAGTCCAACATGACAGAGTAAAAACTCACTCCTCAAAACCTCTTCTTTGCTCTTAAGCAAGATTTTACATCAGCCTTGCAGATGGTGCCCAACATTTCAATTTTTAAACCTTTTTAAAAATAGTGATTCTGATATTTTCAATTAACAACGTGGCAATTGAAGGCAACAAGAGTTACTAGTTTAGAAACCAGGGTTGTGAGTTGTACTCATCGATGTAACAGGGTGGCTGGGCTCCCATTTCTTTCAAAAAGAGCAACATTGGAAAATCCACATTGGAACCTGGAATTTAGACTTCTGGCGTGCGTTAGCCCACTGCCAACTGGTTTTTGGAGGCAGGCTGATGGTGGCACAGATGGTTTTAATTTGCCCACACCCGATTTACAGAAGGAAAGTGAGGGGCTATGTAAATTGTGTGTTTTGGATGGACGGGCTGAAGCATCTTTAGGATGCTGACAATAGCCTTGGCTTGTCATTTCCTACCCTACCACGATAAAACCATCCTGATGGTTTCCCTGAGCCAGAGCCTGCTCCTCCTGGTCACAGTTCTCTGTTCCTGTTGTTTTCTCTGTTATCCTCCCGGCCTCGTAAGTCTCTCTGGCCCCATCTGCTGAAGCCTCTTCCAAGACCTTAGAAACAGCTCTTTTCCCCTGCAGTGGTGGAAAGGCACCTTGGTATTGTCACTCCCAGTCTGCACACTGTGCCTGCCGCTTTACAGAAGCAGACGCATTTCATCCTCATAACAACCCTCCACGTCCATCATTTTAGTTCCATGGGGCTCTAAAGAGGAATTGGCAGGCGGGGTTCAGATCCAGGGTAGCCACTCATGTGCTGTGTGCCCCTGGGAAGTGACTCCATTTTGCTGTCTCTGTTTCATGGGCACAACTGGTAAAGCACCATCTTCTCTACAGGGCCTCTCACTGGCCGGTGTGACCCCACACATGCTCAGATGAGGATCTCTGGCACGGAGCAGCTCTCAGAGGCCAGACGTTTGTACCCACTGCCCCCTCCTCTGAGATTTCTCAGACGCACCTTGGCACATCCTAATAAAAGGGTCTTGATGCCCACTTCCAGACCCAAACTTCCCCCGATGCCCTCCTGTGAAGGTCTGCTGCCACCGTCCACACAGTTGTGTGAACAGAGCTGTCAGAAGCTTCATTGTTGTCCTTAACACCTTCTCAGATTTCATTCCCCTCTATTCAATTCATCCACTAGTTTTGTTGATTTTTATCTCCTAAATGTTTTTTTGAAATCTGTTTTTTCCATCACCACTGCCACCCCGTGAGCCATCCTCGTCGCTTGCCTGCCTGAGTCTTAGGCACAACCTCCTCACCTTCCTTCCCCTCGAGCCCCTTCTGATCTGTGCTGCTGCCAGAGCGATTCTTTGGAAAAGGGAATCTGATGTGTCATTCCTCTGCTTAAAACAGCCTCGTGGCTTCCCATCACTTCAGTGTAAAGATTTTAAAAATAGGCCGGGGATGGTGGCTTATGCCTGTAATCCCAGCACTTTGGGAGGCCGAGGCAGACGGATCACCTAAGGACAAGAGTTCAAGACCAGCCTGGTCAACATGGTGAAACCCTGTCTCTACTAAAAATACAAAAATTAGCTGGGCATGGTGGCATGCGCCTATAATTCCAGCTACTCGGGAGGCTGAGGCAGGAGAATCACTTGAACCTGGGAGGTAGAGGTTGCAGTGAGCCGAGATAGTGCCACTGCACTCCAGCCTCGGCATCAGAGTGAGATTCTGTCTGAAAAAAAAAAAAAAAAAGATGTAAAAAATTAATATGTCTGCTCCGTGCACATCTTATTCTCCCATTTCCACTGATGTTTACAACCCCCACCACGGGGCCTTTGCCCATGCTGTTGCCTCTGTGGGGTGCTCTAAGCTCCCAACCTCCCCATTAGTTCATGATCCTGCTGCTCATCCTCTGCTCTCAGTTCTGAGACCCTTCCTTCTTGGGAAGCTGCTCCTGGATGAGTTGTCTCAGTTTATGCTTCTCAGAGCACTGTGCGTGTCCTTCTTAGCACTTTACATGGACTGAGACTTTAAATGTGTGTGGTTGATTATCTGCCTATCCAAAGAGGCTGGAACGTTCTTGAGGGCAAAGAACATGTTCACTTGGCCCTTCCTTTTATCTTGATCTTAACAAAGCCCCTTGTTCTTAGTAGCTGCTCAGTAAATATGCATTGAGTGGATGAACAGGTGATTCTAAGGACTATAACTTGTTTGGACAAAGTGCCTTAGACGAAGGCCTAAGACATTTCATGACCACTGACATGTTCTTGTGGCCCTGGGAATGCCATCGCTCTTACCCCTCCAGAGGGTCCTCACTTTGCCTGTTGGTTTCTACATCCTCAGGTACCACGTATGACTTTGCCCACTGCACCTTCACTGGGAATGAGTCCAAGCCACTGTGCGTGGAGCTGGATGAGCACAACCTGCCCCGGTTCCCTGAGTGGATCACCATCCCCCTGGTGTGCATCTACATGTTATCCACCAACATCCTGCTGGTCAACCTGCTGGTCGCCATGTTTGGGTATGTGTTCAGTCACATGTTCACTGATGTCCACCCTGGGCCAAGCCCCATGCCAGGCTGGAGGTGCTGGGAGCATCACAAAGGTCCCACCCTTGAGGAACATACTTTAGAGATCTTTTGGGGGATTGGTGGACTGGAGGGAGTGGGGCCTTTTTAAAGGGACCATATTAAAAATATAAGCTGTGCCTTGAGTTTATTTGACACTGAAGACAAGCACCTGTGACAATCTTCATCAAATCCAGACTGCATATTTGGCATCGATTTAGCAAGCTCTTTGGAGCTCCGTGAGGTTGGTACCAATATCACCCATTGGTGACGGAAATGTAGTTTAACTCATCTCCAAAGTGCCTTATATGTTATGGGGCTCAGTGGTATGGATTCTAGGATTACAGGACTCAGACTTTAGTTAATTACTGTTTTAAATTTTTCAGTTTAAATCAGAATACAAACAGCAGAGACTGGAGAGTGACTCTCCTTTAGGGCTCATGCCTGATGAGGTTGGAGGGAATAATATTGGTAATTCTCCTTTATATATTTAGAAAATGATGTTTTTCATTTCCTCTCCATCTTTCTTAGGAGGGTTTCAAAGAGCCCCAGTGGTAGTTTCAGTGGGACAGCCTTGGTTTTATATTGTTCCTTCAAGGTATATCAGCATTTTAAGTGCACAAATCCCATCACGGTCAGAAAGAAAATTAACCAACAAATATGCACATTTAATACATTATCTGTTAAACCTTTGGGTGGAAGGGAACTCTTTATTCAAAACCAGAAACCTAGAAACTCTGAATGAGAAGATAAACATATTTGATTATATAAAACAGTTTTATATAATTGATAAATTAGGGAAAATGTTTGCAATGCATATAATGAACAAAGGCTTTTATCTCCTAATATAGAAAGAGCTCCTGTGAATTTATAAGAGAAAGACAACTCATAGAAAACTTGTCAGAGAAAATAAATAATTCAGAGAAAGAAAAGTCCAATGGCCAATAAGCACATAAAAAAGGACTTAATCTTGTGGATAGGAAAGTTCAGGTGGAAACAATGAAATGCTGTTTTAAACCCAGCAGATGAACGAAAGTTAAAGGGAGTCTCTGGTGTTGGGATGATGCTGGGAAATGGACATTGCTACTGGGAACCTGACTCACTTCCTATTCTTAGGAAAGTACTTCAAAAATAGTTATTGAAGGAAAAACATGCAAACCTCTGTCGGAACTCTCTCACATCTGGGAATCTATCCTAAAGGTGTATGTACAAAGATGTTTATTAGATCGCTATTTGATGTCTATCACTAGGGAGAGGCTAAAGAAAGTGTGCTGTATCCACACTGTGGAATATTATGCCGCTCTTAAAAGACAAAGTTTGATCTATATCTGTTAACTTGAAAGAATGGTATTTTTTAAATATAAAAAACAAATTGCAAATTAATTTTATGGCATAATATTGTTTTCTAAAAATAAAAACATGGACTTTAAAAATCAAATATATACTTCACTGGTTACAATGATCGCACATTACATTCATAATTTAGAAAAGAATATAAGGAAAAGACAATTGTCAAATAGAGCCCTGAGATTCCAAGATACTCAAGGACTACAGATGAGGGTCACCTGCCTCATTTGTCCAGTGGCCTCCCCCTGAGCAGGGCTGTGTGGAAGCACATACCTCTGGGGACATCACATAGCAAAGGGGCTGAGCAGTGTGTGGCCATCTGGTCTCCCAGTGTCCAGAGATGTCCTTCTCCAGTCCACTCCAGTCTTCTTTACACTGTGACCAAAAGTGATGTTTCTAAAACATCACCGATATAGTTTGGCTGTGTCCCCACCCAAATCTCATCTTGAATGGTAGCTCCCATAATTCCCTCAAGTTGTGGGAGGGACCCAGTGGGAGATAATCGAATCATGGGGGCGGTTTCCCCCATACTGTTCTCATGGTAGTGAATATGTCTCACGAGATTTGATGGTTTTATAAGGGGAAACCCCTTTTACTTGGCTCTCATTCTGTTTGCCTGCTGCCATCCACGTAAGACGTGACTTGCTCCTCCTTGCCTTCCATCATGATTGTGAGGCCTCCCCAGCCACGTGGAACTGTGAGTCCATTAAACCTCTTTTTTTTTTCTGTAAATTGCCCAGTTTTGGGTATGTCTTTATCATCAGTGTGAAAATGGACTAATGCAGTCATTGTTCTGCTTAAAATTCTGGAAGGATTTCAATATTTCCCTACAGCATTCAGGATAAATTTCAGTCTTCTCAGCTTCCCCACCATGCTCATCCCCTGCTCTCTGTCCCCCGGCAGGCCTCCCATATGCTCCTCTTTAAACAGGATGATCTGCTATGCCTGATGCTTTGCACATACTTGTCCTCTGTCTGGATTGCCTGTTCCATCCCAAACTTCTCTTCCTGCCCAGTTCCTGCTTGCCCTTTACAGAGCCAGGAATCATCTTTTGCCAGGGTGGTACCTGATGGCCTCCGCACTTCACACAGAGACTCTTTGAGCCCCTATGGCATTCTTTTACTTGCAGAGTAACAACCTTCTCTCCTTGAGAATGGTGAACTCTGGAGGGTGAAGATTGTGCCCGCCATCTCAGCACCTGTCACTTTGTGGGTTTGTTCAATGAATGAAAAAAATGGGTTCTTACCCATGTTTAGTTCATTATTTAGTTATTAGGAGCTTAGCTTCCTGGTGTATTATATACTGAGAAGCACCAATGGTGAGTAACACATCAGCAAGAGAACCATCACATAAAGGTTTAACATCTGCTCTGTGCCAGGTGCCTGGGCCATGAAGATTATGTGGCTGCTAGTTCCACATGGCCCTAAGGAGGGAAGGTGAAACTCTCCCTCACCACCTAGCTGGTGGCAGGGAGGGACTTGAGGATCCAGAAGCCTGTCTGACTCACAGGCAGCCAGCCAATGTCATGATGTCCAAATAGTGTCCAAACGTCAGAGGGGCCAACATCTGAGCTGCAGAGAGAAGCAGCAGGTTATGGGTGATTATGTCTCCACAAGAGAGGGAGCAAAACAGACCAATCCCAAAACCTGAAGCAAAGGCGAGGGCGAAGTGGGATGGCTTCAGGCTTTTCTTTACAGTGATAAGATGTCATAGCTACACTGGATAGTCCTGTAAGAACTTACCACTAACTATATTTAGAGACATTAAACAAAAAGACCAACAGCTCCTAAAACCATGGCCTTTGAGTTATGCTAACTTGGTAAATCTCAGCGAGGCACATGGTAAAATATTTAGAGCTTTTTTGAATCTATGCACATGAGCTGTCTGAAGGAGCCATTCACGAGAACTGGGCACTTTTGTAATCCATTACCTGCATTTTGATAATGAAATGATTGAATTTGGAGCTGAGCAAGATGGGAGCCTCGTCTGTCACTTTCAGGTGAAGGAGAGGAAGACCCAGCAGCTCAGCGTCTGTGGTCCTGGCCGCGCGTTATCTGGCTTAACTCAGGTCTCTTCCCCACGAGGCCAGAGCCACTGCATCACATCCTACTGTTGCCCCAGTCAGTGCTTAAGTGTGACAGCTTGCAACATCCCTGTCCTTGGGGAACCTCCTCGATTAGCTCCGGCTTAAACCAGAGGCCTTTTCCTGGCTAATACCTGTCTGGGGACACCAGAACAGCGAGAGACGCCGTGTTGTTATCCTTAGGTTAAATCCTTGGAACACTGTTTCTGATCATTTTTAAAGTTGTTCAGGGCTTACTCTGTGAGCAGATGGCCCCAGGCTGTGACCCTTCCCTGGCACCACATCAAAATACTCATTTAAAAGCTTAACCATACACAATGGCAACCTTATTAACTGCAATGCAAATGTACCTTTGGGAATTCTGAAGGAGTATTGGAGTGCTCTCTAGATGGTATTCAACAGAGAAAGGAAATGGACGTGAACATCTGTGATTATTCTACATTAAAATTATCGATCACAGGGCCTGTGTGGCTTATCAGAGGCAGGAAGTGAATTTAAAGTCAGTAAATGACTCCAGGTCGACTTACCAGGAGCTAGGGCATTTATAAGCATTGTGTCCTGAAGATAAGTTCACCCCAAGCAGTTCTGAAAAGGACTTGTCAAACATGTCCTGCTGTAGAATAATTTCTAAAAATGTTTTTCAGATCTTAGGAGTAATATAAACATGCAGAAAAGTAGAAGGAAGAAAATAATGACCTGATACAAACTAAAGGTTTGAGTGCTGCGTGAACAGTCTAAGGGAGGTTATTGAATTGGGGTGAAAAGAATAGAAAGAAGAGCGCAGATAATTGTAATAGTAACAATAGCTAATATTTATTGAAGCTTTCCCATGCTGGGCACAGGTTCAAGTGCTTTACAGGGGTCGCCTCATTTAATTATTACTCATTTCTGTGTAGGTGTGTAGCCGGTGGGCTAGTTCAGGTTCTTGACTTTGGGACAGAAAAGAATTTGAAAGTGAGTCAAAAGCAAAAGCAAGCAAGAGAGTTGATTGCAAAGCCAAAGTACACTCTAGCAGCTGGTCAGAACGGGCCACTCAAAGGCAAGACAGCTCTGTCTAATACTGGGGGATCTCCCTTTATGGGAAATTTTTATGATTATTCATGAAGGGGTGGTAAGGGGTGTTGCTATTAAGCATGTTAGGAGTGGTTTCTTAGGTCCACATGTGCAGTGGCTGTACATGCTAGTACATCCATTGCATGTCTTATAAGCATTTTAAATCTCCACCTGGGGGTGTGTTTTTTACTATTATAATGAGCACAGGTCAGCCCAAGGACACTAATCACGGGTTTCTGTGCTAGCACAAATGTGGGGATTTTTCTCTTCTGCTCCTGCCTTTTTGCTGTAGGGTGTTCTAACCACGAGCTCAGGATGCGGTCTGTGCACTGTTAGGCGATTTGTTCTCTTCATCAATTTGACAAGTTTCTTGTTTCCTGTCAAGGGAGGCTCTGACCACCTCATCTAACCTGCCTCAGGTGCAGCCTTATTGCCATTTTACACGTAAGGAGTGGGAGGCAGATAAAGGTTAAGTCCCTGATGTTAAGGGAAGAGATGACATGGAAACATATGAATATAATATATGTAATATAATGTAATACAAACAGCATGGAGAGGCTATTTGCAGAGGAGGGAGTTATTAATTGTGAGATTGTTGGCTGGGGGAGCCTAGGATCTGCAGCAGCAGCTAGGTGGAGGTGATGTTTGCTTGAAAGATCATGTACCCAGAGCCCCAAGTATTGGTAGGAGAGGTAGAAGCAGGGGAGATAATGTTAGTCTGGGGAGGAATCAGCAGCCGGGGAGGGTGGAAATGTAGGCAGGGGCTAGGTTATGGAGAGTCTTTTATAGTATATTAAAGAATTTGGACTTTTTCCTGAAGTTGAAGAGAAATGTCATGGGTCTTTGTGCAAGTATATGGCAAAGTCTTAGTTGGTTACTCTGTTAGCAATATACTAACCTGAATTATCAATTCCAAAATCAGTGTGATCCAATCGCTTGTCATCTCTTACTGCTGGCTGTTGTTGGCTTTGTACCTGCTTTTTTGATGTTGCAGAATGAGAGGGGAACCAGGATGTGTTACACAGTTTAACATACACACCAGCGCATCAGAGAGAGCGAAAAGTCAGTGTCACCACGGGCCACGGGGCAGTACTGGCTAGATACTGCCTGTGTGCTGGGGAAGGAGCGACAAAGGAAAATCCATGAAATCTATGCAAAGTTTGGAGGAGGTGTCCATCTGATAGGGAATTAGCTGACAAGTTTCTTGTATTTCAGTGTATTTGAAAATTCTGCCATTGTTTAAGCATCTACTTTTTCCTTGTGAATTTTTTGCAGACTTTGCATTCTGTTCTGTGGATCTGTCTTTGTATTTTGGTTTTTACTACCAAATGGCTTTGAGTATTGAAGTATTTTTTTTTTTAGGCGTTCTAACATCTGTTGTACAAGTTTCCCTCATTATTCTTATTCAAAACTTTTCTGGCATTTCTTGTATATTTAATTGTACAGAGGAGCCTAAGGCTTATCTTGTGAATTCTTTCTTCTTTCTCCTTCCCCCAAAAATTCTTGTGAATATTATTATGATGATGTTAGGTTTGTAGAACCATTTAAGGGAATTTGGCATCTTACTATTGAGAAGAAATGCTATGATTTTCATTTATTCAAACATATATAATTTCCCAGTAAAGTTTTATGGTCTTTTTCATATGGATCTGGCAGATTCCTTGTTAATTTGTTTCCAGCCACTTATGGTAGGGGGAAAAAAGTAAGGTACTTTTTCTATTATGTTTTTTCAGTGACTACGTTTTGGTACGTAAGAAGGTTATTAAAGTTTTCCTTATTTATTCTGGAATGAGTCTCCTTACTAAATTACTTTTCTTTTTTTTTCTTTTTATCATGTCATGGAAAGTTCCTCCTCTTTTTTGTTTATTAAGCTCCTTTCTCTTTCTCTTCCTAATCAGAAAAGGATGTTATATGTTGCCAGAAGATTTCTAGCAGTTATTGAAATGCTATTTTTCCCTTTGATCTAGTATTATGATGCATTGTACAAAAGATGAATGACATAAATGTTCTTAATATTTAGTCATCCTATTCCGTGGTCATGGTGTGTTATTCTTTTAAGGTACTTCTGGACTTCATTTATGTACAAAGTGATCTGAATTCTAAACGTCTGTTCCCTCTTGGTACCATTTCCACTCTCAGTGAGTTTCTGAACTGCTGTCCCTCTGCATGGCCTCTCCTTCCTCCTCCTCTCCTGCTCAGCTGGTTTCAGGAGATGGACCTCAGCTGTCACTGCATGTCTCCAGCCAGCTGGGTGTTTGCCAGGGACAGGATGCCAAGGGCACAAGATATCGCTGGAGATGCACAAAGGGAAAATTGCAGAATTCTCTCAGGGACAACACCAGATGGCCACTGGTTGTCAAGGAGACTTTAAGAACCACCTCAGATGGGGCGGGTGAGACCCTGGGCATGAGAGATGGTCTCTAAGCTGCTACGATGCTTGCTTTGCTGAGGGGGTGTGCACGTGCTGGCCCAGAAAATCCTTTTCTGCAGAGTTCAGTCTCCCCTTTACAGAATTTGAAAACAATGTCTACAGAATATAAACATTGTTTTAGGAAAGCAGGTGGAAGCATCGCTCCATTAGGAGCCCCCCTCTGGAGAACCCTCATGTCTATTTGGCTGAGTCCTGGACTGACTTGAGAGAAAAAGAACATTTTGGAAGCTGCTGCCATATGGGTCAGCTGTACCTTGGTGTATAAATAAATCTCAGCCTAGCCAATCCTGAATATGCATTATTTATGCAAAACGGCCTTTGGGTATTAATGTCCAGTTATCAGCTGGTTCATTCACACCCCCTGGGATGCCCATAAGGGTTCTTGCTATTTGTCTGGGAAAGCATTGCTGCTCACTGGATCCACCTTTGCCCTTGAGGTACAGAGGAAGCTACTCTTCCAGCAGGAGGGGCCGTGCAGTCAACCCAGTTGTCCTGAGGAACAAATGATTGGTGACCTATGAGGCAGAGCTCTTTAAAAGTAGGGAATGATACAAACACAAAGCCTTATTCATGGGCACTGGCCTACGTGCACTGTAGCTCAGGGATCACAGACTTTCTCTGTAAGGGCCAGCTAGGGTCAATGGTCAGATGTGTCAAAAGAAGCAGTATTCAGTGATGCTGTACCCACCTGCACCTCCCTGCTTTGTAAAAGCCATTCTTAGCTCATGGACTGTACAAAAACAGGTGGGGGGCTTGGCTTGGTCCCAAGTTGCAGTTTTCCAATCCCTATTTTAGAAGATCTAGAAGATATGTTTTTCCCTGACTCCAAGTGGCCACTTAAACCATGATGCAATAAATCTCTTCCTACTTGGACTCTTGTGGGCTGCGTTTCCACTCTGAGCTCTCTGAGGAAGATGGGGGGCCCACTTGCCAGAGAGAATGCTTTCCCCTGCTCTGAGCATCCTGGAAGTTTCTCCTTTCAATAGGACTTATTGCTTCCTTTGGAATAATACCTCGGAAAACAACATCAATGCACAAAAATGGATGCCGTTGTTTTGATTTTTTCTTTGGTGTTAGAGTTTTGGGGAGTCAGTATAATCCATTTTTTGACTAGATATATAGTCGAAGATTTCTATTTCCTTTTTTGAAATAGAGCATCTATTTCTTTTTTGGAAATACAACATTGCTTAAAGTATTTTCACATTCATCTCTTCTTATTTTTAGGTTAAATTCTCCAAACTCGAATATTTCAAGTTACTTCTAGGGACAATAATTTGAATGGTAATAGTTGTTCTGGCCCAAGTAGTAAACTGATTTCTGGCAAGTTCTTAGCCTGAACTTCCCTAATCGGGGGCTGCTGCATGCACACCTGTCTCGTTGCAGCCGCAGAAACATGCAGTGCATTTTGTAGGCAACAGAACCAGCTGTGGCCTAGAAAGGGTGGATGATGATGCTTGCTATTAGCCTCAAAGCAGCCTGACCTACATTTGGAAGAAACGCCAGGCTGGCTGCTAGATTTGACTGGCTGCACTATAATACATCCCAGTCCTGGCTGTTTTTCACCTAAGTAATCTACCACTCAGGGTTGATGTGAGGATCAGTCAACCAACCAATTTACATGCATAGCTTAGGAGCTTACATGGAGGAGATGTTTAATAAACAGAAATCCTTTTCTTTTAAGGATCTCACCCTGTTCAAGAGGCACTTGCTACAAGTCTGCCTTACATGGGATCCAGACCCTAGTGTAGATCGCAGAGGTGTTCCATTCATCATTAAACACCAAGATAAACAAAGCTAAACTTTAAGCAAAGCCAATAACCATTGTCTGTGTTGGTCAGTGTTTTGCGTAGGTATCTGACATTTTTTTTTGCTTAAGATATTTAAGTCTAATGTAATGTAATGTACTAAGGTGCAAGAATGAGGTCTCATAACATATGTAATCAATTTTTCTGCCTGACTTTATTGAGGATGTTCCCCAGAATTTGGATAATTTAATGCTTCCCCCATCAGGATTTGCCTTCAAACAGTTCATTGCACCTCTTTGGCTCTTGAAGGGATGATTTGATATTAGCAATAAAAATGTCTTGGATGGTTGAACTTTGCAAATTGTAATATGCTTTGTAGTTATCTAAAATGCTAAGCTAGCAAGTGGCCCAGTAAAATCCTTTTGAAATGAAGCATATCTCAAACCCATTTTTTGAAATAGAGCATTGCTTAAAACATTTCCTGCTCCCCTCTGTGAGGTGGTATCATGTAGCAGCGAAACAAATAGACGTGGGGCTGGATTGCGGGGTCCAAATCCCAAATTCAACACTTCCTAACTGGAGGACTCAGACAATTCACTTACCTTTGTTGTGCCTCCATTTCCTGATCTGTTCATTGTAGATGATAATAGACATCATAGATAATAGACATACATCAGAGAGTTGTTTGTAGATTAAGCCAGTTAATTTAAGCAGACTGCTGGAACAGTGTCTGGTTTATAATAAGTGTTAGCTATTTTATAGTTTTGGTTTAATTTGTAACAGAGAAATCCTTGGCATTATCAGTTTTGGAGTAAGACACAAAATAAACATTTTAATCATTATGGAAGTAATTCATACTCATTGCCTCATGCTGGAAAGCAAATGGAAAAGAGACTAAACAGCACTCAAGACATGATGCCCAAGGTGACCGCCATTTGTGGTTGATCTATTTCTCTTTGTGAATTGAGATCTGCATAACAAAACCATATTGTAAGTACAAGTTTGAGCCTAATTATTTTCACTTAACATATATGATAAGCATTTCCCCATAATAAAACAATTATTCATAACTTTAATGGCTGCATAATGTAATCATGTTGATTAACCGTAATGTGTGACACATTTTCTTAGTGATGAACATTTAGTTTCTTTCTTTCTCTTTGAGTAGGGGGTGGGGGCAGCTGTTACATATGGTGCTGGTGGCCAACAGTTATGCATATATATTCATTTACATATATATTTTTTCTTAGTATTTCCTTATTCTTAGGGTAGATTCCCAGAAGTAAAGTCATTGGGTCAAAGGGATGAACATTTTTAAGGCTCTTGATAAACACTAACAAGCTGTTTTCTTCTCAGGCTGTTTACACTTAGACATGGATCAGGGCCACCATGCTAGTCCCAAGGGTGTTGACATCTTGGACCACTTTGTATCTAACATCATAAGAAATGAATAAAAAAAGAGAATCATTGAAAGATCTTGAAATAAAATAATTTTAAAGTTTGTTGAGCATTTTTTTGTGATTAAAAAAAAAAAACCACCAAAAGCCAGACACACTTTTGACCCAGCATGAATTGAAGATCACTTTCACTTCCTGCTGAGTTATTTTGGCTCGTGTATCAGTCTGGATTCTTCTCTCCTGTCTAGACTTAAGCTATTGCAGTAATAGCTTAATACCACTATTGCCATACTTGGCAGTTTAGCGATGAGGCATGCGCAATGCTAAGTCTTGGCCTTCTCTCTTCCCTCACCAGCTACACGGTGGGCACCGTCCAGGAGAACAATGACCAGGTCTGGAAGTTCCAGAGGTACTTCCTGGTGCAGGAGTACTGCAGCCGCCTCAATATCCCCTTCCCCTTTATCGTCTTCGCTTACTTCTACATGGTGGTGAAGAAGTGCTTCAAGTGTTGCTGCAAGGAGAAAAACATGGAGTCTTCTGTCTGCTGTGAGTGGTTTATCCATGTGTACTTGGGATCAGAAGCAGCGATTAATTTCAGGGAAGGATGCCTGGTGTGTATCTCAACAGGAAGGAATTATTCACAGATCTTTCACTGTTTACATCTGTACTTCTGTAAAGATCAGGCCTCAGGCCAACCAATGAATAACTCTAGAGGAAATGTAGCTGAAGAAAGCACTGTAGATCTGCCGGGATAGCCTGCTTTGCAGGGAATGAACGACTTTTGGACAGATCGTGTAATAATAATGTAAATAGTATGTTGAACGGGCAGAATTCATGGGATAGTGTCCAATCATGACTTTGTTTTTGCTTTTCATTGTTCCCGTGAAATTTATTCTCTAGGAACCTTTAAATCTGACTCCAGCACGGTTTGTGACTCTTCTTAGGAAAATAGAAAATCTTACAATTGTCATATTTGAGAAAACATCATCTCAGTTTAGAAATAGGAATGTGTGGCCAGGCGTGGTGGCTCACGCCTGTAATCCCAACACTTTGGGAGGCCTAGGCGGGCGGATTGCCTGAGCTCAGGAGTTTGTGACCAGCCTGGGCAACACGGTGAAACCCCATCTCTACTAAAATACAAAAAAATTAGCCGGGTGCGGTGGTGTGTGCCTGTAGTCCTGTAGTCCCAGCTACTCGGGAGGCTGAGGCAGGAGAATTGCTTGAACCCGGGAGGTGGAGGATGCAGTGAGCCGAGATCTCACCACTGCACTCCAGCCTGGGCGACAGAGCGAGACTCCGTCTCAAAAAAAAAAAGAAAGAAAGAAAGAAAGAAAGAAAGAAAGAAATAGGAACGTGCAGTTCAATATATTAGCCAGCCTATTAATTGCTATTCAGAGGTGAGACTCCTCCTCCCTGCCCCATTCCCAGCTGATGGAGCTGTCAGGGAGGGTCGGCAGTGGGCTGTTCCCTCTCTTTGCTCCCATTCACCAGCTGTGGGGACTGACCCTCCACAGCTGGAGCACAGAGGGACAGGATGGGAAGGGGAGCTGAAAGCCTTTTCTTAGTGATGCTGTTCTGGGCTGCTTCGTGCCCTCTGGCCTGGCAGATGTTTGAAACTGATCCTTGATTGTGTGGGCACTCAGGGGGTCCTTCAGAGAGTCCCTGGCTGTCACCTCTGACCCCAACTCCTAAGACTTGGCCATGATTTCTCTGGTGGCTGCCCCCTACCCTAGCCTCTGGTTTCCAGGGGTCCACCACACACACTCCACACACTAATGTCTTTAGGAAGGCAGCCATCAACCCAACGCATCCACACATCAGACTGTGGATCATTCTCTCTCTCATGTGGTCACCTAGCCCTCACAAACTGGGGTGCAGGCTGCTCCCCACCCAGCCACCACTCCCTACCCCTGAAGTGGTAGCAGCTGTCAGCCATATGTCCTTTGAATGCAGGGAGCCAGCATCCAGCTCTCTTCCTGGCCCTGTAGGAAACCACATCAGGCTTGAGTTTCTCCCAGAGCCACTAAGCCAGACAATCTTCCTAGCCCCCAGTTATGCCTCAACCAGATTAAGCATGCAGGGAGGAAGGGGCCTGTTTTTATTTGTTTGGAGGTTTGGACACAAAAGAAAAGATAGAAAGGGCACCCCTGGCCTTTTTCTTCATCCCTTAACCTCAGACCTAAGCCAAAGATCCATCTCTGGGTTGGGGATGTAGCTGTGGGGCCAACTCCTCCATCAGGCACAGTGCCAGGGCCCACAGGACCTCAGGGGCTCCTGAACATCTTTACATTTTCTTTCAAAACCAGAAGAAAAAAATGAGCTTTTAGATTAAAGAAAGTGTTCTCATATATATTAATGTATTTGTTTTACACCAACTAAGTCATAAAATATTTTTAATATATTTTTTCTGAAGGAAGGGACTCAGAATGGCAAATGTGCCTAGGGCCTAGGGTGACCATCTCGTTGTAGTTTGCCCAGGACTTCCCCATCTTAGTACTGAGAGTCCTGCATCCTGGGAATCCAGTTAGGGTGAGCAGCCTGCCCCCAACCAGTTAGGGTGCCAGCTAGTGCCCATCCAGTTAGGGTGAGCTGCTTGTGCCCATCCAGTTAGGGTGAGCAGATTGTACCCAGCTAGTTAGGGTGAGCTGCTTGTGCCCATCCAGTTAGGGTGCCAGCTTGTGCCCATCCAGTTAGAGTGAGCCGCTTGTGCCCGTCCAGTTAGGGTGAGCAGCCTGTGCCCATCCAGTTAGGGTGAGCCGCCTGTGCCCATCCAGTTAGAGTGCCAGCTTGTGCCCATCCAGTTAGGGTGCCAGCTTGTGCCCATCCTGTTAGGATGAGCAGATTCTACCCATTCAGTTACAGTGAGCAGCTTGTGCCCATTTGCCCAGGACTATCCCAATTGTAACATGGGCATTTTTGCCTTCTGGGAACCTCCTTGGTTTCAGGGACTGCTGTTCACCCTTCTAGTCTTAACGGCCCTGTGTGCTGACAAGGGATGTAGAGTTAATGACTCGGGTTGGACCACGCTTTGGTACCTTCAGGATTTTCATTTTCAGTTTCCTTCTTGTGAAAAAAATAAAGGAGGGTCATTTTACGTCTCTAAGTGGATCAGTTATATATAATTATGTAACAAGTCACCCCAAAACTTGGTTTCCTGAAAGCATTTATTTGCCCATGATTCTGTGGGTCCCTCCTGGGGCAGGGCAGGGCAGGGCAGGGCAGAGCTGGGCTGGGCTGGCTGCCTCTGTTCCTTGAAGCATCCAGTGATTTGAAGCTGGACCCCAGGCTGGCTGGTCTGGACGTCCACACGCATTCTCACATGCAGTGCTGGCTGGCCAGCAGCAGGGAGTCTCAGTGTCACCACACATAGCAGCTGGGTTCCTGCAAAAAGCAGGTACTGCAAGGCCCCTGAGGCTGTGGCTCAGAAAGTCAGATGACGTCACTTCTGCTGCGTTCTATTGATCCAAGCAAGTCACAGGCCCACCCAGACAGAGCGGGTAGAGAATGTGACTCTGCTTCTGGGTGGGAAGGACAGCCTGCCCGGTGGGTGGAAGAATCCGTGGCCCTGTTTGGCCATCGTGGCCCTGTTTGGCCACCTACCATTCTAGGCATCACTGAGCTGAATGCGCCAGTCCTCTGAGAATGCCTCCCCCACCCAATGCTGATTTATCAAAAGAAGGGGAGCTTCTCACTGCCTGTCCTACTCCCAAATTCACAGCAGAAATGCGTGGCACCCTTGGAGCAAGGTGCATGGGGGCTTACCTCTCATTAACTCACCTACCATACTAGACTTGGGTAGTTCGAGCAGTCCCACGTTATCTTTGATGCCTCGAACAATTTAGAACACAATTTTCTATGCCCTGACATCTGCAGCTGCATTCACCCCTGGAAAATGCTGAGTACATGGGCTGAACCCGGGGAGACTTTCCTGATCCTCACCATGCCCAGGCAGTTGCAGCAGATCTTTAAGAAAGAGCCTCTTCAGCATACTCTGCACTTAGCTGATTTTCTGTTACTACTGTTCCAAAATTGATATATTTTCACAAGTAATTTGAAGATCGTGTATGTTTTCCATCCTTGGAAAAAACCTTTCCTGAGCACATTCTTTCTGAGCAGCATCTGTGATCAATGTGGATGATTTATTTATTTATTTATTTATTTATTTATTTATTTTTGAGACAGAGTCTCGCTGTGTTGCCCAGGCTGGAGTGCAGTGGCATGATCTCGGCTCACTGCAACCTCCACCTCCTGGGTTCAAGTGATTCTCCTGCCTCAGCCTCCCAAGTAGCTGGGAGTACAGGCACCCGCCACCACACCTGGCTAATTTTTGTATTTTTAGTAGAGATGGGGTTTCACTATGTTGGCCAGGCTGGTCTTGAACTCCTGACTTTGTGATCTGCCCGTCTTGGCCTCCCAAAGTGCTGGGATTACAGGCACGAGCCACTGCGCCCTGGCCCTGTGTGGATGTTTTAAAAATGCATGAACTTGGCTCTAGAAAATGACCTTTGGCAATTTGGCATTGAAAAGGCTTCCTTGATATTTATAAATTATCCAGTTATCTTGTTACAGTCAGGGAGGAAAAATATCTTTTCCTCTACCTGTCTTAGGCTCATGGCTGAGATCCCTACAACAAAAGACAGAGTAACAAGAGGAAAGCATAGAAATTTAGTACAAGTTTTATGTGACATAGGAGCCTTCATAAGGAAAGGAAGATCCAAAGAAACAACCTTTTTTTTTTTTCGGAAATGGTGTCTCGGTCTGTCCCCCAGGCTGGAGTTCAGTGGCGCAATCTCGGCTCTCTGAAACCTCCATCTCCCGAGTTCAAGCAATTCCCCTGCCTCAGGATCCCGAGTAGCTGGGATTACAGGCGTGCACCGCCACGCCAGGCTGATTTTTGTATTTTAGTAGGGACAGGTTTCGCCATGTTGGCCAGAATGGTCTCGAACTCCTGGCTTCAAGTGATCCGCCCACCTCAGCCTCCTAAAGTTACCGGATTATAGGCGTTAGCTACTGTTCTCAGCCAAACTTGAACATTTTTAATAGTAGGTTGAATGAAGAGTGGAAGGTTGTGGAGAAATAGGATAGGGCAAGCAGAGTATGATCCCATGGTAATAAACTGGGAAACCTAGCAAGGCCTATGCATTCACATTTCTCTCTGCATCCCTGTGTCTTTGGAGATGAGGACACTGTTTTTCCCTAGGTATAAGGAGTGTGCCTCTCACATGAGGGTCCTATGACCTGCTGTAGGGGAAGGTCAGAAAATCCTTCCTAGGTGATATGACCTGCTTCTGGGGAGAGGGGCAGGAAAAGTCAGATCAGAGAGACCTTCCTGATTGTGTGGTTTTTCTTCAATTCTTTCAGTTTAAAATATTCAATATGCCGTGGTGCCATATTTTGAGGTAGTGTGTCCTAAACCCTATCATCACTTATATTCCGGAAGGCCCCCAGAAACCAATGAAAAAAGTGCTCATAAAATGTCTAAGTAGGGGAACAAAAGTTAGAAAGGAACATCATTGAGTTCTGATAAATTTCAGAAGCAAGAGTCTACCAACCTCATTTCCTGCCACAGTCCACTTTGGCAGAGTTCTGTAAAACGCACACCACACTACCCACAGATCTAAATTGGAAAATTGAGTGAGCACAAGGATGGGTGGAAATTGTGCATAGGCAAGAAAAGCACAGCATGAAAAGGAGCGCCCCCCCTTAGCACCTATAAAAATAAATAGTGTAAAAGCAGTCCTCTTGCAGGAGGGGGTCAGTCCTGCACAAACATGAAGTCTCAGTTCTGAGGCTGCAGCCATGAACAAAGGCACATGGGCTGGGCCTGGAGGCCATCACTTGGTGGGAGCTGGACCAGAGGTGACGTAGATAATTTTGCGGAGAGCCTGCGATGCAGTGAGTGAGGGGGACTGGGAGAGCTGATTCAACAAATATGTGCCAAGAGCCTACCACATGATAGTGGGCCCTGGGGATTTGGTGCTAAATAAGCTAGAAGCTATCTGTGCCCTCGAGCAGGGCTCATCATCTGGGGGAGTGGGGAGCAGAGAATGAAAGTGGAAAAGCCTTAATTAAAAAGTGTGGGAAACACTAATTTTAGGGAATGTGCAGGGGGTTGTGATGGCCACAGAGAGGACATTTAAACCCTTGACTAGAGTGCATCAGGGAAGATTTATGGAGGAAGGGAATATTCAAGCTGAGACCCAGAAGATGAATTGGAATTAGCCAAGCAAAGAGGCAGAGGCTGAGATGGCGCCACAGAGCGAGGAGTGGGCAGAGGGAGGAGGGAGTTAAGAGAGGTAGGAGGACAGGGGAGAGAAGACCTCAGGACTGAGGGTTGCAGGAGACGAGAGTAAGGCTTGGACTGTATCCTACAGCCACGTTTTAGCTCCATACGGTCCCCTTTCCCCTGCCCTCAGCCCACCAAGTCACAATGAATCCCAGAGGAAGGAAAAACTGTAGACAGGAGACACTACAGTGCAAGAAATGGTGACATGAACCATGAAACATACATCATGACACCTCTTTGATGACTGGACTTGTTTCCCTCAAGGCAGAAATGAGCAAAGAAACTCCCAGGGCTGGTGTGGGGAGACCCACAGATCACCACGTGGAATTAGGCTTCTCAGATCCTGATGCTCACTCCTGTGATTTGGGGAAGATGTTGGCGGAGGGGAGGGTCGTGAGATGCCTCCCCGCCTCCACCTGGAACACTACTGAAAAAAGAAAAGTCGCTGTTAGATAGGAAATTTGGAGTTAAGGGCAATTTGGAAGTGGGAAATCTAGGGGAGAATCCATTACATGTGACTAAAGGAATAGGGTTAGGTGGTCCTTCTCTCTGCTTTTTTTAAAAATCCTCATTCTACTGTTCACAGGTGTTGTGTCTTTCAGTGGCTGCTGGACAGCTGTTCCCTTCTGTTTTTTTCCTAAGGGTATTTGATAAAATGGTCACTGACTGCCACCACTGGATTCATGTTCCATAGAGGGCTGATTATGCCTGTGCCTTTAGTGTAATCTCAAATATTTTGAAGATTCAGAAAGTAAAAATATAAATTTTGCTAACCTAGACATGGTAATTGGTGGCAATTAAGAAAAATTTAACTTGCCAAGAAGCATCGTTTTTTGTGGGGTTCTTGAACTACTTAGAAAAGGAGACAAAGTACTCATAAATATTACTTTAAATATTGATCATAACATATTTCTGTGCTCTCCCTATAGCTGTGAGCCCCTGAAGTCTGGCTTTCAGAATATAAATGTATTCACGACCCCGAACTCGTGTCATGCCTTAAAGAATCATCATAGTCAACTCTTTTAACAGCATTATTTTAAGATGTTAAATGTCGCTTTGGGGATGTCATTAACGATCACACATATGTGATTGCTGTTCTTAATGAAGAAACTGTTTTGACAATTTGGATAAGTTGCATCTTTCTTTCCATCGTTTTGCCTTGAAAGACAAAGTGAGTCAATTCTGACTAAAAGCACAAAAAGTCTTTATATCAGGGAGAGGATTTGGAAGTTCAGATCTGGAATTTGACTCAAACATGGCACCCAGATACTAGAAGCACTTAATGACATGCCTCAGGACTCTCATTTGTTCTGTCTTGAAGCCATGTCATGGCTGGTGGCTATAGGACCTGGGAGAAGTCTTAGGGGGCCATTCTGTGCCTTCAGGTAACAGAAAACCTACAAGCGTCATACTTCTTTCTGAATGATTCAGGGGAGAAAACAAACAATGGATAAAAGTGAGGAAGATTTTGATTCAGTACAAAGAACAATGTCTAACAGTGTGGGCTATCTGGAAATGAGATTAATTGTTCTGTGGAGGTAGTGAACTGCTCATCGCTAGTGGGATTCAGGTTGAGGATGTGTGGGAGGAGGGGCTGCATGGGATAAAGGTCCATTCTCCAAAGATACATTGTACTCAGTCCCAGGATCAGGGGAATTAGGAAATTCAGTGTCTAAATAAGGACAAATCAGTACTCCAGATTAGGGGTGAGGTTGAGAAGGCAGGACGAAATTCATTACATTCCCCTAAAACTTAATTAATGATTAAGCACAATATGACTATAAAATGGAAACAAATCCCCCAATTTGGCCAGCAAATGAAAAGGGGCTTCAGCACAAGGAAGCCACCAGATAAGTCAGACATGAAAGAGTGAATTTGGACCTGTCTCCCAAGTGGGCCCCTGGGAGAGTGGCGATCTCATAATAACCAGAGAAATGGTGTGTTTAACTGTTGACATGATCCCTCTTCAGATAGTTTATATTCTCGGAAGAAACAAAGAAACACTGAGAATAGGAGACAACAGAAGGACAGGATCTTTCTCCACCCTCGGGTGGTGTGGTGGTAATGGGACAGAGAGAGCCAAGAGCCCCACTTTCTGACTGCAGACTCCCCAGGGTGCCTGGTCACTGCCTGCTCATTTGCTTCTCCTCCTTGGAGATGACTAATGCCTGAAACCGCAGCACTTGGAGGCTGCCAGGGCCTCTAGCTGGCAATTCGTTTCCTACATGTATTTTGCTTTGCCTCCAAATGGTGGTGACGTCATGGGTTTAATTCTGAAATTGTTCTTCTTTGGAGAAAAATGCGAGATTTTTCAAATGACTTTCAGAGCAGTAGAATCCAAAGTTTCACTTTTGGTACTTTTTTTGGTGACATCTTCAAGTAATAAAAATGTATGCTACACAGTAATTGCTTTTTCATAAAATGTATTATTTTGCATGATTCAGAAAGCAATCCATATTCATTATAGGACATTTGAAAAATATAGAAAAGCACAAATAAAGATGAAGAGCACATGTAACCCACCATCCAGAGGTAAATATTGTCAACACACTGGTGTTTATTCTGTTATTTTTGTGTGGGTGTATAGTAATTGGATTGCTCTACACACACACATTCATAATCTAACTTGCTCATTTAACTAATAATACATTGCAAAATTTTTCCATATCCACAAATAACCATCTAATCTACATGACAATCTTCAACTGTGGAGTAGTATTCCAGCCTATGGATGCACCATAATTAATCAGTTCCTTGTTAAACATGTAGATTGTTTTGATGCTTTTGCTAGCATATAATGCTATGTTAAAGAGTTCTATGCATTCATTTCTGAGCACATGAATACTTTTTTCCTTTGAGTTATTTCTAAAGAGAAATTTCTAAATAAAGGGTATGCACCTCTTAAGTCTTTGTATATTGGCTGTCCCCCCTCCTCCACCTTCTGGTCCCCCATTACCCTAAGGCAGTAACAATTGACAGATTTGCCCCCTCATATGGGAGACCTATTTCTCCACGTTCTTGCCAACATGGGATATAGTCATTATTTTACTGCTAATTTTCCAGTATGGTTAGTGAAAATGTGATGTCATCATTTCAATCAGCATTTCTTTGACTGTTACAGAGGTTGGTCATTTTTTATTTTTATTTTTTGGTCATTTGTCATCCTTGCTCTCTGGCTGTCTGTGTCCAGGAGTGTCTACCCTTTCCATGCTGATTTTTAAGCACTCCTGTTGGACTCTCTCATTGATTTTGTTTGAAGAAAAGACATTGAAACTTCTTTGTTGGGAAAAATACAATTCAAAAAATTAGTTAAGAATTATTTTGTAAAGTGAATAACCACACTTAAAAATAAATACATATTTGCTATGTAGAATTTGCTTAAATTGAGGCTGGGCACAGTGCCTCAAGCCTGTAATCCCAGAACTTTGGGAGGCTGAGGCAGGTAAACCACTTGAGGTCAGGAGTTTGAGACCAGCCTGGCCAACGTGATGAAACCCCATCTCTACTAAAAATATAAAAATTAGCTGGGTTTGGTGGTATGCGCTTGTAGTCCCAGCTGCTTGGGAGGCTGAGGCAGGAGAATCGCTTGAACCTAGGAGGCTGAGGTTGCAGGGAGGCAGAGGTTGCAGTGAGCCGAGATTGCACCACTGCACTCCAGCCTGGGTGACAAGAGCGAAACGTCATCTACACACACACACACACACACACACACACACACACACACACACACACAGAATTTGCTTAAATCCAGCCATGTGCATATTGGTTCTGTCTTTGACCGCCAATTAATTCTTTTTAAATCCAGAGAAATCTTATAATTATTCCTAAACTCTAACATGTTGATGAATACATTTAAATGGTAACTCAAAAGTTAAAAACAACATAATTTTATTCCAAATGGACACCTGTGTGAGCATATGTGCTCTCTTGTCCCCGTGAATTTGTGTGGAGGTTTGACGTCTATTGCATTCGTACCTGAAATATAGGTGACATGTGGATCTGTCCTTTTGTTTTCCTGTCTTCCGAAAGGCTCAGGCACCATAAGAAATTGAACTAAAAATCTTACTGGAATATGTCCCAGAACAATCTTACGGCATGCCCTATCTTAGGTGAATTTTCTTTGAGGTCCACAGCTCATGTTTCAGAAGGACAGGAACAATGTCTCGGGCTTATTTTCCTCTCCTCCAGAGCTCCTACCCCAGTTTTAGGTTGAGAGTAAGTACACAATTCATCAGCAATTATCCAGCTGAATTGTTTAGCATTTTTATGTCATCAAAACGGAAGAAGAGCACATATCAAATGTGAGAACTAAATTCATTAGTGGAATGATTTTGCTAAGTCACAAAACACACAGATAGGATTTGGATCGATTATTTAGAATAAAGATTGCATTCCTATTTCACACAGGCAGCTCCAATTCTTCATTGTTAGGAGAAAGCCATTACTATTCCATCACTCTGATGCTGTCACTAGGAAGTAACATCAGTCAAACCAGCCTGTGCAGGACGAATCTCATTCTTAGTTCTAGAGTCTCACAAAATGCCTTAGAAGATCTTAATTTAGGAAGCAAGGGGCAAATGAAACAATTTGAATGTTTTCTTTTTCTCATTATTCAAGGTTTCAAAAATGAAGACAATGAGACTCTGGCATGGGAGGGTGTCATGAAGGAAAACTACCTTGTCAAGATCAACACAAAAGCCAACGACACCTCAGAGGAGTATGTCAGACATCCCTTTCTGCTTTGCAAGGCTCCCTCTGTAGACATAAGCCCATAGAACGTAGGCAGCTTATTTGAGCAAACTCAGTAAAGAGCATTTTCAACAGAGAGCAATACCACCACAAAGATATTACCTGGGCAATTGAAGATGACAAACGCGTAAGTGTGTGCCAGCCTTTGGAGAAGGAGAAAAAACACCCACCTACTATCCCAATTGCCCTTCAAGGCCCTGGGAGAGAGAGAGGTATTTGGAGCCTGCAGTGCAGGGCCATGGAACTAGGTAACAAGAGGGTGGGTCCCCTGCTGCGGCCGCAGAGGTGGGTTCTGGCAAGACTCACAGGTCATGGGCCATTGGCATTATCTTGCAAGTGCCACACACCTATTTATCTTTGTGGTGAAGAAGTACAGATATTAGAAGTTAGAAAAACCATTTTGTTGATCTGTTACAGGCTGTCCATGAAAAATCCTGAATTCATTTATGAATCGCATGAAGCTGTTATAAAATCCATGTGATTAAGAAATACGTTGATTAAACATCTTATAGAAATAGATAAGTCATAGCTAAGTCTGTAGGTGGCCCAGAAGTAATGTGTTGTGAAGTCTATAGAGCGTGCTCTTATTGTAAATGTTAACGTTCTTCACTGACAGCTGTCACTCTTCCTGAGGGTTCAAAACACACCTCAAGTTTCGCTCTAACAAAATATGAGTATATATAAGCACAACTAATACCTTTGCTGGGTTCAGTACAGCTGTTGAAAGAAGCATGGGATGCTCATTCTAACAACAGAGATGATGTCATAAGCTCTCCTCCGTCCCTAGACTCTGAGATCTAGGTTTTGCAAGGGACACACAGACTTACAAGTCCTTTTCCACTGCCCTGTCAACAGCAATAGCATTTATGTGCTGCACTTCTAATTGTGATGAGATAAAATTCTGCTTTGTTTGGGTACTAAGAAGAAAATCAGAAAGGTAAATGCAGCTGATTCTTGATTTAGCTAAGAGTGAAAATGACTTGTATTCTGTACTTTAATTTAAAAGACTGCAAAATGGAGCCTAATAGCCCTCTCTCAATCTGTTTTTCTCTTGTTCACTTTCTTTTTCATTAACTTCTTTGCAGAATGAGGCATCGATTTAGACAACTGGATACAAAGGTATGGTTCTGTTAATAGTTTGGATTTTTTTTTTTTTTTTGGTCACTAATACTTTGAGCTTTCAGCTAGAGGCCAGTAGTTGTGGTAATAAAAGAAGTTATATTCAGCTTTCTTAATTCACTGTCTAAGAGCAGGGTGCTGGAATGGTATTGCTTCTCATGCTCTAAGCATCTCCCAGGGAAGAGTCTTGAAGTCCCACTTCCATGATGTCCAAAATCTTTTCTGTCTTATCCGACTCAGGGCCCCCTCTTCTTTCTTTCAGCTGTGGAGGCAGGTGAAGATGCTTACAATTATAGGGAACATAAGGAAGGCTCAAAAGAGCTTTTTGGGAGCCAGTGTGCCTTGATGCTAGTCTTTGCTGCCACTCTGATTCGTTGCCTGTTTTATTTGGAGGGCATTGGAAATGCGTGAGTACGCATATGAACACCAGGCATAGAGTGTGTCTGCCCTCACTCTGAGCTGGGTAGCTGAAATTATAATCAGGTTCAAATCACAATCGATTCGTATATGCTAGATCCCTGCTAGGCTCTGAAGAGGAGATGATATTTGGTATTCTATCACGTTAGTTTGAGAATGGCATCCCGGATGATGACATTCATAGACCTCCCAGTGTTGTGGCTGTTCGGTGGGTAGACAGGACCCCATCTGGTTTGGCAAAATCTCCACCACCCAGTACCTTGTCCATAGTAGAGCCTTAATAAATGTTTATTGAATGAATAAATGTTTATTGAATGAATAAATGAACAAAAGGGGTCCCTTGCAGAGCTCTCATATAAGAATTTATCTGTTTACAGTTTCTTGTTTATTTATTTGTGTTGTTTACCCTCAACATTTAAAAAATCTAGGCAGTAGTTGGCAGCTGTGAAGGCCCTAAGTCTAGAGAACCATGGGTTGTTCTAAGCAGCTGAAATGAGGGGCAGCATGAACCAGAAAAGAGCCCAGTGGGAAGAAGTTGGGGAGTCTGGGTTATTCTGCCTGGGAACTTGCTTGCCTCTTTATAGAGCTGGATTTTATTCCCATGCAAGAGAAGGCTCGGGGAGTTTTAAAACCCAAGAGGGACCTATCTGGAATCCTCCTTTCACAGTGCTCTCTGAGTGATCAGAATGGTTGTGGAGGAGAGGCTCCAGCAATCTGGTTGGGGAGTTAGATGCGCTGGGAACTCTTCTACGTGGTGTGTTTGTAGAGAAAACAGTCTATTTTAGTTTGTTTTGTTTTTTACTCGAGTTTATTTGGGGTGACTTCGGGGGGAGCTAATGGAAAGCCATCTTAGGGTTTGGGCAAAAGCTTCCCCAAGCCACACCTTGGTCCTGACCCTGCTGTGGGACATGCAGAGAGTGGACAGAGGAGGGCAGCAACAGTGGATGCAGGAAGAGAGGGACAGGGTGCAAGCCTTGGCCCCAGCCTGGGCCCTGGGTCAGAGGAGAGGCGGTAGAATTGTGGATACCGCCGACCTGACTCCTAGGGTCCAGGAAGTTCGTCAGCCTGGATCCCCACTGCACAACGCAGAGCCTCGGCCATCACTCAGGAGGTCCCACTGCCTCCCTCCCCTTCTCCCTTTCCCCCTGCTCCGTCTCTTTTTTTAAAATTTCCCCCTCTGTCCTCTTACTTCCCCTTCTGAACAACTAAAAAACCCTCCTTCTTTTTACTCACACAGAATTTTAGGGATAATCTTTTGTTTCTCAAGAAAGCTTCTGGAGTCTCTTAAATTTATTTTTAAACAGCTTTATTGAGATATCATTGACATATAAAAGTATATATATTTAAAATGTACAATCTGATGCTTCGATGCAGGTATACATTGCAAAATGATCACTACAACCAAGCCCAGCTAATTAACATCGTATTACTTCTACATATTTACCATCTGTGAGTGTTGTATGTATGTGTGAGGGAATTAGATTAATTTAAAATCTCTCCTCCTGGCAAATTTCGTGGGTACAATATTGTTAACTATTGTCACCATGCTGTACAGTCGATCTCTAGAATTTATTTATCTTGCGTAACAGAAACTTTCTGCCCTTTGACCAATATCACCTTATTTGCCCCTCCTTCTTAGCCCCGGCAACCACCATGCTACTCTCTGACTTGATGAGTTTGACTCTTTTAGATTTCACATATAAGTGAGATAGTGCATTATTTCTCTTTCTGTGTCTGGCTAATTTTGTCTAGCATAATGTCCTCCAGCTCCACTTACGCTGTGGAAAATGGCAGGATTTCTTTCCCTATTTTAAGGCTGAAAAATATTCCATTATAGGTATGTACCACATTTTCTTTATCCATTGATCTCTTGATGGACATTAGGTAGTTTCCATATTTTGGCTATTGTGAATCATGCTGCAGTGAATGTGAGAATGCAGATATCTCTTTGTGATCCTGATTTCAATTCTTTTGGACCTAAACCCAGAGGTGGGATTGCTGGATCATATGATAATTGTATTTTTATTTTTTTGAGGAACTTCTATACTGTTTTCCATAATAGCTATATCAACTTACCTTCCCACCAATAGTGTACAAGAGTTCCCCTTTTCCCACCTCCTTGCCAACACTTATCATCTGCCTTTTTGATAATAAGCATCGTAACAGGTGTGAGGTATGGTCTCATTGTGGTTTTGATTTGTATTTCCCTGATGCTTAAGTGTTGAGCACCTTTTTATATACCTGTTTGACATTTGAATTTCTTCTTTTGAGAAGTGTCTGTTTAAGTTTCTACCCACTTTTTAATCAGTTTATTTGTATTTTTGGTATTGAGTTGTATGAGTTCCCTATGTATTGTGGATATTAGGTGCTTACTGATAAATGGTTTGTAAATCTCTTTTTCCCACTTCATAGGTTGCCCTTTTATTTAATTTATTGCTTCCTTTGTTGTGAAGAAGGTTTTGTTTTACATAATCCCACTTGTTTGTTTTTGCTTTTCTTGTCCTTGCTTTTGGAGTCATATCCAAAAAAATCATTGCCACGACCAGAGTCAAGAAGGTTTTCCCCTATGCTTTCTTCTGGGAGTTTTACAGTTTCAAGTCTTATGTTTAAGCCTTTGATCCATTTTGAGTTGATTTTTGTGTATAGTCTGAGATAGGGATCCAATGTTATTCTTTTACATGTGGATATCCAGTTTTTTCAACACCGTTTATTGAAGACTTTCCTTTCCCCACTGATGCCTTTGGAGAAATCAGTTGGCTATAAATATGTGAATTTATTTCTGGGCCCTTTATTCTATTCCATTGGTCTATAGTCTGTTTTTATGCCAGTACCATACTGTTTTGATTACTTTAGATTTGTAATATAATTTGAAGTCAGGAAGTGTGATGCTTCCAGCTTAGTTCTTTTTGCTCAAGATTGCTTTGGCTATTCAGAATCTTCTGTGGTTTTATATAATTTTAGGATTGTTTTTTCTATTTCTTTAAAAAAAAGCTCATGGAATTTTGATAGGGATTGCATTGAATCTGTAGACTTCTTTGAGTAGAATGGATATTTTGGCAACATTCATTTTTTCAATCCATGAACATGGGATGTTTTTCCATTTATTTGTGTCTTTTAAAATTTCCTGGCCGGGCACAGTGGTTCATGCCTGTAATCCCAGCACTTTGGGAGGCCGAGGCAGGTGGATCACGAGGTCAGGAGATCGAGACCATCCTGGCTAACACAGGGAAACCCCGTCTCTACTAAAAACACAAAAATTAGCTGGGTGTGGTGGCGGGTGCCTGTAGTCCCAGCTACTCTGGAGGCTAAGGCAGGAGAATGGCGTGAACCCGGGAGGCAGAGCTTGCAGTGAGCCGAGATCGCGCCACTGCACTCCAGCCTGGGAGACAGAGTGAGCGAGACTCCATCTCTTAAAAAAAAAAAAAAAAAAAAAAAAAAAAAAAAAAAAAAGATTTCCTTTATCAATGTTTTATAATTTTCAGTGTACCAGACTTTTACTTCTTTGTTAAATTTGTAAGAATTTTATTCTTTTTGTTACTTATATTAATGGATTGTTTTCATAATTTCCCTTCTAGATAGCTCTTTGTTGGTGTATAGAAATGCCATTAATTTTTATATGTTGAATTTGTATCCTGCAAATATACTGAATTTATTTATGAGTTCTAACAGTTTTTTTTTTTTTTTTTTTTGAGACAGAGTCTCTGTCGCCCAGGCTGGAGTGCAGTGGTGCAATCTCAGCTCACTGCAACCTCCGCCTCCTGGGTTCAAGCAATTCTCCTGCTTCAGCCTCCTGAGTAGCTGGGATTACAGGCGTGCACCACCATGCCCAGCTAATTTTTGTATTTTTAGTAGAGATGGGGTTTCACCATGTTGAGCAGGAAGGTCTCCATCTCCTGACCTTGTGATCTGCCTGCCTTGGCCTCCCAAAGTGCTAGGATTACAGGCATGAGCCACCACGCCCAGCAGTTCTAACAGTTTTTGTGTGTGTGTGTGATTGTGTGTGAGTGTGTGTGTGAGTGTGTGTAGTCTTTAGGGTTTTCTTCATATAAGATTATGTTATATGCAAATAGAGATAATTTTACTTTCTTCTTTGTTATTTAGATGCCTTTTCTTTTCTTTTTTTCTTGTCTGATTTCTCTGGCTAGAACTTGTCATGCTATGTTAAATAGCAGTGGTGAGAATGGGCATCCTTGCCTTATTCTTGATCTTAGAGAAAAAGCTTTCAGTTTTACCCCATTAAATATGATGTTAGTTGTGGGTTTTTTCATATATGGCCTTTATTGTGTTGTAGTAAGTTCCTTCTATACCAATTTTGTTGAGAGTCTTTTTTTTTTCTTTTATCATGAAAAGACCTTGAATTTTGTCAACTACTTTTTCTGTATCTATTGAGATGATCATGTGGTTTTTGTCTTTCATTCTGTTAATGTAGTGTATCACACTGATGAATCTTCATATTTTGAACCACCCTTGCATCCCAGGGCTAAATACCCCTGGGTGGTGGTGTCTCCACGGATCCTTTTAATATGCTCTGAAATTCAGTTTGCTAGTATTTTATTGAGATTTCTTTATCTATGTTCCTCAGGAACATTGGCCTATAGTTTTCTTTTCTTGTGTTATCCTTTTCCGGCTTTGGTAAAAGAACAATGCTGGCCTCACACAATGAATTTGTACTTGTTCCCTTTTCTATTTTTTGGAAGATTCTAAGGTTTGGCATTTGTTCTTCTTTGACTGTCTGCTAGAATTTACCAGTAAGCCATCTGATTTCCCAGTAAGCCATCCTGGGCTTTTCTTTGTTGAAAGCTTTTTGATTGCTGATTTTCGTTTTCTTCATTTGTTGTTTGTCTGTTCAGGCTTTGTATTTCTTCTTGATTCAGGTCTTTGTAAGTTGTACATTTCTGGGATATTTCCATTTCTTCTAGGTTATCCACCTTGTTTGCATATAATTGTTCATACTAGCCCCTTCTGATCCCTTTCATTTCTATGCCCTCTGTTGTAAGGTTGTCTTTCTCATTTCTGACTGTATTTATTTGTATCTTCTTCCTTTTCTTAAAAGGTTTGTTGATTTTGTTTATCTTTTCAAAAAACCAACTCTTACTTTCAATGATTTTTTTCCCATTGTTTTTCAACTCTCTTTTTTTAAAATGTATTTTGCTCTTGGAGTTTTTGCTCTACTTTAAACAGCTTACTAAAGTCATTTTACTATTAACAAATACAAGTCTCTCTCAAAAGCTCTCATAGGGAATACAAAATTTCCCCATCTCCTTATACCAGAAAACAAAGTTATTTACAATTCATCTTAAGTCTGTAAGTATGGATCTTACTATGCCTTATTTATTTTAGGAAGCCATTAGCACTTATAGTTTCATTTTTTTCTTTTATTTTTAAACAGTTAAAGTAAAAGGTTACTACTGGAATTAAGCTCAACTTAAATACAGATTTTTTTCTTGAGTGAGTGATAAAGCAAATTAGAAACCAAACTGTACAGAAATTGCTTTTAGCAAATGTAGTAATATGACATGTAATTTAAAATGACTTCATGTATCTTTTGTAATAAATTTGTGAAACATGCATGGATCAAGATTAATTTCATTATGCCACTTACTTAAATTGTCTGCTGTTTTTGTGTATGCGGGGAGATCTTTTATTTGCAAAAATTTGATTTCTTAGTATCACATTATTTTTATTAGTATTATACTTTTACCAAAGCAAAACTTAATTAGTATCTTATAATTTTATTAATGTTAGTTACATAGAACATTATTCTTTTTACATATTACTTGTTTGTATTATTGCAATCTATTATTTCTGTTTGGGAGCACTAATGATTTGGATCTGAGTAAAGTTAATATTAATTGGTTTACTAATTGGTTACTAATTGCTAGTGATATAATTTCAGAAAGTAAGCAATGATCAGGATCTGAAATATCACATGCCACTCTCATTCTGCCTTATTTTACATGTGCCATGCTTGCTATTTAGTAGACATGTCTGTTTCTTAGAAAAGGCACAGAGCGATAATTTAAAAATGAAAGTTGGAAAATTTATCTTAAGATGAGTTCTATTTTTTTCTCTTTCCAAGCTTAATGATCTCAAGGGTCTTCTGAAAGAGATTGCTAATAAAATCAAATAAAACTGTATGAACTCTAATGGAGAAAAATCTAATTATAGCAAGGTGAGTCATTCTAATAGCTTTTTACTTTGCTCTGAAGATTTGCATCTTTTAAGACTAAATTAAAATCATGATTTTTCCTCAGTTATTTTATTTCCATAAATTACCAAATTTGAAAATAACGCATTGTGCAAAAAAAAAAAAAAAAATACAGAGATAGAGAAAGAACAAGTTGAAGTTCCTCCTCACATTACCTTCCCTACCAATTTTGCTGCTCACACCAGGGATTAGCATTGCTAGGGGCAGGGTGTAAGTATCTTGTCCTGTAGGACCTTTTAAAACCCTTGCAACCTATGCAGCTATTTTGGCGTGAATTGAAACAAGGTCACACTGTTCCAAGTTCTGTTATTTTTTGATCTTCCTTAATTCTGTATCATGAATGTATTTACAGATCAGCACCCAAAGATGTCTTATTCTCATGATATTATATTTATTACTATGAATATACAAATATGTTAATCATCTTTTTACTAACAAAAAATGTTTTGGTGAGGCATTCAAGGTTTTTAACAATAGCTCTTTTGCACAATAAAAATGCAATTCAATTAACTGGCAAAATTGAACCCAAGGCTTTGCTCCATGGTCTTACCGTTTGCTTTTATTATGTTTTCTCATTACCTGTCCAAATGTTGAAACCAAATGTTAAGAATGTTTTATGGACATGTCAAGTTAGGAAAAAAACAGCAATGGGCATTCCACTGGATTAGAATTTTTTTTTTTTTTTTGAGAAAGCAAATTGCAAGGAATGGAAACATAATTAAGAATTCTCTTCTTTCTCCTTCCTCTCTTCCCTTCCTTCCGTGAGTATTTATTGAGTACCTGCTCAGTGCTCAGAACTGTGCTGGCCCTGGTACTGACCTCATACACTGACCACTGTCTATGCATTAAGTACTTAAGCTGCAGAAATTCCTATTCATGGGGTGATTGTGCTATAGGGGAAATCATGTTGCATCAGGTTCCTTTCAATCTTTCTGGTCTCAGAATTCTTTTCCTTGGGTTCTGACAGTTATAGCTCATATTAAAAAGCACTGTATTATGGAGGGCTTTGTTAGAGCAAGACTGATGCACATTTGATGTAATCTGAAAGGGAGGTACAGCCTTCTGAAGTGCTCAAGAAAATAAGCCTTGCATATTAAGGGAGAACTTATTTCAAATTTTTCATAATCGTGTTTAATGAAAACACTATTAAACCTTATAATAAATTACAATTTGGGGTTTGAAACACATGTCATCTTGTTTAGTTTATCTGCTGAAATATAGAAAAAAAATCAGCAACAGATAGAACAACTAAAATGATACAAATCTAAAGGTGATTAAAGAGTGGTAATAATCAGAAGAGAGTCAGATTCAGACACGCACATCCCCCTCCTAAATATCCAGTCTTCTCATCTCTCATTCTTTCTCAAATGTGCTGACTGTGAGTAAAACGGGCAGACAGACTGATTTCCTATCAACTCGCCCTTTCTTTAACCTTAAACTTTTATTAACATATTGAGAATTAAGTAACTGATTAATGAAAAGGAACTAAGAGAAGGACATCACTTATTTTGTGTGTGTGTGTGGGTGTAGACATTTGCATCTACACAGAAAAAAAAAGAGAAGCAAAAGAGCCCATGAGAAAACAGGTGTCCCCAAAATTCAGAACCACTGGTGGCCTCAGAGACAACAAATTTGGCATGTCCAACTTTTTGTATGCTTTTTACTTCTAGATATAAGATCATTTTTTTGAATGTTGTGTTTGTCATATCCTTAAGAACATCACTGAAAATATAACTTTATAGGCAACCAGCTAGGTATGCTCTGCCAGTGTCTCCTTAGGCTTCTTTATGTAGAGGGGTGAGGGTAATCCTTCCCTGGGGTAGTGGCCAGGGAAGACAGTGTCAGTCTCTTGTGGGAGTGAACTGGAAACCGTTTGACCTAGGCGAGGAGCTGACCCTGGGGGCAAGCCTTTACCAATTCCCCCGTCTCCATCCTTGAATCAACCTTTGATCCTGGAACTTGGGATGAAATAAACAGATAATTGTCTATTTTTTTACTTCTCTTACATCAAAGTTGAAAGGAAGTAAGAATCCAGGGCGAGAGCAAGCCATTTGTTTTCTCCTATTTTTATACTTCAGCAGTGGGCACCCTCCTTGAAGACTATGGGAATAGACCTTACTTTAAGGAAGGTCCCTGGAAGTTGTTCATTTCCTGCATAATAATCCGTTGATTCTTGCATTTGCTGCACTTACGTTCTAGTTCATTAAAAGAATCTAGGCTGTTCCTTGGGGGACTCATCATAAACCCACATTTTTATGTTATTTCAGTTTTAATTCAGTTTTTAAAAATTTATGCAGAAACCACTGAGCAAATAAAATGCTCAGAAACGTTCTGGGTTTTAACCTAGATTGAATGAGTTGAGCCTTGATCATTCAACCTTAGTCACACAGCTCACACCGACAAACTGGTCAGAATACACATCTTTAAGAGAAAAAAACATTCTCAGAGCTGCTTCTATTAAAAAAAAAAAATCTCTCAACTTTGGTGGTATATTTGGATCTATTCCCAGTATATTCCCAGTATATTCCCAGTATATTCCCAGTATATTCCCAGTATATTTTGAAGCAAACCATATCCTGCCTGAGAATGGAAGTGGGAAATCTATTCTTAACACAGTGTTCTTTCTTTGTTTTTACAGATCATATTAAGGAACGCTGATGAACCATTTTGCTATCGACTACTAAATGAGAGATTTTCAGACCCCTGGGTACATGGTGGATGATTTTAAATCACCCTAGTGTGCTGAGACCTTGAGAATAAAGTGTGTGATTGGTTTCATACTTGAAGACGGATATAAAGGAAGAATATTTCCTTTATGTGTTTCTCCAGAATGGTGCCTGTTTCTCTCTGTGTCTCAATGCCTGGGACTGGAGGTTGATAGTTTAAGTGTGTTCTTACCGCCTCCTTTTTCCTTTAATCTTATTTTTGACGAACACATACATAGGAGAACATCTCTCCTATGAATAAGAACCTGGTCATGCTTTACTCCTGTATTGTTATTTTGTTCATTTCCAATTGATTCTCTACTTTTCCCTTTTTTGTATTATGTGACTAATTAGTTGGCATATTGTTAAAAGTCTCTCAAATTAGGCCAGATTCTAAAACATGCTGCAGCAAGAGGACCCCGCTCTCTTCAGGAAAAGTGTTTTCATTTCTCAGGATGCTTCTTACCTGTCAGAGGAGGTGACAAGGCAGTCTCTTGCTCTCTTGGACTCACCAGGCTCCTATTGAAGGAACCACCCCCATTCCTAAATATGTGAAAAGTCGCCCAAAATGCAACCTTGAAAGGCACTACTGACTTTGTTCTTATTGGATACTCCTCTTATTTATTATTTTTCCATTAAAAATAATAGCTGGCTATTATAGAAAATTTAGACCATACAGAGATGTAGAAAGAACATAAATTGTCCCCCATTACCTTAAGGTAATCACTGCTAACAATTTCTGGATGGTTTTTCAAGTCTATTTTTTTTCTATGTATGTCTCAATTCTCTTTCAAAATTTTACAGAATGTTATCATACTACATATATACTTTTTATGTAAGCTTTTTCACTTAGTATTTTATCAAATATGTTTTTATTATATTCATAGCCTTCTTAAACATTATATCAATAATTGCATAATAGGCAACCTCTAGCGATTACCATAATTTTTCTCATTGAAGGCTATCTCCAGTTGATCATTGGGATGAGCATCTTTGTGCATGAATCCTATTGCTGTATTTGGGAAAATTTTCCAAGGTTAGATTCCAATAAATATCTATTTATTATTAAATATTAAAATATCTATTTATTATTAAAACCATTTATAAGGCTTTTTCATAAATGTATAGCAAATAGGAATTATTAACTTGAGCATAAGATATGAGATACATGAACCTAAACTATTAAAATAAAATATTATATTTAACCCTTAGTTTAAGAAGAAGTCAATATGCTTATTTAAATATTATGGATGGTGGGCAGATCACTTGAGGTCAGGAGTTCGAGACCAGCCTGGCCAACATGGCAAAACCACATCTCTACTAAAAATAAAAAAATTAGCTGGGTGTGGTGGTGCGCTCCTGTAATCCCAGCTACTCAGAAGGCTGAGGTACAAGAATTGCTGGAACCTGGGAGGCGGAGGTTGCAGCGAACCAAGATTGCACCACTGCACTCCAGCCGGGGTGACAGAGTGAGACTCCGACTGAAAATAAAATAAATAAATAAATAAATAAATAAATAAATAAATAAATATTATGGATGGTGAAGGGAATGGTATAGAATTGGAGAGATTATCTTACTGAACACCTGTAGTCCCAGCTTTCTCTGGAAGTGGTGGTATTTGAGCAGGATGTGCACAAGGCAATTGAAATGCCCATAATTAGTTTCTCAGCTTTGAATACACTATGAACTCAGTGGCTGAAGGAGGAGATTTTAGAAGGAAGCTACTAAAAGATCTAATTTGAAAAACTACAAAAGCATTAATTAAAAAAGTTTATTTTCCTTGTGTCTGGGCGGTAGTGAAAATAGCCACTCACAACATTCACTATGTTTGCAAGGAATTAACACAAATAAAAGATGCCTTTTTACTTAAACACCAATAATGACCTAAAAGGGAATCTTGTTCACAGGGCCAATCAATTCATGGTTTCAGATGTTGACAGTAGATGGGCAAAATTTACATGACAAAAATCGTCAATGAATGAAATATTCAAAATTTCTCTATTAGTGAAAGAATGTCACTTTCACTTCACCATGGCAACTAAAATGTCTGCCTTTTCTGAAACCAGAAGAGGGTAATGTCAGCTCCATGCTGACTGGAAAAATCAAGTCTATGGCAGTATGTAAGACTGTGCAGAAACAACAGCCTCAAACTCTTACCCTCAAGTAGGAAATTTGAATAAAACCAGTAAATTAAATCTAAAACTTCCCAGAAGTCGTATTTAGCATAACCTATTTGATGATCCCCTTTAAATGAATTTGTCCTTATATTCATATTTCCATTGACTGTTTCTGTTAGCTTCAGAAATAGGCCTGTGAGTACATCAGTATCCAGCTGCAAAAGAAATCCTCCCATTGACACTAAAGACAGAAAACTTGCCCAATACTGAGAAGCAACTTGCATTAGAGAGGGAACTGTTAAATGTTTTCAACCCAGTTCATCTGGTGGATGTTTTTGCAGGTTACTCTGAGAATTTTGCTTATGAAAAATCATTATTTTTAGTGTAGTTCACAATAATGTATTGAACATACTTCTAATCAAAGGTGCTATGTCCTTGTGTATGGTACTAAATGTGTCCTGTGTACTTTTGCACAACTGAGAATCCTGCAGCTTGGTTTAATGAGTGTGTTCATGAAATAAATAATGGAGGAATTGTCATGTGTTGCTTTTGTCATTTTATTGAGGGTGACAAAATAAAATTCCTTAATTCGGTCAGATTCACTTCTATAGGGATTTGGTTCCCAGAGTTACATGAACTGACTTCTCTAAGCAGATGACTAGAGCATTCTGATTAAATGCAAGCAAATGAATTCCCCTCTCTGGTTCCGGTTCTTGTCAACATGGCCAGATCTGAATTCTGTGGCCCACTTTTTGGTTTCCCCCAAGTCAGGCATCCATCTGTAGCCCCGGGGACTCCAGATTCATTGACTCAGAGCCACCCCAATGTGTCATGGGTCTTTTTTGAGGCCTCATGTGGGCTCACAAACAGGTGCTCCTGCTCTGTGTTGGGGTCAACACGAATGTTGATTGTCCACAAACCACTTGACAATGGAGTTTCGGGCCCAGCAAAGGACATGATTCCCTTGTTGTAGGCATTGTCTCCAGAGTGTTCCTGGGCCCTCCTGCTCCAAACACACATTCTTTCCAGGAAGAATCTTGGAAATGTCTTTTTTCCCATGCTGCTGCTTCTTGGTCCACCTGGGGACTGAAGTGTGTTGTTGTCATGGATACAGTTGCTGGCTGCAGCCTCGGTCTCAAAATAAAAGGCTTGAAAGTCAGGGTTGAGCTGGTGCTGGATACAGGGAGCAGACATCCCACTGACCTTCCCAACCCGAACTCAGGTATGAGCAGGTGAGCCTTTATTCCCCTGAAGATAGAAATCTTTATGGGAAAAGTGACAGTAGCTGGCCTACCTCATTTGTTTATCAGACCCAAACAGGCATCTCTGAACCACAATTAATTTAGTGGGAGTCAGTTGGGGCTTAGGGTACTACACATACACATTTATAGCATCAAATTTTTAAAATCAGTTTTTTCCCTACAAAAATCTTATCTGACAAGAAGAAATTTCCCTTCTTCTTTTATATGTGTAACATGTAACATGTTGTTACTAAATGTTGACTTTGGGCACTTCTTTGGCTATAAGAATGGTTCAAAATAAGTGAAAGGGATTGGTAGCCTGTGCCTTCCATCATTTTACAATCTGTTTGAGTAGTTGAGGTTAATTTAAGCAATGAAATTAACACTACAAGGCAGAATTCCAAGTGCGTGTGTATCTTTATTCTGCAGATCCACATACAGAATAAGGAGATTCTCCTGTGTGGGGTAGAGGATGAGAGAAGTGCCTGGGATGCTCATCTTTGCTTGTGCAATAAGATAGAGAACATTGGCTTCTCCTGAATTCCTCCCAAGGAGACCAGTCTTGTATTTGTAGAGCAGAACTGCCCCAAGAAACTCCTCGAGGTAGAGGGCAAGACACAGGTGGCTGCACGTGGTCACTAACTGCGGTGCATTAGGCAAGGGGGATGCATTTGAAGTTGCTGGGAAAATATTGAGGAGGATTCAGGGAGAGTAAGAACAGCGAAAAGGGGCAGGCTAGAGGAATGTGTTAGGGGGAGTGTGTTTTGAGGACCCTTTCCCTGGGATGGTACAAATCTTCAGAAAATAAATACACAAATCAAAGCACTTGTATCATCAGAACACCCGTGACCTTCTAGAACATGGAGCATGGCATGCCTGCGAGCCCCCCACAGCCCCCCATCATGCTAGATTGCAGCAAGATCCTTCCATCCAAGTTCTCACCTCTCCCATTGATTCTCAACACTGCTCTGGGGGTATCTTTCTGAAATGCAAGATGGAGCCAACCATTCCCTGCTCACAAGTCTTCAGAGATTCCCTATGTACTAACTCCTGCCTAACTTCTAATATGGGGCTCATGGACAGCAGCGGCCTGGCCCTTACCTCTGCAGATGCATCCTAGAGTCCTCCCTGCCTAGATCCCAAACTTCGAAGACAGCCGTCTGGGCACAGACTTCATGCCAACTGCCCGTGTGGCCCTCCTGTCCTGAGCTGAGTGGCATGTTCCCCTTTGACACTTCCCACCACCTACTGCCCAGCACTCTTTGCCAGGGGAAAACCAAACCACTTGCGTTGGCCACTCTTCCCCATGGCTTTCCCCTATCCTTTGTTTTATTCCTCTAGGGGTTTCCTAAAAGGAGGCACCATAGTGCTATAACTCAGAACTGCATCACTGTTCGAAAGCTCTGCGACTTTGAAAAGGTTATATGAGTTTTCTGTGCCTTGATTTATGCATCTGTAAAATGACCCTCCTTCCTCAGAGGACTGAGAGGATTCCATGAGATAAGTTGAGAAGTCCCTAGATCCAGGGCTGGCCCTTTATAACTGCTCAGTGAATGTTAGCTGTCCCCATCACCACCATTTTCAGCTGTTCTCTCTGGCTAATGTCTCTTCCACCTGTCTCTTTGGCAAACTCTTATTTTACCGTCAGGGCCCAACTTGAGAATCACCTCTTCCTGCAAGCCTGCCTTGATCCTCTGCTCCCAGAGCAACCTCTGGTAGCTTCGTCCTATGAGGGCTTCCTGGCTCTTCCACTCATGGCACGTGTAGAAAATAGAACCTGTAGGTCACCTGGTGCTGGACAAGGACTTCTCTTAGTCACAGGCCCTGGCTGGACCCTACTTAGTGGCTAAGTGCCTTGACACCCCTGTAGTCAATTCATGGTCAGGCAGCTGTGATGATCAACTCCCATCATGATCTGTTTATGTGTCTCCTCCCTTCACTGGACTGGGAAGTTCTGGAGGGAAGAGACTTTTACTGGTTTGTTTAACTCATTACACCCAGACAGTGCCTCGTCTGTTGCAGGAGTTGGATGGGATATTTATGTGGTTGAATTGAGCTCTTCTTCACCATTCTCCAAAGTGCTGTATAATTTCTTTATTCATGTTCCTTCTTCTCTCTTGCCTAGTTGAAATATTATTTGTAATTAAGCACCTTTGCACCCTTTCCTTGCAATCCCAGGCAGAGGCCACAAGTCCTGCCCCATGTGAGGACAGACCCCTATTTACAAACTTGACTGCAGCCCTTGCAGCCTGTCTACAAGGTATGATGGTCATTGTATAGGGGACTCCAGATAAACAGAAACAATAGATTTATTATGAGGAACTGGCTCACATGATGATGGAGGCTGTGAAATCCCACAGTCTGTCATCTGCAAGCTGGAGACCCAGGAAAGCTGGTAGTGTGTAATTCCAGTCTGAGTCCAAAGGCCTGAGAACCACAAGCATTGATGGCGCAAGTCCCAGTCCAAAGGCAGAAGATCAATGTCTCAGCTCAAACAGTCAGGCAGAAATAGAGAATTCAGCCTTCCTCAACCCTTTTGTTCCATTCAGGTCCTCCATGGATTGAGTGATACCCATCCACACTGGGGAGGGAAATCTGCTTTATTGAGTCCACCAATCCAAATGCTAATCTCATCCTGAAACACGCCCACAGACACACCCAGAAATAAAGCTTAACCACATATCTGGGCACCCCATGACCCAGTCAAGTTGACACATGAAGTTAACCATCACAGCTCTGTCTCCCCAACTCCCCTGAGTAGGGGCTCTTGTGGGACAAAGCCCTGGACATTTGTACCAGTTCACACACGCATGCATTTAGACACACAAACTGTGTGCCATAATGTGCTTAGATATAACCTAAACCTATTCTCATGGAATTACAATCCACATGGAAAGCCAGGTCCAAGCTAGTTGCAGGCATGAGCCATGAACTGTGATGGGGGCTTGAGTGCAAGGACTTTAGGGGAGCAGGTAGGAGGGGGTCACAACCTCGCTACGGGAGAGAAGGCAGGAAGGCATCCCAGTGTGTCCAGAATTGGTGGGTTCTTGGTCTCACTGACTTCAAGAATGAAGCCACAAACCCTCGCGGTGAGTGTTACTGTTCTTAAAGGCAGCATGTCCAGAGTTTGTTCCTTCTGATGTTTAGATGTGCTTGGAGTTTCTTCCCTCTGGTGGGTTCGTGGTCTCGCTGGCTCAGCAGTGAAGTTACAGACTTTTGCGGTGAGTGTTATAGCTCTTAAGGTGGCGAGTCTGGAGTTGTTCGTCTCTCCCGGTGGGTTCGTGGTCTCGCTAGCTTCAGGAGTGAAGCTGCAAACCTTCACAGTGAGTGTTAACAGCACATAAAGGCAGTGTGGACCCAAAAAGTGAGCAGCAGCAAGATTTACTGCAAAGAGTGAAAAAACAAAGCTTCCACGGCGTGGAAGGCAACCAAGCGGATTGTCACTGCTGACTGGGGCAGCCTGCTTTTATTCCCTTATCTGGCCCCACCCACATCCTGCTGATTGGTCCACTTTACAGAGAGCCGATTGGTCTGTTTCACAGAGAGCTGATTGGTCCGTTTTGACAGGGTGCTGATTGGTGCATTTACAATCCCTGAGCTAGACACAAAAGTTCTCCACCTCCCCACTAGATTAACTAGATACAGAGTGTCCATTGGTGTATTTACAAACCCTGGCTAGACACAGAGTGCTGATTGGTGCATTTACAAACCTTTAGCTAGACATAAAGATTCTCCAAGTCCCCACCAGATTAACTAGATAGAGTGCTGATTGGTGCATCCACAAACCCTGAGCTAGACACAGGGTGCTGATTGGTGTGTTGTTTACAAACCTTGAGCTAGATAAAGAGTGCTGATTGGTGTGTTTACAAACCTTGAGCTAGATATAGAGTGCTGATTGGTGTATTTACAATCCCTTAGCTAAACATAAAGATTCTCCAAGTCCCACTAGACTCAGGAGCCCAGCTGGCTCCACCCAGTGGATCTCACACCGGGGCCACAGGTGGAGCTGCCTGCCAGTCCTGCGCCATTCGCCTGCACTCCTCAGCCCTTGGGCGGTGGATGGGATTGGGCGCCGTGGAGTGAAGGGGGTGGCACTCATCGGGGAGACTCAGGCCGGGCAGGAGCCCACAGCGGGCGAGGGGGGCAGACTCAGGCAAGGCGGGCTGCAGGTCTTGAGCCCTGCCTGGTGCGGAGGCAGCTAAGGCCCAGCGACAAATCAAGCGCGGGGGCCGGTGGGCCAGCACTGCTGGGGGACCCAGCGCACCCTCCGCAGCTGCTGGCCTGGGTGCTAAGCTCCTCACTGCCCGGGCGGCAGGGCCGGCTGGCCGCTCTGAGTGCAGTGCCCACCAAGCCCACGCCCACCCGGAACTCTAGCTGGCCCTCAAGCGCTGTGCGCAGCCCCGGTTCCTGCCTGTGCCTCTCCCTCCACACCTCCCTGCAAGCCAAGGGAGCCGGCTCCGGCCTCAGCCAGCCCAGAGAAGGGCTCCCACGGTGCAGCGGCGGGCTGAAGGGCTCCTCAAACACGGCCAGAATGGGTGCCGAGGCCGAGGAGGCACCGAGAGCGAGCGAGCGAGGGCTGCGAGGGCTACCAGCACGCTGTTACCTCTCCCCAGGACCCAGCTAAGGGATAAATAGCACTTATCATGGAGGAGTGTTTGAAGCAAATGGAACACATATGGGCTAGTGGTGGAGAGCACAGGTTTGAACTGGCTCGCCTGGGCTCAAATCCCACCTCTGAAATATGCTGGGACCCTTGCCTGGCATGCAGTCCGTACTCATAAAATGTTAGCTGTTGTAGCTACATGTCACTTACCAACTTCTTTTAAAATCTGTGTTTCGGGCAAAATGTTTCACAGTTATCGTGTGAAATTTGCCTTCACGTGTCAGGAATGATTTTGCCTGAGAAAAATGAAAACAAGCCAATTGCCTTCAAGGAGCTGCACCTGTGGGGTAAAGACCCCAGGGAGGCTCCCTACAGGGACACAGGAGACCCCTGCATAGGGTGTGGGTATTAAAGTGCATCTGCCCACCCTCAACCCCAAAGTGGATTTTCCACCCAGTATAGTGCTTTTTTTCCACACACACACACACACACACACACGCCCCCCCCCCCCAAAAAAAGCACCAACAACAAAGCTTCAGGTCTCCAAATGAAGAGCTTTAGCAGCACTTTTTTTTTCCTTTCAAGTTATGAGATGGGAAAATAGCATTTGCAGTAATTTTGTGAGGCTATAACTGAAATTCCATGTGCGCGTTTTGCCTTATTGCTTTTAAGTAAGTACAAAGGGACAGATAATGCTTCCAAGCGCATGCTGTCTCTATCATGACTATGGTAACTCCCAATCCCTTGACTGTAAATAGTGCGGGGTTTCTGTCCCTCTTTCACATGCCTTTCACCCTACCTTTGAGCTTCCTCCTTCGTACCCCCCCCACCCAACCCCCCCCCCCACCGCGTCTCTTGCTTTCATTTCTGCACTGGCAAATGGCTATGATGTTTGGCTCCTTTTTTTCAGAGATGAGTGAAGAATTCAAGAGAAACTGCCCTCTGGGTTGATGGCGAGAGTTTTTGCCTTCAGCTTCACCTCTCATGTCCTCTGGATAGACCTCCCAATGGGGGCAAAACCACCGCAAAATGAAAATCCCCTCCTCCCCATTGAATCTGCTCTGCTGAAGCTGCAACACTCTCGGATTATTCCAGAAATGGATGTCCTTTCAAGCCCCGCTGTCAGTTTCTTTCCGATGCATAAGGCGATTTATGGATGCTTTATTCTAAGCCATGTGCCTTCAGTGACCCAGAACTGACAAGACTTGAGTTCCTGGCCCCCTGCAGGTTTCTCCACAGTCCATTCCCTAGCAGCCCCCTCCCCAGGGACAGCCTGAGGACACCAACACCAAGCAATAGCTCTGTCCCCTGCAGAACCTCCCATCCTTCTCCCTCCACAGCCCCCTCCTACTCCCCAGCTCCCCCACCCTCCAGCCCCTTCAAAACCCATCAAAGCCCCAGGACTTTGAGCACTGCTATCCTTCGGAGTGTCAGGCAACCACAATACTCTCATTCCAAGGGAGGGTCATTTCCAGGTCAGGAGAATCATTTTCCTTCCACTGCTGAGAGCTCCAGAATCCTGGATTTAGGTTCCTTTGTTATGAGGTTTCCTCTTCTGATCCTTCCATAATTAAGTGACACAATTTTTCTCCCCCCATTAAAAGGCAGGAGGCTTTCATTTTCAGATTTGAAGAGCATTTGACTTGAATGGAAGCACTTTTGAGTTCAGAGAGGGAAGATAAGTTCATTTTCATTGAGCACCACGGCTCACCTCTTCATACGATTTGCTCAGATTAATTCTCCAGTATTTCACATTCTCAAAGAATGTGAAAACCCCACTGATGAGACGGATCATGAAGCTTCCCTGGGCTTCAGTTCCCTCATTAGAAAAAGGAATGATTTGAACCAAATAATTATGCAGGCTCTCCCTGCTTTGAAATACTGACATTTTGTCACTGCTAGAATAAATGGAAGGAGAGCACATGGCTTTGGTCAAAACAAACAACAACAAACCTTCTTGACCATTTTGGTTGCTTTTACGTGATTTCTGTAAATGTGGCAGGGCAGAAAGGACAGGTGTTAAATGATGAGTGTTCACACCTTCCCTCTCCTCTCACAGCCTTCGGAAGGGTGGAGTTTCCTGCTTGGTTCACCAGGCAGTCTTTGGTTGTGGGAATGAACCTGGTGGTAGAAAAATGAGGAAACAGGAAGGTTCCAGGGAGGCAAGTGGAAAGGAAGAAGGGGGCCCGCCCGGCTGCATTCGAGAGAATTTACCGAGTGTGGAGAGGAGGAGTAGCAGGATTTTGGGCCCTGCCTCGCTTGTGTGCGTGTGTGTGCGTGTAAGCGTGTGCTCTGTCTGAAGCTCTCCTTCTACCCGCTCCCTACTCTCTGTCATGGCCATTTCAGACCTCCATTATCCTCAAAGGCTTTGGTTTCTCTTATTCCCCAATCTCCTTCTGTAGTCTTGGCAAATAGTCTGACTTTCTACTTTTCCATTCCAATAGCAATTCTCTCAATCTCTCTCTTCCAAGTTACAGACCTTCGTCCACCTGGACCAGAACGTTAGGGTTCTTTTCTACTGCAGTGGAGGAGTGTTCTTTTGTTTTCTCTAAGGTCAGCTGTCTCCTACTGTGCTTTGGATGCCATCCCCTCCATTCTTGTCAGGAACCTTGTAGTAGTGATTACCCCTCCTCTCGCCTTCCCTTAACCTCTTCCTTTCTCAACTGGAAACTTCCATCAGAAGTATTTCAATTTGCTCAAGCCTTTCCCATTTTCACTATATAAAGTCTATGCCCTCCCTCTTCCCATTGCCCTTTCTGTCTCCTTTCTTTTGTAGTCTGAGTTTCCAGAAATGTCCCTATACTCATTGTCTCCATTGCTTTCCCTCTCTTTCTCTGCTTAGCCTTCTCCAGTCCGCTACAGCCTTCATTCCCCCATGAAGCTCCTCCTTCTAAGCTGGCCAGTGATCTCAATGTCTTTATACCCAATGACATTTTTCAGTTTTCCCGTTACCTCATTGCCCAGCAGATTTGACATTGTTGACAACTTCCTTCTTCCTGAACTCTTTCTTCTGTTGATTTTCTGGAAACCACAGTCTGCAGGTTTTCTTCATACCATTGACTGCTACTTCTTAGTCCCCTCTGACTGCATTTCATCCTACTCTGACCACTGAATCTTGGCCTTCCTTCCTTCTCTGTCTTAGGCTCTCTCCTGGACCACCCTCGGTCAGCTCATTCACACCCATTGCTTCAGTCATGGTCTAGATTCTGTTGATTCCTAGATTTATAATTCCAGCCCAGGTTTCCTATCTGAGCCCCTCTCTGCTTATCCAACTGACATCTTGATATACACTCTTTAATGGTTTTTTATTTTTTAATTTTTTATTTTTTTTGAGATAGGGTCTCACTCTGTCACCCAGACCAGAATGCAGTGGTGCGATCTAGGCTCACTGCAACCTCCTCCTCCCAGGCTCAAGCGATTCTCTTGCCTTAGCCTCCAAAGTAGCTGAGATTACAGGTGCGCACCACTGCGGCCAAGCTAATTTTTGTATTTTTGGTAGATTCAGGGTTTCGCCATGTTGGCCAGGCTGGTTTTGAACTCCTGGGATTACAGGCGTGAGCCACCATGCCCTGCCACTCTTTAATGTTTCCACCAGACAGAAATCTTGGAGTCATTTTTGGCACCCTCTTACTTTTCTTTTCATATCCTGTTGATTGTATCCTCTAAACATCTCTGCAATCTAAACACTTCTTTCCTTCCCTACTGCTGCATCTTTGTCCAGCTTGGACTTGGACTGTTATCTTTGCCTGAAGCACAGTAATAGACTTCGACACTTCCTTGTTCACCTACTTATTCCTGCCCTCCTCTAACTCTTCTCCAACTCTAGACCAAAGTGATCTCTTCAAAATGAAACTCTGATCATGCAGTATTTAAAACCCTTACATAGCTTCCGCTTACTCTTGGATTAATGAACAAGATTGTTACTGGAGGCTATAAGGCTCAAAATGCTCTGGTCTGGCTGGGCGTGGTGGCTCACGCCTGTAATCCCAGCATTTTGGGAGGCTGAGGCAGGCGGATCACGAGGTCAGGAAATCGAGACCATCCTAGCCAACACAGTGAAACCCCGTCTCTACTAAAAAAAAAAAAAAAAAAAAAAATTAGCCAGGCATGGTGGTGGGTGCCTGTAGTCCCAGCTACTTAGGAGGCTGAGGTAGGAGAATCTCTCGAACTCGGGAGGCAGAGCTTGCAGTGAGCCGAGATCATGCCATTGCACTCCAGCCTGGGTGACAGAGTGAGACTCTGTCTCAAAAAAAAAAAAAATTCTCTAGTCCTACTTACCTTTCTAGCCTTATCTGATACATATTCTCCCTCTCTGATCTCTATCTCAATTTCTCAAGGACACTATGGAGAGGGAAAGAGATGCTGTTAATAATTAGTCTTGGACAACAGGCATAAAATATGACCACACTGAGCAAACTGTATGATGCCCTCACTCAGGAATGACATTCTCCTTCCTACTGCAGGCCCTTTTCTTGCTCTATTCCATCTGCCTTGGAACTTCTGGCCTCTCTTCTTCACCTCATTAATTCTGACTTGCCTTTCAGGTCTCCAGATCCACTTTTTCAGGAAAGCCTTTCTTGACTCCCTACCTCAAATGCTCCTGTGACGCACTTTTGCAACACTTCCTACGGAGCCCCTCCTGAGTGCCATTGACCTCTTTTGAGATTCCTCATCACTGTTGCCACTTTGTATGCATTTATGAGATTATTTGATTAATATTTAATCTTCTCCACTGAAGTGTAAACTCTCTGAAGCCAGGAACTATATCAAGGTTCGCTCACTATTGTATCCCCCACATGCAGCTCAGTGCTTGACACATAATGACTAAGTATTATTCAATAGGTGAATCAACAAAGAAATCAGCTCATTATTGGGGGGTAACTATCCATTGGTTTCTTATGTTTCTGCACATGTTATGAATAGAGATACTGACTACTTTTGTTTCTGACTATCTGTCTATTCAAGCATTTTGAGTAATGAACAGCTTTGGAAGATACAGATGAAGTCCCCCTTCAGAACAGAGGACAGACATGCTAGCTTCCCAATATAATAAAGATAATGTCTCCCTCTAAAGAAAATGGTAGGTGTGCTTCCTGCCCATAATAAGTGATTCCATTTCTCTCAGATCAGTGTTCTGCTGGAAATATAATTGACTGCATATGCAGGTATAATATGGCTATTTTCGTGTTGCTTTGTGGGAATTGTAGCTCAAGTAACCAACGCAAAAAGTATTGAAACCCTGGCACCTGCTGTAAGTAATAAACTGTCTTTCATCTCTAACAAATAATCTTGTGTCTTCTTTCAGCACTCATGCTAGTTGCGTGTTTGGTGAAATCTCAGACCCTTCACAGTTTTTGACATTAATTAATTATATTTTATTCATTCTGTATATTTCTTAGACTTTAGTATCGAGATGTGCAGAAATAAAACATGTGAATGTCTTGAGTATAAGTCCCTGTTTTTCCTTATGCATTGACAAACTACATTCCTGAGATCACCCCTACATGATAATCCAAAATAAGCAAGGTTTTATTGACCATCTCTCTTATATATTCACTTTTTAATGTTCTCTTTTTCTCCTAATTTTGTCATTTTTTCCTCCTATGTTCTTTTTTTTTTAGTACTGGTTTATTGCAGAAAATTTAGAAATATTAATATGTCCTCCTATGTTCTTAATCTATGTTCTATTTCCTTTCAAATGGTTACATTAATTTCTCCCAGGGTGTTAGCCGATCTTTACAGGGGACTCTTAAAGAGGAAAAACATCCAGAGTTTAGCGAAGTATAGTAGAAAAAGCCCTGAATCAGAAATTAGGAGACATAACTTTTACATATGTACAGGCATAACTAGTTATGTGAAATTGGGCAGGTCACAAAGCTCCAGTTTCCTCATCTGAACGCAGTCATTCCTTTATGCATTTATTTATTCACTCAACAATCATTTATTGAATTATTTGCAATAAATGACATAACTGCTGCCTTCAAAAAACCCACAGTCTAATGAGAGAGAAAGACAAACTCAAGATATTAACACAGTGTGAAAGGCATGATAATAGAGGAAATCCCAGGGAGCTGCTGTAGGACCCATGGGATTAGAGCAGAGACAGAGAGCATGGGATTAAACTGTGCAAGGGAGGTGGAGTCTGAGCTGAGTCTGGTTGGGCAAAATAACTTGGCCATGAAGAAGGTGAGGTAGGGAGTTGTAGGCAAAAGCAAGAGAAGGTCCCTTGCAATGCTTGTTGAAGCTTTTCCCTCTTCTCCCTACTTAGGCTTTTCCTTGACTCCCAATCCCTCCAAACCTATAGTGGTGTCCCTAAGGGAGAGTCTTATCACCCCCGTGGCCATGGCAAGTGGCCTAGTAGAAGGTAGTATAACAACCCAGCAGAGAGCTCAGGCACCTGCCTCCACCACTAAACCTGCAATCTGGGCACCATATTCCTGTCTGCAAAAAGGGAGTCACATTTGGTTTCTCCTGCTGGGTTATCGTGGGGATGTGAGTGCTCAGCATAGTCCTTAGCACGTGAAAACTATCTAAGTGGTTGCATCAAAATTGGGGGATACTTTGGAAATTATTCATCTCATTTCTTTTTTGTCTCTTTGAGAACATGACATCACCTCCAGTTGGCCCAGGACCTCCATCTGCCTGAGGGTGGGAGAATGGAGCAGAGATTAGAAGTGTCTCAAAGTCACACAGGGAGGCCAACATAATTTTCAGTTTCTAACGTGCAAAATAGGATTAGGCAGCGGGAGGTTAGCTTTGAAATACAGAATATTCTCTTGAGGTGAAATTACAAGTTTTTTATTTCCCTGTCTTGAGTATTCTCCCACCAACACCTTCGTGACCGTCTTCAGAAGAAAGATAAAGGCAATTGAGTGCATCTGATGAGAAGAAGCAAGGCAGTCATCATTATTTACATCTATGTGAGACAAATAAAAAGAGTTTAATGATTTCGGTCACTAAGGGCTAGGGGCCTCATTCAGAAGACAATGGTTTTCGACCCCAAGACATGCCCTTGTCACTACTTTTCTCAATAGCACATGTTTGGAAAAAGACTGCTTTAAAAATGTATATATCCTCCCAGGTTGAAAATAACTTCATGCTTCTTAGTAATTTTGGAGAGGTACAAAGCAATCCCAATAATTTGAAAGCATCACAGACTCTTTTAGAGAAGTTTTTGGAATGCTTTCAATGGTTGAGCCCATAAACATGTCCACTGATTTACATTTTAAAAATGAAAGAGTGTTGTATTAAAATATTTGGATTCTGGTCACATAGTAATGCTATTGTGCTTCCAGGGGTTAGCACAGGATCAGACTTGGTTACTGGAAGTATCAAAATTTGCAAATTATCCTTCAAATGAAAATTATTCAGTTCTTCAGGTTTTTTGCTTATGACTGGTGCATGTTTGCTGGTTGTGAAAATGGAAACAGACACAGGATTTGCTCCCAGTCTGAGCATCTGGAGTTGAGTGACAGGGAAGCTCATAAGGCATCTCACTGCATTCTTCCCTTTTCTTCCTGGATGGATGACATGTTTTAATGTTCATTTAAATCCTTGCCCCACTTCACTCTAAGAGCTGAAGCAACCACTTAAAAGTCTTTTGCCTGTTTGTTTTTCTTTTTTCTTTTCCTATTTCTAAGTAATAGACTCATACTGCTAGTTTTGATTGTTTAGCATTTGTGACTTCCTATGGTGAAAGAATAAAGACTTAGTCATTTCATGCCCTGTTTCCAACCCCACCTTCATCCTCCCAAGTGAATCATATTATAGTTGTTGTTATTGTTCAGTGTTTGTATTATCATGACCATAAGTATTGTTCACAGCAATACCGCATTTCCTTTTGTGGTTGTCATTAGTGCTCACTGACAGATATTTTGTTCTTAACTTTTAAGGTACATAGCAGGACTTGCTTTCCTGCTCCCTTTGAATTAGGTAAAGTCATGTGACTAGGTCTAGCCAATGAGCTCCAGGCCAGAGCATGTAATTACTGGTGTGAAACTTTCCAGAGCTCTCTTTCTGTCTGGTATTGCTAACTACCAATATTCAAGAAGTTTATGAGTGATGCTAGCATAATGGTGGATTGGAAGATCCAGACCCTCCTTTTACCCATGCACACACTGATTTAATAATAATACATGGGGCAACTTCCTTTCTGAGAAGCCCAGAAACAGATAAGAAGAAGTTCCTGCATCTGAGATGGGCATGAGACCAGGGGCATAAAAGTCAGTAGGAAAATTCAGGGCACTTTTCTTGGCCTTGTTCTTCCCTTCAGTACAGCACAAAACAAATGGGTAAAATAAACCAAAACTCCTGGCTTCTTCCTTAGGAGGTAAGGAATTGAAACGTGTGTCTAAAGGTCCCGCTTTCTGAGTGGCTGCCTGAGGGACTGGTTTCCATCTGCCTGAATGTAAGCACTGGCAGGAAGAAGCACGAGGCTGGTAGGGACACTGAAAATAAAGGCAACAGTTTGGACTAGTATATACTCATTTACAACAGCCCCTCCTCCTGGCTCAGCAGAGAATGAGTGGGTGAAAACTCTCAAATGGTAATTTCTCCCTGGGGAAAGAAATTGTTGGAGCACGGCATTTTGCAGAGCTGCTTGAAGTACTGATTTCTGTCTCACCCAATTCAGGGTGCCGATGGGACCTAACATACTCTAGATTCCTGGTGACTACTGAAAAAAAAAAAAGCTGGAGCACATGCTGCTGCTACAGAAGACCCAGAGTACAGCAGGTAGACACCAGAGGAAGTAAGAGATTATGAGCATATGAAGATAGAAACAAGCAAATTCTTCTAATTAGAAATTTACACACACTCGCCAAGAGAAAATACATCCATAGAAAATTTGAGAGACCCCCAGATTTTCTACCTGTGCTAATTGGCGAAAGTCTTTCCCTGCATGAAGCCAGTCTGTGAATAATGGGAAAGGTGCCTGTTCCTTTGAATTTGCAGACATCAACTCCAAGCTACAGAAACATAAAGAAACTGGAAAATATAGCCTAATCAAAGAAACGGAATAAATCTACAGAAATTGGCCCTAAATAAGTGTAGGTATACAAAACACCAAACAAAGAATTCAAAATAACCATCATAATAATATTCAGTGAGCTCAAGAAAACAGTGTTTGAACAAAATTTGGATCTCAACAAATAAATAAAAAATATGAGAAACAAACAGAAATTTTGGAGCTAAAGAATATAAGTGAACTAAAAAATTCATTAGAGAAGTTCAACAGTAGACGTCATCAAGCCGAAGAATAAGCTAACTCAAAGACAGATCATTTGAAATTACCCAGTCAGAGGAGCAAGAAGAAAAAAAGAATACAAAAGAGTAAAGAAAGTCTAAGGGACTTATGGAACACCATCAAGTAAACAAGGCTATGCATTATGTGAGTCTCAGAAGAGAAGGAAAAATGAGCACAAGTCTTATTTAAAAAAATAATGGCCAAAACTTTTTAAAAATTGGGAAGGAAAAGGCATATCCAGATTTAAGAAGCCCAGTGGTCTCCAAATAGGATAAATTAAAAGAAGTCCATACAGAGTAATATAATAATCAAATGATCAAAAGTCAGAGACAAAGAGGGAGTTCTGAAGGCCTCAAGAGAATGCATAAAAGAAAACTCCATAAGATATCAGGGGATTGGGGTGGACATTCAAAGTGCTGAAAGTAAAAATTTGCCAACTAAAAATACTATATCTGGCTTAATTGTTCTTCAAAAATGAAGGAAAGATAAGACTTTTCCAGATAAACAAAGCCAAGGGAGGCCATCACAACTAGATCAGCCTTACAAGAAATGATAAAGGAGGTCCTTCAAATTAAAATGAAAGATTGAATGGCAGCACAAAAGCATATGAAAGTATAAAGTTTGCTGATAAAATTGAATATCTAGATAAATACAGAATACTATGATACTGCAATGATGGTGCATAAATCGTTTTAAATGCAGGTATAGAAGTTAAAACAAAGTATTCAAAATAACTATATAAAATATGTTAATGGATACAAAGTATAAAGAAATGTGACATCATCAACATAGAGTGTGAGGAGGACCTTCAAGATAGCCAACTAGCAGCATCTGACACTTGCCTCCTCCATGAAAAATCAAAATAGCAAGTAGACAGTCACACTTTGAATAGAGCATCTGAGAGAGAACACTGGAATTTAGCAGAGAAGTGACAGAAAACACCACAGGCATGGAAGGAGAGAGAAGCAAGGCAGTCAGTTCACTGGGATTGGCTGGGAGCCTGGAGAGGCTCCCCAGTCTAAAGAAAGGGTAAAAGATCCCCAGCTGTGCACATTCCCACCATGAACTTCTGCAACCCTAGCCATGGGAGAACCCTTCAATCCTTGTGGGGCCTACGATAGCATAGGGAGCTGCCTGAAGACCATTCCAGAAAGGAGCCTCACACTGGATTCCTCAACCAGCCCCCTTTCCCCATTCCTAAGTAGCTGTAGCTTGGCACCATTTCGAGAGCTCAGTCCTTACCAGACTGCATCCTGCCCTGGGACCCAACAGCCCCTACATTTACACATTGCGAGGGACACACTAACATTCCCACTGCATTCACGAAGAGGACTGCATCAGCACAATGCCAGCTGGACTCAGTGGAGCAGCAGGGTCCCCAGCATTCTAGCACACACAGTGTCTTGCACCTGAGGGAATGGACAGTGGAGGACACTATGGAGGCTGTCCATGGGACAAAGAGAGCCAAAGCCTGTGCTTCCTAAAGCCTGAGAACTGCCTACATAGGGTGGCTACCACAGACAGCAACTCCAGCCTCCTCTAGCATTAGGGCTGGGGTACACACACCCTGAGAACAGACTCAGCCACCATCCATTACAGCCACTTCTGCTGCCCGTGGAGACTGAAGTGCATGCCACTGACGTTAACCCTGCTTCCTCAGCAGCAGAGCTGCAGTTCTCAGGAGGCCTGAGACCTGCTACCTGCAGATGCAGCCACTGTCAGCAGCCATGCTTCCTCCAGCAACAGGGCCGTAGTGCACTTGCACATGCCCCAAGGACAGGCTCCCTGCAACCACTACTCTCACCGCTGTAGGCAGGCAGCCAAGCACTCTGCTGAGGAGGGCCTGGGGATCAGCCTGCCCTGCCTGCCATAGCCAGCACCCAAGCACACCACCAGGAGCCCTTAGGCCAGACCTACCTGGCCTGGCAATGCACATGTACCCCCAACATCCCAGTACCCAAGCACATCCCCGAGGACCCTGGAATTACCCTGCCCTGTCCATTACCTCTAGTTTCTGTGCACTTCTCCTGGGGGCCTGAGGAAAGACCCATCCAGCTAACCACTGCCACCAGTGGGGCCCAAAGACTGGTCCACTTGGTGTCCTTGTTACCAGCAAAACCTCACAATAGCCTCCACTAATAACTGCAGCTCTAGCCACTGAAGAAATCAGACACCACTATTGCTGGTTATAGCCAAAGAAATCATACAAGACTATACTTCTGCACACACCCAGAATAAAAGCTAAAATGTCCTTTCCAACAAACACCATAGATTCATCTTCAGGAGAAAGTCTTTCCCTATAAAAGCCAATTTTAAAAGTTCGAAGAAGTGACCATTGTACCAGATGCACAGCTATCAATTTAAAAATGTAAGAAACAGGAACAAACATGGAAATATGAAACCTCTGAAGGAACACAATAATTCTTTAGCAACATATTCCAATGAAAAGAAATTTATAAAATGCCAGGAAAAGTATTCAAAATAATGACATTTAAAAAGCTTAGTGAGATAAAAGAGAACACAGATGAACAATGCAAAGAGATCAGGAAAACCATTCAGGATATAAACAAGAAATTCACCAATATCATAAACAAAATAAAACAAAAAAACAGAAATTTTGGAACTAAAGAATTAAATGAGAGAAAATATTTGTTCAAGAGCATCAATAATAGACTAGAGCAAGTAGAAGAGTCTCAGAACTTGAAGACAGGTCTTTAAAGATAACCCAGTCAGGCCAAAAAGAAAAAAAAAGGGGAAGAAGAAGAAAAGAAAAAAGAATGAATAAAGCAGATGTGACATATGGACACCATATAGAGACCCAATAAATGAATTTTGGGTGTTCTAGAAGGTGAAGAGATGGCCAAAGGCATAGAAAACTTTCTTAACAAAACAATAGCTAAAAACTTCCCAAGTCTAGCAAGAGGTTTAGATATCCAGATCCAGGAAACTCAGGGATCCCCAAATGGATACAATCCAAAAAGTCTCCACAGCATGTTATATCAAACTGTGAAAAGTCAAAGACAGAGAATTGTAGAAACAGCAAAGGAGTCTGGCCACATATAAGGGAATCCCCATTGGACTAAAAGAGGATTTCTCAGTAGAAACCTTTCAGCCCGGGACAGAATGGGATGATATATTCAAAGGGCTAAAAGAAAAAAATTGCCATCCAAGAATAGTATACCTAAAAAAATAATCCTTCACAAAGGAGGGAGAAATAAAGTCTTACCCAATAAAGCAAAAACTGAAGGAGCTCATCACCAATAGATTGGTCCTACAAGAAATGCTTAAGGGAGTCCCAAACCTGGAATACAAAGGATAATATCGACCTTCATGAAAACACATGAAAGTATAAAACTCACTGGTAGAGCAAATACACATATGAGGAAGAGAAAAGACTCAAATGTTACCACTGTAGAAGCTGCAAAACTGCAATGATAAACAATAAGAGAGAAAGAAAGGATCAAAAGATATACAAAGCAGCCAGAAAACAACAAACACAATGACAGGAATAAATCCTCACATATCAATAATAAACTTGAATATAAATGAGTTGCATTTTCCACTTAAAAGATATAGACTGGCTGAATGATTTTTTAAAAATGGCCTAACTGTATGCTGCCTGTAAGAAATTTGTTTCATCAGTAAAGACACTTATGGACTGAAAATAAAGAGATAGCAAAATATATTCCACAAAAACAGAAACAAAAAGCAAGAAGGATTAGTTATAGTTAGGTCGTATAAAATGGACTTTAAGTCCAAAACAGTAATAAGAGACACAGAAAGTCATATAATGATAAAGGGATCAATCAATTCAGCAAGAAGATATAACAATTCTAAATGTATAAGCATCCAACACCTGAGTACCCAGATTATATATCTGGGTATATAGTAATTATAACAAGTATATAGTAATTATATATATATATATATAAAACAAATATATATATAACAAGTATATAGTAATAATAACAAGTAATTATTAATAGATCTAGAGGAAAAGACAGACTCCAGTATAATAATGTTAAATAGTTAAGGACTTCAACACCCCACTCTTAGCATTATACAGATCATGTAGACAGCAAATCAACAAAGAAACATTGAATTTAAACTGCACTTTAGACCAAATTCGTCTAACAGACATCTACAGAACATTTATCCAACAGCTGCAGGATACACATTCTTCTCGTCAGCACATGGAACATTGTCCAGGATAGATCATATGTTAGACCACAAAATGTCTCCACAAATTTTTTTAAAAATGAAGTCATACCAAGTATCTTCTCAGACCACAGTGGAATAAAACTGAAAATTAATAACAAGAGGAACTTTGGAAACTGTTCAAATACATGGAAATTATACAATGTGCTCTTGAAAGACCACTGGATCAATGAAGAAATGTAGGAGAAAATTTAAAAAAAATCCTTGAAACAAATGAAGATAGAAACACAGCATGCCAAAAACCCATGGGATACAGCAAAAGGAGTTCTACAAGGGAAGTTTATAGCAATAAGTGCTTACAGCGAAAAAGAGAAAGATTTCAAATAAACAATCTGATGATGCAACTTGAGGAAATACAAAAGCAAGAACAAACCAAACCAAAAAGTAGTAGAAGGAAATAAATTATAAAGATCAGAGCAGAACTATATAAAATAGAGACTATAAAAACACAAAGGACAAACAAAATGAAAATTTGGTTATCTGAAAAGATAGAATTGATAAATCACTAACTAGACTAAGCAAGAAAAAAAGAGAGAAGATCCAAATAAACCTAATCAGAAATAAAAAAATGAGACATAACAACTGATACCAGAGAAATTCAAAAGATCATCAGAAACTGTTATGAACAACTATATATTAACAAACTGGAAAACCTATGGGAAATGGATAAGTTCCTGGACACATAATCTCTGCCAATATTGAACCATAAATAAATATAAAACCTGAACAGACTAATAACAAGTAACACAACTGAATCAGCCTCTTAAGAAGGATCACTTGAGTAGCGATTCCTCAAGGATCTAGAACTAGAAATACTATTTGACCCAGCCATCCCATTACTGGGTATATACACAAAGGATTATAAATCATGCTGCTATAAAGACACATGCACACGCATGTTTATTGCAGCACTATTCACAATAGCAAAGACTTGGAACCAACCCAAATGTCCAACAATGATAGACTGGATTAAGAAAATGTGGCACATATACACCATGGAGTACTATGCATCCATAAAAAGGATGAGTTCATGTTCTTTGTAGGGACATGGATGAAGCTGGAAACCATCATTCTCAGCAAACTATCGCAGGGACAAAAAACCAAACACCGCGTGTTCTCACTCATAGGTGGGAATTGAACAATGAGAACATTTGGACATAGGAAGGGGAACATCACACACCGGGGCTTGTTGTGGGGTGGGGGGAGGGGAGAGGGATAGCATTAGGAGATATACCTAATGTAAATGACGAGTTAATGGGTGCAGCACACCAACATGGCACATGTATACATATGTAACAAACCTGCATGTTGTGCACATGTACCCTAGAACTTAAAGTATAATGAAAAGAACAAAAAAGAAGGATCACTTGAGCCCAGGAGTTTGAGGCTGTAGTGAGCTATCCTTTTATTTCAGTTAGAATAGCTATTATTTAAAAGACAAAAAAAAAAATAGCCAATGCTGGCAAGGATGTGGAGAAAAGAGAACTGTTATCCATTGTTGGTGAGAATGTAAATTAGTATAGCCATTATGGAAAACAGCATGAAAATTTATCAAAAAACTAATAATAGTACTACCATAAAATCCAGCAATCCCACTACTGGGTATTTATTGAAAGGAAAGAAAATCAGTACATCCAAGGGAAACCTGGACCCCCATGTTTATTATGGCACTATTCACAATAGCAAAGATATGAAATCAACCTAAGTGTACACCGAGATTTGAATGAATAAAGAAAATGTGGTGCGTATAACCAAAGGAATACTACTTGGCCATTGAAACAGAATGAAATTCTCCATCTGCAGCAACATATGTGGAACTGGAGGTCATTATGTTAGGTAAAATAAGCCAAGAATAGAAGGACAAACATTATATGTTCTCACTCATATGTGGGAGCTAAAAGAATTGATCTCATGGAGGTAGATAATAGAATGACAGTTACCAGAGAATGGGAAGGGTTTGTGTGTGTGAGGGGTGAAATGAAATGAGATTGTTTAATGGGTACAAACACACAGTTAGATAGAAGAAATAAGTTCCGTCATTAGATAGCAGAGTAAGGTGACTACAATTAACAGCAATATATTGTGTACTTCAAAATAGCTAGAAGAGAGGGCTTAAAAAGTCTCTAACACTTATAAATGATAAGTCCATTCAGGTGGATCCCCTGAACACCCTGACTTGAGCATTAGACATTCTATGCACATATCAAAATACCACATGTACCCCCACAAAAATGTACAAATATAGTATATCAATAAAAATTAAAATAAATCTAAGCATGCTTCTTTAATAAATAATAATATAAAGTATTTCATGGAGAAATTAAAGTGTAGAGCTTTTGTGTGCAATTGAAATTAAGTTGCTATGAGCTTAAAATAGATTGTTAAAAGATGTCTTATGAAAGCCTTGTGGTGACTACAAAGAAAATACCTACAGAAGATATACCAAAAAATTTAGAAATTTAAAACATGTCACTACAAAAAAATCAATAAAACAAAGAAAGACAACAAGAAAAGAGGGATGAAATCACTACAAAAAATACAAAAATCAATTAAATATTGGCTATAGTAACTCCTTTATCAATAATTACTTTAAATGTAAATGGATTAAACATCTCAATCAAAAGCTATCGAGTGGGGAATATACTTAAAAAAAACAAGATCCAACTGTACACTGTATACAAAATGCTGCCTTTAGAATTAAGGACACATGTAGGCCAAAAGTTAAAGGATGGAAACATATTCCATGAAAATGGTAACCAAAAGAGAGCATGGGTGGCCATTCTTATATCAATGAAAATAGATATGAAGTCAAAACTGTCACAAGAGACAAAGAAGGGCATTGTATCATGATAAAAAAGTCAATTCACTAGGAAGATAAATATAAATATGAATATAAATATATATGCACCCAACATCAGAGCACCAAAATATGTAAAGCAAATATTGACAGAATAGAAAGGGGGAAATAGCCAGCAACATAATAAGAGTAAGATATTTCAATACTCTACTTTCAATAATGGATAGAAAATCCAGATAAAATATCAATAAGGAAGCAGAGGACTTGTACAACACTATAGAATGAATGGACCTAATGGACATATACAGAACATCCCACCCAAGAGCAGAAGAATACATGTTTTTCTCAAACACACAGAACATTCTTTAAGACAGAACTCATGTTAGGTCACAAAACAAGTCTTAATAGATTTAAAACGATTGAAATCACAGCAAGTATCTTTTCCAACCACAGTGGAATAAAACTAGAAATCAATAGCAGATGGAAAACCAGTATTTGCAAATATGTAGAAATTAAATGACATCTTCCTAAACACCTAATGGGACAAAGAGGAAGTAAAAGGGAAATTAGAAAATACTGATACAAGTGAGAACAAATAATATACCAAAACTTACTTGATTAAAAAAACACAGTACTAAGAGGGAAGTGATAAATGCTTGCACTAAAAAAAGAAAGATCCCAAATAAACAGCCTAAACGTACACCTCAAGGAACTAGAATAAAGAACAATGAATTAAGCCTACAGTTAGCAGAATGAATAAAACTGTATAGATTCTAACAGAAATAAAATGGATAGAAAAACAATAGCCAAAGTAAGAGTTTATTTTTGAAAAAGATCAATAAAATTGACAAATTTTTAACTAGACTGAAAAGATTCAAATACATAAAATAAGAAATAAAAGAGGAGGCATTACAACTAATGCCAAAGAAATAGGAAGAATTCTAAGAGACTGCTATGAACAATTACACGCCAATGCATTGGAAAACCCAGGTTTTTCTGGTAAATAACACATAATGAGAGATCTTCTCTCTTAAATTTTAAGTAGACACACAACCTGTAAATACCTATAATGAAGAAACAGAAAATCTGAACAGATGTATAAGTAAGGAGATTAAATAGTAATCAAAAACTTCCCAACAGAGAAAAGCCCAGGACCAGATGACGTCGCTGCTGAATTCTACCAAACATTTAAAGAATTGATGCCAATCCGTAAACTCTTCAAAAAAATTGAAAAGAAGGTGGCTAACACGGTGAAACCTCGTCTCTACTAAAAAATACAAAAAATTAGCCGGGCGTGGTAGCGGGCGCCTGTAGTCCCAGCTACTCGGGAGGCTGAGGCAGGAGAATGGCGTGAACCCGGGAGGCGGAGCTTACAGTGAGCCGAGATCGCGCCACTGCACTCCAGCCTGGGCGACAGAGCGAGACTCCGTCTCAAAAAAAAAAAAAAAAAAAAAAAAAAAAATTTAAAAGAAGGAACATTTTCAAACTCATTATATACGACCAGAGTTACACAGAAATAGAAACTATAAGAAAAGAAAATTATGGGCTAATGTCCCTGATGAATATAGGTGCAAACATCCTTAACAAAACACTAGCCAAATAAATGCAACAGCACATTAGCAGAATCATACACCATGACTAAGTGGATTCATTTCTGGGATTCAAGAATGGTTGAACATACAGAAATCCATCAATGTGATATAGCACATTAACAGAACAAAGTATAAGAATCACACAATTATCTCAATATACGCAGGAAAAGCATTTAAGAAAATTAACACCTTTTCATGATAAAAACACTCAGCAAAGTAGGAAGAGAAGGAAATTACCTCAACATAATAAAGGCTGTATATATAAAGCCCATAGCTAACATCATACTGTTAGCTGTACATCATACATCAATGGTGAAAAACTGAAAACTTTTCCTCTAAGATCAAGAAGAAAGCAAGGATGTCCACATTCCCACTTCTATTCAGCATTGTACTGGAAGTTCTAGTCAGAGTAATAGGCAAGAAAAAGAAATAACAGGCATCCAGATTGAAAAAGAAGCAGTAAAATTATCTCTGTTCACAGATGATATGATGTTATATGTAGAAAATCTGAAAGATTTCACAAAATCCTGTTAGAACTAATAAATGAATTCAGCAAAGTTGCAGGATACAAAATCAACACACAAAAATCAGTTGCATTTCTATACACTAACAACAAACAATCCAAAAAAGAAATTAAGAAAACAATTTATTTATAATAGCATCAAGATGAATTAAATACCTAGAATTAAATTTAACCAAAGATGCAAAAGACTTGTATATTGAAAACTACAAAACATTGTGGAAAGAAGTCAAAGAAGACACAGATAAATAAAAAGGCAACTTATGTTTTATGAATTGCAAGAAATACTATTGTTAAAATGTTCATGCTACCCAAAGAAATCTAAAGATTCAATGCAATTTCTACCAAAATTCTAATGGCATTTTAATTGAAATAGAAAAGAAAGAAATTCTATAATTTATATGGAACCACAGAAGACCACAAATCAATCTTCAGAAAGAACAAAACTGGAGGTGTTACACTATTTGATTTCAAAATATAGCTATAGTAATGAAAACACTGTGGTTCTTGCCTAAAGATAGACATATAGACCAATAGAACAGAATAGAGAGCCCAGAAATTAATCTATACAAAAAGTGATCAATTGCTCTTTGCCAAGGGAGCCCAGAATAAACACTGGGGAAACATTAGTGTCTTCAATGAATGGTATTGGAAAAACTGGATATCCATGTGTAAAAGAGATTGGATCCTAATCTTGCTCCATACACAAAAATCAACTCAAAATGGATTAAAAAGTTAAACATAAGACTTAAAATTGTAAAACTCCTAGAAGAAAACATATGGGAAAATCTTCATGACATTGGTCTTGGCAGTGAGTTCTTGGACATGACACCAAAAGCACAGGCAACTAAAACAAAAATAGACAAGTAGCATTAATTAAACTGAAAGACTTCTGCACAGTGGAGTAAACAACCAATAGTGTGAAAAGGAAACCTACAAAATGGCAGAAAATCTTTGCAAATTGTGCATCTGATAAGGGATTAATGTCTGAAATATATAAGGAACTTCTATAACATAATGGCCAAAAGCCACAAATAACCCAATGAAAAAATTGGCAAAAGATTTGAATAGACATTTCCCCAAAGAAGACATATAAATGGCTAACCAGTATATGAAAAGATGCTCAACATCACTAGTCATCAGAGAAATGCAAATCAAAATCACAATGATATGTCACCTCACACTTGTTAGAATGGTCATTATCCAAAAGCCAGAAAATAACAAGTGTTGGTGAACTTGTGTAGCAGTTGGAAGTCTTGAACACTGTTTATGTGGATGTAAAATGGTGCAGCTGCTATAGAAAACAGTAAGGTGATTCTTCAAAAACTTAAAAATAACTACCGTATGATTCACAATCCCACTTCTGGGAATTTATCCAAAAGAACTGAAATCATGTTTTTGAAGAGATATTTGCACTCTTATGTTTATTGTAGCATTGTTCACAAAGGCCAAAAGGTGGAAATAGCCTAAATGTTCATTGATGGATGAATGGATAAGGAAAATGTGGTATGTACATAGAATGGAATATTATTTAGCTAGAAAAATAAGCCTATCATATGCTATGACATGGATGAACATTGTGCTACGACATTACACTAAGTTAAATAAGCCAGTCACAAAAGGACAAATACTGCATGATTCCATTTATATGAGGTTTTTAAAGTAACCAAACTCATAGAAACAGAAAATAAAACAGTGATTGCTAGAGAATAGGGGTTTGGGGAAGGAGGAAAGGGAGTTGTTCAATGGGTGTAGTGTTTCAGTCATGCAAGATGTAAAAGTTCAAGGGATCTTCTTTGTGACATTGTACTCGTAGTTGTCAATACTGTATTGTATACCTAACGTTTGTTAAGAGAGAAGATCTTCTGCTATGTGTTATTTACTATAATAATAATAATAATAAATGGTTGCTTCATTACCTTGCATCCATTTGTGCCTATTATGAACAGAACCCCCTTTCAACCTGTGGTGGATATGTAGTATAAGCAAAAAATGAAACCTTATTGTTACCAGCTACTGCAACTTTGGAAATGTTTGTTACCACACTATAACTAAGACATTCCCAACTGATAAACATTTCTTGAATAAATGTTTATTTTTTCCTGAAAATAACAACACCTCATTGAAAAAATTTGCTTTATCTTCTCTGTACTTATCAGAAATGAAACTCTAAAACTCTCCATCAGAAATATAAATCTCTTCTGAATATTGTTTATCAAGGACTCTATTAATTTCATCTTTTCTTTGGGACTTTCCAACCAAGGATTGCTCTCTAGCCTCCTGCACAACTGTCTTCCTGGAGATACCCTTCATCTCTATACTATGCAGCATAAATTCCCTGGTTTCTACAACTCAAGTTGGCAAAGTCTTGCTTACTACTCCAACATCTATCCTCTTAGTTAGCAGATTACATTTCCTACTGTTCCTCACAGTAGGTTAGCTCTGTAACGTATTTCTGGCCAATGAGATGCAAATATTAATGTTGTGTGTGTGACCTTTGGGAAGTGTCCTTAAAGGGGTAGGGCTCACTCTTCTTTGTCCTTTCCTATACCAGGGTTTTTCAACTTTGGCACTATTCATATTTTGAACCAGATAATTCTTTCTTGTGGGCATCTGTCCTGTGCATTATATTAATCATGTTCAGTAGTATCTCTAGCTACTACCTACTAGATGTCAGTAGAACCCTCTCCTGCAGTTGTGGCAATTGGTAGTGACTTCAGACATTGCCAAGTGCCCCCAAATGGGCAAAAATCATCCCTTTTGAGAACCATTGCTCTGTACCAGTGAATCTCAGATTTGACTGTAAGTCACAATAATGGGGAAACCAGTACACGTATAGATGGCTGGATCTTCTTCCTAGAGTTCCTGATTTAGCAGGTCTCGGATAGGGCTTGGGAATTTGCAAGTTCCTAGGAGGTGCTGAAGCTGCTGGTCTGGGACTGCACTGTGAGAACTGCTGATCTGTACTACTTTGCTTAGCAGATAAACCTGTGGTTCCTACCAAATAAATATAACAATAGCATTGAACATGGAAGGGTTGTGAACTATAGACCATCAAGGTAAATCTTGATAGTGGAGTTCAGGAATTTAGAAATCATGCTATTACATGAAATTGGAAGGCAGCACCAAAAACTATGGTTTATGCATTAGATGAAGATTTGGTTTACATTTGCTCTAAATGATGAAATTGGAAGGCAGCACCAAAAACTATGGTTTATGCATTAGATGAAGATTTGGTTTACATTTGCTCTAAATGCAGTGATTTTTCTCAAATAACAGAGATGATCAAGATGAAAAGAAACAATATCAAAAGAAATAATAAAGATGATAGCAATGAATCTTATTAGTCTATAATGTGCATGCCCACCCATCTTAATTCGATAGGTTTCCAATTGCTGTTGTCAAGCTTTCTGTGGTAAATTTTATATAACTTTCCAGAGGCTATGTTAAAAAAAGCTATTATACACAACTCTTTTCACTTAGTGCCACATAATTTTTAATACCTTACCTAAATAATTTGTGTTGGAGCAGCACAAAACTGGGGGGCGTTAATGCTGTACACATTTATGCAGATGGGAGAAAGACTAATAAAAGAAATCATTATGGCCTGAAATTTAATAGACGTCTTGTGTTTAATCTCCTAGGTTTACTAGACATGACAGAAGTCTGCAGAGGCATTTTTAGATCATCACTTCTTAGCACTAATCTGTGCCTGCCCTGCATGTCTGGTGCCAATGTTTAATTGTAGCCTAGAGAATCTGAGAAATGAAAGAATCTCTCCCCACACCAGCAAGCTACAAACAAAATCACTAGCCCTGTGCTGGCAACATTATTTTACTGTTGTCTTCTTAATCTCCTCTACTCTTTTGCAATTAGTTTTATTACTACTGCTCATTTAATGAGACCATGGAGTTTGGTGCCAGATGGTGCCATTAGTTAAATCTGGAAGACTCTAATGGAATTGAGCTCAAAGCAGGTTAAAAGTAATAGAATTACAAATTTTAATGGTCATCACCTCATAGCACACCGCTCTGTGTACCTGTTACATACCAGAAATTAGTGCCGGTTTCAAACAGAAAGGCTTGGAGTCAAGTTCAGAGAGACCAAGTGTGCTCATTCACTCACTCATTCATTCAGCAAATATTTAATCATATTCCTATCTGGGTGCTTCGGGATACCATAAATAAGACAGTCATGGTTTCTGCCTCATGGAGCTTAGAGTCTACTAGAGGAGAAAGACAACATCAAGCAAACCAGCAAGATCATTATGCATTTGTGGTAAGTGCTAGGAATGGGGGAAGCAGGGAACTGGCATGGAGGGTTAGAGGATAGAGTGGTTTAGGTCAGGGCTTGATCAAGGGAAGCTCTCTGAGGAGGTGCTCTTTAAGCTGAGACTTGAGTGGTAGAGAGAAGCTGATTGGGGGCATGCAAGAAGAATGTCATTATTGTCTGATGCAGTGAATAGCATATGGAAAGGCCTTGGGATGGAAGTCATTTGGTGTCCCCAAGGAACTCAAGGACACCTAGTGGGGAAGGGAGGATGGCTCGAGATGAGTCTGGAGAGTGGCCAGAAACTGCTGGACCCAGTGTTGTGCATGAGTGAGATGAATGAACATTAAGAACCTGAGATTATCCAGGGATTTTAAATATGCCTTTGTGCCAAAGTGCTGATGAGTAAGACTTGCAGCAAGAACATCTTTTGGTCAAGGCAGTAAATATTCATGAGAGCATCATGACCTGGTCAGTATGTAAAGTCGTCAGAAGCATACTTTTGTCCCTTGGTAAAGAGGGCAGGCAAAACTGAGGCAGTACTTTGATTCATAAAGTTGCCTTATATAACAGTAGCAGTAATTGAAACTTGGCATCCCTGCCTTCCTACAGGGTACATCTATTGTGTTTAGGTCTCCTCATCTTCCTGGTTGGTAACAGTGCCTGGCCTGCCTTTAAAGAATATCCCTGCTCCCCACCACATCCCTTGGCAAATGACTGCTGTCTCGTTCCCAGTGTTGCCTTTTCTGGTCTTTTGTCCTGGGCTGAGGCTCCTTCTCTCCTGTTGAATGAGTTTGCATCCATCAAGGCCAAGGTCAAAGAGACACATGATCTCCTGGGCACTGAGCTTGAGAGAATAACACAAACTACTAATGTTTCTGTCATCTCCAAGAAGTCTTTCTTTAGCTTCTCTCTGAATTCCTCCAGGGATTTGTATTACCTGTGTTGGCACCCACATTTGCATTGTTTATGAAGGATAGGCTGGATTATTAGTTCATTTCAGATATTCTCTGGACCTGTTGCCTTACACGTAGCAGATACTAAAAGTATCTATTGAATTGAATTGAATTCTTACTAGTGGTTACCAATTGTTGAGCAATTAATTGCCAAGTACTCTTCTGAGAGCTTGTTATTTAATCTGTATATGATGACTAATTTAATGTGTCAACTTGGCTAGGCCACGGTACTCAGACATTTTGTCAAACACTATTTTAGACGTTTCTGGGAAGGTATGTTTAAAAATGAGATTAACATTTTTTATTTATTTATTTTTTTATTTTTAACACCCTTGCTTGTAATTTTTTTTTTATTATATTTTAAGTTTTAGGGTACACGTGCACATTGTGCAGGTTAGTTACATATGTATACATGTGCCATGCTGGTGCGCTGCACCCACTAACTCGTCACCTAGCATTAGGTATATCTCCCAATGCTATCCCTCCCCCCTCCCCCCTCCCCCCTCCCCACCACAGTCCCCAGAGTGTGATATTCCCCTTCATGTGTCCATGTGATCTCATTTAAATTAATAGACTTCGTGCGAAGTAGGTTACCCTCCATTATGTGGGTGGGCCTCATCCAATCAGTCAAAGGCCTGAATAGAAAAAGACTGATGTCCCCCGAGCAGGAAGATATTCTGCCAGTCAATTGCCTTTGGCTGAAACAGCAACTCTTCACTGGGGCTCCAGCCTCCCAGCCTACACCACACACTTTGGACTTGCCAGCTTCCACAATTGTGTGAGCAAACACCTTAAAATCTCTTTCTTGTAAATTTGTTTAAGTTCTTTGTAGATTCTAGGTATTGGCCCTTTGTCAGATGGATAGATCACAAAAATTTTCTCCCATTCTGTAGGTTGCTTGTTCACTCTGATGATAGTTTCTTTTGCTCTGCAGAAGTTCTTTAGTTTAATTACAGCCCATTTGTCTATTTTGGCTTTTGTTGCCATTGCTTTTGGTGTTTTAGTCATGAAGTCTTTGCCCATGCCTATGTCCTGAATGGTATTGCTTAGGTTTTCTTCTAGGGTTTTTATGGTTTTAGGTTTTACGTTTAAGTCTGTAATCCATCTTGAGTTAATTTTTGTATAAGGTGTAAGGAAGGGATCTAGTTTCAGCTTTCTGCATATGGCTAGCCACAAGGAAAAAACAACCAACCCCATTAAAAAGTGAGCAAAGGATATGAACAGACACTTCTCAAAAGAAAACATTTATGCAGCCAACACTCATATGAAAAAATGCTCATCATCATTGGTGATTAGAGAAATGCAAATCAAAACCACAATGAGATATCATCTCACGCCAGTTAGAATGGCAATCCTTAAAAAGTCAGGAAACAACAGATGCTGGAGAGGATGTGGAGAAATAGTAACACTTTTACACTGTTGGTGGGAGTGTAAATTAGTTCAACCATTGTGGAAGACAGTGTGGTGATTCCTCAAGGATCTAGAACTAGAAATACCATTTGACCCAGCAATCCCATTACTGGGTATGTACACAAATGATTATAAATCATTCTACTATAAAGACACATGCACATATATGTTTATTGTGGCACTGTTCACAATAGCAAAGACTTGGAACCAACCCAAATACCCATCAATGATAGACTGGATAAAGAAAATGTGGCACATATATACCATGGAATACTAAGCAGCCATAAAAAGAGATGAGTTCATGTCCTTTGTAGGGACATGGATGAAGCTGGAAACCATCAATCTCAGCAAACTAACACAAGAACAGAAAACCAAACACCACATGTTCTCACTCATAAGTGGGAGTTGAACAATGAGAACAAATGGACACAGGGAGGGGAACATCACACACCGGGGCCTGTTGGGGGGTGGGGGGCTGGGGGAGGGATAATATTAGGAGAAATACCTAATGTAGATGATGGGTTGATGGGTGCAGCAAACAACCATGCACATGTATACCTATGTAACAAGCCTGAAGGTTCTGCACATGTACCCCAGAACTTAAAGTATATATTTAAAAAATCTCTCTTTTTCTTTCCCTCTATATTTTGGTTCTCCTTTCTGGAGAACCCTGACTAAGAACACACCTGACATCTAACCATTTATGCCCATTTTATAGATGAGAAAATTGAGGTTCAGAGGTGTTGAATGCCATGCCCAAGGGGATACACCTGGTACATGGTAGAGCCAAGATCCCAGTCCAGGTCTTTCTGAGACAAAACACAGCTTCTTATGCATGAAATCCACAAATAAGAACACAATGACCTACATACAACACAAACTGTACTTCCAATTAAGTAGTTCTCCTTTTTAATCATTCAAAAACTACCTTGGGATCTTACGGTGCATGGGAATCATAATATGTAAATACCTTATTATCCAGGTGATGTGCAAAAGTGTCCAGTAGCACAGAAGATTGGTTAATAGGATGGTGTGTCCCAGCTTTTTACTGCACTTGTACTTGCTTCGAATATTTAGGACCCCTATATAAAATTATCTTCTCCAAAGTCATAATTTCCAAGAAGATCTTATACCCACACTATTTTCATTAAGTAGTCAACTGCAAGATCTTTAGAACCATGAGGGGATCTCAATACACAACAATTTAAGATTAACCATTTTGTTGAATGTAAGATTATATCCCCTCCCCCAAAAGAATGAAATTAAAATAGAGAAAAATAAACAGCACACGTGGAATCCTGAGCCTCTTGATGCCTTTTGCCTTGGGCTAAAGTTCTCTTGTGAGTTGTAAACTTCAAAAGTGTCCTCAAACTGGAACCTTTCCATAGGAAAAGTCAGCAGAAAATATTGACCCCAGGATCAATTGTTTCTGTTTAAGTTACAGATTGCTGCAGTCAAAATAAGCAGCCAGTGTTTGATAAAGACAGCTCCTCTTAGGAAGAATTGTCATCCCCAAACACATAGAGAGACACTCTCTGTCTCTCGATTACAATCATGATTTCCAGAATGGAGAAGATGACGATGATGATGAAGATATTGATTATGTTTGCTCTTGGAATGAACTACTGGTCTTGCTCAGGTAAGGTATTCACCAACCTGGCCACCTGCTCTGGATCATGCAGAGCCATGCTGGCGCCTGTGTCTTGTCTCACTGTGCCCCATGTGCTTGCGTGTCCAGGTTTCCCAGTGTACGACTACGATCCATCCTCCTTAAGGGATGCCCTCAGTGCCTCTGTGGCAAAAGTGAATTCCCAGTCACTGAGTCCGTATCTGTTTCGGGCATTCAGAAGCTCATTAAAAAGAGTAAGTGCAAAATGAAATCTTCTCTACTCCTCCTTCCAATGCTGTCTGCCTTTTGTCAGTTCATTGGATATACTTTTAAGAAATTTTCTCCAGTTTAAAAATGATAGTAGCTAGTCATCTCTTTCATACTGTCTCTTTTCTTTGACAGAGAAAGGATTTAATTACAATTTTTTGTCATGAGGCTATCCAAACCACTTTTGATGACTGATTCTTCTGCTGTATTCTCCTCTCTAACCTTGTCTTCTGGTTCCCTGCAGCCTGCTTTTGTACTTGAAGTCCTCGTGATTCTTTCTGAGGTGTTTTATTAAGAACTTCTCATTTATTGGAAATGAGCCTCCTTTCAAATTCAGCAGTTCTGCTCCTAATACTTAGTGGAAATAATCTGGCTTTTGAGCCAAAGAAATTCACCTTTCCTTGTCAATTTGGTAATAGTCTGTTTCCTCTTAGCTTTGGGAGCTAAAGAAAGAGTAATCACTTGGGCTTCCAATGACTAAGTCTGTGATATGCAAGGAAAGAAATGTAAAAATATCCTTCAAAGGAAATGAGAAACATAAGCAGCAAGTCATCTCCCTTCTTCCTGTTCCCCAGGTAATTTCACTGCCTTATTATCATCTGCATGGGGCTCATTTGGAGGGAGGGATGAACATATTTTCAAGCAAATTTAGGTTAAGGTGGGAGGTAGAGAGGGTCTATAAAGTTGCACATCTTAGGAATGAAGGCTCTGTATAGCCAGGCAGCATGGGAATGAGAATGAAGACATGGCTGAAGGTCCAGGCAGCAGAGGCCAGATGGGCATTGCTTTCTCTCTGTCTGCCTGCTGCCTTCTCCCATCCCTCCTGGACTGACTCTTAGCTTGTTCCTTCTGCTACTCTGTAGAGCGCATGGCTCATGATTTCCTAGTTCTAGTCTCCAAATACAACATATTCAGCGTGATCTTCTTCAGAACCTGGCTCCTAGTTTCTCTTTTCCAAATTTCAAGGGAAATGAACCAAAAGGACCCAGTTTTCTTTTCTAGTTTTATTATAGTTCATGAAGACTATGGGCTATGCTTTTTTTAGGTGCCGTTCCAGAATCATGGCCAGAGTGGAGTCACTTGCTCTGGATGTTGTGGTGTGGAGGCACTGGTCAGCTGCCACACCAAAGGTTGAGCTGCTCCTGGATCAGAATACAGAACCCCCTTTCCTTGCTTGTATTGTATTTCAAATGCCAGTTTCCATTGGCATTTAATGAAATCCACTTGTGGTGGTGTGGAATCGGGGTCTTTTTGCCAACCTTGCAGATGAACAGTTTAAATTTACTTTCGATTTAGCTATTGCTCACTACAGAAGAAAGTTAGCAGTTTATTAGATGAATAAGAGCATGAGGATAGATCCCAAGAGAACCAATTACTGACACCGTGGAAATCTGGCCTGTGGAGATGAGCTATTGTGAGGCACAGCCACCAGAGCGTGTTCTGGCTCATGCGCCATCTTGGTATAGTCACCCAGACTTGAGCCCAGACGCACATGCACCTAAAAATAGATACAATAATATGCGATGTGTGTGACTCTTGATGAGCACATGAAAAATGTTGCCTCTCCACCTCAAGTACACTGCTCCTTTACCTGGAGGTCTGCCTATTCTTGCCTCTCCCTGCCTTTTCTGATTATTCAAATTCATTGGTCAAGCTACAGTCACCGTGCCCTCTTGTTGAGAACTCTATTTCTTCTCCCACTGGAAGGGAGATTCTCTTCCTTTGATCTCTCCTGGTGATATTTTTTCCTATTGGGAGTGTTTCATATTTTGATTTATGTTGTGTGTATTAACCACGTCTTCTATAAACACCCTATAGACGGCTCCAAATATACCAATTCTCTCTACCCTAGCAGACATGAGGGATACACTAAAAGGCAAAGCCCTCAGGAGAGAGTTGAGTGAATAGATCACTAGCACTGGGGTTACAAACAATTCACGAAAGAGGAAATACAAAAGACTAAGAAAGATTTGGAAAGCTATTCAACCTCCCTAATAGAAGAAAAGTGCAGAATTAAAATAGCAATGTGAAAAAGAAGAATAACAAGGTAAAAGAATAACGGTGAAAAAAACATCACAACTGCCACTCGAGAGTTTGTAATTTTGTAAAATTGTATTTGAAAAGCAAGTTGGAAATATGTGTTAAACATATTTACTAGCATGTTAAATGTTAAATTAATAAATATTTAAAACTTTCAATTGCATAGTTTCACTTCTAAGAATATGTTCAAAGCAAATAAGTGGTTTATTCATGAGTATTTGGGGGTACAGTTCAATGGTTGTAGGGAGAAGTGTCGGGCCCTTCCGCTTTGCCCTCAGGTTTGCTTACCAAGCGCAGTGATTCTCTACTCAGACTGCACATCATCATTGCACGGGAGCTTTAAATATTTCTGATGTCCAGGAGGGATGGTCGACTCCTTAAATCCCAGTCTCTGAGGGCGGGACTCATATTCTTAAATGTTCTCCTGCTCATTCTAATGTGCGGTCTGGGTGAAGAACCACTGGGTATTACCAACAGACCTAGATCAAATATTCTTGTAATTGATTTCAAGTTACTCACCTCCTGGGCTCCAAATTTGAGAAAGGAGGAGAAAGGAAAAATCCACATGACTTTAGCACTGATGGTTTTCTTGCTCCAACCTTGACATTAGGCTCACTTGGACTGTTCCCTCAGTGGACACAAGCAGAGAAAGGAAAGGTGGGCACTGGCCCTATGCTGGGGAGGGGGAAGCAAAGAGGACAAGTAGGGCTGTGGTTTCATAGGGAGCAGTTTCTACCAGGGAAAGAGAGGGAAAGGAGATGGGGAGGGAGGGGAAGGGGAAGAAAGGGGAAGAGGAAGAGGACACAGTTAAATAAATCAAATTCATTTCCAATAGTGGAGAGTACCATAAAGGAGGGTAAGCAGGTTGACATGATAGGCCTTGCCTGGGGCAGCAGTCAGATGGGGCAACAGTGTCCTCTGATGCTGCATCTTTGAGCTAAGACTCACTCCAATGACAAGAAGTTCCCACTGTGGAAAGATGTTTTGAGGAATATTGGGGTGAGCTGGCAGAGTCAGTGGGAGGGCCCTGAAGGATGAAAGACCTTGAGAGGGAGGCTGGCTAGAGCCAAGTGAGCCTGGGAGAGAAAGGTGGGAGTGGAGAGCGGTCAGAGAGGTGGGCATGAGTGGGACATGCCTAGGTCATGATTTTGAGGAGTTTGAGGTCTGTTTTAAGGGCAATGGGTAGCCCCTAGGGACATTTGCATTTGCAAAACATCTCTGCTTAACTTGGGCCACCGTAACAAAGTACCACGAACACATAACAAACCATGGTCTAGGTGGTGCATAAAAAACACCAATTTATTTCTCAGAATTCAGGAGGCTGAGGTCCGGGATGAGGGTGCCAGCATGGTCTGGTTCTGGTGAGGACCCTCTTCTGGGCTGCAGACTGCTGATTTCCTGCTGTATCCTCACATGGCAGAAAGAGAGCTAGCTGACTCTCCAGCCTCTTCTTATAAGGATGCTAATCCCACTTATAAGGGCTCTACCTTGAAGACCTAATAACCTTCCAAAGGCCCAACCTCCAAATATCACATCAGGGATTAGAGTTTCACTATACGGTTTGGGGCGGGGGGACAAACAGTCCATTGCAATCTCTCTAGCTGCTGTGTGGAGTGGGGTGTGAGGGGAGAAACTGAGCATGGTGAGATGCTGGTGTGGGGTCTCAAGTCAGGGCAGGGAGGATGCGGGGAGCAGATAGATTTGAGGTACATTTGGAGGCAAAGCCATGCAGTTTTGGGATCCTTGAGGTCTCCATGCCTTTTTTGTGTGTCCATTTTACCTTCCAACCTCTTTGCATTTTTTGGTTTTTGGCTTTCTAAATTATTATCAGCTAGCCATTTCTGATCTTTACTTTTTGTCCATTAATAAGGGATTCATTTGAAAAACCTAAGTGACCATTGATACCCTATTAGTGAGGGTTCTCCAGAGAAACAGAACCAATATGACATGCATACATATATAAATGGATGCATATGAATATATGAGAGAGAGAGAGAGAGACATTGAGAGAGACAGAGATTTATTATAAGGAATTGCCTCATGCAATTTCAAAGACTGGCAAGCCCAAAAGGAAAAAAGAAAATCTGATGAGGTAGGCCAGCAGGCTGGAGATTCAGGGATAACTTATAGTTTAAATCCAAAGGCAGTCTGCTGGCAGAATTCCTTTCTGATGGAAAGATTTCTGTCTTTATTCTATTAAGGCCTTCAACTGATTCGATGAGGCCCACCCACATAATGGAGGGTCATCTGCTTTACTTGAAGTCCACTGATTTAAATATTAATCCCATTCAAAGAATAGCTTCACAGAAACATTCAGAAAAATGTTGACCAAATATCTGGGCACCATGGTTCAGTCAAGTTGACACTATAAAATTAACCATTACAATTGTCAAATGGAATTGCTATGGGTCTTTTATTTTTATATATTTGTATTTCTTTTAAAAATAAAAACCAAAATGTAATCATTACAAAAAGTCAAAAAATACAAGAAAGGGAAAATGAAAAATAACATTCATTATCCATTTATCTGAGAAACACTCACTATAAACCCATGAGAGGATATCCTTTTGGAGTGTTTTTATTCATATGAAGGTATACAATGTATTTTTAAATAAAAATAGGACCATACTGTAATACTGATTGTAAATTCTCATAATTTGTTTCAGCAATAATGCTGGGTTTTTAATTTTCTCCAGTTGACTTCTTTTTTTTTGGAAATGAATTATTTTATTTTATGAGTATCTTGGTAAGTTTTTTTTATTATAGTTTAAGTTTTAGGGTACATGTGCACAACGTGCAGGTTTGTTACATATATATACATGTGCTATGTTGGTGTGCTGCACCCATTAACTCATCATTTAACATTAGGTATATCTCCTAATGCTATCCCTCCCCGCTTCCCAGTTGACAAATGGGATCTAATTAAACTAAAGAGCTTCTGCGCGGCAAAATAAACTACCATCAGAGTGAACAGGCAACCTACAGAATGGGAGAAAATTTTTGCAATCTACTCATCTGACAAAGGGCTAATATCCAGAATCTACAATGAACTCAAACAAATTTACAAGAAAAAAAACAAACAACCCCATCAACAAGTGGGCGAAGGATATGAACAGACACTTCTCAAAAGAAGACATTTATGAAGCCAAAAGACACATGAAAAAATGCTCATCATCACTGACCATCAGAGAAATGCAAATCAAAACCACAATGAGTTGACTTCTTATTGTTCAGCATTTAGGCTGTCCCACATTTCTTGAATTACACAGAATAAAAATTTACTGGCAGAAAGTGAGTTCAAATGAAACAGCAAAATTGTTAGATGTTTCTCCCTATTCTTGAAAGTCCCCTTCAAGATGCAAAAGAGGTTGCAAAGTTATCTCATAGCTCAATAAAATGATCTGTACCCTCAAAACACCCACATTTTCATCTTTTCAGCTAAGCTTTTCTGTTGCCAGTTGCTTCCATCAAATTGCTTTTAGGTGAATTGCTGAAGCTCACCCTGCAGTGGAGGGCCCCAAACAATGGACTTCAGCTGATGGGAGAGGCTTTTACTTTTTAATTTTTTAATGAGACACCGATTTAACATTCAATATATTAAAATTATAAATATATGAGGTAGTAATTAATGGTGAGGTTGAGTTTTTATTTCTACTTACTTTCAGAAAATTCTACTTTTATCAGCACTCATTATGTGTCCTATGTTAGGAGACATAAAGATCCCCGTCCTAAGCTTGGAGTTTTGCCACTTTTTTTCCAAAACAAAATGTTCTGCATGTACCTATTATTCCCTACTTGTAAGTAGTTCTCGCTCTCACAGAAAGAGCGCTGCCTCCATCTCTCTCCTCCCTGGGCAGTACGTTCAATGTGTTGCTGACTTCAATTTGCTGCAAGGTGGGTTCAGAAACTAAGAGGCAAGAAGTGACTTGGATCCTGGGGGTGTTGTCAGGTACTGGACCGTGGCAGGCTCCCCGCTGGCTTCCTGCTGCCCCCTTGTTCCTGCCCCAATCTGTTTACCTTGCAGCAGCCACGGTGATTCACGTGCTGCTCTTAAAACTCTGTGATAGCATCTCGCTGCAGTGAGAATTAAATCTAAACACCTTCCCGTGGGCTCCAAGACCATACCTGACACGCTCCATCTCTCCAAAGTCACAGTGTATGGTTCCTGCCTTGGTCAGGTTGCTCCAGCCACAAGAGTAGGAGTTGTCCCTGCCCCAGGGCATTGGCTCTGCTTTCTATTCACAGGATGAGCTTCTTCCCATCCTTCAAGGCTCAGTTTAAATTTGCCTTCCTTGGGAGGATTTTTCTGGCATTTTCTCTAAAACAGCTGCTTCCTTCCCTCACCCCCATTGCTATGTTGTTGTTTTTCTTGATAGCCCCATAACTATCCGGGATGATCTTGTATAGTTTTCTTTGATATGTCCACTGTGTGGCACCTCCTCTGGAATTTAAGCCACAGGGCATCTTCCCTGCTCTGCCTCTGGTGCTGAACACACAGTGAGTACTCAAGAAGTCACAGGAATTTGTGACATCAGAACTCCCCAGATTTGTCATGGAGTTTAGATTATTTTCCTTTGTGGAAAGGAGAATAAAATCATTTAAACTCGTTCACATATGAGAACTGCTCAAGCAGGAAGCTAGGGCTGGAGAATAGTCTGTACTGCAGAGAGCACTCGTTGCTCAATTATTTATTTCTGGAATTATTAAAAAATTATGGAGCAGTCTTTTAGGAAAATGACACTTAGAAATATGTACAGTTGATTCTTCTTACTTGTAGTAGTTATGTTGTATAAAATCACCACGAACACTGAATTAGCAAACACAGAATCATTGCTCCTAGGGGAAATAGAAGGTTTGGTTCCTGTGAGCCTTGGGTCACAACATTTTCATCAACCCATCAATACTAACCTTGTTTTTGTGAGTTCCTGCTTAAAGATGCTTAAATTAATATATATTGTTGATTCATTAACATTGAACTCATGACCAACAGCACTGTGACTCCTGCCTGAACAAAGCTTACCTTACTCACATATTTTCCATGTCAGCTGCATCACAGCCTTGTGCTTTGGAACACTAGTGGGTTCTTCCACACCAGGCTTGGGGGCCATCATAAACATAAAGCTACTAACAAAAAGCACAAAAATGCAAAAAAAGCCATGAAATAGACCATAAAAAGCACACTTGTTTTCAATATGAGAGTTGAAACAAGAAGGAAGAATGTCTCCTTGTTCGGCTTCTGTTGGTAACATGCACGTTGGATGACTCAAGATTTTTGTCGTTCTGCATTTGTCCCTAGATGATTGCCAAAGTAAGTGCTACTAGTATTGATTTTGGGGTTACAAATAAATTTTAGTGAGTAGGCGAGTTTGCCAATATGGAATCCACAAATAGTGAGGATCAATTGTCACTGTAAAGTGTTAGAAGCAATACTGGCCTTGGAGTTAGAACACCTACATTCTGGTTTCATTTTCGTCACTAAACTATTGTACGACTTTGTTAAGTCACTTTTCCTCTCTGGTCTGCAGAAGAAAGGCATGGAACTAGGTGATTGCTAAGATAATTTATTGCTTTCATGGTGGACAATTCTGTAATTTTTTTCTTATGGGGTAGAAACAATGGTTTATAACATCATAAACTTCAGAAATGCATTGATCACACTCTGAAACTTTATTTTTGTGAAGGTTGAGGTCCTAGATGAGAACAACTTGGTCATGAATTTAGAGTTCAGCATCCGGGAGACTACATGCAGGAAGGATTCTGGAGAAGATCCCACTACATGTGCCTTCCAGAGGGACTACTATGTGGTAAGTGGGAGGAGACCCATCCCAGAAATGAACAAAAGGAAGAGCCTCACTTCTTCCATGACCTGGAGTCACACAAAGAACTTGGTCGCTGCCTGGCTAGCATCTGGCCACACTGCTAACATGTGGACATTGTGTCCCCTGGTGGGGGAAGTGTTACTCCATGGCTGAACATTGAGCTGTGGAGTCTGAGATCCTGAGTGATCCTGACAAATTACTTTATCCCTGGTGCCTCAGTTTCCTGCTTTTTAACATGAGGATGAATTTGTATCAGGTAAAGTGAATACAACACCAGAGACAAATCCCAGACACACTTAAAATTCTCTTACAAAGGATTATGAAACACTGACTCTTCCTGGCACATGTCACGTTCTTTTACCATTGACTGTTGAATGACATCTGTCTTCCCCACTAGTTCAGGCTCAGTGAGATCAGGAACATGGCATGTTCTTTTTCGTGTCTCTCATGACCAGAACATGTACAGCACTGTTCCGTGGTAAGCAGGACCATGAAAACCTAACCCCAAAGGCCAAGGGAGCTGAGAGGCTGAAGAAAGAGGCTCCCAAATCCAGTTTCTCAGAAAAACAAACAAACAAACAAACAAACAAAAAACACTTCATAGGGACTTACAAACAGAATGCATGTCTTGGGTGGAGGTGAGACAGTGGATCCCTGTGCCATTACCTCCCAGATCCAGGGCTTACATATTGTAGGGAATTTGACCCAAGGCCAGGATTTATGGTATGCACATGAAAGTGGAAATCTTAGAGGGATTCCCAGAAACGGGTTAATCAGAAGTCATCATGGCAGATTGGCATCCAAGGTGGAATAGCTTTAGTCTCCACAGACACTTAGTCAACACCCATGGGCAATAATCCCATCTGAACAGGGCAACGCCAGCAGTCCAAAATTTGCTTTCCAAAGTGTTTGCATTCTGAGGTTCAAGCTCGTGGGTTTTGTTACTTAAAAGAGGATTGTTTGATGTGTTATTTGTTTCATGAAACTACTCACTGTGACTCTGTTTTACAAAGGACTCACACCAAAGTGTCACAAGCTTCTATTTCTAATGAAATCTGAGGGCAAAGAAGAAGAGAGTGAAGTCCTGTGGGGTTCTTCGTCATTTCTTTTTGTCCGAATGAAAATTGACTCAGGGCAGCCCAGTTAGCACTCATGGGGGAAATGTTTGCTTTTCCTAGAGACTTGTAATGGGTCAAACAGCAAAGAGATGTTTAAATATTCCATTTGTTTTTGCTTCGGTCTTGAGGAATTTTCATTTTGAAAAAATAAAATGCCTCTGTGAAGTTTTTCTTTGTCATTTCATCAAACCTGACATTTATTTCCTGATTTACTCAGTGGAGGCTATCCCTTTCCACAAGCAGCTGAAGAGAGAACTCACCCCTTTGTCTTTTCCAGTCCACAGCTGTTTGCAGAAGCACCGTGAAGGTATCTGCCCAGCAGGTGCAGGGCGTGCATGCTCGCTGCAGCTGGTCTTCCTCCACGTCTGAGTCTTACAGCAGCAGCGAAGAGGTATGACTGGGGCCTTGTCTCCTCCCAGACCGCACCTCTTAGGGTCTGTGTGGGTTTGTGAAAAACAGAGTGGTTTGCTGGGTAGCTGGATCATCACCTGGGCTTGGGGATGCCGAACTCTGCTGACACAGTGGGATTCTCTCTTGGACACCTACAGCCTCATTGTCCACATCCCCTACTTCTCCCAGCTTATTCTTTCACTCTTGTACGTCTTCTCTCTTTCTCTCTCTCTCACACACACACACATGCACACACACATGCACACACACACATGCACACACACACATGCACACACGCACACATACACACGCACACACACTTGATTTCCCTGGGATTGGGAAATGGCCTTCAAGTAAAATTAGCAAACCTTTAAAGTTTCAGATCTAAGTATGTGGCTTGCTGGCACTGTGGTTTAGTGCAATCAAGAAGGACATTTTTGTTGGACCAGTGTTCAAAACTATTTCTCAGCTCTGTAGTCCAGGTCAGGATACTTGACTTTCATTTAACCCTCATGATCCACGGCTTCTTCATCTGTTAAATGCTAGCAGTCATAAAGACCACCTTATACGTTGTTGAGAAAATCCGGTAAGCTGATGGACATGAAGGATCTGGCTTGGCACTGGGATACTCAATGGATGGCAGGACCCTTATTTTTCCTCAATTGCATTGAAAGTTTGATTTGCAATAATACTGTAATATTAATAATATATACATTTTTTCCTTGAAATTATATTATATAAGTGTCCAATTATTGGCTGCTCTCCTTACTAGACTGTATGTCTCATGAGGGCAGGGAATGTTTGTTTTTGTCAGTCTAGGACAATGTGTGATGCATCACAATGTTTGACACAGCTCACTAAATACTTGTTGTATAAATGCAAGAAAACTGGGGAAGAAATGGACAAGAATATGATAAGAAGAGGCCATCTCTTCACTTTAAACTACGGATAAAAACATGACATATTATTTGTTCATGTGTAATAGGATAATATTATTGACAGATATTTTTAAATATTTCCAACATTATATGGATGATTCTGTCTAACATAATCTTTCTTTCCTTTTTATATTTTTGTTCAGTTTTTCAAGATTTAACTCTGTAGTGAAAATTACATTAAAATATTATAAAATTTCTACTTTAAGAATTACACATAAAAGTTAATTTTCCCATATAATTAATATACTCCTGCCTTAACTATTTCTTCTGGAGGTACATTTTAGAATTAGAAAGTAATGAAACTAATGACTGAGACACTCCTATTGCAGAGGATGGCCTTATTGGTACAAAAAGAACTTCACACAGTTTATTAGGACTTTCTCCACAAAAAGTTCAGTTGAGCACAGCCTTATTGATTGATCCCGTCACACTGGCAACTTTTGAAGGTCAACTCCCAGGTGACCTCTGAACTCATCCTGGAGCCATAGTGGAAGAATCTTCTTTTCTCAGTGCTGGGGCAAGTACCATGGGCCTCCTTTCTTAGACCCTATTGAAATATTTAGGAAGTCAAATACATTCTGCTGTAACACACTCATACACTGTGGCTCAGCTAACCAGAAATGACAAGGACCAAGCTTATCACTTCAGAAGTCTTTTGTTAATCTTGATTTGTGGTTCATATGAGAAAAAAGACAGTGGGGAGGAAGACGAGCACAGTGCTAGCCTTTGTGGAGTTTATAGACACGGCTTGGGGAAAGGTGCCCACTAAGCAGGAATTACCCTGACTATCAGGCAGGCACTGGGGGCCACATAGTGAGAGGAATGCATGTCACCTGGGGAGCAGACAGCTTCCCCCAGGAACTGACCTTCCAGCCAAGAACTGGAAGGCGGGTAGAAGTCAGAACAAACAGGGCAGAGTGTGGAGGGGGAAGGGTATTTCAAGCATAGGGGAAATCAGGTGGGGTACCCTGAATTGCCAGGAAAGCTGGTGGGTTGAAATGGACAGAACTCCATTACAACAGGAATGAGAAAAACATGGGGAGAGAGGCACAAGGTGGAGCTGGAGGAACATTAGCAGTCAAGATGGACTTTGAGGGTCTTGTCGAGGTTGCCTGGCTCTATCCTAAAGACAAAGGGGCTATGAAAGAGTTTTAAGTGTGTGTGTGTTGGGAGCAGAGGAGGGTAACAGAATCAGATGACGAATAGATTGGAACTAGGTAAGAATAAATATGGAGTAAATATGAAATAAATAAGAGGTGAGAGAGAATGCTAACTGGGTCTAGGGCTTAGCAGTGAATGTTGAGAGAAATGGATTCTGGTTCATTTTATGACCTTTAACACCAAATGAATTTAGTAAATGGCCAGCTAAGTTAACGCCTCTTCCACCCTGATTTGGAAAGTGGGTTCTGGTTGTTTGCAAAGCCTACAAATCTGTTGCAGCTTTCTAATTGCATAGTGAAGACCACTCTCTTTTCTTCCAATTCCAAGTTTTCTAAGAAGACTCAGATATTAAGTTAGCCCTTGTAAAAAACTAGATCTTAAAATAAACTCCCTGGTTGCTTGTTCTTAGAGGTTAGGTGATCATAAACATTTTTGAGCAAATTTATTTTTAAAAATTCTCAAATTAAAAAATTCTACAATTCAAAAGAAAAGAAGAAAACAGATAGAGACTTAAGTAATTCCTGGAAACTCTGAAATGAATTTCTTGCATGAAACAGAGAAGAAATGAGAGAACAGCTGGTAATCATTTTCAGTGAAAAAAATGGCGATATTATAAATGTGAAAGACATTAGATTAGGATACATTTAGTCATAGAACAAATAAATTATTGTTGGAAGGAAGAAATAGAAGAAATAAAACTGAAAAAAACTCCCAGATTAATAAAAATAAAGATCACTTGAAAAACATATAGAGAATGTAGAAGAATTTCCAGAGTAAGAAATATAAGGTAAAGAAAAGTGGAAGCCATGGCAAATAAGCCCCAAAATCCAAATTATGACTAATAAAGACTTAGAGTAAGCCTGGTAAGGACATAATGAAAGCCCTGAATATAAAATATTCAGGACTTTCCATGACATAATTTTTAAAAGTATAGTAACAATAAAAAATTGAGAAAATAAATTTCTAAATTTGCAAATATTCTCCTATCGTTAACTAAACAGATAGGTGAATTATCGGTAGTTTTTATTATTTCTTTTTCAATCCCGAAATTGAAATGTGTAGAGGATAAAAGCTTTCCTTATGGTGCATAAGCACTCACTCAACCTCGTACTGGCGCAGGCCCCATCAGGAGTACGATGCTGAAATGGTACAATGTAGTACAGTTGCAGGTTGGAGCTCTCTTTCTCTTTCTTCAGTTTCTAATAAGTGAGCTTGACTTTAGACAAATCCTTCTGATTTGGAGCGGATAGGATGAAGTCAGCTAGGGTTTCTGACACGAGACCCAAAATAAGAGAGAGAAACTGAGGAAGAATGATGACAGGAATTCTGAGCTTAGGGGAGGGGTGACGGGCATTTAATTTGTTTACTGCCTTTCATTTCAAAAGATAGATATTCAACCAGAAGTAGTCTAAGCCAAAAAGAGGTAATTCCCTGGATCACATTCCCAGAAAGGAAGGAGAGAAGTTGGCTTCAGGGACAACTCGACTTAGAGTCCTTCAGTCCTGTATGTGCCACATTCTTCTCCTTCCCCTTCTCTCCTGGCCTCCCCTCCCCTCTGCCCATCCCTCTTCCTTCTCCCCCTCATTCCCTTTTCCCTCTCTCTCTTCCTCCCTTTCCTCTTCCCTCTCCCTCTCCTTCTCCTTTCTTCTCTGAGCCTCCTCCATCTTCTCCTCCTTCCTCTCTCTCTGTCTCTCTCTCTCTGTCACTGTGCCTCCTGCACTCCACGCCCACCCTTGCTGCAGAGAGGCTTTCCCCTTGCAGCAGGAAGTAAAGCCTCAAGCTACTCCAGGCTTATGTCCTCTGTACTTAGGAGGGAAAGGAGGCATTTCTCTCTGCTGCCAGTTAGAGAAACCTCTTGGCATTCCCTCTATTGGCCTGGCTTAGGTGTCCCCTGTTTTTGTTCTTTTATGCATATAACTTTATTATTAATTTATTTTAAATTTTATATATTTACTTGTGTACAATGTGATGTTTTGATACCCCCCTTTAAAAATACATTTTGGTGGAGATATAATTTACATACCATAGAATTCACCCTTTTAATATGTACAGTTCAGTGGTTTCTAGCATATTCACAACTGCCATTTAAATCCAGAACACTTTCATCACGCGGGAGAGAGACTCCAGTAACAGTCGTTCTCTATTCCTCATTCCTCCTAACACTTGGCAACCACTAATCTACTTTGTGTGTCTATGGATTTGTCCATTCTGATCATTTCATACAAATGGAATCATACAGCCTGTATTCTTTTGTGACTGACTTGTTTCACTTAGCATAATGTTCTGGAGGTTTATCCATGTTGGAGCATGCATCAACGCTTCATTCCTTTGTATTGTTCCGTTTTACAGAGCCACATTTGATTGATCCATTCATTCATTGATCGACATTTTGTTTATTTCTCCCTTTTTGCCTATCATAGATAATGATGCTAGAAGCATTCATGTGCAAGTTTTTGTGTACACATGTATTTAATTCTCTTGGAAACAGAATTCCTGGATCATATAGTAACTCTATGTTTAATGACCGTATAGTGACTTTATGTTTAACTTTTTGAGGAACTGCCACATTATTTCCATAGCAGCTGTACCATTTTACATTCCCACCAGTAATGTATGAGGATTTCAATTTCTATACATTTTTGTCAGTTCTTGTTGGTGCCTGTCTTTTTTATTTTAGCCATTCTAGTGAGTGTGACGTGGTATCTCATTGTAGTTTTTTTTGTTGTTGTTGACAGAGTCTCACTCTGTCACTCAGTCTGGAGTGCAGTGGCACAATCTCGGCTCACTATAACCTCTGTCTCCTGGGTTCAAGCAATTGTAGTGCCTCAGCCTCCCAAGAAGCTGGGACTACACGTGCGTGCCACCATGCATGGCTAATTTTTGTATTTTTAGTAGAGACGGGGTTTTGCCATGTTGGCCTGCCTGGTCTCCAACTCCTGGCCTCAGCTAGTCTGCCTGCCTTGCCTCCCAAAGTGCTGGGATTACAGGCATGAACCACTGTGCCTAGCTCTCATTGTGGTTTTAATTTACATTTTTCTAACGACTAATGATTGGCCATTATACATCTTCTTTGAAGAAATGTCTATTCAAATCCTTGCCTATGATTTAATTGCACTATTTGTCTTTTTATTTAGTTGTTTTGAAATATTTTCTCCCCCTCTATGGGTTGTCTTTTACTTTCTTGATGGTGCCCTTTGAAGAGCAAAATTAAATTTTGATGAACTCCAGTTTATCTATTTTTTGTTTTGTTGTTTCTGTAGTCTTACATTAGGTCTATGATCCATGTTGACTTGATTTTTGCATATGTTGTGAGGAAGGGGTTTGACTTCATTCTGTTGCATGTGCATATCTGGTAGTATCAGCACTATCTGTTGAAAAGAATGTTCTTTCTCTCTTAAATTGTCTTGGTATGTGTCCCTTCCCAGTCCAACTACTGTGATGGAGGCCAAGAAATTACCTGACTGTTCAGGACAGGGAGGACAGCCTACCAAGACTCTTGGTAGAAAGACTGCGAGCCAAGCAACCACTTTACTTTGTGATGATTGCATGGACTTTTAGTGGTTTCATGAAAACTTCTTGTGGACACCTTTTCCTACTGAACATATTACAGCGACTTTGTAGAGAGAAAACTCTAAAATTTGATCTAAACTTAGTCTGTGTGCAAGTCTGTGTAACAGGGTTTTGCTTTTCTGGAAGCCGGCAACGTTTGGGAGTACATTCTCAGTCTAGGGGAAAGATCTGTGGGTAATTTAAACTTCACGTAGTTTGCTCCTCCCCATGTGCTTTTTTAGACTTATATGTTCGATATATATAAAGTTATTTAATATAACGTATTGCCTATTTCATTAAAAATGGATTATATAACATATATCAGAGTCTTCCAGATGACATTTACATTTTTCAGTGTCTTTCCTTTTTCTTTCTTTCATGTGCTGACACATCCTGATGCCTGAATTTCTTTAGATGATTTTTGGGGACATGTTTCGATCTCATAAATGGAGAAACAATTATCTATTTGGTAAGTTAAGATCTGTTCTTTTTAACTTTTTTTCTTAAAATAACTCCATATTGCAACTCTTTGTTAGTGAGTCATTTAAAACTAGAAATACATATGTATGTAATCTTGCAACAATTACAGCCATAGAAAATTAACATTTTGTTTTGCTTTTGCTTATTTTTTATCACTAGGTAATAATGATACAACTATTCACTTAGCTATTCCTTTGTATTCACAACAGAGCTTTTCCATACATAATTCCATTTGATGGCCCCAACATCTCTGCCAAGTAAGCAGAGCCAGTGTTGGTTTTCCCCTTAAGAATATCTAGCTGGGAGGATCAGGAGTAAACAGTCTGAATTCTATCGTCTTTCAGCCATACAACTAGATCTGATCATCTCTTTGAATGTCTTAGTTCAGGGAGGAAGGGCTCTCCTTCTTTCTTTTCTTGTGTGGCTTTTAATACAAAGTGGGTTGGGTTAGTGTTCTATGATTTAGGAGGCATTTTTCCTATTAGTGCTGACGGCAATAAAACTCAATGGTGATCTCTCACTGCTTCTTTGCTTAAGAAGCATATTTGTGGCATTAACAGTAAAGTCATAGAACATTCTGGAGCAGTGAGAGGAGTCTTGTCTTATGATTATTACTGTGTTACAGGTCTCATTTCAGACGAGTCCATAAGTGAACAATTTTATGATCGGTCACTTGGTAAGTGATTTCTTTCCTGCTGTGCCACCAGACCCTTTTCTGATCAATCTGGACTCCTGAGAAATCCTATTTCATAGCTGTTTCCTGTTTCATAGGAGTTAAATCTCTGAAATACAAAATATTTTAAGTAAAAAAGGAAAAGAATAGTAATGTATAAACTTGCTTTGCAAATCATTAAAAAGGTAGCCTTGAGGCACTAACTGACTTAAAAGTTACCAAGAGGCCGGGCGCGGTGGCTCACGCCTGTAATCCCAGCACTTTGGGAGGCCGAGGCGGGCGGATCACGAAGTCAGGAGATCGAGACCATCCTGGCTAACACGGTGAAACCCCGTCTCTACTAAAAATACAAAAAATTAGCCGGGCGTAGTGGCGGGCGCCTGTAGTCCCAGCTACTCGGGAGGCTGAGGCAGGAGAATGGCGTGAACCCGGGAGGCAGAGCTTGCAGTGAGCCGAGATTGCGCCACTGCACTCCAACCTGGGCGACAGAGCCAGACTCCGTCTCAAAAAAAAAAAAAAAAAAGTTACCAAAAATCAAAATATCAAATCTGGCTCAGGAAATAAGCATTCACCATTTTTTTTTTCTGACACTCTCTGGAGCATTTAAAAAGTAGCATGAACTCTAATATAATCTCGTATTTTTAAACTAAAAAATTTAATTTTTATGGGTACATAGGAGGTATATACATTTATGGGGTACATGAGATATTTTGATACAGGCATACAATGTGTCTAATGATCTTCTTTTTGCCATACTCAACCAAATTTCTCACCAAATGGATGAAACAAAGTTATTTTGTCCCTCTCCTGTACAGATCAGTTTTCTCATTTGGTCCTCATGATAGCCCTGTCAACCACGTGTGTTACCTGCTTATATAGACGAATAAAGCAGTAAGAACTCATGGCATTAAATGGCATATGCAAATTGTCTACCCTGTACTAATTGCCTAACACAATTTTCTTCTTCAGTGTCACAAACATTCTGTGAGGTAGCACTATGTTCTTTCCCATTTTGTAGGTGAGCTAACTGAGGCTTAGTGAGTTCCTGTAATTTGCTTGTGGCTACATTGCCAATGTAGGATTTTAATCAGATTTGTCAGAATCTAAAACCTGTGCCTGTTTCATGCTGCCTCCCAGAAGAACTGCGAAATCCACCTGATGTTCAGCATTCCCCATTAAAATGAATAACAGAGATATTAACATTTCAATGAGCTCAAAGTCTGACCTTCATTAGGCAAACTCCAGTTTATTTGAAGTGCTAGAGCTTATAACCTGATGCTTGATTTTTTTTAATGCCTGTTTTATATCTCATCCAAGTTGTCACTTTGGGAGAATATACAGTTATTATGACAGCATGACCACTGCTGAAACGTTTTTATGAGCTTTTCTTTTAGAATTGTCTTCAGAATCCATGGCTTTTTTTTTTTTTTTAATCTCTGTACTGGTGGCAAACATTTGCCCTTGGATTTGATGTTGGGAATATTCAAAAGATATTTGGAGACAAATCTGATTAATCAGATTAATAATCAACTTGGGTGTGTTGGTTATCTATTGCTATATATCAAATTACCCCAAAATGTGGCAGCTTAAAACCACACACATTTATTATCTCACAGTTTCTGAGTGTCAAAGACCCAGGAGAAACTTAGCTGGGTGGTTCTGGCTCAGAGTCTATCAAAAGGTTTCAGATAAGACGTTGACTGGGCTGTGATCTCATCTGAAGCTTGACTGGGGTTGAAGGAGCCACTTCCAAGCCCACTCACATGTTGTTGGGAAGCCTCAGTTCTTTACAGGCTGTTGGACCAAGGGCTTCAGTTTCTCACCATATGACCTTTCCATAAGACTTCTGAATGTCCTCAAATCATGACAGCTGGATCCCCCCAGAGATGCTTATTTGAGAGAAAGAGAGAGAGAGAGAGAGAATGAGCAAGCAAGAGCACTGAAGGCAGAAGACACAGTCTTTTATAAACTAATCTTGGAAGTGATATATCATCACTTCTGCATAATCTATTATTAAATACACAGGCCAATCCTGCCCCAATGTGGGAAGGGACTGCCCAGGAGTGTGAATACCAGGAAGCCATCTTGGAAACTGATTATTGTATTGGACAAATGCCATTTGGGACTAAAAATATTATATGGCTATAAATTAATGTGACTTTATATATCTCAGAAGAAATTTCTAAGCCAAAATCTAAAAACACATTGGGCCTGGGGGAGCATCATTGACACAGAAGTGCGGCTGTCTTGGAGACTGCTTTGAACATGATGATTTAATTTAATTCAATAAATGTGTGTGACAAACACTGGGTAGATCCCTTGGAGGACTGAAAGATAAATGTGGCAGTTCCTGCCCTCCAGGGCATCCATGGTGGCTGAGACATCACATGTAGTAATACGGAGTGGGGAGAAATGAGCGCTAGACCAAGCTGAAACACAACACAGGGGAGAAGGAGAGGGAATGGAATAAGGAAGATGAAGTTATCGCACCCTCAGGTATTCTCATGGCAGATGGGTTCAGGTTATGCTTGTCACAATCCTTCTCATTAATTCGTAGTAACATTGTCCACACTGTCTCAGATCTTGATGTGACTGACAGAGCCTATGCTTCCCTTTTCTATCTTTAGGGATCATGAGAAGGGTATTGCCTCCTGGAAACAGAAGGTACCCAAACCACCGGCACAGAGCAAGAATAAATACTGACTTTGAGTAACGGCCTTGAGGTAAGAAAATGCAGGTGCACACAAGTGTATTTAGAAATAGAAGCTACGTGGAGTGAACGCCTTAAAACTGCTGACCTCCAAATATCTGCAATATGCTATTCAAATCCTTGCTTTTCGGCTTCTCTGACCTCCTTCCCAAGACTTCTCCTCAATTGCCTCTTCAATCTCATGCACCCTCAATCTTTTTCCCATAACATTTGTATCTCTTGCCACTGATGTGGTCAAGTCTGTCCATGTGAGGAGCAAACAAACAACAAGGGCACAGCCCGTTCTTTTGGCCCATCTCATCCATCTAAGCAACTGCCTTCCCTCCGTCCTTCCTTCCTTGCTAAACTTTTTGGCACAACTGCGGTCTCTGGTTGCTTCCTCAACCTCCTCACCTCACATCTATGAAATCTCATCTAGCTTCCTTTTCTGGATGTGTACTTTATTTATTATTTATTAATTTATCTTTCGAGAGGGAGTTTCGCTCTTGTTGCCCATGCTGGAATGCAATGGCATGATCTTGGCTCACTGCAACCTCTGCCTCCTGGGTTCAAGCGATTCTCCCACCTCAGCCTCTCTGGTAGCTGGGATTACAGGCTCCTGCCACCACGCTCAGCTAATATTTGTATTTTTAGTAGAGATAGCGTTTTACCATGTTAGCCAGGCTGGTTTCAAACTCCTGACCTCAGGTGATCTGCCTGCCTCAGCCTCCCAAAGTGCTAGGATTACAGGTGTGAGCCACCGCGCCTGGCCGATGTATGCTTTAAATACTGGTGAGCATTCGTATGATCTCCTTAGTTTAATTCTTTCCCTATGCTGTAGATTACTCTTTTATCTCTTCTTCTTGCTTGACTTTAACTATCAATGATGCATAATTATTTCCAAACACATGTCTCTTACCACACTCTAGGTCCGGATCCAGGCCTTTATAACTGCCTCTTGGGTGGTGTTGCCATTGTGTATCCTGGGTGTCCCTGAAACTCAACTAGCTTCCTGACAAGCTCCATTTCTTAATTGATGGCATTACCATCCACCTAATTTGCTCAAGCTAAAAATCTTGAGGGCATCACTGACTCCCCTTCATCCTTCATCTTCTTGGAACATACATTGGGGTCCAGTCTTATTCATTTCACCCCCACATTTCTCTGGCATTGCTCCATCACTTCACTACCATCACCAATGAACTATTGATTGTATTCTTGCATCAGGTTCTGATCCCATACTGTCTACCTTGCTTGCTGTCCTCAGGTTTATCGTGAAACATGGAGGAGACTCTGATCCTTGCCCCATATAAACTAATGCTTGCTTCACTTGTGGGACTGAGCAGAGGTGGGCAACAGCCAGACACTGGGCCAAGAGGAGGAACAGCCTATCTGCCCCAGTTCTATAGAAAGCTAGAGACAGAGTCCTGGTTTATCATACTGGCACTGAGCTTCATAGAGTTTCACATGTGTATAAATTCCCAGTTACTAGGGATGGGATTGGAGCAAATGTAGCTATCATGAAGGGCACACGTAAGAGGAATCTCAAGATGGAATTATAGATGTCGATTCCATGCATAGGTATTTTACATGTGCACATGTGCACACACAAGTTAATAATGAAGTTGGAGTGTTCACGGGCTTTACAGTCTGCATAACACTGCATGCTTTCAGGATAAAGTCCAAACTCCCAGTGTAGCTCACAATGGCTTTCATGAGCTGGGTCTGCCCACATCTCCAGCCTCACCTGGCCGCTCAGCTCCTGAGGCACTGAGGTACTTGCAGCTCCTCTGGCTGCTGCCTCTACTGGGACCAGCCACCTGACTAGTTCTGCCTCACCGTTCAGGTCCCAGCTCAGTTGTCACTTCCCTTTGGAGGTCTACGTTGACACCACAAACCACCACCACTGAATCAGAGATGATGTCCCTTTTTGGGCCTCTGTAGGTTCCTCATCACAGGGCACTGCCATTGGTTGTTTCTTGTCACCCATCTGACTACCGGACTCCCCAAGAGGAGGTCTCAAGGAACTTGAACTGCCACTGTCCCGCAGTGCCCTGCACACAGCCCAGCACACTCAATAAATAGCACTCAGTAAATATTTTTTAAGTGAATGAAATCTTTCACTTTGGGTTCCTGAAATCCTTTTACCAAAAACATCAGTTAAGCATGGTATAATTAATTTTTAACCATTGAAATTTGAAAGAAGTCAACTGACATTTTACTAAAATAGAAGGGAAATTCACCATTGAGCCCTTCTTGGATGAAAGACACAAATGGTAGGTTTTCTTTTTAATGTATGGCGCAACTCTAAATATAAAAACCAGCTCCATACTGAGATCAAGAATCTACTCATTATGAAGCAACAGATGCATCATATTCCTTTTTTATAAATGTAAATGATATCTTTTTTTTTTTCTTTACAGAACATCATGGGTTATGGGCAGGGAGAATAGAGTTCTCAATGGATTGGCTGTATTTTGTTTATTAGTAATATGATAACGTTGGATGTGTATACATATGTGTATTGCAATATAAATTCATCGTTTGATTTTTATGAAGGAATTGATCACTCAAACCATTTATTTTTAAAGACAGCTGCAGCCCTGACCTGAACATTGGATTTGACTGAAGTCCCAGTTATGTCTCTGCCCTCCCATGACCTTTAGCAGAGCAGGTTTCTACACTGTGCTGGGTTCCCTGAAATCACAGAATGAGGCTGGTAAGGCCGGCACAGTGGGTCTAGTGAGGAGGTCAATCCGATGGGATCTGGAATCCACGGGCCTGGTTCTGAGCCTGCTCTCCCATCTGTAATGGTGATTCAGTTCCTTAACCTCTCAGGGTGCAATTCCTTCAAGGGTTTATTATTACTTTTTGCTTTTTCTTGTCCATACTAGACCATAAGCTTCCTTTTTATTTTGAGACAGAGTGTTGCTGTGTTGCCCAGGCTGGAGTGCAGTGGCACAATCTCTGCTCACTGAAAACTCCGCCTCCCGGGTTCAAGCGATTCTCCTGCCTCAGCCTCCTGAGTAGCTGGGATTGCAGGTGCGCACCACCACGCCCAGCTAATTTTTGTATTTTTAGTAGAGATGGGGTTTCACCATGTTGGCCAGGCTAGTCTCAAACTCCTGACCTCAAGTGCTCCACCTGCCTTGGCCTCCCAAAGTGCTGGGATTACAGGCATGAGCCACCATGCCTGGCCGACCATAAACTTCTTGAGGATGCATTCTCCTTGTTAATTATTGCAGTTTTACAACATGTAAAAATATTATTAATGATATGTCTATAAAAAATTATTAAAAATATCTTTTGTCCATTTCATAAGGCTAAGAACAGTGTATAGAATACAATCAATCAGATTGGGAGGGAAGGATGAATGAGTGAATGACCAGAAACAAAATTACTCTTTTGAAATTGTGAGTGTCATTTTTCCACTGGGAAGCTCTTTGAAGGTAGAGACTTGGGCTATTTGTTATGAAATCCCCAGAGCCCTAAACACTGTTCTAGGACTCTTTCATGTTGCCAGAAAATGATTTAATATATGAGTAGATAGTGAAATGTAATATTTAAATAAAATACTCTGAATTTTTTTCTTATTTATTGCTCTAAGGTAGGAAATGTAGAAAATCAGGTCCCAACTCTCATGTTGAAAAAATCTCTTTGAGAATCTTAGACTTTCTTATCTTTGTAGCTGGAATAGTTCTGACTTTTCAATTATGTAGTGGCCAGAAGACCCTCAGCACCCAAACCATAGCTGCATGAGTGATGCATTTTTCTTTATGTCACAATCTTGATTATTAGTGTGAAGTTCCTAAACTATGCCCAAGAGCAGCAAAGGGGGCAGTTCTTATTGAGGCCTTTTGTCAATAAGGGCACAGTAAAAAGAATCATTCTCATGATTTTATCCATTTATTTAACAAATGTTCATTAAATGCCCCTCTATGCCTGGCCTCTGTGCCCATGAATATCACAGCTCTCAAGTATGCCTGGGCCTGTGTTTGGACCCATCTCATACATTCTCTTGCATAAACCTTGGAACAATCAAATGAAGTTTTATTCTCTCTGTTTCATTGAGGAGGAAGCAGAGGCATTTAGAGGCCCCTGCCCTCAGAGATAATGTTGGGATTGGAATTGAACTCTTGATGTCTGTCTGTTTCTAAAGCCTCTTCCCTTTTCCTCCCTGTTTTTCTCATATCTCTGTATTTAAAAAAATAGTATGAGAGGGCAAAACTTCAAGACTTATTTGTTTAAGAAGCATTTGTCATGCGTTGGGTGAAACTAGAAATGTAGTCACCAACTAGATGGCAAAGACTTTAATTGATAGGAAGTGTTAGCAACATATCTGCTTATCATCAACTATGTGGAAGGACCGGTCCCTAAAACCCGCACCACCACCGCCAGCTTTCTGAGTGATTTCCACTTTCAGGTGTCAGACTCATTCATGACAACTTCTTGTCATGGTCTCCCATGACAGCCCCCCTACTGAAGACAGCCAGATGCCCCACGGAAGACAGAAAAGATCCAACCGAGACTCCAGTGGCAGAGACATGGCTATGTGCAGTTGTATTCATTTACACTTACTCTGATTCACATTCACAGGACACTGTATTAATTGCTGCACCAAGTAGAGTTGGTTCTTATTATCTGAGGCAGCTATGGTCTATAAAGTTGCTTCAAACATTGAATTAGTGAATACTAAGCTATTGCTCATATAGGCAATGCAGGGTTAGAATTCTCTGAGCCTCTGTTCCCAACGTTTTCCTCAACTGATTAGTATATAACCTTGCTTTATGTGTGTTTCTGTTTAGATGCCGTATTTAATAGATACTGTTGACTCATTAACAATGAACTCTTGGCCAACAGCGCTATAACTCATGCCTGAATGAAGCTTCTCTAACACACACATTTTCTCTGTAAGGCACATCACAGCCTTTTTGCACTTAGAAACACTTGACAGCACTATACTTTGGGGCTATTTTAAACAGTGACATCATCAACAAAAAGCACAAAAATGCAAAAAAAAAAAAAAATGGGGCACTAAATAGACCGTGAAAAGGACACTTGTTGACAGCAGGAGAGCTAAGACATGGAGGCAGAGCGTTGCCTTGTTTGACCTCAGCTGGGAAGGTGTGGGTAGGTTGACTCCAAGTTTTTGCTGCTCCGTGCCTGTCTGAGAATGAATGAGAAAGAACCATGAGTACTGATTTTGGGGTTTCAAATAACTGTTAGTGAGCAGTGAGTAGGCGAATTCACAAATACAGCATCTGTGACTAATGAGGATTGACTGCTGAGTGGGTTCCTGGCCCCTCGTTTATCCCTAGCTTCTCATTACTCTCCGTTGATCTCTTCTCATCCTGTCTTTTTAAAAACACCATCTGCATTAGTTCCCCAGGGCCTCAGGCAGTCTCTCCTCCTGCACCCGTCACCACCCTGCTCTGTAGCCACTTCACTGCTGTCCTATCCCCATGTCCACCCCTTCTCCTCCTGGACCTCACGGCCACGTTGGATGTGGGTGACCACTCCTTCTTTCTTGAAACCCTCTGACCTCTGAGATTTGGTCCCCTCTCAGGCCAAGACTTCTTACTCTTCACAGACCGGCTTCTTCCTGCTGCCCCTGAAACCATGATGTTACCCAGGGTTCCGGCCTCAGCTCTCCTTCTGCTCATGGCCTTCCCTCTCCTGGGTGATGCCAAGCACCCCCAGGGCTTTGACACCCAGCTGTCTGGGGATTCTTCCCCCTCTCCTCCACACTGTCCCTCCAGCCTGGACTCCAATCAATGGCAGCCTGCCAGACACCTCCGTCTGGGTATTCCACACCACGTTCAAAATGCAATTCTTCCCTCGGAGACTCACTCTTCCCCCTGTCTCCAACTCATCTTCCAAGGTCCCCCAGGCCTGAAGCAGATGCATCTCAGACCTCCTCCCCACCTCACCCAGTTGGTCACCGAGGTCTGCTAATCCTTCCTCCGAAATATTTCACAGCTCTGTCCTCTTTGCGCTGTTGGCTCCAGTTCCAGCTGCACCTCTAGCCTGCTATGTTCAGCATTTTCCTGGTGGCTGTGTCTTGTTCCCCTCAAAGGCACCTGTGCACTGTCATCAGAGTCATCTTATAATGAGTCCGGGGCCTTGCTGTGCTGGAGGATGGGGATGAGCTCCCTCAGAGTGTGAGCCTCAACAGTCCTCGCCCACACACCCGGCAGTGTGTGCCCACTGTCCCCAGCCTTGCGTGCTGCTTCTGTCTCCTGAGTCACATGGGAGAGCCTCACACAGCTGACTGTTCTCCTGGGGTCCCAGTCTGGGTCTCACCTCCACTCTCAGGCCCCCTCTGCTGGGATACAGTATCCCCACCCCATCTTATCCTCCGAGTTCAGCTTACATGTCCTCTTCAGGAACCCTTTTCCTTGGGTTTCCTGCACATAGGCGTCTCTGGAACTGGCATTTACCAAGCTGTACTCTAACTACTTTCACCCACTTCACTAGGTTGTGGGAGATTTTTGAGGTAAAAACTATGCCTCATCTTTGTAACCCCCAGCAAATGCTCAGTGCATACATGTTTACTGAACAGATGAATTGATAAATGGATGAATGGCTGGATGGCGTATCCTGATCTCCAGCCCCACACCCGCACACGGTGGCAGCTGTGGCCACCCTACTCTTTTGCTTTTGCTTGGTTCCTTCCTTCCTTACCTCACACCACAAACACCTTCATAGACCTGCCTGGGGCCCAACACCTGGCTGCAGCCTCTGCTTGGGGTCTCTTTGATTCTTCCCTTTATGAGAGATTTGAGCTTCCTTTCTGGGGTTGTGTATCTGCTCCCCAGACCCAGTCACCTCTTCTTCCTCCTGCAGGTGTCCCTCGCCCTTTTGGTTTGTTCAAGGAGCTGCTGCTTTGCATAGCTGCTCTAGTGTCTGGTATCATCGGATCTGGTTTTGAATAATTCCCAGGAGTCCTGGGTCCCTGGCCTCCAAAGCTGGAATGTGAACGCATGCCACGGTGGTCTGAACCTCACGCTCCTTTTCTTTTAACAGCAAAATGCAATGGAAGGAAGAAAAGTTCCAACAAAGAATGATTTTGTGAATTCTGTGATTTTTCTTCTGATCAGTTTCAATCTGTAATAAATGCCTTATTTTTCCTGTAAGACTTTTTCTTTCGTTGCCTGGTTGCTGTTGTTGTTGTTGTTGTTTTTAAAGTAACATTAACTATGAAATTTTTTGAAGAGAAACTAATAAGATTGGTGTTAGCTAAGGATTTTAGGAGTTGAGGACTCTCAAAGTGACTGGCGTATTTCAGGTCAATTAAAAATGGTTGTAAATTTCTTGTTGTTAGAAAAGCAAGCAGTTCAGTGTCAGAAGAGCTCTGTTTTTCTCTTTATGTCTAATTTTTGTTTCTTTGTCTGTTTTCTTGAGACGGAGTCTCGCTCTGTCACCCAGGCTGGAGTGCAATGGTGCAATCTCGGCTCACTGCAAGCTCCGCCTCCCAGGTTCATGCCATTCTCCTGCCTCAGCCTCCCGAGTAGCTGGTACTACAGGCGTGTGCCACCACACCTGGCTAATTTTTTTGTATTTTCAGTAGAGACGGGGTTTCACCGTGTTAGCCAGGATGGTCTCAATCTCCTGACCTCGTGATCCACCCGCCTTGGCCTCCCAAAGTGCTGGGATTACAGGTGTGAGCCACCGCACCCGGCCTATTTCTGATTTTAATTTTGAAAAATCATCCATGGAGCTCAGAGGACTTTCAGGACAGTGAAACTGCTCTGTATGATACTGAAATGGGAGATGCATGACATTATGCACTGTGAAAACCCGGAGGATGTGCGACACAGAGCGCACACCCTAATGCTCCACACTCGTGTGAGACGTTAATGGTAGAGGAAATTCTGTGGGGTGAGGTTTAGGGTGGGGGAAGGAGCTGTCTGAGAACTCACTGTATTTTCTGCTCAACTTTTTAAGAAACCTAACACTGGTCTAAAAAATAAAGTTTATTAATAAAAGAATTATCTGGTGGCTAAGGAGTAAGAGGTATCACAGTCATCAGTGTCCCCATAAAATACCCTTGTTGCTGCTTTTCCTCCAGGTTTCGCAGTCTAGGGAATCTATAGCAAAGCGAGCTTTCTATCAAAGCAGGTATTGCCAGGAAGAGATCCAGAGGACTGGGGCTTCTGTTCCCCAAGCCACTTAGAAATGTGCTCCAAATTGGTTCCGTTCCTGGAGCCGGGTCTGCTTTGGGGCTGATTGAGCAGTGAAAGAATTTGAGGATGTGAGAATCTCCCAAACTAATCACAGTCTCCTGCTGGGACTGAAACCCACATGCATTACCATGGCAGTGTCTGAAGATATCATGAACCCTTGAAAACTATTTCCTGGATGAATATTACACTAAGTCATTATCAGTCATTTGTGCCTGGGTGTAGATGTGACTATTTAATTCTGCTCCATAGCAAACTGCTTTACTTGTTACAGCTTTTAAATGTCTGATAAGGCTAGTCCCTATCTCACCCTGATTCTTCTATAATTTTTCCAGAACTTTCCTGAATATTTTCATATGCTTATTTTATTTCAACTGTAGGATCAGCTTGTCAGGTTATGAAGAAAACTCTGATAGCATTTCAAATCAAATTAATTACATCAAATTTACAAATTAAGTTAGAAAAACATGACATTTTTGGATTTTTGAGTTTTGCTCCATAAGACTAAAATATACATTTCCATGTACTAAAGTCTTCCTTTATGCCCCTCTGGAGTTTAAGAATTTTCTCATATGTGTTCTGCATATTTCCCGTAAGATTTATTTATTGCTATAATTGTTTTCATTGTTATTATAAGTGGGATCTTTTGTCATTATATTTCATAATATAAAATTGACTAACTTATATTAGGATTTTGGCCTCTCTTCCTGCTGACTTTTCATAGTGTTAATAATAGATTTTCAGCTGACACTCTTGAATATTCCATGTATTACAACCATAACTTTTTCAAATAATATTAATTTTGCCTTCTTTTCATTTTTTTAAACTTTATTTCTTTCTTTTTCCTATTTCTTTGATGAGTCTATTCCAACAGGACTAAATTACAGGGTGATGATAGACTCCTCTGTGTCCCGTTCCATTCTAAAAAGCATTTTAGTGTTTCACCGTGGACAATGCTGACTTCTGTTTTGGTGTACGAGGGTCTATATTTTTAAGCACATTAAAGTTGCATCTGTTCTTCCACTATTAAGAGCTTACAACATAAATGTATATTGAACTTTATTAAATGTCTTGAAATTATCTCATTTTGTTCTTCTTTGATTAAAAAAAGTAGAATGAATTGTTAACAAATCATCTTATTAAACCATCTTTGCTTTCTTGGGACAACCCCACTTGGTCATGGTTTACTACTCTGTAAATACGCCACTGTTTCATTCAGGTTGTTTATATTAAGCTCCCTAAGTGAGAACTGACTGTAGTTTATTCTATGCCGTCTTTGTTTGGTTTTGGTGTCCGGGTTGTGAAGTCCCTTCCATCTCTGTAGTCTCTCCACGGCATCGCCTCCTGTCCCTAAAACCTCCAACACTCTGGTCTAGTAAAGGACCCATCTTTATTATTTTATATATATATATATATTTACATATATATATTTTATTATACTTTAAGTTCTAGGGTACATGTGCACAACATGCAGGTTTGCTACATATGTATACAGGTGCCATGTTGGTGTGCTAAACCCATTAACTCATCATTTACACAAGGTATATCTCCTAATGCCATCCCTCCCCCCTCCCCCCACCCCACAGCCCTTTCCTGTGTCCAAGTGTTCTCACTGTTCAATTCCCACCTATGAGTGAGAACATGTGGTGTTTGGTTTTTTGTCCTTGTGATAGTTTGCTGAGAATGATGGTTTCCAGCTTCATCCATGTCCCTACAAAGAACATGAACTCATCATTTTTTATGGCTGCATAGTATTCCATGGTGTATATGTGCCACATTTTCTTAATCCAGTCTATCATTGTTGGACATTTGGGTTAGTTCCAAGTCTTTGCTATTGTGAATAGAGCCACAATAAACACACGTGTGCATGTGTCTTTATAGCAGCGTGATTTATATTCCTTTGGGTATATACCCAGTAATGGGATGGCTGGGTCAAATGGTATTTCTAGTTCTAGATCCCTGAGGAATCACCACACTGTCTTCCACAATGGTTGAACTAGTTTACACTCCCACCAACAGTGTAAAAGTGTTCCTATTTCTCCACATCCTCTCCAGCACCTGTTGTTTCCTGACTTTTTAATGATTGCCATTCTAACTGGTGTGAGATGATATCTCATTGTGGTTTTGATTTGCATTTCTCTGATGGCCAGTGATGATGAGCATTTCTTCATGTGTCTGTTGACTGTGTAAATGTCTTCTTTTGAGAAGTGTCTGTTCATATCCTTCACCCACTTTTTGATGGGGTTGTTTTTTTCTTGTAAATTTGTTTGAGTTCTTTGTAGATTCTGGATATTAGCCCTTTGTCAGATGAGTAGATTGCAAAAATGTTCTCCCATTCTGTAGGTTGCCTGTTCACTCTGATGGTAGTTTCTTTTGCTGTGCAGAAGCTCTTTAGTTTAATTAGATCCCATTTGTCAATTTTGTCTTTTGTTGCCATTGCTTTTGGTGTTTTAGACATGAAGTCCTTGCCCACGCCTATGCCCTGAATGGTATTGCCTAGGTTTTCTTCTAGGGTTTTTATGGTTTTAGGTCTAATATTTAAGTCTTTAATCCATCTTGAATTAATATTTGTATAAAGTGTAAGGAAGGGATCCAGTTTCAGCTTTCTACATATGGCTAGCCAGTTTTCCCAGCATCATTTGTTAAATAGGGAATCCTTTCCCCATTTCTTGTTTTTGTCAGGTTTGTCAAAGATCAGATGGTTGTAGATGTGTGGTATTATTTCTGAGGGCTATGTTCTGTTCCATTGGTCTATATCTCTCTTTTGGTTTCAGTACCATGCTGTTTTGATTACTGTAGCCTTGTAGTATAGTTTGAAGTCAGGTAGCGTGATGCTTCCAGCTTTGTTCTTTTGGCTTAGGATTGACTTGGCAATGCGGGCTCTTTTTTGGTTCCATATGAACTTTAAAGTAGTTTTTTCCAATTCTGTGAAGAAAGTCATTGGTAGCTTGATGGGGATGGCATTTAATCTGTCAATTACCTTGGGCAGTATGGCCATTTTCACAATATTGATTCTTCTTATCCATGAGCATGGAGTGTTCTTCCATTTGTTTGTGTCCTTTTTTATTTCGTTGAGCAGTGGTTTGTAGTTCCCCTTGAAGGGGTCCTTCACATCCCTTGTAAGTTGGATTCCTAGGTATTTTATTCTCTTTGAAGCAATTATGAATGGGAGTTCACTCATGATTTGGCTCTCTGTTTGTCTGTTATTGGTGTATAAGAATGCTTGTGATTTTTGCACATTGATTTTGTATCCTGAGACTTTTCTGAAATTGCTTATCAGCTTAAGGAGATTTTGGGCTGAGACGATGGGGTTTTCTAGATATACAATCATGTCATCTGCAAACAGGGACAATTTGACTTCCTCTGTAAAGGACCCATCTTTAAACATCCACAGAGGGCAGGTGTGATTTTTCTTTATGGTCTGAATAGAATATTAACTATATATAAAGTAATATATATTAATTTACATATTTTTGTAATCTGCTAATCTTTGAATTCAGCAACCTCTTCCAAGGCTTTTCCTTCCACTTTCTTCTGGAAAGTTGGCAATAATATTCTTCATTTTTATTTCACTTTCTTCCGGAGAGAGAGAATAGTAGCAAACAAATACTAGGCCTGGAATGTTAGATCCTTGCTTAGCAATGGTCATTGGCCCAGGATCGTGCTGCAGTGTGTAAGGGGTACTGGCATCGGAATATTAGATCTTTGCTTGGCAACGATCATTGGTCCAGGAGAGTGCTGGGGTGTGTAAGGGGTACTGGCATTGGAACTATCTCATGTGTTTTAGAAATGTGTCCTTTGGGATGGTGGGAGCCAATTCCATCATTAACCTGGCTACCAGGCCCCAGCTCAGCCCATGCCTTTTCAGAGCACTGCCTTTCCTTGGGCATTAGCAGACCAGTAGAAATAGAAACACACGCAGTAAGGAACATGGCTGTAGGCAGCAACAGAGACGTCATGGAAGATGCAGACGGAGGCTGTGGGACCCACATACTCTGCACCCTCAGCCGAGCCTGTTTCTGAAAACAAACATGATCTACTTCCTTCAAGCCGGAATCCAGGTGTGTCATTAATTTTCTGTTAAACAAAGAGAATGGTGGCTTTTTGAGTGGAGCACACCTGTCCCCACTTGTGGGGTTGCAGAATGTGGTCACTGCCAGGATTCCCTCTCAGCTCTCACCTCTGTAGAAATCACGGCACAATACAAACAATGGAAAGCTCCTCTATTAAAATGTCTGGGTGCCACCGCGAGGCTTGCAGCAGAACAATTTTGGCCTCTCTCCAGAGGCAGGTGTGACCGGAGCCAACCTGTCTGGAGTGACTTTTTTACTATGAAACTATCAGCAGCATGGACGAGTGAAACAATGTTGCATTATTTGGAGCCCCTGGGAATGTGCACACCCTTTATAAATGGACTGTGTTTACCCTCCTGTCCCTTCACAGCTGGGATTAAAAATTGCCAGAGTTCAAATATTTAATGTTCTTTCTTGTTTTCTATCCTTGGAATGTCTCAGTGTCGTCTGACTTGTTGCCAACACGTACACCAGATTGTTCCTCCCTCGCCCAGGTTATCACATGTATGAGAAGCTGGACGGTCAGTTCTTGTCACCTTTGGTGATGTCTTAGCCTGAAAATCAGCCGGTGCCCTCCTCAAGTTTGGAGGCAGCCTCCTAGGGCTATTTTGTTCTATGTTATTTTTCTTTCCAGGTTGCAACAAGATATTTAATTTTGATCATGAGAATAATTTTATATTGCATTTCATAATATGTTATTTCATTTCCTCAGTGATTTTGGAATGTTAGTGGTCACAAAAGGATGTATGTAAGAGAAGTGGGAAAGGGGCAAGTTATGAATTACTCTATAGAATGTTATGTACTGCAAAGATGACAAGTTCTATCTTTCTTTCTTGCTGAAGACCCCTGTCAGATCAGACTGCTTGGCAAGAGGAAGAATTTGAGTGAGAAAGTGGCGTTTCCAGATATTTAGCAGACCAGGCTGAGTCCTGATGTCTAAACACAGGCTGGAAGTGGCGTTGCACAGTTGGGGCGCAGCTATAGTTGCTATGGTAGTGGCTGGGGCCACTGGTCCAAGGAACAGATGAAATCTCTAACTGGGGTGAGCTGTAGGGAGCTTCTAGGATCACACAGGGACAAAGGAACAATGGCAGTGTCTTAGTCTGCTTGGGGGGCAATCACAAGATACTATAGACTGGAATGCTTAAACAACAGACATTTATGGCTCTCACAGTCCTAGAGGCCAGGATATCCAGCATCAAGGTGCCAGCAGATTTGGTTCCTGATGAATGCCCTTTTTCTGACTGGTGGCTGACTTGGTGGCTGACTTCTCACTGTGTGCTCACAGTGGAGAGAGAAGGAGCTCTGACCCCTCTTCCTCTTCTTATAAGGATACTCCCCAATCCCATCATGGAGCCACACCCTCAGGACTTCATCTAAACCTAATTGCCCCCCAAAGGCTTCATCTCCAAATACCATCATATTGCGGATTAGAGCTTCAACATATGAATTTTGAGGGGGAGACAAATATTCAGTCCATATCAGTCATGAAGCATTAGACACACAGAGCAGTTACACACTCCACTGCCCATGGGAGCTCTGAGAGCTAGGGTCACATATGTAGCGGCTGACAAACTTCACCCCTACTTTCCCGATCCAGTGCTAGCCCATTCCCCAAATCAGCCAGGAGTGTGGCTGCTGCATCTCTGGACTCTCACAGTTGCTACAGTCCCAGTTCAGCCCCCCAAGATCACCCTGCAAAAGGACTCCCCAGGGTAAGAACCAGTCTTCCTGGAGGTACCAACAGGCAGAGAAAGAGAAACCTGCTCAACCTGCTCATTCTTATTGATTTTCCAACCACATTTATTTCCATGGAACAGCAGTAGGTCAGTGAGAGAAGCCACAGTCTGAGACCCGCAGATTTCTCAAATGCACACGTTTGAGTTTGCATATATACCCCCAAACCACACTTTTTCTTGTTCCCTCTTTCGATTCCACCTTCATCTGTGCCCTCCACCTCACCAGGATATTCTGTATCACTCCTGGGTGGGGCCCCAGAGCTGACCTCTTCCTTGCCCAGCTCAAGTTTCTACATCTCCCTCCTGGTATTTTTGTGCCCTTATAATGTAGGATGTGGTTTGGGTCCCAGATGTCCGTGATGGACCCCCATGTTTTCCTTCCTTGGTAGTAGATTGCTTTGGCTATTATTCTTTTATGATCCAAGTTATGCAAAGTATCAAGCATGTATTTTCTTAACTTTCTCGTTAGTAATAAAGTGAGCTGAATATTTCCCTTCACTGTCCATTATTGTTTTGTACTATTTGTTGTGCAGACCATTTTATTTCAAATGCTGTCTACTCATTTCTAAAGTCCTATTTGAATGTGACTATATTAATATATTAAATGATCAGTTTCTCAATCAATATTTTACTTGCTAATAGGTTCACCCTGTCCAAACCCTTGGACGGGGAGGAAATCCCTTCTATAAAAATAAAAATCTTGAATTTTCTGATCGTGAAGTTGGAGAGATAGATGAGTGGATACAGAGAGTCACAACTTTCCAGAGCAGAAATCCGCAAGCATAAACCTCTGGGGAAACCATGCCAGGGCAGGGAAAGCTGAGCTGTAATTGATGAATTGCTGATGGATCAGGATGATGGACAGCTCTGAGTTTTAAAAACTCCAGGGGACACACTCAAAAGAAGTCTCCACATATTTGTGTTTCACCCTGAGATGCTCTAGCATCCTCACAGTGAACATTGGAGAAAAATACCCCGAGGAATCATATTTACCTTTCAATAAAAAAATTACAAAACATACTAATAGGGAAAAAACCCTACAGTTTGAAGAGACTGAACAAATATCAGAACCAGAGTCAGATATGGCAGGAATTTTGGAATTTTCAGTACAGGAATAATTTTTAGAACTCCAAAATTATGATCAATATGCTAAGGGCTTTAATGAAAAAAAATAGACAACATCCAAAAGCAGATGGATAATGTAAGCAGAGAGATAGGCTAGAGATAAAAAATATTGAAAGAGAAATGAAGAATGCTGTTCATGGGCTCGTTAGTAGATTGGACACAGACAAGGAAAGAATCTCCAAGTTTGAGGATATGTCAATAGAAATTTCCAAAACTGGAAAGCAAAGAAAAAATGACCAACCCCACTCCCCATCCCCAACCAAAAACAAAACAAAACAAATAACAGAGCGGAGTATCCAAGAACTGTGAGATGACTACAAAAAGCATAACATATGTATAATGGGGCTACTAGAAGACAAAGAAAGAGGGGAAGAAACAAAGCAATATTTGAAGCAACAATGACTGATAGTTTCCCCGAAATAATGTCAGATGCCAAAACTACAGATCCAGGAAGCCCAGAGAACACCAAGCAGGATAAATACCCAAAAGAAATACACCTAGGCCAGGCATATCATATTCAAACTTCAGAAAAATCAAAGATAAAGAAAATGTCTTGAAAGAAGCCAGAAGAAGAAAACACCTTACTTAGAGAGAGGCAAAGATAACAATGACAGGTGACGTTTTCTCAGAAACCACGCAAGCAGGGAGGGAGTGGAGTGAAATATCTGAAATGTTGAGAGAAGAAACCCACTTCTTTACTCTGCATATAATTATCCTTCTTAGGTGAAGAAGAAATAAGGACATTCTCAGACAAAAATTGAGAGAATTTGTTGCCAGTACGCCTGCCTTTGAAAGAAATGTTAAGTTGTTTGACGAGAAAGAAAATGTTATAGGTCAGAAACTTGTATCTATATTAAGAAATGAAGAGCATTGGAGAAGGAATAAGTGGAGACAAAGCAAGACTTTTATTGTTCTTATTCTTATTTGATCTAACAGATAATAGTTTGCTCAGAATAATAATAGCTACATTGTGTTCTAATATATCTATAATATGCTTATGTATAAGTGAAATAAATGGCAACAATGACACAAGGAAGAAGAGGGAGAAATTAGGAATATTTTGTTATTATAAGGTACTTGCATTACCCATGAAATGGCAAAGTGTTATTTGAGGGTGGACTTGGATTAGTTGTAATGTGTGTTGGAAACTCTGAGGTAATCACTAAAAAGAGTAAAGAAAGAAAAAAAAGAAATATAATATGCTAAGACAGAAGAGAAAATAGCATCATATAAAATGCTCAGTTGAAATAAAAGGCAGAAACAGTGTAGAAGACAAAAATAAGAGCAAAGAACAAGTGCAACAAACAGAAAATAGTAACAAATTTGGTAAATATTAGTCCAATGATCTCAATAATCACTTTAAACATCAATTTCCTAAATATTAGATTGGTGCAAAAGTAATTGTGGGTTTTGCTATTACTTTTTTTTTTTTTTTTTGAGATGGAATCTCACTCTGTTACCAGGCTGGAGTATAGTGGCACGATCTCAGCTCACTGCAACCTCTGACTCCCGGGTTCAAGCAATTCTCCTGGCTCAGTCTCCCGAGTAGCTGGGATTACAGGCATGCACCACCATGCCCAGCTAATTTTTGTATTTTTAGTAGAGATGGGGTTTCACCATGTTGGCCAGGATGGTCTTGATCTCCTGACCTCGTGATCCGCCCGCCTCAGCCTCCCAAAGTGTTGGGATTACAGGCGAGAGCCACCGCGCCCAGCCTGCTATTACTTTTAATGGCAAAAACTGCAGTTACTTTTACACCAACCTAATACATCAATTAAAGACAGAGGTTGTTAGAATGGATCAAAATATGACCCAACATCTTGTCTAAAAAAAGCCCACTTTAAATATATAAAGACACGTATAGGTTAAAAGTAAAGCTATGGAAAAGGATATATCATACTAGCACCAATCAAAAGAAAGCAGGAGTCATTGTTTTAGTTTCAGACAGAGCAGAATTCAGAGCAAGGAAAGTTATCCGGGTTAAAGACAGTGATTATATAATGATGAAGGAGTCAATATTCCACGAAAACAACAATCATTCATGTGTATGTGCCTAATGAAAGAGCATCAAAATATGTGAGACCAAAACCAATAAAACTGCTTGGAGAAATAGATGAATCCACTATTATGGTTGGAGATTTTAACATTCTTCTATCAGAGATGAACAGATTCAGCAGGCAGAAAATCACAAAGGACATAGTTGAACTCAATAGCACTATCACTTGGCTGGATATAATTGACATCTACAGACTACTTCATCTAACAACAGCATATTACACATTCTTCTCAAGCTCATATGGAATATTCACCAAGATGTACCACATTCTGAGCCATAAAACACACCTTAACGAATTTAAAAGAATATAAATCATACAATGTCTGCTTTCATACCACAGTGGAATTGAATTAGAAATTAATACAGAAAGATAGCTGAAAAATTCCCCAATACTTGGAGATTAAACAACATACTTTTAAGTCACAAATGGGTCAAAGAAAAACTCTTAAGGGAAATTCCAAAAAAAATTGAACTAATTAAAATGAAAATACAACTTAATTTGTGGAGTGCTGGAAAACTTTCATATGCATTAAAGGGGAACTTTAATGCATATGAAAAAGAGGAAAAAATATCTGAAATCAGTAGTCTAAGTTTACACTTTAGGAAACTAGAAAAAGAAGAGAAAATTAAATCCAAAGTAAGCAGAAGAAATATAATAAAGATTAGCGCAGAAATCAGTGAAATTGAGGATAGGAACTCGACAGAGAAAAGTCAATAAAACCAAGAGCTGGTTATTTGAAAAGATTAATAAAATGTAGCAGCCTCTAGCCAGGGTAACAAAGGAAAGAAAAGAAAAGAAAAGAAAGATAAGAAAAGAAAAGAAAGAAAAGAGATAACACAAATCATTAATATCACAATAAAAGAAGGGACATCGCTACAGATCCCATGGATATTAAAAGAACAATAAAGGAATGCTATGAATAAATCTAAGCCCACAAATTTGATAACCTAGGTGAAACAAACTATTCCTTAAAGGATACTATTTGCCAAAACTTACACATGAAAAAATAGACAATTAGAATAAGCCTATACCTATTAAGAAATAGAATCAATAATGAATAACCTTCCAAATAGAATGCTCAAAGCCCAGATGGGTTCACTGGTGAATTCTACCAAACATTTAAGGAAGAAATTATACCAATTCTCTACAGTCTGTTCTAGAACACAGAAGCAAAGGAAATGCTTCCTAATTCTATGAGGACAACATTAACTTAAAACCAAAACCAAACAAAGAGGTTACAAGAAAATAAAAAATATATAGACCAATATCGCTCTTGAACATAGATGCAAAAATTCTCAACAAAATATTAACAAATCAAATATAATAATGTATAATTAGAATTATTCAAAACAATCCCAGTAAAGATCCAAGGAAGGTATTTTGTGATATCAATACTGATTCTAAAGTGTATATAAAGATGATGAAAACCCCGAACACAGAAATCAAGAACGACAAGAAAGCCAGAAGATTGATACTACTCAACTTTAAGACGTAAGTAGAACTCATCAAAGAAGATATACAAATGGCAAATACACATATGAAAAAATGCTAAACATCACATGCCATTAAGGAATTGCAAATTAAAACAACAATACACTACCACTACATATCTACTAGAATGGCCAAAAACCAAAACACAGACAATTCCAAATGCTCTTGAGGATGTGTAGCAATGAGAACACTCATTCATTACTGTGGGAATGCAAAATGGTACAGCCACTTTGGAAGCCAGTTTGGTAGTTTCTTACAAAGCTGAACATACTTGTACCCTAAGATCAAGCAATCATGCTCCATGGTGTTTACCCAAATGATTTGAAAACTTACACTTGGATATTTACAACAGCTTTATTTATAATTGCCAAAACATGGAAGCAACCAAGTTGTCCTTCAGTAGATAAATGGGTAAATAAACTGTGGCATATCCAGACAATGGAGTATTGTTCAGTGCCAAAAAAAAAATGAACTATTAAGTCATGAAGACATGGAAAAAAACTTAAATGTATGTTACTAAGTGAAAGAAGCTAATCTGAAAAGACTACATGCTGTACAATTCCAACTATAAGACATTTTGGAAAATGCAAAGCTATGGAGACAGTCGAAAGATGGGTGGTTGTGAGGGGTTGGGGAGAGGAAAGGGTGAATAGTTGGAGCACTGGGAATTTTTAGGGCGGTAAAACTCTTTTGTATGATACTACAATGGTGGAGAAATGTCATTATACATTTGTCCAAACCCACAAAATGCACAACATTAAGAGTAAATCCTAATGAAACTATAGATTTGGGGGGATGATGTGTCAGTGCATGTTCGTCAGTTGTAACAAATGCACCACTGTGGCGTGTGGTTGTTGATCTCATATGAGAGAGGCTGAGCATGCATGGTAGCAGGGAGTATACAGGAACTCTGTCCTTTCTACTCAGTTTGACCATGAACCTAAAACTTCTCTGAAAATTGAAGTGTATTTATTTTCAAAGAAATAGCGTCACCCAATGTCATGATTCATGTGACACATTTGGGGTTGGGGGGGCAGTTGGTAGTTATACTTGTATTAGTTTCCTATTGCTGCTAAACAAATTGCCACAAACTTAGTAGATTAAAACAATTCAGATTTATTACCTTACAGTCTTGGAAGACAGATATCTGAAATGGGTCTCACTGGGCTAAAATCAAGGTGTTGGCAGGGCCGGTTCCTGTGGGGGCTCCAGGGGAGAATGTTTCCACGTTGTTTCCAGCTTCTAGAGGCCACCTGCGTTCCTTGGCTCATGGTCCCTTTCTCTGTCTTCTCCATGAGAAATTCCAGCCTTGGTTTCCATCATCATATGGCTGGCTTTCTCTCAGACTCTGACTCTCTTCTCTCCTTCTTCGAAGAGTCCTTGTGGTTACATTGGGTCCACCTGGATAATCCAGAATAATCTCCTCATCTCAAGATCCTTAACCTAATAAGACCTTCCTCTTTTACCATGTAAGGGAATTGTTATGGACTGAATTGTGTCTCCCAAAACCCGTAAGTTTAAGTCCTAATCTCTGGTTTCTCAGAATGTGGCTGTATTTGGAGACAGTGCCTTTAAAGAGGAAACTAAAATAAAGTGAGTTCATATAGGTGGGTCAACATGAGTAGCGTCCTTATAAGAAGATAAGATTAGGACACAGACACACAGAGGAAAAATGATGTGAAGACACAGGGAGAAGACAGCCACCCACAAGCCAGGGAGACAGGCCTCAGGACAATCCAAACCTGATGACACTTTGATCTCAGACTTCCAGCCTCCAGAACTGTAAGAAAATACTTTTCTACTCTTAAGCCACCCAGCCTGTTGTATTTTGTTATGGCAGCCCAAACAAAATGGAAGTAGCATATTCACAGATTCTGGGGATGAGGATGTGAACACCTTTGTGGGTGGGGAAGGCATTTTTCAATCTACCACAACCACCACAAACCATCCAAATGGCTGCCACGTGTTGAATGTTGCAGGCCAGGCAGGAATCTTACATGTATTATATTATTTAATTCTTAAAACAACCCTACTGGGTAGCTACAATCACTATCCCAATTTTACAAATAAGGAAAAGATGACTTAGAGAAAACTTGCTGCATTGCTAGTAAGAGGCAAAACCAAGACTTAACATTTTAGCTCTCTGGTTCCTATCTTCTCCCCTGTATTAAAAGAAAAAACAATCAATGGAGTTGCAGCTCTCTGGATAGATATGAAGCAAAGGAGATGATAGCCACACTGCTGGCCTGATATACCTCTCTGGCTATCAGATGTTGTCAGTGTTTGCTTCTTTATTTTTTTTGTTTTTATTTTTTTTTTGAGACCGAGTCTCACTCTCTCGCCCAGGCTGGAGTGCAGCGGTGGGATCCACAAGCTCCGCCTCCCAGGTTCACGCCATTCTCCTGCCTCAGCCTCCGGAGTAGCTGGGACTACAGGCGCCCGCCACCATGCCCGGCTAACATTTTGTATTTTTGTAGAGACAGGGTTTCACCATGTTAGCCAGGATGGTCTCGATCTCCTGACCTTGTGATATGCCCGCCTCGGCCTCCCAAAGTGCTGGGATTACAGGTGTGAGCCACCGCACCCGGCCCAGTGTTTGCTTCTTACAGAATGATTGCAAGCCCCCCTTGCAGTCCTGCCTGCCTTTCTAAAAAATGTGCATTGAGTGGCTTCATAAGGAAATCCAGAGACCTTGGTTCTCTGAGTCTGATGCAGCTACAGAAGCTGTGCAGATGCGGGTGTGGAATTATTTTACCCTAAAGGACCCGGTTAAACACTCACACTTTTGCCTAAATCCTAGACTGGAGGCCCGAAGTTTTCAGTTCATGAAATTAGACAAGGAGCTGGGGTTAATTCCAAGTTTCCCTTTGCCCATGACCCTGGCATTCTTTCTTTTGACATCCAAATAGACACTCCCTTGGCTTCCACTCAACAGAAAACTGGCATCCTGAAAAGCCAGATAAAACCTGTCTCAAAAGGGAAAACAAAATTAATGAACAGACAGGAAATCTGAGACTTATTTTTCTCTGAAGTAGGATGCGGGGGAGGTAATGGCTTTGTGAATAAACTGGAGGAGGAGGGAGAGAGAAACAAAGCTGTGTTTCCAAGGTTGATTCCCCAGCTGCTCCGGGTGTTTCGAGCTAGAGGGCACTCAGTGGCAGAGTTTGTTAAGCACCGTGGCTCCGTGGGCTCCCAGGGCCCCAGGCTCGTGGTGACGAGAGCAAGGCTTGGTATTTTCTCCAGGTTCCAGTCAATTATCACAGTTAAATTGGAACATGCATGTCCTTCTGTGGACAGAAGCGCAGGAGCTGCCGCAGCTTCTTCCAAAATAGATCTCTCCTGGCTGCTGCAGCTGCTGACGTCTTCCTGCATCTCTCAACCTGCTCTTCCTCTCCTTTCTTCCCACCACGCCATCTCCCCTCGCCTGCTTCCCCTCACTCGGACTGGGGCCCGCTGGGACATCACCCAGTCTACCACCCTGGTGTCTCAGAGGGTGGGTGAGGTCACTGTTTTCCATTCCAAACCACACCTGGTGTTAGGAACATTCCATTTTCAACTCTTCACTGGTTTGCTTCTGTGGGGGCAAACCTCAGATTTTCAACAAAATGCATTACATTGTAAAAGGATCCTTCAGATTACAAAAAAAAAAAAAAAAAAAAAAAAAATTCACCAAGAATCCCACCACATACATTTTGTGTCTCTTGTGCTCCCTTTAAAATCTATTGTGGAAATCCTCCCCTCACCAAGAATGGGAATACTGGCTGACCGTGGCTACTCTCAGATAATTAAAAGCTCTGTGGTCAATTCCAGTGCTAAAATAGACCCACGTCTTTAATTAGGAAGATGCCATGTTGCAGGATACATGGGCATAGTGCATATCAATACACACATATTAGCATATGTCCTCAATACAGTCAACACTCTAAGCCAAGTATCACATTTGTTGCCTCTTCCTTTCAGTTGCATTTGCAGTTGAACCTGCGAAGGGGAAAAGGAGGTGGTTCTGTTATCCACCCTCACCCTGCAAGCACAGGCTGGGGACCGGACAGTTTGCAGGGGACTGGGTAGCTTGGTGCCCTGGCCCTGGCAGACGGTAATCTGGTTCTTCCACTCAGGGCTCCTAAGAAATACCCTGTGTTCCCTTCTCCCTGGTGTTCTTTTCCCCTGGGCTTAGAGTGGCCCCAGCTGCATTCCAAATATTACCTGCAGCTCCTTGCTCAGCCCCAGGCCAACCTGCAACACACCTGCCCTCCTTCCCTGTGTCTCTTACCCCTCCACACTTCATGTGAACTGACTCAGGATGACCCCATCTCGTCCTGGGTTAAATAGTGTCACCCCAAAATTCATATGCACGCAGAACCTCAGAAGGTGACATTATTTGGTAATAGGGTCTTTGCAGATGAAATTAATTAAGTTTAAATTAGTTAAATTTGTTTAAGATGAAATCATACTAGATTAGAGTGGTTTCTAATCCAATAATAGGTGTCCTTATAAGAAGAGAAAACAAAGATGCTGAGGCAGAGGAAAGAAGGCCGCGTGATGATGGAGGCAGGATTGGAGTTGCACACCCACAAGTCAGAAAATGCCGAGGGGCGTTGGAGTCGCTGAGAGCTAGGAGGGAGGCATGGAACAGTTTGTCCCTCAGAACTTCCAAAGGAAGCAATCCTGCCAACAACCAGATTTCAGACTTTCAACCTCCAGAGCTGTGAAAAAATTAATATGTGTTGGTATAAACCCCTCCATTTGAGATAATGTTTTATGGCAGCCCCTGGAAGAGAATACACTGGCTTGCTCCCCACTTGCCCACATGTAGTCCCAGGAAGCACCCATGCATCGTTTGTCCTCATAAACCCTGGAGGGCAGGCTGGTCCTCCTAGCGCAGCCCTCTCCTGGCCCTTCCTCCAAAGTGCTTGCACAGCTCTGCTCTGGTCCCTCAATCTCCTGGTGGCAGTTGGATCCCCGTCCTCTGTCCATTTTCTCCGTCTCAGTTTTGGATTGGACACCAGGTATCACTAACTTCAAATGGTCCCCTTGAAGCTCCCTCCAAGGCTATGGCTTAGCACTAGCATCCGCTTCCTTTTCCCCAAGGGTGGGCTTCCACAGCAAGGAAACTGTTCTCTCCAGAGATGTCTTCACAGTCTGTTCTCCAAAGACTCCCTCCCTCTGGCCCCTTTGCAAATCTGTGGTCCTGCCAAGAACTCCATGCCATGGGCCACAAGTTCTCCTTCATTCCCTTTGAAAATTCTGCATATGGGCTTAGAAGCAGGGTCTTTTTGGTCATTTTGGTTCCCCAGGCCCGTCTCGCATCCTGTTACATTTCTATGTTCTTCCACTTTGGAGGGAGGACCGTGTATAGTAATATCTACTGCCTTTCTGACTCGTTATAGTGGGTTGGCTTGTGGTCCCCTCATTCCCCCTCCCCAAAAAACATGTCCAAACAGAGCCTGTGAATGTGACCTCAGATGGGAAAAGGGTCGTTGCAGATATAATTCAGTCCAGGATCTTGAGATGAGATCACCCTGGGTTTAGGATAAGCCCTAACCCAGAGACAGGTGTCCTTATTAGAAGAGGGGAAGACACAGACACAGAGAAAAGAAGGCAACGTGACCACAAAAGCGAAGGTAGCAGTGATACTACCAGAAGCCAAGGAACACCTGGAGCCACTGGAAGCTGGGGCAGACATGGAGCATCCTCTCCTAGAGTCTCGGGAGGGAGCATGTCCCTATAACACCTTGATTTTGGACTTCTGGCCTTCATAATTGTGACAGAATACATGTCTGTTGTTTTAAGCCACCCAGTTCATAGTACTTTGTTTTAGTAGTCACAGAAAACTAATACCCAAAAAATATATATAAACATTTTTCCTAATGGCAGAACATTATTCTGCAGTATGAGGAAGCCAACCTATTCTTTATCATAAAATATTTAATATTTGAAAATTGAACTACAATAACTAATAAGAAATGAACTACACTTGAACATACATTTTGAGTATCTGACCATTTCCTTAGGAAATTTTCCTAGAGATGGAATTACTGGGTCAAGGGATACACCCTCTGCATTGGCGCCATATGTGCCTCTCTTGCCTGAAGCCTATTGCTCAAAGCCTATAATTTCCATAAATATTATTTTCTACTAGTTGGTAGAAGACATGTAATAACTATGATTCATTTATATAACAATGATTTCAAATGAGTCCTTGTGAGCATGAAAAACGACCATCTGAAAACCAGGCACAACCCAGTACTTAGGCTGTCTGGGTTACCCATTTAATATATTTTAGTCACAATTAGCTCACATCCCTTAAATGTGGTGTCAGATGTGTATTTAAAAATGTGCTTCTTTGTGGCTTCTCTTTTACTGGTCTCAACTCTAAAAGCAAATTCTGAAATATAGCAAACTATTCTTAAGGACCATGAACAAAAGTGGTTTGGGTCAGCTCCCTCCTCATTCTTTAATGCCTAATAAAATAAATCCACCAGCGGTGGCAGTAAAGTTAGCTCAAGAAGGCTTTGAGCATCTTTGTTTTGAAGAAGTCGGCCTAGAAGAACTACTGAAAACTGTTCATCTAGAGTCAAAGGATCTGGGATTCCACTTGTATTTTGCTAACTTTTAATTATTTTTTCCTTGGGAGTGTTTGTGAGTCACTTAAACTTGGTGACATATTCTGGGCAACAAGGACGGTGGGCTAAGTAAACGCTAAGACTTCCAAGGTTTGATCCTCCTGCTGACGTTTAAATGGCCCACGTGAAGGCCACTTGCACATCCGTTTCCAAGTACTGAGGCAAATATGTCTGAACCACATCGTGTGGACAAGTCATTCCATGTGCTCTGCTCAAAGACAGTATTCATAAGTTAAGCCCTTGCTAAAATAATCATCATAAAGGTCATAATTATATTAAACAGATGCAATTATACCAGGAGCTGAGCTTGCTTTTTTTTTTCAGTTGAATAAAACATTTGATTGTTATATAAACAACTATCTTGATACTCAAGGTTATAATTAGAAACAATATAATAAATCACGAAATTATTACCCAACTAGCTATTGTGCTGAGGCACAAATACTAATTGCAAGTTTATAGGTGCCCTATGGCCTCTCATAAGCTTATAAAAAAAAGTCTGTGTAATTTTAACTCAGGGTCAAAATTACACAGATTTTTAAAATAATATTAAAAATTTAGTCTAGAAAGAAGTTGATTAGTATAATCAAATAAGAAAAACATTATTACTTTGGCCAATAACTATTAAATAACACTCCTTGATTCTAAAAAAGAAACACAAGCACACACGCACCCATTCGTACACACATGCACACACACACCCATTCATACACACATGCACACACACACCCGTTCATACACACATGCACACACACACCTGTTCATACACACATGCCCACACGCACCCGTTCATACACACATGCACACACACCCGTTCATACACACATGCACGCACGCACCCGTTCGTACACACGCGCGCGCACGCACCCGTTCGTACACACGCGCGCGCACGCACCCGTTCGTACACACGTGCGCACACGCGCATATGAACACATGCACATGTGCACACACACTAAAAGGACAAAGCAGATGCACAGTAACTCTTTGCCTTCCTCTTTCTAGCATCTTTTTTCCCAGTGTCTCTTCTTTAGGAAGAGATAATACCACCATATAGCATGAAGAGAGGCTGTCTTAGAAAAATTGTCAGGGAGAGGATGATATAACATCCCTTTTGAAGTATATGAAAAGCTAAAAGACATTCGTCCTTAAGTTGCACACAGTATCACGAGAAGGCCCAGGGACGGTTTAACTAAATTATTTGGAATTAGGTTTCTTTAATAGCATGTCTCTAGTTTGGTTTCCTTGATTTTTCTAAGTTTTAATTTTTTAAATTGTTTTACAAAACTTGTTGACTCTTTAGAGTTAGATGAAACTTTAGAGACCTTCTACAGTAGATGCACAAATTCTATTCCAACATCCTTTCTGTCTCTTTCACAGTTTGGGCCAATGTGGTCGCAGCCAGTGGTGGGAACACCAGCTCCTTCCAGTGACTGGTTCAGAAGTGGGCCCATGAGTCTATGCAGGCCGGGGTTGAGCAAGAGCGAGTCTGCTGGAGCCTGCTGGGTACATTTTCCTGCTTTATGGGTCTCTCCTTCCTCTACAAAGCTGAAGATGAAGTTGCCGCCTGGCAGAGGGCAGAGCTGAGAGAATCAGAGAGCCAGAGCCACAGGGTTCAATTAAGCCTCAAACCCATCCTGCACGTCCAGAGCCAATGCATTCTTTACTGTTTAAGTCATTTTGGGCTGCCTGTTATTGCAAAAGTGTCATAAGTGTGATATAATATCATGTTCAATACATTTCATTTTATGCAAGAAACCAGAGTCCAACAGGCCAAGGCTAAAGGACTTGTCCAGGATCATTGGTTGTTTAGAGCAAGATCAGAAACCAGGACCCAGTCTCCTGATAACAGTCTACCGTTCTTTCCATCTCACAGTCCACAGTCCTTACGAGCTGGAGCAGGTCTTCCACACACCTTTCTAAACACGCTGTGCTTTGGTGGATAAACAGGCTTCTCGGAGAGATCTTTAATGGTCAGAGAAAGTGGATAAGGTCAGTGAGGCAGCATTCGTTTGGGACATCATATCTTCATAACCCAACTTATTGAGGTTTTTCTTTTCTTTTTTTTGAGACAGGGCACCAGGGTGCTGTGGCGCGATTATAGTTCACCACAGCCTGGAACTCCTGGGTTCAAACAATCCTCCCACCTCAGCCTCCAGAGTAGATGGAATTACAGGTGCCTGCTACCATGCCCATCTAATTTTAAAAAATTTTTGTAGAGATAGGGTCTTGCTATGTTGCCCAGGCTGGTCTCAAACTCCTGGCCTCAAGTGATCCTCCCTCCTTTGCCTCCCAAAGCACTGGGATTATAGGCTTGAGCCCCCTCGCCCAACCTGACACCTTTCTTGAGGCTTGCAGAAGCACCAAGGTGCCTGCCTGTGACTGGCCAATAACATTTTAGCATTTTGATATGGGCAGGCATGCTAATTGAGAGTCCAGTTCTCCAGTTAGTTCTTGCTTTTTGATTGGAATGTTCCTGCCCATTGCTGTTGGAATGCTCAGAAAGGGCCTTGGCCGCCTGAGGACATCTTCCTCACATGCCTGCTCTAGCCTGTGCCTCCCCGGGGAAAAGGAGAGGACCAGGGAAGCCTGTGGACATCCCTTCCTCCCACAGGCTGGGACACTTTTCAGAGTGGGTGAATCCACTCTCTTTTATCTCTCTCCTCTTTGTGGCTTACATTATTCTTCCCCACTCTCCTTCCCTCAGTAACACACCTTTTTGTTGTTGTTGTTGTCGTTGTTGTTGTTGTTGTTGTTCCGGGCAATATATTGAAAACAAAGGTTACTAGACGGCAAATCAGACAACTTGCTTTAACATCTGGAAATGACTTTGAACAGAGTAACTCAATGTCTCCAGGTTCTGCTCACACATCTGAATATGAAAATAACAACATCTGCCCAGCATATTTTTCATCTGAGCTGCTCTGCCCCCCAACCTCGTTGCGGTGATCAGTTCTCCAACACGTTTTGGGTAACTACTATGTAAAAGACACATTGCTAGGGAGGAAATATCAATGTAAATTGTGGAGCATTATCTAAATGTAAAGTCTCATTACCATTAATAAAACACTCATCTGGAAACGATATACAACATTTTATTTCTTCTTCAACTACTGGTCCTTGTCCACCTCCATAAACTTCCCAGCTCTTCTATTACTCACATTAGAGAGAAAAACAAAATGCCATCTTTTTCATGCTCTGTCACCTTCCTCCACTGAGCAATAACCATGTCGACCGGCAATATCAGAAAGGTCATCCGGTGAAGTGTTCACTCTGCAGTTGTGCACCATTGGGTTTTGAGAGTGCTGGCTAAATATTTTAAGTGATGGATGTCCCTGCCACTTCTCACTTTTCATTTTTTATTTAATCAGTCTCACATGGATCAGGAAAAACACAAACCTTTACTCCCCGTGAAAACACTGTAGTCAAAACAGATTAAGCATGTTTAACTCAGGCTACGGTAGCATGCTAGTAAAAAGCATCCCTGGTATAGGCTATGAATTGAATTTCTCACTGCCCCCCACCGCCCCACTAAAAGAAGAGATATCTAAGGTTCTAACCTTTAGTACTTCAGAATGTCATTTTGTTTGGAACTAGGGTCATTGCAGATGTGACTGGTTAAACTGACATGAGGTCATTCCGGACTAAGGTGGGCCCCTAATCCAATATGACTGGTGTCTTTATGGAAAGAGGATCTGTGAAGACAGAGCTGCACAGGGAAAAACCACGTGACAACAGGGGCAAGATTCGAGTTAATGCAGCTGTAAGCCAATAAATGTCAAGGATTGAAGCAACCACAGAAAAGGGAAGTATTCTCCTCTACAGGTTTCAGAGGAAGCACGGCCCTGCCAATGCATTCATTTCAGATTTCTAGCTTCCAAAACTGTGAAGCAATACATCTCTGTTGTTTTAAGCCACCCAGTTTGTGGCACAGTCATCCCTCAGTATCCCTGGAGGATTAGTTCCAGGTCCCCGCATGGATACCAACATCCACACATGTTCAAGTCTTTTATATAAAGTAATGTAATATTTGCATATGACCTAGGTACATCTTCTCATATACTTTAAATCATCTCCAGGTTACTTGTAATAGTACCTAACACAATGAAAATGCTGTGTAAAGAGTTGTTCTACTGTATTGCCCAGGGAATAATGACAAGAAAAAACTCTGTACATACTTCAGCACAGATACAGGCATTCATTCTTTTCTTTCAAATATTTTCGATCCATAGTTGGTCAGATCCATAGATACAGAACCCACAGATATGGAGGGCTGGGGATACTTTGTTATAGAAGCTCTGTGAGACTAATACAGTATAGAAGAAGTTTGAGAAAAGGAGGTTTTCCAAATGCTGCTGTATTTAGCTATCTATTGCTATATAACAAATCACTACAAACTTAGTCACTTAAAACAACACCCATTTCACAATTTCTATAGGTCAGGGACCTGAGCATAACTTACCATCTTCTGTTTCAAAGTCTCACATAGTCTACAGTCAAAGTGTTGGCCAGATGTCTCATCTGAAGGCTCAATTGGGATAGAGTCCGTTATACACTGGTGGTGGGGCCTGGTCCTAGCTGTAGTTAGTGTGCAGGTGACAGAGGGGGCTGTTGGGTAGGCTCTTAAAATCAGCAACAGAGGCTCATCTATCTTCAGATACTAAGAGAAAGGATAGCTTATCTTAATCTAATAGGTTAAAATCTGTAGGGACGGCTGGGCATGGAGGCTCACGTCTGTAATCCAAGAACTTTGGGAGGCCGAGGTAGGCGGATCACCTGAGGTCAGGAGTTTGAGATCAGTCTGGTCAACATGGTGAAACCCTGTCTCCACTAAAAATACAAAAATTAGCCGGGCATGGAGGCGGGTGCCTGTAATCCCAGCTACTCAGAAGACTCAGGCAGGGAGAATTGCTTGAACCCAGGAGGCAGAGGTTGCAGTGAGGCAAGATCAGGCCACTGCACTCCAGCCTGGGTGACAGAGTGAGACTCTGTCTCAAAAAAAAAAAAAAAAATCTGTAGGGACAAAAGAACAGAGTATATTTAATGTAGGTAAACTGTGGCTTAAACTAATACTACATGTTTGGGTATCTTTTCTGTAGTTGATATATTTTTGGAAATGTAATATTTTTGACCATGTCAAAATAAGATAGATTGACAACTGAAGAAATGAAGGCTTCTTGTCATTTCCCTTTGTGATATTTTAGCGAAATCCATGGTAAGACCTCAGTCCTCTGAAATGTTGGGACTGTAGGTGAAAGCAAAAACAACAGCAGCACAGCTGACATTTAACATAAAATTGTGTGCCCAATGCTTGTATTTACATACTCAATTACTTTCCCAGAACATGCATGTTAAGACATATATCTATAATTTTACATATATATTGAGCCTGCACTATATGCCGGGGACTATGCTTGTCACTGGAGATATGGCAGATAACAAGACAAGCTTTGCGGTTAAGATTTAAAGGGATAAATAATTAAATCCCTTGTCCTCAGAGTGCTAAATTGTGTCACATAGAAACATAAGTATCAAGTATGAATAAAAACTGCTTTGTGACTGATGGATTAGAAACTACAGTGCGATTCAAAGTCTAAAATTGACTTCCTACTTCTCCATGGATGTATAGTGGAGACCCCATGAATACTTCTGCCCATGGTAAAGTGGTGGGGAAAACCTTTGTGGTCTGTAGGTTGGGGGAGAGTGATGAGAGATGGAGAGACAGAGACAGAGGGACAGGCAGACAGAAAGAGAAAGGGACAGAGACAGAAAGAGACAGAGGGAAAGAGGGAGACAGAAGAAGAGAGAAAGGCAGACACATACACACACAGTCTTGTTCAAAGTCTCTTCCCTTTTATCCTCCAGGGAGCAGGCATGGTGGGCATGGCCAACATGGGGGACTGTTAGCAATCCTGCTCCTGGTTAACACCTCATCAGAGATGTGGCTCTCTGTGGGATATTTTTGAGGAGAGGGCCTTCTGCTTGGTTCGCCTACAGGGCCACTGGCTAGCTGGCTCTGGGGCAAACAGCATGGGCCAGGGAGATTGAGAGTTGAAAGTGATTTTGGATTTAAGGGTCTTTTGACTTCAGGTGTGTTACTTATCTTCACTGAACCTCAGTTTGCCTACCTGTAGGATGGGATGTTTCTACCTACCGTAGTGGGTTGGGAGGATTAAGAATGAACACACGCCAACCATGACATGTGTGATATGTAGCAGGTGTTCAGCGAATGTTGGCTTCCTCTTCTCCCCTGTCAAGGCTGGTTTTTCCATCCCCTTTCCATTCTTATTGTTTCCTTCTAATATTCCTTCCATTCTGAGAAAGAGTAAGCTCAAATTTCTTCAGAAGTTTTGCAAAGGTTTGGTGGAGGTAGGGGAAAGAGTAACAGGTTCTTTTGGCACCAAGTTTATTGCACTTTGGAGTTTTCCATGACTTGTGAAGGGATGGGGTGAGAAGAGAGAATGGGACCATAGACTTGGAGGTATCAGTGTCAGGAAGTCACACAGAGGTTGGAAGGTGGAGGCAGGAGTGCCCAATGCCCTACACAGGTCGTTGTCATCCTGCAGACTCCAGGAGGGAGAAGCAGGTCAGGTGAGTTCTGTGCACACCAAACCACTGGACTACAGAGACTCCTTTGTATTAAAGAGAGTATTGCAGGTGGTTGCTTCCTGTCAGCCACCTCTGATGTGAAATGGCTGAGTTACTAGGAGAGACCTTGTGTACAGTCAGGCATACATTTCAATTACAGTTCAGCTACTTTTTAGCTGGATTTCTCTGAGCAAAAAATTTGACTTCTCTGAGCCTTTATTACCTCATAGCGTTTTTGAGAAAATCACATGGGAGAATTTCTAAAAATGTGCTCCATAAATAGCACTATTTTGATTTTGGTGTCTACGCAACCCCAGCATCAGCTCTCCCTGTTGCTGTCCAGAGTTACCTTCCTCCACTTTAAGTTAATCCCACCTGCAGGGGACCTTGGCCATTTATATGGCTTTATACCATATGTGTACTTTATAGTACACATTCATAATATAGGGCTGGGGAGGTATTATTCAAGCTACCAAAATATAAGTAAGAAACAAGAGTCTCATTGCCCTTCCTGGGAAAAGGATGGGCAGCAAATACTTTCCAAGGTCTCCCCTGCCTCTCTCAGATAGGGCCTGGGCCACTGCTTCCTCTCTTGCCGGTTTCCTCCTGGAGCTCTGGTGGAAAGAAGGCTACCCTTCACTTTCCTGCCTCTTCCCTGAATTTTCCCAAGAAACCGGTAACTTCAGAATCTATCATCTATCTATCTATCTATCTATCTATCTATCTATCTATCTATCTATCTCTCTATCTATCTATCTATCCATTCATCCATCCATCTTCCTACCTATCAGGGTTTGGCAAACTCTTCTGAATAGCAGGAAGGAATTACAGTGTAGAAAGAAAAAAAAATCAGTCAAGTGTAACTGTTCTCATAGTTCCAGGGAAAAGAATAATAAATGAACTAACTCATTCACAGACAAAATGCACCAATCCTGGCTTTACCCCTGGTTTTGAGGATAGCCTTCCTATCCTCATTCCATCCACACTTCCCTCTTAAATCAATAAAAGGCAAAATCCTAAACTTCTGTTTGGAAATGTGGAAAGGAATATGCAGGGAAGCAACATGATTGTCCCTAAAGCCAGTCTGGAACCAAGTGACTGACAGAGGCCCACATAGGCACATGATGTGTGTAGAAATCAGTCTAGGTGTATGTCCAGGTGTGTTCAAAGACTGAATGGAGACGTCCTCTGCAACTGCTGATCTCTCTTGACTAAGGAAATTGGAAACCTAAACCTAAACAAAACAAAAAACTCACACATAAACCTGTGTCATGAGTAACTTCACTGGACACCAGGAAAAAGTCTTTTAGGCTGGGAGAAGGCCCTGGTCCATAGGCCCCAGCAGCTTCTCCCTATAGTTTGTCCAGGAGCTTAGCTCACTAACAATGAGTCTGAATAAAGAAGGAATCAGTACAGAATCTATACAACAGCAACATATAAAAAATGAGAAAAGAAATAGCAAACATATACAGCAGATAAGCAAGCCTCACGGCAAAAACGTTACCATGGGTCAGATGAACATTGTGATTAAACCAATTGCTGAGAATTTTCTAAAATCTTAGTGAAGAAATAGAGTTTTATAAAAAAATAAGCCAGGCACAGTAGCTCACACCTGTAATTCCAGCACTTTGGGAGGCTGAGGTGGACAGATTGCTTGAGCTCAGGAGTTCAAGACTAGCCTGGGCAAAATGGCAAAACCCCATCTCTACAAAAAAATACAGAAATATGCAGGCATGGTAGTGTGTGCCTGTAGTCCTAGCTACTTGGGAGGCTGAGGCAGGAGGATCGCTTGAGCCCAGGAGGTCAAGGCAGCAGTGAGCTATGACTGCACCACTGCACTCCATCCTGGGCAACAGAGCAAGACCTTGCCTGAATAAAAAAAAATAAAATTCTTTAGAAAACCAGAGCCCAAAGATAGGGGCTCAGGGATGACATGGTCAGATAAGAGAATGAGATAAAGCATGAATTGAGAGAGGTCTTGAAAGGGGTGGATGAGAAATAAAACGACTATAGGAAGGAAAGCCAGATGGGAAGCAGTGCAGAAGGGAAGAGCTGATGTTGAAACTGTCAAAGGTAATGGATGATAAGATGGAGAAAGATGGGAAAAAAAATTCATATGAGCCAAGAGTCATAAGAGGATTGCAGAGAAAGTGAGAAATAAGCAAGACAGACAAAGAAGTTCAAACCACCCATAATTGATGCCTCCAAAGAAGATAACCAAATATGTTATTACATATTTTAAGAAGGTTGGAGGTAGAAATTGGGGAGATGTTGTTCAAAGGATGCAGAATTCTTGTTCATTAGAGGAGTAGTTCAAGAGATCTATTGTATTATACACTAGATATACAATGGTGACTATAGTTAGCAATATATTATATTCTTTAAAAATGCTGAGAGCGGATGTCAAGTGTTCTCAACATAAACATGATAAAACTATGTGTGGTAATGCATAGATTCATTAGCTAGAGTCAGTCACTCCACAATGTGTACATACTTCAACCATATGTCATACACAGTAAATATGTACAATTTTATCTGTCATTAAGACATAAATAAATTCAACCTTCCTACCAAAAATAAAAAGTAAAGATAAAATCCAAGTACAATTACTAAAAATAAAGAAAGACTTGGCTCTTCAACTTGAAAGATCATAACAGTATGTCTTAGAGGGAAATATTTACAGAACCATTGATATGGAGCCTCATCTGAGTGAAGTTACTGAACATCAGAGAGAAAGAAAGAATCTTTTGGACAGGTAGATCAAGAGACCAAATTACCTCTTAACGGGAAAATATCAGCCTGGCTCAAAGCACTTCACAGCCTCAATCGACCCTTGAAGTCAGTAGAGCAAAGTCTACAAAGTCCTAAAGAGAAAACGTGTATTTTATAGCAGTCTGTACCATGCATCATAAATAAGACAGCAGAAAACATCTTTGAACCTGCAAGCGCTTAGGGAGTGTGGTTCCCATGAGTCACTTTCGAAGAAACTACTAAAGGATGACATTCAGGCAATTTTTTACTGGAAAAAAAGTATGGTAAAAAGACCACCAGGGAGCACTGACTGACTCCATTAAGGTGTAGGGTTAAGACCAAAATGATCTGGTTACTGGCATGTCGAAATTATGCAGCTGATGAAAACCAGGAGACAAGGAAACTGTGCACTGGAGAAGGTAAAGGAGGCAGGTGTTTTCCCTTGTTTAATATTTGCTATTTTCTGAATTTTGGCCCACAGACACTTATTATCTATTCAAGAAATGAATAATGTATTTAAAAACAACATGAAAAGGATGAGCCAACAGTTGAAGCTTCACTGTCTGTCAGCTAGAAACGAAAAGATATGTACAGTTCTGTATTATCTCAACCACAACAAATGGGGGTAGAGAGGAGTTGTTCTCTCACACAGTCAGGAAAAAGGATAAGAAGAAAAAGGAAAGGAAAGGGAGCATTCTTTCTTAGGGTTGGCATTTTTCCGGCAACCAGCATTCGAGTCATCCTTCTACAAGGACACCTTGTTACGTTGGTGTGCATTTGTGAAAGGAAGAGGTTATTGGGCTGACGTTTCATATCAAATGATGTCCATAGTGAGCCTGTGGCTTTTCATTCCTGTGAGCCTCACTAGATCCCCATGGCTTCCTTCCCCAAGTTCTGCCCTAACCCTGGTTCCAGAGTGGTTCAGATGGCATCTAAGCCTCAGCAGCTGGTCTCTGGTGGTTCAGTCCTGGATGCCTTCTCATCTTCAGAGCCACCCGTTTTCCATGTTGTAGTCTCATTCATCTCTCTGGGCCTCAGTTTCCTGGCCTGGGATTCTGCTTTGCTTTGTTTGGCTTTCTCCTGCTCCTCCCAGCTTCTCCCCCAAGAGAATGTGGCCTTTTCCTTGAATCCCAGCCCAGTAGCAAGACCCTACCATACCTTAGTAAGCTCTGTTGGACAATGATAGACTGAACCCTGTCCTCATTGTGTCAAAGCCTCCTCAATGGGACCCTTCCACCTTCTTTTGCAATGTCCAGTTCTATTTTTACATTAGGCTTATTGTTATTGTTGAGTGGCGTTTGGCCACCTGACGTCCCAATGTGGACCAAATTAACTTCACGACCTTTGACTTGAATGGGTAGGTTTCTTGCCAAGCTCTGACATCCCTCTCCTTCTGTTGGAAGGTGGAATCATCAATTCTTTTGCCTGATTATTTAAATCAATTATCCATAAGAGTGTACCTCAATTTTAATGTCCCTATGAATGATCTGGGTTCTTATTAAAATGTAAATTTTAGTTCATTAGAGCTGGTGATAGTCTACACATCTAATGAGCTTCTAGATGATGATATCAGGCACTCCTGGATATATAGACCACAGTTTGAGTAGCAAGGAATCTGTATCATATCACTTTAATTGGAGAGAGAAAGATTTTTTTAAAAAATTTATTTTTTGCTAATCAAAACCACAATGAGATAACCATCTCACACCAGTCAGAATGGCGATTATTAAAAAGTCAGGAAACAACAGATGCTGGTGAGGCTGTGGAGAAATAGGAACGCTTTTACACTGTTGGTAGGAGTGCAAATTAGTTCAACCATTGTGGAAGACAGTGTGGCGATTTCTCAAGGATCTACAACCAGAAATACCATTTGACCTAGCAATCCCATTACTGGGTATATACCCCCCAAATTCTAAATTATTCTACTATAAAGACACATGCACACATATGCATATTGCAGCACTATTTACAGTAGCAAAGACTTGGAACAAACCCAAATGCCCATCAATGATAGACTGGATAAAAAAATGTGGCACATATACACCATGGAATACTATGCAGCCATAAAAAAAGAATGAGTTCATGTCCTTTGCAGGGACATGGATGAAGCTGGAAGCCATCATTCTCAGCAAACTAACACAGGAAGAGAAAACCAAACAGCACATGTTCTCACTCATAAGTTGAATAATGAGAACACTTGGACACAGTAAGGGGAACATCACACACTGGGGCCTGTTGCGGGGTGGGGGGCAAGGGGAGGGAGAGCATTAGGACAAATACCTAATGCACGTGGGGCTTAAAACCTAGATGACAGGTTGATAGGTGCAGCAAACCACCATGGCACATGTATACCATATAACAAACCTGCAGGTTCTGGACGTATACCCCAGAACTTGAAGTAAAATTTTTTTAAAAATTGTTTTTAATTGGCAAATAATAATTTTGTATATTTATGAGGTCCAGTGTGATGTCTTGATATATGTTTACAGTATGGAATGATTAAATCAGGTTAATTAAGCAATCCATCACCTCATATACTTTTTTTGCTGTGAAAACATTTAAAATCTACTCTTAGACAACACATGATTATCTTTTTGAAATAGACAATGCATTATGATTTATTATAGTCCCCATTTTGTGCCACAGGTCACTAAAGCTTATTCCTCCTGTCTAGCTGCACTCTTCAGTCTGTACTCTTCACTCTTTGACCAACATGTCCTCTTTCCACCACAGTTACTTTTCAGGCTCTTGGGTTCTGGAAAGATGTGTTTTTGACATTGCAAGTCGGAAGTCACAATGCATTTTTCACAAAACAGTGCAGCTAGATGTAGTAAAAATAGTACGATTAGAGCTGTAATTTGGGTGTTTGTGGGTTAAATAAACTTTTGCTCATTGTCTGGAAATCACACCACCAGGAATGAAGTTGTCACTGAGGAAGAATCTACTCAAGGTTGCAACCAGCTTATATGCAGAATTCAACCTGGGCTTAAATGGGGTAGTGGACTTTGCTGGATTTCTCACAGCAAAGCTTTTTCTCAAGCTTAAAATATGCACCCCTTTTTGAATGACTGAATCTAACATGAATGGTTTTTACTTGTTGCCAACTTATGTGCCTTGAAATCCTGAGACATGTCCTTTCATGTTGAATTTTCCTTAGGAATTAAAGAAATCCTTAATAAATGTCTTGCAATTATAATCAACTTTAATTACTTGTTGCTATGGAGTTTTGCTTGGTTACAAATTCTTCATCTGCTGTTTCTAATTCAGCTCAAGTTTCTGCAGCTAAAGGGATATTTTGACTCTAATGAGAGAAAATACATAAATTTTTTAATAGTTTTAGTCTTTCTTCTAGCAATGGCTATCCAAGCAGTACCAAGAGAAGAAAGCAGAACAGGGTAGAGTGATATTTCATAAGAACTCTAGTACTGATCTTTTTTTTTTTTTTTTTTTTTTTTTTTGAGATGGAGTCTCACTCTGTTGCCCAGGCTGGAGTGCAGTGGTGCGATCTCGGCTCACTGCAAGCTCCGCCTCCCGGGTTCACGCCATTCTCCTGCCTCAGCCTCCCGAGTAGCTGGGACTACAGGCGCCCGCCACCACGCCCGGCTAATTTTTTTGTATTTTTAGTAGAGACGGGGTTTCACCGTGTTAGCCAGGATGGTCTCAATCTCCTGACCTCGTGATCCGCCTGCCTCAGCCTCCCAAAGTGCTGGGATTACAGGCTTGAGCCACCGCGCCTGGTCTCTAGTACTGATCTTAAGAAGAAAGATTTGGAATGGTTTGCCTTTTCCAGAATGGAAATTTTGCTGTAATAGCTTGAGAACAGGAGAAAAAAATATTTGTCAATAGGCTAATCCTAAAGCTTAAGCTACTAGTTGGAAAGCAGTGTCCCCACCACAAGTTTTGTGCTGCTTTTTCCTGAAGAAATTTTTTAAAGTTTCGTATGTGTCAAAACAATTTTGATGGTTTCATTCTACATTTAGTAGAGGAAAATAAAAATCATCTCCATACCAGACCAGATGAATCTAACAAAATCTTTTTTTTAAAAAGAAGGTATTGTATTAAATGAGAGCAGCATCAAACTGCAATCATGCATGGCCTTGTTGCAAACACTTACATCCATGCCACTCATGAGAGCTGAGCATTTGCCGTTGTACGTTCCTTGGTCTGCTGTTCTCTTCTGCCATGTAAGAGTAGGCCTTGGGCATGAAGGCTGAAGAATTTAGAGGTAAAGGGCCAACATTTTTTGAAACCTATTTTGAAATCATGGCTTTATAATGTGTCAACTTGACTAAGCTGAACTATGTTCCCAGGATTCCCTCTTCTGTATGTTTCTCGTTAGGTTGGACCACAAAAGACAAACGGGAGACTTTGAGGGCAGAGGGGAAGCCACAGCCATTTGGCAGTTCTAGTGCATCATCAAGGAGTACCTGGCTCCCCTCTCCCCCTCACCTGTTGGCAAGCATTCTGCCTTCCCCGGGACCTCCTCCAGCTGCTCCAGCTCCTGGGTCATGTGTGTGCTTTTAGCTTCATAAGGAGGGACCCGTGTCTTCCCCCTTCCCCTCACCTGTTGGTGTGAGTCAGCGGGGCCTGCAAGCATTCCGCCTTCTCTGGAATCCTCCTCCAGCTGTTCCAGCTCCTGGGACAGGTGTGTGCATTTATCTTCATAGGGAGGGACCCCTGGCTTCACTAGGCCACCCACTTCATCAGGGTTGGAAGCGACAAGAATGACGGGAGTCTACCAATGGTAGACTTACCTGCTCCCTGAAGACCAGTCATCTGTCCATCCAGGTGAAGGCCCAGCTCACACTAGTGGCTTCCAGCCTGCTCTTGGTCTCCCCCGTTCCACATCCATCTTGCTTTCTTGACTCTTGCTCTGTGAGCCTTAAGCTCCAGCATAAAACATGAAGAACAGCCTTGCAGATATGAAGAAATACAGATAAACAGTGACTCTGCTTTTCTGATTGAACCCAGCTGATACACAAGCCTACCTGCATATACAAATAAGAACATATTTATGTATGCATATTATATGTATATATATATATATTCATATATATTATATATATTCATGTTTATATAATATATACATTTTATTTTTGTATAAACATTTATATATTTATGCTTATACGTACAATCATAAACAAACATAAATGTATTTGAAATGTTAAAAGAAGTCAAATAAATCGTTAACAATTATTAAACCTAGATAGTGAGTGTGTGATTGTTTATTTTATTCTTCTTTCAACTTTTTCTTGTGTTTGAACTTTCCTATATAAACAATTTGGGAAAAGAAAGAATAGGTCTTAACAATAAGTAAAGCCTCCAGATCCTTAGTCCAAAGAGCTGTGGAGTAAAGTCTCAGCAAAAGTTTTTTTTTTCATTGAAATTAAATATCATTACATAAGTATTGAAGTGCCCACTAGGTGCCAGGCACTGTCCTAGGTGCTGAGGAGTGAATGGCAAGAAAATCATGAGTTCCCTGCTTCCTGCAGTTTATATTCTAGGGTTTCTCTAAATAGCCATGGTTCTTTGAAGTCTTACATTCTGGCTTCTCATGGCCATTCCTGGTATAAACCAAACATGCAAATGGTAGTAAGCAACCATAGATTTCCCCTGCTGTCTGAAGAGTAGCCATTAACTGTCTCTTTTGTTTCCAGTGGGAACCTATCATATGCTTGGCCCTGATTAACGAATAAGATGCCAGGACCTTTTTTGGACTATGGTCTTCCAGTTGTACCTGGACAGCAAAACTGACCTCAGTAGAGGAACTGTTGATGGCTTGGGGGTCCTTTTCAGTTGGGGACTAGCCACTGAGTTGCATATCTGGGCAGTGCTTTGTGAGGATTGTGGTTGGGGGCTGGTGGAGGTGTGATGCTGGATCACAGGTACCTGGACTCAGAGTTAAGGGGATGATGAGTGGAGACGGGCTGAAGACAAGCACAGGCTTCACAAGCTGAGATCCTCCTCTGTCAGCAAGGCTCGGTATGCCTGTTGTGACACATGTCTTTTGATGAAAGGTTCTAAATGTCTCAGATGACAGTATTTCAGGAGTGTTCTTTTGCTTTTTGGCAAATACAACATAGGAAAAGCAAGCTTTTGTAGTCTTGGAAGGGAAAGAATAAGTGGAAGATTACAATCTCAATATGCTTGAAACCATTTGCTTTCTATAAGCTCAAAAGTGGGGCAGGTTGTCACTTTTATTATCATCTGCCAGTGAATTGTCTCTATGCCAGCACTGTCCCTCTGTAATGATGGCATCAGCTTCTAGCTGTGGTGAACCTCTGGGCTGACTCTTGCTGGGCATCTCAGCACAAAGCCTCAAATGATGGGAATGAAAAAATACATATACATACGCACACATTAATTACACGTATGTATTGATTCACGTATTCGTCAGCAACTCTCTTGTTAAGCTGCATTTCCAGTTGTATGGACCCACTTCCTACTGGTAGTGCCATCACGAGGCATGCCACCATCTAATCAAAATCAATGTTGATGTGTTGTAGAAATGTTTTTATAACTGGTGTGCATTGATTCCAGTTGTCTCTTTATTCCTGAATAAAAGCAGGCAAGAACAACATTGCTTTAAGATGCCTATGGAAAATGTCAACTGTCAGACTGCTATTGTTCTTGCATTGCATTAGAAAGTATATTACTCTATGGTACTCTATGATCTTAAATAATGATAACCCCACCCATGACATTTCTGTTCTTATTATTATCTCAGAGGCCAGTAATAGCTGGCCTCTGAGATGACTGTCTGTGATCTCACCTTCTGGTATTTATGCCCTTGTGAAGGGCCCTCTACGCTGAGTCACAGTTGGCCCTGTGTGCCCCATAGAATATGGCAGAGGTGCCAGTGTGTGACTAAGGATAAGTCATAAAAGGAATTTCAATGCCCATCTTTGTGTCTTGTTCAAGTTTTCCATAGCTTTAATGATTTTTGTCTATTTGCTCTATAGCTTACTGAAAGAGTAGGATTGAAATCCCAGACTATAATTACAAATTTGCCAATTTCTTTTCATTTCTATCATTGTTTTGTTTATGTATTTTGAAGCTGTTACTAGACACACATGCATGTAGATTATTATGTCTTTTTAATCAATTCACTCATTTATCATTATAAAATGCTTCCTCTAAATCCCTTTTAATATTGCTGGTTCTAAAATTCTAAAATTCTTCGTCTATATTAATATAAGCACTCCAGGTTTTTTGATCGATATTTGCATTATATATATATATATATATATAATTTCCATGCAAATATATATAATGCAAATATATATATATCACACGTGTGTGTGTGTGTATTTCTATCATGCTACTTTCAGCCTGTCTGTGGCTTTATATTTAAAATGCATTTCTCTTAAACAACATGCCGTCGAATTTTATTGCTTTATTGATTCAGAAAAGGTTTTTAATTGATGGATATATGTTGCATTTCAACCAGAGAAGCAAAACCAGTAGGAGATACATAGTAAGAGATTTACTGTAAGAAATTGGCTTATGTGATTGTGGTAACTGGCTAGGCAAGTTGGAAATCATAGGGCAGGTCACTGGGAAGGGTGAACCGGAACTCAGGCTTGGTGGATGCTGCTGTCCACAGGCAGGATTTCTTCTTCATCGGAGAGGCTTCAGCTCTGCTCTTAGCCCTTTCAACTGACTGAATAAGGCCCACCCCGATTATCTAGGATAATTTCCTTTACTTAAAGTCAACTGATTACAGACTTTAATCATGTCTACAAAATAACTTCATAGCAACACCTAGATTCATGTTTGATTAAGATATTGTGAACTGTAGCCCACAGAAGCCAACACATCATTAGGCCATCAGAGTGAGGTTGATTACAAGCCATTTACATTAAATGTAATTATTAATAGAGTTGGGTTTAAATTTACCATGCTGAGATTTATTTTATATTTATTTCCTGTTTCCCTTGTAATTTTTCTGTATTCCCTGACATCTTTTGCATTGAGCACTTTTTATGGTAGTTATTCCTCTTCATGTTACTTTTTTAATGGTTTCTAAGGGATTTCCAGTATAATTTTTTCACTGAGTGATGAATTCTAGGTTGATTTTTTTTCTTTCAGCACTTTAAAAACATGGCTTTACTGTATTCTGATGTGCATAACTTTTCATGTTTCCTGTTTTCCTTGTCTTTGTTGCCTCTGTTTAAAGTGTCTGTTTTTTTTTGTTTTTTTTTTTTGAGATGGAGCCTCACTCTGTCACCCAGGCTGGAGTGCAGTGGCACGATCTCAGCTCACTGCAACCTCTGCCTCCCGGGTTCAAGCAATTCTCCTGCCTCAGCCTCCTGAGCAGCTGGGATTACAGGTGCACGCCACCACGCTCAGCTAATTTTTGTATTTTTAGTAGAGACAGGGTTTCACCATGTTGGTCATATCGGTCTCGAACTCCTGACCTCGTCATCCTCCTGTCTCAGTCTCCCAGACTGCTGGGATTACAGGCATGAGCCACCACGCCCGGCCCTAAAGTGTCATTTTTAGGAACAAGTTTTAGTGTTCTTTTTTTGGTCACTAGGTTTTAGAAATCTGGTTATGATGTGGCTTGAAATGGTTTGAAAGTTTATTTTACTGACCTTCTTGGATCTGAAGACTTACAGTTTTCATAAAGATTTGTAAAACATCAGATGTGGCCATTATTTCTTCAAATGTGTTCCCTGTATCTGCCCTTCCTCTCCTAGAACTCCATACAGTGTGTTAGAACATTTAATGGTATACACAGTCATGGATACTCTTGTTAATTCCGCCCATCTTTTTTCTGTTTCATTTTGAATAGTTTTTTTATTGCTTTGTATTCCCTTTCACTGATATCTTTTTCTGCAGTGTCTAATTTGCTGTTAATGGCTCTTCAGATATATTTTACTTTTCATCTCTAGAAGTTCTATTCGGGTCTTCTCATATGTTACATCTTTCACCTCATCATATTTATGTTTTCCTATACATTCATGAACATATGTGGGCTATTTATAACTGTTTTTAACATCCTCTTCTGCTGGTTTCATCATGTCTATCATTTCTGGCTCAGTGGCTAATGAGTAAATTTTTTTCATGCTTCTTTGTATGGTAACTTTTGTTGGACACAGAACATTGTTAATTTTTTGTTCTCAAGTGCTAGATTTTTTGAATTCTTTACTCATGTTTAATTTTGTTTTATCACTTAGTTAAGTTACTTGGAGTCAGATGTTTTAAGGCTTGCTTTTAAGCTTTGTTAGGGCTTGTTCAGTGCAACTTTTAATCTAGGTCTAGTTCCTAGCCCCACGAGGAAAGCAATTCTCTGAGGGTTTTGCCCATTGCCTCACGTATCACAAAGGCTTTCTGGATGGTGGGAACACAGACTATTTCCAGCTCTGGGTGAGCTCAGAGAATTGTTCTGCATTCTACTTTCTGGTGACTTTGTGCCAGACTCAGATAACTGCCTCTCCGGTATTCACAGATGAACTCTCAGCCAAAGATTTGAAGGCTCTTCTCTGGCAATCTCCAGAACTCTCACTCTCTCTTTGTAGCTCTCTCCTCTCCAGTATTTTGCCGTGAAAATTCTTGCCATCTTGACCAAACTTCAATTTCTTTTTCTCAACTCGGGAAGACTACCAGGCTCTGTTTGGATTCTCTTCCCTTTGCTGAATCTTGAAAACTTCTTCTAGACAGTGAGCTGGAGAAACCTTAGGGAATTATTTACTTGTCTTCTCTACAGGCCCCTGAACTTTTTAAATCACCCAGTTTATAGAAAACATTATTTTTACCATTCTCTAGTTGTTTAAGACAGGAAGGTCTCTGTTACTCCATCTTGGCCAGAAGCAGAAATGTCCATGTATTTGTTTTGAACAAAATAGAATATTGTCTTAAAACAACCTTTTAATATTTAAAATTTAACATCATAGAAAGAAGGAAAGAGACCCAATTATAAACAAAGGATAAACCTTAGAGTTACGTCTTACATTTCTAATTTTAACACAGCAATTGAAGTGTAAAATTCTCATAGGGTAATTACGTTAATAAACCATTACCCTTTCACAGTTTTAGCAGTCAAATTTTGTACACCAACAGAGTCCTTCAGGCTCCATGAATTTGGTTACAAATTCTGCTTGATAGGAACCTGTCTCAGGCCACTGAGCCGCGAGTCTATTTTTCCCCTTGAGATATGTAAGTATATTTCTAGGTAAATAAGAATTGGAAATGAGCCCCTTACCCTCACTCTAGTGATGGGCTAGGTCAGCCCAATATCTAATAGTGCTGATGACCCAATAACTTTCTTTCGAAGACCATCTAACAAACAGCCAGGATTACTTAGCTAGATAGCAACAGAAAAATAATTTGAGAGCTTCAAGTATATTGAACTTCTGGGATGAGGTTTTGCAATGAATCTGTAAAATTCTCACACATATTTGATTTTTTATATTACATATAATGACTCCTTTCATTTAAATATGGCTCTAATTTTTATCTTTTTCTCTAAGTTACCATAAAAATTAAAATTTTGTTTTATATACGCAAATGTTGGTTCTGTACACTGATTTTTACTGTTCTCTTAACACACCAACCACATCACTGCAATCATCACTCCTATGAAATACTTCTGTTTTGTAAAACAGTCGTATATGCAAAGTAACCCCCCAAAATGCTGAAGGAGCTGAGAGACCAAAGGGAAAGGTAGACAAATCCTGTTTGTCAGTATGGGATGATTCAGTGGGAGAACTTAGAGTTAGAAGTGTGGTCTTGGGTGGCCACAAGACAGGTAGATTGCCACACCATAACCCCCTAGACCCAGGGATTGTGTTTGGGGAAAAAGGATATGTGCTCTGGAAGGAATGTGTAGGTAGCTAAGGTATCACAGCCTATGATTTCTGCAACAACATCAAGGGTTGTTTGGAAGAAAACTTATGGTGAATAGGTGTTCCTGCATAAAGAGTAATTTATCAACAACATTGTGGACGCATTCCCAGACTTGGGGTTAGTTAGAAGTGACACGGCAGATTAGCATTTAAGATTAAGTCATTCTTGTCCCAGTATCCTCCTTTTTGATATTTCAACTCAACTGGGAAGGTTATTTTTATTTCAAAACCCGTCAGAAATTAATTTTGGCATAACCCCTTTACTCCTTCCAAGCTTCTTTGAAACTTTCATCATTTCTCTGAAATTATAACAACAGTATTTTTGTTTCCTTTGAAAAAGAAAATCCCTCATTTCACTTTGAAGCATATTTTTAAAAGTGTGTAACACTCACATGGTAAAAATATGATAATTTAAATTTAGACAAATGTCTATAAACTCGTATCACTGAGGAATTGTTTAGTACATTTGTTTCACAAACTTCCAGTACTTCAAATACTTAAAAATCTACTCAATACTTACTGCAATGTAAATCACGTCTTATAAAAATTGACAATTTGGGAGTGATTGCTATTTTCCTATGCAAGATCCATTTTCTTGTCCTTTTTTAAGAGAACCAGAGAAATAACCCTCATGTTAGCTGGTTGGAATAAAGACTACATTTCCCAACTGCCCTTGCATGTGGGTAAGACTATGTGATTAAGTCCCAGTCAATGCGACATAAGCAGAAGCATCGTGTGGGACTTTTGAGAAACTCCTTAAAGTCAACTGGCCCCACTGGGAGCTGTGTCCTCTTTTGGCTTCTCTTCTTTCTCCTTCTTCCTCATAGCCTAGAATTCAGATTGATGGAGCTCCAGTAGCCAGCTTGCACGATGAAACAAACATGAGAATGGAAACCATACATTTGAAGGGTAGAAAGAGAGAAAGAGCTTGGGTCCTTGATGACTCTGGAGCTACTTTATCAACCTTGTGCTGACCTCTTGCTTTCTCTTAAGGAAGAGAGAAAATCTTCTATTTTGTTTTAGCCACTATTTATATATATGTGTGTGTGTATATATATGTAGGTATACACACATATATGTATATATACATATACATATATGTGTGTATGTGAGTATATATGTATATATGTATATATACACACACACACATATACACACACATACACACATATATATACACACATATATATACGTCTCTATATATATACATGTGTGTATATGTATATATGTACACACATATATAGACATATATACACACATATATAATATACTGGCTAAAACATATATATATATATACACGCGCGCGCACACACACATATATATATATATATAGAAAGAGAGAGAGAGAGAGAGAGATGGAGTTTCATTCTTGTTGCCCAGGCTGGAGTGCAGTGCCATGATCTCGGCTCACTGCAACCTCCGTCTCCCAGGTTCAAGTGATTTTCCTGCCTCAGCCTTCTGAGCAGCTGGGATTACAGGTGCCTGCCACCACGCCCAGGTAATTTTTTTGTATTTTTAGTAGAGATGAGGTTTTGCCATGTTGGCCAGGCTGATCTTGAACTCCTGATCTCAGGTGATCCACGAACCTTGGCTTCCTAAAGTCCTGGGATTACAGGCGTAAACCACGGCGCCCAGTCTATTTTTTTGTTATGTATAACATAAACTAATCCTAAGTAATACAACAATAGTGATATCATTTTGTAAATAATTCAAATCCTCAAAAACCTCAAACTATATGCATAAAAATACACAGATATATTATAGGTGTAGGTACATATATTTATGTATACACATACACATATGCATGGTGATCATATGCATACAGTGATTGGCATTTATTTCAGGAAGTTTGCTAAGACTCCTTTGTATTTGCATAGCCTGGTATTTTGCCCGTTCTATCACAGGCCATGCCACATTTTATCAAAATGAATTTTGATTTTTTGTAGAAACACTTTTATGATTGGTAAAAATACTTTTATCATTATTTTGTTTACCTATTTATTAATGAAAAAATAGCAACATTGCTTTTAGTAAAATAGCCATAGAAAATATAAAGTACTAGATTGGCTGCTGTTAATTCATTGCACTAAAAGATATATTATTGTGTGTTATCTTATATGCTTAGATAATGATGATCCCACCCATGATATCTTAGTCCATAGTGTTCTGTAATAACTAGCTACAAGATGGCCCTTAATGATTCTCATTTCTTATGCCATTTTGTATCCCCACCCACACTGAATTGGTGCTGGTTTTTTGTGCCTCATAGTATGTGGCAGAAGTGACAATGTGTGAACTCTGGGGCTGGGACATAGGAGGTATTTCAGGTTTCACCTTGCTCTCTGGGGTCACTTGCCCTGGGGGAGGCTAGCATCAGGTTGTGAGGACACTCAAATAACCCTATGGTGAAGTCCACATGGGGAGAAGAAGACTTGCCAAAACTGGCCTGCCAGGCATATGAGTGAGCCATCTTGGAATTGGATTCTCCAGCCCCCATCAAGCCTTCAGATGATGGCAGCTCCAGTTGAAATCTGACTCAGCTCTGTGAGAAACTCAGAGCCAGAATCATAAAATCAAGCTGCTCTTGAATTGATAACCCACAGAATCCAAGAGAGATAAAAAATGACCGTGGTTACTTTAAGCCACTGTGTTTTGTGGTAATTTGCTACACAGCATTAGTAAATAAATAGATATGCTATGATTGATTATAGAACTTTGGATATTTTCATAGAAGTCAAATTGAGCTCGTCATTAGAGCTCTTTCTTCTCCTTTAACCTTTGGTAAATTTCTAATAATTCACAAAAGGTTTTTTTTTTCTTTTTTTGGGAAAACAAAAACTTATTACTGGCAATCACAGGTTTGCAAGAAATAAATATTTTCAACTCTAATTTTCAGGTATATTTTATCCTTTCTTGAAACTTATTTTGAGTGAGTAGATAATAATTTATTAGCTACAGTTTTATTTTAAAGAGCTGTAGTCCAAAATTATTATTATTTCAGTTATTTCAGGCATTTTATTTCTAATTTCCTGAAAATTTTTAGAACTGTTTTTCCAGATAGAAACTCCTTGTATCATTAAGTAGATTTTTTACACGACTGATTTTCTTATTGACGTAATGGTAGACATGAAGAAATGTAAAAACGATGCATCCTTGATAACTATATTCAACCTATTGAAAATCTGAAATTCAAAGTTCTTCGACATCTTACAATTGGCCTTGAATTGTTTTCTATGTTCTGATTTAATTGTTACCCATGGCCCAAATACCCTATCTCCACGTGTTCTGAGGTGTAGATTTGGGGTCTGTGCTCTGGATTTAATCCCCATAGACCCCTGGCTAGGAAGGAGGAGTCTGAGCCTTGCTCTAATGTACAGGCTCCCAGGATCCAGGTGATACTTTCAGACTGCCTGGATGGGAGGCTCGATCTTTCTAGTTTATTCCATGCCTATGTGAAGGCCCCCGGCAGGTCCTATGGAAGGAATCACAGGTGACATGAGCCGAAAACTGCATTCAAGTCTCAGGTAAAAAGTAAGCTCTCCACTGAGGGGCCTGAAGGCAGGTGGACAGAGCGGGTAAGTGGTGTCTGTTCTGATAGCAAGAAATCCCAAAGTCTGTGATTCTTTGGTGACATATGGCAAGGATTTTTAAAATGCAGAGAGGCTTTTACAAGGCCAGGTTCACCGTGCAGATGGATGGAAGCCAAGGGAGGTCTCTTTCCTTTGGATACTTCTTGCCCATTGAAGCATCTCAATTTGGCACACGGTCTGTGATTTTTCTCACCATGGAAATCGTCTCTGTGGAAGAGCTCTGTGGTAACAGGGGCAGAGCTGATCTTGCTCAGAGACCCTTGAAGAGCTGCAGCTTGTTGTGCATAAGGGACCTGTCTCCAGGTGGAAGGAGGAGGGTTGCTCACTGGTGATGGTGGCGGTACACATAGAATGAGACCCACTGGCTTTGGAGTTAGATGGATCTGGAGTTAGACCGAGCCTAATTCACCAACTATGATGCTTTGGAAAAATTTACTCAGACTCACTATATCTCAGTCTTCTCATTCTATAAAAGCAGAATAATAAAACTTCCCTCGAAGGGTTGTTGGGACTCAGTGACTTCCGCCCAGCCCTTCACCCCACAATGGGTGAGTGCTCAAGAGATGAAGGCAATTATTCTTATCATCCAATTAACTCTAGATGTGCATTTAGGTTGTGGGTGATAGCTGGCATAGCTATCTTCTCCTCTGCTCTCCCCCGGGTCCCCCAGGCCACCCCGGTCTCAAACTTGAGGCAAAGACCCAAAGAAACCTCTGAAGGAAGACACCTGGGCATAAAGTGAAAAGATTCTTGCAGAAGCCGTTTTCCATTGTCAAAGACCAGAGAGCAAGCAAAGGAAGGGGGAGGCTGCTGGAAAGAGGAAGAAGGCAAAATACTCCCAGCCCCAAAGCAAGAAAGACCTTCAGGTTGTCCCAAGAGAGCAATAGGGACAGAGGGACAGCTCAGTACTTAGCTTTCCAGAGTATAGACTCCACTGACACATCTTCTGGGGACATCTGCTGTCCAACAGGTGTGGCCACTTGCTTCTGAGCAAAGAGTAGGAACCTGGGCACCAAGTCCCAAGAGTGGGGATGTAAAGCATAAGCCTTACTCCTTGACCAAGCACTAATGGAGAAAGACCAGGTGAGAACTGCCCTGTGGCCAGGACACAGGGGGCATCTTCTCCCCCTCCCCTGGGGCTGGGCCCTTGTCACCATCCTTCCTTTGCCAACACATAGGTGGGACACAGATGCTAGATAGGTCACTCACAGACCCTAGGATAATGTGGCTCACAATAATTTGTACAGATATATATATTTTGGAGACCATATATGTTGACAAAATTTTGCTTTAAAAATGATGTTAAGATAAACAAACTACCTTTTCTTAGCACCACCAATTTACCAAAGAAAGGACATTCTACTAGAAAGAAAAGGTTAGAAAGGACACTATCAGAATAAAGAAGTGCTCTTCAAATGGAAGAATTTGGCTTTCTTCAAAATGAACAGTGCCCTTGGTTCTCTTTTTGTAGGTGGTGGAGCCTGTTTGTGCCCAGCATGGGAGTCGGAACCTTTCTGAGGATCCACCTTGAAATGGGCCCCATGTTCCTTAGGAGGTTGGGCATAGGAGTCTGATGCCCTGGGATGGCATCTGCTCTGGTCTTTAGTGTCTGCATGGCCTCAGGGGAATTGCTTAGGGTCTCTGGGTCACAGTTGCTTCCTGGGTAACATGGAATACGTGAGATGTGCTCAAGAGATGAAAGCAATTATTCTTATCATCCAATTAACTCTGGATGTGCATTCAGGTTGTGGTGAGTGATAGCTGGCATAGCTATCCTCTCCTCTGCTCTCCCCTGCCCACCTAATAGAATTGTTCTGAGGATAATTTAGGTTAATATCAGCAAAGGAAAGGGGTTTATAAGTGAGAGCTGCCATTATTTTTCATTATTTTAACTTTAGATCATCCAGAGACTGCTATGTTTATCTAGGAGGTACTGTTTTCTACTAATTCAATGATATCACTTGGCTAGCTTTAGGGACTTTTGATGATATCCATAACATACTCATGCACGCCTCAAAAAAGGCCCTCATGTCAACCATGTTAAGGAATAATCTAGAACGTGTTTTACAATTGCCTTACGTGAACCAGGTAAGGGGTCTGACCCTCACCAGCTTAGCCACCCATTAACCTTCCAGTGTTTGGTCCTGAGGCTTTGGGCAGAAGTCAATGCTGATTCCATAGTCCTCCCGGGAGATGAGTCTGCCCTCTCCCCTGGCACTTTAAAGGAGGTTAATCTGGCCCTGGGTCTTCTGGAGTTGAGTAAGGTTTTTTTCTGAAGGGTGGTTCTGAGATATGCCTTATTTCTCCCTCTCTCTCTCCTTGTCCTCCCTCACCCTACTCCTTTCTGCAAATAATGGGTATGTGATTGTGTAAGAGACAGCCTGACCTACAGCCTGCATGTTTGGACAGAGCCATTGGAGAAGTGGATGCTAAGCACTGTGAGCCCAGCCCCAGGCTCACTGTCCAAATGCATAGCCCTCAACAGAGGGTGCCCAATAAAGCAAGTTCTGTTTTATGTCTTATTCTTACCCTTCTGCTTTCATCCCAACTTTTTGGCTTATATCTAAAAGTTGAAAAGTACTCCATACTAGATTTGCTTTTTTTTTTTTTCTTTTTGGAGACAGAGTCTCACTGTGTTGCTCAGGCTGGAGTGCAGTGGTGTGATCTTGGCTCACTGCAACCTCCACTTCCTGGGCTCAAGCAATCTTTCCATCTCAGCCTCCCGAGTAGCTGAGATTACAGGTGTGCACCACCATGCCTGGCTGATTTTTTATATTTTAGTAGAGATGGGGTTTTACCATGTTGCCCACGCTGGTCTCGAACTCCTGAGCTCTGGCAATCCACCCGCCTCGGCCTCCCAAAGTGCTAGCATTACAGGCATGAGCTACCACGCCCAGCCTAAATTTGCTTCAAATATTAAAAAGATGGAGATATGTATTACTTTCTGTAACATTAATATCTAATGCTGAAAGCATAAGTACTTTATACGGAATGACTTAATTCACTGAACCAATATAATGAAGTAAAAGATATATAGATACACCCCTATCAATTTATAGGGATGAACACATATCCGTGACCATTTGTCTGGAACCAAAAGATCAAAATTCACAGCTCTGATTATAGACATCTCCTAGAGCCCATTTCCTGTAATGCACAGTATTGTAAATATTGCAAACACATCACCACATAATAATAATGCAAAGATATCCTAGAATCATATAGGGAATCTCTGGAGAAAGGATGAGGTAATAAGCCGGGCAGCTGGAAAATGGGAAAATGATTGGGCCTGCAGCCCCTGAAAGCTCGTCCTGCATTGAGAGGGAGGCCCCATGTGATGGGACCGACAATGTATTGTTCATTCCTCATCTTACAAAATCACTCTCGGTACAGTTTGGTTGATTGTATCTGACTACTACAATAATAATAACAATAATAAACAAAGAGAATCTGGGACTTTTCCTACTTTTCCCAGAAAAGAAGAAGGAGACATTTTAAAGCATCCCTCTGAACCCTACCCTAATTTTATTTCTTTAGTTTCCTAATTGGAAGATGCAGATTTCTGTAGCCAAATTTGATGAAATCAAAGTCCTACAGATTTTTTTTTTTTTTTTTGAGTTGGAGTCTTGTTGCAATGCCCAGGCTGGAGTGCAGTGGTGCAATCTTGGCTCACTGCAAACTCAGCTTTCCAGGTTCAAGAGCTTCTTCTGCCTCAGCCTCCCGAGTAGCTTGTAGCGCACACCACCACGCCCAGCTAATTTTTGTATTTTTAGTATAGACAGGGTTTCACCATATTGGCCAGGCTGGTCTCAAATTCCTCACCTCAGGTGATCTGCCCTCCTCAGCCTCCCAAAGTGATGGGATTACAGGTGTGAGCCACCGCACCCAGCCCAAAAGAATAATTTGAACTAAATGAATCTCATATTTTTAATGGAAAGTCTGGACTTTTATGAAAGAATGTATTTATTTGTTAAACATTAACCGAGAAATTGGAATGAAGACAGCCCTTTTCCATTTAGTTAGGAGAGAAAGAAAAATGAATAATAATAATGGTATTAATATGATTTTTAAAAGGCTTTAAATACAAGTATGAGTAGGATTATTATATAAAATAATGGTCATTAGGTATCAAAACTGACTTTTCCACCCTTAAAGAACTACTTTTTGGAAACTAAGCATGATTAGTAAGGAGGGGAGACCTTTGGTCTCCTAGCTGCACCTGTTGCCAGAAGAAGGGGTCCCTGTGTAGGCGGCAAGAGAGGGTTCGTGGATCTCGCGCAGGAAAGAATTCAAGGTGAGTCACAGGGTGCAGTGAGAAGACAGAGAGTTTATGGAAAGCTACTCAGAGTAGGGCACTCTCAGAAGGCAGGAGGAGGAAAGCCTCCTCTTTGTTTTAAGTTTTTCTTACACAGGGGTCTTATCTATGTAAAAGCTAAGCTATATCTACATGTGGGTGGGCTGACAGCATGACAACATTTATTACTTTGCTGATTTAAAGGAAATGATCCCTGGCATTTACTGCGTAAATGCATTTAGCGCGTAACTATATTGGGCCAGCCAAACAGTCCGCTGTCGGGGGAGTGTGTCCTTCCAGGTGTTATTAAGCTGCTTCCTCAGCCTTAAACATGTAATGACCATGGGTCATGACTAGCAAGGAATGTGCCTTGATTTCAAAATGGTGTCTCTCTGGCTCTCCTATGCTCCTGCTTCCCTAACACACCCATCAATGAACGAGACGTGCCTGCTTTCTGATGATGCCATATCTATGTCCTGAGCCCCCCACTGCCTGATTAGTGGGCAGTGCCATCTTTTCCTGGTGTCTTCTTGCCCAATTGCTCCTTTTTGGAGTCCTCAGTGGGAGGAGAGGGTGGTTCTCATGGGCCCCCTGATTGAACCTGGGGGTATTCACCACCCACCACACACCCCCTAGTGGGCTTGGGGTCCCTGGGGGTTGTGGTGGCTGTCCAAGCTGCCAGCCTCTTGCTGCTGTCCCTGCCCCTCACCACCAGCCTCCAGGGTGTGCCAGTCCAGCTCTTCTCCCGGGGCTTTCTCTAATCATTTTGTCAATTTGTCTTGATTGTGGAGTAGATAAAGGCATTAAGCATAACAAATTTACATCTTCTTTCTGTTTGGACACTTAAAAGAAATAGCATAATAAGAACAATGCAAGTAAACTCTTTTAGAAGGAGTTGCATTTATGTAATATTGGGAGATGGTGTTTACTAAGATGGTTGTGATATAAACTAGACAAATGTTTCTAAGGATTTTCTTTAAAAAGGGCTCGGGGAGGACATGTTTTGTATCAAATAACTTGATTGGCTTCTGAATCAAAAATGTATTCTCTCTCCACTACTCCAGGTGATCCCCTGGGCATATTCTGTGTAGGCCTGGAACCAGGAGTCCAAGGCATGAGTTTGAAGAAGGCAGGTTTAGAATCAAGGAAAGAAAAACCCTGAGCTGTTAGCTGAGGTGAGAGGGGCGTGATGGCTGCAGGGATGGTGTCCAGGGGCAGGGTGGGGTGGGGGCAGGGGCAAGTCAGTATCAGAGTTTCCTAGGCAGACACCCAAGTCCCTCCTGGAGAGACCTGGTGAGATCTCAGATAGCAAAGGTTAAATTTGCAAATCACTCAATGAGGAGTCAAAACAGCAGCTCCTGGGGAGCTAGTGAGACTACAGGATTCATGCTAATGACAGTATTAAGAGTGACGGGAAACGACTTTGTCCTCATCAGTGAAAGTCATCTCCAGACAGCAATAAATTGATTCCTGAATATTGTGTGTGGCATAAATAAATAAATAAATAGGCCAGAAACGAAATTCTAATTGACTTGGTGGAAAGTAATTTGCAAACAAATCTTTCTGCTGCTGGGGATGCAAACGGCATCTGTGGGAGAGGTCGTCAGTGTCTCTAACACATTTCCTAATTACTAATGCTAATTACTTGCATCGTCATTTGCATACCATCTTGAGGCAGAAGCTACGAGGGCCCAGGAGTAGGTTTTTTTCTTTCTTTCTCTTTCTTTCTTTCTTTTTTTTGTTCCTGTTCATTCAGAAATGGAGAACAAAGAATTCTACCTAGGCTGAGTGCTTGTCAATACACAGGACAGTTGGAACAGATTTTGCCCCTCTCTTTTTAGAGTCTGGCAGCTTCCAGCTCTCACATCTAAACATAAAGACAACTACAGATATATGTGTGTGTATATATATAATTGGGAAATGGATATAAATGGAGATATATATATGGCCAATTTACAAGAATTTTTAGGCACTTCCAATTCTGGGAATCCATATGGCCCAGTGGTTAAAAGCCCAGGCCCTGGATTCAGACCCTGACTCAGCCACTTACTAGCTCTGAGATCTACAGAACGGAGTGTTTAAAAAAGAAGAAGAAAAAAAAAAAACTTTAGACAAATTAAATCTGACAGAGTTTAATTGAGCAAAGAACAACTGATGCATCGGACACCCCCCAGAACTAAAATAAATTCTGAGCAACTCTGTGGCTGCCACATGGTTGGTTAACATTTATGGACAGAAAAAGGCCAGTGACTTATGGAAAACAGAAGTGAGGGACAGAAAACGGCCAGGTCGGCTATAGCTCCGCGTTACCTTATTGGAACACAGTGTGAACAGTTGGCGGCCTGTGACGGGCTGAAACTCCGTGATTGGCACAGGAATAGGTTATAGCCTGTTTATGTGTCCAATTAGGTTACAGTCCACTATGTACCGAGAAACCCTTAATACAGGGTGTTCCTTCTAAGGTTGCTGTGAAGATCTGCACCGCAGCAGGCCTAGAGCATCAGCAAAGATAGATTCTTGTTCCTGCTAGTGCAAGATAGGTGTTGACTCCTGTCCTGAACCAACAGCCATTTCATTTGTCCTGACTAAACTGGTAGTGAGTTCAATGAAGGGTGTGAGTCTTTGCCTAGAGAGGTGAGTGTCAGGCCGGGATTCCTCTGCACTCAGGGCTCCTGGCTTTATGCTACCTCTGCTTATTGTTAGAGATACCCCAAAAGCAGCCACGTTGGTGCATTCCCTGCCCTGCCCACCCTGTGGCCTATGGAGAATTACAGTCTGTGAAAGTAAGTGTGGAGAGACCAGCCCACGTGGGGAGGGCTAGGGGAGAGTGATGGACTTTGGGCCTTCCTAACTGAGAAGAAATCGTCTGCAGAGCTGACTGACAGGTGGCCACCTGGCTGTTTTGGCTTCTTGTTTGTTTTTATTGTTTTTAAAAAAAACAGCAGCAGAAAATTGTAGAGAATTAGATTTCTTTTTTTCCACTTCAGAAGATGGAGTATGTGTTTCTCAACCCATCTGCAGAGTTTATACCATGGCAGAAATTTTACCTTGATATTGACTTCTGGCTCTTCCTTTTTGTATTTGACTATCTTTATAGATTTTTAAAGTGAGAGGCGCAATGAAGCCATTGCAAATATAAGCTAGTTTTCCTTTGTTATTCTAACCCCAACATTTAAGCTTTATTTCTCTGGTATTGTAAATATTTTTAAATTTTCTGTATATAAAAACTTCTCTGGCTGGGTGAGATTGCCCCTCCTGGGGTAGCCAATTCTTTTTTTTTTTTTTTTCTTTTTTTGAGACAGAGTCTCCCTCTGTTGCCCAGGCTGGAGTGCAATGGTGCGATCTCAGCTCACGGCAACCTCTGCTCCCGAGTTCAAGCAACTCTCCTGCCTCAGCCTCCTGGGTAGCTGACATTATGGGCACGTGCCACCATGCCTGGCTAATTTTTGTATTTTTTTTTTAGTAGGGATGGAGTTTCACCATGTTGGTAGGGCTGGTCTCAAACTCCTGACCTAGTGATCCACCCTCCTCGGCCTCCCAAAGTGCTGGGATTACAGGCATGAGCCACCGCGCCCAGCCAAGGTAGCCAATTCTTAAAGATACTAAGCAGCCCAGCCAGGAGCATGCCTCTGATATGCACCTAACCCTTGCTGAGACTACCTATCTATACTCCCAAATATCCCCGGAGTCCATATTCTTCTGCCTTAATCGTCCTAGGACCAGGTACTAGGCAATTAGAGACCCGATAGTGCAAAGTCTGCTACAATTATTCAGACTAGCCAATCCTAAACTAAACTACACACTAAACTGTTCTTGCTGCCCTGCCCTACCCTGCTTTTCCTTCAGAAACCCAAATAAAGACAGTGGCCTAAACCTCATGTCTTCTGCCTCTGACCATCCTGGTGTCTTTCCCATGTGGCCTTATGTGATGTGCTGTGCTTCCTGTCTCTTGAACCTGTGAATATTATATTCACGGGTTATTTTTGTCTCCTCTCTCCCCTTTGGTGGCCACACCTGAATAACCATAAAAGAATACAAAACATCTTTCTTTAAAAGAAAATAAAATGAGTACCTTCCTATTACTAAAATATAGAGCAATTATATCGTAATAATTTGGGACAATTATTTGAGATGTAAAATGTGAGATTTTATTAACAAATTAGATATTTGAAGTGTCTTTGTAGCTTGATAAATTATGATTTGTTGTGTGCTGATGTCTGCTTAAAATGTTAGGTATGAAGTCTTGTAAAGAGTCCCAAAATGAACTTTGCTGCATTTAATTACATGTTGTTGAGTGAATTCATTATGCTATACTCCATGAGAGTTTTCTAATTCCTTTTCCTACAGGTATAATAATAGTCTTTGTATTTCTGGAGTATATTTAAGCTTATATAAATGTAAGTCGTCACATGAATCACAAATTCAGTCCGTTACTCAACATCACCCTATATTAGTGTTTTATTGCTGACTATCAAACTGAGCAAACTTAACAGTTTAAAGCATCTCACAGTCTCCATGGGTCAGCAGTCTGGCCATGGCTTAGCTGAATTCACTGCTCAGGGTCTCACAAGCCTACAGTCCAGATGCTAACTGGTCTGTGTTCTCATCTGGGTCCTTGACTGGGGAAGAGTCTGGTTCCATGCCCTCTCCCATTGTTGACAGATTTGATCTTGTGCCCCTAGGGCTGAAGTTGGTTTCTGTTTTGCTGCTGGCTACCAGCAGGGGCTGCTCTCAGGATCTCCAAGAGGGCACTGGAAGTTTCCTGCCATGTGGCCCTCTCCAGAGGCCTCCCACAGCATGGCTGGCACTTCTTCAAGGCCAGCAGGAGAATCTCTTTGCTGAGATACAGTTCCTTCCTTCCTTCCTTTCTTCCTTCCTTCCTTCCTTCCTTCCTTCCTTCCTTCCTTCCTTCCTTCCTTCCTTCCTTTCTCTTCTTTCTTTCTTTCTTCTTTCTCTCTTTCCTTCCTTCCTTCTTTCTTTCTTTCATTTCTCCCCTCCCTCCTTCCTTCCTTCCTTTCTCTCTGTCTTTCTTTCTCTCTTTCTTTCTTCCTTTCTCTCTCCCTCCCTCCCTCTCTCTCTTTCTTCCTCCCTCCCTCTCTCTCTCACTCTCTTTCTCTCTTTCTTTCTTTGCTTCTGACATGAGCCCTGCCTGCATGGTGCTGCTCTAAATTAAAATGTAAGGGGATCCATTTGGGGGTGTGGTCAGTTGGGGGAAATAAGAGTTCTGTTTTATATATGTTAAATTTAAATGACTGTGTGACATTCAACTAGAAATATCAACTGTGGATATGTGAGTCTAGACCTCAGAAGAGTGATCCTACCTAGAGGTATAAATCTGGTGTGTTTCAGCATAAAAATGGTATTTAAATCCATGAGAACATTTAAAAATCACCTAGGAAGAGAAAAATAGGTGGAATAGAAATACAAGAAAAGCCCAAGAAAAATATCATTTTTAAAAAGAGAAAGGACCATGACCCAAACCTTAGGAATGCAGTATTCAAAGGTTGGAAAGAGGAGGAGAAGCCACAGAATAAGGTAGAGTCTGAAATAATGTAACCTAATCAAGGAAGTAACAGTCCCTATTTCATCAATTCTGCCATATTCTATTGATGAGAAGAAGTGGTGGTCCTGCCAGCACCCAAAGGGTACAGGGATACTCAGGGCATGAACACTGTGGGCAGGGATCCCACATATTAGACTTCTGCCTGCCATTGGCCACTTTTTTTGTGATTATGGCCTCATGCGTTAGGGAAATCTAAGAGATTTCAGGTGTGTTCTAATGGGCAGGAAAGAATGACATTTTTATCCCAACTTAGATTTAGAGATTTTGAGAAACTTCACAGCTTGCTTGCTTAATTATTCATGTATTTTTGGAGTAGTAGAATTTGCTAGATTCTTTTTACCTCTTGGGGTACTCATCCTTCATCTATATGAGTGCTGGCTGATATAGGGAGTATAAAAGCCCATTTCCCTTGCCTCCAGGTGGTATAATTCTAAGGCGCATTTTATGTACCAAACACCCTACCACCACCACACACCCGCTCCATGGGTTAAGCCAAGGTTAGACTTTACCTGAGGCCACCTTCTTGCTTTCCTCCTTTCTCTCCCCTTTCCTGCTTCCTCCCTCCCTTACAGGTGTCTCCTAAAGAGACCCCTCCCTATAGATCATGTTGACCTGAATCCCTGACTTGGGCTGTGCTTCCAGGGAATCTGACCTGACCTGAGACACCCACCTTGTCTCAACAGAGCTGTCAGATGCTCTAGCGCAACAATCACCTGCCTGGGCTTCAGTACCAGGGAAGTCTAGGTTTGTTTCCTGGCTCTGCCACTTACCAGCTATGTACAACTGTTACTAAATCTCTCGAAGTCACAGTTTCTCTACCAGCAAAATGGATGTAATAAGGGTAAGAAGATTAAAGATAGACGGTTTGTAAAATGCACATCACATAATAAATACTTGAGAAATTTTAGCTATTTTTATTATTTCCAAGAGATGAGTATAATAATAAGATGAGTATATAGATATACTTTTCAAGGAAATATGTCTTTTAAAACTTTAAGCTCCACACGTATGCCTTCTTTCACATCTGAAATAATTATGCAAGCTCTCCAGGCAGTGGCTTTGATTTGTTTTTGATACTTGTGGTAATACGTTCCATTGGAACATTGCCTCTCTCTGGGCACTGCCCCTGGACCAATGGCTCCCCGTGGCAAGGCTTCTGCAGTTACTAGGTGGCTAAGAGGTCCAAACCTAGTTTCACTTCGGGGACTGGGAGCCAGGTCTGTGAATTCTTTAGCAACTTGCTTTCGTTCGTTTTGAAGCAACTCAGTCTAGGCATTCCGGGCTTCTTCCAGCTGGGCAGCTCACTCACTGCCCTGAGCAAGGAAAAATTAAAGCTCAGGTCACGGTACTCTCCTTCATTAGAGGGTACTCATGTGTGTGGAGGGCAGTGGGCGGGCTCACAGGAGAGAAGGAATGTAAATACTTACCCAGCAGATTTTATTTTATCCCTGTTCCATTATGAATGACCTTATAAGCCGTGGTAAAGATTTTGAATATTACTCTGGGCAATGGGGAGTCATTAAAATGTTTTAAGCAGAGAAATGACATCTCAGATTTGCATTTTAGAAGTCCTTGGCTCCAGTGTGGAGAATAGATTGTGAGGGAAGGGGGAGGCAGGGAGAGCAAATACGGAATTGTTTTAGCTAACTGGGAGAAAGGCAACGGGGCCCTGAACTAGGGCAGTGATTGTAGGGATGACTAGAGACTGGGAGAAGATTCTGGAGACAGCTGGGGAGCAGAACCAATGGGATTGGCAATTGATTACATGTAAGGGGAAGAGAGGGATCAAGAATGGGCTACAGGAGGCTGAGGTGAGAGAATCTCTTGAGCCCATGAGTTTGAGGCTGCAGTGAGCTATGATTGCACTGCTGCACTCCAATCTGAGCGACAGAATGAAGACCCCATATATGGGTTCTGTATTTGACAATTGGCTTGATGATGAGTCATTCATTGAGATGAGGATCATGGTGAAGTTTGTCTATATCAAGCTGTGATGCCAAGTGGACATGTCTGGTAGGCAACTGGCTACAAAGAGGGAGGAGTAACAGGCTCAAGGCAGCAGGAAGAGGAGAGATTCAGGGGTGTAGGAGAATGGCCAGACCCACTAGAAAACTACTGGGGAGCACCTCCTTCAGAGCGTGGCCAGACTTCTGTTAAGGCGAGGATGGAAAAGGAACAGTTGCTGAAGCATTTTACAATAGGGGTGGTTTATTAACCACAAAAGGTTTTGTGTGGGTTTTTTCCAGAGAACATGTGTGTGTGTCTGTGTCCTCATCTCTTCTTATAAGGACCCCAGTCATATTGGTTTTGGGGTCCACTCTAACAACTTCTTTTAACTTAAGTACCTCTTTAGAGGCCCTGTCTTCACAGTCACATTCTGAAGTAGTGGGGGTTACAAATTCAAAGTGTGAAATACTTTGGGACAAGCTAAGCAACTTCTCTGTCCCCAGTTTCTTCAACTGGGGTATAATAATAATCAAATGCCATCCTCCTAGGTTTACCTTGGGGATTAAATGAGGTGATAACATGTGTGTGTTTAGAATGGTGCCTGGCACCACGTAAGCATGCGGGCCAGCACACTCATTCACTCGTGATTCCACACATAGTCATGAAGCTTCTGGACACAGTCGTGACGCTCCTGGACACGTGTAATCTGCCCTGGAGAATACAAAGGTGAGGTTCAAAATCAAGCAATACTTTAAAAACCAAAGACTTCTATGGTGTTGCTAATTGCTGGGTGAGTTGTATTACACTTTACTCAATTAGATTTTTAGAACAGCTTCATTAAGGTATAACTTACATAACTTTTAAAAATCTACAGTTCAATGACTTTTAGAAAATGTAAATGGTTACAGTTGTGTAACCATCATCACAACCCACTGTTAGAAGACTTCAGTCACCTCTCAAAATTGCAGTCAATCTCCACTCCCATCCCCATCCAGGCAACCACGGATCTATGGCTTTCTGCTGCCATAGTTTTGCCTTTTCTAGAATTTCACTGAAATGAAATAATACAACATGTAGTCTGGCCTGTCTGGCTTCTTTCCCTTAACACAATGTTTTAGCACGTTGTTGCATGTATTAGTAGTTTGTTCCTTTTTAATTGTTGAGCAATTTCCATCATAGGGATGTACCCCATTTTGTTTATCCATTCATCAGTATATTGTGGATGTATGTTTTCATTTCTCTTGGATAGATACCTAGGAGCGAAATTACTGGGTTATATCATAAGTATGTACATAACTTTTTAATGAACTGCCAAACTATTTTCAAAAGTGACTATGCCAACCCAGCTGGATTTTTAATTCCTTCCAGATATGAAGTGTGCCATGGGTCTTATTTTACGATCAGCTCCCTCACTGCCATTACTCACTCCTGCCTCCCTACAGAGCCCAAGGCCATGTGGTAGGTTTGGAGAAACTCACATTCCTACCAACCAGCTGGATTAACACACTCCCTAGAAACATGTAGCTTGTTTCCTGGGCTGAGCAAGTGTGGTCCTGTCAGAGATTTTTGTGCTCTACAAGAGCATGTGTCGAAGTAATTGATTTAGTGTCTGATGCACTCTCTCTGAAGAGTGGCTGAATTACAAGCTCTCCAAATCCAACTGATCCCTCACATGACTCGTTGGGGACCACAAGGAGGACAGTGGGGCTGGGAGGCTCATTGGGAGTGTTCACTTCTTTCTTTTGCTCCACTATGATAGGAGATTCTGCAACTTTTTTGCAGTTACATCTATTGTTAAAGAAAAAATTATTCAATGGCACTTGTGAAAGCACATAAGGAGCCCTCAAGATAGGCATTGGGACCACGGCAATGGGGTTTTGCAGATGGGGAGAGATTAGGTTCAACTCTGAACATGACATATGCAAGTGGGAATTTACAGCCAAGGAGCACGGTGGGGGCAGTGGATGGAAACCACTAAGGGAAATCCTCAGGGCTCAGGGTTAAAAGGGATTCTGGCTGAACCAACCTACCAGGATTCTAGCTGAAAACAGGCCAGGGTGATCAGACAGCACCTGGGGGGTGGTGGAGGATGAGAAACCTGATTAGATATCAAGGGCGATCAGGTATTGAAGGGGTAGCATTTTTGCCCACTGATTTAGTGGGTTCTCTGCTCAAACTGGGTTTTACAAGAAAGTGCTCAGATGGGCCTAGAGGTTTTAGACGGCTGACTAGTGTTCACTCAAGCAGAGAGTCTTTGCCACTATCGGCTTGAAAATGGTGAGACCCAAAACACAGAAACATGGCACACGTGGTGGGAGTTATGAGCTCAGAAGGCCAAAGGGAATCCTTCTGGGTGCCCCCAGGAGTCTAGACCCAGAGGACTAGGGTCTGCACCAAGAAAGCCTTTTGCTTGTGTTGCCTTTAGAGAAGAGGAGACCAGCTGGGCAGCACCGCCCCTCCTGGGTTACGTGCAGCTGAGACACTTGTATCCTGGCAGTGAGCCCCGGGCCATCTTGACGGCCGATTCCTTGTTCCAGACCAGGGCCTGATCTCTTGGGATTGTTCTTGCAGGACCCAATATGCACAGTGAAGGAAAAAGTAAGTGTGGAGGAGTGACTGCAAAACCCGCCAGGTCTGATGGGGAGCATGACGCAGAAGCTGAGCCTCCAGGCTCCCAGCACTGTTGTTTCCGGGGTTCCTCTGATGTCCCTGAGCTCCTGGCTCCCCATCTGAAAATGAGGGCGAACATTCCCCTTTCTGCCTCACAGTGTGAAGGTCAGTCACATGGTGTGTGAAAAACCCTTGTCACCTGTAAAGGGGCTCTCAGTGGAAGTGACCTGTGCATTCCTGCAGCCAGAATCAAGCCCAGCACTCCTCAAACCTGCCAGATGATAAGAACCCCTTGGACAGATGCTCAGATGACCAGCTTCATCCCTGGAAATGCTCGTCAGTGGATGTGGGTCGAGGCATGGGAATCAGTGTTGAGTAAGTTCCCTAGGGTGATTCTTCTCCTCGGTGGCTGGGGAAACATGGACCATCTGATCGAGTGGTTCTCAGGCTTGTCTGCGATGACCTGGGGGAAGATAACAAAGAGAAAGACTCCATTTTTTATGTTTGACCACTGATGGCTTTCAATCCGTTCTCTTTCCCTCCCGCTGGAACCACATCCAGGCAAGTTGATGAGAACATTGATGCCTCCGCCCTGGGTGCCTGAGTGCCCGTGGGGAGTTCAAATCCTGGCCTCCGTGCAGGAACCCTCAACCTGGCTGGCTCACTTTTAACCACAGTAAGAACCAATGCCACTGCCATTGCACCTACTTAATTTTCTCAAGCCCCCTGGACTGTATGGAGCCCAACTTGATCTCCCAAGAAAGTCACGTTATGTGACCCTTTTCACATCCTAACAATGGAAGGGACCAGTCTGGGCAGCCTAACCAATTTTGGATGGCGGTTAATCCCACCCTCCATGGGGCACCTGCACGACAGGGGGCTTCAAAGGTCAAAGCCTGGCCTGCAGAGTCAGATGTGAGCATCTGGGAGGCAGCCTGGCCATCAGTTTAAAGGTTCCTGGGTGATCCCTGGTGATTGCTGGGTGCAGTGGGGACTGAGGACGTGGGTCTCATTCTCCCACTTCCCATCCAGTTGACTGTAGCTTTCTCTTAGCTGGCCTTGCCTCAGCCTGGTGAGAGCAAAGTCTGTGCATTTTTTGTTACCTTTCTATTCCCGGATCTTAGCTGAAATGCAGGAGCTGCTTAATTGACAGAAAGAAATGAAAAGGAATTGAATGCTTAGAAACAGTGATCTCATATCAGCCAAGTATACAACAAGAGTCAGGCCTCCCCCACTTGGACACTTTCTCCTCTCTATTGCTATTCATTTTGGGGAACTTTGGGGTAAAACTGCATGTTAAAATGTAAGGAATAAGACTCCAGCTGAGGAATAGGATTTTCACACCTAGAGTTTTAAAAAATGCAACAGAGTCCGGTATCAAACTCTAAACAGAAACTGGATCGGGGATTCTTTAGAAGGGATTCCTAAAATGGGTGGCCCCAAGCCTAAACGACTTCAGTGGAATCTTCCAGTCCTGCATTCACCGTTACCAGCTGTTTGTAATGGGAGAGATTCAGTGACTCTTATCGGGCACTAGATGGCGATCAGGCATCGATAAGGCCCAACAACCGCCTCGGACCTGGGACCTGGGATTGGTTCCTCCAACCCTGGCCGCCACCCTGGGAAGTGGCCATTGTCATCTTGATTGTCTGTGGGAAACCAGTGAGGCTGGCGGTGGGGATTAGGACTTCACCCAAGGATCACACCCTCCTTCAACCCTTCCTGTGCAGCAGCTTTTACATTCATGTGCAGTGACCGCAGCCGAGGATGTGGGGCACAGCCCGTGAGAGAGACCAGGAGGTCAGCAGTGGTGGGAGTGTTGTGTGCAGTACAGCCAGGGACCACGGAACGGGTCTCTGTGGCCGCTGGACCCTGCCCCACGGGCCTCAGGGAGGAAGAGCTCTTGAAGGCCGAGAAGGGGCTGTGCTCTAAGCCTGCTGCCCAGGCCTACCCTGCAGCCCCCAGGATGGTTTTCAGGATGCCTCTACCTTACCACTCCTACCATGTCACTCTTACCACTGGCCAAGCACCATTTTGAGCACTTTCCACAGATCAATGTATTTAATCCTCACACAAGCACAATGGGCTGGGTACTACCGTCATTGTCATTCTATAGATGAGGAAACTGAGGCACAAGGAAATTACAAAGTTTGTTCAAAGTCATTTGTAGACCAAAAAAGAAAAGAAAGAAAAATTCTGCGCCCTTCAGCCATCTAAATGGACCCCTCCTCTCCGTAAGGACATTCCAAAGCTAACCTGAAAAACTAGTTCAGGCCATGATGGGAGGCAGGGGTCAGAGGTCAGACATGCCTCATTATGCCCTCCTCCCTTTTGGAGTTACTGATAGAACATTTACAATGTATTCTCTCTGAAGCCTGCCACCTGGAGGTTTCACATGCATGATTAAATCTTGGTCTTCACAACCCTTTATCTTAACCCAGACATTCCTAAGTCCTCTGACAATAACTTAACTCTTTCAACCAATTGCCAGTCAGAAAATCTTTGAATCTGCTGATGATCTGGAATCCTCCTCCACTCCAAGCCCTGCAGCTTCCAGTTGACCCACCTTTCCGGACAGAACCAATGTTCATCTTACATGAATTTGATTGATGCCTATGTCTACTTAAAATATATAAAACTAAACTGTCCCTGATCACGTTGGGCACATGTTCTCAGGATCTCCTGAGGGCTGTGTCATGGGCCATTGGTCACTCATATTTGGCTCAGAATAAAGCTCTTCAAAGATTTTACAGAACTTGACTCTTTTCATCAACACATTCAACAAGTAGGTGACAGAGATGGGATTATGCTATTTTTTGAGACAGTTTCACTCTGCCACCTAGGCCGGAGTGCAGTGGCGCAATCTCGGCTCACTGCAACACCACGTCCAGGGTTCAAACAATTCTCCTGTCTCAGCCTCCCAAGTAGCTGGGATTACAGGTGCACACCACAAAGCCCGGCTAATTTTTGTATTTTTTAGTAGAGATGGATTTTCCCCATGTTGGCCAGGCTGGTCTTGAACTCCTGATCTCAGGTGATCCGCCTGCCTCGGCCTCCCAAAGTGCTGAGATTACAGGCGTGAGCCACTGTGCCCAGCTGAAAAATGTTTTAGATAAATTTTGTCCAATTGAAAAAAAAAAACCAAAAAACAAAAAAAAACTACTTGTTACCTCTTCAGACCTCCTTGAGATGAAGCAACTGACTCCCTCTCACAGGAAATTTCTATGACAGTCAACAAAAGCTGTCAAATTGCCTGCCTTTGTTCTTTGAGAAATTAGAACTCCCTCAGCCTCCAATGCCTGCAGGTTACATTTCCAACCAGTGACTCATTTCATTGAGATGGGTTCTTTTTCCTGCAACGATAGCAAGTTTGTTATACTAGTTGGGTCTTGGTGAGAACACTGACTAGGAACCAAAAAGAATTCCACAGCCCAGGACAATGAGGTCAAGCCATGAAAGCCCTTTAATTCTGGTAAAACCCCTCAAAGGGGCATGCTGAATGTAAGTCTTCACAGCCCTCTGGCGCCAGCACAATGGCAAAATCACTCCACCCAGAAGCACTTGGCCCCCAGCTGGGACGTTCCGGGTTCAGCCTGGCTCCTTGTCCCAAACGTCCCTGGTTGGCACAGTGGGGCTCTGCACCATCTGTCTGGTCCTCTCCAGGGATGGCAGGCATGAGGCGGCATGGGCAGCCTCCTGTGCCGGGAGACTCTGGCTTGCAAGTAGAAATTACATTCATGTCTTTTGCTGTTGGTGTTATTTGGATACAAAATATCGTCTCTTTCAAATTAAGTTTTAAAGCATCGAATTTTAAACTACTGGCAAGATAGTGTAAAAACTACAGTGATTAGAAGGGCTTGGAACTATTCTCAGATTTTAGCTAAAATGTCACTTTCTTAGGGAAGCCTTTTGTGGCCATGCCTTCCCGATCCCTCCGTCATTCAGTCAAGACCTTCTGAAATGCCCTCCAGCACCTCCGTCCTTCCTTCATCGTAACATCTTAATTAGTAATTATATACTAATATATGTGATTATTTGATGTGTGGCTGTCCCCAACTCCTTCCCCCAACCTCAAATACACTAAGCTCCATGCTTGTGTTTTTAACAACCAGAGTGGTCAGGAAATGCCTCAAAACATCAAGCATGTGAATTACTTAAAAAAAAAAAAAGAAAATAAATGAGACGTTCAATTAAAAAAGGGGAAAATTAAGGAAAAAGTGAGGTCCTGTCACATGTTAGCCTGATTAATTAACTACAGGATGGCATGTACACCCAATGGCCTATGGTGCAGTCATTAAAATTCGGAAGTATCGGTTGACTAAGAAAGATGTTCATAAGACGCCTTGTGAAATAAGCAGTTTTATAAAGCAGTCAATGATTCCATGAAAAATACAGAAATGTGCATAAGAAAGAAACAGTTGGAAGTAAAAACTGTTAATGTCAGGAGCAATGACATCTGAAGGGGAGCAGCTGAGGCAGAAACTCCCAACTGAGTGTCCCGCCATTTCCTCCTCTCCCTGAGCCCCAGCCAGGTCACATTTCCCAGCTTCGCTTGCAGGTAGGTGTGGTCATAGCTGCACCTTGTCAATGGCTTCTGGGCAGAGCTAATGTAGACCATCTCCAGGCTTGACCTGCTGACACTCCCCATGTCCCAACCTCTATATTCTTTGGCCGTCTGCCGGCTGGAGGTTAATGTCCAAGAAGACCTTGACTTTGGAAGCCACATGGTGAAGGTGGCATAGCTGCCAGCATCCTGAATCCCTGGGCAATGGCATGAAGCAGGGCTTTGCATGGCACCAAAACGTACACCAGCCTAAACTTGCACCGGATTGGGGCCGGGGCGGTATCTAAGAGGCCATGGTAAAGCAGGGTGAAGCTGAGGATGGAGTTAGATGGAGAGGCAGGGGTCTGGCAGTTACTGGGAAGGTGTTTCAAAGACTCATCTTTTCAGGCCTCTCCCAGGGCAGTGCTGTGACAGGGGCCTCACTCCTTCATGTACAGGATCTGATTGTATCTGGGCTCTGTCAAGCCCCATCTGCCTTTTCCACCAGAGAGCAAGCTCCCTTCCCACAATCTCGGGTGGACTCCACAACCTTCTAGGCATGTCCAGTTACTAAAGCAGAGTCTCATTTTGTTACAATTCAATCTTGTTCAATTTAAAAGTTTCAGTCTCATATTTGATCTAAAGCTCTCTGGGCTGGCCACGCTTGTGGCCGTCATGGTGTGGAATGAAGGGTGCTGTGTCTGGCCTCCTTCTTCCTGGCCTGAGGCTGGGGCATTAAAGAAGGAAAGAGGAAAATCTATCCCCTTCTCTATCTCTATGTGGCAATTGACTATCCCCTTTGGGTTGAGGGTAACCATTGCTCCCTTCCATGGCAATCCCCCCTTGGTGGCGACAAGGTGCTGTTCTTGTGACCGAGGTGGATTTTCTGTCCGCACGAAGCAGCCATGCATTTCCTTTTGCAGCAGGCATCCTGCTCGGGCTCTTATGTGGGAACAGTGTGTGGGCATGGGAGCTCTGGCCAATTAAGGCCACTCTACCCGGGATAACAATGGGTCTTTTCTACCCTGGCACTCTCTCCCTTAGTCAGTGGTATGCGGGAGCCAGCTTGGACCAGCTCATAGGAGCTGATGATTAGATTTTTAGGAATTTTGTGAGCAGATTGAAGTTTCCTTGGTAGTTTGAAATATGTCCTGCTGGGAGTATTTACACCACAGGAATTGGCAAGAGCTGTACACCAGGATTGTTGTCTTCTACCCAGAGAACTGGTTATTAAAAATGTATTAGCACAGAAAAGTCAGTGGACTTTTTCTGTGGGGTGAGTGGCTCGGCTACTTTCAAACGAGAAACAACCACTACTGTCGAAGAAAGAGGGTATTACTTGGTATCTGGAACCAAAAGTTGAGTATATTGCCCTGTAAGCAAGGGAGGTCTATGCAGTTGGACACGTGAGTCTCTAAAGAAACAAACTGCTGACTTATATAGGGTTTGAGAACTATGATCTTCAGGGATTGGAGGACTTTTGGAGGCAAGGTGAGTTGTCCTGTAGCTGTGAAATTGTGGCTACTGGGATTTAACTGTTATTGATTGGCTGGTTTTTAGAGGTGCAGCTACTGATGTGAAGATGCTGTTGATTGATTGGAATGGCTTTAAAACTGATCATGGCGGTTACTTGTTGCTACCACCAAAGAACAATCTGTTCTTCCCTTCCTCGAATTTGGAGTATAGGAAGTCACCATTCTCTGACTTAGCAATGGTATCCTGGATCTTAAAGGAAAGGACGTTTAAGTGGAGGTCCCATGGAGAGATGAGGGGGAATGTATGGATTTTGGTTCTTTAAACTCAGTGTTGGCTGCACAAAAAGCAATCAGCCTTTGCTCTTCTAGAGCTTCTCTCAATGTCCAAAGCCTCTAACCAGTTTGGCTTCTCTTTTCCATGGGACACAGGGAGTCCCGCCCTTGCTGAGAATCAGGTCTTCTCTGACAGTAGTGCTGGGGAGTGGTGGCCATTTGTAGGAGTGTCCATCTTCAGGGAAGATGCTGCATCATCCAGTAACTCTTGCAGGACAAGGAAAGATCTCACCAGTATATCACACCATCCTGTGTAATTCACATAATGGTTCTCTCTATGGTTCTCATTCCCCAGCTGTCATTCATAGAACATTCATCTATGTATAGAGCTGAAAATGGTCATCTCTTTTAAGTTCTCACCTGTCACTCTGGGGCAACATCAATTACTTGATCAAATCAAGAATATAGAGCTTACTTAAAGCTACATGCATTTCCTTGGAAGCTTAAAAGGTCCAAAAGTAAATACAACTGTGATCCATTATGTAGATTCAACCATCTTATAAAAGATCACATACAGCCAGTGTTTACCTAAGGGCAGCAAAAACAGCAATACCGCAATTAATTATTTAGGCAACAGCATCTCTGAGAGTTGCTTAAGTGATATTTATGATATTTTGCCATGGCAACTATTCTTGTTTTGAATATTATTAAAAATCTATCAAACTGCAGTAGTAATGTACTTGTGGTTTAAAAATTGCATTGAGCTAGCATCCCCAGATACAGTCTCTCCCAATGAACTACTAAATTTCCTGTCGAAGATGAAGAAGTTATGAGTATGGCAGTTTACTCATGGGCTGGCTGGATGTGGAGTCCCTCGAGCAGAAGGATCACACCACCAGAAAGGACAGCTCTACAGCCCAGGGATAGATGAAATGCAATTTCCTACACAGTGTGTTAGTTTCCTATTGCTTCTATAAGAAATTATCACAAATTCTGTGAATTAAGACAACAACGTTTATTATATTATAGTCATGAAGGGCAAAAGTCTAAAGTAGGATAGCAGTGCTATATTCCTTCAGGAGGCTCTAGAGGAGAATCCACTTCCCTGCCTTTCCAGCTTCCAGAGGCCACTTGCATTCTTAGGCAGAAGAGCCCTTCCTGCATCTTCAAAGCCAGTACCATTGCATCTTCAAATTCCCTCCTGCCCCTCACCTCTGTGTCTGATTTTCACATCTCCTCTTCTGACTCTGACCTTCCCACCTCTCTCTTATAAGGACTCTGTGATTACATGAGCCCACCCCAATAACACACAGTAATTTCTTCATCTCAAGATCCTTAATCACTATGAACAAAGTTCCTTGTTTGCCATGTAAGGTAGCACATTCACAAGCTTTAGAGATCAGGATGTAAATGTCTTTGGGGAGCCATTAGTCAGCCCACTTTACACAGGTTCACATGTTATGTTCTGGGAAACATCAGGACCTCCTGGGAATTGGGATCTGTGAAGATCAACCTGAATTCACATGATAAGTGGGGGATAGAGCAGGTATAATGTGGCCCCCATAGCCTGCATGAGCCTTGAAGTTTTCATTGCAGGGAAGAAGAGATTTTAGAAACTTGGCTTGTCTAGCACTGACAATTCCTGACCTACAGGATGGCTTGGATGGACTATAGTTGTGAGATGTGACACAGAGAGACATCGTTATGACTCCGTGGTATCCCCCTCAAACTCATATATTGAAGCCCTAACCCCCAATGTGACTGTATTTCGAACAAAGGAGTAATTAAGGTTAAATGAGGTCATAAGGGTGGGGTCCTGATCCAATGGGATTAATGTCCTTGTAAGAGACACCAGAAAGCTCCCTCTCCTTCTCTTCTGCCTGTGCACAAAGAAAATGTCATGAGGGCATGTGGGCACATGGTGAGAAGGCGGCCATCTGCAGTCTAAGAGGAGAGCCCTCACCAGACACCAACACTGCCAATGCCTTGATCTTGGACTTATAGCCTCCAGAGCTGTGAGAAGATAAACTTCTGCTGTTTAGGCCACCTAGTCTCTGTGGTATTTTGTTAGGGCAGCCTAGCCGACTAAGACAAATAAATGCCTTTTTGGAATGTTTAGGAAAGTTGGAGTGCTTTGTAGTGCCTATCAGCTTGGAGAATGCTCCTGCCATGTTCTAGGAGCTGGGTGGGTTACAATAATACTCTTGTTTATTTTCCTAGCCTCTCCACAGGTACACCTTTATTTCACTTCCAGGAAAAAAAAACAAAAAGTACCTCTTTGCTGTGATCCATGCAGCCTGGGCATTTGTGTGATGCCAGACTAGGTCTCAGGCACGTGGTCACAGGCCACTCACACCATAAAAACATCCAAAAATTGCAGGGGTTTTCCAACTCCTACACATCTTTACATTCCCCTGCCCCAACATCCCAGTTTGGCCAATTTGTTTTCTTCAAAAAGGAGGAAGGGGCTTGCTGGGTCTGTTGGCATTAACATCTTCTGAAGAGCTAAAGAAGCCCTTTACCTGGGTTCTGGCTTAGTCTGACTGTGCATTATCTAAACAGACATTTGAGCTAAACTTGTATCAGGTGAGCTGTACACAAAGAGAGACAGAAAGAATAAAACTCAAAACCATCACCAACCGATTGCCATAGCTTCCATCATCTCCCTCCAAGGCCCATCTTAACAGGCCTCCGGATAAGCTCTCTGTTCTATTCTCATTCACCACATTAAGTCTATTCTCTACCCTGTCCCAGAATATTCTTTCCCAGATGTAAACTAATTCTCTTTTCCTCCTCCTTAAGATCCTTTAATGGCTCTAGTTTGCCCCAAGGATAAAGTTCATGCTCCTTTACTTGGTGGCATCAAAAGCCCTCCCTGAGCACTTTTCTGCCTTTGAGTCCTGACTCCCCTTCTCGTACTCCTTACTTAGCCCTGTCCATGTCCCTGTTTCCTTGTAGGCACTCTCCCCTCCCTGTGACATGCTCTCGCCCACCCCTCCGCATCCTGGAAGAACCCATATCCCACCACGGAATTTCTCTTGCTTGGGCCCAATTTTGCCCAGGCCCTGTCAAACAGGAGCCATTGTCGTGGTAAAAGCAAGAGCTCAAGTAGATTCTTGATCCAATTAATAAACCCTCTGTCTCAGCAAAGTTTCACATAAAATTTATGTAATTGTTCCATGCAAGATAAAGCACTATTTGTGACCTCTTGCTAATCATTTCCACCTCTGATTTCCTATTTTGATTTCAAATGCATAAGTGAGTTTAATGAAGGGCTTGCATGATGACCCACTGCTGGGGCACAGACACCTGGAGGTGACATTGTTCAGACTACGAACAGTTACCTGAGACTTATGTGGCTGATTTTTAAATTGGTGTTTATCAAAGCATTTCTAAATTATCTCACTCCTCAAAGATTCTCTAAGGAGGCTGGGTTGTAAAATGGCCAAGCTCTTTTATTTCAGTGGTCTAGCTTTAGGCTATAATAAAATGTGAGCTGGTGTTTAAAGAGACTCGTGAGGAATATAGGGATGGAAAATGAGTTTCATCATAAAACTGTTCAGTCATTCTCTGTGGTCCTATGATCATCGGGGCCAACTTTTCCATCAGGACAGGAGGCTCATGGCTGAAAGGCCATGATACTTTTAGGAACCCACAAAAATGTTTCAATTTCTTCTAAAACCAGAAGAAAAAAATGAACTTTTAGGGTGAAAAATGTTTCAATTTTTTTCTCTCATCAAAAATAAATGATAAATGTTAGAAACTACATTAGTTTGCTGGGGCTACCAGAACAAAAGACCACAGACTAGGTGGCTTAAACAGCAGAAATGTATTTTCTCAGGATTCTGGAGGCTGGAAGTTCAAGACCCAGGTGCCAGGACGGTTGACTCCCTGGGACATCTCTCCATGACTTGTGGATGGTGTTCACTTGCTGCTTCTTCCCAAAGTCATCCTCTGTGCACATGTACCCTTTGTGTATCTTTTTGTATCAAAATTTCCTCTTTTTATAAAGACACCAGTCTTTGAATCAGGGTTCACCCTAATGACCTCTTTTTTTTTTTTTTTTCTGAGAAGGAGTTTCGTGCTTCTTCCCTGGGCTGGAGTGCAATGGGCGATCTTGGCTTACCACAACCTTTGCCTCCCGGGTTTAAGTGACTCTCCTGAATGGCCTCTTTTTAACTCAATCCCCTCTTTAAAGACCCTATCACCAAATACAGTCACATTCTGAAGTACTGGAGATTAGGGCTTCAACATATGAAATTTTGGGAAACACAATTTAGCCCATATCAGGGTCTACAAAAATCTATTATGGGAGGGACCCACAAAGGCAAAAGGACTCACAAAAATCATAGTATTGAAACTGCCATTGCAAAAATTATAACATTGAGAAAATTATGACACTGAAAGAAATCTGATCTGACCAACTCCATCTTGCCTTTAACCTCCAAACTGCCCTTGGTCATTCCTAAGCATGGGCCAAGCTAACTTTGGGAGTAATTTATAGTTCAAATGACAGTAGTCCTTCCCAAAACTCAACTGCCTCTGTAACACTAATGAAAAGTCACTAGGTTGGGAGAATGAGAGGGGCCTGAATTCCACTAAGATGTAGGCATAGTTAAACAATTACTAGCCATTATTCCAGAGGTCATAAGATTTACATCTTTCCCTATTACTCCTGTAAATTACATTACTATTGTATAACCCAAGATTGGTCTTTTGAGATGTCTTTTCAGGCTTTTGCACTTTTGAGGGTTGGATGGCACCACTTGGATCCATGACTCTTGACTTAACTGGTACTGTGGTCCTCACCCAGAAGTGGACTTAGTGCATGAGGACCATTTTCCACACCCCTATGATTGCATGCCCAACTAATCAGTAGCACCTATTCCTCAGCCCCATGTCCGCCAAACTATTTTTGAAAAACCCTACCCTCCAAATTCTGGGGGAGGCTGATTTGAGTAATAATAAAACTCTGGTCTCCCATTTAGCTGGCTCTATGTGAATTAAACTATTTCTGTAGTCCAATTCCCCTGTCTTGATAAATTGGCTCCATCTGGGCAGCGGGGAAGAGAACTTGCTGGGCAGTTACAGTATGGTCCTGGTGACAGTAGATTAGGTTGATTTTCTGCATGGAGGAGAATGGAATGAGAAAGTGTCTTGGCAGTCTGTGGAAATTCAGAATGGTTAAGCCAATGATAGCAAGGGTTCTACTGCATTTACTAGCAGGAGCTCCATCTTCTCCTGTCAAACCCACTGTTGACTGAAACTCAAAAACATATAGAATCAATAAAACATGTTATAACAATTCTTATTTAACTTTCTTCTTAAGAGGTCTAACTATTGGCCGGGCATGGTGGCTCACGCCTATAATCCCAGATCTTTGGGAGGCTGAGGCAGGTGGATCATGAGGTCAGGAGTTCAAGACCAGCCTGACCAACATGGTGAAACCCTGTCTTTACTAAAAATACAAAAACTAGCTGGGCATGGTGGTGCACACCTGTAATTTCAGCTACTCAGGAGGCTGAGGCAGGAGAATCGCTTGAACCCGGGAGGCAGAGGTTGCAGTGAGCCCAGATCACGCCACTGCACTCTAGCCTGGCCGACAGAGTGAGATTCATCTCAAAAAATAAATAAATAAATAAAGGTCTAACTATTTACCAGGCCATCAATTTTAAAAATTTATACACCAGATTCATTCAGTAAACATAGAATTATTTGCTACTAAACTGCAAAGTGCTGTGCTGGGCCCTGTGCTGAACTTATAAAATGAAACTATCAATGTGTTTTCCATGTCCTGGTCTCTGACAAGAGAGCAGCAGGAACGGGCCAAATGACTAGGGCCCAGAATTTGACTCAGGATAGGGAAGACCACATCCTGTCTCCCATTTCTGCTTCTCATTAACAGGAAGCTGTGTGTGTTCAGAGAGTGCTGCAGACATTAATCATATTCACAGACACCGAGGGAGACTTTCTAACAGTCACGAGTGTGTGCTGCCCCAAGGTCAGCAAAGGTCATCTAGAAAGTCAATGTTGAAGGAAGAGTAAGGATCATGCTGCCTGTGGGATGAAGCCACCAGATGGCCCCAAATGTTAGCCTGGGCTCACATGGGGTCATTTATCTTCACCTTTACCAGGGAGAATGAGCAGTGAGTTTCCTCAATGGGTCTCTAAGGGCTGTACTGATTGTTTCATAGAACCTCTGGGGGAAGAAAGGAATCATAGGAGAGAATGCACTTATAAAATATCAAGCAGCATAATTGTTATTTATAAAGCTGCTTTTTCATGCTCTGGCATGTCTTTAAAAATTTTCCTAGGCCAAGTACAGTGGCTCACACCTGTAATCCCAGCACTTTGGGAGGCTGAGGAGGGCAGATCACGAGGTCAGGAGTTCAAGACCAGCCTGGCCAGCATGGTGAAACCCCTGTCTCTACTAAAAATACAAAAAAATTAGCTGGGTGTAGTGGTGCATGCCAGTAATCCCAGCTACTTGGGAGGCTGAGGCAGGAGAATTGCTTGAACCCCGGAGACAGAGGTTGCAGTGAGCTGAGATGGCGCCACTGCACCCCAGCCTGGGTGACAGAGCGAGACTCCATCTAAAAAAAAAAAAAAAATCCTGCAGGAGCTCGGACTCTGTCCTGCTGGGGGCTGACTGTGACTAGAGGATGCAGTGCCTCACCAGTGAGAATGCTTGTGGAGCTACTGCCATGAATAAACGGGGAACAATTTTCACCCATGTCTGGGGAAGGCATGAGGGAATTGTGCTGCAGGTTCATTTATCAAACAAACTAGGTGAAGCACAGGTCTTAGGGAATGACTGTCAAAGCATTCATGATTCCTTCTTCCAAGTTTAGTTCTGTGGGAACAAGTGGTGTAATCCAGACCCAGGGGCTCCGAGTTGGCATTGACCCCTAAGGACCAAAATGCTGAAGAGAAACTTATTAAGACCAGTAAATAATTGACATGGGCTCCTGGAGACACTCAGTGAAGCATTTCCAAGGCATCTAACCACAAACTGTAAATGTTAATTGGCACCCTTAGATAATAGACTCAGATAAGGAGATCAAAGGCACAGGAAGTCATAACTCCTGACATTGCTTTTCAGACAAGTCAGGTTAGAATCATCTTACTCTTCAAAATGCTTTTCACAGTGTTTCTGCCCTGATGGGCACAGAAAGTTTAATTATAGAGTGATCAGCAAGAGGGTGGAGTCTGCCCTTCATGATCAAGTCTGGACAATCAAGTGTGAGGAATATTTGTTTAGAATAAGGCTGTTTATTCTCTCTCTGGAAGCTGAAGTGCATCTCAGCTGTCAGATTAATCATTAAACTAAGCAATTTTTAGATAAACTTAATCTGAAAATTAGCCCCATGGCTTCCCCAGCACTGAACTCAAGCCCATCTTCCTTGAGTTACGTGATGATGGTGTTTCGTAGTTCTATAATTTACTCCCAATGCAGTTCCAGGGTCTTCCTCTTTCTCTCCCTCTAGGTTTCAGAGTAGCCTCTTCAGGAGGGTCTCAGCCATGAAGACGCTACCCCAAGGGAGCTTATTCCACAGCTGACCCCTCACAAGGGCAAGTTCACAGAGGAAAGAGATCTGAATGCGTTTCCTCCCGTCCTTCTGAGGAGGCGGGAGCTGACCTAGCTGTGCTGAGGCCAACTCTGAACCTCACTTGTCCAAGTTTCTGGGATTCCTTCCCAGGTATGTAGCGTTGGGAGGACAAGACATGGGAGGAGAAGAGCTGACTCCTACTCAAGGACATTTAGTAGTGGCATTCTCTTACCTTCTGAGTATCTCCTTTTCTTCAAACAAGCAGTAGACTACGTTAGAGCCTTTACTCAAACTCCCAATACAGTGCAGTCTCATCCAATTCTCCCCACAACTTGAGGAGCTGTTCTCTCTTTGCTGTCCAAGCTGTATGACTTCCCTGGGGTCCCAGGGTGGCATCCTGAGACGTGAAAACAATATAAAATGAAGGGAAATAAAGAAAAGCCTGCTCCCTGCTGAGTCTGAGCTCCAGCATACTGGGTACAAGTCAGGGACAAGTCTCCTTTCCTTCCTCAACATGCTCATTTGGGGCTTCCATGCTGTTTTGCAGGAGTGGAGAAATTTAAAATGGAAATGGACTAGCTGGCCAAAAACAGAAAAACATTTTCTTACATCTTGAGGCTGATTTCCAAAGCAGATAGGTGGCAGACCTTGTCTGGCTTTGGTCTGGCAGAACGCACTGGTCATGAACTTCACTTGCAGTGGAAAACAGCCTCATTTCAATGGCTCAGAGGAGCCAGAATCATTTCTGCACAGAGGGCCTTCCAATGGTTTATTTAGGACAGTATTCTTTTCTGCTACGTCAGTTAGACCTTCTCAGCATCCCCAATATACAGTTTATTGTAGTTGGAGGAAAGTCCTACCTCATTAAGAACGCAGGTAAAGCCTTGGGGCTGTTGAAAGAGATTCCGGGCAAAGTCTTTTTGCAATTAGTATATTCTAATAAAAGAAGAAACTGTGTGTCATAGGCTAAGATAGATGAGCATCATCTGTGGGCCAACACATTGCACAGAAACAGATTTATGGGGCTGACAGGATCAACTCCAAGAAGGAAGAAAATTCAGGCCAAAAATAAGGCCAAATATTCCTCTTCTCATTCAGGGCCATGGTACATGCTGTGCTTTGAATACATCCCTCAAATTTCATGTGTTGGGAACTTAATCCATAAATTCATATGTAGATGGTATTTGAAGTTGGCACCTTTGGCAAGTAATTAGGATTCGATAAGGGTATCAGGGTGTGATCCACATGGTGGGACTGGTGGCTTTATAAGAAGAGAGAGGCCTGAGCTGGAATGCTCTTGCCCTCTCACCATGCAATGCTCTCAATCATGTTATGACACAGCAGAGAGGGCCTTACCAGATGCTGGAGCCATGCTCTTGGACTTCCCAGCCTCCAAAACTGAGCCAAATGGACTTCTGCTCTTTACATATTGCTTAGTCTATGATATTATTACAGCAACAGAAAATGGACTAAGACAGTACAGAGTGAGAGACTGGCAAATAACCCAACAGTTGTCCTGCAGTTATATCTGTGCATGTCAGTTATGAATGGACTTAGATTCTTATCTCCATGTAACATACAGCTCCACTCTTGGGTTTATGACAGCAGTTATCAGAAGCCCAGGAGGGAAAGGTAGTCCTGAGACCACTGAAGGCAATACTGACATGGAGGGATGAGAAGAGGTGGCACAGTCCTTTGCTACAGCTTTTCAAAGAGCCCAGGTCTACTGCTGGAGATGTGATTATTTCCTAGGGACAAAATGAGTTAAGAACCAGACATGTGCATATAAAAGTTCCCATTTTTCCTTCCTGTGGTTTTCAGACTTCAGGCTGCATAAAAATTAGTGCACAGGATCATACACACACACACACACACACACACACTGAGTTTATGGTACTTTGTGGGCTATGTCACAGCTATCATGGATGATGGAGACTTTAACCGTTTTCTGATTTGAGGTCAAGCTCTGCCCACAGCACGCAACCTGGGGCTGGATTGACACTGCTTTGCATTGTGCATAGTTGCTCTGGACAGAGGGAATGTTTGGTTCCCTCTATTTGTGGTGAAGAACTTTTCCTGAGCTGAGGTCCGCAGCCCCGTCCTGATCCTCCATTTGAGGAATGTTGACAAGACAAGGCTGATTCTTCCTGCAATTTGTACCCCAGCAGGGTCTCTGCAGTTTCAGGACCTCTTTTTTGGCTTGGAAGATTTAGACATTTCATGTTCTCAACTGCTCCAAAAATTGATAAGGCCTTGGGAAACCTATTTATATTAACTACACTTAGAAGAGATCGAATTACAATCCGAGTTAAAATTTGGTTACTGTTAGAGTTTGTATCGATCAGGATAGGCCTGGCTATGCCACCATGATAGCTCTAACTCAGGGGCTCAAAGCAACAAAGCTTTCGTTCTCATTGATGCAAAGGCCACAGCAGGCTGGGGCAGCTGTCCTCCAAGCAATGGCTTGGTGTTGCACCTCCACATCAACCATGTTGCTATGATTGATGACAGAGGGAGAGAGGGCATGCTGGAGGGTCTCCCGCTGCTACTTACGTTCTCCCCTGAAGTAACACAGCCACCTCCACTCACAGCTCATGGGCCAAAACAAAGCATGCAGCCACATCAAATCTCCAGGGAGCAGGGCAAAACAGTGCCTGGAAGGAAAGGGACTGGAAATATTGGGATTAACCTTTCTAACCACTAGCATGTCCATGGCTGTATTCCCTCCAGATGGCAAAGAACCTAAGAAATGGAGTCACCAAGTAGATGTCAGTGAGCATAAGCTGCACGACAGGAGCTGATGAGCGCTTTTAAAACATAATTGTTAATAACAGCTAACGTTCGTTAATAATAGCTAACATTCATTAATAATAGCTAACATTTGTTAATAATAGCTAATGTTTGTTAATAATAGCAAATGTTTGTTGAATGCCTACTTTGTAGATTTTGGTATAGGACATACAATTTTGCCTGTTATGATGAGTTTAACGAGCCTTTGTTCCTCGGTTGAGTCAGTTTGAGACCAGACTATTAGTGGCCATCAGAAACAGGATTTCTTCTACCCATTCATTTTTATGCTTCTCACCTGAATCATGTTACTTTGTGGCAAAAATTTTCTAACAGATTCAATTATGACTTTATTTTTGCATCACATACATGGATATATGTATATATATACACACACACACACAGATATATATATCTGTGTGTGTGTGTGTGTGTGTATATTATGTGGGTCTATATACGTGTCTATATCTACATCTATCTATCTGTCTATATGTATTCATCAATGATCAATTCTTCCATGGTCAATTTCAGTGAAGCCTCATTTTTTTTTTTTTTTGGTGAATTTTAGAAGTACACTGGTTTCCTTGATTACATTTGAGAGATATACTAATATTACCTGCAAAACACTCCTCTTACCTTACCCCTGGATTATAAACGGGACCTCATGGCAGCTATCCATGAACTGATTACATTTCCACATATTTGAAAAATCTCATTATATTGGTCCATTTTCATGCTGCTGATAGAGACATACCTGAGACTGAGCAATTTACAAAACAAAGAGGTTTAATGGACTTACAGTTTCATGTGGCTTGGGAGGCCTCACAATCATGGTGGAAGGCAAAAGGAATGTCTCACATGGTGACAACAAGAGAAGAGAATGAGAGCCAAGTGAAAGGAGTTTCCTCTTAAAAAACCATCAGATCTTGTGAGACTTATTCACTACCACGAGAACAGTAAGGGGGAACTGCCCCCTGGATTCAATTATCTTCCACTAGTTCTTTCCTACAACACAAGGGGATTATGGGAGCTACAATTCAAGATGAGATTTGGGTGGGGACACAGCCAAACCATATTATTCTGCCCCTAGACCCTCCCAAATCTCATGTCTTCACATAATTATGCCTTCCCAACAGTCCCCCAAAGTCTTAACTCATTTCAGCATTAACTGAAATGTCCACAGTCCAAAGTCTCATCTGAGACAAGGCAAGTCCCTTCTGCCTATTTAGCCTGTAAAATCAAAAGCAAGTTAGTTACTTCCCAGATATAATGGGGGTACAGACATTGGGTAAATACAGCCATTCCCAATGGGAGAAATTGGCCAAAACAAAGAGGCTACAGGCCCCATGCAATTCTGAAATCCAGCAGGGCAGTCAAATCTTCAAATTCCAAAATGATCTCCTTTGACTCCATGTCTCACAAGCAGGTCATGCTGATGCAAGGGGTGGGTTCCCATGGTCTTGGGCAGCTCTGCCCCTGTGGCTTTGTAGGGTACAGCCTCCCTCCTGCCTGCTTTCACAAGCTGGTTTTGAGTGTCAGCAGCTTTTCCAGGCTCATGGTGCAAGCTGTCAGTGGATCTACCATTCTGGGGTCTGGAGGATGGTGGCCCTCTTCTCATAGCTCCACTAGGCAGTGCCCCAGTAGATGTGTGGGGACTCCAACCCCATATTTCCCTTCCACACTGCCCTAGTAGAGGTTCTCCATGAGGGCCCCACCCCTGCAGCAAACTTCTCTCTGGAGATCCAAGCATTTCCATACATCCTCTGAAATCTAGGCGGAGGTTCCCAAACCCTAATTTTTGACTCCTGTGCACTCACAAGCTCCACACCATGTGGAAGTTACCAAGGCTTGGAGCTTGGACCCTCTGAAGCCATGGCCCAAGCTGTACTTTGGCCCCTTTTAGTCATGGCTGGAGCCACTGAAACATAGGGCACCAAATCCCTAGACTGCACACAGCAGAGGGACCTGGGCCTGGCTCAGGAAACCATTTTTTCCTCCTAGGCCTCAGGGCCTGTGATGGGAAGGCTGCCACAAAGGTCTCTGGCATGCCCTGGAGACATTTTCCCCATTGTCTTGGTGATTAACAGTTGGCTCCATGTTATTTATGCAAATTTCTGCAGCTGGCTTGAATTTCTCCTCAGAAAATGGGTGTTTCTTTTCATCACACTGTCAGGCTGCAAATTTTCCAAACTTTTATGCTCTGTTTCCCTTTTAAAACTGAATGCCTTTATCAGCACCCAAGTCACCTCTTGAATGCTTTGCTGCTTAGAAATTTATTCTGTCTGATACCCTAAATCATCTCTCTTGAGTTCAAAGTTCCACAAACCTCTAGGGCAGGGACAAAAGGCTGCCAGTCTCTTTGCTAAAACATAACAAGAGTCACCTTTGTTCCAGTTCCCAACAAGTTCCTCATCTCCCTCTGAAACCACCTCAGCCTGGATTTCATTGTCCATATCATTATTAGCAGTTTGGTCAAAACCATTCAACAAGTCTCTAGGGAGTTCCAAAGTTTCCCACATTGTCCTGTCTTCTTCTGAGCACTCCAAACTGTTCCAACCTCTGCCTGTTACCCAGTTCCAAGGTCTCTTCCACATTTTCAGGTATCTTTTCATCAGCAGTACACTCTACTGGTACCAATTTACTGTATTAGTCCGTTTTCATGCTGCTGATAAAGACATACCTGAGACTGGGCAATTTACAGAAGAAAGAGGTTTAATGGATTCACAGTTCCATGTGGCTGGCGAGGCTTCACAATCATGGACGAAGGCAAAAGACATGTCTCATATGGTGGCAGACAAGAGAAGAGAATGAGAGCCAAGCGAAAGGTTTTTCCCCTTAAAAAAAAAATCAGATCTTGAGGGAATTATTCACTGCCATGAGAACAGTATGGGGGAAACTGTCCCCATGATTCAATTATCTCCCACTGGGTCCCACCCACAACATGTGGGAATTATGGGAGCTACAATTCAAGATGAGATTTAGGTGGGGGCACAGCCAAGCCATATTACTCATTTTCTTTAGTAAGAAAGTAATGATTGTATTATCTCAGGATTTTCAACATCTCAGTTTGGAATCCTCCTCCCTGTAACTACAAGATATAATATTTTCAATTTGTGTATCTGGCTTAATATTGAACATCTCAACAGATGCTCATGAATCTTCATTGATAATTTTATGGTTGAATAAAGAGAATCTCCTCTTCCCTTTTAGTTAGCTTAGATTACCATATATTTATGTAAATTGTATTTAATTAATCTTGTTTTATGCCTAATTGTATTACAATTCATTTTACTCATCCTTGCTTTGATATTTAAACATTTTTAAAGGTGTTTTTGTTTTGTTTAGTATTTTTTTTTTGAGACAGAATCTCATTCTGTCACTCAGGCTGGAGTGCAGTGGCACGATCACTGCTCACTGCAGCCTTAACCTCTGGGCTCAGGCAATGCTCCCACCTCAGCCTCTCAAATAACTAGGACTACAGGCATGTACCTCCACACCCAGCTAACTTTTAAAATCTTTTTGTAGAGACAGGGTCTCCATATGTTGCCCAGGCAGGTAAACATTTTAAAAGATTTGATGTTTGTTGACTCTCCTTAATGGCTTCCTTTTGCCAAACACAAAACAATTAAGGGTAAATTAAAGTGCACATACTCACTGAGAAAATTCAAGCAATTTCAAATGCCTGTCTTTCCTTTGAGCAGGTTTATATCAGATGGAAGCTCCTACAGCCATTGGATGTATACATTGTACTGTGGCCATAGTCTCCACTGGGAATCCTAAGGTTGCTAAAGATGAAACTCCATGGCTGATCTGAGCCTTCACCCTAAGATTTTGGGTTTTCAAACTCAGTAGGTTTTTTTTTTTTTGAAAAATTGTTTATCTTTTTTTCAGAGTGAAGGATTATAATGAAAGAACATCATTTTCTTGCTTCCTCTGGAAGCCTGGGGTGGATTGCTGTGGGGCGGGTGGAGCCCCATCTTCCCAGGAGGATATTCTCCCTTTTTCCAGTGCTGGTTCCTTTGGCCATGGCCAATGATGGTGGCCTTTGCAGCACTCCTTGATGTCACCACCCTCCACCAGAGCCAGGTTATGATGTGGGCTGTGGAGCCCACCTGCTGCCAGTTGATGGTGAATCCTCCCAGCTGCCCCACCAATCACAGTTTGGTCAGCAGCTGTTATCCAGTGACTTTGCCATACGGAGCACACAACTGCCAGCAATTGCTTCCCGTGGCAGTCATGGCTGTTCTCTGTGAAGTAGGGTACCTGTTATCTTCAGCACCTTTTGTAGGGTCCTTGAGCTTCAATAATGCATGTCCACATGCCTCTGCATCTCACTTGTCCACCTGTCACTATCACCTCTACGAGTAGCTCAAACGATTCTCTGGTGAGTTTTCTCTCGGGACAGCCACCTTGCTCTGCAGCTTCCTCAAGGATGTTGTCCACACCTCTTTGGAGAGCAAGGGCAATGTCTTCCTCAATTTTATGAGCCCCACAGCAGAGTCCTATATATAGCAGGTGTTCAATAAATGTTTGGTAAAAAATCCAACTCCTAGGATGGACCATATGAAATTGTCAATATACAACTCTTTTTCTGACTCACAAAAATGACAGTTGCATATGGTTCACTTCATATATGATACAATAATTTTTAACTCATTAAAATTGCAATATGTATTATCAGCTCTCAGATTGTTCTTAAAATAGAATATTATTACCTGAAAAGTTTTTACTTGGTTACTGTTGAGTCACAGTCATTTCATCCTTTTCCTGAACATGCATTGCAAGCTTCAGATAATTTTAAGGCACGAGAAATAATGTACTATATGTATTTTAATCAACTGTGTAGGACCTTTCGATGCAACACTTGATGTCTTTCTAGATCGAAATCTAAACAGCTCAAAGAATCACTCAGAAATTTTATCAGATCTCCAGTTTAAAATAATACAGTGTCTCTTCTAATTTCTCACTAACATAGCTAAGAAAATAGGAAAATAGTAAAACTCATTGCAACATGAAGTGGTAACAACCAACAAAAGTCTTAATGCCATGATCTGGGAGGAATTAACACCAATCACAACAGAAAACAAAGCTGGGTAGAATCAAACAAGTAAACAAATAAACATCAGTTGGGTGATTCAACCAATGCTATTCCAAGTCTTTCCCTAAACAAAATTGGGATGACCTTTTCTCCCTCCTCCCCCTCCTCTTTCTTTTTCTTCTTCAAAATCACTCTGTCTTCTAACTTAGGCACCTGGGGTCTGTATCAGCAAGAGAATTGTGTGGGTCAGCCACCTCTTCTCCTTGGGGCTGCATTTCCCTTCCCCACCAGTTCTCATCTCTGCTCATAAGCAGCACAGGAGAAAGGTGATGAGGATAGTCAGGGAGGCAGGATAGACAAGGCTCAGAGCACTTTGGGAGTTATAGTCCTCAGGAGTGAGAAAGAAAAGAAACTTTTTATCTGAGGAATGTGAGCCCCCCTTAATTACCAGGCCCAGAGGGGCAATGAAATGTGATAGTGTGTGACAGCAGTCACGTCTCACTCCTTCTTGAGCTAAATAATTACCTCTTGAAGCCACCTGCTATGTGGGCTCTAGACTAACTGACGCCAAGTAGCCATAAAGTGCCATACACCCTATAGTTCACCAATGTACAGCCAATCACTGATCAATGTTATTTCTGTAAACCAATAAGAATTTGACAATAACTTTGTATCAGCCCATTCCCTGTCCCCCTTCTGCCTTTAAAACCTTGCTTGTAACAAAGGTCAAAGGGAGTGCTCCCCAGAGCAACTTAGAAGTGTCTGCTGGGAAGCTGTTGGCCCAAATAAATTCTATTAATTTTGGCTCAGTTTCTTTCTTTGGGCTGACAGGAGTATATAATAAAAACAATGTTTGCCAATGTTTATGGAGTGCTGACTATGTGCTAGGTCTTATATTGAGCATTTAACAACAATTACTAGGGGAATTTCTATTAAATCTTTATTTTCCAGCAATGGCCTTCTCTTAATTAATTTCATTGCTTTACTCTTGGGAATCACCTGGATTCTTTCCTCTAATTCCAAACAGTTTCTGTGCATCTTTCTAGATGAATCTAGAAGTCCTTAAAAATTATAGTTCAATGATAGATCAATCCCCAGCAGACATGCGCTGCTCTCTGAAAGGGCTTTTTGTCAGTCCAGAGTGATTCAAGAACCAACTACTCTAAGGTGTGCTCAGGCCAAAATATATCTGTAGACTTTTCACATTGCTTCAAGGGCTGTTTACATTAAGATTAAAAAAAAAAAACTACTCTTTTATCATCTTACATATTTAGTTTTTAGCCCAATTTTGTAAGATCAGGTCTGCAAACCTGTAATTACCTGTGTAATTAAAGTGAGATATATCATTAAAATATTCAATTTTTTTTAAAAAAATTCCGTTTTGTTTCTGTAAACATCATGTCTGCTTATTTTTTAGAATTTAAGCAGCGCAGACAGAGTTGAAAGAGAAAAGTTAAAGAGAAAAATCATCAAATTTCTGCCCCTGAGAAATAACCATTTTAGATTTAAGGAAAATAAATACAAGCCCCAACAAAAGATTCTTAATAATTGAAGATATAGCTAAGTAAAAAGGATTTCCAAAATACACTCACACTAATTATATTTAGAGTTTGCAGTTTGATTAGAACTGCCTACAGGGTGTGATTTGAGGCCTCTTTGCTAAAACATAATTCTCCCGGGCCGTCAGAGGTGTATGAAAAGCCCCTCCCCCATCCCCTCCCTAAGGTTTCACTCCAGCTTCAAGATTCTGCCGACCTTGGGCAAATCACCCCATCTCTCTAGTCCTCAGACTCCTCAGCTTCAAAATGAGGGGGCTGGACCAAGTCATCCCTGAAGGCCCCTCCATGACTGACAGTCTAGGGGCTGTTTTCCCTGTTAAATTGGAAAATGTCCTATGAGGTGCTTGGATGGTATGAATGGAAGTGGAGATCTCAGAAATATGGGGGTAGGAGGAACTCAGGGGAACCACAGGCTGTGTGATTCCCCTGAGTTCATCTAACCCTATGGGAGGAACGGGAGGAATGAATGGAGGAAATGCAGATACTTGGGACAAAGGTGAAAGGAGAGAGAGAGAGAGAGAGACGGGACCAAATTTAGAAAATTTCATTTCTTCCACAATTTAATCTATGGTTGACCTAAATTTTATTGTTCGTGTCTTTGATTGCAAGTACATTAAAAATGATAATTATATGGGCAATTAAAGCCTGAAATTAACCAAAAAAAGAAAGGTACACATTAATGATAGGTCTTTAGATTATACCAAGACTTCCTGCATTTCCAGTCCTGATTGTTTTCAGATTATAACCAATTGTCAGAGAGGTAGAGGATCAGACAAACTTCTAATGCGGGTGTCAGAGGAAACAAAGACCAATCCCAAAGTGAGAACAAAGCTTCACTACACAGGAAAAGTAAGTCAAGGCACACAAATGTGCCTCAGTTTATAAGAGTTGGATGATCCTATCCTGTTGGTTTGCCTTTGGGAATTCTTTGCATATCGAAGAATTCCCATGGTTTGCACAATGAGAGGATGTGTGGTAAAGTAATAGATTTATCAGCAAACCCATCCCACTAAACAAGAAGGTTTCAAACTTAGTCAATGTTGTTGATTTATTTACTGTGGGGCTGCTTCACTAAAAGGTAAGCTACCGGCAGTCAGGGACTTGGTCTGGTTGGTTCCCTGCTGTGTTCTCTGGGTCTGAACAGAGCCTGGTTCAATAAACATTTGTGAATCATGAGCCCCAGGGTTTGCCTGAAAAGAAGACTTCCTGCTGAAGATGGATGACTCACAAAGTAATTAGGACAAAAAATTATTTCAAGTTCTTGTTCTACATCCCAAGGATGATGAAAACCCCACCCCGCAAAGCATGGCTGAAATAGAAAATCCTAACAGCCTTAGTGAGCCTTACTGAGTGGGGGCCTGAACCAAATTTATTTAAGAAAATAAAGATGTGTGTTACAGTTACCCATTGCTGCAGAACAAACCACCCCAGATGTAGTGGGGTGATGATGTTTTAAAAGGTTCACCTACAGGGAAGAAAGGGTGGAAGCAGGAAGAACAGCTCAGAGGCTTTTATTGCCAATACTCCAGGCCAGAGGTGGGGTGGCTTGGATCAGGGTGGTAGTGGTGAAAATGGGATAAACAGTTGGAACTCAAACATGTTTGGATATCTTTTGAGGGTGTAGCCAATGGGATTTGCTGGTGTATGAGATGTGGAATATGAGAAAAAGAAGACTCAGAGATGATTCAAACTCTTTAGCCTGAGCAATTAGAAAGATGAAGTTGCCATTTATTAAAATCGGGAAAGCCATCAAAGGGAATAAACTGAGGTGGGGGAACATTAGAGTCTGGCTTTGGACATGTTAAACTTAAGATGTCGTGTTGATCAATTTTTGCATTGCTATAAAGAAATACCTAAGGCTGGATAATGTATAAAGAAAAGAGGTCTAATTGTCTCATGGTTATGCAGGCTGTATTACAGGAAGCATGGTGCCAGCATCTGCTTGGTTTCTGATGAGGTCTCAGGGAGTTTTTACTCATGGCAGAATGTGAAGCAGGAGGAGCATATCATATGGTGGGAGTGGGGGGAACAGTGCCACACTCTTTTATTTTTTATTTTATTATTATTTTTTGAGATGGCATCTCGCCCTGTCGCCCAGGCTGGAGTGCAGTGGTGCAGTCTCCGCTCACTGCAAGCTCTGCCTCCCGGGTTCACACCATTCTCCTGCCTCAGCCTCCTGAATAGCTGGGACTACAGGTGCCCACCACCACACCTGGCTAATTTTTTGTATTTTTAGTAGAGACGGAGTTTCACCGTGTTACCCAGGATGGTCTCAATCTCCTGACCTTGTGATCTGCCCACCTCAGCCTCCCAAAGTGCTGGGATTACAAGCGTGAGCCACCATGCCCAGCCTATTTTTTATTTTTGAGATGGAGTCTTGCTCTGTTGCCCAGGCTGGAGTGCAGTGGCATGATCTTGGCTCACTGCAAGCTCCACCTCCCGGGTTCAAGCAATTCTCATGCCTCAGTCTCCAGAGTAGCTGGGATTACAGGGGCCTGCCACCACACCCAGCTCATTTTTGTATTTTTAGTAGAGACTGGGTTTCACCATGTTGGCCAGGCAGGTTTCGAACTCCTGACCTCAGGTGGTCCACCTGCTTTGGCCTCCCAAAGTGCTGGGATTACAGGCATGAGCCAATGCATCCAAACTCATAGAGTGAGAACTCACTCATTACCTCAAGGAGAGGACCAAGCCATTCATGAGAGATCCATTCCCATGATTCAAACGCCTCCAGGCCCCCTCCAACATTGGAGATCACATTTCAAAGTGATATTTGAGGGCGCAAATATCCAAGCCATATCAGATGTTAACTACACGTTTGAATGAAAGCGTTGAGTAGGCAGTTGGATAGGAGACTGGAGTTAAAGGAAGAGGAACAGTTTAGAATTACAGATTAGGGAGCTGTCAGCACAGAGGATGCCTCAAGCCATGAGGCTGAATGACATCTCTAGGCAGTGAATGTGGATAGAGAGGAGAGGGGACTCAGCTGTTCCAAAATGAAGAGGTTGGGGATTTGAACGGAACCATTGAGGTGACCGAGGAGGTGCTCTACTGAGGCAGGAGGGAACTCGGAGCAGCCTGGCGTCTGGAGGATGAGGGCAGAAAGTGCACCAGGAAGGAGGAAGTGATTACTAGGTCAAAAACTGCTGGCAGATTAGGGAAGATGGCTAAGGGATGGATTGTTGGTTTTAGCAATATGAGGGTCCCTGGTGACCTCAAGAGAGCAGCTCCACAGAAAGGATGGGGGTAAAAGCCTAAATGGAGAGGGTTCCAGAAAGAAGGGGAAACCTTGAATGAAGACAATTATTTGAGGAAATATGTTACAAACAGAAGTGGCAAAATGGGTTAGTTGCTGGAGGAGAATGTGGGTCAAAGGAGTTTTTATGAATACGGAGGACATGATAGCGTGTTTTTGTGCAGATGGGAGTAATCTCATAGACAGAGAAAAGTGGATGATGCAGCACACAAAGGGGAGAGAATCCCCGAGTGTCGTTGAGTAGCCTGAGTGGGGACAAGGCCCAGAGCAGAAGTGGAGGCACTGGCCTGGAAGAGTGCAAGCTCCCTGGAGGCAGAGGGTGGGGACCACCCTAGCACTGAGCCCAGCGCCTGATGCACCAAAATATTGTCTGAACGAATACAATACAGCAATCATAATGATAGCCGCTGTTATGGAGCACTCACGGAACATTAGGTGCTGTCGTAGGCACTCTGCTGGGGTGAACTTGTCCAGCTCGCACAAGGCCCTATGTGGCGGGAATGACAGGTATTCTCTTTCCACAGATGGGGTGCTGAGGTGGCCCAGTTTCTTGCCAAATGCAGAGAGCTAGGAAGAGGCAGATCAGGATTCAAAGCCAGGCACCCGGAACATTTCTGTTAGGCTATTTGCCTTGGAGTTCCAAAATGTGGTTGGAGAGTCCTCTGTTAAAGAGTGTAAATACAATTCCCATAGAATAAATATCTTAAAATAAATATGAAGGACCACTCTCATCCCCCCTGACTGGAGTGAAAACCACTCAGCTTGAGACAGGGTGCCAGGGTGTCGGTAACCCCCTGGGGACCCCCTCCTCCCTCAGCCTGTGCTCCTCCTGCTGTTTCGTTCCCCAGAGCCTGAAGCCTCTCCAAGGTGTTTGTCTATGACTTGTCATTAGTAATATTATTAATGCCTTGGACTCATCGGTTTCCTAAGATGATTGATTTGGAGAAAGCTGCTATTGTGAATGATTCAGAACACTTAGGGACTGAGCACGTTTGCTGATGAAAGGCGTGGCCCCATTTACTGTGTGCCGTGCTGATGACTGCACTCTGTTCACTGGGTTCATTGGCTGAATGACTGAGGTGGGCCCTGTTATCAGCCTCACTTTACAGACAAGAAAACCGAGTGTCAGGAGGTTAAGTTACTAATTCAAGACTGTACACCACTAAGTGAATTGAACTCGGTTCTTGCTGACTCCAAATCCCATTCTCGGTCTTGTCTCTTGTTGTGACAGGGATGGCGCCCCCACTCTGATCACACTACTGAGAGCCACCAGGTGTTCTCTGGAGCCCCATGAATGTCTTGACAAATGACCTGAGTGTGTGTAGTAAAAGCTAACTCCTGCCACTGCATATTCTAGATACTGTGCCATTGTTTCCTTGAGAGAAATGAATTGAACTCATCCAGCATCTAGAGTTTTCAAGTTCTCCGTAGAGGAAAAAGCACACTGCCCTCCCAGTCCCTAGTCTGCCCTCCCAGTCCCTAGTCTGGTGAGTAACCAATGCGCTCACATCTATGAGGAAGCGACCCGGTCCTGCCCCTCCCACCAATGTGCTGCCGGAGCCCTCCACAACAAACAGGTCTGGAGAGCCACTGAGTGAGGAGGCCACAACAGAGCCCTGATGAACCATCTAGGAGCACATTGCTGAAGTCCCTACCATCCCTTTTACATATTTTATCTTATGCACACACAGATTTACTCTTCAATTACAATGTCAATGTTGTGATTTATTCATGCTGCAATTTCAGGCCCCAGGACAAGCATTAGGTGAGTTGTCTTTGGGTAGGGGTCTCTCTTCAGACTGCTCAAAATACTCTAGATTTATGTCTCTACTATTCAGAATGAGCTTGACTTCAACCTTTCTACATCGCCAGTTGTAGACAGGAACATGTTTACAGTTGCACAGTGAGACAGCCCGAGGGGTTGAAGAATTTCTGCAAACCTGCAAGGCAGGGTGGCTCATACCAGATTCCAGGGTCATAAGCAGGCGAAGGGAGAAATCAGATATCTGGATCAGGTTACCATTCCAGAGTGTACCAAAAAAGATGGTGTGTGTGTGTGTGTGTATGTGTGTGGTGTGTGTATGTTGTGTGTGTGTATATGGATGTTGTGTGCGTCTGGGTGTTGTGTGGATGGGCATGTGCACACATATATGTCTGCTTGTCGGGGGAGAGAGTTAAAGCAGATATGTAAACCTGGCTCAAGGTGAAGCAGACAGGCAGTCCAGAGAGGTAGAACATGATACATGTCCAGCCAGGTGGTCCTGGAAGCCCGGGAACAGATGGGGGTAAACAGCTGAGCTCCAGAGGACTGGCTACACCTGTCCAGGTGAGGGCCATGATGGCCAGGCTCATGGGACGACTGAAAAGTGGACAGTAATTTGGAGATCAACATCATAGGAGTAACTCCAAATTGAGTGTTGCTGGAGGGAAACTGAAGACCCGCGGAGGGAGACATGAAGTCAAGCTTTCTCTGTCTCTTTCCCAGTGAGGATTAGAGTAAAATACAATTACATGCAATATCGTCTATCTTATCTGATCCTCTTTGGATCTGAGCTGTAATTTTCCCCCTGAAACCTTCTGTGCATTATGGGTCTGGCATTTCCATTTATCTTCCAGTAACTATTTACATTTGCATCTGTTCATCTCTAAATAGTTTCTCTTTCTTTTTCCCTGACATCTTAAGCTTTTTGTCTCTCAAATGACAACCGCACACACAAAAGAAATGCCTGACTCTGCACTCACATTTGGCTTTATTATGAATTCTGCTCCGTAGACAAATTTATGAATCCCAGGGTTCTCCCTCGAACTCGTCTCATTAGGATTAGAGGCAGAAATGTTCATATCTTTCGCATAAATAATGCAAGCCACAATGGCTAGCTGCTGCTTGATGGAGCCCATTTCTTCTCCTATTTCATTTACAACAAAAGATCACAGTGATTATCTTACCTGGAGACCCACTCGGGAGCCCTGGAGCCTCAGGAATAAGGGGGAGAAGACTGAAGGAGACTAGTCCGGGCAACACCAAATCCAACTGGAAGCCACGGAGGCAAAGGCTTCGGTCTCGTGGGCACCGGTCCCACCTAGGGATGAACTCAGCTGTGAGCCAGACCTGGGTCACCAATGCCAAGACACTGAGGCTCTCTATATGGTGACCTTCTTATGACCTTGGCCGTGTCCTGGGGGAGGATTTGTGAGTTTCTCCATGTAGGTGACTAAATCACAAAAGAGACAAGGCACCTTGAAGGCCTACTGGGGCCTTGATTACTTGAGGGAAAGACCACCCCTGGCAGGCCTTGGGCAAAACCTTTGGCTTCTGAAACACAGAGCAGGGGCAGTTGTCCCATCAGAGCAGCCCAGTGGTGCAGCGCAAAGAAAGGCTTGATTTTGAATCCTGGCTCTGCCACTATGAGCAAGTCATGTAGCCCTTCAGAGTCTTTGCCTCCTCATCTGTCAACTGGGCTAACGGCACTCAGCTGAGAGTCTGGTACTGGGGTAAACGAGCCGCTGTGCCGTGACTGCACCGTGAGGGCACTGGGGTGATGGCTGGCACGTGGTTTCCTGCTTCCTCTGAGGCCAGTGCCAAGTCTCAAGGGATGGCTGTCAGGCACAGATTGAATATAAGGGGGAGGAAGAAAGTTCAGTTCCCCTTTGAGATTTATCTCACCTCTTTTTTCAGCTGTTTTGCTCTTGTGACTACCCTTGTGGTCCGCTGAACTGGAACCTAAAAGCCAGGAGCTGAGAAAAGCCTGGGGGCGAGGCTTTAAAATCTCATTGCCAACTCTGCACTGATGGATAAAAGTAGGTGACTCAGAGGTCCATGGAGATCATGGGCGAGCAGCCGAGGGTCCATGGAGATCATGGGCGAGCAGCCGAGGGTCTATGCAGATCCATGGGCGAGCAGCCGAGGGTCTATGGAGATCATGGGCGAGCAGCCGAGGGTCTATGCAGATCCATGGGCGAGCAGCCGAGGGTCTATGGAGATCATGGGCGAGCAGCCGAGGGTCTGTGGAGATCATGGGTGAGCAGCCGAGGGTCTGTGGAGATCATGGGTGAGCAGCCGAGGGTCTGTGGAGATCACAGGGAAGCAGCCAAGGCTGCATCCATCCCTCGGGTTCCCTTTCTTTTTTTTTCCTTTTTTTTGTTTTTAGGGGTACATGTGCAGGTTTGTTATATGGGTAAATTTCGTGTAGCAGGAGCTTGGTGTACAGATTATTTCATTACCCAGGTGATAAGCGTAGTACCCAATAGGCAGTTGATCAGTCCTCCCCCTCCGCCCACCCTCCACCCTCCAGTAGGCCCCGGTGTCTGTTGTTCTCTTCTCTGTGTTCACATGTACTCAGTACTTAGCTTGCACTTATAAGTGAGAACATGTGGCATTTGCTTTTCTCTTCCTGTGTTAGATTTCAACTTCCATTGCTCACACTGTCCCGCCCACCCCCCACCCCCCAACCCCCACCCCCATCCCCACTTGTCTTCCCCTCCAGGAGGCACCATCACCGGCCCTGTTTCTGTGGATGCCTGGGGGCTGGATGGGGACACCCAGGCCCTCCCCTTCCCTGTGCCTGTGATTCCGGTTCTCAGCCTCCCTTAGCCTTCCTTGCAGCAAGCCCCTAGCTCTTCTCCTTGCTTCCATACTTGCCTCCAATCAACCCAACCCCCTTGCTCGGCCTAGTCAGTAAATATCTGAGAAAAATATTTCCGAGCAGCCATGGATTGAAAGGCAAAGAAAACATTGAAAGGCTCACATTCTGCAGCTGTGGGAGACCACATTGAACATTCCACCCATTCTCTCTCAGATAGATGCAAGGCCCATAACTTATTCTGGTCTAGTTATTCAATTTGTGGTTCTACCAGAGTAATTCCATTTCCCATGCTCTCAGAAATATTTTAGAACAAGAGCAAAAATAACCTTATGTATGTGCACACATACACGCCACCCACAAGACAAACTGGATGTGTACAGAAGATTGCTTGACTTGGCTTTGGAACACTTTTAGATGGTATCACTTTATTACACAGTGATGGGGGTCCCACATGTGTTTCTAGGCAGCATCTGGTTTACTAATAAGAGTTTGAGCTGTTTAGGGAAATAATCGGGACATGAAGGAGTTGGAGATATTTATGTCTAGAAAGAAAAGACTTGTTCATGTGCACCCTGGGTGTGCAGGGTGCAATGGGAACTGGAGGTGTGGTGAATAAAGACCAAGACTCTTTGAAAAAACTGGAAGAGCTGCCATGTGGCAGGCACACAGACTGACTTTACCATAGAGACAGGTTGTGAGTGATGGGAAGGCAGATTTTGGTTAAATATAGAGAACAATGTTCTAATAACTATTGCTATTAAGAAACAGAATGGATTACTTTATGAGGCATGGAGTCTTCTGTTCCTAAAAGTGTTTAAGCTGAGACTAGAAATCTGCTTTGGTTATCTGTTGCTCTCCAAAAAAATTAACCCTAAACTTACTGACTTAAACAAAGCCTTTTTAATTTATTTTCTCATGATTCTGCAATCTGGGCAGGGCTCGGCAGGGGCAGTTCATATGGCATCATCTGGGTGGCTTGAGTGGGGCTGAGGGATCCACTTCAAAGATGGCCTCACTCATAGCTGGCAGGTTAGTGCTGATTGCATCTAGAAATTCAGCTAGGGCTGTGGGCTGGAGGCCTCAGTTTTCTTCCATGTGGCCTCTGCACATAGTTAGGCTGGCTTCTCAGAGCATCATGGTCACAGGTAGTTCTGATGCTGTGTCTACCTTCATCCAGACAGAAGAGAAGTTGCTAGTCCTGATTGAGGTTTAAGCCCAGAACTGGCGTAGCCTCACTTCTGCAACATTCTGTTGGTTGAAGCAGGGTCACTGGGCCAGAGCAAATTCAAAGTGAGGGAACCACATAAAACGTGAATACATCATTGGAGTCCACCAAAGTTATGCTTTATCACAATGCCCAACCAGCTTTATAATACAGAACATTCATTTTCTGGGTAGAAGGTTGAAATGAGTGATCATTGATGCTTCTTGGAACTCTAAAACTCTCTGGTTAAATTTCTTTTCAACCTCCAGTGCCTAGTACAATAACAGGCACATCATGATCATTAAAACAGTACTTATTGATTGATTGATTTCACACATTTTATATTTTCAAGCTGAGACAGGGCCTCAGTCAATATCTCACAGGAACATAGCTCTCTGCAAAATAGAATGCCATTTCAAGCCAACAAATGATTACTCTTCATGCTGTAGATACAAACTTGGTCCAAAGTAATTCGTTTTGCAAATGCTGTTTTTAGACACACACGCACAAATCACTCTGGTTTATAAAATCCATGGCATGATGTAAGGAAGGATGGGAAGGTATATGCTCTTACATTACATGTATATTTTGCTACCTGAATTGGTTTTTTTTAAAGGTAAAATTTCTGTTTATTATCAATGTAAAACACACTCACCATGGCAAACGTATATGAAAATGAGCACACAAAAAAGAAAAAGAATCACTTATAATGACTTATGGATAACTACTCCGACATTTTTATGCATATTTTAATATAGATTAACCTAATAAGGTTATATTATTATTTCATTTAACTTCACCATAACTTATTTTCTATGATAAAAAAATTCTATATTGAAATAATATATTTTGTGTCAAAATGTTTAATAATATTAAAATCCTTACACTTTTTTTTTCAAGATGGAGTCTTGCTCTGTCATCCAGGCTGGAGTACAGTCACGCAATTTCAAGTCACCCCAACTTCCGCCTCCCGGGTTCAAGCAATTCTCCTGTCTCAACCGCCCGAGTAGCTGGGATTACAGGCACGCACTACTACGCCTGGCTATTTTTTGTATTTTTAGTAGAGACGGGATTTCACCATGTTGACCAGGCTGGTCCCAAACTCCTGACCTCGTGATCCACCCGCCTTGGCTTCCCTAAGTGCTGGGATTACAGGTTTGAGCCACCATGCCTGGCCACAAATGCTTTTTAATTATTGCAAAATATATATAATTCTGCCATATGGAGATACCATAATTTACTTATTGTGATAATCTTAGGTTTAAAATTGTTTAAAAATTGTTAACACTAAATATCATCATATTATACATTGTTCTGCATAAAGACTTATTTAGAAATATGAAGGGGTGGGTTGCCCCTCCACACCTGTGGGTGTTTCTCGTTAGGTGGAATGAGAGACTTGGAAAAGAAAAAGACGCAGAGACAAAGTATAGAGAAAGAAATAAGGGGGCCCAGGGGACCAGCGTTCAGCATATGGAGGATCCCACCGGCCTCTGAGTTCCCTTAGTATTTATTGATCATTCGTGGGTGTTTCTCCGAGAGGGGGATGTGTCAGGGTCACAGGACAATTGTGGGGAGAGGGTCAGCAGACAAACACGTGAACAAAGGTCTTTGCATCATAGACAAGGTAAAGAATCAAGTGCTGTGCTTTAGATATGCATCCACATAAACGTCTCAATGCTTTACAGAGCAGTGTTGCTGCCCGCGTGTCCCACCTCCAGCCCTAAGGCGGTTTTTCCCTATCTCAGTAGATGGAACGTACAATCGGGTTTTATACCGAGACATTCCATTGCCCAGGGACGGGCAGGAGACAGATGCCTTCCTCTTGTCTCAACTGCAAAGAGGCGTTCCTTCCTCTTATACGAATCCTCCTCAGTACAGACCCTTTACAGGTGTGGGGCTGGGGGACGGTCAGGTCTTTCCCTTCCCACCAGGCCATATTTCAGACTATCACATGGGGAGAAACCTTGGACAATACCTGGCTTTCCTAGGCAGAGGTCCCTGCGGCCTTCCGCAGTGTTTGTGTCCCTGGGTACTTGAGATTAGGGAGTGGTGATGACTCTTAACAAGCATGCTGCCTTCAAGCATCTGTTTAACAAAGCACACCCTGCACAGCCCCTTAATCCATTTAACCCTGAGTTGACACAGCACATGTTTTCAGGGAGCATAGGGTTGGGGGTAAGGTTATAGATTAACAGCATCTCAAGGCAGAAGAACTTCTCTTAGTACAGAGCAAAATGGAGTCTCTTATGTCTACTTCTTTCTACACAGACACAGTAACAATCTGATCTCTCTTTCTTTTCCCTGCAGAAATATATTTTAAAATACACTTCAAAGAGATGTATTAACATTACATATTTTATTCCATAAACATTTATTGAACACCTACTATGTCTAGACACATTGATAGCCTAATAAAAAAAACCTATATATTGATTGTTCACTTACTATGCATCAGGTACTATATTAAAGGATCTACAATTAGTTTGCTAAGGCTTTTGTAACAAATTCCACAAACATGGTGGTGAGACAGACATTGTCTCCCAGCTCTGGAGGCTGGAAGTAGGGCTGTGCTCCTTCTGAGGACTCTAAGAAAATACGCTTCCTGGCCTCTTTCCAGCTTCTGGTAGTTGCCAGCAATTCTTGACATTCTTTCACTTGGTCCTAAGTAATAGCTACTTATGATAGGGTCATTCCAATCTGTGTCTCTGTTACCATATAGCCATCTTCCCTCTGTGTGCCTCTGTGTCCTAATTTCCCTCTTCTTACCCTAATCCAATGTGACCTCACCTTAACTTGATTACAGCTGCAAATATCTTCTTTCCAAATAAGGTCACCTTCACAGATTTCAGGTGCACATGCATTTTTGGAGGACAGTATTCATTCTAGGCAGCATTCCATGAATAATATTTTCAGATCCTCACAATTACTCTCTTGGGGTAAGTATGTTGATCATCCTGGGGCTTAGAGAAGCCAATTATCTTTTCTAGGGTCATACAACCAGGAAACTGTGGGGCAGGTGTTCAAAGCCAGAAGCTCCAGCTCCAAGGTCCCACTTGCAAACACCAGCTCTACTGCTAGAGGGGCTGTTTGTATCAGAGGCCAAGAGGTTAGAAAAACCAACAAAAGTGATTTGCTTGCCCAGTCAAGGGGATCATGAATCCCCAGCCCTGTGGATTATAATGAGCTCACTTTTCATTTTTCTCTGTCATGAAAGGTGGAAACCTTGGAAAAGCTGAAGAATGGAGAAGAGGGGAGGATTGAACAGGGACCCTTGGAACTGTAGGTAGTAAGGCCAGGGAAGCCCTGCCAGGTGTTCAGAACTAGCTGCAGCCACAGTAGGAAGCCAGCCATGGCACACTGAGGTGTTCTGGGGCTGGAAGGGCTATGGGATGGTTCCAAACTGTGCCAATGCTAGAGGCAGCAGAAGTGGAGCTTCCAGCCAATGAGGTGCTCCTTTCCTAATGAATATTTGCGTCTCCCCTCCCATCCCATGAGAACACGTGGACTGGCTTAAAAATAGCATCAGTCAAGCCCCTCTTAGCTTAATTTCCACGTTCACAACCTGAATGTGCAGTTCTAAACTTGGAACTGACAAAAGGCGGCTGAAAGATTGCTTTTCAGAAAATAATGAGCTTAATGGGCCCTTTGACAAATGGTAGAGATTTTCATTTTCTACTGTCCCTTTGTTTGAACTATTTTCTGTTTTTTTTTTTGAAACGGAATCTCTGTCTGTCGCCCAGGCTAGAGAGGCAGTGGCGCGATCTCGGCTCACTGCAAGCTCCCCATCCTGGGTTCACGCCATTCTCCTGCCTCAGCCTCCCAAGTACCTGGGACTACAGGCAACCACCACCACGCCTGGCTAATTTTTTTTTTTTTTTTTTTTTTTGTATTTTTTAGTAGAGACGGGGTTTCACAGTGTTAACCAGGATGGTCTCGATCTCATGACCTCGTGATCCACCCGCCTCAGCCTCCCAAAGTGCTGGGATTACAGGTGTGAGCCACCGTGCCTGGCTGATTTTTTGGTATTTTTAGTAGAGACAGGGTTTCACCGTGTTAGCCAGGATGGTCTCCATCTCCTGACCTCGTGATCCGCCCACCTCGGCCTCCCAAAGTGCTGGGATTACAGGCGTGAACCACCGTGCCCAGCTTTTTTTTTTTTTTTTTTTTTTTTTTTTTTAGGTGACATGTACATCTTTGTTTCCAACAACTGGATGTGGGTTGAAAGGAAAGCCTCTGTGAAATGAGTTTCCTGTGAAAATCAGACCTCGACCGTGCAAAGTGAAATCGTAGTAGGGAGGCTTCTGCTTTAAAGACTCGAATTGTGGAAAGGTGGTCCTCCCACTGCGCTGTTCTCAGAAAGGCGGGCAGTCGCCTGGAGGAGTGGAGAGAAGGGAGGTCGTCATCTTAAAGGGGATAGGGCTGAGTTGTCCTGGGCTCCTTCTGCCGTCCCTTGCGGTGGAGCCACAAGACCTTTGGAAGCTGGCTTCCTTGCCATCTGCTGTTTCTCACCTTAGATACTCGTTTGTGCCGTGTCTATCTTGTCTGGTTCCACTTTTAGCAAGTAAAAGAAAACTCCCTTTCAGTAGAACACTATAGGCTTTTCGGTTAAAATAGCGAAGGGAGCATATGCCTCTAACATGCCTCCCCCATCCCAATGTCAAATCCAGAAAGTAACCCAAAAGAGAAGAACATACGTGAGCGCTGGAGACCGGGGAGGGTGCATTTCAACAGCACGCCAGGAACTTCAAGGGAGTTTTGCAAAATGTTTCATGTAAGGGAAATTAGAGGGAGAGAAAGGAATGGGGACATGTTGAGGTGTGTGTGTCCCCCTCTACCTGGGGAGGCAATCGCAACCTCCATCTGTACCTTGTGGTCCATGCTACAGAGATAAGAGGCAAGGTCACATTCTCTGCTCAGGGCTTCATGGCTGTGCCGAGGAAGGCTGGGTCACCGGACACTTCTCCAGCCGTTGTGGGGCCCCTGGTTAGCAGCCAGGGGTAGCGGCGCCCACAGCATTACGGTGCCCCTGCCTGTCCTTGGAGATGTTGTGATGTGGGCCCCCGATGACATGCCAAGGAGGAGGAGCCACTCTCCCTCCCAGTAAGGGTCCTGGATCCGGCAGCAGGAGCAGGGGGTCCACGGAGGCCCTCATCACAGCGTCTCCAGGTACAGGCAGGGGCGCGCTGACACTGTGGGCTCTGCCACCAACCAGAGGCTCCACGGCCGCTAGAGAAGTGGCCAGTGACCCAGCCTGCCTCAGTACAGCTATGAAGTCTTTTGCAGAGAATGCAACCTCTGACCTGCCAAAGTAAAAAGCATGGTAAATCTGGGTTGAGACACTTTCAGCAGGATCCTACACAATCTCGCCCCGTCTCTTACAGAAGCCACCTTCACCGCCGGTGCTCCCTGGATACAGATGAGAACCCCTCTGCATGCTAAGCAAGCTAAGAAAAGCAACAGGACATCTGAAAAGCCCCGTGATGATGGCTCTGGAAGAAACTGGGCTAGGAACTCAGAGCAAATACCATCCGTATCATAACTCCTTAATTCTTGGGCGTGACACAGGCTTATTCCGGGAAGCAGGAAGAGAGCTTTGGAGTGCTCTCAATCTGTTTTCAATGGATACTGTATCTGTGAGTAGAGAATGACACGAGAGCAGAAAAAAAGGGTCTTTGATAAAAAGTACAACTAGTGAATTAAAAGAAGAAAAGTCAGCGGAGGCAGAGAAGGTTAGATGAGATGCCCTGAAATTCTCAGAGGAAAAGTCTGCCGAGATTAATGAAGAAAGCAAAACCGAAGAGATAAACAAGTGACAGGCATGTAGAGATAATAAGTGACAAGGAGAACAAATTTAGGAGATTCAGTATATCCATTATCAGAATGTAAACGGCAGCAAAGCTCAGAGCAGGCGTAGAAGGGTTTTCCGGTAATAGATGACATTTCATTCTCTCATACTTTTAAAATCTGTTCCATAAATGCAGTTCTGAATCACCTTGCATGTGTAAAGCTCCATATTTGGACTTTCTCTCCTGTTTTCTTAATTAGCCTTGCTAAAGAGTGACTACATTCAGAGTTTCCTAAGGATATCCATTTTTAAGAATCACCTGGAGTGTTGGCTAAGAATACGGATTTCAGGGCCTCTCCCCAAATGTTCTGGATTTTAATTTGGGGTGGTAGGAAGACCTGGAACTTTAATTTTACCAAGCATCTGAGGTTGTCTTATGATCCTCTCAGTTTGGGAAACTTGCATATTGTCATTGCCTTTTTGAATAATTAATTTGGATTTATTTAACAATTTTATTTAATTTTTGTAATTAATAATTTCTGATTTTGTCATCGTCATTTTTTCCTTTGGGATTTTGCTTTTTTTCCTTTTTCCTCCTTTTTTAAATCTAAAGAGAAATCCTTGGCTTATTGATATTTTTCTCTTTTTTTTGCCACATAATAAAAGCTTTTAAAACAGAATTTTCATCTGGGGATAGCTTTGTCCAAATTCTACGGTTTTGTATAAGCAAAATTTCCATGGACATTGTTTTCTAAATAGGTTGTAACTACAAGATAATTCCTTTCATTTATCAAAGCATCACTTAAAAATTTTTTCACCTGGTTTTTGTTTTACTTCTAAAATTTTGTTTAAAATGTGGTGCCGGTAAAGGCCTTAAGTGTTAGAACCAATTAGAAATTAGAATAAAAACTATGGTCCAGGCATGGTGGCTCATGCCTGTAATCCCAGCACTTTGGGAGGCCAAGGGGAGTGGATCGCCTGAGGTCAGGAGTTCAAGACCAGCCTGGCCAACATGGTGAAACCCCGTCTCTACTAAAAATACAAAAATTAGCTGGGCATGGTAGTGCATGCCTATAATCCCAGCTACTCAGGGGACTTAGGCAGGAGAATCACTTGAACCCATGAGGTGGAGGTTGCAGTGAGCCGAGATCACGCCACTACCCTCCAGCCTAGGCGATAGAATGAGACTCTGTCTCAAAAAACACATATATATAAAACATAAAATTTAAAAAAAGAAGAAAAACCTTGGTCAACCTTGACATCTAAACAAAACTATAAAGTTATTAGTATGGATGTATAAATTTGGAGATAAAATAGATTGCTAAATAGAGAAAAACGGAATCAAATTTTAGAATACATCAATGTAGAACAGGATTTCTCAAACACGACACTATCGACAATTTGGACTGCATGATTCTGGGCATGGTGTGTGGGGGAGGACGGTTCCAGGCATCATAGAACACTTAGTAGCAGCTGTGGTCTCCACCAAGAGATGCTAGTGTCATGCCCTCCATTACATCCCATGTTGTGACAACCAAAACTGTTTCCTGGGAGTCCAAATTGCCTTGAGTAAAAACCAGTGATTTAGAAAGAGGGAGGTCTATCCTTGCTCAAAGATGAATTTGGAAACTTGCAAATCTTAAATCTATCTTTGTCCCTTTCAGAATCTTTTTTCCAGCACTGGTTGGCTCCCTGGGCTTTGGAGGGGAGTGAGAAGTAGGAAGGAGGTTGTTCTGAAACGTACACAGTAATGTGCTCTAATCGATGCATTGAATCTCTTTCTTTTCAGTCTAGAGGAACTCACAAACCTCTCCATTCTTGGCAACAGTTTCTGAAACCAACATTATTAAATTACCAAAAAAAAAAAAAAAAAAAAGAAGCTGGAACAATTCCTGCCAGAGAGCCCTTAATAGACCTCTCCAAAGTATTTATTTTATATCACTGAGTGGTGAGCATTTTAATCTCTCTTCTGCAGTCAATAAATTGAGGCTTGGGGAGTTTAAGCAAGGGCCCAAAGTTACGGATGTGTTTCCAAAGTAGAGGAGCTGATAAAAGGGGGTCAGGTAGCCTGACTTCCGGATATATGCTCTGATTTATTGGTTAGGATGAAGGGTGCTTAACTGTGTCTCATTTGTCTCTTTCCCCACTGCTTGCAAAATTGCCCATAAAGTTTGTAAAACTGCGATGCTCTGCAAAAAAAAAAAAAAAAAAAAAAAAAATCAACAGATTGCTGAAGAATATAAGGCATTTTTTCCAGATATCAGAGTTTCCTTATTCCCCTTGTCTTTCATTTTATTTCATGAAATTTATGTTTTGTTGTATGAAAGGTAAGAAAAGGAGAGTCAGAAAATACAGATGCCATTTCATCTGCTGATTCTGCTGATAGCAATCTATCTTCATGAAATGCAAGTAAAGCTATTTTGCAATAAAATATTTGTCATAGTGTTATTTATAACGGCAAAACCTTTGGAGAAGGTCAAATGCCCAAGATAGGATACTGGGTTACTAAATTATGATTTGGTCACACAATGAGTTATTATAGAAATATTTTAATTTATTTTTTTTTGCAATGAAGTCTCGCTCTGTCGCTCAGGCTGGAGTGCAATGGCATGATCTCAGCTCACTGCAACCTCTACCTCCTGGGTTCAAGCGATTCTCCTGTCTCAGCCTCCCAAATAACTGGTAAATTGTTTTTATAATGCTATTTTACTAACTGCATTAGGTCATTCTTGTGTTGCTATAAAGAAATATCTGAGACTGGGTAATTTATAAAGAAAAGAGGTTTAATTGGCTCTCAGTTCTGCAGGCTGTACAGGAAGCATGGCAGGATCAGCTTCTGGGGAGACCCCAGGAAGCTTCCAATCATGGCAGAATGCAAAGAGGGACCCAGCACATCACATGGTGAAAGAAGGAGCCAGAGAAAGAGCAGGAGGTGCCACACACTTTTAAATGACCAGATCCTTTGAGAAGTCACTCACTCACTATGACAAGGACAGCACCAAGGGGATGTTGCTAAACCATTCCTAAGAAAACCACCCCCATGATCTAATCACCTTCCGCCAGGCCCCACCTTCAATACTGGGGATTTCAATTCAACATGAGATTTGAGCGGGGTCACATATCCAAACCATACCACTAACTTTTTTGTTTTAAGGCATATGTTAATTGTAGAACTAAATTAATGGTATTGAAAGGTACAAAGGTGAAAGTAAAACATCATGTTAAGTATTCCAACACTCAGTATGGTAGTCATTAGGGCTGTTGATGAACTCACCGGCCCTCTCACTGGATATAATAAAATGGAACTTTCCCTCCCACTTAAAGTTCAATGTGGTCATGTGACTTGCTTTGGCCAGTGAAATGTGAGCAGCCATGACTGTGCCCATTTTCCAACACATGCATCAACACTGGGTCTGATCAATATTACCAACCATTGACAATCTGGCAATCTGATAGCAAACACAAATTTGCATTTCCTTGGTTGTCTTTCTCTGATTTCTTTAGTTGTCTCTCTCTCTTGCTCGCTTTCTTTTTTTTGATAAAGCTGAACCAGGTCATACTGAACATGTAGCTAACATTTTGGGAACAGACCCCTTAAGTCGTTGAACTAATTTTGACTGTAAGTATTCTTTGCATATTAACCCATTGCCTGCAAATCTGTATCCCTCTTTTGTCATTTTTCTTTCAGCTTGGCTCATATTTTTTTTCACAAAGAAGTTAATATTTTATGGTCCAACTTTAACCTTTATGAGTTTTGGTCTTGTGGCATGTTTAGAAAATACTTCCTCACTTCAAAATCATTAATATTCATTTAAGGCTGGATTCTAGTACTTTTATGTTTTCATTTTGTAATACTTAAATTTTTTATAATCTAGAGTTTATTTTTGAGTAAGGAGAGAAATAGTGGTAGTATTGCCAGTTTTTGTTGTTGTTGCTGTTGAGACAGAGTCTCGCTCTGTCACTCAGGCTGGAGTGCAGTGGCATGATATTGGCTCACTGCAACCTCTGCCTCCCAGGTTCAAGCAATTCTCCTGCCTCAGCCTCCCAAGTAGCTGGGACTACAGGCACGTGCCACCATGCCTGGCTAATTTTTTGTATTTTTAGTAGAGACGGGGTTTCACCATGTTGGCCAGGGTGGTCTCAATCTCCTGAGCTCGTGATCCACCCGCCTCGGCCTCCCAAAATGCTGGGATTACAGGCGTGATTACTGCTCCCGGCCTTTTCTTTTCTATCTACTGGTTAATAAATTGTGCTGCCACCACCTATTAAGCCATTTTAAAAAATCCCCATTGGGCCAAGTGCCGTGGCTTATGATTGTAATCCCAGCACTTTGGGAGGCCGAGGCAGGTGGATCACCTGAGGTCAGGAGGTCAAGACCAGCCTGGCCAACATGCCGAAAACCCATCTCCACTAAAAATACAAAAAATTAGCTGAGCGTGGTGGCACACGCCTGTAGTCCCAGCTACTTGGGAGGCTGAGGGAGGAGAATCGCTTGAACTCAGGAGGCAGGGGTTGCGGTGAGCCGAGATCATGCAACTGCACCCCAGTCTGGGCAACAGAGCAAGACTCCATCTCAAAAAAAAAAATCCCTATTGATTTGAAATTATGGTGAGATTTTTGGGTTTTGATGGCATGGGGCATACTTATCATGATGCCTTATGAAAAGAACTGATTGAAACAAAATTGTAACAGAGAGAATGAGCCCCAGTCTCAAGTAAGTGTATTTACAGAAAAATTCTGGAAAGAATTCTATCATGCTGTTTTTTGAAGAGTATTTTTCTTTAAATACTTTTACATGTTTTCTAAAATTCTGCAATGTATGCTATTGCTTTATAATCAAGAAAACCGCATCACATATGTCATTTTAAACCACTGTGTTTTTGAGTGACATAAGCAGAGAAGCCTATCAATTCAACTTATTTTCCTCGTAGAATTGTTTTCCAGCCTTAGCTCTGTTGTCGAAAATTCTCCCAATTCTGACAACAGTACTAGCAAATGTCCTGCTTTATAATGCTTCTGTATCTCAAAGTCACCACCCCATAAACTTGCCAAGCAGTGATGCTAAGTGCAAGTTTTCTTAAGTGGAGAATTACAGCACATCTTTAGTGAAAAAAGTAAAATCCTAGGAACGCTCCTGAGTTGTGCAAAGTGAGATAAATGGAGATTTGTGGCCACGACACTCAACTCACCCTCCTGCTGTTTGTTAGTTTTTTTCTTTGGCTTCTGGTTACAACAGATTTTGGAAATACCTTGGCTTTTTTTTGCTTTGAAAAGTTCAGCCACTTTCCTCTCAGGGCATCATGATAAGTATCACTTCTTAAAATTCACAGCCAGGTTCTATACAGCAGTGACAATAGACTAATTAGATCTGCCACCTAGGAATATGTTCATATATGTCCATATATTTATGATGGGGTTCATAAATATAATTTATGCAATTACGTAAAACAAAAGTGTATGCAAAAATTCCACAAATTGGCCAGGCGAGGTGGCTCACTCCTGCAATTCCAGCACTTTGGGAGGGCGAGGTGGGCGGATCACGAGGTCAGGAGATGGAGAACATCCTGGCCAACATGGTCTCTACTAAAAATTGAAAAAAAAAATTAGCTGGGTGTGGCAGCATGTGCCTGTAATCCCAGCTACTGGAGAGGCTGAGGCAGGAGAATCGCTTGAACCCGGGAGGCGGAGGTTGCAGTGAGTCGCGATCACACCACTGCATTCCAGACGGCAACAGAGCGAGACTCTGTCTGGAAAAAAAAAAAAAAAAAATTCCACAAATTACTGAATATCATCTCCAGATCTCCAGTAATGTATCATTTTTATTCTTTTATCATTTTTATGTTAAGTTTAAAGCATGTAAAATAGTGCTCTGCATTGTTTAGGGATAATCTAGTCATGATATAAAGAACTGTGTGAGAAGAATGATAACTGTCCATTCATGCCAGTGGTTAGTTCTGAGAGGGGGCAGTGCAGGCATTGTGATTGAATAGGGGCACAGAGAGATAAGAGAAACAGTGTGAAGCTATGTCACTGTGTGAGCTGAATCTTCCTGTTGAAGCCAGGAGGAAAAGGAGGAGGCAAAGCTGACTCCAGGCTGCCAGACGAGCGGCTGGGTGATGATGGAACCATTCAGCACGATCTCAAATGTAGGGAAAGACCAGATATGTCCTCTGTTCTTTCCCTTTACACTCTGCCCTGCGGGGCTGATCTTTATGGACTATTTCAACTGGGCCCCTAATGCTGTGGCTTCTGGCAGGGTTTGGCCAAGCAGCAGCACCAGCAGGGGATCAAAGAGTAGGAGGAGGGAGAGATGAGGCCACTTATCCGTGGCTGCCTCTGTGCCAGGCTGCAGGCAAACAGCGGCTACAGGCTCTCCTGCTGCACTCTGGGCGCCAGGAACCGTCCAGCCTGAATGGCTCCCCAGTGTGGCTGATGCCGAGGCGCATCGCTGTCCCTTGCTGATTTTCTTCAACTTTGCCCACACCTTGAAAATGACTCATAAAATTGTCCTCAAGTACCCTTTTTGAATGAGCTACTTGTTTCCTACAGCTTTTCTGACTATTGTAAGAAGGATGACAAATGTGTTTGTTTTCTACCGCTGCTGTAATAAACTATCACAAACTCAGTGGCTTAAAGCAACACGAATTTATTCTCTTACAGTTCTGGAGGTCAGAAGCCTCCAGTGGGTCAGCAGGGCTGCGTTCCTTCTGGAGGCGCTCGGGGAGAATCCATTTCCTTGCTGTTTCCATCTCCTCTGGGCTGCCCACATTCCCTGGCTCATGGCCTTACAAAATTCTAATCTCTGCTTCCGCAGCTGTGTCACCATCTCCTACTCTGACTCCTGCTTTCCTCCTATGAGGGTCCTTGTGAGTATATTGCACTCCCCTCCCAATAATGCAGGATAATCTCTCCATCTCATGATCTTTCACTTAGTCTCATATGCAAAGTCCCTTTTGCCATGGAACATAACATATTCACAGGTTCCAGGTTCTGGGAATTAGGAAGTGGACATCCTTTGGGTGCCATTATTCTGCCTCCCATAACAGATTCTTCAGGAAAAATAGTAAGTTTGATTTTCACATCCATATGTCTGCAGGAGTTGGAGGAGACATGGCATGGGCTGTTGGTTATCTGGGTCTGGATGTTTAATTTGGTTTTTAAGGTCTTCCCTGTATATACATCATGCAACATTCTCACACTGGAACTAGTGGAAAATAAAAACATAACTCACCTTCCCATATTGAGTTTTGCTAAATCCTATAAAGGAAGCCATCCATATTTCAATACCGCTTCATTAAAATAGTCTTGTGAGCTACTTGGAAGGCTGAAGTAGGAGGATTACTTGAAGCCACGAGTTCAAGACCAGCCAGGGCAACATAGCAAGACCCTGTCTCAAAAAGAAAGAAAGAAAGAAAAACAAGAAAGAAAGAAAGAAAGAAAGAGCAAGCCAGATGAGGTGGTGCACGTCAGTAGTCCCAGGTACTTGGGAGGCTGAGGCAGGGGAATCGTTTGAGCTCAGGATTTCAAGGCTGCAGTGAGCTATGGCCACATTACTTCACTCCAGCCTGAGCTACAGAGCGAGACTCTCTCTGAAAAAAAAAAAAAAAAAAAAAGAGTCTGTTGAAGGATAGTTCTGTTCTCCTTACGCTTGCCTTTTCTATGTTATGGATACCAACCCTCTCAATGTTATAGTCTTACAATTTCAGGCAATGGTTAAACAAACCCAAACTGAATTTTACCACAATTCAAATCCAGTTACCTCATACGTGATTGATGTGCTTGCTTCTAAGACTTGCACACACTATGTGGACTCAATCTTGTTATATCGGGCCATGGAGATGCCTCGTTATAGACTAGGATTATCTGGGTTTACAAAACCAAGTGTTTTCATGTCATAACAATAACTTTTATGAGCTTAGATCCTAAATGAGTTTAAATATCATTCAGCCTTTTATTATCTAGGTGTCCCTGCACTTACACTTTGTTTGCCTCATTTTTAAAATTTATAGCAGTGATGGAATAATTTACCAGGCTATTATTAGGTTAAAAATGGTATGGATTCAAAGCCCACTGTAGGGCCTATAACATAGAAGGCATGTAAAAACATTGGTTTTCTGGCTGCTTTTCCACCTAACTGTCATATATTGCAATAACTATCATGTATTGCAATAACTACCAGCAAGGTAATTCATTTTTAGTAAAATTCAATTCAAAAAGCCCTTATTAAACATATGCACCAAGTAATGCAAGGCATTGAAGCCAGATACAAAGATGAACAAGTCATGTCTCCTTTCCTTATGAGGTCTGCAGTCAGTGAGAAGGGCAGATGAGAGCAGAGATCACCCTCATAAAGTATGTTTATGTAAATATATCTCCTTACCCAGAATAATCATGACAGTTTTAGGCAGATTCCACCAGCTTTCCTATCTAATATTTATTATTGTATACAACTGGCATTTTAGTAACAGCTGGCTGGAATTAGGGGTACCATTTGTGGCCACGGAACAGAGGACAGATATTCACCAGGATTATGGTCTTGTGAACGCAGAATTCTAACTAGCTGAGCTCATCAGCCAGAGAATACACATTTGCCCTGGAAAGTGGTATTGATTATAATCATGGAAAGAAAAGGATGTTTGCTAAAAAGGAGAGAATGAATAATGATTACTGGATTCCATAAAAGACTTTCAAAATCCAGTTCCATGCATAAGTAAGTAGAGTATCCATTACATGCAGGGCAATGTGCTTAGGGGATATTGTGCAATGAACAAGACAGGGAAGAAACTGTCTTTCCCTCAAGGAACTGACAGTCTCGTGGGGGAGAAACAGACTTGAGAACAACTAAGGCAGAATATGACAAGGGCCTTGGGGAGAGTCCTAGCTTGTGATTTTGAAGAGGGGAGAGAGTAGATTTGGTTGGAGAGTCAAGAAAGATGTCAAGAAGTTGGGGCATTTGAAAGGGACTGTGCGAATACATTCAAAATATTACATATGCATCACAGTGATTTATTCAATGTTGCTTATCTCTTGCTTTTCTAAAATTATTTTAAAAATCAATCAATAGCACATTATTACATCGTCATAAAATGCAAAGTCAAACATAAAAGTTCCTTTGCCTACACTTCCCATTTCTACTCTTTTCCCAGAGATTAGCAGCTGTGTATTATTTCAAAACATTCTCTATGCATTCACTTACATATATTTGTACTTACACAAATATTTGAAAACAAAAAACATATATGATGTATAAAACGGCTCAGCACTTGCTTCTTAAAAATTTAACAATTTTTAAAATCCCTTTGCATGTCGGTTTTTGTATATCTATCTCCTTTTTATTGGCTGAGTTGTAGTCTGCAGGCCCACGCTGCCCAATATAGTATTCCTTAACTACGTGGATCTATTTCCATTTAAAATAATTAAAATGAAATAAAGCTTAAAATTCAGTTTCTCCATTGCAATGACCACATTTCAAGTGCTAGGCAGCCACCCGTGGCTAGTGGCTACTGTGCGGGACGGAGCAGACTGGGATCATTTCTGTCACCTGTGGAAACTCCACTGCCTGGCACCGCTCTGCACTACACATGAGCCAACATTTCCTCAACCATTCTTTATTGAAGAACATTTAGACTCTTTCTTACTTTCCACTATCATAGATGCTACAATGAACATCCTTGAACATCCATCTTTTGTGTACACGGGGGAGGGTTTCTGGAGAATAAATTTCCAGAATAGACACTTTAGAGTTACAACGTAAACACATCTAAATTTGGAAAGATAATGTCAAATTTCCTCCTAAAACCGTGTAACAATTATATTACTCAGAGAATATTGGAATGCTCATTTTTTTCAGATGCTTACCAGCCCTGGAGATTACAAATCTCTGCAACTTTAGCCACTCTGATGGACAAAAATAACATCTTTCTGTCTTTCCAATATGCATTTTTTTATTCTTAGTGAGTCTGAGCATTTTAAAATAATTTTTAATTACCAAAGGAAGTACATGAGTACATATTTTATTGTAAAATATTATAGTTGTGTGTATTAAAACAGAACAGTAGTAAAATGTGAGTTTTTCTTCATCTTTCCAGCCCCCATCCCACCTTCACTTCCGAGCGATAACAACTATTATGACTTTGCTGTGTATTCCTCTTGCCCTTGGTCTAGGAGAATTTATAAATTTATAGCATGCTTGTACATACAAAATGTATTGTGGGTTTCATCTTTTTCCTCATAAAACTAATCATGGTGCGTTTATTGTTCAATAATGTGCAGTTCTAATTTAACAATATGTCTTGAAGAGATTTCTCATGCAGTAGTAACAATTGCTAGCATTTATTGAGTGCTCACTATGTGCAATGAGTAAGCTTAACCTCCGCAGCCTACCACCACCAGATGTGTCTGGGTTTTGCTCATTGCTCTTTGATAAGAGGAATCAAATCTTGTGGATCTCCCAAAGATCATGCCCAGGTCTCTGCCTGAAAGGATTTCCTACTGAATTGGTCTCATTTTTTGACCAATTATCTGCTTGGTGTGGCCACTGGCATGTGAATAAGATTTCAATCCTTGCCTGTACTGTCATGGTCTCTGATGCTGCTGGCAGAAGCAAAAGGGAGTTCACTGGAAAAGTGGAGGTTGCCGTGAGCCGAGATTGTGCCACTGCACTCCAGCCTGGGAGACAGAGTGAGACTCTGTCTCAAACAAAACAAAACAAAACAAAACAAAACAAAACAAAACAAAACAACAAAGCGTGGGTTCAGGGCAGACTCCTAATGACCTCATCCCAGCCTCCCTCTAGTCCTGTATCCCCAGGGTGTTGATGGATGTCTGTTGGAGGCCCCTTCTCCTTTCTACTGGAATATTCCATCTTTCTTAGAAGGAATTTACCAAAGAGGATGCTTTCATCTATAAATAAAATCAGCTGGGTGCGGTGGCTCACGCCTGTAATCCCAGCACTTTGGGGAGCCGAGGAGGATGGATGACTTGAGGTCAGGATTTCAAGATCAGCCTGGCCAACAGGGTGACACCCTGTCTTCACTAAAAATACAAAAGTTAGCCAGGCTTGATGGCGCACGCCTGTAATCTCAGCTACTTGGGAGGCTTAGGCAGGAGAATCCTTTGAACCTGGGAGGCGGATGTTGCAGTGAGCCGAGATTGTGTTACCACACTCCAGCCTGGGTGACAGAACAAGACTCTGTCCAAAAAAAGGAAAGAAAGAAAGAAAAAAGAAAGGAAGGAAGAAAGAGAGGGAAAGAAACAGAGAGAGAAGGAAAGAAAGAAAGAAAGAGAAAGAAAGAAAAGAAAGAGAGAAAGAAAAAAGAAAGAAAGAAAAGAAAGAAAGGAGAGAGGGAGGGAGGGGAGCAAGGAAGGAAGGAAGGAGAGAGAAAGAAAGAGAAAGAGAAAGAGAGAAAAGAAAGAGAGAAAGAAAGAAAGAAAGAAAGAAAGAAAGAAAGAAAGAAAAGAAAGAAAAGAAAATCCACTCAAACTGACAAACAATCAAAGGCAAAAGTCTTGCCTCCTGTAACCACGAAGCCCAGCAATACAGGCAATTCAGCCTGGTGTGATCTGAGCTCCAGATGCATTTCCCTGATGCTTCACTTTTCCCTCCTTGCATCAGGTTCACTGTCAGGCTGATGTCCGCGGTGTTGGCTGAACAGCTTCCGCAGCACTATGCTTTGCATCATTGCACCTTAGCAGTTGAGATGGAAAAAGACTTCTCTCTCCTGGATCATCAATACAAGTCTTGGCTTCCCTTTTAAGAGACCAACTGGAGTCATTCATCTACTCTTAAACTAATCAGTGTTACTAATCACTAATTAATGATTCATGACACATTGATTTCTGTATCAATCACTGTGACAAAGAGGATGAAACTGTATCAACTGTCTTAATAAAAATAACCAGGTGTGTGTGGGAATGGTACCACCCAAACCAGAGGGCTCCTCCCCAGTGGTGGGCTGGATGTTTGGGAGGCAACCATGAGGATCACCTCTCAAGTTCTCGTTCCATGTGTTGGGTACGACATCGTATAGCATCCCCCCAAAAATCACATGTCTATAAATATGATCTTATTTGGAAATAGGGTCTTTGTACATATAATCAAGTTAAAATGAGGTTATAATGGATTAGGATGGGCCCTAACCCAATGACTGGTGTCCTTACAAGAAGAGGGAAATTGGAGACAGACACACAGAGAGAATGCCATGTGACGATGGAGGCAGAGATTTGAGTGACGCATCTACAAGCCAAGGAGCAGCAAGGACTGCCGGCAACACCAGAGGCCAGGAGAGAAGCACAGAATGAATTCTCCCTTGGAGCCTCCAGACTGTGAAAGGATACATTTTGGATGTTTTCAGCAGCCCAGTTTGTGGTGCTTAGTTATGGCAGCTGTCAGAAATGAAGATGTGCTACAACCGGGATACTGAGTCCTGCACAGGTCTGGAAACCCTTTGTTTTCCAACATGAAAAGGAACCTATTCTTGATTTCTAATAAGTATGCAGATTTGCCCCATTTATGTGCTTTGATGGACATTTTTAGAATTGGGAACTGTAGAGCTGGAAGCAGATTTGGAACCTATTGTCCTTTATTTCTGTGAGTGTTTTGCTCTGGAAAAATGCATTCAAAGAAAACAAAGATGGAAAATGTTGATTGCAATGCTCACAGGATGGCTTCCTTTCCCTTGAAGTTGTGACATGTTTCTGTGCCTGTGTCCACGCATGTGTGGTTATGTGAAGGTGGGAGAAGGGGAGAGGTTGGCAGTGGAAGGAATGGAAAGGAGATATACTGATAAAGAGAGAGAAAAGAAATAGAGACACATTTTATCTGAAGGAATTTATGTATTGATAATAAAAATGGCTGTGGATATTGCTCCAATCTATGCAAAAGCTTTGGAATTCTTTGCTATATTACTTAGAATACAAATTTAGATATCCTTCTCTCACGTAAACCTAATTTATGTCCAGAGAAACAATATACAGAAACATGTGCTCTGTTTTTCTTTTAGCTAGTCATACGGAAAGTCATTCTTCAAAGTTCTTGACAAATAGGGCGTTTTAGATTTAAGCTAATATGAAGTTTATCAACCTTCCAAAGGAATTCACAATAGCAGGATGTAAATTTCAGGCATATAGTTTTTACAAAGGAATATAGATATTTTTCAATAGATTTTCCTGGACTATAAACACAACAGGGTTCAGCTAGGTTTCTATAAGATTTTACCAATATGGCAAAGCAAGGACCATAGGAACCTCTTGATGGTCATATTGTGGGGGAAGAGTTATAATAAAGAGTTGATCCAAATTAAAGATTACACTAATTAAACAAAGGTTTCTGTTTCATTTTAATTGCAGAGGCGACATCATGCAGTGACTAGCCTTTCCAGTGAAGGAGGAAATGAGATATGTTGTTACATACATAAAATTCATAATCAGTTGGGCAAAGGAATTCTAACGAGTTTTAAAATATGCTCTGTTTATGAAGGCATGGGCATATTATTAACTGACACTTGAGATATTGCCGAAAAGAAAATTGTATACAATGACAAAATGATTATTTGTTCTATGAGAAAGGGACAGTGACTATGGTGGTCACAGCCGTATACCCCTAGCATTGTCCCTGGTGCACAGTGGATGCTCAGTATATAGTTGCTCAATCAATAAATTAACACAACTTTTTAAAAAGTCCATTATTTATTGTATCTAAGAGACTGCCTGGCAGGAAATTGAAATTATACACATGGCTTCAGAATTTCTATAGTTGCCATTCAATCAAGATAGCTTGGTGGAGTCCCTATTGTAAGGGCAGGCTCCATAAACACATGTCCTGTCCTCATGGGGCTTGCAGACTGAGGGAGGAGACAGGCATCAATTATCTCATTACACAAACGATGTGAAATTAACTACTAAGGAGCGATACGGAATGCCACAGATGTCCACGGCAGGGCTATGACCTGATCAGAGAGGTCTGGAAGGCTCCGCAGAGGGCTACATCACCTTTGCCACCACTGCCATCTGGAGCGTAAACTGAGTTCCAGAACTGAGTGCATGAAAGGAACACAGACGGGGTGATCCCAGAGTGAGCTGATGGGTTGCGGTTAAATCATTTCAGCCACACACAGGTTGTCTGGATAATATAAGTTGGCATTTATAACATAATATAATAAGATAAATAAGAATACAGTATAATATTATTAATTAATAAATGTGGCTTTTCTAAAAGCATTTCTTTTTTGTATTTTTAGTAATATTTCTAGGAGATTTACAAATCTCTATTATTTTTTGATAGCTCATCTAAGTGCTCCTTACTTCTTCATGCTCCATATTTTAAGTAGATGATTCTTCTACATATTTTTGTTAAGCTGACTGATATGGTTTGGCTGTGTCCCCACCCAAGTCTCATCTTGAATTGTGGCTCCCACAATTCCCACATGTCATGGGAGGGACCCAGTGGGAGGTAATTGAATCATGGGGGTGGGTCTTTCCCATGCTGTTCTCGTGATAGTGAATAAGTCTCATGAGATCTGATGGTTCTGTAAAAAGGAGTTCCCCTGCACAAGTTCTCTCTCTTTGCCTGCCACCATCCATGTAAGACATGACTGGCTCCTCCTTGCCTTCCGCCATGATTGTGAGGCCTCACCAGTCATGTAGAACTGTAAGTCAATTAAACCCCTTTCCTTTCTAAATTACCCAGTCTCAGATATGTCTTTATCAGCAGCATGAAAATGGACTAATACACTGACTTTTACATTTTTCTGATTACAGGAGTGGCAGGTGTCTTTGGCACTTACTCTCAACTTGTTGCCATCTCTCCATCTCCATGGCCACCATCCTGACTGAGACAAGCTGCCCTTCCACTCACTGTCAGTTACCTGACTTGGTTTTATTTTTAGCAGAGCACTTATGCTGCCTTTTGTTTCCGTGGTTTTTTTTATTTGTATGTTTATTGACGGTTTCTATCCCTGGGACATAAGCTGTGTAAAGGCAGGGATTTGTCTGTCTGGTCCATTGCTGCATCCCAGGTATAGAGAACAGTGCTTGGTACCTGGTAGGTATCAAAAATATTTAAGATATGAATTGATAAAATAGATTTCAGACATAGAGCAAAGAAAAAAGAAAATGCCACTTTCTTTACAAACAAAATAATTTGGCAGCATTTCCTTTAATACATGGGAGTGACTGTTTAAGGCAGTGAGCATGTTCCACTCCTAACCTCCCACCTCCATCTCCTTCTCTCTTCCCACTTCTACCAGATTCAGGAAACCACAGAGCAGACACGGAGGTGGGCTCTTTCTTGGTGGTGGATTGCACCTGGGGAGTTGCAGTTCACATGAGTATAGCAAAGGACTCTGCCAGTCCTGCATCATATGAGACTTGTTTTTCCTACATTCTGTTGTCTCGGAACATCAAAGGTAGTGTTGTGATCATAAATGATTAACAATTGGCTTTGGGAGTGGGGAAAAAAAACCTGACTTGTAGTATTTGCCAATTTCTGTAGTGTAACTACTACTACCATAGCTAATTTCAAGGTACCAATTCACTGCACATGGAGTGCAGGCAGATTTGCACAAAATCAGGTCTCATAAACTTGTACAAGTTGCCTCCAGCACATCACTGAAAAAGCAAAGGCCCTCTGGGGTCTCACAAACTCAGGATTCCAGGTGGCTTGTGTGTTGTGTGGTTGTGACTCTCCTTTCAGACACACAGGTGTGTTCTGTAGTTTTGTCAGTTTCTGATGGAACAGTCATTCTTCCTGGCTGGTGGAAGCATTAACTTGGGTCTTTCATCCCCCTTCTCAGGGTCTTGTCAAGGCTATTACAGGGTCTTACCAAGGCATAGTGAGGGAAGGGATACTTCTGATCCTTGGTCTAAGGAAACAAACAAAAACTCCACATCTTCCATTTGTTTTCTCAACTCACATGGACTCTCTTGTCAGTCTTGATGACTACTTTAAAAAATGACCATTCTGTTCTAATCATTGCTAATAATGCCCAAGCTATATGTGGTTGTGCCATGAGAACAGCTAAACAAAAAGACTGTTTCTTTTCACTCTAAAAAAAGCATGAGTGCATAGAACAACATAATAGCCATTTTCACTGCCAGAAACTAGGGTGGTGAGATTCTGCATCTTCAAAACTCATAATGATGGGACTGAATCTTTGGATATTTTTTTGATGAGAACAGTCAATACATCACCAAGAAGCAGCTTTTCTGTGATGAGCCTGCAATTTCTTTATAAGCAGGGAAAAATAGACTTGAATGTCATTATGCACAATTTTGAATGTACCACATGATCATAATAACTTTAAAACAAAAAATGAATAGAAAAAAGATTTGAAGAAAATGCACCCAACTGTTAACTGTGCATGTCTCAGATGATAAAAATATTTGCATTTTCTTCCACTTTTTAAAGTTTCTCTACTTTAAAAAAAACTAAGTGTTACTTTGATAACAGAAAAAAACATGTTCTTTTAACTGGTAAAAGCCAGAGAGCAAGCAAAGAAATAAATCATGTTTTTAACACTACCAGTGAAACGAAGAGAAGCCCCTGGGGAGGAGGACAGATGCTTCCTTAAACTACTGTCTGGGGGCAGGTGGAAGTCTTATCCTGGCATGGAAGATAGGAAGAGGCAGCAGCAAGAGGATGGCTTTGAGAACAGCTTCTCAAATCATGCTAGCATACCCTTGGCACAGTCACTATCTGCCACTTTACTGCAGACATTGTAACCACTGCCTGGGCCATGGCTTCCAGCGTTGACTGGAATAAAGGTTCGAGGGATTTAGGGGCTAACCAAGGAAAAAGATATAACCACGTGGGGCAGTAGCACACACAAGCTTTGTCTGGGGATACTTTGACAACTTTGCATGTGGAGAATGCCCCTCACAGCAGGATTTTGCAGAGTCACTACTTGCAAGGGAAGGGAAGCAAGGGACTCCTAGCACAGAGGGGGACGGAAGAGGGGGTCTCCATATCTAGGTGATGCTGCTCAGCAGCACAGCAGATCCTCTGGGTCAGAGAACTCTGAAAAGCAGTATGGGTCTACAGCCATAACACCCTGAACGTGCCTGATCTCGTCTGAAAAGCAGTACAGGCTCATGGCCTTGTAACTCTATCAATAAAGAACAAGTTCTGGTGAGGTTCCACAGGATATGCAATGCAGGCAGGTTCTACATGGCTAAAAATTTGCTTGCCTGGGCTATTTTTAAAGTAATTGGATGTGTACAAATCTGAGTTTGGCACCAACAAGTTTTTGAGCTAACGGGTCTCAGCCTGCAGTGAAGAAATAAACAAATTTGAGGCCAACACACAGAGGCCATCTTTGGCTGATTTTGTATAAGGATAGGATACCATGGGGCAAGGCAAAATTCCTGCTGGGTGGGTGCTGAGGAGACTGATTGGAACAGGTGGCAGCTGCCCAGCCTCTCTTGGTCAGTCCCGTCTTCATACCCTCCTCCAAGTCAACAGATTTGATCAATTTTAACCCCAGGGACTGCCCCTTCCTTTGCTTCTTCCTGACCAGAAGAGAAAACGAACGTTGTGGTGGCAACAGGCAGGATGCCACTGCCTGGGCAGCTCAGGACTGTCCACTCTGAAGTCAGTCCTTATCTCTCCATAAGTTGATCAGGTCATGAAGGCTTGGCCTTTGGTATTTGCAACAATATGTTGTCTACAAAAGACCCTTAAGTGAAAAGGATACATAATGCTTGAAAATGAAAGGATTATAAAAAATTAAGCAGTCCATTACAAGCCAGAACAAAGCTGAAGTAAAAACTTCAATATCTGATAAAATGGATTTAAGTTAAAAACATTATAAGGAGCAAAGAAGGATGTTTTTCATTTGTATGTTTGTAACAGGTGCAAAAGAATGAAAAGTATATCTCTCTCACAAACTTATAGGCATCAAACAACACAACCTCAAAATCTAAGGTGCAAAAATTGATGAAATGGCAGAGAAATAGGCAAATCAACTGTATGAGACAGTTTAACTCATCTTTCCCTGAAACAGATTAATCAAGCAACATTTTCAGAAATAACCATAATAAGCAGAAATACGAAGACTTTCACAATACCATTGATAAACTTGAGATGCTAGATATGTATAGAACTCAGTATCAAATAAACAAAAGAACTGCATGTGCTTTTCAACTAAATCTAAAAAACTTATCAGAAAAATACACACGGTCCATCATAAAGGGAGCTCTAAGGGATGAACATTTACATACTCTGTTCTCCAACTACAACACAACAAAGTTAGAAATTAACATCAAAAGGCTGGTTTTTAAATCCCATATCTTTGGAAACTAAATAACATATTACTAAAGAGCCTATGGGTTAAGAAGTAAATAGCAAATTAAGATATATTTAAAACTGAATGATAATGAAAACATTTCATGTCAAAATTTTGAGACATATCTAAAGTTGTGTCCAAAGATGACACTCATAAATTTATATTTATCAGAAAATAAGAACGTTAAAAATAAATTGATGAAGTTTTAATTTCAACACGTTAAAAAAAGACCAATAGAGCAAATCCAAATAAACAAGATAGAAAGGTGGAATACAGGCAAGGGCAGAAATCCAACAGAGAAACAACAACAGAAAAATAACAGAGAAATTAACAGAACCAAAAGCTCGTTCTTTGGAATGATTATTAAAATAAATAAATTGCTGGCAAGGCTGATACAGAAAGAGAAAGAGAGAGTGAAAGAGAAAGAGAGAGGGAGGGAGAGGAGGTAAATAACCAAAATAAATAATAAAAATAAGTAACTACAGTCTAACAATAAGCTTTTTATTGTGGGCATGTGTACATTTAATGTGAAAAGCTGCAGGAGTCAATCCCAGAAAAAATTAAAATGCCAAACTGGAAAAAGAAAAAATACAACATGAATAGACTGGTAATATTTAAAAAGTTGAAATTGTCAGTGAAGACCTTCCCTCTTCCCCAGAACTCAAATCTAGATGGTTTCACACGGGAATCCTGACAAACTTTCAGAGAATAGTTAATTTCTGTTTCGCACAAGTTGTTTTAGAAAGTAGAAGGAATAGGCTACTGCTCATTGTGTAAATCACCTGCAATCTTGATTCTAAAATTAGATAAGGACAGCTCCCGAAATGAAAACCATAGGCCCGTTATATATTTGAATGTAGGAGAAAACCACCCAAATAAATTGTCAGCTACCCAAATCCAACAGCACATCTCATTCATTGTGGTGAAGAGGGTTCCTCTGATACAAGGACACTTCAAATCAGAAAATGAATCCGTGTAACTCACCACATTCATACATTCAAAGAGGAAAATCACACAATTATCTCCAATGTGCTGAAAAAGCCTTTGTTAAGATGCAACCCTAGCAAACCTGGAAGAGCAAGGAACATCGTTACTGGCAACCTTGCACGTAGCCACTTGGCCACGCAGGCAAAAAGGCTTGAACTGCAGCTGAATCTGAGTCTTGGCAAAATGCCTTGTATTCCTCCCAGAACACAAGAGGATGAGAGGCTGGTGAGGAGCAGCTATAAGGCCATTGCCCTCCCACTGCCCTGTCTCCCCTGGGAGGCTGTCAAGAGACAGTGTCTCATGGTTTCCTGGGGTCTCTGGGTTCTAATGAGGTCTGGGGCTTCTGGTCTCACCCCCTGCCCCTCCCGTGCCTCCTACAGAACTGCAGATGATAAACCACTCAGCTGTGGTCTAGGCTTTGCTCCTCACCAATGAGGTATACCATAACTTCACTGCAGTCATTGACATTTTCTGTTTTCTTTTTATTATTATTATTATTCTACTTTAAGTTTTAGGGTACATGTGCACAATGTGCAGGTTAGTTACATATGTATACATGTGCCATTCTGGTGTGCTGCACCCATTGGCTCGTCATTTAGCATTAGGTATATCTCCTGATGCTATCCCTCCCCCCTCCCCCCACCCCACAACAGTCCCCAGAGTGTGATGTTCCCCTTCCTGTGTCCATGTGTTCTCATTGTTCAATTCTCATCTATGAGTGGGAACATGCGGTGTTTGGTTTTTTGTCCTTGTGATAGTTTACTGAGAATGATGATTTCCAATTTCATCCATGTCCCTACAAAGGACATGAACTCATCATTTTTTATGGCTGCATAGTATTCCATGGTGTATATGTGCCACATTTTCTTAATCCAGTCTATCATTGTTGGACATTTGGATTGGTTCCAAGTCTTTGCTATTGTGAATAGTGCCACAATAAACATATGTGTGCATGTGTCTTTATAGCAGCATGATTTATAGTCCTTTGGGTATATACCCAGTAATGGGATGGCTGGGTTCAATGGTATTTCAAGTTCTAGATCCCTGAAGAATCGCCACACTGACTTCCACAATGGTTGAACTAGTTTACAGTCCCACCAACAGTGTAAAAGTGTTCCTATTTCTCCACATCCTCTCCAGCAGCTGTTGTTTCCTGACTTTTTAACAATTGCAATTCTAACTGATGTGAGATGGTATCTCATTGTGGTTTTGATTTGCATTTCTCTGATGGCCAGTGATGATGAGCATTTTTTTCATCTTTCTTCACAGAATTGGAAAAAACTACTTTAAAGTTCATATGGAACCAAAAAAGAGCCCGCATCACCAAGTCAATCCTAAGCCAAAAGAGCAAAGCTGGAGGCATCACGCTACCTGACTTCAATCTATACTACAAGGCTACAGTAACCAAAACAGCATGGTACTGGTACCAAAACAGAGATATAGATCAATGGAACAGAACAGAGCCCTCAGAAATAACGCCGCATATCTACAACTATCTGATCTTTGACAAACCTGAAAAAAACAAGAAATGGGGAAATGATTCCCTATTTAATAAATGGTGCTGGGAAAACTGGCTGGCCATATGTAGAAAGCTGAAACTGGATCCCTTCCTTACACCTCATACAAAAATTAATTCAAGATGGATTAAAGACTTAAACGTTAGACCTAAAACCATAAAAACCCTAGAAGAAAACCTAGGCATTACGATTCAGGACATAGGCATGGGCAAGGACTTCATGTCTAAAACACCAAAAGCAATGGCAACAAAAGACAAAATTGACAAATGGGATCTAATTAAACTAAAGAGCTTCTGCACAGCAAAAGAAACTACCATCAGAGTGAACAGGTAACCTACAAAATGGGAGAAAATTTTCGCAACCTACTCATCTGACAAAGGGCTAATATCCAGAATCTACAATGAACTCAAACAAATTTACAAGAAAAAAACAAACAATCCCATCAAAAAGTGGGCAAAGGATATGAACAGACACTTCTCAAAAGAAGATATTTATGGGACCTTTTCTGTTTTCTTGTCACCCTTTTGGTGTATGGGACAAGGACTGAGGGATGCCGGCACCTTTGACTTAAACACTTTTTCTTTCCGTCTGTAAGTAATCAACTGTCCAAATATAAAAGTGGCTCATTTTGTCATCACCAGTTGAATTAGTAAAACTTCAAAAAGCAAAGCCAGAAGGTGAAATGTGATTAATTTGATTACGTTAGCATTGATAATTTCCATTCATCAAAGAACATTGTAAACGAAATCATTGAGAAATCACAGAATAGGAGATGATTCTTGCTGTACCTACAATAAACAGGAGATTGCTATCTAGAGCACAAGGAACTCCTGCAAAACGATAAGGAAATGATAGCATCCCAGTAGAAAAAAAAATGGGCAAAGGACAATGATGAATAAGCACGTTAGAGAAAAAGCCCATGAAACTTCAAAGAGTGCAAAGACAGGCTCAGAATCATTAGTAATCAGATAACTGAAAATTAACACTGTAATGACGTATCGTTCTTTGCTTTTAGACTGGCAAGCTCACTCCTGCAAGCTCTCTTGAGAAAGTGTCCATTGCTCATTACGGGGTGTGCATTGTCATAGTGATGGTAGGGGCAGGGAGAGCTAATCTGAGAGAAGACTGTGAAAGATCCCACATCGTAAAAAGGGACATTGTCTACAATTTAAATGTGCCAACATTTACTTCTTCAAGCTGGGTTTGAGATATTTTATTACCTACTCCCTACATTACAGCTTCCCAAGAATCTGCAAGCCCAATGGGGCTAAGATTTTATTACAGAATCTAGGCATTTTAGAGCCATTATAATGATAAGAGTTCCTGATATTGAAACAAATGATATTATTTAAAGCAAAAACTTTTATTAATACTTTTACAATTTTTGTGACAGAATAGTTCAAAAGCCCCTAAGCATGAATGAGTGCATTATTCAGGGAGTTTTGTGGTGACAAGTGAACACAACTAACTGAAATATCATCATATATTTGATCTAGATTTTAAAGGGTAAATAACTGCAAAAGGGTAAAAGCCTGGGGTCATTATAAAAGCATTCTGGAAACTAGAAGTTTAGCGTGACTGGGTAGAGATGGAGGGAAAGGTAGGACAGGAGTCTGGAGAGGTACGCAGGGTTGTGAGCTGCCTCTGTGGACAGAGGTGAGCCCTAACACGTCAAAGAAAGGAAATGGCCCCATAGGATTTGTTTTTGAGGTGGAAAATGCTGGTGGTAAAATGAAGAAAGAGCTAGAAAGAAAGAGGAGAGATAATGGAGGGAAGCTATTGAAGGGAGTCAGGCTGAAAACGCAATGGTAGAACTCAGCATCTCAGAAAGACAAACACAAAACCAGCATGGCGGCCGGGATTGTGGGCCAAGTCTGGTCGGGGGCAGGGAGTCGTTCTCCTGGGCATTTCCTTACTAGTGAGGTAAGGGGGCTCTGGATCCCTGGAAGCCTGGCATTCCCAGACTCCAGGATTCACTTCCTTTCCCTCCCCAGACCCTGCCTTCCCCCAGCTGCCCCCTGACCTAAGGCTCTTCCCCTTCCCCTTGCCATTTTCTGGTCCTCTGACTTATCCCTTTTCTGAGAATCACTGAATTTGAAGCTAAAGTGGCTCCACAGATCACTCATAATCTCATGGTTGTTTGAAGGACCAAATTGCTCAAGGGATCAATCGAAAGAGAAGACAGAAAATAACTCTGACCTTGGCCCACAATCTTTGCCACTCATTCAATCACCAGTGACTTTTCCGTTAGATGTGTTCTCAATAATCATCCTTATATTGAAGGCATTTGTAGAAAGGTGGAAGAGAGTTTTAGTTAGTCAGCATATCACATTTCACGTTGATAAACCGGTTTGTGTAGTACCCTGTTTCCTATTTGCAAAGAGATGCAGTAATTCATCAGCATCCTATGCCCTTACTCCTCCTTAGGGATTACTGAACTCAGGCAAAGGTGGTGTATTAGTTTCCCAGGAATGTTGAAGCAAAGTGCCACAAGCTGGGTGGCTTGAAATAATGGGAATTTTTTCTCTTACGGCTCTGGAGGCTAGACGTTTGAAGTCAAAATTCTTAGTAGGGCCAAACTTTCTCTGTAGGCTCCAGTGGAGAATCTATTCCATGCCTTTCTCTTAGATTCTGCTGTTTCTGGCAACCCTTGGCATTTCTTGGCTTGTAGATGTGTTGCTCCAATCTCTGCTTCTATTGGTTGGCACATGGTGTTCACCCCACGTGTCTCTGTCTCTGCATCTCTTTTCCTCTTCTTATAATGACATGGGTCATACTGAGTTAAAGACCCACCCTACTCCAATAGAACCTTACATTTACAACACCCTATTTCCAAATAAGGTCACATTCCAAGGTTCCAAGAAGAACACTAATTTTGAGGAAAACTATTCAACTCAGTACACGTATCCTTGGTTGGCTTAGTTTTATATTAGATTGACCTTTGGCCTTACCTAAATTATTAGGAATGCACCTACTTCTTATATCCCTCAGTTGCTTTCCCCATGAAACCATGGTCAAGAAACCAAATCCACAGATATTCACGCATGCATCCACTCTGTAAACATTTATTAGGCAGATACCACATGCCAGGGACTATGCTAATGAGGAAGTCAACGGAGGGGTTCACCTTCCAGGAGAGGAACAAACACATAAGCAAATAAATTTAAATAATGCTAATAGGAGGGGCACAGAGGAGGAAGCCTGGCCAAAACAGAAATGACTGCACTGAGTGAGGCTCTGAGGAGGAGATGGAATATAGAGGGGAATCAGGAAGGGAAGGGATTGGGGGCAGTAGGGCCAGGTCAGCACATGTAAAGGCACACAGACATGAAAAACATTGGAATTGGAGGACCTACACACATTCCTGTTGACTGAAGAGTCGACAGTGTCTGGGAGCAGCAAGAGAAGAGTTGGGAAAGATCATTGCAGACAAGAGGAAAGATGGGAGTAGGAACTTCAGCTTGTAGGTTGTATTAGTTTATTCTCACACTGCTATAAAGAAATACCTGAAGACCAGGCACAGTGGCTCACGCCTGTAATCCTAGCACTTTGGGAGGCTGAGGTGGGCAGAGTGCCTGAGCTTAGGAGTTCGAGACCAGCCTGGGCAACACGGTGAAACCTCATCTCAACTAAAATACAAAAAATTAGCCAGGTGTGGCAGCATGCACCTGTAGTCCCAGGGAGGCTGAGGCAGGAGAATTGCTTGAACACAGGAGGCGGAGGTTGCAGTGAGCTGAGATTGCACCACTGCACTCCAGTCTCGGTGACAGAGTGAGACTCCGTCTCCAAAAAAAAAGAAATACCTGTAACTGGGTTATTTATAAAGAAAAGAGTTTTAATTGGCTCATAGTTCTTCGGGCTATACAGGAAGCATGACACTGGCTTCTGCTAGCTTCTGGGGAGGCCTCAGGAAACTTATCATGGTGGAAGATGCAGGGGAAGCCTTCTTACATGGCAGGAGCAGGAGCAAGAGAGAGACGGGAGGTGCTGCACACTTTTAAACAACTGGATCTCACAAGAACTCACTCTCCATCCTGAGAAGAGCACACCAAAGGGCTGGGGCTAGACCATTCATGAAGGATTCACCCCCATGATCCAATCACCTCCCAATAGTCCCCGCCTCCAACATTGAGGAATGCAAATAAACATGAGATTTAGGTGGGGACACAGAGCCAAACCATATTCTAGGTGATGAGGAGGACTTTAAGCAACAGGTTAAATCAAAACATCAGTCTTTAAAAATGTACATGGAGATCAGTGAGGAGGATGCACTGAAGAAGAGGATGGATTGAAGAGGAAGGGACTTGAGGCTGGGATGCTGGAGTGGATGTTTGGCTGCCACGGTTGGGAGACAGGAGGAAAACAGGAGGTTAAAAATACAGATTTGAGAGTCATGAGTGTTTTGGACATAGTCAGGGATGTGCCCAGGGTGTACAGAATTTTCAAAAGAAATGCAATGGAAGCTCGGAGATCTGAACATGTGCAGCCCACAGGAGAAGGAGCAGTGGGAGACCAGGAAGAGAGATGAGAATGGAGTAGGAGGACAGGAGACAGGAACATGGCAGCAGGCTGCTTCTTGGACCAAAAACCATGGGGAGGTGGAGTACACGGAATATTCTGGGCTAGAAACACAAGCCACAGACCACACATACACACACACAGACACACACACACACACACACACACACACAGTGTTTCTATAGCCATGATTTCACATTAGAGAATTTAACTTTCTAAATTTATAAAGTTAGTGTTTTGGTGACGATTGTTAAAGATATATCCACTCAAATGTCAAGAGCAGTTAAAAGCACTCAAAAATCCTTTGGAAATATTTTTTCTGAAGGGAATTTATTACAGCAAAAGCATTCCATAGACAAAGAGGATATTAGAGTTTTTCTGTACTTCTCCAAACCTACTCTGCCATAAAGGTGTTTCCTAGGATGAATTTGTTCAATGGTTGGGATGGAACTCCAGTGACACTTATAAAAATAACATCCAAACACACACACACACACACACACACACACACACACACACACACACACACACACAGACACACACAGAAAGAGAGAGAAAGTTAATCAGCAATTTAAGCAGTTTCCTTCCTTCCTTCCTTCTCTCTCTCTCTCTTTCTTTCGTTCCTTCCTTCTTTTTCCTGCATCCTTCATTCCCTTCCTTTCCGTTCCTTTCTCTTCCCTTCCCTTCTTTCCTTCTCTCCTTCTTTCCTTCCTCTTCTTCTTCTTTCCTTCCTTCCTTACCGACAGAAAACTTACAGAGCACCTATAGGCAATTTTCTAGGTTCGCACATTCGGGCATCAGGAAATGGTGATAATCATTAGGAAGTAGGGTCTATCTAATCCAGCTATATAGAGATAACACCACTAAGGAATTAAAAAGAAAATTCTGGACATCTTTATGAAAGTAAGAGAATGCTTTTTTAAGAATAATGGAAGCCACACTGATGAGACAGCCACCTAGAATTCATCACGCCTATACATACGCAAGGGTGCATCAAGGACCTGTAGCCCGCGTACGTGTCTTTCTGCAGCTCCACCATCCTGAGGAAGCGGTGGTCTTCCTGGGCCAGTGTGGTTGAGAGCACAGTTCAGTTGACCTGTGTTCCTCAGCTCTAGGCTCTGCAATTCTCTCCTGTGCGGTCCATCCTGCTCTGGTCCATTCTATCAGTGCAAGGTGGTCTGATTTCTTTTGGCTAAGTCTTGGTTTCTTTCTACACACTTGTCCAGAGCTCAAGCTTTGAGGTCTGACTCTTCATCAGTTCGTATATATGAAAGATTCACAAATTCCAGTTTGTCTTAGTGGACCAAACCACAGGGCAGATCATCTTGTGCTTCTAACTGGAAGCCCTGTATCTGCAGCATCTCACACCCTCGTCTCCCTGGGGGGAAGGAGGAGCCTTTCTGTGGAAGGTTTCCATTGCCTTCTGCCAGGTGTCTAATGAAAATGATGATAGCTGGCCGGGCACCATGGCTCACGCCACTTTGGGCACGTTGGCTCACTCCCAACATTTTGGGAGGCCAAGGTGGGCGGATCACGAGGTCAGGAGATCGAGACCATCCTGGCTAACATGGTGAAACCCCGTCTCTACTAAAAAAATACAAAAAATTAGCCGGGCGTGGTGGCAGGCACCTGTGATCCCAGCTGCTTGGGAGGCTGAGGCAGGAGAATGATGTGAGCCCGGGAGGTGGAGCTTGCAGTGAGCCGAGATTGCGCCACTGCACTCCAGCCTGGGCGACAGAGTGAGACTCCGTCTCAAAAAAAAAAAAAAAAAGAAAAAAGAAAAAAAAAGAAAATGACAATAGCCACTACACTCCCTGCATAATGCCATTACCTATCTGTCCAGCCAGCCCTGTCCTCCAAGGCTAACAGATAATTACTGCTTAATCATGTCTTAGTCGAAGCTGCACAGTTACTTTATAAAATGCAGTGTTTCTAGTTGCCATGGCTTAAAGATGACAGGTAGGTTTATCTTTAGGTAGTCTATGAATTTGTACTGATTTTATGCAACAGGTTTCCAAAGTCAGTTCTTGTTATTTTATTCTGCATGTAAGCCTTTCCTGCAGAATCTTTCCTGCCTGTGTCTACCTGGATCCATGTCCCTGCTTACCACTTCAAACTGGTTTCTTCACTCTGGAGCAGGTTCCCCTCCCCCTTCAGGATATCTGGACCAAGTTTTCAGATGGGCATGAGTTAGGTTCACCCTGGAGCAGGTTCACCCTGGAGCAGGTTCCCCTTCCTCTTTGGAATATCTGGACCAAGTTTTCAGATGGGCATGAGTTAAGTTGCTGTTCCTTTAAGGATGACGTTTCTTAGCAACAATGGATTGCCTGCTTTGTTTTCTGTGGATCGATTGTCTCTGTCTGCTGCTCTCAGCTCCATTTTTTTCAAACTGATCATTGGGAATAAATATTGCTGATGAGCTGAAACTAACATGCTCCCCCTCCAAAATAAACTAAAAAAACTAACCAAAGGAACACATTGAGGGACTATTCTAGTTGTCCTATTCCAGTTGAATATTCATAGTATTCATCAGTACTATTTAATGTTTTATATAAACTCCAAATGTGCTTGTTATTTCAGTGTTTGGAAAATTTATAGCCAGTAAAATTACATATATACATATACATGATTTACTTTTATTTATTTGGTTATGAATGCAATGTGCTCATTGAGTGCTTATGTTTCTTGTATGAGTTGGCTAGTCAGGATCTCTGTCCATTTTTCTCCTGTGGCCTTTGTTAGCAGAATTAAATTTTTTTCTCGACCACTCCTCACCAGCCAAGTAAGCATGAGTTCCATCCACCCAGAGCCTCAGACTATGCATCACTAAAGCAAGAAACATAGACCTGAGAATCCCCAGGTCCTTAGAGGCCTGTGGAGGTCCTCTGATTCTAGAATTTACTTCCTTTCACCCCGGAAGTAAGTGTTAGGAAGGAAAACTTCACAGCAGTGTGACAGAAGGAAATGGGGGAACCTACTTATTTGGGGGCCATGGAAGTCAGCAGCTCTGAGAGGGGAGCTGAGCATGAGGAGCAAGGGGAGCAAGGGGAGACATAAGCATGAATAGAAGTGGCCAATTGCCGCACAGAATAAGGGCAGGATGAGGGTTGGCAGGGACCTTCAGGGGAACTGGTGCCAGGCACGGTAGGTATGAGAGCCTCTGACCAGCTGGGAAACAGGTAAGAACAAATGGGAATGCGGTGTTCTTCCCAGTATCTGCTCCCTTTACCATGTAGCTTCTCGGTGCTCACCCACAATGGGCAGGGAAACTTCCCCACATCTTTATGATGGGCTGAACCCTGTGATTTGCTTTGGCCAAGGGGGTTGTAAGCCCACTTGATGCAGCAGGCACGAGTGTGCATATGTGTTTCTGCTTGTACCTGTGTACTTCTGCCACTTCCCAAGGATATGTATGACCAGCTGGCCTACCAGTGTTAGGAGGAGGAGAGACCCACAGTGCAGAGCCACCCCCACTGAAGCTGAGTCCAGGCTAGCTGACCCCAGCCAACCCACAGACCCAGGAGCTACCTAAACACCTACAGCTGCATATCGTGGTGGGTTGGTATTCTGAATGAAGGCTGTAGATATCTCATACACAGCAAACTGGGCTGGAGTGGGGCCAATGTTGTCCTCCAAGGCACTTCAAGTCCTATTGCACGAGTTGTATCAGTTTCTAGAAATTTCCAACACTGGCAGAAACCGAGATACTGGCTTGGGGTAAAAGAAAGAAAGCCCAGTAGGACCCAAGGAAGAGGAAACTGGTAAGCTATGGAAAGGCCATCAAGATCTATCCACGTGGAATAGGAATCAGTGAATTCATCTCAACAAAGAAACCAGGGAGTAAACCAGGAGTCTGTGACATCCACATGCAGGAAGCCTGTGACATCACCTGAAATAGCAAGGTGGGCACTGAAGGAAGACCAATACTTCAAGGCCTGTATGTGCCCTGGGGGATGCCTGGCACCCTGGAGGGAATCTCATTCATTGGAACAACACTGATTCTGATCATACCGCCCTTTGGAACAGGTATACACTGCATACTGCAAAGGATGTGAGCCTTGGCATCCGAGAAGTGACAAGGGCTAGAGCAGACTGAGATTGGTCATGTAGTATGTGTGTGCAGCCTAACAGGTCTCAACTCTCAGTCCTTCCACTCATCCTGGCAATAGGCACAAACATCAACACTGTATAGATCAGGACACAGGTTCATGTAGATCTGGTGATTTACTCTGGGTGATGCAACCAGAAACAGGCAGGACCAAGGTCCAAACCCATCCTGAACCTGAATTTTGCCCTCTTTAAAGAAGAGCCCGACATACATTATAACTACCTAAACCCTATCTTCCTGGCCATTATGGGCCTTGATTTTAGCCACTAAGAACATCCAGTTAATTCCTTCTATTTTTATTCTATGCTCACAAAGTAATCTTGCATTTATATATTGTTTTCTCATATAGACTTGTTAATGGGATGACCATAAATGTATTCAACTTTATGAAATTCATTCCTTGGTTCTCATTGTAAATTTGTAGTTGGCATTCTCAAGCAATTTCCAGGATTTGCTGAATTTAGCTAGAAGGAGACTGGGCAGCTCTGGGTGTGCTGACCAATCAAGATTCTGGACATGGGGGAGACCCCAAATAATGGGAAACCACCCAAGTACTGCTGTTCAGCAAGACTTTGAGGTGAACTTCCTGGACAACATTTCTGAGACTTCAGGTCCTCCAACTGCAGGATGCAATGGTAAGACTGGACTGAAGGTCTTGCTTTTAGAGGGTGTGTTCTTAAATTTCACTTTGTCTTCTCAGGTTAATAGTACCATGATTTTGTAATCTATTAATACTTTCTGCTGTCATTAGCTACCAATGATAAGGGTAAAAATCAAACTATGGGATACTGATAGAATATTTATTTATTTATTTATTTATTTATTTATTTATTTGAGACAGGGTCTTTCTCTGTCACCCAGGCTGGAATACAGTGGTGCAATCACAGCCCCCTGCAGCTTTGAACTCCTGGGTTCAAGCAATCCTCTTGCCTCAGTCGCCCAGGTTACTGGAGCTACAGGTGCACACCACGATGCCTGGCTAATTCTTTTATCTTTTGTAGAAACAGGGTCTTCTTTTGTGGGCCAGGCTAGTCTCAAACTCCTGACCTCAAGTGATCCTCCCGCCTCAGCCCCTCAAAGTGCTAGGATTACAGGTGTGAGCCATTGAGCCCTGTCTAGAATTTTAAAAATGCAATTCGTAGTATCGCAATTACAAATCTCAAGACTGAAACTCCTAGATCCGTGTGTGTGGCAGCCTGGTGCCGTCTGTGTGGCAGCTTGGTGCCGTCTGTGCAGTTGAAATAGCCTTGACAGCCTTGAGCCCGTGCTTGGTGGAACTCCTGCTGATGCAGTGTGAAGACACACTTCTTGTGTCTGGAGCACACATCTCAAGTGTAAATCCTCTGTTCCAAACAAGTTTGAATACGTTTTGTTTTATTTTGTTGGCTACTAATTCAAACACTTGTCCTGTGTTAATAGCCAGTGATTAATTTCGGGTTCTTTTTCATGTGGGAATTACTCAAAGCTCCTCTCAAAACTATGCTGCATTCATCAGCGTGACTCATCTTTTTCCATTTCCAGAGCAAACAGCAGGGACTATCCAGTCCGTACTTCAGGAAATGAGCGAGAGTGAAGTAAGCTGGCAAACGACTGCTATTTCTCTTCTTTTGAGTTTGAAATGAAAGGTTTTTTTTCCAATATAAGATTATTCTTAGGCTGGGTGCAGTGTGTGCCTGTAAGCCCAGCACTTTGGGAGGCCAAGATGGGAGGAACACTTGAGCCCAAGAGTTTGCAACCAGCTTGGGCAATATAGTGAGATGCCCCCGTCTCTAAAAAAATAATTTTAAAAAATTAGCCAGGCCTGGTGGCGCATGCCTGTGGTCCCAACTACTTGGGAGGCCAAGGTGGGAGGATTGCTTGAGCCTAGGAGGTAGAGGTTGCAGTGAGCTGTTGTTGTGCCACTGCCCTCCTGCCTGGATGACAGATAAAGACCTTGTCTCAAAAAAACCAAGAAACAAAAAACAAAAAACACCCTACTTTTTTATTTAAAAAATGTTTTACTTATTATAGTAACATAAAGAAACAAACATACATAAGAAGCATATAGTGGGATTGATTTTCCCAATGTGAACCCACTGGTGTAATCAGCACTCAGAGAGAGAATCAAAATATTAGCAGCACCCTAGAAGCCCCTGTAGGCCCCAATTTCTAAATTCATAGATGAGTTTGTCCATCCCTGAAGTTTTATATCAATGGATCACATGCTATATACTCTTTGGTCTGGGTGTTTTTTTTTTTTTTTAGTTGCTGTTAGGTTTGTGCATTGTATCCATATTGTTGTTCAGCAATTGCTTGTTTCTTTTCATTGCTGTATAGTATTCATAACAATCCACAGTTTATTTACTGGATACTGTTAATTCTGTCCTTCATGATTAATGATGTGAACCCCCACTTTCAAGTACTTATCAGCCAATTATTCAATAACTTTTGTTCATTTTCTACTAGATTTTTTCCTTCGGCTTAATTTTTTAATTTCTGTCTTATATTTTTTTAATTTTTAATTTTGAAAAAATGTTAATCTACAAAAAAGTTGCTAGAATTTCCTACTGAATACTCATAGATCTTTTCATCTAGATTCATCAGTTGTTAACCATTAATCATGTTTGTTGTATTTTTCTCTCCATCTCTCTATATATTAACTTTTTTGTGAATCATTGAGAATGAATCATGTTGATATCATGTTCCCCAGTCAATATTCACCGAAATTCTTATCTGGAGTAATTAATACTATGGTGGTTGCAAAATCGACTCTATTTTGCCTTCTACATTTATGAGTTGCCATTCTACTGTAAAATGTTTGCCACATTTGTTGTATTTTTCTGTCTACCTACCTATGTACTGATCAGCTTTTTTGTGAATCACTGAGAGTAAGCTGTAGACACCATGACCCTTTGTTGCTGAATACTTAAGTATATCTCGAATACAAAGACATTTTCTTTCAAAATTACTATATCAAATCCAAGAAATTTAACATTTTTATATTAATATTATATCACATATTATCATAAAAATTTGGCAATTATCTCAGTAATGTCTCTGGAATAGCATTTTCTCCTAATGTGGTATCACATGCTGCATTTTCTCCTAATGTGGCATCACATGTTGCATTTTCTCGTAATGTGCTATCACATGCTGCATTTAGTTTTCACATCTGTTTAGTCTTCTCTAATCTGAAATAGGTTCTTAGCCTTTTTTGTTTTTTTATGATATTGACATTTTTTAAGAATATAGCATATTCATGTTGTAGAAAGTGCTCTAATTTGGCTATTTCTGGTTTCTTCTCCGAGACTAAATTAAAGGTACTTATTTTCTCAGAGTATTTCATAATTGAGGCTGTGTCCACGTCTCAATGCATCACTTCAGAAAGCTTGTGACATCATTCTGATCATTCAGACAGAGAGGTGTCAACTAGATTTCTCCATTAAAAAGATTCATTTTCTTTCCATGTAATTAATACATAATTGATTGGGAGGTTGACACCATGTTGATATCATATTTCCCAGTAAAGATTCACCCAAATTCTTGCCTGAAGTAATTATTAATATAGTGGTTATAAAAATGGCAATTTTCAACTCATTATGCCTTTTATGTGTACTAGTTGTCATTCTACTATAAAAAATGTTTTACTTTTATTTATTCATTAATTTATATGTTTAGTACAGTATGGACTCCTGTTTTCACTTTATATTCAATATGTTTTTATTCACTTTTGTTTCTATTCTTTTGAGAAACAGAACTGTCCTAAACTTCACCAATGGAAGGTCCTTGATGCCAGTTTGCACATGGCATGTTGGAGGGGGGTGTTCTTTTAACACTTCCTTGATTTATGGACAAGATATCCCAGGCTTATTCATAGTCTTCTGATGTTCATAATTTCTTGATCAAGTTCAATTTATTAATATATGGCTACCACTCTTTGTACTCTGGCTAGGAAATCCTTGCTTAATACAAGTTCACCTTATTCATGGCTACTATGCTTGGTATCTTGACTTGAAAATCCTTGCTTACTTAACACAAGTTCAGGAAATTATTTTCCTGTGATTTTTTTTCCTACAGGCTTTCATGCTTAGATCTACAATCCTGCTTGAATTTAATTTTGCTTATGGATTGTATATAAAGTTCTGGTTCTTCTGTATAAGGAAGAAAGGAGCACTATTAATTATGGAGCAGTCAGCAGGTATAAACTAGACCCATCTGGGAAAATTTGGACAATGACCATGCACAACTTTAAAGTCCTCTGCTATGCATTGGTTCCTGGCTACCTCAGTACCTCATTTCTTACAGGTCTCCCTGTCATACTGATGGCTTAGCTGTTCCTCAAACCTATCAAGACCTTATCCTAAGCCTGTGCTCTTTCTTCCAACAGAACTCTCCTCTCCCATAGAGCCACTGGGCCTACTCTTCACGGAGGTCTCTGTCAGTCACCTCCTGAGACATATTTCTGCAACCACCCAATCAAAAATAGCTCCAGCTTATGCTCTTGGTTACTGTCTACTGCCTTACCCTGTGTCCTTTTCTTCACAGCACTTACCACCACCTGATGGTGTGGAGGATTCTAAGTTCCAAGAGGGCAGAAGCAGATTTTCTTTCATTCACTGTTGTGGCCTCACACGTAGCTACAACTGTGCCTGCTGCACACCAGGATGCAATAAATGTTGGTCAGGTGTCTGAATGGAGTGTTTGTCTCTTAACATGGACCTAGCCTTCCCCACCATATTCTTTTAAGAACTGTTTATTTGCTTCTTTGGTCTGCTTACTCTTCCAGACAAAAAAAAAAATAGAATATGATTTTAAGTTAGAAAACAAACAAGCAAGCAAAAAATCTCTATTTATTTGTTGAAATCATCTGTCTTAGTCCACTTTGTGCTGCTATAACAGAATACTTAAGATTGAGTAAGTTAGAAAGAAAACAAATTTACTTCTCAGGATTCTGGTGGCTGGGAAGTCTAAGATCATGGCATTGGCCTCTGGAGAGGACCTTGTTGCTGTGTCCTCACATGGCAGAGGCAGAAGTGCAAGAGAGCAAGGCAAACTAATGCTGCGTGAAGCTTCTTTTCTAAGGGCCTTAATCCTTTTCCTGAGGAAGGAGCCCTCATGGCCTAATCATCTCTTATAGACCCCACCTCTTAATACTATCATATTGTAAACATCTAAATTTTGAAGGGGATACATTCAAATTATAGTATTGTCTAAACTTAAAAAATAACTTGGGGAAAATTGACGTTTTTAACAATGTCTGCCTTACCACTGAGAAATATGGAATGTATATTCTTTCCTTCCTCTCAATGGTTCTTTTACAGCTCTCAATGCAGCTTTTAAATTCTATCACATATGTTTATTTGTTTTTGAGATTATTTTGAGGTATTTTATGGAAACTTTCATGTTATTACAGTGAATAGGATTCTTTTTCTATCATGCCTTCTCTAACTCAGGATTTAAAGTATATAGGAAAGGTCTTTTGGGTATTGGTTTTATCCATATACTTTGATGAATTCTCTTCTGACATGGTACATTGCAGGATGCTTTGCTACTATGGACATATATAATCATCCTAACAAAGACTAATATAATGATAGCAATCATAATCATGAGATAACAATTACAGCAATAACATGACCATGAGATAACCGAACACTAAATTGCAGATGTTCTCAACACCTATAATGCCCAGAACCTAGCAGGCCTACAACAAATATTTGTTGTTGTGAATGAATAAATTTGTAGCCATACCCGGGTGCGGTGGCTCACGCCTGTAATCCCAGCACATTGGGAGGCCAAGGCAGGTGGATTACCTGAGGTCAGGAGTTCAAGACCAGCCTGGCCAACCTCATGAAACCCCATCTCTACTAAAAATACACAATTAGCCGGGCATGGTGGTGCATTCCTGTAATCCTAGCTACTCAGGAGGCTGAGGCAGGAGAATTGCTTGTAACCGGGAGGCGGAAGTTGCAGTAAGCCAAGATCTTGCCATTGCACTGCAGCCTGGGCAACAAAAGCAAAACTCTGTCTCAAAAAAAAAAAAAAAAAAAAAAAAATTGTAGCCATACTCACAATTCTCATTTTCTCCTGATTTCACTGAGTGCATCTCAAGTGAATTCCTCCTGTGATAATGAGCATTGTTTGGAGAGAACGATTCTTAATCTTCTAGGCAAGAATCCTTCCAGTCCTACTTTTCAAAAAGTTGTGTCTGGAAAGGGGACTAAAATGTATTGAAATTATTTTCAACACCTTTTGAAATGGTTCTATATCTTTTTCTTTTTTCATATGTCAGTTTAATGCATTATTTAAATTTTATAACATCTTCCTAATCCTGGAATAAATCCTACATATCTGTGTATGTGTATATTCAGATTTAGTATGGAGGTTTGTGGTAAAATTTTGATTAGGATCTTTATACATGAGACTGATTTACAATTGTCATATCTGTGCTGTGCTAATCGATGTTGAAATCAGCTTTAGGTTAGCATTTCAAAAACACATTGCCTGTGAAATTATGTAACTTACTTGAAAGGATAACTAAAGCCAGAGCCTTTAAAGAGTAATTATTTGAAAATCCCTGTGATACATTTTCATTAGTGGCCCTGTTGTTTAAAAGCTTTTCTTATTTAACTTTTCTTTTACTTTCTGGGGTACACGTGCGGGTTTGCTATATAGGTAAATTTGTGTCATGGGGGTTTGCTATAGAGATTATTTTATCACCCAAGTATTAAGCCTAGTACCCATTAGTTATTTTTCCTGATTCTCTCCCTCCTCCCACCCTTCACCCTCTAAAAGTTCCCAGTGTGTGTTGTTCCCTCTGTGTGTCCACATGAAATCTCATCATTTAGCTTCTACTTAAAGGGAGAACATATGGTATTTGGTTTTCTGTTCCTGCATTAGTTTGCTAAGGATAATGGCCTCCAGCTCCATCCATGTTCCTGCAAAGAACATGATCTCATTCTTTTTTATGGCTGAATAGTATTCCATGGGGTATATGTACCACATTTCATTTATCCAGTCTACCATTGATGAGCATTTAGGTTGACTTCATGCCTTGCTATTGTGAATAGTGCTAGGGCAATAAACATACACATGCATGTGTCTTTATGGTAGAAAAATTTATATTCCTTTGGGTATATACCCAATAAGGGGATTACTGGGTCAAATGGTATTTCTGTTTTTAGGTCTTTGAGGAATCACCACATTGTCTTTCACAATGGCTGAATTAATTTACATTCCTACTAATAGGGTATAAGTGTTCTTTTTTCTTGTCAACCTCGCCAGCATCTGTTTTTTTTTTTTTTTTTTTGGCTTTTTAATAACAGCCGTTCTGACTGATGTCAGATGCTATCTCATTATGCTTTTGATTTCCATTTCTCTAATGAACAGTGAAGTTGAGACTTTTTTCATATGCTTCTTGGCTGCAGGTATGTCTTCTTTTGAAAAGTGTCTTTTCATGTCCTTTGCCCACTTTTTAATGGGGTTGTTTTTTTCTTGTAAATTTGTTTAAGTTTCTTACAGATGCTGGATATTAAACCTTTGTCACATGCATAGCTTGCAAAAATTTTCTCCCATTCTGTAGGTTGTGTGTTCACTCTGTTGATAGTTTTCTTTCTGTGCAGAAGTTTAGTTTAATTAGATCCCATTTGTCAACTTTTGCTTTTGTTGCAGTTGCTGTTGGTGTCTTCATCATGAAATCTTTGCCTGTTCCTATGTCAAGAATGGTATTGCCTAGGTGTCTTCCAGGGTTTTTATAGTTTTGAATTTTACATTTAAGTCTTTAATCCATCTTGAGTTGATTTTTGTATATGGTGTAAGGAAGGAGTCCAGTTTCAATCTTCTGCATATGGCTGGGCAGTTTTCCCAGCAGCATTTATTGAATAAGGGAATCCTGTCTCCACTGCTTTTTTTTGTCATGGTGGTCAAAGATCAGATAGTTGTAGGTGTGTGGCCTTTTTTCTTGGTTCTCTATTCTCTTCCATTGCTCTATATGTCTGATTCTGTACCAGTACCATGCTGTTTTGGTTACCGTAGCCCTGTAGTATGGTTTGAAGTCGGGTAGTGTGATGCTTCCAGCTTTATTCTTTTGCTTAGGATTGTCTTTGCTATTTGGATTCTTTTTTGGTTCCATATAAATTTTAAAATATTATTTTCTAGTTCTGTGAAGAATGTCAATGGTAGTTTGATACAAATAGCATTGACTCTATAAATTGCTTTGGGCAGTATGGCTGTTTTAACTATATTGATTATTTTTATCTACGAGCATGGAAAAGTTTCTATTATTTAAAAAAATCCCACAGAATGTTTTCATTTATTGATATTTTCAAGTTTCAATTCTGCTAAGTAGACTGACTCATAGCTTTCGGAAATAGCATTATACCTTTTGTTACAATTACAACTTTCTTTCTTTCTTTTTTTTTTGTTTGAGATGGAGTCTCACTCTGTCGCCCAGGCTGGAGTGCAATGGCATGATCTCGGCTCACTGCAACCTCCGCCTCCCAGGTTCAAGCAATTCTCCTGCCTCAGCCTCCCCAGTAGCTGGGACTACAGGCACATGCCACCATGCCCGACTAATTTTTTTTGCACTTTTTAGTAGAGACAGGGTTTTGCTGTATTAGCCAGGATGGTCTCGATCCCCTGACCTCGTGATCTGCTGGCCTCGGCCTCCCAAAGTGGTGGGATTACAGGCGTGAGCCACCGCACCTGACCACAATCACAACTTTCTAATTTTATGTCTTTGTATGGTAGATTGTTAAAAATTAAATTTGATTTGTCCATTTTATTGATTTTGTAAAAAGAAGCAGCTTTTGATTCCATTTATAGATTTCTTTTTTTCACAATTAACTAATTTCTGTCATATTTCTTTTATTTCTTTTCTCCTGGTTTCCCTAGGACTAATTTTGTTTTTTAATCATAGCAAATAAATAAATAAATCATACACACATACACACACATGCATACACATACGCATGCACACACACACACAATCCGAGGTGAATATTTAGTCTAGAAACTTACTGTCATTCCTTTTCTTAAAAGTTGTGTCTTTCTGTCTGATAATCTTATTAACTAAGACATATGTATTTTAAAATGGTGCATTCTCATTTTCATTCTCATCTAAGTTATCCATCATTGTATATTTTAATTTATCTCTTATTCCTACAGGTTTTTAGATAAATGATTTTCATTTTTATTTATTTTTGAATTTGTGAGTGATTTGGGTACTTTCTTTTAAATCCAGGTTATTAATTTGTAGGTTTGTTTGCATGTTGTTTAAAAATATGTTTTGTACAATTTCTACTTTTGGGGAATATATGTTCTGTAGGGGTGAGGCCATGACCAATTTTCTAAATTTTCATAGACACTTATATATGTCTATAAAGAAAGTTTATATATGTCTATAAATTTTTCTTTATTAATTACATTGATCAAATCTACTGTGCTCATATGTATTTTCTTGGTGTTTAATCTTTCTTGGACTGACAATATTAGTTTAAAATTTTACCACTGCTTTTCTGTTCAGCATTCTTTGGAATTAAAATCATTTTTGCTTTACTGGTTTTGATTCAACACCAAAGCTCTAACACAATTATTTTCTTACATTGCTTTGGGTTTTGCGTCCACTAAAATGGTCTTATTTGTCCCATTCAACAGTATTTGCTTGAAATTTAATTTCTCTTCAGTTATGTTTCTATCTTCTTTATGAATGCTAACATTTGCATGTTGTATATTTGTTCATCCTTTCATTTTTCATTTCCCTGTTTTTCCCTCTTTGGGCGTATTTTTATAAGTAGCATGTCAGGGAGACTCTTGGAATTTTAATAAGTGGGTTTAATCCATTTGTTGTCCTGCTATGCTGCCGTGTTTTATGCTCTCAGCTTTAATGCTGCCTCCTGCTCACTTTCCTGTCTGCCCTTTGCCTTAGAGAAATATGTTTAGCTTGCTCTTATCTTCTGAGATGGTTTTGAACTTTGACATTCTAAATTTAATCCTATTAGAACAGTGCTTTCCAGAGAGTGTTTGGCAGAACACTCGTCTCATGAGACGTTCGTTAAAAAAAAAAAAAAAGATCTGTGGTCAAATACTACGAGCTACATACCCCCAAGAGAGCCTTGAAGCACAGCAGGGTAGTAAAGGCTCTGAGAAGTCCTGCGGTGGGTGCAGGGGATGGGGAGGAGCCTGTCTTTGTTTTCCCAAGTTATTTTTTAGGAGGGCTATTACCGCCATTATAGCCTGAAGTTCTCAGCAAAATACTTCCCAAATGTTAACCAAAGATGATTTTCTGAGCCTTCACTGATGTGGGGGAATTCCAGTATTGATGCTTCTCTCCTTGTGCCCTATATAAGACGCAGCATACGGCTTAGCGTCCCAAGGAAGAAGAGGGTGAGCCCTCCAGAGCAAAGAGGTTCATAGGATGGGGAAAGGGGCACGTTTGACCTAGAGGAGACCCCCATGGGGCATGCAAGGGAGGAGAAAGCCCACTCGAGTTGGCAGGCTGCGGGGAGGCGAGGAGGGCAAAGAAGTGGAAAGTCAGAGTCCTGAGGCCTCCTCGGACTGAGCTCCCTGGGGGTAGGAAAAAGCTACAGACCCTGGAAAAACAGGAAGGAAAGGGGAAAGCAGGGCGCTTTTGTCCCACTGGGGCTCCAGGAGAAGAACAGCTCGCCCCTGTCACCACAGCAGCAGGGAGTGGTCCAGAGGGAGGGGCTGAGAGTCCGAAGTCACGCCCACCCAGGGCCCGTGGCAGATGTGGGCAGACACCATGGCCAAGGCTGCCGGGTGAGCTGCTGTCTGTGACCGGGACCCTGAGGACCAGCAGCTCTAGTGAGAACCAGCATGGGGCCCACGGGTCCCAGGGTGTGCTGGGGGAGCTGCCTGAGTTTCCATAGTTCAGGAGTTAGCAGTAGGGCCAGACGGGCACCGGTGGAATCAGGACGTGGCTCGGAGGCCTGAGGGGGCCCCAGATTCTCATCAGAATTTCTTCCAGGGACAGAGAGAACACTGAAGCTAAAGACACCTGGACTAGAGGGGGAGAAAGGAACTATTTCCAAAGGTGCATCTGAGGGCAGGAGCCCCGCAGGGGGCAGTTCAGCATCCTCGGGTCGCTGGGGCGGTCACTGAAGCCAGAGACAGGGAGGGTGTATGGAGAGGGGGAAGATGGATGGAGAGGTGGAAATGCATGGAGAGGGGGAGGGTGCATGGAGAGGGGAATGGTGTATGGAGAGGGTACCTCCCACCAGCTGAGACCTTGACAAAGGACCAGGCAGCCCCCAGTGACACTTGAGAGAAAAAAACGAGGGCAAGTCACCCCCTCTCTCCCATCTCCTGCGATGCCCCTATGGACGTGGCCCTTACAGGTCAGCTTCTCAAAACTCAAAGTCAGAAGAGGTTCGGCGTGAAGCGGGGAGAGAGGTGACAAGGCCCTTGCCCTGCCCAAGGACACACAGGGACCAGCATGTGGGCTCAAGGTCCTCCCTGCCCCAATGCGGTGAGGTTAAGTCACTTTCCTCTCTACCCAGATGTCATCAAGCTAGAAAGGGCCAAGGACCACTGAAAAGGAGCCCCAGACACCTTTCATTAGGAAATTTGCCACTTCCTGGCCCCCTGGTGCGTTGAGGTTAAGTTACCTTCCTCTCCCTCAGATGTCATCAAGCTGGAAGAGGGGGCCAGAGACCACCAAAAAACGGAGCCCCATTTCCTGGTCCCACCAAGCTCATCAGTCTCAGTTCAGGGATTCTGACCTACAGAGGGAAGAGTGATAGAAAATAACACTAGTGTGGCCAGGCACGGTGGCTCACACCTGTAATCCCAGCACTTTGGGAGGCCGAGACGGGCGGATCATGAGGTCAGGAGATCGAGTCCATCCTGGCTAACACGGTGAAACTCCGTCTCTACTAAAAAATACAAAAAAAATTAGCCGGGCGTGATGGCGCGCGCCTGTAGTCCCAGCTACTCGGGAGGCTGAGGCGGGAGAATGGCGTGAACCCGGGAGGCGGAGCTTGCAGTGAGCCACTGCACTCCAGCCTGGGCGACAGAGCCAGACTCTTGTCTCAAAAAAAAAAAAAAAAAAAAAGAACACTAGTGTGTATTTTTGCACATCTGAGTGAAGTGCATAACAGTTAACCCTGACCTCCAAGTACATGAACAGATCATTAGCATGGATGAGTTTCTAAATACTTGTTTTAGTTGTAGCAAGCTCTAATGAAAGGCCTTCTTTGTTATGGTGAATGCCTACCAATCATTGCCATTTCCCCGCACAAATCAACACTAATTATTTACAACCCACATATTGTTAAACAGTGATGTCTCTGGATCTACCTCCCTTTAATTTAAATACTGTGTGATTAGCGGCCTGGTGCAGTGGCTCAAGCCTCTAATCCCAGCACTTTGAGAGCCCGAGGCAGGTGGATCACCTGAGGTCAGGAGTTCGAGACCAGCCTGGCCAACATGGTGAAACCTTGTCTCCACTAAAAAATACAAAAATTAGCCAGGCGTGGTGGAGCACACCTGTAATCCCAGATACGTGGGGGGCTGAGGCAGGAGAATTGCTTGAAACCGGGACACGGAGGTGGCAGTGAGCCAAGATCACGCCACTGCACTCCAGCCTGGGCAACAGAGCAAAACTCCATCTCAAAAAATAATAAATAAATAAATAAATAATAAAAAATAAATACTGTGTGATTAGGAACCTCATGTGAGCTGTCTCTGTTAGACCCTATTGAATGCAAGCTTGGGGTAGACCCTCAAAAAAAGCTCTGCCTTAGAGTGAGAGATCCACGGTGTTTCTCTGTATATGACATGTCAGCGTCAGGAGCCAGTCCTGTGGAGATCCCCAGCAGTACTTGAATGAGTTGGGAAAAATGCAACAGCTCCACTGTTTGCACCTGCTCTTCACACATTCTTTCATCATCCAGGAAGCCTGGCGGGAACCATGAGTTGGAGCAATATAGGTAGATCATCTGCTAATCACAGGAAAAATTGGTAATGGAGCTTCTAGAATCATTTCTAGGATGGCTTAGTAGTATGTTTTCAACAAGCTGTCCTCGGAGCTGTATTTTGCACCTCCTCATTCAACCTGTTGCGCTGATTCCTGACACATGAGGTTTCCACGAGGGAGGACTTTGGCTAGAATAGGGATTGCACATCAGAATCACCTGTGGAGCGTTTAAAAGCTGGTGCCTGGTTTCCACCTGGGCCAGCTGATCAGAACCTCTGGGGATAGTGTTTTGGTGTCTATGCTGTTTAAGGAGCCTCAGACAGCTCTGGTGTGCAGGTAGAATGGGCCTGAGAACCACTAAGCCGGGCGGAGACCTCCTATCTTCATCTGTCACTCACTCCTTCCAGGAGGAAGAGAAGTCAGGTGCTCCAGGTGATTACTGGAGGACGACCTAGATGTTTCCAGCCCAGCTCTTTTCTTTCTTCTTCCTGAGCCTGCCCACCTGCAGGGAGAGTGTGCTCCGGTCTGTCAGGGACTGCCTCTAAGGACCACACCCTGTGGGTGTCTAGCTGTGTCCCAGCCAGGTGAGTGTCTGCTAATTCAATGGCAAAAAATTAAAAAGTGCTCCTCGCTGAGATCTTAAGCCATATCTCCAATGGGCTTTGGTCAGCGATAAGGCTGGTATTTTCATCTCCTGCCTGGCTCTTCTCTGTATCTCTGCTTCAAAATGCAGACAGTGAAGAGCAGACTGGTGTTTATCGACAGACTCTCCCCTAAGCTAATGCTATCTCATTGGCAGGTACTTTTCTGCTACTGGGGAAAATGTAGGGAATCCTCAGAATGTGTTTCAATGTCTATATTTGTCTTTTTATTTTATTTTATTTTTTGAGATGGAGTCTTGCTCTGTAGCCCAGGCTGGAGTGCAGTAGCGCAATCTCGGCTCACTGCAACCTCCGCCTCCCAGGTTCAAGCAATTCTCCTGCCTCAGCCTCCCTAGAAGCTAGGATTACAGGCGCCCGCCACCATGCCCAGCTAATTCTTGTAATTTTAGTAGAGATGGGGTTTCACCATGTTGGCCAGGCTGGTCTTAACTCCTGACCTCAGGTGATCCACCCACCTCGGCCTCCCAAAGTGCTGGGATTACAGGCGTGAGCCACTGCACCCTGCCCGAATGTCTATATTTATAATAAAGAAATATGAGTAAATAGAAGCAAATTTAATCCATTCTCATTATAATAAACACTTGCTTGTATGTTCCTTTGCTTTTATTCTAGTTTCTAAATTAACCCTCTGGAGATGAGGGACAAATACGTATTTGCAGGGGAAGTGAAAAATGATGACTACAGAAAGGCAAATTAGGATGGAGCCCTGGGGTCCTAGGATGTGGTCTTTATATGGGTATCAGGTCTAGCATGGTCCATTGAAATTTGCCCAGAGAGTCTGGTGGGGCCACACCTCCAAACATGGTGTCATCCTCCCTGTGACAGCTCTTGCCTAACCTAGGTTTCCCCACGAACTCGGAGCACACAGCCTGGTCTGAAATACAGCCCTTACCCTAAACCAGAGCAGCCATTACTGCATCGAGTGGCATGTACTTTTTTTAGGGTTTCTAATTCATATGGAAGAAATGTCTTTTAGGGAGTGTTGTACCAAATTACATTCCCAGAAGAAATACATGAGAGTTCCCCAGTCTCACACTTCTTCTTCTTTTTTATCCTTCAACATGTAGATGAAAAATGACATGATGTGGTTATTTAACCTTCAGTTTGTTGATTAATTCTGAGATTAAAACTTTACATATTTTATTCTTTTTTGAATTAAATGTCTCTTTATCTTCCCCTTAGAATATTTTTCTTATTTTTAAGAGATCTTTATACAGTAAAGTTCATACAGATTGAGAATATTTCCCCCAGGATGTCAATGTTATTAGTTTGTGGTGGTGGTTTTCCTGTTTTTCACAGAAATTTATAAGATCATTCATGATATTACTTTCCTTTATTTCTGCCTTTGATGTCGTGTTATTCTACCTGAATATTTTATGAAGATTCACTTACATTTTCTTCCCTTATGTTTTATTAGGTTGGAGCAAAAGTAATTGTAGTTTTGCCATTATTTTTAATGGCAAAAATCCCATAAAAATCCAAAAATCCCCTTCATAAACCTTCCCTCTCAATTTCCAAGTCTCAACCCCAAAATGGATGAGGGTGTTTAAAAACTGCACAAATAGATTTTAAAATCTGCATTGAAATTTCTGTACAGAGGTCTCATGGGAATGTAGTGTCTCGAGCCTCAGGTGAACCAATGGGTTGAGTCTCATCTTAATGTGTGGTTATAGCATTTTACAACCAATGAATATCTTGGACCTGGCAAAGCATGTGGCCAAATTTGGAAGCTTTCTAGACCCAGCCAAACTGCCAAGTGGTTTCTCCTGGGAAGAGAAACTGAGCATCTGACCATGACCCATGAAAGCAGAGCTGGGAGCCCAAAGGTGGGACACCATCCAGTCCCTGCTGGGACTAAGGAGGCTGCAGCCATTGTTGGGTGGATACCTTTCAAATGTGCTGAACAGGTTTTCACATGTGGCCCTGTGTCAGCAATAAAAGTCGCAGTGTTCTCGCCTGGGCAGACGCTCCAGCTTTCTTTCCACCTGGCATTGGGAGGCAGGACAGACCCTTCTAGTCCATGTGAATCCTTAACACCAGGACTCACGGACTAATGGACAAGATTGACCATGAGCTGATAATTGTTGAAGTCTGGTGTTAGTGATGGGATGCATTATACCCTTCAGGAGCAGGCTATTGTGGCTGTTAGTCCCAACACTTTGCTAGGTACAGGGTGAGGATATCTGCTCCCACTGTGAGGTTAGTTTGAGGATTTTCACAGACTCTTTGGAGAACTTGAGGCATGTTCCCCACAGTGTGGGGCTGAACTGGCCTCTGACTTCCACCTGAGAAGTAGAAAGGCAGAGAGATGCTGACCAGCTGCTGTTGGTGAGCTGACACAACAGGCACATAGGAACTGGGGTGTGCACACACAGTTTCTTGGGCAGAAAAGGCAGAGAGACGGCCAGGTGCTGTGGTTCATGCTTGTAATCCCAGCACTTTGGGAGGCCGAGGCAGGTGGATCACGAGGTCAGGAGTTCGAGACCAGCCTGGCCAACACAGGGAAAACCCATCTCTACTAAAAATACAAAAATTAGCTGGGCATGGTGGCGTGCGCCTGTAATCCCAGCTATGCAGGAGGCTGAGGCAGGAGAATCGCTTGAACCTGGGAGGTGGAGGTTGCAGTGAGCCGAGATTGAGCCACTGCACTCCAGCAGCCTGGGCGACAAAGCTAGACTCCATCTAAAAAAAAAAAAAAAGGCAGAGAGACGCTGACCAGCTGCTGTCAGTGAGCTGACAGGCGGGCACATAGGAACTGGGGTGTACACACAGAGTTTCTTGGGGTAAAGAAGTCATGAGCATTCCCATTTGGTCCACATGGGTGATACCACAGTGGGGAGATGTTAGGTCTTGCAAAATAGAGTCCTTAGAGGGAAAAACCTTAATCAGAGAAGTTTGAGGTATTGCTGGATTCCTAGGGAGTGGCAAAGGGGTAAGAAGCCAGCTGGCATTTGTCCATATGATGGGAACGACAGGCAAGAAATCCTCAGGGATGGGGGAAGATTTCTCCAAAGAATCTAGAAATCCTTCTGCAAAAAAGAGTCAGTGCAAATATCTGCTGATCAAATTGGAACATCCCCAACTCAAATTTTCACTCTTCCTGCAGCTCTGAAGTAGATCCTAAGGGGTGTGTGTGTGTGTTTGTGCGCGCGCGCGTGCGCGCGTGTTTGGGGTGGGGTGTTAAGTGGGAACAGATGAGAGGGAAGTAGAGCAGAAGAGGAGCAGTACCATCTCCAGCTCAAGTGCAGTCTGCTTCCTGCACAGGCCTGGGCTGGGAGGAGGAGGGGCTGGTTATCTGAATGAAGCTGTAAACTTCGACTACTAGATGGAACTGACATTCTAATGACTAGCAGGAGACTGTGTGTTACTTAAGAATGGCCAGAAAAGCCAAGAAACTGCCCAGCTTTTTATTGGGGCAGAGAAAAACCCAGTGCATGGAATTCATTGCAAGGAATATCAGAAGACCAAACAATGTGATCCTTACACCTAGTGAGTCCTCTGGTTCGATGTGCTGGTTACATTTAGAATTCCAGGAGAGAAATAGTAGTAAGCTAATGTTGCATTTACCACCTTTCAAGCTCCGCTCTTAAGACTTTCACATTTAACCTTCACAGGTTAAATATTATCTCATTTATCCTTCACAGCTCCCTGGGAGAAGACGCTCTTAACTCAGAGATGAGGAGACAATCACAGATGTAAGTAATTTGCCAAAGTTCATCAAGCAGTAATGGATACATCTGGGGTAAATTAGAACTCTTAGCCCAGTAGAGTGGGGGAGTTGGGGCTGTAGATGGACAAGATTGACCATGAGTTGATCATTGTTGGAGGCTGGTCTGAGCAGATGGGGCGCATTATACCATTCCCTCTATTCTCTTTTTCATGTTTGGAAATTTCCATAATAAACAGTTAAAGAGTGTGTTGAACAAGCAGTTTGGTGAGGATGCTGAACAATCAGAGGCTGTAGATTATAAATGACTGGGAGGCCCACACCTGTGCATTCTGGCTGAGGCCCAGCCCTGGTGCGGCAGGGATTCAAACCCACCAGTCTGCCTGTAGCCCACATTTCCACTGCCTCCCCAGACTGCCTGCTTTGTTGAAATGGCCAAAGGAGAAGTGAATCTGGTGACCAGACCCTTTTGTCCCCTCTGTCTATCACCTGACCCCTGGGTCTCTCCCTCCATCCCCATCTCCTCCTCTTAGGCTGATTGGAATATTGGGGCAACAGGGGGGATCCTCCCAAGGAGGAAAGTCAGATTTGTCCCATGAAGAGTTAAATTAACTGCAGATCTGAATGAAGATTTACAGAACCTCACTGCAGAGGCAGAATGAGTTTTCAGCTATTAATGGAGGAACCAGATGCTCATTTGTGTAATGAACAGGTTTCAAGGTCACATTTCTCTCTTTTCTATGAATGCATATTCCTTGTAAAAGTCATTAAAATAATCTGTTGAGGAAAGGGGTTTGATCACAAACACTGAGCATCTTTTACATCTGTGGTCTTCAACCACTAATGTACCGTTAAAGTGGCTCTAATAGTAGTTTAGGCACCAAACTGTGAGCATTTTGTTTTTATTTGCAAGAATTAGAACGGATTTGAGATTGTCCTTATATTATCATCACAGTCACTCTTCTGCATTCTGCTGCATGTTCATAAGTGTGAGAGGAAATGGTAGAATCAAGAGTTGTCCTTGGACATCCAGGGAAGGTTTTGCACATTTGAGCACCAGTCATCATTTGTCTTGCAGTGGGAAGAAAAAGGTTAAGATCCACTGTTGTAGATGCTCAATAAGTGATTACTGAGTTGAACTGAACACTGAATCTTGCCGTTTCTATTCAGAACAGAAGAGTAGAGATAGAAAAATGGATTCCCTTTCATTCCTTTGAACAAAAACCTCACCCAGAGGGGATGGTATGCGTGAACTGAGGGACAGATTATTCTCTTTGTTTATCACCTTTTTCAGGAAAATAACCACAAAGAATTCTTCGTGGCACATCAAACGCTGGTTTTGTTAAAAGGTATTGATGATGATAAATTGGCCTTGAATAAAAGGTTTATGGTTAGGAGTAATTTTATTGATTTGGGGCCTGGCTGGTCTCTTGGAACTACAACATTATTTTCAGTAAATCGATTGTGTCTGGTTTGGGAAGGCTTTGTGCTACATTTGTCTTAAATTATATTTAAATAATTGATCACAATTTGTATTTGTTCATGACCTTTAACTGAACTGTCACTGACCTGTGTTGGGCCTTGGAGATCAATTCTGTGGGTGGCTCATTAGTTCTTGTGACTTTTCTAAGATGCTTGATGTTTTTCTACATCTAAATTCTCTATTAGGCATTGAATTCAGAAATCAGGAATTCTTTTTCACAAAAAGAAAATGAGATTTTGATGGGAGACATGTTATCTGACTCCCTTTGCAGTTATAGAGAGGCCATGGATATGGACATCATTTTCCTCTTTTGGAGTCAGATATTGAAACTCAAGGGCAAGGAAGGAAAAGTAACACCATGAATCCCAAATGAAGACCACCTCCTTTCCCCTCAGATCTGGGCCTCTGCTGTGACTTAGGATGTCTGTTCTTATTTTGTTTTCACCCATCACCAAGAATGAAGCCCTCAGTGCCATCTTTGTCTTCTTATTCTCTCCCCTGTCTCCACCATACCCATTTGTTGCAAAACTTCTCTTGGCTCTTTTATGCTGTCTTTCGTCTCTTCCCCCCTTTCGCCCACCCCATTGCTGCTCCTCTGATGCAGGCCCTTTAAGGAAGGGGAGTGGGGGACATAAAGGGTGGCTGCATATGCACTGGCATTCCAGGAGAACCCCCAAATGGGGGATCAGTGTACTCTCTCTTAGATTTTTAGGAACTGAACATCAAATCTGGAAGCCTGAGTGTGTCCTAACTCAGGGAGTCGCCTATCTAGTCCAGAGTTCCCCAACTGGTTCTGAAGAGCCCCAGTGTTCCATGGGTGTGAGTGGCCTTCTGGTGGGCAGATCCAGGCCAGCAGCCCCTATTTCAACAAGACCTTCCAGGCTCATCTCTTTGAAATGATTTGCCGTCACTCCTTATGTGTAGGGAAGTGACACAATTCATCATAGGGGCAAATGACATTTTTGCTTTGGAAAACCCTTCAAGGTGGGTCAGGCTATAGCAGATAAAAAGGAATTATTTTGCCTTATATGGTGAAGTAGCAGAATGTTTGCATTTTCCGCAGGCAGCCCAGTGGACTGAGGGTGAAGAGCTTGTATCTCAATGATGAGGGTATATTAGGTTTCTAGGGCTGCCACTAAAAAGTACCAAAAACTGGGTGACTTAACAGAAATGCATTGCCTCACAGTTATGGAGGCTAGCAGTCCAAAATCAAGGTGTTGACAGGACCATACTCCCTCTGACACCTCTAGGGGAGAATCCTTTCTTACCACTTCCTAGCCCCTGATGATTGGCCAACAATCTTGGGCATTCCTTGGCTTGTAAACAACATCACTCAATCCTCTGTGTTCACATGGCCTTCTTACCATGTCTCTTCATGTCATCCTCCCTCTAAACAGGTCTGTGTCTGTATTCCAGTTTCCTCTTTTGACAAAGACACCAGTCTTATTGGATTAGAGCCCACTCTAATGGCCTTAACCTCCACAGTGACCCTATTTCCTAATAAAGTCATATTCTGAGGTGCTGCAGATTAGGATTCAACATACCTTTTGGGGGCACACAGTTTAATCTGTTACAAGAGGAGATGAAGGAAATGCTCAAGAGGCAAGAGATTAAGAGGTTGGGATCTCATGAGAGCAAGCCCTTTGGTGAAGAATGGCCAGAAAATTGTTACAAATGGGGAAGTCTGCTATTAAATTTGAAGGAAATCCTGGTTGGGTGTGGTGGCTCATGCCTGTAATCCTAGCAATTTGGGAGGCTGAGGCGGATATATCCTTTGAGATCAGGAGTTCAAGGCCAGCCTGGCCAACATGATGAAACCCTATCTCCACTAAAAATACAAAAATTTGCTGGGCATGATGGTGCATGCTTGTAATCTCAGCTACTTCGGAGGCTGAGGCAGGAGAATTGCTTGAACCCGGGATGGGGAGGTTGCAGTGAACTGAGATAGTGCCACTGCACTCCTGGGTGATACTGACTCTATCTCAAAAAAAAAAAAAAAAAAAAAAAAAAAAGAAACAGAAAAGAAAGAAAAAGAAATTGAAGGAGTTCCTAGTTTTAATCTATAATCACTTTCTTTTTCCCCAAGCCTTTAATAAAAGACTTGTGTGTAACAGCTTTGTTGTATTAGTCCATTTTCACACTGCTATTAATATAAAGAACTACCCAAGACTAGGTAATTTAGAAATGAAAGAGGTGTAATTGACTCACAGTTCCACATGGCTGGGAAGGCCTCAGGAACCTTACAATCATGGCAGGAGGTGAAGAAGAAGCAAGTACCTTCTTCACAAAGCTGCAGGAAAGAGAGAAGTGCAAAGGAGGAACTTCCGAACACTTATAAAACCATTGGATCTCATGAGAACTCACTCATTATCATGAGAACAATATGGGGGAAACAGCCTCTAGGATCCAATCATCTCCCTCCCTCAACAAGCAGGGATTACAATTCGAGATGAGATTTGGGTGGGGACACAGAGCCAAACCATATCACTTGTGCTGGTGGAGCCTGTAGAAATAAAGGAGTGATTGTGTTTGTGTTTCAGATGAAATGAGAGTGGCTGTTATCCTGGATAACTATCGGTTGGCTAATTGGCTGGATCCCTCACTGGATTGTAAGGAACACTGTCGTGAAACCAGGGGCCTTGTCATGATCATCATGTAGAATGGTACTAGGAAACTAGTACAAACTCAATAAACATTTGTTGAATAAATACAAGAATGAACAGCACACAGCAGCTGCAGGATGACAAGGAATGCTTTGGATTTGAGAGCTGGGCTAATAACAGACATTTATAGACAGTAGCAATAGGACCCTTTTTGCTGTTTATCCACCAACCCTCAAATCCCAAGTAGAGTACTGGACTTCCCACAGTTAATGGGGAAGGAGCTCAAGCAGTTCCATTTGGACATGAACAGAAAAGGCCCCCAAAAGACCACATAACTCAGGGGCAATCAGTTTCCATCATTTTTTATACTTATCTTTCATATTAGACTTTTTCAGGTAAAATTTACATATAGTAAGTGAAAGGCAAAGATCCTAAGTGTACTTGATGAGTTTTGACAGTATTCTCTCATGTTACCAACATATAAACAAAATATAGAACATTTCCATCACCCAAGTAAGTTCCCTTTGTGCCCCTCTTCCAGTCAATGTCCAACACCTTTCTCACAGACAACACATTTTCTTATGTCATTCACCATAGATTCATTTAACCTGTCACAAATGTCATATAAATAAAATCAATAGCGCACACTTTTTGTTTGGCTTCTTTTGTGCAACGAATGTTTTTGAGATGCTTTCATGTTGATATATGAATTCGTGTTTTATCTGTCTTTATTGCTGAGAAGTGCAGTTGTTGATGGATATTTGGGTATTTGTTTTTGTCCATTGTGAATAACTTCAGTAAACATTCTTGTACAAGTCTTTTGTTTAAATATATTTTCACTACTCTTAAGTAAACACAGATAAATGGATTTGTATTATACATATTTAAATTCACAAGAATCTACCAAATGGTTTTGCAAAGTGGTTATAGCATTTTACGCTTCCATTGGTCATAGATGACGGTTCTAGTTGCTCCGCACCTTTGTCAACATTTGGGTCTGTCAGTCTTTATAATTTTAAGTTTTTTATACACCTTGACTTTACTGACAAGCCTTTAAATTTTAGAGATTCTAGAGTGTATGAAGTCATATCTCATTGTGGTTTGAATTTTTATTTTCCTAATGTCTAATGATGTTTAGCACATTTTCATGAGCTTATTGGCTATTCCTTTATCTTCTGTTGAGAAGCTTCAATTAAAGCCATTTGCCCATGTTTGATAGAATTGTTTTTTCTGTTAATTTTTAGCAATTCTTATATGCGCTTGTATCTTTTGGTAGATATATATATATATTGCAAATATTTTTCCCAGTTAGTGGCTTGCCTTTTTCTATTCTCAGTGGTGTTGATTGACAGGAGCTTTAAATTTTGCTGCAGTTCATCTTACCTCAAAGTCTTTTTTCCCATCCCCTCTCTTTCTGCAGATTCTGGATCTTTTGGAATGCCTCTCCCAGGACTTAGCAAAACAAAACAAATATACACGTGCCCTTCTCCCAAGGAAAACAGCCTTTTACTTCAGTGTGCAGAGTAGTTCTAGCTCTATGTTAGTTCATTCCACAAAAACTAATTGAGCACCTATTATATGATGTGCTGGGCCCCATTGTGGGTGCTGCCGAAGTAGCTGTGAAGAAGACAATCAAGGTCTCTGTTCTCAGTTCATCCAAGGCGTTGAAACACATGATAAACAAGTAAGAGATATAGCTGGTTGCAATACACAGAGAATTATTTTAAGAGAGGGTGATAGAGTAATTTAAGGGCTACTCTGAATTAGATTGGCAAGAAAGGCCTTTTGGAGGAGTGATATTTGAGCCAAGAGCTGAGTAACAAATAGAAGCCAGCTATGCAAAGATCACCACCTTTGCTGGTGCAAAGGCCCTGGGCTGGGAGCAGCCTGGCATGTGAAGGATGAGTATAGGAAACTGGAATCAGGGCCTAGACCACATGAGGCCTCCCAAGCTGTGGTGGTGAGTGATTGGATTTTATTTCCATCTCAACTGAAAGCCACTGAGTAGTTTTCAGTAGGGGAGGGTAACCTGTTCTGATTTTCATTTTGAAGGGACCACACTAACTGATATCTGGCAGTGAATTGAGTGGGGCTACAGTGGGAAAGCAAGTCCTTCAGAGGAAAGATGTTGGCAGCTTCAACTAGGGTGGTCATGGAAGGGGTAGGTAGAAGTAGATGGATTTGGTGCACATTTTAGATGGTAGATGGTATGGGACTTACTAACAGTTTGGACGTGGGATGAAATGAGTGGGAATAAGTGTCTAAATTTTTCTTAGTGCTTAGATTAAGGGAGCCACTTCCCTCTCCCACCAGCAGTCAGAAATGAAAGATACAATGGGAGATTTACATTCCCATTTCCAACCAAAACTTAAAAATGACTGCTATACACTAAAAAGTGATAGCCACAATTTTCTTCCAAGTGAGGAGGCCCTGGTCTGCTGGAAGGTCTTCCTGTTGCTCTTACACACCCTGATCTGCATTCTCACATGACATACAAGAGCTCATCACTGAAGGAACGAGCTGAAGCCATGCAGAGTCTCAGTGGCTACACTGAGCTTGGCACTGAGGTGGGGAGACTCACTAAATGCATGTACAAACCACAGTGGTCAGTCAATGTTTCCTCCCCAACTTTCTAGATTTTCAGCAACACAGAAGCGATAGATACAGTTGACTTTAGTTGCTTTTAGAAAGGATGACATTTCGGCATTTGGAATCAATTATTCCAATATTAAACTCCTGGTACGTCCATATAGTTAGATAACTTTGACAGGGATTGAGTTGTCCTACTTGGTGCAGATGATTGAAAAAGTATTCCCTGCACAAATTAAGGTATTAATGAATCTTTAAGAGAAAGGATCACCCTTCCTATGGTTGAAAAAGCAAGCAATTACAAACAAATAGCTTTTGAAGTCCCTTATAATTGCTAACAGATATCTAATTTATTCATGACATTAGAATGAATTTCATAAGAAGCTATGTGGAACATTTCCTTCAGCTTGGTTCAGTTATGTGTACTTGTACGGAGGGTCAAGGACATTTTTACAGTAAAAAGGACTTGAGAAATGGGGGGACTCCCTGTCATCATGTGCTCAGGACAGCTCCCGTTTGCCACTGTTTTCCAGGCATCCTCTCCGCATCCCATCCTCATTTGATCTCATAAGTGTAATCATTTTACAGTTACAAAATGTGAGGTGACCAATAACTCTGATCGTGAGGAAAGTATCAGACAAACCCCAATTGAGGGACATCCTATAACGGGCCTGACCAGTCGTCCTCAAAACTTTCAAGGTCACCAAAGACAAGAAAAGTCTGAGAAACTGTCGCAGACAAGAGGGGCCTAAAAAGACCATGATAACTAAAAGTAATGTGGTATCTGAGATGGGATCCTGAGACAGAAAAAGATCATTATGAAAAAATTAGGAAATCTGAATTAAGTGGATTTGAGTTAATAATCATGTACCAATATTCATTCATTAATGAGAGAGTATACTGATGTAAAATGTCAGTAATAGGGGAAACCAGATGTGAGTTACTGAGAGTAGTATTTTCTCCATTTTTCTATAAATCCAAAACTCTTGTAAAAAGAACTTGACAAAAAAAGTGAGGTACAGAAGTGTGAAGTCTCAACAATCCAGAGATAATCCAAAGTTTATAAACTGGGTCTCCAAATTTGTTTCCAGGTAATTTTCTATCATACTACATAATCTGTCATGACATATGGTCCCATATATTGAAATATAATAAAACTATATTGTTTCAGAAGTATTCTATAATTTAGAGCTTTCAAGAGCTTGGTGATATTTCACTTTTTAAATAATAAAACCACTCAAGTTTAACAATTTTGGTTCATATGATTTCACTTCATTAAATTATCATACGATTATTTACAAAAGCAACATTTTCAAGTAGCCTATTTTAAGATTCTTGCTTCTCCCTCAACCCCAAATTCAGGATATGGACACTCCCAGTTTTAAGAGTTCTATGTGAAAATAAACACAAGCCATAGAATGTGTGTGTCCAAAGAGCATCTGTGTGCTTCTGACATAAACCCATATTTGAGATTATTTTACTTCACTTTGACAATCAGGCAAGCTGAATTTAATTGATTACATCTTAAATAATTCCTAGTTCAAGGTGAGAAGAGATAAGGATCCTTATTTCAGATTGGAAGTCCCTGGTCAGGGATAGAGTTTAATCTTCCATCTGTAGAATATTTTCATAACTTTCAATCTAAAAATTCACACCATCAAAGATACAGACAACATACGGATGTCAGCTAGCCCTTCCCTTAGGAGGTGCTCAGTAAATACCTGCTGAATCGAAATAAATAATGTGCAGGGAATTTTTTTAATTATTTTTGTTTTGTTGTTGTTGTTGTTTGAGACAGAGTCTCGCTCTGTCGCCCAGGCAGAAGTGCAGTGGTGCGATCTTGGCTCACTGCAACCTCCACCTCCCAGGTTCAAGTGATTCTCCTGCCTCAGCCTCCCAAGCAGCTGGGATTACGGGCATCTGCCACTACGCCTGGCTAATTTTTGTATTTTTAGTAGCGACAGGGTTTCACCATGTTGGCCAGGCTGGTCTCGAATTCCTGGCCTCAGGTGATCCTCCCACCTCAGCCTCCCAAAGTGCTGGGATTACAGGTATGAGCCACCGTGTCAGGCATGCAGGGGATGTTTGTAATGTATAGAAAGGAGGCGAATGGGGTATCTGAAGTTCTAACTTCTACAGAAATTGAGATTCAAATATACAGGTTCAACCTCAGACCCAGCACCACCCTGACAATCATAGCAAATATCTCAACACTCCTCTTCATAATTCTCAGGTCCTTTTCATACATATTCTGCCTGGGGAACTGAATATGAGACTCTGATTGATATCATGACATTCTGTTCTTGACCCGGTGATGATTTCTCACTGTACTGCATGGCTGCAGTGCCGCCTCAAGGGTGCTAGGCTAGTTGAGATGGGGCAGAGCATCTGCCATGGGGTCCTGGTCTCAGATTGAGCTTTAATCTGCTGCTAGTCTGTGGGCTAACATGGGCTGTTAAGAAATACTAGGGTCTGGCTGGGCGCAGTGGTTCACACCTGTAATCCCAGCACTTTGGGAGGCCAAGGTGGGCAGATCACTTGAGGTCAGGAGGTTGAGACCAGCCTGCCTAACATGGAGAAACCCTGTTTCTACTAAAAATACAACAACAAAAAAAATTTAGCTGGGCATGGTGGCATGCGCCTGTAATCCCAGCTACTCTGGAGGCTGAGGCACGAGAATCGCTTGAACTTGGGTCAGGAGAAGGCCCTGGTTGGAGACAACCAGCAACCTTCTGAAGGACCTGCTGATAGTTAATCACTCATCATCCACTCCATTCTGATCACGTATTGAGCATGTATTGTGGATACTCTCTATCCACAATGGAGAGAACTTGAGCCAAGATTGCACCACTGCACTCCAGCCTGGGTGACAGAGTGAAGCTGTCTCAAAAAAAGGAAAAAGAGAAAAACCACTGCTTGGCACAGTGGTTCACACCTGTAATCCCAGCACTTTGGGAGGCCAAGGTGGGCAGATCACTTGAGGTCAGGAGTTCGAGACCAGCCTGACCAACATGGAGAAACCCCATCTCTACTGAAAATACAAAATTAGCCAGACATGGTGTCGCATGCCTGTAATCCCAGCTACTTGGGAGGCTGAAGCAGAAGAATTGCTTGAACCCGGGAGGCGGAGGTTGTGGTGAGCCGAGATTGTGCCATGGCACTCCAGCCTGGGCAACAACAGTGAAACTCCATCTCAAAAAAAAAAAAAGAAAAAAAAAGAAAAAGAAATACTAGGGACTCTTTGAGGAAAGAGTGTCTTAATCCCTGACATAAGCTAGAGCTCAACCCTGTGGGAAAAGACAGAGTCAGGTGTCAGAGATGTGTGTTCTAACTTCTCCAGGTTGTCTTACTGGTCAGCAAGGCCGTTTTGAGGTTTAAATGAGAAATACATATAAAGGTACTAATATGGTTAGGCTTTGTATCCCCACCCAAGTGTCATCTTGAATTGTAATCCTCATAATCTCCACGTGTCAAGGGAGAGACCCGGGACCCGGTGGAGGTAATTGAATCATAGTGGTGTTTTCTCCCGTGCTGTTCTGGTGACAGTGAGTGAGTTCTCACGAGAGCTGATGGTTTTCTAAGGGACTCTTCCCCTTTGCTCAGAACTTCTCCTTCCTGCTGTCTCATGAAGAAGGGGCCCTTTGCCTTCTGCCATGATTGTCAGTTTCCTGAGGCCTCCCCAGCCATGCTAAACTGTGAGTCAATTAAACCTCTTTCCTTTATAAATTACCCAGTCTCGGGCAGTTCTTTATAGGAGTGTGAAAACAGACTAATAACAGTACCTTAAAATCTGAGGATTCCAAAGCCCTTTAAATGAACCTACTGGAAATAGGTTGCCTTCTAGCAAGCATCATCCTTTATACTTTGGAGCTAAGCATGTGCCAGAAATCGCTTCTGTGGATGGGGGTCCTGTCCTTGCAAGCACCAGCCCATGTGCCTTGGTTAGGCTTGAAGACTCAGAGGCCATGGTTAGCTGCCTTCTGGAAATCCATCCCTTGATGCTCAGGTTCTGCGCCTGGCCGGTGGCAGCATCCCATTAGCCCTGAGGGCAGTAGATCTGTGGCTGTATATTGCTGGTTGTCTCCAACCAGGGCCTTCTCCTGAAGCCTTCTGAAAGACCTGCTGATAGTTAATCACTCATCATCCACTCCATTCTGATCACATACTGAGCATGTATTGTGGATAGTCTCTCTATATATGTGGCTCTCTTCTGTAGTGGCATAAAGGTAGGTTTGGATGCTCCCTGAGGGGAGGGGCTGCCTCTCCTCTGACTTTGCATCTCCAGTGTGTTCCTTGGGGTTGGCGTAGCCCACTAGAAGCTCTATTCTTGTTCAATTACAGGTTCAGGTTAGGCAATCCTTCAAGGGCCCAGGATGAAGAAGTTTCTATCATCCTCAACACATGGTTTCCAAAGCTACCATGGCTGGTTCCATTCCGGCCAATGGAAATGGAGAAGGAGCATGCAGGAGTGCACTGAGGAAGATGTTAGGAAGAAACACCCTTGTCTTCACATTCCGTTGGCTGGAACCCAGGCACCTGGCCATGCACCCTGCAAGGGAGGCTGGGAAAGGAGGTCTGTCGGTGTCCTCAGGGAGAAGATAAATGAGCTTGGGCTAAGAGCCACTTGCCAGATAACAGCTATTTGTCCAGCGGACAAACAGGAGTGAGTGCTCAACAAATATTAATAGGAGTGAGTGCTCAATATCTTTGCTGGACAAATGGGTCTATTTAAAAATTTAGGAATTGTACGTAGCAATGGGCAGCACCCACACAAATATGGCCTTCAGAGAATCTTTCAAAAAGTAGTTTTTTTTTGGTCCACAGTTTCTATGGATTTCATTAGGCACCAAATGACTTTATTTAAACCCTGATTGTGTTGTCACTGTGTCCCGGGCAATGAGATCTCACTGAATGACACCAGGTTCCTTCCTTCAAGGCTCTACAGCTATGGACCTCAGAGGATCAGTTGTTTTAATATTAAAGCAGCTGCATTTGCACAGGAGGGTCAGATACTATAATCTTCATACCCAGAGTTACATTCTCCTCAATGGATTTATCTAAAATCCTTTCAACACAGAACCATATGTTGAAACCCTTGATGGAATATTAATCAAACATTTTTTCCCGAGTTCTGAAGCCCTGATTGAAAGTGCATCTGTGTAAGTAGGCTTTTCGGAAAATTACATACCTTACATTGAAGCAAGCAATCAAGTCTTCCCCACCCCTTCACAATGGAAAAGCAGTGGATATGTAAGAAGACAGCTTAGCCAAATGAAAAAGAGAATAATTTTATTCTAATGAGAATGTGGAGCTGGATCAATTATAGATAAGCATGCAAACTTACTGAAGTTTTCTTTTTTTCTGTTTTGATGAATAGTTACATGAAAATATCTTAAAGCCTTCTTGCTGCCTGTGGAGGGTCAGAAATGGCTCTTGGTATATTTGAATGTAATGATGAGTATATCTTACAATATCAGTTTCCACTTTAAAAAGGGAGATCTATTCTCAGGATCAGCGAAGACATGAAATCTGAGAGAGATGAGGAGAAGCAATGTTTGGAGGTGGAGCAGGCTGACATCAGGGCCTGTGGAGGATGGCATCACCCAGCACACCACCTCTGCACAGGCACTTCTTCAGGTTAGCAACAGGAAGCTTAATTTAGCCAAGAACCTGAAGGATCATGGAAAAGAATTCTGGAGCCTCTGCTACTCTTATGCAGCTTTGTTAAGGGTAATGCTGATTTGCATTTCCACCTCTCTTCAGCATGCATCTTAGCACACACAGCTGCCCATCTTGTTAGTCAGCTGTAGGAACTGACGTACTACTTTCTTCTATTAATGTTGCCTAATGTAAGACATCACAGACTGGGCATATACCTAAAGTCCTTGGATCTACTGCTCACTGGAATTGAGTTTTCTTTTTCTTTTTAATCTTTTAATCCAAGAAACCAGTTCAATTTTGTTCAAGGATTATAAAGTATCATCCCGGCCAGGCGCAGTGGCTCATGCCTGTAATCCCAGCACTTTGGGAGGCCGAGGTAGGCAGATCACCTGAGGTCAGGAGTTCAAGACCAGCCTGGCCAACATGGCAAAACCCTGTCTCTACTAAAAAATATAAAAATTAGCCAGGCGTGGTGGTGGGCACCTGTAGTCCCAGCTATTTAGGAAGCTGAGGCAGGGAGAATTGCTTGAACCCATATCATCCCCACTTTTCATAATGAGGTCCCTTCCTTGTCTGGAGGTCAGGGACAGGGAGGGAACAGGTATTTTGTGGATGGACTGCATAATATTCTAGCATCTGAGATATGAGCAGGTCAGAGTTGAGCACGAAGCCAAATACAATAAACTGGGAAGAGATCAGGAAGTGCACTGATCAAACTCAAGTGGTCAGAACCATATAGCAGAAGTTTGGGTGCAGAGTTACAACACAAATTATAAACTAAAGAGATGAACAAGGAACCACTGACAGGGTAAGAATGAACTGAGAGTTGCAATTACCTGAGGCAGGATTATTTTCCCTGGCAGCTTTGATTTGCTGAGGATCTTATCACAGGTAGGAGATGCTCAATTTATTTATTTTTTAATTTTTTTTGAGCTGGTAGTCTTGCCCTGTCACCCAAGCTGGAGTGCAATGGCGTGATCTCGGCTCACTGCAACTTCTGCCTCCCAGGTTCGAGCAATTCTCCTGCCTCAGCCTCCAGAGTAGCTGGGATTACAGGTGTGCGCCTCCTTGCCCAGCTACTTTTTTGTATCTTTAGTAGAGACAGGGTTTCACCATGTTGGCTAGGCTGGTCTCGAACTCCTGACCTCGTGGTCTGCCTGACTTGTCCTTCCAAAGTGCTGGGATTACAGGGGTGAGCCACCGTGCCCAGCCAGAGATGCTCAATTTAAATGGTTCGGGATGGGGCAAACAACACCTGCTTACCTTCTCCCAGGAAATCCAGTGGGTGAAGTGAGAGTTACAGCCTAGGTCCAAGCTTAGGTCTTACGAGGTCTCATGATTTTACGTGCCCCTTGTTCCATGAAGGGAACATACTTTAACTAGCTTCTTGGTCAAGGAGGATGAGAAACATGTGGAGCAGGCCCAGACCCAACTTGTAGCTTACAGCCACCATAGAAAATGACTAGGGTCCGCTGAGCTATGCTTCCCACCCAACCATGGGAAGCAGAACTCAGCTGACCCCAGCCATTGTCTGTGTTGGCCAGTGGTTTCTTACACATTTGCAAGATCCAGGACCAGAGTGTACACGCACGCTCTCATACCTTTGAGACACATCCTCCACCTTGTACGTGCAGGCATTCGGTACCCAGACTTCTGCTATGTGGTTCTGGCCACTTGAGTTTGGTAACTGCACTTCCTGATTTCTTCCCAGTTTATTCCACTTGGCCTGTCCCATCAAGGAACACACTTATTTGGGTGGAACACTTATTTATTTCCACGGGACTGTGTGCTCTTTAAAGGCAGAAGCTATTTAGAGAGCCTGGCATATAGGAAGCCCTGAATAAAAGGTTGTTGAGCGACTGAATGATCTGGAGACTTTTTTCTAATTTAAAGAATTTTTTCTTAGCTTGCTGGGAAAAAAACGCTGTACAACATTTCAAATTTCACATTCTCTTAAAGAAGATAATAGCAGCATTTTGTGTGTTTTTCCAATACCTTAAGTGTTTAAATATTGATATTAGGTGTTATTATCTTATTTACCAGGGTTATTTATCCGTTTGTATTCTTTCCATAGAACTACCTGAGTCAGAGAGTGAAGTTTTGCACATCAGGAACTCATCATCCCTATTTTTGAACTTTTAGAAACAAATGTAAATCACTGTTAGCTATGTTTAGGCAAATCGCACTGCCCATTTCCTACTACTTCGTTTCTTAAAGAGTTATAGTTTTACTTACAGAATTGTGACTAAGGGAGTGTCTCTCTTTCTTCATCATTTTCAGAAGGAACCAGGTAACTATGATCATGACTTCACTGTCATTGCCATTCAAAGATGATATCAAGGTCAGCAAATCAATGTGAACTATTAATTCTACCCCCTCCCTTTTTTTTCTTTTTTTTTTTTTTTTTGAGACAGGGTCTTGCTCTGTCACCCAGGCTGGAGTGCAGTGGCATGATCTCGGCTTACTGCAGCCTCGACCTCCCGAGCTCAAGTGATCCTCCCACCTCAGCCTTCCAAGTAGCTGGGACCACAGGCATGCGCCACTACGTCAGGCTGATTTTTGTATTTTTTGTAGAGATGGCATCTCATTGTGTTGTCAGGGCTGGTCTTGAACTCCCAGGCTCAAGTGATCCTCCCACCTCGGCCTCCCAGGGTGCTGGAATTACAGGCAGGAGCCACTGCACTGGGCTGATTCTTACTTTTATATATAAAATTGTACCATTGTTTTATTCTACATCTCTTTGATGAGTGTATAAAGAATGTAAAACATAAAATTTATATTATTAATTTGAAACACTGTTCCTAAAGAGTAGAATCATTAACAAAATGTGTGCGAACACTTGGCCTGTCTAAAGAGGCAAGATTGAAACACAATACTCAGGGTTGGTAAGGATGCAGGGGAACAAGCGCATTTCACACACTGGAGTACACATTGTTACAGTCCTTCAGAAGATAACTTTGCTAATAATAATAATAGTAAAACATTTTTTAAGTATATAAAGCTTGAAAATTTTACTTCTAGAAATTTATCCTAGGTAAGTAAGCATGGATGTGCACAAGGATTTAGCTGGGTTGGACAAAATCATAAAAAATAAAAAGCACAAAACATTTCACGGGTAAAGGTTAAGTTACATAAATTATAATAACCCATGTAATGGAGCAAATATCTCATTAAAAATAATTTAAAACATATAATTTCATGAAAAACATTCATTGAATACTCAACGGTAAAAAAAAAAAAATAGGTTTCCAACAGCAGTGTAATCCTGTCTTTGAAAGAAAATTATCCCCATCAAAGATGAATAGGACATTCATTAAAACATTAACAGTACTCGCTCTTGGAGGATTCTGAAGGATTTTGATTATGTTGGCTTTTCTGAATTTTCTACCAAAAAATGGCATTACTTTTGTGATTCAAGTAAATCACACTTAAATAATTTAATGAAAAAATACACACTCATGATTGAAGTGGCAGGGCTGGGGGCAAGTAATGGTGCAAGTTCAACTGCAGGTAGGTGACACCCTGGTGACAAGAACTGGCAAGAGAAGACTGTGTATTAGAATCGCCTAACGTTTTCAACTTTGAGTCTGTAAATATGGACGTGTTGTGGTCATTTGAGGTTAAAATGTTGTCAGGGAAAAATGATGCCTAATTTTTGGAGGAGACTGTGTCTATATGTGAATGTGTGAGTGTGTGTGGGTGTGCCTGCATGCCCCAGAGATGGCATTAATATTTTAATTATGTCAGGGGTTAATTTATTTTAAATGTATTTCTGCCTTTGGCCCTTCTGGCTAAACAGCAGCTAATTCATTTTTTAAATGCCAAGACTTTATTCCCCCAGGGGAAGTGATAAGCCTGTTCTTCAAAGGTGTAAACGTCTAACTAGAGATAAAAACCATAGGCTGTTGGAATGTCAAATGCTATAATGATTCAGAGTATATCTAAAAGTATTTGTTTTGCATTTCAAGTTTAGCTAAAGGATTCACATGTCCCTCTATTTTTCCTGTGATATTTCGAATATTGTCCTACCACCTCCAAAAACAAACAAAAATGTCTACATCCAAATCCCCAGAACTTGCTAATGCGTTACCTTATATGAAAAATGGAGGCCAGGTGCGGTAGCTCACGCCTGTAATCCCAGCACTTTGAGAGGCCAAGGTGGGCGAATCACGAGCTCAGGAGATGGAGACCATCCTGGCTAACATGGTGAAACCCCATCTCTACTAAAAATACAAAAAATTAGCTGGGCATGGTGGCATGCGTCTGTAGTCCCAGCTACTCGGGAGCCTAAGACAGGAGAATCGCATGAACCCGGGAGGCAGCCTGGGCAACAGAGCAAGACTCTGTCTTAAAAAAAAAAAAAAAAAAGAAAAGAAAAATGGGACTTTGCAGATGTGATGATGTGAAAAATGGGACTATGTAGATGTCATTATTGATATCCAAGGAGTAAGGAACCCCCAAAATATTCCTCAGAGGAAGAGAAAAAAGTGGAACTTACTTGCTGTCAATCTTTCAAACTCAGAGAAAAGAGCTTGACTGTGCTTGGGGACAATAACTAGAGCAGAGGCTGCCCATGCAGTTATGGAAGGAACAGGAGAGTCAGAGGGAGGTGTGGCTATCAAAGAAGGATCAATGAGCTGCAACTTGGATGGCTTAGAAGACGGAAGAAGGGGCCACAAGCCAAGGAACATGGGTGAACTCTAGGAGCTGAAAAAGGCAAGGAAACAAATTCTTTCCTGGAGCTTCCAGAAGGAATACAGCAGGATATGCAGTTCCCCAGCGTTCCCCCTCCACACTGGCATGGGACCTTGTGTTCACTACAGAACCTTCCCTGCCTTCCTCCCTCCCTTTCCACCCCATCCTATGTACTGATCCAGCAGAGTCCTTCAACTCACGCTTAACTATTGCAAATTCAGTTATGGCCCTTTCCATGGCAGTATCAACATGAGCGGGTGAAGCGTCTACACTCCTGTGGCCTTTGCCTGGGTTGGTGGCACGCACCTGCCTGAGACCTTCCATAACTGCACGGGCAGCCCCTGCTGTACTTATTGTCCCCAAGCACAGTCAAGCTGTGGGTCTGAGAGTTTATGTTGGGGTCATACTCTATAAACAATAACTTGTTAAATGATAGAATTCTTGGGTTACAATAATTTTTCCTCAAAAGTGTAGAGACTATTTATTGATTTTAGCACTTCATGCTGCAGAAGTTAATTTGACACTAACCTGATAATGTGTTCTCCTTTTGAAGCAACCTTTAAAATGTTTTTTTAGGTCCTAGAGAAAAATTTTCTTTATCCTTAAAAACTTTATCATTGACTATAAATCTCTTTTCACTCAACTTTTCTTAGCATTGTGGGCCTTTCAATATGAAGACTTCTGTGTTCAGCTAACGGAAATTTCATCGTGTCATTCATGTGATTATTGCATGTACTCTTTGTGCAACATTTTATGTTTTTGATAATTTTTCTTATATTTACAGCTGGCCTCTGGGCTCTGCCTTGGTTTGAACGTTTGTCCCCTCCAAAACTAGGTTGAAACTAATCCCTAATGCAGCAGTATTGAGAGGTAGGGTCTCTAACAGGTGATTGGGTAATGGGGGTTCTGCCTTGATGAATGGGTTAATTCACCCATGAATTTGTGGATTAACAAGTTAACGGATTAATGGCTTGTCATGGGAGTGGTACTGGTAGCTTTATAAGAAGGGGAAGAGAGGCCTGAGCTAGCACCCTCAGGCTCCTAACTGTATGATGCCCCGTGCTACCTCAGGACTCTGCAGAGAGTTCCTTTCTGCATGAAGGCCCTTACCCTTGACCTTGGACTTCTCAGCCTCCATGACTGTAAGAAATAAATTCCTTTTCTTCATAAATTACCTAGTTTCAGGTATTCTGTTATAAGCAACAGAAAATGGACTAAGACATCTTTATTGTCTAACTTTCATGAATTTTCAATAAGCTTCTCAAATACAGTATTTTATTACAATTTTTTAATGCAATGACTTTCCCGTAATTCCCAGGACAAAATGAAACAAGATATCACAGGAACGAAAAGTACACTGAGACTGCAACTCATAAGTCCACCAGTATGCATATCATAATCTAAGAGATACTTGACAATTCCATTATTATTATTATTATTATTTTTTTTTTTTTTTTGAGACAGAGTGTCGCTCTGTCACCCAGGCTGGAGTGCAGTGGCACAATCTCAGCTCACTGCAAGCTCTGCCTCCTGGATTCACGCCATTCTCCTGCCTTAGCCTCCTGAGTAGCTGAGACTACAGGCGCCTGCCACCATGCCCGGCTAATTTTTTGTATTTTTAGTAGAGACAGAGTTTCAACATGCTGGCCAGGCTGGTCTTGAACTCCTGATCTCAGGTGATCCACCTGCCTTGGCCTCCCAAAGTGCTGGGATTACAGGCATGAGCCACTGCACCTGGCCAGTTTTTGTTCTTATACCATCACTGCTAATGCCCCAGCACTTGGACCTCTTGCCATTTTTTACTAAAGGCAAGATTTTGGTGAAGCCCATTGGAATTACTCCAGTTTCCCCCAGACCAGACATAGCTACTGTCCCCAGCCAAACAAACCTAATATTGGCGCTCAGGTTTCTCCATGCCTCTATCACACCAGGGTCTTTCTCTTCTGCAGCAGCGAAAACAGCCATCTTTGACAGGTTGGCCAATGCTATCTCCATCCCTGAGATTTTGCCAACCCTACTGCAGTGCCCATATGGTGGGGATTTCCCCTCTCCTGTATGCTTTCAGTAGGGAGCTAAGCTGCAGAGATCATTCCTGTATCTTGTGAGCTTCTTTACTCTCCTCCCAGAAGAAACAAGGAAGACAACAGTGGATATGTTTTAGTGACACTTTTTATTCCTGATAAGAAGGTTTGAATAGCCCTCTCACAAGGGCAAGAAGAGGGTTAAGATAAAAATTCAGTTGTTTACATGGAAGCTGCAGATAAGTGCCCATCCTTCCTGATTAGCAGCTGGCACAGTGGGAATAAAGTGATTTTGATTTCCTCAAAAGATACAGCACTCAATGAAAAGGTACTTTTTTATTTTGAATTTTAAATAAATTCAGACAGAAAAGTTGCAAAAATAGTACAAAGAATTCCTGCATACCCTTCAATATATTTGATTTTATTTATCATTCTCTCTCTCTGCCAAAAGTTGAATCATTGATTGATCACTTAGTTATACTACTTCCTGCCAGGTTGCTCCAATGTAAAGTTATCATTTTTTTTGCTTTGGAATTAATAAGTACATTGTGGAGAGACACTTTGAGGCCATGTGAGTGTCTGTTTTTCATTATACTTTGTCACCTACTAGTTTTGGCATTCCCTGATGATTCCTGCCTGCAATAATTGCTATTCTAGTTGTTGCTAAATGATGATTTTCTAATTCCATCATTTCTTCTGCATACATTAATTGAAATTCTGTTCCAGGGAAGAGCTTGCTCTTGTTTTCCCTTCCTTCTCACTTAATTCATTAATCACGGATTTATAGATTCTTATTTTATTCAATGCGTTATAACCCATTACTATCATTTTTTGATGCTCATGTTGTTTCAGATCTGGCAAGTGTGATCCCCTTAAATCAGTTTTCTGTGCCCTTTGACATGCACTGATAATCCTTTGAGCACTTCCTTACTTTCTGGTAAACTGCAAGTTTCAGGTTCACATGTATTTTCCCAGACCCAATCTTGGAATCAAACACTTCTCCAAAGAGCCCTGGTTCCTTCAGGTAGAGAATGGTATCTAGAAACCAAGCTCTAGACTCTAGGTGTGCTCATTGCTACTGGGATGCCATTGCTTCTAGGCCCCCAGTGGATACAGCTAAAAAATAAGTATATGTATTTGTGTGCATCTATTTGTGCATATGTGCATACATACCTCCAGAAACACACACACACACACACTTTTTTTAACCTAAAACTATGAGTTCATAACCAGTCCTAACCACAAAGTTAATTCTCTCTGTCTCTCTTTACATATTTGTTACTTGCATCTCCAATGGTGAGAAACATGACTCTCACTATCCACAGTATATTTATTTATTTGCTTAATTCCAGAATATGTTAAGTTGTTTCAGAATTGCTAACTGCTAACCCTTACCACTGTGCAAAACCAATATATTAATCAGAGTTCAATAATTATGTATAGTTACTTTTGCCTTTAGCCTGAGAATATATTACCAAGATTATGTAGTTAGTTTGTTTTTCCCTCTACTTCAATGTGATTGCTTTTCATTTGAAATACCATTTGGTTTGTTTCTATTTGTATTTCATTTCCTATTTTTTTATTCCCAATCTTGCTTATTTTATTTATTTATTTTTAGCATATGAAAGATCACATGATTCTAAACTTTAAAACTAGACACAAAGTTGTATTGAGAAAGAGATGCCTATTTACCCCATCCCCTTGGGTCTATTCCCTTTCCCCCATCCTTTATACCCAGTTCCAACCCACTCCATGTACGTAACCAATTTCACTAGGCTGTGGTTTATCTGTTATGCATGGCCTTTTGCATTAATGAGCATATACAAGTATTTCTTATAATTCCTTCTTTCTTAAACAAAACATAGCATACTATAGATAATCTCTCGCACTTTACTCTTTCACTTAACAACATTTCCTGGGAAACACTCCATGTCAGTTCATAGAGGCTTTCCTTATTTATTTATTTATTTAGATGAAGCCTTGCTCTTGTCACCCAGGCTGGAGTGCAGTGGTGGGATCTCAGATCTTGGCTCACTGCAACCTCTGCCTCCCCAATTCAAGCAATTGTCCTGCCTTAGCCTCCCAAGTAGCCGGGATTACAGGCTCCAGCCACCACGCCCAGCTAATTTTTGTAATTTTTTTTTTTTTTTTTTTGAGACAGAGTCTCGCTCTGTTGCCCAGGCTGGAGTGCAGTGGCACGATCTCGGCTCACTGCAAGCTCTGCCTCCTGGGTTCACGCCATTCTCCTGCCTCAGCCTCCTGAGTAGCTGAGACTACAGGTGCCCGCCACCACGCCCGGCTAATTTTTTTATATTTTTAGTAGAGACGGGGTTTCACCGTGTTAGTCAGGATGGTCTCGATCTCCTGACCTCTTGATCTGCCCACCTTGGCGTCCCAAAGTGTTGGGATTACAGGCGTGAGCCACTGGGCGCCTGGCCTAATTTTTGCATTTTTAGTGGAGACGGGGTTTCACCATGTTGGCCAGGCTGGTCTCGAACCCCTGACCTCAGGTGATCCACCCACCTCAGCCTCCCAAAGTGCTGGGATTACAGGCGTGAGCCACTGTGCCTGGCCAAGGCTTGCCTTACTCTTTTTCCAGATGCAGAGTCCTCCACTGTGTGGATGTATCACTGTTTTTTCAACCGCATGGGTCTAAGGTTGTGGGCAACTTTCAGTTCCAGAGCAAAGCTCTATCCTTGCCTCCTCCCCAGTAGTCCAGCCTTCCAGCCATAGGAAACCTCCTTCTCCCACCAACCCAGTCCAATCCCAGCCATGTGGGGTGGACACAGATCATCTGGGATGATCTCACCCTGGCTTCCCTATATCCCGAGCAGTTTTGATCAATGGGTGTGTTAGTCATCTACTGCTGCATAAAAATTACTCCAAAACTTAATGCCATAAAACAGCAGGCACTTATTAGCTCACACAATTTCGGAGGGTCACACATCTGGGAGCAGCTCAGCTTCTAGATTAGGTGGTTCTGACTCAGGGTCTTGGCAGTCCAGCCATTACTTCTGAAGATTGACGGGGACTGGAGGTTCCACTTCCAAGCTCACATAAATGGCTGTGGCAGGAGGATTCCATTTCTTGCTGTGTGGATGGACTTCTCCACAGTTCTCATGCTACCGCTTCCCCCAGAGTAAGTGATTCAGGAGACAGCAAGAGTGCACACCCAAGGTAGAGGCTCCAGCATCCTTATAACCTAATCTCAGAAATGCCATCCCATGGCCGAGCACAGTGGCTCACACCTGTAATCCCAGCACTTTGGGAGGCCAAGGCGGGTGGATCCCCTGAGGTCAGGAGTTCAAGACCAGCCTGGCCAATATGGTGAAACCCCATCTCTACTAAAACTACAAAAATTAGCGGGGCGTTGTGGCGTGTGCCTGTAATCCCAGCTACCCAGGAGGCTGAGGCAGGAGAATCACTGGAACTCGGGAGGCAGAGGCTGCCGTGAGCCGAGATCATGCCACTGCACTCCAGCCTGGGTGACAGAGCAAGACTCTGTCTCAAAAAAATAAATAAATAATTAATTAAAAAAAAAGAAAGAAATGCCATCCCATGACTTTTGCCATATCCTATTCATTTGAGGTGAGCCACTAAGTCCACCCACACCTGAGGAAAAGTGAATGAAGCTCCATCTCTTGAAGAAGAAGTAGGAGGAATTTTTGGACACATTTAAAAAATCACCATGTGGGGTTATCATACAGACCTTTTCAGGTGTATGAAAATACTGTCAGGTGAACTCCTAACGTAGGAGCTTGCATTACATCTTAGAATGAAAGATTTCTGTAGAATAAAAACTGCTCCTTAGAGCTGTGCCAGCCGCAGAGTGGGCTGGCTACTTACTCATCCTCCCTGATCCCCTCTGGCTGCTCATTAACATGGTACAGGTGGGCCCCTGACAAAGCGGAACTAATGAATTGTTTCAATGCAAAGGGAAGCATGTATGAGAAAGCTGGAAAGGGGGCAGAAATGGTTCATTGCTTCAGGGAACATAATGAATTAACTCTTCAACCACAGTGATTCATCGCCCAGTCACAGCCTCACTGATCTGGAAAGGAATTCAGGTCTCCTAACCGTCTAGAAAATGAGACTTTTTGGATGAGGGTCAACCCCCACAGGGTCACAGCTGTCCTGAAAAGTTTGAAAAGTAGTTTAGAGCATTTTATAGCAGGTCTCAGAGTTTTGACGTGGATTACAAAGTAGCTCACGTGTTTTTTTTTTTAAAAAATGAGGATACTAAAATACAAATATTCCTATCTTCGAATGCCTTCTTGCCAAATTGATTCTTTCCTGTTCATTGCAGTGTGCTGTGAAAGATTTAATCTTATCACCCTCATCAGGAGTGATAATAAAAACTCATGGTTTTATTAGAATGCACACTGTGAGATGTAATATCCAGGCTTGCAGTTGTTATAGGAAGTTAAATAGGGTTAATAAAAAGAGTAGGGTTTACATGAAGTATGCCTTGGGGTTGCTGTGGAACAGTGTTTCCCAAAGTACATTCCATAGAACACAAGTCCCATGAGCTACTCCATGGATAGAAAACTGCATGGCAAAATAGAGATATACAAACACCGCATAAAACACTGCATTTCTTCACTTATAAATTCATCATCTACATTATCTATTAAGGCATATGGGAACTCCTGCAGCACAATATTCTCTCACCTCCTCTCCCCCTCCTCATTATTACTTAACTTGGCTTAACCCAATGTTTTGCAGACACCTTTGCCCGTGGAACAAGTGGGACTTTACATTTTCTAAAAAATACATACATGTATATATGTGTGTGTGTGTGTGTGTGTATATATATATAAATACACACACATAATTTCTAACTAATTTATATTATTGTCAAATAACATATTCTATAAGATGTTCTGTTTGTTTTTTAAGTTTTGAATTTTTTTTATGGTCTACTACATATTTTTGTAAATACTCCATTTGTGTGAAAGAAGAATGTGTATTTTCCCATTGTTGCAAGCTGATACCTGAATATCTGTCAAACTGAATTTGTTAAATAGTACTGGACAGATCTTCTATACCTATACTAATGTTTTTGTCTGTTTGGCCTATCAATAATTGAAAAAGGTATGTTGAAATCTTCTACCCTGGCAAAGAATATGTCAATTTCCCCCTGTAGTTTAAGCAATTTTTGCTTTATATATTTTGAAACCATTTAAGATCATACAAATTTAAAATTGTTACATCAATATGTAGTAACCATTCTTATCCCAAATAATTTATTTTATCTGGTATTTTCATAGCTGTGTGAGCTTTCTTTAATATTTGCCTATTATCTTTGATTCTTTTACTTTTAACTTCCAGTGTCTTCATGTTTTAGATGTGGCTCATTTAAATAGTAGATATTTTTTCCTTAATCAAAACTGATACTCTGTATTTTGAGTAGAAAGTTTAGTTTATTTTTATCTATTGTAATTATTATATACTGTCTCCTTTTTTATCTCATCTTACATTGTGGTTTCTATTTACCCTACTAATTCTCTGATTTTTTCTTTTTTCTTTTTTTTTTTTTGAATAAGTTGATTTGTTCTTGCTCTTCTTCAACTACTGTAATTATTATCATTCCATTTTCTCTTCTACTAGTTTTTTTCCCAGTGGAGGGTGTCCAGTTTCTTGGGGTTTTGAACAAAGAATCGGACAAAATACACTAAGAAAACAAGGACAGAATGAAGCAACAGAAGCAGAGATTTATTGAAAATGAAAGCACACTCCACAGGGTGGGAGCGGCCCTGAGCAAGTAGTTCAAGGGCACTGGTTACAGAATTTTCTGGGGTTTAAATACCCTTCTAGAGGTTTCCCACTGATAACTTGGTATAAGCCCTATGTAAACAAAGAGGATGAAGTGCAGATACAAAATCATTTACTTGGTGTACACCCTATGCAAATGAAGAGGATGTTTCCTGTCATAGCTGAAGCAAAGCTATAAAGTTATTTACTTGGGCTTAGAAGGTTTGGTTTTTTCTGTTTAATTTAGTTCTAGGAAGTCCTTAGTTTCCCTGCCTCCAGACCCTATTTCCTGCCTTAGTTTGAAGGTGATACTCTTATTTATTTATTTTTGATGGTTACATCTGGAATTCAGGCTTACTGAACCTCATCTCTAAAGTTAATCAGTATCTTGACCACTCCTGAACAGTTGTTCAACCTCCAGACTTATCTGCTCTTGCATCCCAGCATTTGCTCTTCACTAAAATTATTATTATTATTTTACATGTACTTTAAAAAATGCACCCAGTTCTTTGAAAGTTACTTGACTCCCTACGTCTTCAAAATCAGACCTTCTTTCTGGGATCATTTCCTCTTTCTGGGAAACATACCTAGGAGTCCTTTTGGTTAAAGTCTCTTTAGCGGTAAAACGATTTTTGTTTATCAAATTATCTCCAATTTGCCATTGCTTTTAAACCTTAGTTCGCTGGGTTGACAATCCTAAATTAGCCCTTTTAGGTATTATTTTATTCTCTCTGGCTTTCATTGCAGCTAATAACAAGCCTATTTTAAATCTAATTTTCACTTGTAGGTGATCTATTTCTTCCCTTTGGCTATTTTAAAGATCTTTTTATTTTTGTTGGATTTTCTGTAATTTCATCATAATCTAACGTGTGGATTTAAAAAAAAATTAAGCAACTTGAGATTCATTGTGTTTTCTGTAACTAAGAATTCATGTTCTTATCAGTTCTGGAAAGTTCTGAACCATGATCTTTTCAAATATTTCTCCTCTTTCATTCTCTGGGATTCTGAGAAGATGCACATTACGCTTTTTAACTTTCTACTTTCTTTCTCTTCACTTCTCTTCCATGTTTTCTCTCTCCTATTTCTCTGTGCTATTGGCTAATTTCTTCAAATTTGCTTTTCTGTTCTTTCTTCAACTGTATTTAATCATCTACTTATAACTCATCTATGGAGTTTTTTATTTCATTAAATAATTTTCATTTGTAAAACTTGACAATTATCTTTAAAAAATTTCTGAAATTTCTCACTGTCTCTCATTTTCTGGTCATTTAAAAAAGTTAATTATTATTATTTATTTTTATTTTTTGACACATAAAAATTATATATTTAAGGTGTAAAATGTGATGTTTTTGTGTACATATACATTGTGAAATGATTACCACAATGAACATATCCATTACTTCATCTTTGTGTGTGTGTATTTGTGTGTGTGTGTGTGTGTGTGTGTGTGTGTGTGGTGAGAACAGTGTCAGATCTACTCTCAGCAAACCTCAAGTATACAATACATTGCTATTAACTACAGTTATCATGTTGTGCATTAGATGTCCAGAATCTATTCAACTTATGACTGAAAGTTTGTACCAAAATCCACCTCCTGTCCTGTCTCCTCCACCCTCTATTTCTGGTTATTTTTAATCTAGCTTTTATTTCTCCAAATAAAAATGGTGATTTTTTAGTTCACGTATAATTCCCATCATTAAGAAACCTGGGGAATTCTGTTGTTTGCTGCTGACTCTCACTCATAGCAGCCTACTTCTTTGCATGTTTTGTAATTAATTTTGAATTCCTGTTAATCTGCATGTAATATGAGGCAACCCCAAAGCTGTCTGCTGAGGATTTTGTCCACAGAGGATTTGCTTCTGCTGGGAGCTCGGGGCATCACCAATCTGGGCCTGCCTCGTTTGCTCCCCACTTTCCAGGCTCATGGCAAACTTCTCTTCCCCCACGTTGCAAAATGAGTTTCGCTGAAGAGAAGCTGAAAACATGGGGAAAAAAAAAAAAAAAAAAAAGACACAGCTGGTCTTTGAACAAAGTTACCCAGAGCATTCATTGCTTATTCGTGATTTTTCCAAGACTTTGCAGGACCTGGTGCTCAGGATGACTTTGAGTCTTGGCTAAGGCAGCATGAAGAGTGCATTACTGATTTCCCGAGAAAGCCACACTTGCAGGATGAGACTAAAAGGAAAAAAAATCCAGTCTGTATGGTAAAACAATACACACAGAAGCATTCTTTATACATGATGGCATATAAATTGATGACTCACAAACTACTTTTCTCCGGCAACATAACTGAAAGAAGCCAATATCCAGAGGAAAGTCTCAATAGTTTCAAGGTTGATTTTTGTATAACGTTCAACTTAACATTATCTAACCACTCAAGAGGATCTCAAAAACGTATTATAAATTATTTTAATAGAGGAGAAATTATGCCCAATGAATATTTAAACCTAATAATATTAGATCTAACAATATGACAAGAAATGGAATAATCTTATGTAATATTTGTGTATACTGAGTAGCTTGATAAAAAAGGATCTTTTTTTTCTATTGGAATAATGGATGCCATCATTAGTAGAAATGAAAAATTTTAATAACTTTAATTTTTTAGTTATCATTAAAATCAAGAGTGAGTTTCTTAATGAGTAAAGCCCAGGACATAGTACTGGCAAAACGAGGTCTGTGTTGGCTGGTCAAGACCTGTGTTCTCATCTCAGCTCTGCCACAGACTTCTTGCAGGGCTTAGGGAAGTCACTTCTGTTCTCTGGGTTCATGTGTGTACAAATATGATGAGAGTCTTTAGGACTTTTCCCAGCACTAGAATTCCAATTATTTTTTTTTGAGATGGAGTCTTGCTCTGTTGCCCAGGCTGGAGTGCAGTGTCATGATCTTGGCTGACTGCAACCTCTGCCTCCCAGGTTCAAGTAATTCTCCTGCCTCAGCCTCCCGAGTAGCTGGGATTACAGGTGCCCACCACCATGCCCGGCTAATTTGTGTATTTTTATTAGAGATGGGATTTCACCATGTTGGCCAGGCTTGTCTCGAACTCCTGACCTCAGGTGATCCACCTGCCTCGGCCTCCCAAAGTGCTGGGATTCCAGGCATGAGCCACCACACCCGGCCAGAATTCCAAGATTTTTATGGTAAATATAAAATTCCACCTATCATTGCATATTATTAGATCAATTGTTCAAAACATCTAAAAAATTGCATTTCTTTAAACTGGCTTTGGAAAAAATATTAGCAGTTTTAACACAGCACAGTTATATGTGTGGCAGATAGTACTGATGTCTATCCAATACAGGTTTGCCTTTTCTTCCACTCCAACAGATTTTATTCAGAAAGGCAATGTGCTTGTTTGTCATTGTCCCCTCTTTTGCAGCCGAGAGTGTCTGTGTGACTCACTTCTGGCCATGGGGTATGATATGGTTTGCCTCTGTATCCGCATCCAAGTCTCATGTTGACTTGTAATCCCCACTGTTGGAGGTGAGGCCTGATGGGAGGTGCCTGGATCATGGTGAGAAGTGACAGCGTGCTGACAGCCCTCGCTCTCGGCACCTCCTCGGCCTCAGTGCCCACTCTGGCCGCGCTTGTGGAGCCCTTCAGCCCGCTGCTGCACTGTGGGAGCCCCTCTCCGGGCTGGCCGAGGCCAGAGCCAGCTCCCTCTGCTTGCAGGGAGGTGTGGAGGGAGAGGCAGGGGCAGAAACTGGGGCTGCGTGTGGCGCTGGCAGACCAGCACGAGTTCTGGGTGGCCGTGGGCTCCGCGGGCCCCGCACTCTGAGCGGCCCACGGGCGCTGCCGGCCGGGCAGTGAGGGGCGTAGCACCCGGGCCCGGCAGCTGCAGAGGGTGTGCCGGGTCCCCCAGCAGTGCCAGCCCGCTGGCGCTGTGCTGGAATTCTCGCCGGCCTTCAGCTGCCTCCCCACAGGGCAGGGCTAGGGCCCTGCAGCCCACTATGCCTGAGCCTCCCCCACTCCGTGGGCTCCTGCGCTGCCCGAGCCTCCCCGTCGAGCACCGCCCCCTCCTCCTCTGCGGCGTCCGGTCCCCTCCACCGCCCAATGGCTGAGGAGTGCAGGCGCACTGGCGGGACTGGCGGGCAGCTCCGCCTGCGGTCCTGGTGCGGGATCCCCCAGGTGAAGCCAGCTGGACTCCTGAGTCTAGTGGGGACTTGGAGAACTTTTATGTCTAGCTAGAGGAATGTAAACACACCAATCAGTACCCTGTGTCTAGCTCAAGGTTTGTAAACGCACCAGCCAGCGCTCTGTGTCTAGCTCATCTAGTGGGGACTTGGAGAACTTTTGTGTCTAGCCAAAGGTTTGTAAAGGCACCAGTCAGTACCCTGTCAAAACGGACCAATCAGCGCTCTGTAAAATGGACCAATCAGCGCTCTGTAAAATGGACCAATCAGCAGGACGTGGGTGGGGTCGGATTAGGGAATAAATGCAGGCTGCCGGAACCAGCTGTGGCAACCCAGTGGGGTCTTGTTCCGCACTGTGGAAGCTGTGATTTTTTGGCTCTTTGCCATGAATCTTCCTGCTGGTCACTCTTTGGGTCCCCACTGCCCTTATTAGCTGTAACACTCACCGGGAAGGGTCTGCAGGTTCACTCCTGAGGCCAGCGAGACCAGAAACCCACAAGGAACCCACCAGAAGGAAGAAACTCTGAATATGTCCGAACATCAGAAGGAGCAAATTCTGGACACACCATCTTTGAGACCCGTAACACTCACCGCGAAGGTCCGCGGCTTCATTCTTGAAGTCAGTGAGACCAAGAACCCACCAATTCCAGACACAATGGGAGTGGTTTCTCATGGTTTAGCACCATCCCCCTAGTGCTGTCTTGTGATAGAATTCCCGCGAGATCTGGTTGTTTAAAAGTGTGTGACACCTTCCTCTTCGCTCTCTTTCTCCTGCTTCTGCCAGGTAAGAGATGCTTGCTTGTCCTTCGCCTTCCTCCATGATTGTAAGTTGCCAGAGGCCTCCCCAGAAGCAGAAGCCTGTATAGCCTGCAGAACCATGAGTCAATTAAACCTCTTTTCTTTATAAATTACCTAGTCTCAGGTATGTCTTTATAGCAATGCAAGGACGGACTAATACAGGGTATAAGCAAAGACCTTGGGGAAGGCTTACCTGGGGTAATAAACTAAGCTTTGCCCTCAACCCTACCTTTCACCCCATCTGGAATGGAGATACCATATCCTGGAAGGCACAGCAGCCATCTCGTGGTCATGAGACAGAAAGGCACAAGCTAAAAATAAAGATGGCAAAGCAGAAAAATAAATGTAGCCCGGATCCCTGAAGATTTTGAGGAGCCATTGAGTAATATTTTATTTATGGCAAGAAGTAATGGCTAGGAGGAAATCAGTACTCTCCTGGTAATTAAATAAATAATCTCAAAATACTTTCTAGTATATAACCCTTCTTGGGCCTTTTTCCAAGGAAATAATCCTTATCATAAAGTTTATACATAAATATGCTTATTACAAAACTGTTAGCAAATTATTGAAAATAAAATGTTCAGTAATATGTAAACAGATCATCCATCCATGTCTTCTGACTCTGGAATCAGTAAAGTTCTCCTCCCTGGTGCCAAGTTCTTGGTCAATTGCTCTAAGAAACTGTCTCCTGCGATGGACTTTTTTCGCCCTCTCTGGAGCATATGCTGGCTATTTCATTTATTGCCCATCAGAGCAGAGGGCTTTGGGATGCTTGCACCGTTCTTCCTGGGACCACCTCTAGAAAGCCATTCAGCACAAATACACAGCAGATAACAGCATAGACTGGATGTGACATGTAGTAGTGACAGCTAGGGGAGAAGGTTAATTGCAGAGCGGATTCAATCTCAGAGCATTTGGAGAAGAACTCTGACTTGGCACGACAAGAGCACCTGTGTGCCATGCCATTTAGTCCCCTGTCAAGAAACTTTCCGAGATTTTCGTTCTTTCTGCCCTGATTAGACAGGAGATACCATCATAATTTAAGAACATGAAGCCAGGCAACAGTACTTTCTCTCATTAAAGATTTTTTTCAACTGACAACTCATCTGTCAGCTATTTAGAGAAAAGGGCTCAGCCCTAACAAGTCAAAGGTATTCAACAATGAGAAACATTTATAACAAAGGGGAAGGGAATGTGAATCACTTACTGGAGCCCCGAGGCTGGTTGGTTCTGGAAACCTTGGAAGCCTGTTTTGACCTTGTTATTCATTTTAGTCACTCTTCGTCCCTCTATGCCAACCCCAACTCTTACATCTCAGGCTCATTATTCTGATGCAGAAAGTTGACCAGAACCCACAAGGGGCCTGACTTTGATCTACAAGCCTGCGAAAGTTGACCCCTAAACGTGACGTTTTCTGAGGCTCAAATACACTTGAGACAGGGAAAAAGACTAACAAAGAATCACATTACAGTGTGGATTAGGATTACTGGCTAACTTTAATCAACTGATGTCAGCATACACAAAATCAATAGATTTTGTTGCTATGTCCTCAACATTAAAAAAGAGAGAGGGGAAAATATAAGTATATTCAGTTACCTCCATACTTGTCTCCTGGAATAGTTGCTTATCCTGAAAATGCTATCGATGATGTGGTTTCCACAAAGACATGTTAGTAGGAAATGAGAAGACTCTATGAGACCCTAGGATCTCAGAGATAGAGGTATTTGCAAACGCAAATAGTTCATCACAGGGTGGCCAATATCTTGTGGGGAGCCATGACCCTTTTCCAATAATCCACTCTACCACTTTGCCTCAAAGTCTTCCTAAGAACCATCTTCTGATCTACAACTGAGTATAATATGTCTGTAACTAAGCAAATTGGGGCAGAATTAATTAAACCACTGCTAGAAGCAATCCTTGTCAAGTATTAGTCTACAGTTACAAAATAATATGTAAACTATGATCCATTTTTGAATAAAAATACAAATAGATGGATGATAGAAAATGCTAAGGAGCAAAGTCTTGTGTGGTTAGCTCTAGGTGGTCATTTATATGTGATTTTAGAAATTGAGTTATATTTTCCAGAGTATGTACAATGTAATTAAAATACAATGTTTTAAAAGAAGAAAATCATGGGGAAAGAATGATTCCAAGTCACTGCTATTGATTTTTGTGCCAATGCATAATCAGTTCCCAGGCAGCTAACAGAATGCCCTGAATGCTTCCAAGTCGCCACAGTTGCAGAATTGCAACGTTTGTTCCCAAGGATGAAGGTGTGGTCTTAATTCAATTTGTGACAAGATTCACCTCAACTCCAATTTCACGTCAGGGCCTTAAGCAAAAGCAAAGATCAGCAACTGAATGGAACAGAAAAGAGGAAAAACCCAGAAATCCTGGGAGAAGCCCAGTGACCATCCCTGATGCCCCTAAATTCTCCCAGAGCAATGAGAGCTGCCCTGCTGCAGGCAAAGCATGTGACACCCAGCAGCCCAACAGGAAGCCCACCAGATTACTCCCTACTCCACGGACCCCCTTTGATGACAGGCAGCTTCAGAATTCCTCAGCTCGTGTGCGCTCCTGACATGATCAACCACACCATGCTGAGAGGTGAGCATGGCAAAATAGTTTTTCTTAGACCCCTGGCCCTATCAAGAGCTGAGGATGAAGCTCCCACTGAAGCTCTGACTCCAGCTTGGCCCCTCATCCCCAGCTTCCTTGTCCTGAGCTGATTGACAACTTCCCTGCCTTTTCTGTTCCTCCTCTCCCTGCCTTCCTGGGACTAGACCTGGAGTTCCTTCTGTGAGAGACATTGGTGGAATCTACAGTCATCTCTGCAGGGTCCCAGCTGAACACCCGCCTATCTGTTTGCCGATGCTGGTCAAGCGTCAGGCTTGCTCCAATAAATTGAGTAAGAAATGAAAATCTTCAAGCCATGACAATTCAGCTCTGTGCCAGCAAAGGAGACTCCAGGCTCTGGAAAATCCTGAGGTCCTGCCTTCCTGTGAAATAACTTTTCTTCTGAAAAAGAATAACCTTTGAGAAACTGTGTGATTCATGTTCTCAACAAGATTCAAGCAAACATCACAGTTAATTCCAAGAAACCTCTCTCGAATGTCAACATATGAAACAAAGAACCCTGGTGTGAAATGGGAAGCCCAGTTGCTGAACACAAAACATTAGTGGTCACTCTGGAATGTGAACCTGGACTTCCTCCATCCATGATGCACAACCTCGAGGCTGGTTTTATGAGCTGCATGTGACAGTTTACAATCTGGTTACTTAACCATAATACATAGTCTGCTGATCCCTTCCTTTTTGGAAGGAGATCCTGTGTGGAGAACTGAGAACTCTGAGCTCTGTCCCCAGTGAGCAAGAAACTTGTCTATGGTTTTTCTGAAATGCAACCCATTGTCTCCCAGGCCCCACCACTCAACAACAAGTGGTTCTCCCAGGAACATGCAAATATGCAGCTATATTCTTTCAGTCGGTTCTCTCCTTGTCTGTTTTCTTTCTGACCAACTAGAATGTAAGCTCCCGAGGGCAGGCACTCGTCTGTCCGGTTCACTCCATGTTGCCCACATGAAGCATCTACACATAGTAGAGGCTCGATTAGGAAGTCGTGGATGAGGAAACTGGATGTCACTTCTGCCCATGTCTTGTCCATGAGCATTACTCAGGTGGGGTGACAACTCTCTTTCCAAATCACATTGCCCTTGACATTCACTAAAATTGGCTTTTCAGCACCCATCTGGATGGGGAAGGAGAAACAGATGAGGCAGTAGAATTTACAAACATGTGTTTATGGGTTGGAAGGGAACTAACAACAAAATCTGTATCCCCAAGGGACGGTCCGGTCTGGAAAGGGAGAGGGGCCTGTCAATGCGGCGGGGGAGAGACACCAACACCTCCTCCTACCTCCCATTCCCTCTGCACACTGGACAATCGTGTCCTGCAGTGAGAAAAGCCAATTGTTTCAGTCAAGGCTTCCAGTCTTATTCTTGGCATACAAACATGTGAAAATAGACGTGTCAGTCATTTTCACGACTGCCAGTGTGGCTGCCAAGTAACCAGCAGGAGCAGGAGTGGAAGCTGACGTGGGAACCGTGCACCTGCTATTTTCCCATTAACATGTTGCTGTTTGGGGGCTACAATTCTGCCAGCTTGTCGGAAGATTTTATCTGTTTATAATGCATGAGTTCTGTGTTTTTATGACTGTTCAGAAAAAAAAAGAAACAGAAGAGCCCCCCTCGGTTATATTACCTTGGCATTCTTTTGAAAGTTCATCTGCATTAGGAAGGGTGGATGGTAAAGATGATGACTATTTTGGCTCTCCAGATCTGCTCACATCGTTCTTCTCCAGCCTCACCCAGCCTGAGCGTCATCCTCTTCTCCTGCTCTCAGTATTTGAATACCTAAAAATATGGCCGGGCACAGTGGCTCACGCCTGTAATCCCAACACTTTGAGAGGCCGAGGTAGGTGGGTCACAAGGTCAGGAGTTCAAGACCAGCCTGGCCAAGATGGTGAAACCCCATCTCTACTAAAAATACAAAAATTAGCCGGGCGTAGTGGCAGGCGCCGGTAATCCCAGCTACTCGGCAGGCTGAGGCAGGAGAATCACTTGAACCCGGGCGGCAGAGGTTGCAGTGAGCAGAGATCATGCCACTGCATTCCAGCCTGGGTGACAGAGTGAGACTGCATCTCAAAAATAAATAAATAAATGAAAATATTAGGGGGATTCGGCATTATCCCTATTTTACAGATGAGAAAACTGAGGCCCAGCAAGGTTAAGTGACTTGCCCAGGGTTCTGTGGCCTGCAAGTGGTGGGGTTAGAGTTAGAAACCAGGCGGCTTGTTCCATGGCCCCGTGCTGTTGTTAATGGCTATGCCTTGCTGAGATTAGTGTATATGCCAGATCAATCATTCAGAGATGGGGTTTTAGGGAAATAACAAACAAACCGAAACAGGATGCCCAGTAAAATTTGAATTTTACGTAAATAACAATATTTTTTAGTATAATCATATCCCATGGGATATTTGGGACATGCTTTCACTTAAAAATTTGTGTTGTTTATCTGAAATTCAAATTTAACTGGGCATATTGTATTTGATTTGTCAGCCTAGCATTGGAAGTAGATGACTAGTTTGGAGATCCAGGAATCTGGGAGTTGGGGTGACCTGGGGATGAGAGATGGATGTCAGTCAAGACAGGCAGGTTGGTAGAAGCAGCTTGGAGCGTCTTCTCATCTTGACCACCAGTCTGACTTCCTAGAAGAGATGCTGATGGGACTCCAGGGGAAGTGTTTGTGCCCTCTGCATGCATTCCCATGTGCACACACACACACCATATCACACCCCTGGCTCTCTACCTAGAATGTCCAACTCATCAGGAGCAAGTTGCATGCCCTGGTGAAGCTTAGTGCCTCTGCTGTGCAGATGGGAGGCAAAGGCAACTTAGGAGCTTTAGAGCACTCCAGGCAGGCTGTAGGCCCCATCTCCTAAGAGCCGATGCTTTTATTTTTGTTTTTGTTAAAGACAAGGTCTCACTCTATTGCCAAGACTGGAGTGCAATGGTGTGATCATAGCTCTTTGAAGTCTCAAACTCCTGGGCTTAAGAGATCCTCCCACTCAGCCTCCCGAGTAGCTGGGACTACAGCCATCAGCCATGTGCCACCATGCTCAGCTAAGGTTTTTTGCTTTTTTTTTTTTTAAGAGAGACAGGGGTCTTGCTATGTTGCCCAGGCTGGTCTTGATCTCCTGAGCTTAAACAGTCCTCCCATCTCAGCTTCCCGAGTAGCTGAGGATTACAGGTGTGCACCACTGTGCCTGTGAGCCCATGCTTTTGAATGAGAGGGTGCTAGTGGGCTATTGTGTGGCACAGCCAAGCTTCCTTTCCAGGCATTATTTGTCTCTGGATGTGAAGCATTTCCCAGCAATCAGTGATGTGTTCTGTGTAGTCCTGTCCACACTGCATTTGCAAAAATCCCTCATGGATGCTGGGATGTGGTTAATTTCTGGTTTCACTTTGTAATGAAGATGCACATGTTTTCTATTTTATGTTTTGGATGTACATGTGTCTATGAACATAGAGACAGATGTGGACATATAGATTGATAGTCGCTTTGAAGACAATTTGAGGTGGTTTATGCTGTGGTTGTTTAAATGAGAACAATGGGGAGGGAGAAGGAACCCCATGCTCCCTTGAGGTCCTTCTACCTGTCTCAGAAACCCCACATCTCAGATCCTCAACCAGATTGTAAGATTCTCAAACACAGGACAGGTTTTACTTACCTAATGCTTCCCAGAGATGCCCAGTAGAGAGCCTTCTACATCTTTCTGTATTTTTCCATTAGCTGATTTGGTAAACCTGATGAAGCAAATACTGTTTGGTTGAAACAATTTACATTGCTCTAGGCAACGCTATTCCTCAGCCAAATGAATTAGATGATTAATAAGCATAACACGTAATTGAATTCAAAGTCCACGTTTGCCATCCCCTAAGCAGAGGAGGTTTCGTTGTATATTGTTATTGATGGAAAGAAACTGAGGTACTTTGGCTAAACAAAAGAGGGTACAGATGGCATTGTGCTTCAACTACACAAAAGGAGCCTGCTTATATACATGCCTGCTGCATGCCAGTTGCTGCTATCTGGTATTTTAGTGGAGAAAGGAGACTTTTTTAGACACTAAAGTAAGTATCAACAAAGAAGTGATTTATCTTTATAACAGAATTTTGGCTTGGAGCACAATCAGGATTTTGGGTCTGTTTGGGGCTAAGTAGAAATATATGTGAGACCAAAATAGGTTTTTCCTGAACCTTCAAAACTATACACAGTGAGAGAAATATTAGCTTCAAAAATCAAAGTGATTGGATTTTCTAGAATCTGTATGATATGATGAGAAAATGTATGCAATATACATAAACCAGAATAGCCTTCCTTATTCAATGTTAACACTTTTTATAAGAAAGTATTAGACCTATTGATTTAGCAAGTACATAATTATTGGTACTTGAAATACAGGCTTATAGAAACGAAGAAGTCAGAGTCGCTCATTCAAAATGTAAGCATAAATATGACTTCCATTAGCAATACCAGATTCCTGGACAGAATGGCCCAGTCTAGTCATCCCAGCAGGTCAAAGTGGCAAACCAGGTCAACACCAGAAGAGGCCCTTACAAATCCAAACAGAAACTTCTTTCTAAACCAAATCATTTGGAAAACACCTGAGCAATCCATGAAGTTTTTTACTGAGGTGCAGACATTCCAAAAGCTAAGCAAATATTCATGTAATGAGTGCCCCAAGACCATCAGCCGTGGACCTGTCATTACTTCAAACAAGTCAGGATTTCAGCCAGGTCAAGGTTGAAGAAGAATAATTTTAGTCTAAGCACCTGGCATTTGCTCTTAGATGTGGTCAAACTATATATAGGTGGATGCCGCCAGTCTTTAGTTGAATTGGGCAAAGAACTCTGAGTTCAGTAGGGGTGTGTGTGTCTGTGTGTGTATGTATGCATTTGAAATCTCTTTCATCTTTAATGAAATCTATTTTTTAAATGTCCTTCTTGTCTAAGTGCAACTAAGAGAGAGACTGCCCATACTAAGAGATTGGGGTGTTTGCTCAGGGCAGGGGTACAAAGCACACCTATTCCTCACCCAGTGCAAGCTGGGGGGATGGAGGAATTAGATGACTCCTGAGTTCGCTGCTGTAACCAGAGAGGGAAGGGGCAAGCCTGCATTCTTGTCAAGGTGAGGATAATTCTGACCTCATGTGACCCAGCTTTGCTGATCCTACCAGGTGAGCATTCCTGAAATAACTGCTATCCTCGTGAAGTCCTGTTCCTGGTCCTGTCTACTCAAGAGATTGTGGGTGTCGCCTGCCTTGAGTTGGCCACCCTCATGGGCTTCTTTGTTACCAGCAATCAAAGTCCTGATAACCTTGATGTGATACCCCTGCATTCATCCCAGGTAAAATTCTAATGAAAAGCCACTTCTCTCAGATCATCATGTGGGATGGTAGATTTCACCTGTTGACAGATACCTAGGGATAGATATGGACTTGGAAGTCAGGAGGACCTGGGTTCAAATCCCTACTCATCCACTTGTGGGCAAGAGAGCCTGGAAAATCTACTTACTCTAAAAACCTGTTTCATTGTCTATAAAGATGCAGATAATAACAATGACAATAGAATTTTATATGGACTGAATGAGCTAATCCAATGTAAATGTGTAACACTGGGTCTGATTTGGTAAAAAAGCATCATTTTATAAACATAGAGAGCAATTCAGGATGAGGAAAGGCAACAGAGTTCTATTACCTTTCAGGTCTCAGTTCATGTCAATATCAATTTTGAAATGTCATTCAACAAAACAAGTATATAGTGAGTTCTTATTAAGTGTCAGGCACAAATTCCAGGAGTTGGGTAAGACAGTCAGTGTCCCTACTCTCAGGAAGCTTACATTTTAATAAAGAAAGAAAGGAAAGAAGGGAGACAGGGAGGGAGGGAAAGAAAAAATAAAATGTAATTGATGTAGCAGTACAAACCCTCAGGCATTATGATAGGGGTGACTTTTGCAAATCCCCCCTGATATGGTTTGGCTGTGTCCCCACCCAAATTTATCTTGTATCGTAGCTCCCATAATTTCCACGTGCTGTGAGAGGAATCTGGTGGGAGGTAATTGAATCATGGGAGCAGTTTCCCCCATGCTGTTCTCATGGTAGTGAGTAAGTCTCACAGATCTGATGGTTTTATAAAGGGAAACCCCTTTCGCTTGGCTCTTATTCTCTATTTGCCGGTCACCATGTAAGATAGCCTCTTGCTCCTTTTTTGTTTTCTGCCATAATTGTGAGGCCTCCTTAGCCATGTGGAACTGTGAGTCAATTAAACCTCTTTCCTTTATAAATTATCCAGTCTTGGGTGTGTCTTTATCAGCAGCGTGAAAACGGACTAATATACCCCTTAACCCTAACCCTAACCAAACAACTTGGATTTAGTCAGAAATAACCAGAATTGGTTTTCTCAGTAATCACCACCAAATTTCTCACCATTGCATCTGGAAAAGTGGAAACAGCATTCTAGGACCCTGCCAAGGATGGGAAGGCCGGGAGGGGTGTGGCCTGTGTCTCAAGAACAATCTACCTGTAACCAAACAGGGTTGTTCATCTTTAGGAAATCCCTACTGCCCTAAGCTAAGACGGTGGATGTGAACATGTCACACTTGCTGGAAGAGGGAGCTTAACCTCGGAGAGAGCATTTCTGAGGCTTCTGTGGCATCTGTTAAGTCTTCAAACACATAGGACTCTCTCCAAGTCAAGCGACGAGAAAGTGCATTTTCCACCAGGGCTTGCTGCAGCACGTTTCAGGGAGCATGTGTGGAGCCTCCTGGTGGGGAGAATACCTGGCAGCTGCCGGACACATTCACTGTGGGATTCTGTGGCTCGGAGCACATGTCCTGTGAGTCACAGGATATGAGACAGTGAGGAGGCGGAGGGTAGGGAGAGGGCAAGGCACTCCAGAGGCTGCAGCAAAGGAGAGAGGGGGATGCCTTATTTCTCTTAATTTTTTACCTATATAGGCAATTTTGCAATAAAATGGATTGGCTACCAAGTATATTTCCCTAGAGCTCATGAAGCGTTGGATCCTTTGATTGCAGAAATCCAAAGATAACAAGGTGAAAATTCAACTCACAATCCATATTTCAATTTGCCATTTATGGTTTGTAGTGATTGGTCTGAGCCTGTGAGTAATCTGATGGTGAAACATGGTTGCACGCTAGAAAAGCTGTAGTTTACAGCAAAAACCAAGGAGCTGCGGGCAAAAACTTTAATCACTTCAAAAAGAAGTAATTCACCTGGAATCATCTTTCCTGCAGGCAGTGAGATGTGCGGAAACAGGCCCCGAGCTATAGGTAAGAACACCCAGGTGTTGGGGCTGCCCCTGCTGCTTATCAGTAGATCTCTGAGCCATCCATGCCCCACCTGGAAATACCCTGAGATCCTGTTGAATGAGGTTCTTTGCAAGCCACAGAACGCAATATGAGGATGAAAGTTTCTTTATAGTTGAATTTGTATAGTATCCATTGACAGCACAGTTCATATGGGACCACAGACAGAGATCCGTGTACCATGCACCCAGCACTATGCAACAGGCACCATGTACTAAGCAGCAAGCACCATCGCTGACTTGGGGTTAAAGATAAACACATGCCAGGCCAGGCGAGGTGGCTCACGCCTGTAATCCCAGCACTTTAGGAGGCCGAGGCGGGCGGATCACGAGGTCAGGAGTTGGAGACCAGCCTGGCCAACATAGTGAAACCCCATCTCTACTAAAAATACAAAAAAATTAACCAGGTGTGGTGGCGGATGCCTGTAGTCCCAGCTGCTCGAGAGGCTGAGGCAGGAGAATCACTTGAACCTGGGAAGTGGAGGTTGCAGTGAGCCGAGATTGCGCCATTGCACTCCAGCCTGGGTGACAGAGCGAGACTCCGTCTAAAAAACAATAAATAAATAAAAATAAACACATGCCAAATAATAACAGAGTGTTGGATAGGAAGGTAAAGTTGGGCCTCTTGACCAGAATAAAAATTCGTTCATTTGACCAACATTTACATCTTTTGCATTTATTTTCTGTGAGGTGTACTATGTTCTCTGAGAAATCCAAAGCTGAATCGGAAACAGGTCCTGCTGTCAGGGAGGTGATAATTTAGTAAAGAATGTAAAATATTTTTAGTAAAGAATTTGTAAATAAATTTGTAAATTTAGTAAAGAATTTAGTAAAGAATGTGCTACAAATATCTGTAGCACAAAGTGGTATTATGCATTTTACTCAGGCCTTGGTCACTGGGTATAGAAACTATTCAGGAGAGGAAAAGCCATCACCGGAGCTCTGCTTGGTGACCTCTCAGCCCCAGCCCCAGCCTCAGCCTCACCTCAGCCCCAGCCCCAGCCTCAGCCTCACCTCAGCCCCAGCCTCAGCCTCACCTCAGCCCCAGCCCCAGCCTCAGCCTCACCTCAGCCCCAGCCCCAGCCTCAGCCTCACCTCAGCCCCAGCCCCAGCCTCAGCCTCACCTCAGCCCCAGCCCCAGCCTCACCCTCACCTCAGCCCCAGCCCCCACCTCACCCTCACCTCAACCCCAGCCCCAGCCTCAGCCTCACCCTCACCTCAGCCTCAGCCCCAGCCCCAACCCCAACCTCAGCCTCATGTCAGCCTCAGCCTCAGCCTCATGTCAGCCTCAGCCTCAGCCTCAGCCTCACCTCAGCCTCAGCCTCACTTCAGCCTCACTTCAGCCTCAGCCTCACCTCAGCCTCACCTCAGCCTCACCTCAGCCTCACCTCAGCCTCAGTCTCAGCCTCAGCCTCACCTCAGCCTTCCTTGCAGTAAGTTTGCAGGAAAGATAGAATTCTACTACTAAAGGCATGAGCAAAGGAAAATGGAGGATATATTATAGCGACCTAGAGAAACAGCACACTGGAAAGACACATAAATGCCTAATTGTAGCTGTCATAGAAGACCTCAGGTGCCAATGGAAGGGTTTACGCATTGTGATACCAGTGGGGAGCCATTGCAGGCTTCGGACCAGGGATCAGGGAGGGCAGGGGAATCAGAGACCTCTGTTTCAAGCAGGCGTGTGTGGTTTCCCTTAAAACTTGAACTGAGCCTGCCTCTGGATGAACCCCTTTTCTCCCATGGCTGGAACGAGCCAGCAGGCTCAGCCCAAGGCAGAGCCAAGAGCAACCCTGCAAAGATAGAGGGTCTGCATGCTGGGAGGCAGTGTTGTCTAGTATCCCCCTGCAAAGACAGAGGGTCTGCATGCTGGGAGGCAGTGTTGTCTAGTTTCCCCCTGCAAAGATGGAAGCTCTGCATGCTGGGAGGCAGTGTTGTCTACTTTCCTCCTGTAGGACCCAGTGAATCCAGAACACAGAAACCTGGCGAGCTCCAGCAGGGTGGTGGGGATGTGCAGACACAGAATCGAGGGGCTCAGCAGTGGGCTGAGGGTCTGCGATGTCTCCAGAGGCAGCTGGAGCAACACGGCCAGAGTGAGTGCTGGGTTGAAAGGAGCCCTGGGTGAGTGCTCAGGTTCCCTTCACCTTTCACACTGGGTACCTCATTCTGCTGTATCTCCTTCCACTTCTCTGCCATCACCATTTCCTCTCGCTGGCTCTTATCAATTCACATTTAAATGCACTTAGTTCTCTCTAATGTAAAAGAAATTTCTCTCGCTGGGTGCGGTGCCGCACGCCTGTAATCCCAGCACTTTAGGAGGCTGAGGCAGGAGGATCATGAGGTTAGCAGTTCGAGACCAGCCTGGCCAACATAGTGAAACCATGTCTCTACTAAAAATACAAAAATTAGCTGGGCATGGTGGCGCATGCCTGTAATCCCAGCTACTCAGAAGGCTGAGGCAGGAGAATCGCTTGAACCCAGGAGGCGGAGGTTGTGGTGAGCTGAAATCACGCCACTGCACTCCAACCTGGGCAATAGAATGAGACTCCATCTCAAAACAAAAAAAAATTTCTTTTCTGACTGCACCCTCCTGTCCATTCACTTTCTATCACATTCTTTCCTGTTGCTCTTGAAAGAGTTGTGTACCCTCGCAATCTTCACTTCCTTACATACTATCCTCAAACTTTACATGCGGCTTCTATTTCCATTACCATAGAGCCAGTTTTTTCCAGTTCTACCCCTTACAACACCAGCTATATCCCCTCACTGATTTTTGAAACATTTTATTTGTATGCATTAACTAGTCTGTAATATTGCTAGAGGGTCAGGATCTAGGGCATTCTCATTAAAGGAGTTGTTAAAAAAGGAATAGATTTGGTATCCCACCTCTTGAGTCCTGGGATAAATTATAAGCCATGTCTGTCCCTGCTATCTTTAATTCTTCCTTTTGCCTCCTTCTTATCAAGTCATATGTCTCTTGATTTGGAATTAATCTACCTGGTGTAATGACTAACATTTACTATTTCAGAAAATTAACTTTGATCCTTGTTCTATATCAAGATAGGTGCTCACAGAGCACAATAGCATTCTTTCTTCAGTTGCCTCCCCAAAACCCCGATGGGAAAGGGTGGAAGTTTTACACTGTGGGAGCTCCTGACATGTTTTGAAGAATGTTACAGGTAGGGCATGCCTCAGCCTGTTCTCTTCCCACTGAACAAGGAGCTAAAGCTGACTGTGGAGTCTTGGGCATCCTATACTGAAGACTTCAGCATCACTTCTGCCATTTTTTTCTTTCATATCTTGGAAGACAAGATGCCCCTCTTACTGTTTAAGGTCATTGCCTTCACCTGTAGTTTGGACCACACTCTCCAGGAAGATGTTTCATAGGAAGGGTGACAGCACAATTTGTTGTCTTCACCAAGACACTTTGGAAAGTCAAACAGGGCACCAACTCCACTGAATACTGACACAGCAGGTACACGTGAGGATTGACCCAGGAAACTGGTATGTGTGGCCACCTGATCTACAGCAATTTCTTCGCTTTTTGATACTTACAGTCTGGTCCCTAAACAGACATTTTTTCCTCTAGCAGATAGATGAATGTGGCCCAGTACCTCTCCTCTTCATGACTGTGTGTTTCTGTCTCTCCCATCCCTTATTCTGTCAAATACATTGTTATCCTTGTCCTCCATTTATACAGCTGTCTCCTTGTTCTCCTTGGCCCACAGTGACTATTCTATCAGGAAGGGAAGGATCCAGTTTTATTTTCTTCTGGATAGAGAGTCAGTGGTGCCAGCACCTTATATTGAGCAATGATTGTTTTTCAGATGGGCTTGAACTATTACCTTTGTCTCATACTCAATTCTCAAATTTATTGGCATCTATAACTAATTCATTTTCATTTTATTGATTGTTCCATTACGTTGTTAAATACTATATATGCATGAAAAACCTCAATGAATTTCAAATAATAAAAACAATCTGCCTTGTCTAACTACAATGAAAAAGAAAATAAACTATACCAATAAAGTACTGTTATGATTTGAATGTTTGTCCCCTCCAAATCTTATGTTGAACTGTAATCCGCAGTGTTGGAGGTGAGGCCTGGGGGCAAGGAGTGGAGGTGGGGTTTGGATCATGGGAGTGGATCCCTCGTAAGTGGCTAAGCGCCATCCCTTTGGTAGTAACTGAGTCTCCTTCTGGTAGTTCACACAAGTTATGATTGTTTAAGAGTGTGGCTCCTCCCTATCCTGCTCCCTCTCTTACTTTGTGAAGATGCCTGCTCCTGCTTTACCTCCTGCCATGAGTAAAAGCTACCTGAGGCCTCAATAGAACCTGAGCAGATGCCGGCACCATGCTTCCTGTACAGCCTGCAGAGCCGTGAGCCAATTAAACCTTTTTTCTTTATAAATTATTCAGTCTCAGGTATTCCTTAATAGTAATACAAATGGACTAACACAAGTACCAACAATAAAAATGCAAACAATTGGAGCAAGGAAAAGCCTGCTTCCATCAAAGGCAAATCACAATTTCAGTGCAAAATATTCATAAAATAGCAATAAGAATGCCTCATGTCTAAATAGATGTAATTCAGCCAAAGTTGCCCTTAGGGATAAATTTATAGCCTTCAACATGTTCATTAACTTAAAAATGCATTAAAAACTACACACTTAACTCAAGAAGTGAGGAAAAAAGGAAAAACAAAAGAGAAATTAATTGAGAAAATGAAAAAGCAATATAATTGGTGAATAAATCTAAGTAGCAGTTCTTTGAAAAAATTAATAAAATAGAAAAACCATTATTTACTGTAACCAAGAATAATTGTAAAGAGAATACCTGGTGATCACTGTGCTTTCTTGTCACTTTTAAGTATTCTAGAAAGTACTAATCAGATCTTAAATGGATGTTTCTAAACCAAGAACATGATGCTTATTTTAAATAGTTTGTTAACTCATTGATTTCTTCCTTTCTTCTTTCTTTCTTTCTTTCTTTCTTTCTTTCTTTCTTTCTTTCTTTCTTTCTTTCATTCTTTCATTCTTTCTCTCTCTCTCTCTCTCTCTTCTTTCTTTCTTCCTTCCTTCCTTTCTTTTTCTTTTTTTTGGCGGACGGGGAAGGAGTTTTGCTCACTCTTGTTGCCCACGCTGCAGTGCAATGGCATTATCTCGGCTCACTGCAACCTCCGCCTCCCAGGTTCAATTATCCTGCCTCAGCCTCTCGAGTAGCTGGGATTACAGGCATGTGCCACCATGCCCAGCTAATTTTGTATGTCTAGTAGACACGGAGTTTCTCCATGTTGTTCAGGCTGGTCTTGAACTCCCAACCTCAGTTGATCCACCTGCCTCAGCCTCCCAAAGTGCTAGGATTACAGGCATGAGCCATGGCACCTGGCCGATTTATTTCTTAATTGTATACAAGTGCCAAGAATAGTGCCTGGAATATAGTTGGAGCTCAAAAGCCAAGGAATTACAGGCAAATGGGCACCTCCAACTCCTACATGGGAGTTGTCTCAGACGAGGGCAGTTTGCTTGAATAGTATGAGCATGGGTAGGGTTAGCTGGCCGGTGACAGGTGCCCCCCTCCATGGCATCAGTGACATTGTTATCCATCAACTGCATTGGGACAGGTAGCTATACACAGCACCTGTAGCCCAGCTCCTTGGGCCTAGACTATGGCTGGAGTCCAAGTGAAAATCACTTTATCAAGAGGAAGGTTAGTGCATGTGAAATCTAAATAGATCCTTCATGATTATTTTATAAAGTACACCAATTTAAAGTGTATAAATATACCAATTTTCACAACCCTAACTTGCATTAAATCAAATGTGTCCATTATAAGCTTGCTCTTTATTAAGGTTGGCTTCCCATATCTGTTCCCCATCCCCACCCCCCCCCATTCCCTTCCTTGGTTAGGAAAGTAAATCTTCTGTTTTCTCTGTTAATGCTTGTATAGTTGCTATGGAATTTGGATCTCTAATCCTCATGGAAATTGTTTTGGATATCACCTGAGGAGGGTATCTAACTACATCTTTTCAAATAGTTAATTATAAAAATGATATATATTTGATAACTTATCCTTCAATGTTTAAAACTGCCATATGTTTTAGTTCATTTTCACACTGCTATATAGAACTACCTGAGACTGGGTAATTAATGAAGAGAAAAGGTTTAATTGACTCACAGTTTCACATGGCTGAGGAGGCCTCAGGAAACTTACAGTTATGGCAGAAGGCAAAAGGGAAGAAAGACACATTTTAATCGTGGCAGGAGAGAGAGAGAAAGAAGGAAAATGCCACACTTTCAAACCATCAAATATTGTGATAACTCACTATCATGTGAACAGCATGGAGGAAACTGCCCCCATGATCCAATTACCTCCCATCAGGTCCCTCCATCCACATGTGGGGATTACAATGATGAGACTTGGGGAGGGACACAGAGCCAAACCGTATCATCATATTTTCACAATGTTAAATTGTTGTGCTTTAGATTTGTTTGAATATTGTCTTCCACTTACTGTCTGTTCTTGGGTTATTGCCACAGTGTTTTGTTGAGGCACGGAGAACGAGATCCCAAAGCATGGTGCCTTGGCATGCTGAGTGCTTTGAATTAAAGGAAACTGGAAAGCCTCCAAAGTAATCCTCAGAACCAAGGTCTCCCTCTGACCTTCTCCTTCTTTCTGCTTCTCTGATCCCTTTTTTCCCCAAAGCACTAGAGTGACTTTCTCTTAAGTTCCCTTATCTAATTAAGGGAAGTTCTTCCAGAAGAAATGCAATTGTCTTAAAACTCTGTCTCTAGTAATATGAACAAATAACCAGGAAAGATTAACCACAAGAAAAGAAGAGATTAAAACTTGTCACATCTAGATAGACTTTTCATGTATTTTTCTGGAGATAGCTCCAAGAAATCACCTGGGAGACATTATCTGTATAAGACAACCTTTGTTCACAGTGAAGTTTTGCCTCTCACCTTCACACCACCTCCCCCAGAGCTCACAGGAACTCTTTGTCCAAGGCCATTGTTCCTTGGACTCATTAATTTTCCCCAAAAATCATTTACTACCCCTCACAATTGGCTACATTTCCCCCATTTCCCTCTCCCTTATGAAGAGGATATGTAAGCTTCAACTCTCTGGCCTTTCTTTGAGTCTCATATTTAAATGGCTACTGTACTTACTCAACATTTTAAAAATTATCTGCCTTTTCTCCTATTGATCTCTCTGTTGTCAGTTTATTCCAGCAAAACATCAGAAAGAATGGAAAGGAAGTTTTCCCTTCACCCCTAAAATACTATTTCCTTGACCCAATAATAATGACACTCCAAGAATCTGTTGTATAGAAGTAATAGCACAGATATATTCCAGGATGTTCAGTATTATTAGTATTGCTAAAAAATAAAATAGAAAAAATTGGGAGAAAAAAATGGGGAAGCACTCCATCTCTAACAGAGAAGAATATCTGAGTACATTACTAAACAGTTGAATAGAGGAACACTATGAAACCATTAAAAATGAGATAGATCTGGGCCGGGCGTGGTGGCTCACGCCTGTAATCCCAGCACTTTGGGAGGCTGAGGCGGGTGGATTACGAGGTCAGGAGATTGAGACCATCCTGGCTAACACGGGGAAACCATGTGTCCACTAAAACTACAAAAAATTAGCTGGGCATGGTGGCGGGCACCTGTAGTCCCAGCTACTCAGGAGGGTGAGGCAGGAGACTGGCATGAACCTGGGAGGCGGAGCTTGCAGTGAGCCGAGATCACGACACTGAACTCCAGCCTGGGTGACAGAGGGAGATTCTGTCTCAAAAAAAAAAAAAAAAAAAAAGAGATAGATCTACTTATACTGATGTGGAAATATGTTGATGACATATAAATTTTAAAAAATTATATATGTACATACACACCATACACACATATAAATAATGATTTTGATATATACAAATGTGTCTTTCTATGAGTATAAATAGATCTGAATGGATTTAGAACAGACTCAGGAAGACTACCTATTAACTGTTAAGAGCAGCTATGTATGAGGCAACAGATTAGAAGGGGTAAGTGGTTTTTCTTTTTTGCTTTCTATAATTTAACTTGAAATTCAGAATAGGTATGATGAGTGATCTCCAAAACAAAAGAACAAGACATAAGTAGATTGTGATATAATGTAAAATATATTTGGTCTTTGTCACCAGTTCATGTCTTGAAACTATTGTGACTTTCTGAGGGATGGGAGTGTCTTTTTGAGGTGACTTAGGATGGAGCACCCAGATAGCCTCAGGATGGGACTGGTTACCAGAAAGGCCAAGTGGTTAGAACACTGGAACTTTCAGCCCCACTCACCAACCTCTGGGAAGCATGCAGGTGGGCTGGAGGTCAAGCTCTATGAAAACTCTTGAACAGCAAAACATGATGAGCTTGTGGGTTGCTGGAGGTACTGGGTTGAGGTGGCTCACCCAGGGAGGGCCTGGAAGCCCCACCTCCCATCCATCTCTTCATCTGGCTGTTCATCTTTATCTTTTAGTATCATTCATAATAAAATGGTAAACATAAGTGAGTGCTTCCCTGAGTTCTGTGATCCATCCTAGCAAACTAATTGGACTCAAGGAGGGAGTAGGGGAACCCTGATATACAGCCAGTTGGTCAGAAGTACAGGTGATAAGCTTCCACTGCAATTGATGTCTGAAGTTGGGGGCAGTGTTATGGGACTGAGTCCTTCACCTGTAGGCTCTGACTCTAAACTCCAGGCAGATAGTGTCAGAATTGAATGAAACAGTGACACACCCAGTGGGTGTCCCCTGGAGAATTGCTCCATGTGAAAAGCAGCTTATTTTCCTTGTGCATAGATGGAGACAGATCCAGCTGGGTGGACAGGACAGGTGCCATTAAACCATGTGAAAGCCACAGGGCCACCTTAACCCTGGCTCCTCCTCAGCAGGGTGCAGCTGACAACCCCCTATCTGGGCTCTCAGGAATCAGGTTTGGTTTCTGAAGTGGCCCAGGAAGTGGAAACACTACAGATGTTCAGTCAAGGCCAGGTTCAGAAAGGCCTAAGCCTGTTAGCAGGAGTTGGGGAGGAAACCACACTGAGGTAGTGGCATGAGGGAAGGGGGACCTGAAACAGGGCTTGCTCCCTCTGACCCCACACTGGACAGAGGCCCCTGCCCTCCATTATCTCGAAGGTTCCTTCTGGCTTCTCCTTGTAATAAGTGTTTCCAAGAATCTTGAACCATCAGCAGGGGCAGCCTATTGATCATTAGTGGGCACTGGCAACTCCACTCCTAAAACTACACATACTAATGGACTTTTCTTGGAGAAGGTTAAAAACATTGAACATTTTTAAAAAGAATTTTTTGGCCGGGCGTGGTGGCTCACACCTGTAATATCGGCACTTTGGGAGGCCTAGGCGGGCGTATCATGAGGTCAGGAGATCGAGACCATCCTGGCCAGCATGGTGAAACCCCATCTCTACTAAAAATACAAAAATTAGTCAGCAGTGGTGGCACGTGCTTGTAGTGCCAGCTACTCAGGAGGCTGAGACAGGAGAATCGTTTGAACCCAGGAGGTTGAGCTTGCAGTGAGCCGAGATCGCGCCTCTGCACTCCAGCCTGGGTGACAGACTGAGACTTTTTGCTTTCATGCCACATGTTATCTCATGAAAATCCCAGATTTTGCAATACCAGAAGGTTCTTTCTTGGAATTATTTTTCTTCTCAAAGAATATCTTAAAATATCTCATAGCAGGGAAAAACAGAAAAATAAATCTGCACACTCAGCAATTAAGGTTTTCCATCCCCTATAAGAGACAGGCAGTAAATGAAAATAAAAGAGCATATAAGCTGCTTCTTCCCCAGCTCAGCTCAGATGGGAGGTGTCATGTGCGGTCATTGCAGGCGAGAACCCCTTGCTTCTGTAGGAATCATAGCTAGTGGCTGGTTTGTAAGCTGGGAACACTGCAAGGGCAGGGGCATGCCTGTCTACTGCAGCACTGTCCCCCAGAATTCTGGATGGATATGTGATCTTAACACCCTTCAATTACAGAGGGATTAGCAAGTGAAACACAGAGTTAAGAAGCACTGACAGGGCCAGGTGCGGTGGCTCACGCCTGTAATCCCAGCACTTTGGGAGGCCGAGGCGGGCGGATCACAATGTCAGGAGATCGAGACCATCCTGGCTAACACGGTGAAACCCCGTCTCTACTAAAAATACAAAAAATTAGCTGGGCATGGTGGCGGGCACCTGTGGTCCCAGCTACTCGGGAGGGTGAGGCAGAAGAATGGTGTGAACCCGGGAGGCAGAGCTTGCAGTGAGCCAAGATCACGCCACTGCACTCCAGCCTGGGTGACAGAGCAAGACTCCATCTCAAAAAAAAAACAAACAAAAAAAACACTGACACTTAGCTAATGGTAACTTGAGTATAGCACTTGGTCACTCTTTGGGGTTTTTTTTGGTTGTTGTTGTTGTTGTTGTTTCTGAGATGGAGTCTTGCTCTGTCACCCAGGCTGGAGTTCAGTGGCGCGATCTCGGCTCACTGTAACCTCTGCCTCCTGGGTTCAAGCAATTCTCCTGCCTCAGCCTCCCAAATAGCTGGGATTACAAGCATGCACCACCATGCCAGCTAATTTTTGTATTTTTAGTAGAGATGAGGTTTCACCATGTTGACAAGGCTGGTCTTGAACTCCTGACCTCATGATCTGCCTGCCTCAGCCTCCCAAAGTGCTGGGATTGCAGAAGTGAGCCACCGTGCCCGGCCAGCACTTGGTCACTCTTTAAACACCTATGCATATGCTATTAATTTTTATCCCCAATATGAGTTTGTCACGTGTGCAGGAAAGGTATCTTTATTTCAGAAGAGCTAAGTAATTTGCTTAAAGTCACACAGAAGTGAAAGCATGATTAAGTTTTCCTTTTGGACTGATCAATATTCAACATATTGCACATTCTTTTGTTTATTTTCTCTCTCTCTCTCTCTCTCTCTCTCTAGAATATAACCCCCTATCAGCAAGAACTTTATCTGTTTTATTTACAACTGTTTCCCCGGCATCTAGAATAGACCTGGTACTTGATAGCCATTGAATAAAAATGTGCATTACTTTTATTACTGTTGTTGTTATCATTGTCATTGCATCATACTTCCCAAGAAAGGCTTCTTGTGGAAAAGTCATCTGAGCTGAGATATGAAGGGTGAGGGGCAGGAACGAGGTCAAAAGTGATGGGTGGAGTTTCAGGCAGATGGAACCACAAGGGCAAAGGCCTAGAGGCAAGAAGGAGCATATAGGGAGAATGAGGTGCTAAGAAAAGTCAGTGCCGCTGAGCAGAGAGCAGGGAGCTCAGTGTCTGGAGAGGAAGCATGTACTCTATGACTATTACAGCCTTCATGGACTGTAGCAGTAGCTGCCCAGCTGGTCTAACCACTCCACATACCCTGCACTGTGACCAAAGCCAACTTTTTAAAATTTTAATCTGTTCAGATCCACCTCTTCCTTGATGTCCACTAAGGCCTTCACACCCTGCTCCAGCCCTGCCTGGCCCGGCCCTCAACAATAGCCAAGGTGATATGGTTTGGCTCTGTGTCCTCACCCAAATCTCATGTCAAACTGCAATTGCCAGTGTTAAAGGAGGAGCCTGGTGGGAGTTGATTGAATCATGGGGACAGACAGCCCCTTTGCTGTTCTTACGATAGAGTTCTCATAAGACCTGGTTGTTTAAATGTGCGTAGCACCTCCTGCTTTGTTCTCTCTCTGCTACTCCACTGTGTGAAGACATGCCTGCTTCCCCTTGGCCTTCCATCATGATTGTAAGTTTCCTGAGGCCTCCCAGAAGCAGAAGCCTGTATAGCCAGCAGAACTGTAAACCAATTAAACCTCTTTTTTAAATAAATGACCCAGTCTCAGGTATGTCTTTATAGTAGTGTGAGAACAGACTAATATATAAGGCGATCATGAAGAGCAAAACCAGGAGACTTGAACTACAGCTCTCAAAACCTGCTACACTGCAAGCATGAAGGGGATGCAATATTGACATATGAACCGATAGACAATGGACTGCCAGCATAGGATAAGATCCAGAAACAGACCACACATATGAAGCCATTTGATTTATGATAAAAGTGACGTGACAAGCATGGAAGTTAGGAGGTGAATAAACTTTTCAAGAAGCGTTGCTTGATGGATTGGCTTTCCATATAGAAAAAAATGTATCTTGACAGCTATCATGCCATACACAAAAAAAAATCAATTCCACGCACGTTTCAAATCTACACGAGAAGGGCAATATAATCACACTTTTAGAAAAAAAAGACTAGATCTTTATGAGTAGAACAGTCAAAGATTTCTTAAATAGGATAGAGAAAGCATTAACCTACAGCCAAATAATATTAAGCTATATTAAAATTAAGAATCTCTTTTCATCAAACACCTCATTAGAAGAGTGAAAAGGTGGCATGGAGACTTGAAGATATTGGCATTACATTATACCCAACAAAGGACTTGTATCAGCAATAAATAGCACCTACAAATCAGTAAGTTAAAGGGACAATTCAATGGAAAAATCACCGAAAGACTTGAATAGGTACTTCATAAATGAGGGTATTCAATTGGCACCCACATATATAAAAAGCTGTGCAGCTGTATTATCAAGAAAACAAAAAGTGAAATCACAAAGAGATACTACTATGTGCACAACAGAATGGGGAAAATAAAAAAGACTGAAATACTCAGTGTTTGGCAAGCAAACAAAGCAGCTTGGAGCTCATACCCTGCTGGTGAGGATGTACATCAGCACTGGAAGACTGATCATCAGTATTTAATAAGCTGAATACATACACTCTCATACCCTGCTGGTGAGGGTGTACATCGGCACTGGAAAACTGATCATCAGTATTTAATAAGCTGAATACATACACCTCATTACCCAGAAATCACAGTCCTCGGTACATATTCAGCAGAAATGTACACACGAGTTTACCAAAATACTTTTATTAAAATATTCATAGCAGCTCTATTCAAAATAGCCCCAAATTGGAACCTGTCCACAGGCTCAGCAACAATAGAATGGATCAATAAATTGTAGTATATTCACAGAGTATAATACCTAATACCACACAGTTACTGAATGAATAATCTACAGCTCTATGCAAGAATATCATTAAAATCTCACAAACATAATGTTGAATGAAAGAAGTCATATTAGGAGTGTCAATCAAGGAAAATGACCGAGTGAAGTCTCAATCATTTTAGAAGGTTTATTTGCCAAAGCTAAGGACATGCCAAGGAGACAGGTCTGTGCCTTTCTCTGAAGACGATTTTGAGGGCTTCAATATTTAAAGGGGAAAGGGCTGGATATTGAAAAATACACAATTTTCTTGTGAGAGGGGGATTAGGGGAAAATAGCCATTCATGCCTCTGTCTGACTCAGTGAATTTGCAGTTATACATAAGACAATACAGACAATAGGGCAGAGGGAAGAACCAGACATGCATTTGTCTCAGGTGGGCAGAGGGATGGCTTTGAGTTCTGTCCTATGTCCTCGCACCTGTGAAGACAAGCCATCAATTTACATTGCCATGGTGAACTTTAACAGAAACACTATAGGGTAAGAATCTTGGGGCCCAACAGGAATTTCCTGGTGGGTAAAATGTGAGGGAGGTATGTAGCTTTTTATCTTTGTGGCCATCTTATCTAGGAACCAAAATCAGAGGCAGGTTTGCATGACCCGGTTCCCAGCTTGACTCTTCCCTTTGACTTAGTGAGTTTGGGGTCCCAAGATCTATTTTCCTTTCACAGAAGGAAGTCAATACTGAGTGAAAAGAGAATATATCACAATTCTATTTTTACTTTAAGAAATGGCAAAACTTCATCAGTGCTGTTATGCTCTATGTGGGATTGTGATTACCCTTAACAAATAGTGACTGGTAAGAGTATGAAAACGTCTTCTGCGGGTGCTTGTTTCTTAACCTCTTTGCTGGTTACATGGTGAATTTCCATTGGTGAAAATGCATCTATTTGCCCACTTAGGATATGGGTGCTTTTCTAAATGTATATTATACTTGTGAAAATTCTCAGAATCAAAATGGAGTCACTTGTGACAAACCCTAATAAAATGGAGTTGGGAGGCCTTGAAGAGAGGGTCTTCATGCATATTTCCCTGATAGCAAGAACGATCACAGAGAATGGACAAACCACACCTTGCAGTTAAGGTCATTCTTATGAGAGCACCTTTCCATTAACAGCCAGTCCTAACTGAAACCTTTTAAGTAGCCATATATATATATATATAATACTTTAAGTTCTAAGTCAGTGTCACTTCTATGAAGACCCTCTCCTAAAAATGGCCAGTACACACATCACTGCCTGTGATAAGCCTCTGTAGACAATGAACTTTTGCTTCAAAGCAACCTGCATATACTTCCCCTCTTTGCCTTTAAGTTTCCCTAGCCTCAACTTCCCCAGATGCATCTATAGTTTGCTATAGCACATGTATTCCAAATTATAATTCCTCTGCTATTTCTCAGTAAACTAACTTCTTTACAGAACCACTCTGCCTGTTGTTATTTTAGGTTGACACACTTCAATAAAAAGCTTAAACAAGGTGTGCGGAACTGCTGTGTGCTTGAACCTTGGTGATGGTCAAAGAAATCTACCTATGTGATAAAGTTGCATGGAACTAAGTACCCACACACACAACAGAGAGCACATAAAACTGGAGAAATCTGAGGAAGTGGGTACATTGAAAATAACTTTTTTCCTCCATTCTTCATGAGTTCTTAGCCGGAACTCCCTGTAATGGAAGACAGATTAACAAGAGAAAAACAAACAAGTTTGGAACTGCCTTTGCAAAATTATGACTGAGACAATGAAGGAGATCTAACCTAACGGACTCCATCTTCCTTCTAACCTTTAAGCTGTCCTTGTTCCTTCCTGGGCTTAGGCTGAACTAACTTTGGTAGGAACTTGGTTTATAGTTTAAAACAAAGACAAAAACAGCCCTTTCCTAGAACAAACCTTCTTGCCTGGGGACTAGACTGCCTCCGTAGGAATAACAAATTAGCCACAAGATTAGAAATTAAGGTTTAGGAGTCATGCAGCTAGAGGCTACAAGATTCTGACCCTCCCTAAACTGCTCCTAAGATCAGTGCTTGAGATATTTTGCAGACCCTGCACTTGATGGATCAGCTGGCCCCACCCAGATCGATGAACTGGTTTATCCAATCTTGTGGCCCCCACCCAGGAACTGACTCAGTGCAAGGGGACAGCTTCAATTTCCCATGATTTCATCTCCTACCTAACCAATCAGCATTCCTGGCTCACTGGCTTCCCCCCACCCACCAAGTTGCCCTTAAAAATTCTGATCCCCAAATGCCCTGGGAGACTGATTTGAGTAATAATAAAACTCCAGTCTCCTGCACAGCCGCCTCTGCGTGAATTACTCTTTCTCTATTGCAATTCCCCTGTCTTGATAAATCAACTCTGTCTAGGCAGCAGGCCAGGTGAACCCACTGGGTGGTTACAAGTTTAATAACACAAATACCTCCTGTATGTGTAAGAGATACCCAGAGAGATGAGTAAATTAGAGTAGATCTCAAAGAGTTGTCTTCAGGCTTAAATGCCATTACTCGCTGAAACATAGGAGGATGTGGGCAAAGTTCTGGTTAAGGTGAGATGGCCAGGAAGAGCACCATAAACCCAGGGTAAGGTTTGTTATCAAATTTAAGTCTTCTCCATTGATTAGAGTCTCCAGTGATTTAGTCATCCTCCTCTTCCTGGTGCACAGAGGGAGACACCCTTACAAATAGAGATTTCCTTTATAGACATCAATTTCCTGACAAAAGGAACTCTGCTTTGGAAGCTTTTCCTGTGCCTGCCTTTTCCCAAAATAATCAGCTCAAAATAATCCTTATGCCAAAGAGGCATGTTTTGGGGAGATATGCCCTGAGCCCCATCATTGTCATTGTCAATTTCATGGTTGTTATGCTGTATTAAAATTATGCAAGATGCCAGATGTGGTGGCTCACACCTGTAATCCCAGCATTTTGAGAGGCTAAGGCAGGTGGATCACCTGAAGTCAGGAGTTCGAGACAGCTTGACCAACATGTTGAAACCCCGTCTCTACTAAAAATACAAAAAAAAATTAGCCAGACATGGTGGTGGGTGCCTGTAATCCCAGCTACTCCGGAGGCTGAGGCAGGATAATCCCTTGAGCCTGGGAGGTGGAGGTTGGAGTGAGCCGAGATATTGACGTTGCACTCCAGCCCGGGTGACAAAGTGAGACTCTGTCTCAAAAAAAAAAAAAAAAAAAAATAGGCAACATGTTACCATTTGGGTAACAACTGGGGTTTCTCTATTTGTTTCTTACAACAGCATGTAAACCTACAATTATCTAAAAATGAAGGTTTTTTTTAAGTGTGTGTATATGTCTAGAAAAGACCTTGAAAAGGTGTTAAGTCATGACATTGGCAGTGGATAAGTATAAGATGATGAATAGGATTAGGCAGAGAAACGAAAGGTGAGTCTTGCTCAGTGTATTTATGTATCCTTGAATCTTTTTCAATAAGAATGTATTCATATGTCATGTTGTGTATTTTAAGAAAAAAAGACAATTTCTTTACTCTCCCCACCCCCCAAAAAATTGATTTCCAACTCTCCCAGACCAACTGAGTTGTTTAGGCATAAATTAATAAAACACATTTTCACCCCAAGGTCAAACATACAGTGGCCCTTATGGGCACTGATTGGTTATGTAAAGTAGTTAAGTTGGTGATAATTACACTAGCATAGAAGCTTTAGGAAGCCTCTGGACCTGCTGCAAAAATAGCCACCAAATTCTGAAGTGGCTGAAGGTCCTTTCAAATCCCAGTCGCCTCCTGCTGCACGATCAGAGTGTCCCAGCATGATCCTATGTGCCTCAGTGCCTGAGGAATGGTAAGCAAGCCATGGGAATTCTGTATGAACCCCAGAGAGAGCACCTGCCAGGGAAACTGTGTGACTGATTAGGCCAAGGAGAATCAGAGTTCATTTTTGCATGGCCCTTTGCCCAAACCTCCCAGGCAAAAGTTTAGTGCTTACAAAATGAATATTTACTTTGAAACCATATGGAGCACCAGGTGTAAGAAAGCATGTATCTATTATTTTACCTCACTCCCTCTATGGCTCAAATATGGTCTTTATTTTTCACTGAATGATGACAGCTCTTTAGAGCAGCACTAAAGTCTCCCACTCAGGTATATCTAAAAAAAATTATTTTTCTGAATTTTTACACCTATGTTATTTGGTGCACAGATTATTTTGTGTGTTGTAGCTCAGCCATTAATGGCTTTTTAATCTATCTGTAAAGTGACTCTGTGTCCTGGTTTATGTTTTCTGCCTAAAACCCTTTGTCTCATTAATTGCATATTAATTTTGCAATGTCTGTCTTTTTTCATTATTGTTATTATCATTTTTGGTCCAGGGTTTTTAAAAGTTTAATCCTCTATTTCTCTTTGAGTGGGTTTCTTATAGAAAACTAGTTAATGATTTTTAATAGAGTACAAATTATGGAATTCAATAAGAGGATTAAAGCAATTTTACTGCCATGATATTTTGCTAGATATTTTCTAATCTTGTATATATTTTCTCATTCTGCCTTCCCCACTTTTCCTGTTTTTTGTTGTTGTTGTAAACTCTGTGCTTTATTTTTATTTACTTCTTTAAGAACTTGGAATTAAAAAATCTTATTTTAGTTTTACCAGTATTTATAGCTTTTACAAAAAAAAAAATCGAAGCTGTGTTTACAAATGTTTATGGTGAAATAACAGCCAAATATATTTTTCTTTTTTATGGAAGATGAGAATTTTAAAGCTTCAACTTATTACTCCAACATCATCTGATCTTCTATAATTTTATCTGAGATTTTAACTGCACCTTATCATTATGATTTAAGTATGATTTGAAATTCATGTGAAAAATTTAAAGGAATTATTATTTTCTGTTTATTATCTGATATTAACCCTCATCACCTATCCAACATTCTTTAACAAAGCTTCCTCTTTCTTTAATGTGATTCTGTGTCTGGAATCTTAAAAACACTTACAAGTTATTATTTTAGAAAGTGCAATATGATATTGTATTACAAGAGAGGTTTGCATTAAAAATGCTTTTCGGCCGGGTGCGGTGGCTCACGCCTGTAATCACAGCACTTTGGGAGGCCGAGGCAGGCAGACCACGAGGTCAAGAGTTTGAGACCAGCCTAACCCATGGTGAAACCCTGTCTCTCCTAAAAATACAAAAAATTAGCCAGGCGTGGTGGTGGGTGTCTGTAATCCCAGCTACTTGGGAGGCTGAGGCAGGAGAGTTGCTTGAACCTGACAGGTGGAGGTTGCAGTGAGCTGAGATGGCGTCATTGCACAACCAGCCTAGGTGACAGTGCAAGACTCCATCTCAAAAAATGATGAGTTCATGTCCTTTGTAGGGACATGGATGAAGCTGGAAACCATCATTCTCAGCAAACTATCGCAAGGACAAAAAACCAAACACCTCATGTTCTCACTCATAGGTGGGAATTGAACAATGAGAACACATGGACACAGGAAGGGGAACATCACACACCGGGGACTGTTGTGGGGTGGGGGAGGGGGGAGGGATAGCATTAGGAGATATACCTAATGCTAAATGACGAGTTAATGGGTGCAGCACACCAACATGGCACATGTATACATATGTAACAAACCTGCACATTGTGCATATGTACCCTAAAACTTAAAGTATAATAATAATAAAATTTTAAAAAAAGACTCCGTCTCAAAAAAAATGCTTTTCAGACTCCTGCTTTTAGGATTTGTAATATAAATTATATTTATAATAGCAATTATGAATTTTAAAAATTCATAATTTTTATAAAAATTATTAAAGGTTATATAGTATTGCTTTTGTTTTTCAAGACCAGTTAATTTTCTTCAGGTTGAAATTGCAAAGGATTCTGTGGTTAATCTGATTTTTATTTATTCACACATTACACATTTGGGTTTTTTCCCATAAACACCTGTAAAATTCTGTTCTAGCATTTGATTTTTTAAAAATGTAGTCAGATAAGTGTAGATGTTGCCGCCTTTCAGTTAACTTTGTTGAGTTTGATTGGCAATACTGCTTTTCGCATTCAAGTCTTACGAGATCTGAAAAGCTGTTTTTTAAAAATTCTTTTCTCTATTCAATTACTGCTTCTGCTTCATTTGTCTTCTTTCCTCTTTGGGAACATTGTTAGGCTTTCTGTTAAAATTTTTCCATGTATTATCTTATCTATCATCTTTTTACTTCTTTATCCTTTCTCCTGTGTTTTGAGGCTGTTTCTCAAGTTTTTTCTCCACAAGAACAAATTTGATTTTCCGTAGGGAACCAATCTCTGCTCATTGCCTTGAATGTAAGTTTTTATTGAGCTTTTATGCTTTTGATTGACATGCAGGCCTTTTGCTTATCTTTTTATAGGCATCATCCTATATAATAAATAGAAAAGTAAAATTTTCTTAAAATTTCTTTTTTTAATTAATGAAATAAATTGTATTCAAAGGATGTCCTTTCTTTGAGAGTTTAATACCTGCTACATAATCACTATGAGTATATTAGTCTGTTCTCACACTGCTATAAAGAAATACCTGAGACTGGATAATTTATAAAGAAAAGAGGTGTAATTGGCTCACAGTTCCACAGGCTATACAGGAAGCATGACGCTAACATCTGCCTGGCTTCTGGGAGGGCCTCAGGAAACTTACAATCATGGTGGAAGGCAAAGTGGGAGCTGGCCCATCTTACATGGCCAGAGCAGGAGGGAGAGAGGATGGGGAGGTGCCACACACTTAAACAGCCAGATCTCAGAAAAACTCTCTCAGGAGAACAGCACCAAAGGGACGGTGCTAAACCATGTTTGAAGGATCCACCCCCATGATTCAAGCACCTTCCACCAGACCCCACCTCCATCATGAGTTGAACGTGAGATTTGGGTGGGGACACGGATCAAAACCATATCAATGAGTCAGCTTTTATAGCAGGTCCCTGATGTAAATCACTCCCCCTATTAATACCCAGAGGCACTCCTTATAGTGGCATGACCAGACATCTCCACTCTGTTGTCATTACTGTTAGCATAAGTGATACAGTAATTGCAGAGTTCTCAGTTTTGTGTCTTAAAATTAATCTTAAAGTAGAGGTTTCACAGATTGTATTTCTGCTTCTCTAACTATTTTTATTCCCATTTGTGTCTGCATAGATGAAGAGAATACTGAGATGTAGACTGTGAAATACAAATGAACTCAGCAATATGGTTTTTGTGGGTTTTTTCCTGCACCATCACAACATGAGGAGGTTGACACGTTATTTGGTTCTTCCTGTTCTTTCTTCTTTTTCTCAGAAGTTATTTTTCTTGGTTTTCAGGCACTATAAGACATCTCTCTCCCCAACGGCTGCACTGAAGGTGAAAATCCTTTTGCCTATATCTCAGGGAAATGAAGATTTATGTTCACACACACACTCAGACCTGTACGCTAATGTTCATAGCAACTTTATTAGTAATAGTTGCTGGAAACAACTGATGTCCTTCGATGCGTGAATGGCTAAACACACTCAGTGCCTCCATCATGGAATACTACTCAGCAATGAAAAAGAAGGTACCACAGTTACCCATAAAGCCTGCACGAATCTCCAGAGAACTATACTGAGTGAGAAAAGCCACATGTAAAAAGTTGTACTATATGGTTCCCTTTATACAACATTCCTAGAGTGATGAAATGATAAAAATAAAACAGAGTAGTGCTTGCCAGGGGTTAGGAATTAGGTGGGAGAGGGAAGGATCGGACGAGGCTCTAAAAAGACAACAGGAGGGTTCTTTGTGGTGACCAAATGTTCTGGATCATGACATAGAATTGTTAATATCCTGATCAAAATATGATAGTAGAGGCCAGGCACAGTGGCTCATGCTTGTAATCCCAGCACTTTGGGAGGCTGAGGCGGGCAGATCATGAGGTCAGGAGTTTGAGACTAGCCTGGCCAATATGGCAAAACCCTGTCTCTACTAAAAATGCAAAAATTAGCCAGCCATGGTGGCACGTTCCTGTAATCCCAGCTACTCAAGAGGCTGAGGCAGGAGAATTGTTTGAACCCGGGAGGCGGTGGTTGCAGTGAGCCAAAATCATGCCAATGCACTCCAGCCTGGGCAACAGAGAGAGACTCTGTCTCAGAAAAAAAAAGAAAAAAAAATCATAGTAGAGCTTTGAGGCATGTTACCACAGTAGGATATTTCTTTCAACTGCATGTAAATCCACAATCATCCCGAGATAAAAAGCTTAATAATAACAATAATAATGATGTTAATAAAACCTTTGCCTGATACCTTTCAGAGATTCAGCTTCCTGGTGCTCATCATCATTTTTCTTGCCATTACCATTACATTACATATGCAGCGAGTCAAAACTGAAGCCAACGTAATCCAGAGTGGATCTGATCTGCTGGGATCCATGCCGCCTTCCCTTGGCACTTACCATGCATTTTTTCATGCAAGATAGCATTGTAGGAGACCTGTAAGAGACTAAGTGTGCTATAGCACAGCTTACTCTCTCAAGCAGCTGATGCTATCAACAGATCATACAATAACTACATGAATGATTCCCATATAAGTATGACCTTGGTTGAGTGAAATGTGTCCTGTTCCCCAGGAATAGACACCGCACAGCTGAAAACAGGACTTTCCAAAGAGTCCGCATCCTAAAGTGGGCTGCTGACACTTGGAGCCTGACAACCAAACTTCTAGAGAAGTCCAACGCAATCAACCACAATAAGCTGACTGGTAAGTGAGGAGGAGGATGGGCCTCCTGGGGAGTTGGTTCTTGATGGATGGCTGCTGCTCCCACGCTTTCTCCTGATGGAGGTGAGAGCTGGGCTGCTATCCCCCTCCCTGAAGACTGGAGAAGTAAAGGGCTGGGAGCCTCATGTGTGCCTCTGCTGCAGCTTAGGACGTAGAACAATTGCCAGAGAAATCTATTCCAGCAGGGCAAGGAGACACTTAAGAGAGTGTGCCTGAGAGAGAAATGGGGAGGGACCCCAAGGGCTCCTTTCTTCTCTCTCTTGCCCCAAAAAAGAGGTGCCTGCAATAGGCCAAGGATGCAAGAATTTAAGGAGAAGTAGCACTGTGACTCACCTGGACCACTGCTGTTCTCGCTCAGAAACGAAGAGAGAGAGTTTCTACAGGGGTGAAAACCAAGGGCAGATTTCAAAGAGTTAAGAATAGGAGACCAAGAAGAGGAATGCCAACTTTTCTTTGCAGAAGTCCTTTTTTTTAGTGAAAGAAAACAGGAAGATTGAGGAATTTGTTAAGAGGAAAGGATTAAAAATGTCTTTAAGACTGGAAGGAATTAAGGAGACTGATTCTGCAGCTGGGAGAGAGAGAGCAGAGGATGCAGCCAGGCCCTGCAGGAGGGCTGGAGTGAAGGGCAGAGGTGGAAGGATTAGCAGTGGAAATGAGGGCACTATCATGATTCAGATAAAGCCCCTGGATTTGTGCAGTGCACAACCTGGACACTAACTTTCAGGGTCCCTGCAGCTTCCTCTGAATCAGAGGACGAGACAGAGAATGTCAAAGGCAGGAAAGAGTGAAAAAGCGGCAGCCACAATGGGCAGCTCATGGGCTTTGGAGCCACACCTGTGTGTGTCTAAGTTCTGCCACTGGACACTTTGTCCTTGAGCAACTTATTTCACCTTTCTGGGCCTCAGTTTGCTCATTTGCAGAATGGGTATAATAATCCTTACATCACAGGGTCAGCAGAGGATGCCAGTGAGATCACGAGATGACACGTAAAGAATGCCTGGTACCAAGGCACTTAGGACATCGTGGTTCTCTGCCTCCTCCTAGGGTGTTGGCTTCTGGGGCCTTGTCCCCCTCAGTGGAGTGGAGGGTGAAGCATCTGGCCACCTGCGGAGCCGAGGGAACCTCCAATACCTGTGCAAATGCAGGCTTCCAATCCCTGAGTGTTATTGATGATCTGGAGTCCATTGGCTGCGCAATAGACTGCTTCAAGGCTGCGCGAGTCCATTCCATTTTGTTCAATACTTCGAGTTTCTCTTGTCCTAGCTGCCATATAAGTGTTGCCATACTTAAAAGGAACTCTGGAAAAGTAAGGGAAAGAGGGAAAGAAAGACTCAGGAAAATCTGTTTAAAACTGTATCCAGGTCACACCTATCTGCTGCTTGCTCCTTCTTCCCAGTGTCTGGCTGTGGGGCCCTGGCTGGGGGCTGGGGGCTGGGAGCAGAGCTCTGGACAGGTGGCCTGTCCTTGGGATGCCAGGGAGTTCTCATGCTCCTCCTTAATGGTGGCTTTTTAGAGGAGACTACAGGGAAGAACTAGTGCCCCATATTCCTAAATCCTGAATATCAAGCCTAATTGCTGGGGTTTAGGTCTCAGTCGAGGATCTCCTTGGCGCCTGGAGATTCAGACCCAAGTCATTCTCCATACCTAGGATTCAAAGAACCAGACTGCTGTGGAGGACACACACACACACACACACACACACACACACACACACACACAATCTCCTCCTTGTATTCTAATCTGGATAAAGATGAAAAAAGAAAGAAAAAAGAAAAGAAAAGAAAAGAAAGAAAGAAAAGAAACAAGACTGGAGCTCAGTCAAAGTTGGTTTGCCCAAAGGTGAGGGAGAAGCCTGGGTGATTTTTTTTTTCCCATAATTTCTGTTCTTATTCTGCCTCATCATCTGCCTGCAGTCACCTGTGCTGCTCTATTGATTTTTCTGTCCAGACTGCCTTACAGGATAAAACTTGTACTTTTATTCCATTCTGCAGGAGCTGGAGGAGTTGCAGGGGCATGAGGCTCACCTCATCTTTGTTCCCCAAGCTCTCTCTCCCACCTTCTGCTTTCCCTTGCTTATTTTGATCCAAAATGTGATTTTCAGGTTGGGTGCAGTGGCACACACTTGTAATCCCAGCACTTTGGGAGACCAGGGCCGGTGGATCACTTGAGCGGAGTTCAAGACCAGACTGGACAACATGGTGAAACCCTGTGTCTACTAAAAATATAAAAATTAGCCAGGTGTGGTGGTGAACACCTGTGGTCCCAGCTACCTGGGAAGCTGAGGCAGGAGGATCTCTTGAGCCTGGTAGGCAGAGGTTGCAGTGAGCTTAGATTGTGCCACTGCACTCCAGCGTGGGTAACAGAGTGAGACCCTGTCTCAAAAAAAAAAAAAAAAAAAAAGAAAAGAAAAAGATAAAAAGAAAAAACAAAATGTGATTTTCCCTCTTTTCTGCTTTTTCTTTTCCCCAACCCCCAATTTGGTTTTCCCGTTAAATATAGTGAAGGCTGAAGGAAGAAAACAGAGGAAGAAGCCGCATTAATGGTAAGCACGACAGGCATCGAGGAGGCTGGATTGGATGTAACTGATTTTCTTCCTGGAGCAAATGGACGTCACAGGGACACAAAGGAAGGATCTTTGGAAAGACCACAAAGCCCTTCCACAGGTGCTTCTGTGGCTTCTTAACCCCAGGTGTGCCCAGATCCTGACCTGGAAACTCTTTTTACTGCTCAGATCTGTGGGCCTGGGGCTGGTGTTTCTTGATGCTGAAGCTGAGTATGTCTTTCCTAATGGCATAAAACACCTATCTTGGTTTACTTGGCTTTAATGGACAAGACCAGCCGATGCAGAGGGAGCAAGAGGTGGTTGGTGAGCAACCCTTGAGGCCTGAAGTGTGTGTCCAGAATCACTAAGGATTCCTGTGCCTGAAGGGCCAGCTGTCTCTGCCCCACCCTGTTTAGGGAACCCAGGCTGCAGGGAAGAGGTCAGGAACTTGAAGCAGTTGCCATATTGGTGCAGGGCTGCATGGGACTGAGTCCTCCCACCAATGCAGCAACAGTTTTTGTTCATTTCTTGACTCTTCTAGTTCATTTCCAAAATTTTTCTGTCTGGGATGCTGGTAATAAAAGTGCGTGTAAGCTCCTAGAATCATGGGCTCCAAGCATTGCTTTTGGTGATCAAATGGACTGACCCATCAGCTGCAGAAACTGCGTTCCTTTGTGTTTGTTTAGTCTCTTAGCCACACGAGCGCCCAGCCTGGAGTCTGGAGGTGAGCTCTCATTCCACCTCTTGAGCTAAGCAGGTGAGAGGTCCTGGAAAAATCACCTGGCAGGAGTCCATGGAAAGTTCGGTCTTGCCTCCTTTATTAGCTTGTTTGAAGGATCCAATAACGGGAATCTGCTTCAAAATACAAGACTGTTCTACACATGGGACAGATTTTTACCTTGATCATAATCCTTGATTCTTCAGGGCTCACCAGCATCAGAAATATGGGAAAGAAAACAATTTAAAGCCTGAATTTTAAAATGATAATTAAAATTAGACCTGTGCTCCCCAGACAGTAATATTAATGGATTCAGAGGGGTTAATTGAGGATCTAGGATCTTTAGCCACCAGGACTTTGTCCAGTGGCTGAAGGCATCATGTCAATAGTTCAACCTTCCTGAGGCTGCCATACTGTGAGGATGAGCAAACTGTACCCTTTGGAGAGGTTCATGAAGAAGTTGGAAGACCACAGAGGGAGAGAGAACCGCCAAGCTCACCCTCAGCTGTGGCAGCCGCCACTGTTCCTTCTCCATCTACCATCCACAGTCCATGAGTGATGATAAGCCAGAACCCCCTAGCTGAGCCCTTCCCAAATCCCAATCCATAGGAGCTGTGAGGGGTGTTAACATGATTCTTGCTCCTCCAGGTGTTTTGCTATGAATCACTAGCTAAGCAAGATAACCTTCTCCTAAGCACACATTTCCAGTGGAAGCTGTTCATCTTCCCATAAACTGTAAGACCAAGACAACAGATCAGTTAAATTCTGGTTTCCCTTATTTCAGTTGGGGCTTTGGCTGTAAGTGCTAAAAATATGGGACAAAGAAAATTGAAGTAAGCAGAAAAGTGTTAGCTCCAGTTGCTGGGGATAATCCTGCCACCTCATAGAGCTGAAAGCAAAACTGTGACAACCAGATCCTTGGGGGTGGGCTAGAGTGCTCAGCACCATCAGGACTCTCTTTCTTTCTGATTTCTGACGTCTACTTGGCTTCACTTTGCAGGTAGGTGCTCTCTACCTGGTTACAAGGACGTCTGCCAGCATCCATTCTGCTTTCTCTCAGCTTAGCAATCCCAGCGGACGAGGAAGCTGCTTGTTGACAACATCTGAGGTTTAGCCTTCACCACCTTTTGACCAGGAGATCTAGGAACTACAAAGACATCCAAAATGGGTGGAGAAGGATGACAGGATAACAGCAAAACACACTCCCATTTAGAAAGGGAAGCATGGGAGACACAGGCATCACTGATTTCTGAATTCCAACTCTGGGTCAAGCAGACCATGTGAGGCCCCCTACTCTTCAGAGCTCTTGGGGGTCAGGAATGATTCTTGATTAGGTTTGGATGCTGCCCTCTGAGGGGGCTGCCTTGCCCACTGTTCCTTGACTCTGCCCTCCAGGAGTCCTTTCCTTTTCCATCATCCTCCTTGCAGGCATCTGAAGTGAGGTGATCCCACTTGGAGGCTCCGGGGTCCTCAGCACACTTTCTGCTTGAGGCGAGTATGGAGTTCAAGGGTTTGGGAATAGATGCACCTTGTTAGTATGGGCCTGTGGTTGCCTTCATGCACAACTTTCTTAACAGCCTGAAGCTTTTTTTTTTTTTTTTTTTTGAGACAGAGTCTTGCTGTGTCACCCAGGCTGGAGTTCAATGGTGTGATTGCAGCTCACTGCAACCTCTGCCTCCCAGGTTCAAGTGATTCTCCCACCTCAGCCTCCAAAGCAGCTGGAACTAGAGGCATGCGCCACAACACCCGGCTAATTTTTTGGTTTGTTTATTTGTTTTGAGACGGAGTCTTGCACTGTTGCCCGGGCTGGAGTGCAGTAGTGCAATCTTGGCTCACTGCAACCTCCGTCTCCCAGGGTCAAGCGATTCTCCTGCCTCAGCCTCCCAAGTAGCTGGGATTACAGGTGCCCGCCACCATGCCCAGCTAATTTTTTGTATTTTTAGTAGAGATGGGGTTTCACTATGTTGGCCAGGCTGGTCTGAAACTCCTGACTATCATGATCTGCCCGCCTCAGCCTCCCAAAGTGCTGGGATTACAGGCGTGAGTCACAGCGCCCAGTGTAATTTTTGTATTTGTAGTAGAGACAGGGTTTCGCCACGTTGGCCAGGCTGGTCTCGAACTCCTGACCTCAAGTGATCCACCCCTTCGGCCTCCCCAGGTGTTGGGATTACAGGCGTTAGCCACCACACCCAGCCTGAAGGCTTCTTATCTATTTGATTCCAACTGGTCTCTGCGAGCCTGTCCTCACATTTGCAGTTCTGTTCCCACACCCTTCTCAGATGGGTTCTCTTTCAGGCTTTCTCACACCCGTATCTACCTCTCCTAAGTGAAGGGGCTACATTCGCATTGTTGGGAAACCCACACGCTTAGGCTCTCTTCTCGGAGGCTTTCTTCAGATTCGTCTGGATTTTTACCCAACTGGAAGGATTTGCTGGGTGCTGTTCCTCCAGGTTCTTCTTGATCATATTTTGTGTTTCTGCTGAAGAGGCATCTGGCTGATCCAACCCAGCAAGACCTTGAACTTTTGAGTTCTCCCTATTCTCTTGCATTTGTGTTTGAAAACTAGCCAGTTCCTCCGTGAGCTGTTCTCTCTTGTAACATACGGTCAAATGCAGGTCATTTCTAGCGTTCTGTTTTCCATGCTTTCCCCAACAACAACTACAAACTTATTAGGTGCCCATCTGCCTCTTCAACCATGATGGCAGCCTCCAGGGTCTGTCTCCTTGATGCCCACTGCTGATCCAACACAAATGCCAGGTCCTTCAGGGTTTTTGTTTACAGTAGCACCCATTTCTAGTACTGATATACATAGTGGTCAAGATAAGTTAGATTATGGTGTGGTGATAACCCCAAATTTCAGTGCTTCTCAGAACTAAAGCTGCCTCCTCAGGCATGGGCCTCCCTGGTGCCCACTGCAGGGAAAAAGGGAGGATGCAGACCTACTCATGGGTATCTCCTGCTTCTGCCTGCGAGTTACTTAGACCTAGAACAGCATCTCCCACACAGAAGACATTCAGTGTACTTTATGGATTGAATGCATGATTTTTAGCTTTATAATTAACGTTAATGTTTAATAAGAAACACACACACTGATAGGATTTGGCTGTGTCCCCACCCAAATCTCACCTTGAATTATAATGATCCCCACATGGCAAGGGTGGGGCCAGATGGAGATAATTGAATCAAGGGAGTGGTTTCCCCCATATTGCTCTCACGGTAGTGAATAAGTCTCGTGAGATCTGATGGTTTTATAAATGGGAGTTCCCCTGCAGAAGCTGTCTTGCCTGCTGCTGTGTAAGACTTGCCTTGTTCTTCCTTCTCCTTCCACCATGATTGTGAGGCCTCCTCAGCGATGTGCAACTGTGAGTTAATTAAACCTCTTTACCTTGTAATATTACAAGGTTCATTAAAGCTTTTTACCTTGTAAAAAATATACCTTGTATAATTTCTTTTTCAGAAATGTCTGGATTATTCTACAAGTATTTTCCTTTTTCTTTTTTTTTTTTTTCTTTTTGAGAGAGAGTTTTGCTCTTGTTTCCCAGGCTATAGTGCAGTGGCACAACCTTGGCTCACTGCAACCTCCACCTCCTGGGTTCAAGTGATTCTCCTGCCTTAGCCTCCCAAGTAGCTGGGATTACAGGCTTGCACCACCACGCCTGGCTAATTTTGTATTTTTAGTAGAGGTAGAGTTTCTCCATGTTGGTCAGGCTGGTCTCGAACTCCCAACCTCAGGTGATCCACCCACCTCGGCCTCCCAAAGTGCTGGGATTACAGACGTAAGCCACCTCACCCGGCCTCTACAAGTATTTTTCTTACAAATAAAACCTAGAATTATTTGGTCAAGTTTTAAAAAATCCCATTGGGATACTGATTGGATTATATCTAATATACAGATGAGTGTAACTGTTATTAATTTTTTTTTTTGATAGAGTTTCTCTCTCGTTGCCCAAGCTGGAGTGTAGTGGCGCGATCTTGGCTCACTGCAACCTCTGCCTCCCAAATAATTCTCCTGCCTCAGCTTTCCAAGCAGCTGGGATTTCAGGCACCCGCCACCACACCTGGCTAATGTTTTGTATTTTTGGTAGAGACAGGGTTTCATAATGTTGGCCAGGCTGGCCTCAAACTCCTGACCTCAGATGATCTACCTGCCTCGGCCTCCCAAAGTGCTGGGATTACAGGCATGAGCCACCATGCCTGGCCTGACATTTTTTTACCACGTTAGTTTCCAAATCTGTATCTACTTTAATTGTTTCTCTTTTAATATCCATCAGCAGAGTTTATACATAGTTTTCTTCATGTAAGTCATGTTCATTTCTTATTTATCTTATTTCTAACTATTCTGCTTCTGTCGCTACTGTGAATAGAATTATCTTCTTAATATTTTCTGCCTGGAGTTTGAGCTCAGTAATAAGCTATTGACTTTAGTGCTTAGGAGCATTATTTTAAATGAGCACACACAGGTGCCAAAATCACAGCACATCTGAATTCTTATCTTCCCTGCCCTCTAATATCCATTTAGTGAGGAAAGCTTTGCCTCTGCCTCTGAGTGAAAGTCTGTGTATTACAGGCTCATTCCCCCATAAAGACAATCCCATGACCACCTTCCATCACTGCTGCTGTTTGAATGTGTCCCCCAAAGTTCGTGTGTTGGCAACTGAATCTCCAAAGCAACAGTGTTGAGAGGTGGGACCTTTAAGAGGTGATGAGGTCAGGCTGAGCACGGTGGCTCATGCCTGTAATCCCAGCACTTTGGGAGGCCGAGGCGGGCAGATCACGAGGTCAGGAGTTCAAGTTGAGACCAGCCTGGCCAACATGGTGAAACTCCGTCTGTACTAAAAATACAAAAATTAGCCAGGCGTGGTGGTGCATGCCTGTAGTCCCAGCTACTCAGGAGGCTGAGGAATGAGAATTACTTGAACCTGGAGGTGGAGGTTGCAGTGAGCCGAGATAATGCCACTGCACTACAGCCTGAATGGCAGAGCAAGATTCCATCTAAAAAAAAATTTAAATATGAAATCTCAATATTAGCAATCATTCTATTGATTGAAAAAGCACACTATATACAGTTTTGTGCATAGGGATGTTTATTGCAGCATTGATTTCGAGAGAAAACAAATGGAAAGAATCTAAATGCCTGTGAGTAATGAAATGGCTAAATATAGCATATTTGACCATGGATTATGAGACAACTATTGTCAAAGATGAACTCAATTCTCTATGTTTATAGCTGGAAAAGCATGCAAATATATTATGAAATAAAACAAGTAATTTTCCTGTAAAGAAAAAAAAAAAGCAAGAGGAAAAGGGAAAAATGGTGGTAGGCTGACCTACATATGTTCATCCATCCACATCTGTATTTAAGCAAAGAGCATTTACATATGCATAATTTTTGCCCACAAGGATTAGCAGAGTAGTTAAGATCCTGGGCTCTGCAGCTGGTCCTTTGTGTTGGAATTCTGACAGTGGCACTCATTCATTGCAGAACCTTAGGCAGCTTTCAACTTCTCTGTGCCTCAGTTTTCTCACTTGTGAAACAAGAATAAGGATAGTGCTGACCTCAGTGCAGTATTTTGAGGATTAAATGAGCTATGTTCCCAGCACCTTGTAAGTGCTGTATGAATGGTTGTACTTATTATTAGTTATTAATTAAATATTCAAGTTATTTATTATTTCAGGAATTACTATTATTTAAGTATTATTTTAATAGCTTGATGAGAGAGGGGGGTAGCTGGCTATTAACTATTTTTTAAATATATTACTACGGTTTTCAAACTTTTTCAATGAATACAATTTACTTTTGTAACTGAAAAAAACAATAAAATGTGGAGAAGAGACCACCAACAGTAGCAAGCATGAGAACGCTTCTGGGAAAAGCTGAGTTCCTAGGCAGATGGATAAATCTGTGGCAGCTTTTGATGTTTCTCAAAACAGAGCATTAAAATGAGTCACAGCCTCTCGCATAGCTTTTTATCTTTCCTAAATTGGAATCCTTATCATTCTTACAAAGAATTACCAGCAATAACATGCTCATTTCCTGGCATAATAATTAGAAACCCAAATAAATGAGTATTTTTATTTCCCAAACGCTTGGGCCTGGTATGTGAGCCCTGAGCCACAATTCTTGACTCCAGGGTGACGTGGCCACTGGGGTGGCAGTCAGAGTCAGACCACCCTGACACGACCTCATCTGTGTTATTGGTGATTCACTGCACCTGACAAAACCTCGTCTTGGGCACTCATTCCCTCCTCACAGGAACTGCTGTGAGGATGTAATGACAAGATACATGTGCAACTACTCTTTGCAGGTTGCTTGGCACAGAGAACTCACACAAATACGATAAAGACGATAATGGTGGTGGCTGATTTGCAGGATTGAATGGCATGTCAAAAATGGTAGATGTGGCTAAATAAATAATTGAAAACTCTCATAATTCAAAAACTTCATATAAGAGGAAAAGACAAATGAAACATTTTAAAAGACCTTTAACAAACCACTTTTACATGCCAATACCAGTAGATAGTATGCAAAATAACACTAATAGAAGAAACATACAGTTGGTTGATTAAAGCAGTAGAGAAATGCTTCATCCCCACTCTCCAAACATCCTTATTGGTAAATTTTTCCAAACCTACCACCTCTTTGCAGCCCATTCCTTAGCTATCCCCTAAGAGAAGTAGATAATTCTGGCCAGTCCATTTCAGAAAAGTAAACTCTGGGTTCTCAGCTCACCTGTCTCCTTTTCTGTTTTGGGAACCACATGCCTGCAGGAGCGATCTGCCTCTGCTCCTTTATGCTGAGTCTCCCAGGCAGTTCCCACACCAAGGAAGGCCGAGCCAGCTCTCTGTCCAGCTGTCAGTCCAGCGAAGTCAGCCTGGGATGGAGAGAGGGGGTGTTGCTGAATTCATAACTCATCTAGCAGGCCCAGCTGGCAACCACAGGAGGCTGCAGCCTCCACCTTTGTTTTATCAAGAATTGAGGTAGTATTTTAGCCCCTTCTGTCCCTCTTTGGCCTTATTTCTGAAATTGCTGGTTCTGTGGGTAGGGAAAGTAACTGCTGTTCATTGGTTTCCTTCAGAGACTTCAGCCACATCTGCAGAAGATACTCAACTGGACTGACAAATAAGTGCACATTAAAGCAAAAGTAAGGCCCAGGCGCAGGGGCTGACACCTGTAATACTAGCACTTTGGGAGGCTGAGGTGGTTGGATCTTCTGAGGTCAGGAGTTCCAGACCAGCCTGGCCAACATGGCAAAAGCCCATCTCTACTAAAAATAATTTTTAAAAAAGTTAGCCAGGTATGGTGGTGCATGCTTGTAATCCCAGCTACTCAGGAGGCTGAGGCAAGAGAATCACTTGAATCCAGGACATGGAGGTTGCAGTGAGCAGAGATCGTGCCACTGCACTCCAGCCTGGGCAACAAGAGCAAGATTCTGTCTCAAAGAAAAAAAAGTGAGAGGGTGTGCCCACCTTCCCTGCTGTTCAGGGCAGAACAGGAACAATGGATACATTCACACCTGTCCATGGGGAAACCGCTGCTGCTCATCTGGGAGGCAGTGGGGCCATGACCATAGTGAGCTTTAAAACTGTTTGGATCCTTTGACCTCATGATTTCACTTCCAGGACTCCACCCCAGCAATCAAGATTCACAAACCACCTTTTCCTTATAGCATGGTTCATAATAGTAAGATTAAAGATAATAGAAATGGCCAATAAAAGGAGAATGACTATATAAATTATAGGCCAGCCACAGAATGAAATGTGATAAGGCTATGCAAAAGAGGGCTTATAGAACATTTCATAATGCTTCCATAGGTAATGCTATTCAACAACATCGAATATAGCATGATTAGTGAAGTACATATCCAATGGTGCACTTATGATTTGAAAGGAGATGCATGCAAACGCTAATGGAATTTATATCATTTATATCTTGAGAGCTGGATTGAGAGTGATTTTTATTTTGCTTCTGTATTTTTTTTTAACATTTTCCACATTACCTGCAAAGAGAACATCCTACTTGTTTGTTGTCTTTTTTTTTTTTTTTTGAGATGGAGTCTCACTCTGTCACCCAGGCTGGAGTGCAATGGCATCATCTTGGCTCACTGCAACCTCTGCCTCCTGGCTTCAAGTGATTCTCCTGCCTCAGCCTCCTGAGTAGCTGGGATTATAGGCGCCTGCCACCAAGACTGGCTAATTTTTGTATTTTTAGTAGAGATGGGGTTTCGCCATGTTGGCCAGACTGGTCTCGAACTCTTGACCTCAGGTGATCCACCTGCCTTGGCCTCCCAAAGTGCTGGGATTACAGGCGTGAGCCACTGCGCCCAGCCCATGCTGCTTTTTAAGAAAGAAAAATCATAAAACACTTTACAATTAACACCATTTGAAATAAGGCCTGTAGAAACACAGAAGATAGAGTTGTGGGCCTAGGCTTATTCCTTGGCCTGCCGGGCAGGGAAGGACATCTGAACACTAAAAGGTTCACCTATAAGAAAGAGGAAAAGTGTCCCAGCAGGAGAAGCGGCCTGTGGGGAACACATAGAGATGCGGTGTGAGAGGCAGCTGCCTGGGAGAATTGTTCTCCCATCCCTGTTGCGGCAAAATGTTGCTTACAGGCTCAGACACGTGATGCTCTCTCCACGGTCAGGATCTACCTACCAGAAGCTCCTGTTTCACCTGTGCCCTAATTACAACCCCCCCCCCCCCACCTTCTCCACCATCACCTGAGTCAAGTGCCTACACCTCTCTGTTCCCTACGTTAGGGCCCACGACCAGCTGAGCCTAACATCAAAAGTTCCCTCTGTGACCAGAAGAGGGCGCGGTGGTGCAGGATGGGCGTCCCAGGAAGGCCAGGACTTAGGTTCAAATTCCCATTTTGTCCATTCCTGTAACCTGTGAAGTTCACGTGGGTAACATGCGTGTGACAACACCTCATCACGGGGTTCTTGCGAAATCAAATACAACAGTGACATACAAATGGCTTGCAAGCTGAAGTCCTGTGACTCTGAGGGATTACCAACTTCTGTCAATACTTTATTCAGTGTTGAACCCCCAGGTGATGCGTGGCTCACTTTACCTGAACCTTCACCTCCCAGAGAGGTCTTGGCATCTGCCTGCTTGTAGGGACTGTGGTCCCTGTCCATGTCCTGCTCCTGCCCTTTGAGTTCCAGGGTCTGTCTGCTGTAAAAGCCTGCTGGACTCTGCTCCTGACTCAGTTTGACCAGCTGGCTGGGCTCTGGTGTGGCCCACAGCCTAGGAGGAAGGATGTTGTGTCCCCGCCAGGTGCTCATGGGCTCAGTGAGCAGCACTTTGAACTCTAGGCGCAGTAACAAGGGCCTCCCTCATGACCCCTCATGACCAAATGAACCCTCGACTCTGGGGAGTGGTCCTCATCTTGCCACTCTATGCCTTTATACCCAGACCCAAATTTCCTCCAGGGCAGTGGTCTGTTCTTACCTGCCTTTCCAAATGCCAGTCTTCCACCCTAAATTCCAGTGTTCATGGATGGGGACCCATCACTGCTGTCCAGGTTCCGAGTCACCCTCCTGCCTCCATTTTCACCACATACCTAGCCCAGCCCAAGAGATGGGACCTCTCTGATGGGAGCTCTCAGGCCTTTGCCTTGATCTGACTCAGAGCCTCCCCGGACAGTGGTGCAGTGTGTGCACTGCACACCCCCAGGCAGTGTTGCTCATACTTCAGTCTATAAAAAGCAAGGCAAGGCCTGAACAGCTGCAAACAGCAGCCCTGCTAGGGCATAGCTTTCCAGCTGTGATCCAGGCATGTGGCCCTGGCTGCTTCATGAAAGGCCCTGGATCTGAGCCCTGGCCTGGCCTCTTCCAGATGTAAGATGGGGAAGAGCTCAGAATCTCTCTGAACCTCCATTTCCTTAACTGTAAAGTGAGGGGCTGGATTGCTTGATTTCTAAGCTCAATTATCTAGACTTGCCAAACTGTACTATCTACCTGATTCTAGAATCTCTCAAACCTGCCCTAATCTGCCTGTACCAATGGGCTCTGGAGAATGTCCTGATGTCACCAGATTCATGCCTGAGATGAAAGCCTTAGGATTCAAGAGCCCAGCTCTGTCCTTCTCCAATGCAGCCTCAAACCTCCTGCTGTTCCTGGCCCCGTTCTAGCATCCCCTTCCCACCATCACAGGACACCCTAAAGGCCCTGATAACAGACATTTCCATATTACTGGGCTCATGCCTTCATGGTGGACTTCCTGGAGGTGGGCATAGCCCATGCCCAGGTAGAGAGGAGCAGGAAGGCATGGGCATGTTTGGGGAGGTTGAGAGAGACCAACCTGGCTGCATCAGGTAGAGAGCACCAGTGGCTGGTCTGGCTAGGAATCCAGGTCGGGGCCCTAGAGTGGCCACATTTGCTTGCTTTTGCTAAGGTAATTTCAGGTTTGGTAAGGCAGTGAGTGAAGATCTGTTGGGCAGGTGGTCTCTTGGTGCCCTGTAATCACGTACGTGAGTCTGCCTCCCTCATCTCACCCCAGTGGTGACACATAAATCAACACCAAAGCCAGTTACGCTGCCATCCGGCAGAACTCGTGCCCCAGACACCTTGGGAGGAAGTGGAGCCAGAAGTGAGAACACTCTCTGAGGGTGAAAAAACTCCAACAGTTCTTCTGTTCTCACGCCACGCCACAACAATCAACACAGAAGGCTTCTACAACCAAATGTGTGGGGATTTCTCCCCACCACCGAGCAAACCGCCCGGACATGGACACCGGCATGAACTGGGGGTCCTCCAGTTCAGTTCTGACACTCTCTACCTGGAGACAGCGTCAGATCCCAGGGGTTGGGGGCTTAGTCCCCCAAGACCACCCCTGACCTTCAGACATCACTCACTAGTACAGGCCTCTGGAACTTCTGACAACCAGCTATAAATTGATAAAGACCCCCGTCTTTGTTAATTTGCTAGGGTGGCTCGCAGAACTCGGGGAAACCCTTAGGTTTACCATAAAGGATGTTACAAAGGATACAGATGAAGAGATGGATAGGCGAGGTATAGGGGAAGGGGTGTGGAGCTTCCATGCTCTCCCTGAGTGTGACTCTCTCCGGGAACCTCCATGGGTTCAGCTACCTAGAAATTCTTAGAACTGTGTCATTTTGGGTTTTCATGGAAGCTTTGTGACATAGGCAGGATTGGCCATTGATGGTCAACTTAACCTTCAGCTTTTCTCCCCTCCCTGGAGTTCGGGGTGGGGCTGAAAATCTCAACCCTCTAATCCTGCCTTGGTCTTTCCAATGACCAGCCTCACCCTGAAGCTACCTAGGGGCTGCCAGCCATCAGCCAACTCATCAGCATTCAAAAGTACATCACTTTGGAGATTCTAAGGATTTTAGGAGGTGTATGTCAGGAAATGGATTCAAAGGCCAAATATTTATCTCATAATATCACACTCCTAAACTCATAGGACACTGGCAAGGACACCAAGCTCAACTCCTCCCCATTTCTGAATCCCTGGGCTCCATGCTGCGCCTATGGCTGCTGCACAGTTGTCCTGAAGGGGCCCTGGCCTGCATGTGCCTGATGCACACAGCTGGAGGGTGTCCTGCAGAGATGGGACCATTAGCTGGCAGGCATGTGTGGTGGAGGGAACAGGGGAGCACGTGCCATAGTTTGATTTATTTTGAGGTATGTGGGAGTCACTACAGGCAGTAAGCAAGGGTGTGATGTAATCAACTGTGCATTTTAAAGTGATTGCTCCAGCTGCCTGTGGAGAATGGATTGGAGAAGGGCCAAAGGGCACTCAGGGGCATCAGCTGGGAGGCTGTGCTACAGTTCCCAGGAAGGATGTGGCTGCAACAGTGACAGAAAACACATAAACAGGGCAATGGACTATAGGGTGTTCGTGCAACCAGACACACCCAGCCAAGAGTATCTCACCTCCTGCAGGTCAGATGCAGACACCCTCTAACCACTGGCATTGTGGCCTCTGGAATGAGCCTGGTGGTGATAAAGTCTGGAGGGCCACAGGTGACCATACGAGCCACAGGATGCCTCAAGACCAGAGACATCCTCGCAGAATCAACAAGAGGAGAGCAAAGGACAGGAAGAGAATCAGGCAAAACTTTTGTCTGCACAACCAATTCCCATCTTCACCACCTGAACGCCACCCCAGATGACATATATGGGGCTGCTTTTGCCATCCACATGGCTAGGACAGTGTATCTGTAGTTGTCAACAACAATCAGAGGACCATATCAATTAAACCAGGAACTTTTCCATGTCGTTTGGACTGAATCATATAAAGGTAGACAACATCGTACTATGTTGGTGCACAGAGCACTCTGAAATGATTCATTTTTCGCTCCTTTGAGGCGAAGGCAAACCTACAAGCAGAACAAACCGCATCCGGAGAGGAAGTGATAAAGCTCAGAGGAGCAGCAAGAATAACCATGGCGACAATCTTGCAATTTAGAGGCTGCAAATAAGAGAGATATTTACTTTGGAAATGCAACTGAAAAAACGAAAAGCTGCAATGACAACAGCATAGCAACAATCTTCTCCTCTGGGCTCAACGAAAAAGAAATGACAAGACAATGAACCATCTCTAGGGGCTGTATGTAAATCCAAGATTTCCTTTTGACATAACAGTGTGAAAGATCATCAGTGAGGAAGGTGAATCATTCAGGCTTTTAAAATAGCTTTTTATTTTGAGATCTTGTAGATTCACCTGCAGTTGTAAGAAATATTAGATTCTGTGTACTCTTCACCCAGTTTCCCCCAGTGATAACACTTTGCATGAGGAAATTGACATTGAAACAATGGTTCAGTTTTGAGGAAGTATCAGATATCAAAGAGATACTTTGTCATGTTTGGATAAAAATGTAACACTTCTGTATTAAAAAAAAACTAAAATTACAAGAAAACCAAACAGGAAAAAAAAAAGCTTTTTTATTAATCCTAGCAAGGAGTTTATTCTATACAATGAGTATGTTCACATTTACAAGAAAAACAGTGGCCTTTGAAAATATTTTGATGGCCTGTAGAGTTATAACCAGAATCACTGCAATGCAGTAATATTTAAAGAAATGTATGAGGCAACACTGGATGAATTTACTGATTGAGATGTCATTGTTTTGAGGAATTATTGTTTGTGGCCTTTCTGAAATCCTCCATCACTACCTTTTACATTCAGGAACTCATCAGGCGCTTCCAGCATTACATTATAAGAAATATAGTGTATCATGCCTGTAATTCCAGCACTTTGGGAGGCCGAGGCAGGTGGATCACCTGAGATCAGGAGTTCAAGACCAGCCTGATCAACAGGGTGAAACCCCATCTCTACTAAAAATACAAAAAAAAATTAGCCAGGCATGGTGGTGGGTGTCTGTAATCCCAGTTACTCAGGAGGCTGAGGCAGGAGAATCACTTGAACCCGAGAGGCAGAGGTTGCAGTTAGCTGAGATCATACCACCAAACTCCAGCCTGAGCAACAAGAGCTAAAACTGTCTTTTAAAAAAAAAAAGAAAGAAAGAAATATAGTGTATCTTTTTCCTGATTCATTCATTCAACAAATATTTATATACTACTATTGGCCCACTATTTTCTTTAGGGGAAAACAGGAATGGCCCCCCCAAAAAGCCCTCTGGGGAGCTGACATTCTATTCTAATCCATTATTGGTTTTGTCTCAACTATAATTGCTCTTGTTTAGAATTTCATCATCTTCCAGAGGAGTCGCCCTCTGTACAGTCTTTCCCCACCCCTCAGTTTATTCTCTGCATTGCTGATCCTTCATCAACACACACTGCTAATTATGTCAGGTTTAGGGTCAAAATCCTTCCCGAGTTTCTATCACTCACGTCCCCGACTTCCACAGGGGGCAGTTCTGAGCTCCTCTGTGGCTCTTAGTCATCCATCCCCTACCTTCCTGTGTACCTCCTCATTCATCCACCTTCTTCTCTGCCCACACAGCTGGCCCAGGCTTCCTGTCCAGGTGCATGGTCCTCCTGAGCCAGGGGATGAGTTGGGGGCTGGGTTGGGAGGGCTCCTCTTGCTTTTCTGCCTGAAGAAGCCCTCCTCATTAACCTTTAAGTCTAAACATGACCTCTTCTGTTGAATAAAATATAGAAAATTCCATTTAGTGGGAGATTGCATGGAGATCACCAAATAACTATCTATTGATTGGATTAATGTGCTGTCATTCTATTATGAGCAAAGTGATATGTTTGTTTGTTTCAGCATTGTATCTTAATGCCTGTGATGCTGTGACAATGTAGCAACAGTGATTTCTTTGGAGTCGTGCATAGAATCCACTTAGCACTTTGTGTCATTAATCTTTTTTTATTTTTTATTTTTTCTGAAAATAAAAGTCATTTTATTTTGTAAAAAATTTAAAAATTAGAAAAAAAATATGGAAAAGAAAACACCAAATATCCAGCGTGTAATATTGCAAGGTTTGGGCATATTAATATTTTCTTCCCTTTTCCCAGTACTTTTATTTACTCTACGTTGATTACATATACAATTTAAACTCTTGTGGTTTTTTCCACTTAAAGTATATTAAAATGTTTTAAGCATTTGACACAAGCTGCCAAATGGATTTTCAAATGGATTGTAAAATTTTATTTTCCCAAATCATTAGATATGAAAATGTATGGCTTTCCTACCACATCTTCATAATAGCTAGCATTAATTACTAGTTGAAGAGGCAAAATTTGGTATATTTTCTTCACCTTTGTTTTTCTTTGAGTCTTAGGAAGGTTGACTAAATTGTCATTTCCTTTTTTTTTTTTTTTTGAGACAGAGTTGCACTCTTGTTGCCCAGGCTGGAGTGCAATGGCACAATCTCGGCTCACTGCAACCTCTCCCTCCTGGGTTCAAGTGATTCTCCTGTCTCAGCCTCCTGAGTAGCTGGGATTACAGGTGTCCACCACTACACCCGGCTAATTTTTGGTATTTTTAGTAGAGATGGGGTTTCACCATGTTGGCCAGGCTGGTCTGGAACTCCTGACCTCAGGTGATCTGCCCGCCTCAGCCTCTCAAAGTGCTAGGATTATAGGTGTGAGCCACCACGCCCGCCCAATTGTCATTTCTTTATAACGTGTTTATATTTCATCTTTCTGAGTTTCCTAAACTTTTTATTTGCCACTTAATGGAATATTCTAGGCTTTCTCATTGATTCATATGAATGATTTATTTGCTAACACTCTAAGTCCTTTCTCAATTTTATAGAGGGAAGAGTGAGGTTTTTATAAGCCCATAATTTGCCTTTCATTTATTTTGTAATGCTTGAGGTATAATTTTTGTGTGTACTCAAATCTATTCATCTTTTTCTTTTTAATGCCTTCCACTACTAAGCTCAGAAAATCTTTACTCCATCCAGAGACCAAGGAGTTATTCTCTCTTAATTTTTTCTATTTTAAAAAATAACTGAGCTCGAAGACAGAGCGAGACTCTGTCTCAAAAAAAAAAAAAAAGAAATAAATAACTCAGCTCTATTCAATCTGCACTTTATTTTGGTGTGTAATAAAGTCAATGTGGATACTTCCCCTCAAAATCTTGCTCGTCGTCCTTGATGGAGAAATCTTTCATTTCTGCATTCATTAGTGACGCCTCTTTTAACATGTGTTAGATACTGAGCAGGTTTTTTTGGGGGGGATGTTGTTTTTGTTTTGTTGTTGTTTGAGATGGAGTCTCACTCTGTCGCCCAGGCTAGAGTGCAGTGGCACGATCTCGGCTCACTGCAACCTCTGCCTCCCGGGTTCAGGCGATTCTTGTGCCTCAGCCTCCCGAGTGGCTGGTACTGCAGGCACATGCCACCATGCCTAGCTAATTTTTGTATTTTTAGTAGAGACAGGGTTTTGCCATGTTGGCCAGGATGGTCTCGATCTCTTGAGTTTAGGTGATCTGCCCACCGCAGCCTCCCAAAGTGCTGGGATTACAGGCGTGAGCCACCGTGCCCAGCCAATACTGAGCAGATTTTACTGAACAGTCCACTGTTCATTCCATGCAATGCATGACTCTTCTGATGAGCAGCCTTTGCCTGGGAAACCCCAACCATCCAAGACTGTGGTCTAAGGCTCTTTCTACCCACTCCTTCCCTCCCTCTCACCTGCCAAAGGAGTCAGACTTGTCTCAAGATCTGAAGGCGCTCTCTGCCTCCTCCTGTCTGCCCCCTCTATCCTCCACCGACATCTTGTCCAATAAATCTCATGTGCATCTCATTCCAATCTTGAGTTCTGCTTCTCAGAGGACTCAGACTGATGCACCAACTTTGCTCCAGTTTGTGGAGTTTGGAGCCTTGGTTTATGCGCCCTGTTATGCACTTCAGGATCTCAGGCAAGCCACCGGCATTCAAGGCAAGAAAGCATGTTCATTTCCAAATAGGGGCCCATGGCTTGCGTTGGCAGTCCTATGCCTGCACTCACACACCATCCCACTCTGTCGCCCCAAAGGGCAGTTTAGCAAACCCCAAATTTCAAATTTGAACGACTTATTCAAACTAGTATTTCCTAAGGAGATGCTAGGTCTCCTCTCACCCCACCATTCCCTGCAACCTGGCATAGCCACACGTGGGGAAGAGATGGTCCACATCGTGGCTTCCGTTCACAGAGGGGCAGCCCCCGCCAAGTCATGCAGACACTGCCCTGTGAGGGGCAGTGCAAATCTCAGGGGGTAGAGTCCTCATTGACCTGGTCAATGAGGACCCAGGCTTTGATGTTTAACCCATTGCCTGTTTAACGGTGCCCACACTGAGACAGAAACAATCAAATCTGCAGAGAGTCAGCAACAAGACCAGGACAGGCAGACACATCTAAAATGAATCCCCCAAGAGTCCCCAGTATCCCCTGCTCAGACATATGGAAGGGAAGAGAGGAAAGGGATTTTTTATCTCTGCTTTGACTTAATAAATACTCTTAATCTCCCAGGATAAACAACAAGGCTTGTGTAGGTTACAGAGTTAGAGATTCTAAGCTTGAGGATATCCAGCATTTAGAGGCAATTTCATAAAAGGCACAGCAATGTTTAAAAAAAAAAAAGACTTGAAAATGGTATGGGGCTGTTTGGTTTTTATATCTTTGGGTTGATAGAATGCCTGGATACTTACGGAATGCCTGCAAGCCCTTGAAGATGCACATATAACTTCAGGGTCCATGAGATTCTCAAGTTTATCCATGGAGGCCTTTGGGAGTCTATGGATCCTGATTTCCTGATCTGAAACCTGTGTCTATGAAAATATATCCAAGATATTTTGTTATGTGAAAATAAAATACGTCACAGGCAGTACATACAGCTTGATCCATTTTTCTCTTTCTTTCTTTCTTTCTTTCCTTCTTTCTTTCTTTCTTTCTTTCTTTCTTCCTTTCTTTTTGAGACGGAGTCTTGCTCTGTCGCCCAGGCTGGAGTGCAGTGGCCCTATCTCGGCTCACTGCAAGCTCCGCCTCCCAGGTTCACGCCATTCTCCTGCCTCAGCCTCCCGAGTAGCTGGGACTACAGGCGTCCACCACCATGCCCAGCTAATTTTTTGTATTTTTTTTTTTTAGTAGAGACGGGGTTTCACCATGTTAGCCAGGATAGTATCGATCTCCTGACCTTGTGATCCACCCGCCTCAGCCTCCCAAAGTGCTGGGATTACAGGCGTGAGTCACCGTGCCCAGCTGATCCATTTTTCTTTCAATATTATGTGTATAAATCAAAGCTCACTTTTGGAGGAATTGAGATTAAGGGGTCAAAAGATTTCTTTTGCCTTAAAAAATATATATACTGCACTCCTAAACTGTTTGAAGTATATTAAATAGCAAATATGTTACTTTTAAAATAAGTGTCTAAACAAGTGAACTTGTTGAAAAGAAAGAAGTATTTTCTGGCTGGGCACAGTGGCTCACGCCTGTAATCCCAGCACTTTGGGAGGTCGAGGCGGGTGGATCACGAGGTCAGGAGATCCAGACCATCCTGGCCAACATGGGGAAACACCGTCTCTACTAAAAATACGAAAAATTAGCTAGGCGTGGTGGCGGGTGCCTGTAATCCCAGCTACTCGGGAGGCTGAAGCAGGAGAATCTCTTGAACCTGGGAGGCAGAGGTTGCAGCAAGCCGAGATGGCACCATTGCACTCCAGCCTGGGCAACAGAGCAAGATTCTCAAAAAAAAAAAAAAAAAAGTATTTTCCAACAAATCATAACTCTGACCTAATCTTATATCTTTCATGACATAAAGCAGTGGACTAAAGCAGCCACTGTGTCTCTAATTGTCAACCATTCAGCCCAGAGCAAACAGACTGGCTGCAGACATCTGTCCACGGTGACTTCCAACGCTCCTTCCACACTCAGCTCTTCATCTGCTCTGTAACTGCTTCTTCCTCAAGGGCCACTGCTTGGCCACCTACCTCACCAGCTGACATGGCCGAGGACGGTTGAATGTCAGGAGGGCCTCTGCTTTACAGAGCTGGGATTCCCTGGGACACTCTGAAGTCCTGTCCTGTCACCAAGACACTCCCTGGGCCACTCTGAAGTCCTGTCCTGTCACCAAGACACTCAATTTCTCAGCAGCAAAAGCACCTGCCTGTTGTTGAAGACTCATTTCTTCATTCAGTACTTATTAATTCGAACATTTATTCAGCATATATTTATAAAGTACCTAATGAATAGGAAGTTCTGTAGAAACAGAGAAATTAGCTGTAAAAGGTAAACAGAAAATCCATCCAGCTACAAATGAAGAAAGCCTGCTCCTGACAGCCACTGTACTAACAATTCTAGGAAAAGAGGTGTTTCTCACTAGAAGTCAAAGAAATGCAAATTGAAATAACAATGAGTTGACATTTTTGTTTGTCAACCATTAAAATAAAGTTATAAAACTCAATGCCAGTGAAGGTATGATAAGTTAGGTTAGCAATTTCTATTCACTGTGGGAGACCAGGTATCAATTCTGGTGTGGCAGGCTAACTCAGTAAGATATTAATTTGTATTTTGCTCCCTCTGTATTTTTTTCTTTCTCCTTCAAATAAGGTAGCCAGACTGTATTGGTGTGTCACAAATTACCAACAAAACAGCCACATAAGACAAAACCCATATATTAGCTCACAGATTTGTTGGTCAGAAGCCCAGGTAGGGCTCAGCTCTGTTCTCTGCTCAGGGTTGTACAAGACTGAGTTCAGGGCCAGGCGAGGTGGCTCACGCCTGTAATCCCAGCACTTTGGGAGGCTAAGGTGGGTGGATCACGAGGTCAGGAGATAAAGACCATCCTGGCTAACATGGTGAAACCTTGTCTCTACTAAAAATACAAAAAAATTAGCCGGGTGTGGTGGCGGGTGCCTGTAATCCCAGCTACTCGGGAGGCTGAGGCAGGAGAATGGTGTGAACCTGGGAGGCTGAGCTTGCCTCACTGAGCTTGCAGTGAGCTGAGACCACGCCACTGCACTTCAGCCTGGGCAAGGAGTGAGACTCTGTCTCAAAAAAAAAAAAAAAAAAGGACTGAGATCAGGGTGTCTGCCATCTTCAACTCACACATGCGGCCCTGGGAGAGAATCTACTTCCAAGCTCATTAAGGTTCTTGGCAGAACTTCCTTCCTTGTGCTGCAGGACTGAGGCCCCTGTTTCCCTGAGGACTGTCAGCCAGGGGCCACCCTCAGCTCCTAGAGGCTGCCGTTTCCTTGTCCTGTGACCCCTCAGTCACCAAAGCCAGCATTTGATGTCCCTCGACTGAAGTTGAGGCACATGAGGGGTTTATGATCTAAACCCAAAATATTGTGTCAGCACAGAGGGCCCGACTGGGCCCTGCTGAGAGCTGGAGCTATCGTTGAACCCCTGTCTCCAAGATGGTCCCAGTCTTCTGTAAGGGTGCAACTGATATTGGGTCAGCCCAATTGTTGAAAGTAAATAAAATAATGTAATGAAATAAATAGTAACACAGCTTTGGCATGATATTTGCACAGTGTTTTTGTGGCAGTAGGTGAGTGACATGCTGACTTTCCTACGGCTAAAAGCAGTGTAGCCTGGCCCTAAATCGCTTGACCTAGATATGAAGCTGGTGAAGACAGCAGCAAGAGGATTTTTAGAAACATGAAGGTGAGGGATGGTTGTTGTTTCTTTGTCCCTCTGCCTATCTCTTGAAGGTTAGTGCCATTTGTCTCTCAGCTTCTCCTACACACACACACACACACACAACACACACCCCATTACACTAACAGAAAGGCAAAGATGGCAACTTGCCTGGCAACCTTTGAAAGGTTTCCAGTGCCTGCTTTAAAACCTGAAAGCCCCATGCAAGCAAAGCAGAAGTGCAGCAGCTTTTAATGTGCTGTGGCCAGAGATGCTAAACTCACATCACCAAGATGTGGAGATGCGGAGAAAAGGGAAGGTCTGGAGGCTGCGTCCCTTGCAGAAGGACAGGACCCAGGTGTCAAGGCAATTAGGCTAAAGGACTGCACCTCCTCACTTCTGCCAGAGAGAAAGGACCAAGCTGTCCACCGGATGCTGGCATCGGGCTCTGGTTCCCAGCAAATGTCACAGCAAGAAAATGGGGGTATTTTGATTTTGGACTTTGGCAACCCCCCTCCTGAGAGCATAGTGCCTTAACATCTACTTCTGCGTCAGCCCTCTGCTTAGGGGTCCTGCTTCTGGTTCTCTCTTTGCTTCTGCTCCATTTGGCACACCCCTACACCCATCTGCCCACCCCCTCAGATGTATGCATGCACACACTCACACGTACACATGCACTAAGTCAGACAGTCACCATGGGAAAACCCATAGACATGTACATGCACATACTTACACACACATGGTCACACACCGGCAGACACACTCAGATGCATGCACATACTTACACAGAGTCACACACCTGCAGACACATGCATACACATACACGTATACACACTCATATAAACATAAACACACACCCTCAAACACAAAGACACTCGTGCTCACATAGGCACACATGTACTCAAATGGATACACTTGCACACAACTTCTTGGCAGAAATTCCAGCTCACAATGTCCTGCCAGCCGTACATGTGGATTTTCTTTCCAATTGTTCTTTGACTCTCCCTCTGTTTTCCTCTGAAGTCAGGTAATTATAGTTCTTAAGAAGTAAAAATTGCCAAACAGCCATAGCAACAGAGGCCTGGCAAGGAAGGACAGCTCCAGCTCTCAGCAGGGCCCAGCCGGGGCCTCCGTGCTGACACAATATTTTGGATTTAGATCATAAACCCCTCATGTGCCTTCGTTTTCTTTTCTTACACTCCTTTTCCCTCAAAAGCACCTTTTCTTTACCTGCCAGATTCTTTGATTGTCTTTGTGGTGCTGAAAGCCGAGTGAGTCCCACTCCCTGTGGCTGCACAGGCGCCATGGGCTCAGAAGCCCTGCAGGCTGGTAGCCAGACTCCCTTCCCCAGGCACAAACTCAGCACATCTCCTGCACAGCCGCCTTCTGTCGGGGGTGACATCTCTGCCCCCTAGGTTTCCCCACAGCGTCTGGATGCAGTCCACAGCTCCGGTGGCACCGGTTTGGGTCCTGGCTTTTAACCTCCCTCTTGCTGGAAGGGGTCAGAGGGGACAGAAGTTATCCTCAGTGCTCTAGCTGAATCCTACTTCACTTGTAAAGAGAAATTTAAACAATTGTGGGTGGTTTTATACAAAATGTCTCTTTATAAACACAAGAATGGGCTGGGTGCCATGGCTCACGCCTGTAATCCCAGCACTTTGGGAGGCTGAGGCAAACTGATCACTTGAGGTCAGGAGTTCAAGACCAGCTTGGACCACATGGCAAAACCCCACCTCCACTAAAAATACAAACATTAGCCAGGCGTGGTGGTGGGTGCCTGTAAGCCCAGCTACTTGGGAGGCTGAGGCAGGAAAACTGCCTGAACCTGGGACTCAGAGTTTGCAATGAGCTGAGACTGTACCACCGCATTCCAGTCTGGGTGACACAGCAAGACTCCATCTCAAAAAACAAAACAACAAACCACAGGCAAGAGTGAAGTCAGGGAAGCACCCATGTCCTTAGGCAAGTCTAGCACAGGTTTGCAAGAGTAGTAAATTGGGTGTCCCTATGAAGCCAATCCTTGCAGGGACCAAGCCCCCCAGAGGCTGGTTTCTCTAATGCCTGTGATTTGGGGGGCCTGGTACATTATTGTGCATTTTGCAGAGGCAGCTATCACGTGATGAGGAGGTGGCACTAGGGAGAGGTGCACACACCAGGGACCACGTCTTTCCTTCCAGGGACTCATCCAGGCTGTGCATGACTGACCTGCCTCCCACTGTCATATGGCTTTGGTACAAAGCCACTCACAAACAAACCTCCCTTGCCTCCCTGGCACCTCTTCCCTCTCATTTCAGAGCCCCTGAATCCCTACTCAGTAAGACAGCTGGTCTAGTTTAACGCTCACTATTTCAAATCTTATTCCATCCAAGCACCCCAGGACTGAGCGGGGCCAGTGTGTGCTGGGATCTGGCCCCCACCCCCCCTGGCTCCTTCATGCAGGCACCAGGCTGGCTGGTGGAGGTGAATGCACCCAGAGCCTCCAAGCCCTCTTCCAGCAGATCCTATCACTAGGCACCACTGCTCTGTCCTCAGCCTTATCATGGGCACGGCTGCTTGTAACCTGGGAATAAACCACCTAAACATCTCCTTATTAAAAATCCTAAAATTCCCTAGCTTGAAACTCACGACTCCCAATTAACCTAGTCTAGTAATGGGTGCCTCCCAGATGTCTATTTTAAGAGTGATCTCCGGGGCCCGAACCAGACAGGCAGGTGAGGTGCCCAGAACACAGAATCTAAAGATATTGTATCAACGTCAGTATCCTGACCATGCTGTTGTACTGTAGCGTTGCTAGAGTTTCATTGGGGGAACTGAGTAACAGGTGCATAGGGTCTCGCTGTATTTCTTAGAACTTTTTATGAATCTACAATGACCTCAAAAAAGTTTAATAAAAATTAAAAAGCAGCCATAGGCACAAAGTGTTGCTTTGCATATTGTGGTAAGCCTGCATTGCATTTATCTTTCTGTTTTGGATTTTCTTTATCTCATCTCCTTAGATGAGTGATCTTGCGTTTTCCCAAGTTGTGACCTGGGGTTCCCTGAGGAGATTGGTTCTAGTAATCACCCACTGGTTATGCCTGCTGCAAACACAGGTAACAGGCACCCTAATGTGGTTTTCTGTTCAAAGTCTCCCTGGCTCCCCTCTATCAGGTATGGAGTCTGAAAAGCTTTTCTGGGTCATTTGTTCCTTCAGCAAACATGGACTGAGCACTGATGTGTGGTCACTCATGGTGTTAAACCTTCAGGGCTGGATGGCTGGCTTTTTTTTTTTTTTTTTTTTTTTTTTTTTTTTTTTTTTTGACAGAGTCTCGCTCTGTCGCCCAGGCTGGAGTGCAGTGGCACAATCTTGGCTCACTGCAAGCTCTGCCTCCCAGGTTAATACCATTCTCCTGCCTTAGCCTCCTGAGTAGCTGGGACTACAGGGGCCAGCCACCACACCCGGCTAATTTTTTGTATTTTTAGTAGAGACGGGGTTTCACTGTGTTAGCTAGGACGTTCTCGATCTCCTGACCTCATGATCCGCCCACCTCGGCCTCCCAAAGTGCTAGGATTACAGGTGTGAGCCACCGCGCAGGGCCAACGGCTGGCTTTTTAATACTTACCTTATAGCCATTTTTAAACTGAGAAGCTTAAACTGAACATATAATCAAATGTTGTGTTAAAGAAGTGAGATTTTAGCAGCATTTTTCAGTTTTGAAGTCCAAAACCATCTCAAGGCATAGGAGCCCTAGCCTCAACTGAAGTTGAATTTTTGTGGGGATTGTTAATTGCCATTTGTACCTAATCCTGTGTGTGTGTGTGTGTGTGTGTATGTGTGTGTGTGTGTGTGTGTGTGTGTATATATATATGCAATATAGTCTGTCACTATGTGACACAAGTTGCATATTTGGGACTGCAGTAAGGGCTTGGTAGGCTGGGGGAATAGTGTGGCTTTTTTTTTTTTTCAGATGAAGTCTTGCTCTTGTCGCCCAGAGTGGAGTGCAGTGACACGATCTCGGCTCACTGCAACCTCCACCTCCCAGGTTCAAGCGATTCTCCTGCCTCAGCCTCCTGAGTAGCTGGGATTACAGGGGTCTGCCACCATGCCCGGATAATTTTTGTACTTTTAGTAGAGATGGGGTTTCGCCAATAGTATGGATATTTAATGACTATTTGTTTTTTAATTAATGAACACTTAGCCTTTCTATGTGCATAATGGTGTAAAGGTTAGATGGGTAGGCGTTTGACAAACAGATGCTTGCCATTCAGTTACAGACTGGGGAAATAGCTCAGTATTTGGGATTGAAACTGTAAAGACTGGATAGGTTTTAGTCATCACTCTCTTTTGTCTGGTGGGGATTTAATAAATACTTTCACGCTTCTGGTTTGGGAATTTAGAGAGTTTTGATTTTGGATTTGTAAATAGTTGATTGCTAAATTTGGTCAGATTTCTCCCGACTGGCTGTTCCTCAATTCTTAGGGTATGCCCCAGTAAAATTGCACTTTGTGAATTAATTGTTTTATGCGTAATTGTTGCATTTTGGATATACCTAATTTGACAATTTTTTAAAAATTCCATTTAAGGTATCTATTTGCAGGTCAGAAAGTAAGAAAATGTAATTGAGTAATCCTCTAAAATGTAAAAAAAAAAAAAAAAAACACACACACAAACAAAAAACCTTCAGGGCTGGAATACAAAGGCATGAATCATGAACCCTCTGCTCAAGGAGTCAGGGCAGACGGGAGCTAAACAGGCATTCAGAAGGCTTATTATCTTGTTAACACTCGGTGACAACTCCTACCATAGAGGTAAGCACATGGTGGCCTGCCTGGAAGGCGACCCAGGCTGATTCTTTAAGGAAAGGGTAAACAGTATTTGCCCTGCCTCTGCTGAATCAGCTTCACATTCCTGCTCCCCAGCAGGCATGTTTGACACAATGCCGAGTCCCTCCCTTCCCCAGTGCCACACATGGGATGAACCAGTGTCACTTAGCATTAAATATTGCATAACTGATGTGCTCTGTTTTGGGGTTAGACATATTCTGTGCCAGAAATAATACAGCTGAGAATAATTGCTAAAAGGGACCAAGATAAGAACCTACACCTAGGAAAGAACTAGAGAGAGCTAGGAAATACTAGGAATGTCACAAAACACAAAAGGGTTTTGATTTTGATTATCTTGTCCCATTACTCAGAGGGGCAACCCTTGCAGTGTTTCCATATCCCTCTACACAGTTTCCAACCTGTGCCCACCAAATTAAAGCAACAACAAGAAGAACCCTCCAAATTTCTTAAATCCATGCTGCATTCTTGTGTCTGACTACAGTACTGGTAGAGATGAGAAGGGTTTCTTGATGCATTTAAGGAAAACGTTATTTCAGACACCCCATATACCACCAAAGCCATCACTGCTAGGCTGGTGATGGTTTAGATCTCTAGATCAGTGGTTCTCAAACTTGAACATTCCTTAGTATCCCCTGGAGGGCTTGTGAAAACATAGACTGTTGGGCACACTATCCCCAGAATTTCTGATTTGGTAGCTGTGGGGTGGAGGCCAGGTAAACAGGTGATGCTGATGTGGATGCCCTGGGGACACTCTTTGAGAACCACTGTCATAGGCAATTTCTAAGGGCATGGGTGATCCGCCTTTTACAATCTCTCTGATGCCTCATGCAGTCAGGACAGACATGTGGATGTGAAAAGGATAGGGGCCAGCAGGATTCCTAAATGCACTCATTAACACATGGTGCATTCCTTACTATGATGTTCCTGCCTCAGTCAGTCGCTGTTAGGAATTTTACTAACCACGAGAAGAGTCAGAGGACAGGAAAAAGAATCTAAGCTGGTCATCAGGTGACCAAGGTTTCGGTCAGGACTCGTCTACTTGCTTGGTGGTTGATTTCAGGGAAGTAACCTACATTATCTGTTACTGTTTGGTCTTCTCAGTGGAAAGTTCTCTCATCACATTAGGCTCTTAATAGGACAAAAGGAAACTTAGGAAAGCAGTTTTTAAAAAGCAAAGTTTATTCTTGTTTTGTTTCTGTTTGGCTGCTTATCATACAGCAGAACAGACTACTGAAAACTGGACATTCAAAGCCTGAATTTCAAGACCTCACACTTGACACTTCCATGAAAGCAGGCAAAAGACTCAGGTGCAGGCAAGGAAAGGGGCTTCCACTGGTAGACAAGACCCTCATGCTTAGCCTTTGGTAACAAATGTCCAGCAAGGAATGGCAGGTGATTTGGATGGTGGTAGGAGCATAACAAAGAGGAATCTCAGAGCAGGGCATGTGTAAAGTTCCAGGCAGGGAGCAGCAGTGCTATTTCTCAGGACTCAGCAAGTCCTAGCTTGCAGGGAGTGGTTTCAGGACAGGAGTCTCATCCCTGGATATTATGAGCCCCTCCTACCCATTTCAAATCACCTCCTAGGCTGGGTGCCAGATATTAACTGGACGGCTTCCACGAAGCAAGCTTGGATCAATGCTGGGTTTGCACCAAAGAAGGAATCCTTTAATCCCTCCCCTTCTTTTTTAGAGACAGGGTCTCACTACATTGCCCAGGCTGGTCTTGAACTCCTGGCCTTAAGTGATCCTCCCACCTCAGCCTTCTGAGTAGCTGGCATTACAGGTGTGAGTCATTGCACCCAGCTGAATCCCCTCTGACTGAGAAAAGAACTGGCGCCAAGCTGAGCCTGAACTTGCTAGTGGTATGAGTCAAGGAGTGTGCCCAATTAAGTTAAAGGGCTCATCCATTGCCATGTGGACTATGCAGTACCTGCTACCCCAAAGAGGCAGAGTCTGTTTTCCCACCTTGGGGGTGGCCTTGATCGTGAGACTTGCTTCGTCTAATAGAATGAGATAACAGTGACCGAGCACTACTAGTTTTGAACCTAGGTCTCGAGAGACCTTAATGCTTTTTTTTTTTTTTTTTTTTTTTTGCTGTTTTGATCTTCTGCCATGGCCATGAGAAGGACATGCCCAGACTAGGTCACTGGTCCTGTGAGGAGGATGAGAGCTGTGTGGGGCAGAGCTGCCTCAGCTAAATTCTACCAGCCAAGCCCAGGCTAGAGCAGTGACCCCAGATGATCCCCCAAATGCACGAATGAACCCAGCTGAGGTCAGTCAAGTTCAGTACAGATCAGTAGCCAACCCTCAGCTGATCCACTGACACATGAGCCACAATAATAAGTGCTCATTGTCTTAAGGTACTGAGTTTGGGATAATTTGTTACACAGCAAGAGGTAACTGATACAAGTGGCTACTATGTTAAGCTTGGGGATACCAACATGAATTAACACTAAATATCCACCTGCAAGTAACTTACAATGTAATGAGGAAGCAACAGTTACAATAAGGTAAGTGATATATGCTACTAGAGTTAGGGTTAGAGTTAGAGAACTTGAGAGGAACTTAACGGGTGCTATAAAAAAGGAACTCAATAGGTGCCATTCGGGTTCAGAGAAACAAGGCACAAACTCTGCCTTGGAGGTTAGCAAAGCCTGAGAATGAGAGTCTTGTCTACCAGTGGAGGCTCCCTTTCATTGCCTGCTTCTCAGGCAGAAAGGAAGTTTTCTCCAAAATAACACATGTGCCAAGCAAGGTGGGGACAAATAACCAGACAGCTCTGAGCATGCCCTGCATCGAACACTAGACCAATTGCTTATGGTTGGAAACAATTGAGATCATACCCAAGGTTTGACTCACATAGGAACAAGTTAACTTCCTGGGATCCAGGGCAACAGAATCCACCTTCACCTCTGGTGGGCCATCTTGCGAAGGAAAGCTGTGGGACTCTAAAGGTGCAGTTGGGTCGGTCCATATCCATGGCCAATCCTGAGTGAGGGCCTTGCTGATGTGGAGAACCCCAGCTTAGTCACTGAGCAGGCATCTCCTTGTCCAAATACCAAGGACAGACACCGCAGGCCACCGACCACTGTAACAGCAAAATAAATTTGTTCCAGGGAAAATGCTAAACATGTGACTGATTTTTTTCCTGTAGTTCTTAAAAAAAAAAAAGTCCCCTGTGCATCTTGATGATGCATCATTTGTAAGATGCTTTGTTTGCCTACAGTGGTGTCTGGTGGAGGACTAGGGATGGACACTCTAATTCAGAAAGTAAAGAAAAGTAATTGACAGCTTTCCTTCTGTAATTTTATTTGAGTTCATAAAATAGAGAATTGCTGTAAGCCTAAAAGCAACTGATGGCTGACACCAAAATCGAACCATGGATATGCTCAGCCTGACATCTTAGGAAGCTGCCAACGATACTGTGTGCAAGCCCATCACCCAGCATCTCCCTAGGTATCCCAGGCTTCTTAACCAGAGGAACTTGCAAAGAGAAACCAAATTGTGGATGGTTACAGCCATGTGAGTAGGGCTGATCTATCTTTACCTGACAACTGCACATGCAAGGTTAGCCCTTGTTCTGAAGAGCAGATTCTTCTCTGAAATCTGATGCTCTTTGTCTGGACTTTTCAGAAGGAGAGAGAGCATAATGCTTAATTTTATAAGTGACTGATTTGAACTGTGTAACATCTAGAGATATTTCTCAGAGGTTTACTATCGGTCACAAAAAATATAACATGACTCAGAGAAGAACTGATTTCCCTTTTTTAAAAAGTAGAGAAGCCACAGGGCAAACAAATGAGGCAGCTTCCCCTGGCTCATGCGGAAAGATTGACGTCAATCTCCAAGTAGCTGAGACAGCTCACGCTTGCTTGGGCTCATGAGGAAGAAGTGGAAATCTCTGTGCCACAAAACCCAAGGCATAAGGTCAAAACCCCATCTGTAAGCAGGAGAGAACTTCAAGGCTGGATGGGCCGTGGTCTGATTACAGAGCCAGTTTCACAAAAGACATGGGGTTTACAGCATCACAGGGAGAAAGACGAGATCGTTAGTTAAATGAAAGAGAACAGTGGATAAAATGACTCTTAAGTGTGCTGCCTTTCAGTTCACTGGCTCACAATTTAATGGCAAATAACCAGAAAAATGCCACAAGTCGTCCTTGCTATGAAGTCTCCAAACTCTAGCTAGGTTTAATGGTGCAACATCTGCATATTTGTATTAGTCTGTTTTCATGCTGCTGATAAAGATATACCTGAGAGTGAGCAATTTACAAAAGAAAGAGGTTTAATTGGACTTATAGTTCCGCATGGGTGGGGAGGCCTCACAATCATGGCGGAAGGCAAGGAAAAGCAAGTCACGTCTTACGTGGATGGCAGCAGGCAAAGAAAGAGAATTTGTGCAGGGAAACTCCCATTTTTAAAACCATCAGATCTCATGAGACTCATTCACCATCATGAGAACAGCTCAGGAAAGACTGCCCCCCACCCCCATAATTCGATCACCTCCCCTTATGGGAATTGTGGGAGTTACAATCAAGATGAGATTTGGGTGGGGACACAGCCAAACCATATAAATATTCCAGCTGCCACTTTGCAGAGTAAATGGTGAGAAGTGATTGGAATCTGGATATAGAGTGCAGGTCAAGCTGACAAATTTTGCATATGGTTTACATGTAGGGCATGAGAGAAAAGAGAAGGCAAGGATTACACCAAGACCATGGCCTGAACAGCTCTTGCCTCAGTGCCTCCAGGTGTGTGGGATATGTTTGCTTTCTGCTTCTACCTTTCTGGTGCTACTATCAACTTTTTGTCCAGGAACCCCTTGTCTATGGAGTTGTGCCTCCCAGTGGTGTAGACCATCTCCTTCTTCTTCCCAAACCAGGAAACCAAAATGCCACAAAACAGCGCATACCCTTACTGCATGTGAAGTCCTTCGGCATTTTATCTTCTCTTCCATTAGTTATATTTTTTAAAAAGTTTCTCAAAATCCACTAAACAGATTCTCTATCCTCTATCGAGTCATGACCCACAGTTTTGAAAATCACTCTTTCAGACAACACTGTATGAGAATATTTTTCCTGCTTTAAACCAAGGAAGAAATAACACTGCTTCTAACCCCAGGCACACTTTAAAGGACACCGGAGAAAGGGGGCAGAACCAGCATCAGGTGGCCACACGTTAGGAAACACTGATCTGCTGAAACAACTGAACTTGCCTGGAGATTTGCAAGCAATATATCCAGGAACAACTCCTGGGCTTTTCTCCTGCTGAGCTCCCAGGATCCCTCCCTTAGACTCAAATTGTCACCCCCAACTCGCTGTGGTGGCTGCATGGTCCAGACGGCGCTGCACCAACCACTCCTCTGGGGCTGGGACTCTAGGAAGCAAGGGACACACCTTCTTAAGACTAACCCGCAGGTCGGCTTTCTTATTTTTTTTTAAGCAATGATCTCTGTGGAGACACAAACAGAGGGTAACAGTAATCATCAACAGAGAGAAGGCTTCGGAATACACAACACTTTCAGAATATGACAGTTTATAATGTCTTGGCCCACATCTACTGTGAAACAGCGACTTTAGTCTTCCAGCCTCTGACCATCACTCTCCTTTGTGAAGGCCCAGCAAGGAGCACTTTCTAGTCCATGTTGATCAGCCACCTGCCTTGAGGAACTCGATTTAGGCTGTTTTATAACCATTGATTTGTGTTCATTAACTTAAACCTCGTCTCTTTTTAATGGGTTCTTCTATTAGTTTTAATAGTTTTTAATTTGTAATTAAAGTTTCCTAGAGTCACAAATTAAATATCATATCACAGGCAAATATAGATCATTTTTTCTTCTTGACTTAAAAAGTTATACCTTGTATTGCTGTTTCTGGACTTATTTCATTGCCCTGAACTTTTAGAGCTACATTAGACAATAGGAAATGGCAGGTATTTCTGAATTTATTGGAAATGCTTTCAACTTTTCTTTTCTTTCTTTCTTTTTGAGATGGAGTTCCACTCTTGTTGCCCAGGCTGGAGTGCAATGGTGTGACCTTGGCTCACTGCAACCTCTGCCTCCTGGGTTCAAGCAATTCTCCTGCCTCAGCCTCCCAAGTAGCTGGGATTACAGGTGCACACCACCACACCCAGCTAATTTTGTATTTTTAGTAGAGACGGGGTTTCTACATGTTGGTCAGGCTGGTCTCGAACTCCCGACCTTAGGTGATCCACCCGCCTCGGCCTCCCAAAGTGCTGGGATTACAGGCAAGAGCCACCATTCCCAGTCGCTTTCAACTTTTCTCTCTTAAAGTATAATATTGTCTCGTTGGTATAAGATGTCATCCTATAATATCTAGTTAAGAGGGTTTTTAAAAATAACAATGATAGTTGAGCTTTATTAAATACTTCTTCAGCATCTTTTTTTTTTTATTTTGTATTTTAAAGTATGCATTAATAGATTTCCTACCATTATATTAATATTACTCTGTCTTCTTGGAATAAGCATTAAATGACATACTAAATATTGTAACATATCTATGAATTTATTTTCAAGTATTTTATTTAGGATGTCTGCAATTTTATTAATAACATGCTGTCTTTGCCAAAGTTGCTGATATTAAAAAAATAGATTATTTACATTAAAAATGATATTATAGTTTTCTTTGTTATCTGGAAGAGTTTGTAAAATATGGAAAGTCTCTTTTCCTTGAAAGCTTTAATGAATTTCCCAGTGAAATCTTCTGCCATGATTGTGAGGCCTCCCCAGCCATGCGGAACTATAAGTCCAATTAAACCTCTTTCTTTTGTAAATTGCCCAGTCTCAGGTATGTCTTTATCAGCAGCAAGAAAACAGACAAATACAAATATGCAGATGTTGCACCATTAAACCTAGCTAGAGCTCGGAGACTTCACAGCAAAAATGACTTGTGGCATTTTTCTGATCCCCTCCCTTCTCCAGGCTAATTTTTGTAGTTTTAGTAGAGACAGGATTTCGCCATGTTGGCCAGGGTGGTCTTGAACTCCTGACCTCAGGTGATCTGCCTGCCTCAGCCTCCCAATGTGCTGGGATCATGCACCCAGGCTAATTTCTGATTTTCATGTATAATTTTTCTCAATGAGATTTACCAAGATATCTCTGACCAACTCTCAGATAGCCAGCTTTGGGGTTTATTTATCAATTCTCCTTTATTCCCTATATGTTTCTTGTCTTTAAAAATAAATAGTTGAAAATTTTCTGGTTATAAATTATGTAGAAAAATTAGGAGTACTCAGACAAAAAAACCTGCAGACTCCCTCAGTGCTCTCCCCCTCAATCCTGATCTCCTCCCTTCTCTCCGGGTCAGGGATTTGAGAAGAAAGTAATGCTTAAGTTTTATATTTTATGGTTTGATTTTTGTTTTGTAATTTTTTACATTGTTATAAGTGTATCCAAGTTTTTACTTGCAACAACAACTTTTATTTAATACATGGGCAAGAAAAAATATCTTCTTATTGATAGTTTATAGTTTGTGGGTGTATTGTCATGCCTGGTCTCATGTAGTTTAGTATCCTCATCTTTTTAATTTCTGATTTTCTTTTTCTTTCTTTCTTTTCTTTTCGTGACCGAGACTCGCTCTGTCGCCCAGGCTGGAGTGCAGTGGTGCAATCTCAACTCACTGCAACCTCCACCTCCCAGATTCAAGCAATTCTCCTGCCTCACCCTTGTGAGTAGCTGGGATTACAGGTGCCCACCACCATGCCTGGCTAATTTTTGTATTTTTAGTAGAGACAGGGTTTCGCCATGTTGGCCAGGGTGGTCTCGAACTTCTGACCTCAGGTGATCTGCCTGCCTCGGCCTCCCAAAGTGCTGGGATTATAGGCATGAGCCTCTGCACCCAGCCTAATTTCTGATTTTCATGTGTGATTTTTCTCAGTGAGCTTTGCCAAAATATCTTTGACCAACTCTCAGATAACCAGCTTTGGGGTTTATTTATCAATTTTCCTTTATTCCCTACATGTTTTTTGTCTTTAAAAATAAATAGTTGAAAATTTTCTTGTGATAAATTATGTAGAAAAATTAGGAGTACTCAGACAAAACAAAACAAAACAAAAAAAACAACAAAAAAATAACGCAGAATCCCTCAATGCTGTCCTCCTCAATCCTGATCCCCTCCCTTCTCCCTGGGCCATCCTAGGCAGGAGGCTGGGGTTCCTCAAAGGTTCTAGATGATTCCATTGGAATCTTTGGGCTTTGTGGCACCTTCCCACTGAGGGGGATCTTTCCTTTCTCCCACCAGCGACCTTCCTTTTCCTTGTTACACTGACATTTAGGCTGTTTTTATAAATCAAGCCTTGTTATATTTTGTAGCCACTGATTTGTGTTCATTTTCTCAAACCCAGCCTCTTTAATGCATTCTTCTGCTGTGACAGTGCCTGCACCTTGCATCTTAGGGCTGAGGAGCCGCTACATTGAGGTGGAGACTGGGCAGGATTCCTGCCGTGGCATTTCTATTTCCGGAGGCTGCTGAGGTGACTTGCTCAGGCCCGGCTCCAGGCCAACCTGTTAGACTGAAGAAGGGTAGACCCCTGCCCTTTTCTCTTTCTTTTCACCAGTGGGATGTTGGGGCACCCCGTGGATCCCCACCCTCTGCCTCTGTCTATGGGACATGCAAACAACCACATTCCCCTTTGTTTTGCTATGGTTGAACATTTGCTTGCTAGGGTTTTACCAGTCTCTTCTCCCCAAAACCTCATTGTTTCATTTTGCTCCTTAAAGCATTCACCACATGACATTATCTGGTGATTTGCAAAAATATTGCCTGGGTTTTGACTGAATTGTCTTTTCTTTTGGTGGTGTATAAAATTGTCATCTATAAATGCTACATAATGACTTTACAAGTTACTACTTACCTCATGTGTGTCTACGTGGTCTCGTGTGGATTACTTGTGACCTGTTACTAGCTTCTACCATGAGTGAGATTCCATAATGTATTTTGTGTTTTCACTTGAAGTTCATTGTACCATATTGCCTGGTACATGGAAGTTCATTACTTATAAATATTAAGATTTCTGGGGTCAGATTGCTTGAATCTAAATCCTGAGTCCACCACTTACTAACAAAACCTGATTTAATTCAATATTCATTAAATATTTGTTGTGTGCCTATCATGTGACATGTGTTGTTCCAGGTACTGAGACTAGAGAAATGAACAGAACATACGAGTTCCCTAGTTCATGGAGCTTACCCTGGTAGGAAGGGTTTGAACCAGATGGTGATGAATGCTGTAGAGGAATAGCAAGGAGAATAAGGAGGCAAAGAGTATGTGTACTGCAGCTTTATACAGGGTGGTCAGGGGACAGCTGAGCAAAGGTCTGAAGGAAGTGAAATTGTCAAGCCATATTCCTACAGCTTAGGAAGGGGCCTGACGCCAAAGGGAACATCCAACACAAAGTCACACTTCCTAAAATCAATAGGAAAACATAGAAGGGGAAATCAGAAGATTAACATGATCAGATTTGCATTTAATTTATTTATTTTAAATGGACACTTAATAATTGTACATACTCATGGGGTACAGTGTGATGTTTTAGTATATCTATTGTGTAATGATTAAATCTGGCTACAGGTTGAGTATCCCTTATCCAAAACGCTTGGAACCAGAAGTGTTTCTGATTTCAATTTTGTTTTTTAATTTTGGAACATTTTTATTTACATAATGAGATATCTTGGGGGTGGAATCCAAGTCTAACAAGTCTAAACACAAACTTCATTTATGTTTTATAAACACCTTATACACATAACCTGAAGATAAGGAAATACAATATTTTTATTAATTTTGTGTATGAAACGAAGTTTGTGTTGAACACTTGTGTGTGGAATTTTTCACTTGTGGCATCATGTCAGCACTCAAAACGTTTTGGATTTTGAAGTATTTCACACTTAGATTTTTTTTTTTTTTTAATTTCTTGGGTCAGAATCTTGCTCTGTTGCCCAGGTTGTAGTGCAGTGGCACAGTCATGGCTCACTGCAGTCTCAACCTCCTGGGCTCAAGTGATCCTCCTACCTCAGCTTCCCAAGTAGCTGGGACCATAGGCACGTGCCACCATGCCCAGCTAATTTTTTATATTTTGTAGAGACAAGGTTTTGTTATGATGCCCAGGCTGATCTTGAACTCCTGGGCTCAAGCAATCTGCTTGCCTCCACCTCCCAAAGTGCTGGGATTACAGGCATGAGCCACCACACCTGGCCTAGATTTCAAATTTTTGGATTAGAAATGCTCAATCTGTATTTGGCATATTTATCACCTCATACATTTATGATATCTTCATGGTGAGAACACTCAGAATCTTCTCTTCTAGCTATTTTAAAATATGCAATATAATATTGTTAACCAGTCACCCTAATGTGCTATGGAACACCAGAACTTTTTCCTCCTGTCTGTCACCTTGTACCCACTGATGAGTCTCTCTCCATCCCCCATCTTCCCCACCCTCCCCAGCCTCTAGTAACCACTCTCTATTTTATGCTTCTGTGAGAGCAGCGTGTTTAGATTTCTCATATGCGTGAGAGCATGCAGTATTTAGCTCTCTGAGCCTGGCTTATTTCACTTAACATCCTCCGGGTTCATCCATGTTGCCCCAAATGACAAGATTTCACTAGTTTTATGGCTGAATAGTATTATTTTATTGTGTATATATACATAACATTTTATTTCTGTTGATGAAACGTAGGTTGATTCCATATCTTGGCTACGTGAATAGTGCTGCAATAAACACGAAAGTGCAGACATCTCTTTGACATACTGATTTTATTTCCTTTGGATATGTATCTTGTAGTGGGATTGTGAGATAGGAATTGTATTTATTTAAAAGATCGAATTGTACGTTATGCTGAGATAAATGGGAAGATCCATTTATAAGTCAAATCAACTGAAAGACAATCGTAATCTTGGTGAGAGATGAACCAGGGTAGTGCCTGCGGATGAAGAAATGCAGGCATGTTGGAGATATGTCCCAGAGAGAGACTTGACCAGGTATTTCCTTTTATGGAGGGCAGAATCCTAAAGAAAAGGAAACTGAGGGCCGGACGCGGTGGCTCACGCCTATAATACCAGCACTTTGGGAGGCCGAGGCAGGCGGATCACGAGGTCAGGAGATCGAGACCATCATGGCTAACACAGTGAAACCCCGTCTCTACTAAAAATACAAAAAATTAGCCGGGCGTGGTGGCGGGCACCTGTAGTCCCAGCTACTCGGGAGGCTGAGGCAGGAGAATGGCGTGAACCTGGGAGGTGGAGCTTGCAGTGAGCTGAGATCGTGCCACTGCACTCCAGCCTGGGTGACAGAGCGAGACTCCATCTCAAAAAAAAAAAAAAAAAAAGGGAAAGGAAACCGAAAAGGTGATTCCCCACCCCCACTTCCGTTTTCTGGCTTGAGGAATTAGGTAGACAGAGGTACCATCACAAAGGGAAAATGATATAGAACCCAGGTGGTTGCCAAAGGACTCTTAGGTCCCAGGCCTGGGGAGGTGACTTCTTTCTAATGGCATGTCAGTATGACGAGGGAGATGTGATCAGGCATGTTGACATGTTCCTTGACTCCCACAAACTCAGAATGGGAGCAGAACCAATTCTGTAGTACAGGGTGCTAGTGGTCCCAGTTACAGGGAATCAGGGATAGCAGAGGCAAAACCAAAGCCAGGCCTGCGCGCAGTGGCTCACGCCTGTAACCCCAGCACTTTGGGAGGCCGAGGCAGGCAGATCACAAGGTCAAGAGATCAAGAGCATCCTGGCCAACATGGTGAAACCCTGTCTCTACTAAAAATACAAAAAATCACTGGGTGTGTTGGCACATGCCTGTAATCCCAGCTACTCAGGAGGCTGAGGCAGGAGAATCACTTGGACCCAGGAGGCAGAGGTTGCAGTGAGCCGAGATCGTGCCACTGCACTTCAGCCTGGCAACAGAGCAAGACTCCGTCAAAAAAAAACACAAAAACAAAAAAACAAAAGCCAGGGCCTTTGGGAAGTGATTACATCATGAGGGTAGAGACTTCATGCTGGGGTTAGTGCCCTTATTTGTTTGTTTGTTTGTTTATTTATTTATTTATTTATTTATTTATTTTTTTTTTGAGATGGAGTCTCACTCTGTTGCCCAGGCTGGAGTGCAGTGGTGATCTCACCTCACTGCAACCTCCGACTCCTGGGTTCAAGCGATTCTCCTGCCTCAGCCTCTCAAGTAGCTGAAACTACAGGTGTGCGCTACCACGACTGGCTAATTTTGTGTGTGTGTGTGTGTGTGTTTTTAGCAGGGATGGGGTTTCACCATGTTAGCCAGGATGGTCTCAATCTCCTGACCTCATCATCCCCCTGTCTCAGCCTCCCAAAGTGCTGGGATTACAGGCATGAGCCACTGCGCCTGGCCTTGGCGCCCTTATAAAAGAGACTTCAAAAAGCTCTCCAGCCTTCTCTGTGCATGTGAGGTTACATGGAGAAGCTGGCAGTCCCAACCTAGAAGAGGTCCTCACCAGAATCTGACTATGCTGTTATTCTGATCTCAGATGTCCAGTTTCCGGAACTGTGAAAAATAGATCCCTGTTGTTTTTACGGCGCCCAGTCTGGGAAACTTTGTTCTGGATGCCAGAACAGACGAAGACAGCCTCTAAGGAGACTGCTGCTGGCAATCGGGAAGACCCAGGTGAGCAGAGCACTTTGCTGAGTTTGGATGTGCAGCGTTGTAGGTGGAGTGGGGCAGGGTTGACTGCTTTCCAGAAATAAAGAAGAATTTGAAGTTTTTGATCTATACTGGAGGAAAAGGACAGGAAGTGATAAGGGAGAGAAAGAAAGAAAAGAAGGCCCAGAAAGATGACAAAGTATTGGGCATGGTAAAAAAAATGTGTGCTGGGCAGGGCACGGTGGCTCACGCCTGTAATCCCAGTACTTTGGGAGGCTGAGATGGGTGGATCACCTGAGGTCAGGAGTTCGAGTTCAGCCTGACCAACATGGAGAAACCCCGTCTCTACTAATAATACAAAAATTAGCCAAGCGTGGTGGCGCACACCTGTAATCTCATTTACTCAGGAGGCTGAGGCAGGAGAATTGCTTGAACCCAGGAGACAGAGATTGTGGTGAGCTGAGACTGTATCACTGCACTCCAGCCTGGGCAACAAGAGAAAAGTTCTGTCTCAAAAAAAAAAAAAAAAAAAGAAAGAAAGAAAAAAAAACATGTGCCAAAGTGACTCTTCCCCCCGTGACACCCCCTGACACCTCCAGAAAAATCTACAGCACTCAAAAGCATTGGTGTGACCAAGTTCCTGAAGGAAGGGGCCGAACTGCAAGACAGGGTGACACGGAGAAGGCAGAGGAGACCAGGAAATGGAGACAATTGCCAGACTGCATAAATGGCTGGGTTTGAATGCCAGTTCTGTGGGATTCTTGATTATTCACTGAGAAGTCTGCCAAAATTCCACATGACATGAAATGGTAGTGGTGGTGGAGAGGGTTTGGTTTGGGGCAATATTTTCACCTCTTCAGGGAGCAACCGGGATCTGAGAACCCAGCTGGGCTAATTAATGATAAGGGTGCCTCTTCCTCCTTCCAGTCATGTTCTTCACTCTTAATTGCTTTCTTCCTTTTTTTGTTATCTCGTTATTTTCTTCTTCTGGCTCATTTCTTTTTTTTCTTTTTTTGAGATGGAGTCTTGCTCTGTCTCCCAGGCTGGAGTGCAGTGGCACGATCCCAGCTCACTGCAACCTCCGCTTCCTGGTTTCAAGCGATTCTCCTGCCTCAACCTCCCGAGTAGCTGGGATTACAGGAGCACGCCACCACGCCTGGCTAATTTTTGTATTTTTGGTAGAGATGGGATTTCTCCATGTTGGCCAGGCTGGTCTCAAACTCCTGACCTCATGATCCACCCGCCTCAGCCTCCCAAATTGTTGGGATTACAAGCTTGAGCCACTGTGCCCAGCCTCTTTTTTTTTTCTTTTTTTGAGATGGAGTCTCACTCTGTCTCCCAGGCTTGAGTGCAGTGGTGTGATCTCGACTCACTGCAACCTCCTCCTCCCGGGTTCAAGCAATTCTCCTACCTCAGCCTCTTGAGTAGCTGGGACTACAGGTGCCTGCCACCACGCCTGGCTGATTTTTGTATTATTAGTAGAGATGAGGTTTCACCATGTTGGTCAGGCTGGTCTCGAACTCCTGACCTCAGGTGATCCACCCACCTCGGCCTCCCAAAGTGCTGGGATTACAGGCATCAGCCACCTCACCCGGCCTGGCTTATTTATTTGATAGTAATACTTCAAATCTGTCCCCCATCCATAAAATTGCCTTCTGGAAAAACATACCTGCGTCTACCATCATGCAACACACAGCCTAGAGCTACATGTAGGGCCCCAACTTCAGGACAATGTGACCTCAGCCCCCCACTAAAGATGGGGAGATTGAGCTCAGCCCAGAGGGTTTGTTTTGTTGTTGTTGTTGTTTTTTGTTTGTTTGTTTGTTTGTTTTTGTGAGATGGAGTTTCACTCTTGTTTCCCAGGCTGGAGTGCAATAGTATGATCTCGGCTCACTGCAACTGCTACCTCCCAGGTTCAAGCAATTCTCCTGCCTCAGCCTCCCAAGCAGTTCGGATTACAGGCACGCACCACCACACCCAGCTAATTTTTTGTATTTTTAGTAGAGATGGGGTTTCACCATGTTGGCCAGGCTGGTCTTGAACTCCTGACCTCAGGAGATCTGCCTGCCTCGGCCTCCCAATGTTGTTGTTGTTCTTGTTGTTTTCCTCCTCCTTCTTCTCTTCCTTTGTCTTCCTCTTTTTCCTCTTCCTCCTCTTCTTCATCTTCATGTAAGCCGCTGAACTAGCCTCTGCTATTTTATCAGTTGATTCTTCTACCACAGTTTTTCACAGAAATACTTGATCGAAGAACATCTGCTACTGTCTGGAACATATTTTTTTTTCTTATACTTGACTTTGCACTTCCTATAGCTGTCAGATAAGCATCGTCTCACAGATTTTGCAACATAGCTCCATATTACTGAACAAACATCCATTATGCTTATGGCTGGAATCATGTCAATCTGAATGCAAAACGTGCCAGCTGTCTTCCTTGTTAATGGGCATCTTAATTATGTTGGCCTAATTATGCTGATATTGCAAGTAATACTGTTCATTGTTGCTTTAGAAATAAAAGTGATATCACCAAGTGACTTCCAAGGCTTTTCTAGCTGGGCTATATTTTGCAGATTCAAAATATTAAGATGCAAGAATTCTGAGCCACTCCTTGATGTGGACCTGCAATCTACTGGTCTCTCTACACCTGGACCCATCTCTGGAGGCTTCAACTGCATAGGTCCCTCCCAATTGAATCCTTAGCTTAACTAATTCTATTGCTATGGTTCTTCCTATTGAAATAGATTAGGGAGATGTATTTGAGAGGTTTCATTTTAGGCCCTCGGTGTGACAAAACCGTTTTCTGTGTTTCTCTCCAAACTTCTGTATTCATGCTGTCTAAAACCTCAATGGCTGGCGTACCTGAGACTTGTATTTATGTTTATGGTCTTGGTGATTAGTATTATTCTTCTGAAAAAACAACATAAACTTCTCTTTCCATCTCCTTTTCTCTCTTTCTAAAAAATATTCAATTTGAGAACCAATAATCCTGTTCCTAAAAATCCTAGAGAAAAATTTTGACCAAAAAAAAAACTAAATGCACAAAATGCTCCTGGAAAATTTTTCTTTAATAACAATAAAAGATAATGTTATCTAAAAAAATATTCAATTTGAGAACCAATAATCTTGTTCCTAAAAATTAATCCTAGAGAAAAATTTTGACCAAAAAAAAAAAAAACTAAATGCACAAAATGCTCCTGGAAAATTTTTCTTTAATAACAATAAAAGATAATGTTATCTAAATATTATTGATTATAGTTGTCACCACAAGAGGCACCCAGATTATGGTCTTTGTCAATATTCCTTTTTATTTGCCACAGCAAATGAGGTGATGGTGTTTTTCCCTGAATACCATAACCTGGCAAGACCAGTCATTGAGCACAAGGTTATTCTAGGATGTCTAATTGATAAATGAGATACTGCACATGTTGCACATTAAAAACATTGACTTTCTTTCGGTTTTCCAGAACTCCATACCCAATACCAATTCATCACCAAAGGGGATAGAGCAGGAGCAATGGGGATAGAGCAGGAGCAATGGGGATAGAGCAGGAGGCTCCTCCTTGGCATGGTAAGGCAGGGTTCACATCAGTTATCTGATGACTGGAAACTGACATTCCAGGTTTATTATGAACACACAGAGCCAGCACATTTTGGCCCCTTCTATAACTACAACTATTCTCGGAGGAGGAAGAGCACATGAATTCCAAGGACTAGCCCTTCCAAGAGGATGGAAGAAAAACAAGTATTTTGAATGCATCTCAGCCAAACCTCCACCTTTTCTTTATTCCTCTTCCTTCTCTGTCTGTTTTCTTCTTCCTTTCCTTCATAGACCCATAGGCGATGTCAAATATAGGATTAAAGGAGGAAGAGGGCAAAAATTTCCAACTGTGATTAGGATTCGCCCTTTCAATGCATGCAATGGATTTAACAAATGCTAAAAACTGGCTAAAGCAACAGTGGTCAAGACAGAAAAATAACATGCGCCTGTTTAAAATAATAATTTTAAAGAATCTATCGACATGGAAATGGTATGGTATAACATCAAGGAATAAGAGCAGAATATGAAATTTAGTGGCTACTATGTTTACTTATGCAAACGAAGACAGTGAATAATTTTTGGTAGTGTTAGGATTTTTATTTAGGTATTTGATTTAAATATTTATTACGAAAAAACTATTTTATGGTGTATTCTGTGGGATTTTCAAACAAGTTTTATAGTTAAGAAAAATACCTTTACATCCTTACATACCTCTCATCCCAAATAGTAGAATGATACTTAAGAATATCTCTAAATAACAAAAAATGCAGTGTGTAAACCTTATAAGGAATCTAATTTGAAGATACTAGCTATCAAAAGAGATTCTTGAGAACACTGGGGACATTTGATTATGAAATAGGTATAACATAATATTAAAAAGTATTGTAGGCTAGGCGCAGTGGCTCACACCTGTAATCCTAGCACTTTGGGAGGCCAAGGTGGGTGAATCACCTGAGGTCAGGAGTTCGAGACCAGCCTGGCAAACAAGGTGAAACCCCATGTCTACTAAATATGTATAAAAAAAATTAGCCGGGTGTGGTCGTGGGCACCTGTAGTTCCGGCTACTCGGTAGGCTGAGGCAGAAGAATCGCTTGAACACAGTAGGCAGAGGTTGCAGTGAGCCGAGATCGCGCCATTGCACTCCAGCCTGGGTGACAAGAGCAAAACTCTGTCTCAAAAAAAAAAAAAAAAATTTATTGTTAACTTTTTAAGGTGTGATAATGTCATGGTTGTTATGCTAAAAAGAAAAGTCCTTACCTGTTAGAGCCCTATATACACATATAAAAAATGATTCTTGAGATTTGCTTTAAAATTTTTTAAAATGTAGACTAGGGCAATGTGAGACAAGATTTTTTAAATGGTGATAATCATTGAAGCTGAAACGGGTAATGGGCACATTGATGTATTATAGTTTTTAATTTTGGGGTATGTTTGAAATTTTTTGAAAAAGAAAAAAGTAATAATACAACTGGCTGCAGTTATGAAAATAAAAGTAAATCAATATCAGGATAATCTTGGGTCTCAGTGTGTTAATTCAGGATAATTCAAGACTTTACTGACACTGAAAAATTAGATTTAGTGGATTCTTTTTCTCTGTCAACATTACTGTTTGTGATGTTGTTTCATGCGTCAGATGCTAGGGACATATTTTCAGTGTTTATACTGGGAAATGCTAAAATTTTCTTGACTTCCTTTTTATGAATCAAGTTGTTTATCACTAATTGCTCTTTAACTGCCTGTTCAATACATTAAGATCAAGAATCTCTAACTCCTATTTAATTCTAAAGGAATTTTCAGTGATATAAGAAATAAAGAAGCATAGGAGAATTAAAGACTTAAAAATTCAGAGATTATACAAAATGAACAAAGAAAGCTCACATTTCCAGGTAGCACTGAGAAAGTGTCTTGGAAACAGGATACCATATTTGTTTCTGAGTTGCCTGGTAACCAAGGCTAAAAGCAAAACACAGATGATACCCAGAAAGTAAAATCAGACACATTAACCTGCATTCATAATAAAACTACACTTCTGATGAAATATATCTCTAATGATTATTCTTGGATATTGAGTAACACTAGTATCACCTTCGCTTGCTGTTTTATATAAGACATAGGGATGCCATGTAAATAAAAGCTTACTGAATTCATTCTCTATGAAGCTTAAAAATACATTGTTAATTATAAATCAGTAGCATTGGCTCCATGGAAAGTTAAAAAAATATGGTCCAGGCATTTTGTTTTCTGAAGATCTAAGTAAAGTGAATAATATCAAAGAATGGTCAAGCCATGTGTCCTTAGTTAGTCTGTCTGGCACCTCCAGGATTTGGTGAAACCTGGGCAGGGGCTGGAGAAGCAGAGTTGCCCTCTCTCCCAGACTCTCTTATGCCCACACTGACCATTGATCCCCCCATTGTACTTTGGGAAGACACCAATTCTGTTAGACATTCCCAGGGACCTTACCAAAAAGGTTTCAAAGTCAAGTACTGAGATGTGATGGTCTGAACAATGTTACACCAGTTTTCTTTTTCTTTTTCTTTTTTCTTATTTTTTTGCTGCAGGACACTTCCAGTTTTGAACACACCAGGTTTTAATTTGAATGTGTGAGAGGCGTAGAGTGTACGATTTCTCCAGTTTGGTTGACCACGGAATCCCTCTTTCTCCCCTGCTTTTAAAAAAATGTGGCATGTTTTATTATCTCTTTCTTTTCAACACATTATTTAGGAAACCCTGGACTATGGAATCAGCTGAAATGAGAGCCATGAGCTTTATATAACACTGAAAGCACCATGGTTCTCTTTCTGTCATTCAGAGCCAAACTTGCAGACTCCCAGATTAATATGGTGGCTCATAGCAGGTGCCTGATTGCCTGATTCATCCGCTCCCATCCTCCCATTAAAACACCATTGAAGGCACATGCAAAATTGCAAAATTGCAACTGCACCAGAAGCTAAGAATACCAATTAATGCTTGGCCACAGTCTAGGAAGGATTTCTGCCAATAGCAGTGCAGATGAGGACAGATTGAGAAACTCTCATTAGCTGATGCACAATGCGGCTTTGAGGAAGAGCACCAAGGTCAGAAAAGAGGGAGCCAAGCCCATCGCAGAGGCACCTCACAAGTGCCCAGGAGAAGCTGAGTACCAAACTCCAAGCAAGATGGAGTTGCATCCCACGGCAAAGAGGGCCACTTCTTTAACCCCAACCACAACAGTCCTGCCAATCTGTATTTCTTAAAGAGTGCACCCCCCAAGCGAAGCAACCAGAGGTCCTTGGTCATTAAAATACTTTTCTTTTCCAGGCAGAAGGGGCAAGAGGAGACTCCACACTGATAAACACCAGAAATGTGGCTAATGGTCCTCTCTCCTGCTAAAGATCTGAGAATTCTGTCAGCAACAGAGTGAACACTGAGGGGATCGTGGGGCATGTGCTAGACATTTCTATAGCCCAGCTCAAAAGTGTTAGGTGACTACAGAGTGATTCTAAATGCGGTCTAGGGATATCATTTTAGCAGATATGAAGCCAGTCAAGAGATGTCAGGTTTTGGACAGATGGTGAAGAATCTTATAACTTAGAGATAATATTAGTACAATTAAAAATAGAATATATATCTTCCAAATTGTAGAAAGAAAATAAAATGTAGTCTATAGAGCAAAAGACAGAAAATAACAGAAAAATCAAACATCCATTAAAAAGATACAGAGCAGAAAAATAAGATGGCAAAAGTAACAGCAAACATATTTTTTGAGACAGCAAACAAAACAGTTAAAGTCTCCTTTTCAGAGACTCTAAGTCTGGATTGAAAGGGAAATGTAAGTGTGTGTCATTGAGACTGACTGAAAACAAAAGGAAAAAATAGATTTTTTTCTTTTTTTTTGAAACAGTCTTGCTCTGTCTGTCACCGAGGCTGGAGTGCTGTGGCATGATCTTGGCTCACTGCAACTTCCACCTCCCTGGTTCAAGTGATTCTCATGCCTCAGCCTCCCGAGTATCTGGAATTACAGGCTCATGCCACTATGCCCGGGTAATTTTCGTATTTTTAGTAGAAACGTAGTTTCACCATGTTGGCCAGGCTTGTCTCAAACTCCTGGCCTCAAGTGATCTGCCCACCTCGGTCTCCCAAAGTGCTGGGATTACAGGCATGAACACTGTGTCTGGCCCCAAAATAGATTATTTTAAAAGATGAACAAAGATAAATTAGACATACATAAGTAAAATCAATCAGGAGTTTAAAACATGACATCAGACAAAACAATGTGCAAGAGAAAAACAGAAAAGATTGTTTCATGTTAGTAAAAATATAGTCATGGTGAAATTAAAACATTCATGAATCTTTATGTGCCAAATTATACAGCATTGACATATTTAAAGCAGGTACAGTTTAAAATCTCAGAAGAAATTCACACACACACAAAAATTTGTGGTAGGAAATTTTAATAGACCAAAAGGTTTTCTTTGCAAGTCAAGGAATGTATAGAAAACTTTAAGAAGCATAGAAAATTTGGATAATAATATGGCCAACTAGGGCATAACCTAAAAACAAATTTAGAGCCTCAAAACAAAAAAAAAAGTATCTTCTTTTCAAGCAACTAAAGAATATTTTCAAAAGTGACTATTAAACAGAGCATAAGAACATCTAATATTACAAAAAAAAGGCCTCATTGTATAGGATGTTTTATAAACTTTGCAATTAAATTACAAATTATAGCTAAAATTTAAGCAAAACAAAGCAAAAATAATTTGCAAAACTTTAAACACATTCCTAAACAATTCTGACAAGGGAGAAGAGCTTAATTCCTTATGAATGCTAAAGCTCTAAATCTTTGTTGCAATTTCAGTGCCCCAAGACCATTCAATTCCATCCTTAAGGTGGGACAGTGCATTCATGAAAATCATGTTTTCAAGGACTCAGAAATGGCAATGGGAAATGCTGAAATGAAAGCTTAAGCGCAAAAACAGACTATGGAACAATATGGAGCATATACGCCTAATATTTTTTTAAAGGAAATGAACCAAATTGTCAACAGATACTCTGTGAGGCAAAATTATAAGTGATTTTAATTTGCTTCTATTTTGTGTTATTTTCAAATTTGGGGCCATAAATATGTAGTTATACAATAAAGGAACAATAAATATGTTTTAAGGAAAATATTAAAAATTATAATTAAGTCCTTGAATGCACCGGATCGACCTAGGACACCACGTGCCATGGCTTGGGTGGGGATCAGCTGCCCCATCACTCCAACCATGGAGCCCAGAGCCTGCTCAGGTGTGTCTTGTCGGGTGTCTCGTTCAGGTGCAGCCTGCTTGCCCCTTAAGGGCCCACCTTCTGCTCATTGGTTACTCATAACTTCATCAGTCTGTGACTTTGAAGACTCCTTCATTCTTAGCAATTCAGACAAAATTAGCATTTCTCTTCTTCCAAACTTGTATCTGGACTGAAACCAAATTAACCTGTGAAGATTTGCAAACAAAGGCCATTTGTTTGGAAACGACCCTGGGTGAACTTTTTTTCTTTTATAGACAGGGACTCACTATGTTGCCCAGACTGGTCTTGAATTCCTGGGCTCATATGATCCCACCTCAGCCTCCTGAGTAGCTGGGATTACAGGCATGAGCCATTGCACACAGCATGATGCTTCAACAGCTCCCAAGCATGTTTCACTGGAGAATCCTGCCTTCTCTCTCTGCCTCCCCCTCCACCCACAATAATGTGAACGGTGCTGGGGTAGAAAGGCCCTGGGTGCAGGCCTGGTGTGGTGGCTCACGCCTGTCATTCCAGCACTTTGGGAGGCCAAGGCCGGTGGATTGCTTGAGGTCGGGAGTTTGAGACTAGCCTGACCAACATGGTAAAACCCCATCTCTACTAAAAATACAAAAAAAAAAAAAAGTTGCTGGGTGTGGTGGTCAGTGCCTGTAATCCCAGCTACTTGGGAGGCTGAGGCAGAAAAATCGCTTGAACCTAGGAGGTGCAGGTTGCAGTGAGCCAAGATCATGCCACTGCACTCCAGCCTGAGTGACAGAGTGAGACTGTGTCTCAAAAAAAGGAAAAAAAAAAAAAAAAAAAAAAAGGCCCTGGGTGCAGAGTGCAGGAATAAGGATGATGGTAGGGAATGAAGTCACATTCTCCGTCCTGTCAACTAAATTAAATGATAAATAGGAGAGAGGAGAGCCTTCCACATGAAGGAAGAGCCTGAGAACAAGAGCACCTGATGCTCAAAGACCACGAGCATGAAGGGCAGGGGGCACGACGAAGCTGGGGGGATGTGGTGTCTCACCACGTGTGGTTTTGGGTCTGTGCAAATGATATGGTCCTTTGACTTAGGGGCAATGAGAACCTACTGAAACATTTTAAGCAAAAGGTGACATGATCGGACAAGGTTAGAAAAATAAACAGATCATCCTGGCTAACACGGTGAAACCCCATCTCTACTAAAAATACAAAAAATTAGCCAAGCGTGGTAGCACATGCTGTAGTCCCAGCTACTCTGGAGGCTGAGGCAGGAGAATGGTTTGAAACCAGGAGGCGGAGGTTGCAGTGAGCAGAGATCATGCCACTGCACTCCAGCCTGGGTGACAGAGCAAGACTCCATCTCAAAAAAAAACAAAAAAAAACACAAAAAATGAACATGGCTACAGAAGGGATAGCAAATGAGATATAGAGGGGATGAGACTGGAAATGGAGCTGCCAGCGAGGGCACCTGATGGAGTGGTGAAGGTGGCATTAAAGAAAAGTGAACAGATCTAGAAGATAAAGATCATTCAGTGCATCTCAATTGGGGGTGACTGAACCCTCCAGATTCTGGAGAACTTTTTGGTTGTCACAACCAGAGAGAAGTGCTGCTGGCACTTGGTAGGTAGAGGCCAGGGGAGCCGTTCAACACACCTGCAATGCACAGACCATCCCCACCAATTATCAGGACCAAAATCACAATAGTGTTGCCCGTGAGGATCCTTGGAGGTGGAAACTGGATGCCAGGACAGTCCCATTTCCTGGCATGTGTAGAGGGTCAATGATGATGCCGGTCACTGCCAGAGAAGATCAAGTGTGCAAGGAAGGCCACGGGGTATGAGTGTCTCTGATTTTACTCTCATAAAAGCAAGCCTGGGGGAAAATGGTGAAATTGGAAGATGTTGATAAAAGATGTTTTAATAAAGATGCAAAGTCTACATTAAGAAAAATATCGAGCCAGAACTCCTTACACAGGACTTTCCTACCTGTGTGCTGTGTATATTAACAAGTGCACTCTGGAGGGAGGGGCACTGGGGACCTGCAGAGGGCTGGATTCAGCCGGGGAACCCCCAAGGCAGTGGACCTGGTATTCCAGGAACTCCTGCAGAGAGCACTATGGGGCTGTTTGCACAGCGGACTGAGGGCCCTCAGGGAAGGCCGGGGAGCCAGGGGGTACCCCTTAGTCCAGGGCCCAGAGGGAAACTGCTGTTTTGAGCACAGTCCACCCCTCAGCTCAGCCAGAGCCCTGCCCCTGAGACTTGGCCTGCATCGTGAGGAGAGGTGAGTGCAGGACAGGGACCGGCCTCACCTGCGTCTCAGCAGCGGGGCGCTCCTCTTTCTACCTTTCACCTGGACAACTCGAGCCCAATGTTCACAGCTCAGGCTCTCTCCTGGGGATCCTTGAACCCACAAAACTGGGGTGGGTGCTCCCTCTATTTGTGTGAAAGCACAGATTATGCCAATTGATCCTGCTAGGCCCTTAAGGGAGGGACTGCGTTTATTGATCATGAAATCCCCAGAGCCCCCAACAGGGCATTGTCCTGTTAAGGGGTGGCCGCATGGCCCAGAGGCACAGAGCCCTGCTCTGGTGTCTGTGACATCTGCAGGGATGGAGGACATTGCCTTACAGGAGGTCTCAGGCCCAGGCACTGGCAGCCTCAACCAAGGCACTGTAGGCACTGGCAAAGAGCAGCCGACCCCGGGACCCCCTGCAACAACAGCAGCTTCCAGGCTCTGCCCCAGTGACAGCTCACAGCACTGGTCCCAGGAGGAAGGCAGGGAGACGGCAGGTGTAGGTGACACTGAGCCTACATTGTTCTCCACCACTGCTGAGACAACCCTCTTGAAATAGTCGCTGATCCACACACTCCTGTTCCTGACTCTCCGCTGTTTGCTTTCGCTGAGGAACAAGTTGGCCAGGAAGCTGTGCAGCAGCCATGGCTTTTAAGGTGGAAAAACACCTGTGGAGCTGGAGGTGGTAATTCACCCAATTCGAATCACTCTAACGAGCCGCAATGTAAAATCCCTGGAAAAGGTGTGTGCTGACTTGGTCAGAGGAGCAAAGGAAAAAAAGCTCAAAGTGAAAGGACCAGTTGGAATGCCTAGCAAGACTTTGAGAATCACTACAAGAAAAACTCCTTGTGGTGAAGGTTCTACGACATGGGATGGTTTCCAGATGGGAATCCACAAGCGACTCATTGACTTGCACAGTCCTTCTGAGATTGTTAGGCAGATGACTTCCATCAGTAATGAGCCAGGAGTTGAGGTGGAAGTCACCATTGCAGTTGCTTAAGTCAACTATTTTAAATAAATTCATTACCAGTTGTTTAAAAAAAAAGAAAAGGAAAAAGAAATAGAGAGACTTCACAATGAGCAAATGAAATTCCCGGAATAGCAGGTGTAGGCAGTAGCCTAGGACCACTGCGTGTGACCATTCAATTATTTTCTTGACCCTGGTTTTCCCAAAAAACATGGATCATACCAAAATCACCAGTTAGTCATGCTTCTAAGAAATAATCTCTCCATCAGATAAATTGCAGCCTGTTCATAAGGCTGAGATGGTGCCTACTCACAATAAGAAATTAAGGTTCATTGAATAGGTCCAGTGCTTCTTGGCCCTTCACCCAAGCCCAGAAATTAAGTGTGAATGTTACTTAGTCATCACACATTGATGAGTGACAATTTTTTTTTTTTTTTTTTGAGACGGAGTCTCGCTCTGTTGCCCAGGGAGCAACACCATGCCTGGCTAAACAATATTTTTTTATCTTAAATCTTAGACAAGTTTTTCATTTTGTTGTGTGTGTGCATGTGTGTGTGTGTGTGTTGCTGTTGTTTTGTTATTTCATTTTACCCTGCAGGTTTGTGGCAGAATCAGCTCAGAGGTCAGGATTCAGGAGAAGGCCCGAATCACTCAGAGTCAGGTCCATAGTCTAAATGGACAACAGTACCAGGTGTCCTGTCCTCCCTGAGCAACTTGATAACAACAGATAAAAAAAGATAAATCTTTTTTTTTGAGATAGAGTCTCACTCTGCCACCCAGGCTGGAGTGCAGTCTTGGCTCACTACAGCCTCTACCCCCTGGGTTCCAGTGATTCTCGTGCCTCAGCCTCCCGAGTAGCTGGGACCATAGGCACGCGCCACCACGCCAAGCTAATTTTTGTATTTTTAGTAGAGATGGGGTTTTGCCACGTTGGCCAGACTGGTCTTGAACTCCTGGCCTCAAGTAATCCACCCACCTCAGCCTCCCAAAGTGCTGGGATTATAGGCATAAGCCACCGCACCCAGCCTGATAACACCTTCATTTCTGAAAGACTCAAGACACAGCTTGTTGACCAGCCAGCTTGACATTCTAGACCCTGTGACAGGCTTTTTGTCTGTTTGAGTAGTGTAAATAAATTAACCCGGGGTTTAATCAATCGGTCTCTGAGACTTTTTCGTACTTTCCCAACACTGTGCCTTTCCTTATACTGCAGCCTCTTCTGGGAGAGTTTGTAGCCTCTGCTTCTGCCTATCAAGGCCACACCCTCTGGTTCTGACATGGAGATCCTCCATGGAGATTCAAGAGCCTCCTAGGTCAGCACTGCGGGAGGGAGAGAAGTACAGGGGAGGGACAGAGAGAGGTACAGGGGAGGGGCAGAGGGGAGGAGCCGGCTATGGTGCAGTCTCAGGGAAGAAGATGGGGAGTCCTGAAGATGAAATGACCTCCAGAATGTTCCATAGTAAGGGTGCGGTGCACAGAATCAAAGAGAAAAATCTCAGAGACAGAAAAAATGCTGCAGGAAGAAATAGGAGCTGCTCCAGCAAAATGACCTGACCTCGGCTTTGGGCAGTGAAGTTTGAAGGAATCACCCTCCTCTTGTCCTGTGCAATCATGGGACACCTCAATCTGCCCCTCCTGTGTCCCCAGGTTCATTGAATAGTTCCAGTGCTTCTCGGCCCTTCACCCAAGCCCAGGGCCCCTGGGTAGCCTTTGCCTCTTTCCCTCCCTCCCCACATTCAATGCATCAGTCAGTCTTATTAGCTTTAATTCCAAATAACTTTTAATTTAAAAAGGTTGAGTGCCAACTACTTCACTTACCCTTATTTCATCTTGAGTCATGTGGTGAAATGGGCATTAGGGTTCCCAGTTTCCACGATGCAGTTTGTAGGGCTTCACTGGGTTTGGGGACTGTCCCAAGCTCCTAGGAGAGTCACTGACAGAGCCAGGGTGTGGCCTGGGGTCTTTGACGCCAACTTGATGTACTTCTTCCAGTCTGCAGCTCAGTCTTCACCTTCAATTGCGACATTGCAATTGAATAGAAATCTGCGTCAGCCCACGCTCCACTGAATGAGTACCTCTTTAGAGTCGGCTCATTTTATTTCAGGTTTTAAATACACCCCCCTCCCCATGTGATGGTCATCAGTAGACAGAACCTCATGCCTCCGGGTTCCCTCTCCTTTCATTTACTGTGATATCACACTGTCTTGGCCAAGCACTGACCATAGAGGTGGGGTATGAAATTGCTGTGTACACAGTCAAGCATCCTGGGCTGGGAGTGGGCCAGTTTTGTGCCCTGCGTCTCTCTGTTCGGACTGCTGCTGCCCCATGTCTCTCTGTCTGTCCCGATGGCCACTGTCCCGTGTCTCTCTATCTGACCCGATGGCTTCTGTCCCGTGTTTCTCTGTCCTGATGGCCACTGTCCTGTTTCTGTTTGTCTTTCCCAATGGCCACTGTCTCATGTCTCTCTGTCTGTCCAGACAGCCACTGTCCCGTGTCTCTCTGGCCCTATGGTCACTGTCCCATTTCTCTCTATCTGTCCTGATGGCTGCTGCCCCATGTCTCTCTGTCTGTCCTGATGGCCTCTGTCCCGACAGCCACAGCCTCATGTCTCTCTGTCCGGATGGCTGCTGTCCCCTGTCTCTGTCTGTCCTGAAGGCTGCTGCCCGTGTTTCTCTGTCTGTCCTGATGGCCTCTGTCCCGACAGCCACAGCCCCATGTCTCTCTGTCTGGATGGCTGCTGTCCCCTGTCTCTGTCTGTCCCGATGGCTGCTGCCCTGTGTCTGTCTGTCCGGACGGCCACTGTCCCGTTTCACTCTGTCTGTCCTGACAGCTGCAGCCCCATGTCTCTCTGTCTGTCTGGACAGCCACTATCCCATGTCTCTCTGTCTGTCCTGACGGCCACTGTCCTGGGTTTCTCTGTCTGTCCCAACAGCTGCAGCCCCATGTCTCTCTGTGTGTCTGGATGGCCACTGCCCCGCGTCTGTCTGTCCCAATGGCCACTGTCCTGGGTTTCTCTGTCTGTCCTGATGGCTGCAGCCCCATGTCTCTCTGTTTGTCTGGATGGCCACTGCTCCATGTCTTTTTGTGTGTCCCAATGGCCAATGTTCTGTGTCTCTCTGCCTGGCTCAGTGACCTTCGTCTTCTGCTCGTTCACATCCTGCCTGTGCTTCTAGCAATATGGACATGAGCAAGGAATCGACCCTCCATGGCTTAAGCCAGGAAAGCAAACTCCACGACAGATTCCAAACTCATTCATTTATCAGTCAAGAAAACAGGAAGCACCTATAACGTCTTCAGGGAACTTCAGCCCAACGAAGGGGAGAGGAAGCAAAACATGGACTTAGGATGAGGCCTCATGAGGGTTTGGGTGCAGCAAACCCAGGGGATCAACAGAAAACCTAGAGGGGAAGGATCTAAACAGAGTCTAAGAGGACACCTCAGAGTTATCCAGGCAGACAGGGAGGAGCATGGCATTCCAGATAAAGGGAGCAACCATTGTGACATAAATGCTCCTTGGGGAGATGCTAGCACCACGGCCAGTCCTGTTTCACACCCACTGGGGGTGCACTGTCTGCTTCAGAGATTTCCTTCTAGATGAAGGCAGCCCCACGGATGTAATGCTCCTGGTCTCTGCAGGCTTTCAGTGGAGGTGGGGGATTGATCTGACGGGCAAGTTGCAGGGGAACTCACAGGGAGGGAACTCATGCCTGCCCCTTTATGAAGGACAGAGCGCGGGTCTCCCCAGACCCACTGCCCCCGTGGAGACATGCGCTGCCTGCACTCTCCAACTGCCAGGGGCTGCAAGCACAGGTCTGTCCTCCTGGGGTCTGGTGTCAGGAAGCCCGTGGGGGCTGCAGGCTCTGCAATCAGCTCTGGCAGAACTAGAGCCTGCATTTGACCTTCATCGGCTCCTCCTTGGTCTCTGTCAGTTGTTCCAAACTCAGGGTGCAATTTCCTGGGCTCCCCAAATCCTAACCCCATTAGGGGCTGCTTAGATGGCTGGGCCCCTTTCCCACTTTTCAGCATCATGAGCGGAGCACCTACTGTGCAGCTGAGAGGGAAGCTCTGTTTGCCCGATGCCTTCATTTTCCAGGTGAAGGAGCTGAGGCTGAGTCACACACTCCATAGGGATCAAGATCCTGCACAAAGGCCTGCATATGGGCAAGTGACCCAGGCAGTCACACAGGGGCCCATCTTCAGAAAGGCCCTATTCTTGGTTTACGGATCTGCTGCTATCCTCTCTAAATTCTTAGTAATTTTTGAACAAGAGGCCCTGTATTTTCTTTTTTTTTTTTTTTTTGCACCAGGCCCTGCAAATCATGTAGTTGGTCCTGGGAGCAGAAACAGAATTAGAACTCAGGCCCCCTGACTAAGGCCATTGTCTTTTTCCACCACCCCACTCTGGTCTCTGAATGCTAGTGAAGCTGAACTGCAACATGTCCCAACCATATTTTTCAAAGCTAAAGCCAGAGGCCTGAGTGACGCCTTTCCCAGCCTGAAAGCCCCTGATGAATGACATCACCAGATTTCCTGGTTGCTGTAACATTCCACCCCAAACAAGGGAGCTGCTGCTTTTTTTCCTAGTAAAAATCACCTCCTGGGGCACTTGATCATCATCCTACCTGGGGCTACAGGCAGCCAGTCTCAGAATCACCCAGAAGTCAAACTGGCATCAAGGCTTGGAGAGAAAATAAGGTCAGGAGAGCTCAGGAAAGTTTAGGAAAAATACAGGGGGCGAAGAGAACCTACATAAGCACAGAGAGCACTGCTGAAATTGAGAGATATTTACAAACCTAAATAGGAGCCAAACAACTCCTCTGTGCCAGCTTTATGCCACATCCCTCTCAAGAAAACTATGGCACATGTCTCTTTTCAAAGATACACCATAAAGAGAAGTATGTTTCTTTTTATTCCAATGATAGTGCTTCTTAGCTGCAATAGTTAATCTACAGCAAATTATGAGAAAAAGGGTGCCTTAAGCAGAGCAGAGTTTGCTACAATGGATGGTTTTCCCTGACAAGTTTGTCTGTGCACATTTCCTGACATTCCCATTTCCTGTAATACCTTGTACTTCAAGTTTATTCTCGTTGCATTATTAAATTGCGAGTGATCATGTTTCTCACTGCAGTGGGACTCCCTCCACCATCAGCTGAGACCGCCTAAGCTCCCAGAATAACTCAGAGAAGGAAAGGGCAGGCTGGTTCCCAGAGGCCCAGGGAAGCATGTCGGTCTGTGCGACCTTGTGTTCACACATCCCAGGTCTGGGATTCTGGCCCAGGAAACAAGATTCTCATCCACATTTTAGAAACCACAACTTTATAATACCTGCTTCTTTATTTATATTCAATCAGTTTAACCATTTGAGGAGTAAGTCAATGAAAATGTTTAACAATTAAAAAACATACAACCACTAATTTTAGAATAAAATATTCAGAAAAAAAATGTTAAGCTTTTAAATAGTTCATGTTCTATATCACCCTTTGGAAGATTCAGGTTTACCTAAATTTTTTATTAACAGGACAGCCACCTTCTAAACAGGGACAGACAGAGTTCTATAGGCACAAAGGGGTGGGAATACAGTCCAAGTCTTCTGTTCACATGGACCTGAGAAAGAGAGCAAGTAGAAAGTCAGTGATTCAATTGCTTGGTGGGTTAATGCCATTTCCCCTTAAGGAGGTATTGCTAGATCCTTTTTAGGACTCAGAGGAAAATAAGAAATATTGCCTGATGTCTACCCATTCCATTCCAATTCTGTTTCAATGTTAGAATTTTCCTTTGCTAACATTTAATCTCTGTAGAGGGTCAGCTACTTAATGCAACAATGTTTCATTTCCATGGAAGCATCTGTTTGCTGAAGACATGGGGGTTTCCAAGGCAACCTACTGACATGGGATTTTGCAGTCCTTCCTCCCGAATTACCAGGAAGCCAGGGCTCACGTGTGTGGGTGTCAGAGCTGACAACTGGCCTTGTCGGCGTCCATCTCTTCCTCCACTCCCTCTAATGAAATTAAGTCCCTGCTGCTGGACAGCGTCCTGCTAACAGCTCGCAGATTGCCCCATCTCTCAGGGCCTGTCTGGGCATCTTAGCAGCATCTGCTTCGAGCCTGTCACGCTCTAGACTCGTGATAGCTGTCTGCTGACTAGATGGCATTTCGATAAAGGGCAGAAAGGCAGAGCGATGTCTGTTCTGGGGTGTGTGCCAGGCACAGGGTGCGGGACAGTGGTGACGCGCTCTGCCTTTCCTCAGCCAAAACCACAAGCCCTCGTCCCGTGCAGTGTCCTCATGCGAGATGTTCCGCGGAGCCACTTCGTGGTTCTCAGCACACTCAGAGCACTCACTGTGGCTTTCAGCAGCACGAAACAGATGCTTGAATGGGCCAAGAATGGGGGCAGTGGCTCAGGCCTGTAATCCCATCACTTAGGGAGGCTGAATTGCATGGATCACCTGAGGTTAGGAGTTCAACACCAGGCTGGCCAACATGGTGAAACCTGGTCTCTACAAAAATACAAAAATTAGCTGGGCATGATGGTGGGTGCCTGTAGTCCCAGCTACTTGGGAGGCTGAGGCAGGAGAATCACTTGAACTCGGGAGGCAGAGGTTGCAGTGACCCAAGATTGCACTCCAGCCTGGACAACAGAGCAAGACTCCATTTCAAACCAAACCAAACAAACAAACCCAAGAATGAATGAAGCATTTGGGACGTTACACGATAGGAGCTGAGGCTTGAGGGCAGGCACTGTGCTGCATGTTATCCCACTGTTAGTATCTTAAAGACAGGGACACAAGTTTAGGGAACAAAAGCAAATTAGGCGAGGTCTGACTCCAGGACCTGAGGCTCAGCCGCTGTCTGTGACTCTAATCCCCAAATTGCTTTCCACTGTCAGGAGTCCACACTCTCAGTAATGAAACTTCCTGTACCACTGGCTTCTTCTTTTTTTTTTTGGATGGCATCTTGCTCTGTCACCCAGGCTGGAGTGCAGTGGTGCCATCTCGGCTCACTGCAACCTCCGCCTCCCGGGTTCAAGTGATTCTCCTGCCTCAGCCTTCCAAGTAGCTGGGACTACAGGTGCCCGCCACTGTGCCTGGCTAATTTTTCTATTTTTAGTAGAGACAGGGTTTCACCATATTGGCCAGGCTGGTCTCGAACTCCTGACCTTGTGATCTGCCCACCTCCGCCTCCCCAAAGTGCTGGGATTACAGGCGTGAGCCACTGCGCCCGGCCACCACTGGCTTCTTATGTTAGTGCTTCTTGTGCCAAAACTCAGGTGACTGGAGAAGGGAGGAGCCACACAGTCTTCTCCAAGTGTGTGGCCTGTCCATGGGCTGAGATGCAGCTTTCAGCTTCTGTGGCTGTCTTTTCTTTTATCCATATTCTCATATCTCCCATTCTAGTGCTGTCTCTTATCAACCTAATTGAGTGACATGAAAGGGCACAGCTTCAACTGTGACTCAGGGGAGCAAGGGACAAAGGAGGAAGGAGGTTGGGGACCTGACGTCTGTCTTTGGTGTTTCCCACTCCCCACTGCTGCCTTGTCGCTTTGGATTCATTTGCCATCCTGAGGCCACCGCAATCCTGGTCTGTCCGAAAGTGTGCTTCACTAGGGGTAGCACTTCCCGTGTTGGGCATGAATTGCAGGAAGGAGGCTCAGCCAGCCTCTCAGAATAACCCCCTTCCAGCCAGGAGTGACACAAGTGTGGGCATGAGGGATTCACCGGTTCTTGAAGGGTTAGGTCCTCTGGTGGTGTTGTGGAAGGAAGGCACCCCTAGCAAGGGAGGCGGCCAGGGAGGGCAGAGTCCCCTGCGAGAAGCTGCTTCTCCAGCCATATTTCTGGGGTTGTGGTTAAAGCTCAGTGAGCCAGAGCCTTACCAAGGAGGCTGATGGCCTTGGTCACAGCCAGGGTGACATCCCAGACAGGTCACTGACCACAGAGCTGCTCCTCAGATGTTTAGGTCAGGCCCTCAATCAAGCAGCGTATTCTGAATTGAACCTCTCTTGGGAAATTACTGGCACTAGCTAAACCCACAGAAGTGTGTGTGTGTGTGTGTGTGTGTGTGTGAGACACACATACATGGACATTGAAAAATAGTAATAAAAAAACACCTGGGTACCCACTGTCAGGATAAAAAGTAGCTATTATCAGTACCACAAGGCTCCCTGTTGCCTGTCTCCAGTAGCTGTCTCCTTTTTCTGACTTTGAGGTTAAATGTCTATGTGCTAATATGTTGTTTAAGAATCGATCAACATAGACAGATGATAGATAGATAGATTCCTAAACAACATATTATGAAGTTTAGGAAGACAGAGTAATAAGCACAAATTGAGCTGTATAAAAAATAGACTGTGTCACCACTAGAAAATGCGGATTCCCAGTAAAATAAGCAGAACGATCTGTGGGTCTCAGTCAGCCTTCAGCTTTCCTGGGAGTTTACAAGGCCTCTTCTAGGGGATCCAGAAGAGCGATGTTGAATGAATTCTGACAGCCCTAGGGACCACTCCAGTGAGAACATCAGGCAGGGTGGCAGAGCAGCCAGGCTGTGGACCATTGGCAGAAATGTGGTCAGAGGGTGTGAACCGGTCAGTATTTTCTGGTTCACCTCCTGCTGCAAGAAGGAGGTCAAGTGTAATATTTTTATAAGGTAATACAAGGCCCATGGACCAGGATATTGAGAGAAAAGAAGGAGCTTCATCAACACACAGGCAAGGCAGCTGTGTTGGCCCAGGCTGGCCCAGGCACTCAGTCCTCAGGTAGAAAGATGCGAACAACAAGGGTGGCTGTGACCTGGGGGAGTGCCCCTAATGGATCTGTCTCAAGAGTCGCAAGAGGGCTTGGTGCAGTGGCTCACGCCCCTACTACTAGCTACTTTGGAGGCTGAGGCAAAAGAATTGCTTAAGCCCGGGGGTTTGAGGCTGCAGTGAGCCATGATTGTACCACTGAACTCCAGCCTGGGCAGCAGAGTAAGATCCCATCTCAAATAAATAATAAATAAATAAATAAAAATAATTTTTAAGAGAGTCACACGGGTCTAATCTGAATGTGCTGTCTTCCATCAGCGTACATGGATGGTTCTGTATTCACCTCCAGTTCCAGAGGTTCCTAGAGATGCCTGTTCCTGTGCCTTTTGAGATCAGATTGTTTCTCAGCTTCTTCCTGCCAGGAGAGAGTCAATTTTCTAAGGTCCTCTCAGGTCAGTCATTGCCGTACCCATCGGCTTTCTGCTTTCCAATTCTTCAAATGTTGTCACTGTCATCTCCTCTTCTGCCCTGCCTATCTGGGTCTCTCTCTCTCTCTCATTACTTTAGTGGAGCTTAACTGAATATTGTTCTGGAGGGAACAAAATTAGACGTGCATGGTTGATCTTCCACACTCTTTGATTATTCTTTTTAACTGTGGTTGCTGAATCAGGTGGCAAGGAGCCTGTTTTAGTCCATTCTCATGCTGCTATAAAAGACTGGGTAATTTATAAAGAAAAGAGGTTTAATTTATTTACCATTCATGGCTGGGGAGGCCTCAGGAAACTTACAATCATGGCAGAAGTGGAAGCAGGCACATCTTACATGGTGGCAGGCAAGACAGACTGTGTGGAGGAGGAACTGTCAAACACTTATTAAACCATTAGATATCACGAGAACTTACTATCATGAGAACAGCATAGGGGAAACCACCTCCACGATTCAATCACCTCCCTCCCTGGACATTTGGGGATTACAATTTGAGATGAGATTTGGGAGGGGACACAGAGCCAAACCACATCAGAGCCCTTTTGGCTGAAAGTCTTCCAAAGAGGGTCCACACACCCATGCAGCATGAGAAGAGTTTGTTTCCAACGGGAACCAGGCCCAAGTAGTTTACAGAGTCATTTTTCAGCCTTTCGGTTTCTAAATGAGTGTCCCTTGAAAATGTTCTTGCGATGGATGTGATGTTCCCCTTTCCCATTTCCCTCTCCACAGTCACCCTTCACCCACTTCATTAAAAAAAGTCTCTTCTCTTCTTATAGGGACACTGGTCATATTGAATTGGGGCCCACTCTAATGACCTCATTTTAACTTACTTACCTCTGCAAAGACCCCCTGACCTACTTCCAGGACTCCTCACAAAAGGACCTTTCAACATTGGTATTGACTGAAAAAAATAAACAGTGCTAATGACTAGATAACAAATTATTTTACAAGCCATGCAGTCATTTCTAAATGTTTGCTTTTAAAAAATTAGTTGACCAATCATTAATTTTTCTTTTTTTTTTTTTGTGAAAGAGCCCTACATGTTTTTGGACATAACTCAGAAACAGTTCAAAGAATTGAGTGATACTGATTTACAAAAAAAAAAAAAAAAAAAAAAATCAAATCTTATACTTCCAACCGTTTGTTTACGTGTAAAGGGCAAAATTCTCAGAGCTATAGAAAAGAAAAGTAAGCATAGTTTTTTTGCTGAATTTCAACTCATTCTAGCAGTGGAATATTTATGCTTAGACACATGAACTACTAGAAAAGTAAAGCAACTCTATCCACCTAATTAAGAGATAAATTTTGATAACACTTCCTCTTTATGTATAATATTTGTCCATCAAAATGTAAAATCCATTTGTGTTTTTGATCCATTATGTGCTGCTAGTGCAATGATAATGTGATCCAGAGGAAATTTTTAGCACCCAGATTCTTATGGTCACAGGATATTGACATATTTCAGTTCCTGCCCATGAACTCATTTGTGTCTGATCCAGAGATGTATAATCAATAAAATACTTTCAAGCATAATATGCTTTACATCAGATGAAATTCTGTGGGAATGAAAATGTGAGTGCAAGGAGAAAAGGAGGGAAGTAACATTTCCAACTGCTCAGAAGAGCTTGTCGGTGGTGGTTCCGTTTTAATGGATGCCAGTACTTGTCAAATTACTATGATATTTAGAGTCCACTGGATAATTTCAAAGAGTGATGCTACTATTTTGTCTCTAAGTGTCAGTGCAGTTAACCCTGAACAACTCAGGAGCTGGGAAGCTGACTCCATTGTAGTTGAAAATCCATGCATGTATCACTTTTGACTCCCCATAAACTTTTTTTTTTAAACACAGAACAAAATCCTCTGTGAACATACACACAAAAATCCTCAATAAAATACTAGCAAGTTCAACCCAACAGCACATTATTATATGCCAGGGCCAAGTCAGATTTTTCCCAGGAATGCAAGGTATAGTAACGTAAGAAAATTAATCAATGTAGTATATGCAGAAATAGAATGAAGGTGAAAATCCATTTGACCATCTCAATTGATACAGAATAACCACTTGACAAAATCCATTTATCTTTAATGATAAAAACACTCAGTAAGATAGGAATGGCCAGGAACTTCCTCATCATAATGAAGGACTGTAGGTAAAACCCACAGCTAATGTCCTACTCAATGGTGAAAGACTAAAATCTTTCCCATTAAATTCCAGAAGAAGACAAGGATGTCTGCTTTCACTGCTTCTCTTCAAGATTTCCTGCAAGTCCTAGCCACAGGAATTAGTTAAGGAAATGAAATAAAAGGCATGCAAATTGGAAATGAATAAGTAAAACTGTTTGCAGATGAAATGATTCTAATATATGGACCATCTAGAAAAATCCACACACACACAAACGATTCCAGCTGAAAGGAATTTAGAGACAGTACAGAGTGTAAGAGCAGCATGCAAAACTCAGACGTGTGGGCCTTGAACGTAAACACATGTGTTTCTATCAGAGTGGTGGGGACAGTTCACACGCGGACACACACAGGAGAAAGCAATGACAAGACAGAGTGGAGAGACATGTGGCCATGAGCCAAGGAATGCCAATAGCCACCAAAAGCTCAGAGGCAAGGAAAGATCATCCAATTGAGCAGGGATCCCCAATCCCCAGGCCATGGACCAGTAGCCCTCTAGGAACCAGGCCACACAGCAGGAGATGAGTGGCGGAAGCATCAGCGAAGCTTCCTCTGTATTCACAGCCTCTCCTAATTGCTCACATGACTGCCTGAGCTCCGCCTCTGTCAGATCAGCAGCGGCATTAGATTCTCATAGGAGCACAAACCCTATTGTGAACTGCGCATGCAAGGGGTCTAGGTTGCACACTCCTTATGAGAATCTAATGCCTCGTGGTCTGTCACTGTCTCCCATCAGCCCCAGATGGGAACATCTAGTTGCAGGAAAACAAGCTCAGGGCTCCCATTGATTCTACTTTATGGTGAGTTGTAGAATTACTTTATTATATAATACAATGTAATAATAATAGAAATAAAGTGCACGGTAAATGTAAAGCGCCCAAATCATCCCCAAACCATCCCCCCTCCCTGTTCCATGGAAAAATTGTCCCTGGTGCCAAAAAGGTTGGGGACCTAGAGGGTGTGCCCCTACCAACACCTTGATTTGGTGCTGCTGCCCTCCAGAACTGTGAGAGGTGAGTTTTTGTTTTTAGAAACCACCCAGTTGGTGGCGATTTGTTACAGCAGCCTTAGAAAACTGACACAATGATCCTTACACCACTCTATTGATTTCCCCTGTGCCTTCTACATGAATTTCATATTCTCTATGGAGTTTCTTTTTCTTTCTTTTTTTTTTTTGAGATAGGGTTTCGCTCTCTCACCCAGGCTGGAGTGCAGAGGTGCAATCTCAGCTCACTGCAACCTCCACCTCCCAGGTTCAAGCGATTCTCCTGCCTCAGCCTCCTGAGTAGCTGGGACTACAGGCATGCACCATCACGCCTGGCTAATTTTTGTATTTTTAGTAGAGACAGGGTTTTGCCATGTTGGCCAGGCTGGTCTCGAACTCCTGACATCAGGTGATCCAGCCGCCTCGGCCTCCCAAAGTGCTGGGATTACAGGTGTGAGCCACTGTGCCTCACTCTATGGAGTTTCTGAATAATTAATATACTGTACTGAAAAAGAAAAGATAATCAGCTCACCAAGGAAAGCAAGAGAGCCTGCAATCATTTTCTCTAACATTACGGCATACACAGAGCCATGCAGTTATTTGCACGTTCATGACCACCAATGACTAGAAGATGCCAAAAACCTCTAGGCATGGTTTTGCCTTTGAACCGATTGAGCCTCTTCATGGAGAATCACATCACGGAGTTCAGGTTTATACATTTATTTCTGCTTCATTCCATAAGTTAGAGCAGAGGGTCCCCAACAAAATTGATGGTGATGGTTTATCACTTAGTACAAGTAAAGGAATTGGAGGAGGAGGAATAACTCTTCTGGGTGGAGATGGCACTGGTAGAGGCTGGCAGGTGGTGGGGATGGTTCTCCACCTGCCTTTGGATGTGGTGGAGGAGGTCCTGGAATGTATGACCAACTCATGGGTCCATGTTCCTGGGTTTGACAGTGGGTCCATGTTCCTGGTTTGCACGCTGCTCTTATATTCTGTACCATCTCTAACAGAACCGGAATTCTGTTCTAAGGCCTTTGAATGTTTCTTCCTTTTCTTGCAGCTGGTTTTGAGCTTATGGTCAGTTTCTGAATGCTTCATTTTTCTATCAGTTGTGTGAAATCAGTGTCTGATCTTTGTCTGTGCTGGAGTTGAAGTCTGGGTCCACACAACTATAAATCACACTTTGATTTTCTCACAATACTGTGACCTGTGTCCCTCAGGAGACCTTGGGCATTGTCAGCAGTCTCCTTTGGGTCCCTGTATAGATTGCCAAAAACTAACTGAGGCCACATGTCAGCAGGAAAGGCCCAACCCCTTTCCCAACACTCTACCTCCCCATAAACTTAACTACTAATAGCCTCCTGTTGGCCGAAAGCCTTACTGATAACATAAACATTTCATTAACACATAAATAAACCAGTAGCTACATATATTTTATGCATTCATGACATACTTAGATTTAAAAAAAATTTTTTTAGTATTTTTAGACTATGTGGTTCATCTGTGAGTTTTTTCAAATTGTTGCAAATCTCCAAAAATCTTTCCAATATATACACAGAAAAAAACCCACGCATAAGTAGATTCGCACAGTTCAAACTTGTGTTGTACAAGGGTCAACCGTAGTTCAAATCCACTGGAAATTTCACCCTTTGTAACTATTTAAACATATAAGAAAAAATTAATACCTTTAAAATGTGTGAGCTTACGAAATGGATTTGCTGATGGGAGCCACTGTGGCAGGCCCACTGGAGCGGGAGTGTGGTCAGGGGCTAGCAGCTGAGAAGCCCATCATGGGGGAACGTGGCCCACTACCTGCTGATATATTGAGACCTGAGTCCCATCCCACTCCTCTCCTCAGTTCCAGTGCATGTGCAGGGGTGGGCCTTGGGATATCTCACCCATTGCCATTGTCTGTCAAGCCCTGGTGACCGCTTGGGCTCCAAGACAACTGAGATGCAGAGTCCAGCAATTCTGCAGGAATCTCAGGGCCTGCCCCACCTCCACTGCCCTTTCCTCTGGACTGCTGCTCTCTGGGGGCCCCGCAGAGCACTTTCTCCATGTCCCTTACCTGACAGCTTTCACAGCAGGTCTTGTGGTGTCAGGACAGGGAGAGCTTTCATTTCCTGAATGTTTTCCATCCAGAGAGTGAGTTTAACCCTTCCTTTCTACCCCCATTCACCCTGGCCAGGGCCTCCCCACCTCCTCACTTTCTTTCCTCTTCCCAAGCATACTGTATTAGTTCCCAAGGGCTGCCATGGCAAAGTACCCCAAACAGGGTGGCTTAAAGTAACACATTGATAGTCTCACATTTATGGAGTTCACAAGTCCAAAACAGAGGTGTGGGCAGGACCACGCTGTCTTTGAAGGCTTTACAGAGGATCCTTCTGGGCCTCTTCCAGCTTCTCACGTTCATCAGCCATCCTTGGCATTCCTTGCTTGGTGACAGTGTCACTCCAGTCTCTTCCTCCATCATCGCGGGCATTCTCCCATGTCTCGTCACATCATCTCCCCTCTGTACATGTCTCTGTGTCTCTTATCCTCTTCTTAGGGGACGCCAATCATATTGGATTAGAGCCCACCCTAATGAACTCATCTTAACCACATCTGCCTAGACCCTATTTCCAAATAAAGTCACATTCATAAGTACTGGGGCTTAAGACTTCAACAAATCTTTTGGGGGGACCCATTTCAAACCATAACAGGGATGGATGGTGTGTCAGAAAATTTCCTGGCCAGGCGCGGTGGCTCATGCCTGTAATCCCAGCACTTTGGGAGGCTGATGTGGGATGATCACGAGGTCAAGAGACCGAGACCATCCTGGCTAACATGGTGAAACTCCGTCTCTACTAAAAATACAAAAATTAGCTGGGCGTGGTGGCGCGTGCCTGTAGTCCCAGCTACTCAGGAGGCTGAGGCAGGAGAATCGCTTGAACCCAGGAGGTGGAGGTTGCAGTGAGCCCAGATGGCGCCATTGCACTCCAGCCTGGGTGACAGAGTGAGACTCCATCTCAAGAAAGAAAGAGAAAGAGAGAGGAAGGAAGGAAGGAAGGAAGGAAGGAAGGAAGGAAGGAAGGAAGGAAGGAAGAAAATTTCCCCTGCTTTTCACTTTGAAGGGTTATATTACCAGTTAGTATTTGGTATTAGAGAAACATGGATTTAGAACCTAGATCTGCCCTAATATGGAGCAACTTAATCTCTCTGAGTTAGTTTTCTAATCCATAAAATAGGTATAATATAAAATACTAAATTCTAAAAGTGTTTTGAATTCTGTATGAGCCAGTGTGTGCCACATGGTACTCAGTAAGTGGTGTCTGTGTAAAGAACATTTTCTGGGATGCAGGCACTCCTAAACTTGGCTTCCCTTCTTTCTCCATGAACTCAAAATCCATCTCCCTTGTTTCATTGTTTTATTGTTTGGTTTCTTTCTATTTCAATCATTTTAATCATAATCCTTGGCTCATGGTACAGCATTATTAATTCATTATATCTTTTACTTTGTTTTTTTATTTGCATGTATGCTCTAAATGAACGCATATGAACTCACCATCCACCCAAGAACTAGATCATCAGTTGTGAATTTCACCTAGCAACAGGCTTCACCCATAGCTCACCCTCCCACAAGTTCCATCCAGAACTTCATATTGATCATACTTTTTCTTTGGCACCCTAGATAACATGTGAGTCCTTTGGATGGACTTCTCATTCACCTCCCTTCTACAGACCCTGTTCCTACAGACCCTTCTGAGTGGGTCACAGACTTTGTGACCCATCCACCGGCACCATTGCTAAGAACCAACAGCAATTCCTAATCAAAGTCCCAGTCTGATTTCTTCTCCTGGGAGTTTAGAATTTGTCTCCTGGGGCTCTGAGTAATCACTGCAGGGCATGTGAACTGACAGGCCGTGAAAAGCTGCACCTGGGTGGTCACATTTCTGCTGTGCACAAGCGGGGAAGAAACATCTATTCCTTGTGGAGAATGAGAAACAAAGAAGATGGGGACACAGCAAAATCGGGGAAGAGGGAGCAGATGGCTCCCCAGACAGAGCTGGAGAGAATGGCCTCTTGGTCCCTGGTTGCTTCCTAAATCTGGATTCTAGGCTGTCCCGTGGCTGGACCGTCTGTCCTTCCACTGAGTTCTGGAGGTGCTGGTGTTGTTTGCTGAAGCTTCCCTGAGTGGACTGCTCTCTCTGACAATCAAATGGTCAGAGAACACAACCACACTCGCATGGCACAAAGCCATATCTATATCTCATATTCAAGCATTGGTTGACCAATGAATCTATGGCTTTTCTGAATCTTATGTCTCTAGGCATCTTGTGTCTCTGAGCTAAAATGATTGAGACAGAGGCAGTGTGGAGTGGAAGAGCTAGCTATCTGACCTGTCCCCTGCCATTCATGAACTCTTTCTGTTCTAAGAATTTATCTGCTTTTTCAGCCGGGTGCGGTGGCTCACGCCTGTAATCCCAGCACTTAGGGAGACTGAGGCGGGTGGATCACGAGGTCAAGAGATCAAGACCATCCTGGCCAACATGGTGAAACCCCGTCTCTACTAAAAATACAAAAAATTAGCTGGGTGTGGTGGCGGGGACCTGTAGTCCCAGCTACTCGGGAGGCTGAAGCAGGAGAATCACTTGAACCCGGGAGGCAGAGGTTGCAGTGAGCTGAGATGGTGCCACTGCACTCCAGCCTGGTGACAGACTCTGTCTCAAAAAAAAAAAAAAAAAAAGAATTTTCTTTTTCTTTCCTTGATATTATTGCCCAAAATAGAAGTAGTGACCTTGAACTCCTTACCACTAAAAGAAGAGAAGTACGATTAAATTCAACCAGAAGGGTATTGTGTAGCAAAGACAAATAAGTATATGTCAACCCCAGGCTAAGCAGTCCCATGGCTACAACACCAGCCACCAGAGCTACATCAGGAGACCCAAATGCTAATTTCTCTTCTTATACATCTGACGTGAGACCTTCTGACTACAACTAGCAAGACTAGCTACATAATTTGCAGGGTCCAGTGGAAAGCAAAAAGGCAAGGTCCTTTGTTCAAAAAGTATTAAGAATTTTAGAAAGGTAACAGCAGAATATTAAACCAAATGCAGGGCCCTTCTATGCTTGGGGCCCTGTGGGGCTGCACTGGTCCCACACCAGTGAAGCCGGTCATGACAACCAGAGGAGGGGTGCATGGTTCTCTGCTGGCCAGGAGACACAGCCATCTTAGTCACCTGCAAAGAAAGTGTTTTCTGAGCCTTGCAGTATAGTTTCTGTACCACCTGGGAGCTCCCATTCAACCTGTGTTGAATAAATGAATTGCCTGTGGCATGAGCTAATGGCTGATATGGGAATGCAAGATAATTGTTTCTCCAAACACCAACATGAAGAAAGGAGTGGTAAAGCCAGCAATTAATATTATGGGGATTCAAGACAGCATCAATAAATAGGCCAAGTCTGGAATTGGCTGCTACCTGGTCTTGGAAAAAGACAAGCAAAAATGATGCTTTAAAATGCATCAAAGACAGAGGAAGAATGGTCCTAAAGGTTGGACTTAAATGCCCATCGGGCCCTGGGGAAGTGATCATAAGTCAAGAAATAACAGGAGATAGAAAACTGTTCCGCTGCCATTGTGCTCCTTGGACTCTTTGCCTCTGATTCAGACCAACTGTTAAAACATCTCTGGGTTTACTCCAAAGCTGCTGGGTCAGAAACATGATTGACAGAGCCCTGGAATCTGCATTTTTTAACAAGGCTTCCAGGTGATTCTTGCTCACAATAAAGTGTAAGACCCACTGGTATCAGGGACTGTAAATCCCCAGCCTTATGTTTTCAGGAGATTATTTCTCCCCAACATGTTCAAAATATTATTCACTTCTGCAAAGATGAGGATTCAACTGCCCCAGTGGGCACAAAGAAGAAGAACGTTGGGCAGCGCGTGAGGTGAGGAGGATTGAGGGAGCTAAATATGGGCTGAAACAACCCTCAGGAGTGTCTCAGCTGCCTCGTGGCTTCCCAAAATCTTTTCCTGATGGCGCAGGCATGACTTGGAATACTTCTCCACTTTGCTGTGAAAGTTAGAGAAACACTTGTTGCAACCACAAGAATATTTACTGGAAGCAGGAAGTCATGTTCAGCCATCTGCTAACCAATGCTGACTTACTTCCTCTGACCCTAAGTTACTTATCCGACCCAGGGGCTTGTGTGAACCAGACACTTTCTGAGGTCCGTGTCTAACATCTGAACATGGTCAGAGCCGTGAGATCAAGTACAAAGAACACTAAGCAAGACCTTAGAAGACCTAGACTCAGTTAAGCTCCAGTTCCAGTTAGCTCTTGGATTTTGAGGAAGTTCCTTGACTTACCTGAGCTTCTTATTTATTGCTTTGGAAATTTTGAAATGGGGGATACTAAACCTATCACCAAGAGATTTTGTGAGAATTAAGTGAGAAAGTGTGAGTGAAAATACCTTGAAACATTTATATCAACAAAATGTCAGTCCTGGTCCCATGATTGTGACAATGCACGATGGGCCTCTTCGGTTGCATTCTTGAGTGTATCTTTCATAGTCCAAGAGGTGATATTACTGGATAAAAAGTGTTATTCCCAAAAGTGGAATTTTGGGGTTGAGAGAATGTCAACATTTTTTAAGGCCCATGATACATCTTGTCAAATTACCCTCACAAAAGTTGTTCAAATTTGACTCCAACTAGCATTGTATGTGAGTACTAGTTCCCACCACACTGGTCAACGTTGAGCATTACCTTTTATTTTCATGTTTCCAAATCTGGTCTTGTTGTTTAAGTTAGTATTTCTTAAATCTCTAGTGATAGCATTAAAAATAACATCTATTTATAATGCATTTGCATCTCTCAATAAATGTGACCTGCTGCCTTACTGTTGTTTCTTTTTTCTTTTCTTTTCTTTCTTTCTTTTTTTTTTTTTTTTGAGATGAAGTCTCGCTCTGTCACCCAAGCTAGAGTACAATGGCGTGATCTCAGCTCACTGCAACCTCTGCCTCCTAGGTTCAAACAATTCTCTTGCCTCAGCCTCCTGAGTAGCTGGGATTACAGGTGTGTGCCACCAGACCCAGCTAATTTTTTGTATTTTTAGTAGAGATGGGGTTTCACCATGCTGGCCAGGCTGGTCTCGAACTCCTGACCTCATGATCCACCAGCCTCAGCCTCCCAAAGTGCTGGGATTACAGGCATGAGCCAACACTCCCGGCCTGCTTCTTTTTTCTAATTTTCTATCAACATAGCCAGTATTTTTCTGAGTTGCTACTTCACTCATCATTCTTTATGACATTTCTTGACACATTAAAAAAAAACTTTTAATTTTGTGGTAGTCAAAACATTTTAAGCATTGGATATGAGATAGCTAATATTGTTAATACAAATACATTCTTTACCACACTTACAGGATGGATTTTTCTACCCTTTCTCCAGCCCCCACACATACTTTATGTTTTATTTTTTAAGATGGGGTCTTGCTCTGTTGCCTGGGCTGCAGGGCAGTGTTGTGATCATAGCTCACTGCATCCTCAAACTCCTGGGCTCAAGTGATCCTCCCACCTTAGCCTCCCAAAATGTTGAGATTACAGGTGTGAGCTACTGTACCCAGCCCACACACTTTAAAAGTGTACTTTGGAACAGTTTATATTGCATAGATATTGCAGACTTTTCAGATTTTAAAACAATAATCATAGATTGAACTACCAGGCCTTAGATTCTTATGTGGAAGTAATTTAAACAAGTTTCTCATAGATGTTACTTTATAGATTTTTTTTCTTGTTAACTTCATTTTGATAAATGTTATTTTCCATCCCATAAAGGCTTTTAAATTTGAAGAAATATTTTAATTTTATCTTCTCTGCATATTATTCCCACATTTTTCTTCTTAATTTTGTATACTTATGTTTTATCTTTTTATAATATTTTCACATTGTATATCTATTCTCATTTCTTCAAAAAGAAATATTGGTAATGTTTTAGGTGTTGAGGATACCCGGGGGGAAAATAGGATAGGATTCCTGCCTTCATGGTGCAGATATAGCCTAGCACTGTCTATTCTGTTAAATGTTTTTCAAAGAAAGATTCACTTGTCAAAAGTTTTCCCAAATTTATTAATATGTACATTTGCCTTAATTATTTTCTTTCTACTATTTACTATTTTCCCATATTTGTTTTCTTTTCTTTCCTTTTTTTCTCTTTGAGACAGGGTGTCACTCTGTTGCCCAGGCCGGAGTGCAGTGGTGCTATCATGGCTCACTGCAGCCTTTATTTCCCGGGCTCAGGTGATCCTCCCACCTCACCCTCTTGGGCATTACATCCTTCTTGGGATTACAGATGTGCACCACAACACCCAGCTAATTTTTTTGTATTTTTAGTAGAGACAGAGTTTTGCCATGTTGCCCAGGCTGGTCTTGAACTCCTGGACTCAAGCAATCCACCTGCCTCTGTCTCCCAAAGTGCTGAAATTACAGGCATGAGCCACAGCACCCAACTGTTTTCTTGAATTTTTCCCTAACACATTTTCCTGAATGCTTAAGTGTCTTTATTTTAACTTTTTCTTAGTTAATAATACAAGAATTTAAGGCCATGAATTTGATTCTAAAAGTAACATTAGTTTCAACCTAACCTAGTTTCAAAGTTTTTATTTGCAGCATTCTCATTTTTTAAAATTACACATTTAACTTTTTTGATTCTAAAAATATTAATTACTATATTTGTAAATTCTTGCATTGCTTTCGTGCCTAGAAAGTTTTTCTTAACTGAAGATAAAGACAATATTACAGTTTTAAATTTTTATTTATTTATTTATTTATTTTTGAGACACAGTCTTGCCCTGACACCCAGGCTGGAGTGCAGTGGCACGATCTCGGCTCACTGCAACCTCCACCTCCTGGGTTCAAGCAATTCTCCTGCCTCAGCCTCTCAAGTAGCTGGGATTACAGGCACTCGCCACCACGCCTGGCTAATTTTTATATTTTTAGTAGAGACGGGGTTTCACCATGTTGGCCAGACTGGTCTCAAACTCCTGACCTCGTGATCTGCCCACCTCGGCCTCCCAAAGTGCTGGGATTACAGGCGTGAGCCACCGTGCCCAGCCTAATTATTATTTTTTAAACTCTAAAATTAGAGGTACTCTCGTTTAGCTACTCTAAATAGACTTTTTTTGCAGATTTTTCAAATTTTAAAATAATAATCATAAGTTGAACTACCTGGTCTTAGAATCTTATGTGGAAGTTACGTGTTACTTTAATCAAAATTTATTTTAGACTACATCAAGTGAGGTTTTTTATGTAGCAAATCTTGCTTTCAATACTGTTTATTAAATGAATTTTCCTTTCTCACTATTTTATGATATCACTGCTTTCAGGTTAATTTCTCATATACTTTTGGCCCATGAGGGAGCAGTGTCCATTATTTAGATATGTTTATTTATTTTTTAGTTAGTACAGGTTTATAATATTTCTTAAGGGCTTCATTATTACTTATCTTTAGTAGAAATTGTTAGCTCTTCCGCTCATTTTTTTCAGATTACCTCAATACAGAAAAAGAAATTGTGGGTGAAAGAGTACCTAGGTGCCAAGGCAAGAGATTGAAGGCACAAACTGTTTCAGTATAATAAAGAAAATAAAATAGTTAGAATAAGAATAGTCATAATACAAATTAGATACAGAGATGATCATGGACAATTATCAATCATTGTTATAAACATTATTAATCATTAGCTTTTAATATTACTCTTTGTTGCATTACTAATATAACCTAGGAATAACCGGCGGGTATAGGGTCAGGTGCTGAAGGGACATTGTGAGAAGTGACCCAGAAGGCAAGAGGTGAGCCCTCTGTCATGCCCACATAAGGGCCACTTGAGGGCTCCTTGGTCAAGGGGTAACACCAGTGTCTGGGACGGCACCATTACTTAGCAGACCGCGAAAGGGAGTCTCCTTTCCTTGGAGGAGTCAGGGAACACTCTGCTCCACCAGCTTCTTGTGGAAGGCTGGATATTATCCAGGCCTGCCCGCAGTCATCCGGAGGCCTAAACCCCTCCCTGTGGTGCTGTGCTTCAGTGGTCACCCTCCTTGTCCTCTTTCATGCTCCGCCCATACTTCTGGTCCCTCTTTGAAGTTCACAGTAGATAGCGGTAGAAGAAATAGTGAAAGTCTTAAAGTCTTTGGTCTTTCTTATAAGTGCAGAGAAGAGAACGCTGATGTATGCTGCCTTCTCTCTCTGCTTCGGCTACCTAAAAGGGAAGGACCTCCTGTCCTGTAATCATGTGACTTGCTTCACCTTGTCAGTCATTTAGAAGATTCACCCTCCTTACCCTGTCCCCTTGTCTTGTATGCAATAAATATCAGTGAGCCCATCCATTCGGGACCACTACCAGTCTTCCGCATCTTGATGGTAGTAGTCCTCCAGGCCCAGCTCTTTTCTCTTTATCTCTTTGTCTTGTGTCTTTATTTATAACAATCTCTCGTCTCCACACACGGGGAGAACAGCTGCTAAGCCCCATAGGGCTGGACCCTACAAAAAATATAATAGCAAGTTATTGGACTTTAATTGAAACTGTAGTTAATTGGACATAAAAATAATATTTACAACCCTGATGCGTTTTGCTACTCAGGAATATTACGAGTTTCTCCAAGTCTTTTCAGTTATTTAACTTAGGTGCCTTTTATCATTTTCTTGTTCGTTTGTTCCTCAAATGAGTTCTTACATTTTGGGCTAAGTTTATTCCCAGATAGATGTGATATATAGTTGTTCATATATACGTAATACACGCGATTGCACATACATATGCACATATGTGCACACATGCATACATACAGTAGGGCTTTCTCCTGCTAGGTATTGTCATTAGTAAGAAGGTTAACAATTTGTTCACATTGATTTCGTTGCATCTCATAAACTACCGAGTTCTGTTTTCCGTTATAATTCTAATTTTAGTTGATTATCTTGGGATTTCTAGGTAGACAGTTAAATAATCATCTGACAATTAGAATTTCTCTCCTTTTGAAACTATTTCTGTCACATGTCTTATTGCATTGGCTGCAGTTTCTAGAATGATGTTAAAGAGGCGTAGTGATGAAGTTCATGGCCTTATCTTTAATGAATCTTCCTGGAGCATTTCAGCTTTGAGCATGACACTAATCATTGCTTTGAGATTAAGTATCCTTTAGAGAAAGTAGCCTTTCTGCCATACAGTAAATTATTATTCCATATTTAGGGCATGTCAGTTCTTGAATTCCCACTATGTGGTGGCATTATAATGTTAGAGAAAAGAACATGGGCTCTGCCAAATGAAGTTATTTGCCTATTTTCAAGCTAAACTAATACTCTCATCTCCTAGAAAAATGAGGTTGACACTTTTCTTTTTTCCTCCAAGTTCAAATTAAACCTGCAGCAATTCTGCCTTCAGTAAAGCTGTCTTAATTTTATTTACCAAATTTGTCATGTAATCATCCCTATTTATCTTTCATTGACCAGGATTCTGAGTTTTCCAAATCATTGCCTATATAGAGGAAAAAAGTTGAAAATAGTAAAAGAAAATGGGAGAACACAAGGCGTTCCTGTTTACTCCCATCAAGGCCTTCTCCTCTGGCCTCCTTGAACTCCCCAAGTCTCTTTCTGTTGTGGCTGGAAGGGTCTTGTTTACCCAGTTCTGAGGAGTGGCCACTCTCCTCCCTGGGGTTCAATGGCACCTGTATCACCGCATCTGGTTTCCTGAGCCTCAGTGCAGTAGAATTTGGAAGATCACAATGTTAATTTTTTCCTTCAATGAGATTTGCCATTTATTGAAAAGGAAGCTTTCTCCCCCATGGTAATACAATTTTTTTTTTTTTTTTGTAATTTGTAGATGACAAATACAAATCTGGAGGATACACAATAGCTCATTTCTTCATTATGTGTTCTCTGGAGAGGCAATTATTTTGTCAGTGGCATATATGAATTTTTTAAACTTTTAGTATTTTATTATGTGCAATAGCTGCTGGCAGAGTTTTGGACAGCCATCTACCATCCTGCTGCACTGACAGTGGGATTTGTGTTCTTTGCCACCTTCTCTCTTCTAGAGGCCGTCGGCCGTAAGAGCCAGAGGGGACTTTTGGAGTTACATAACGCAACATTTCCCAGAATCTGTTCGGGGCACACTAATTTTTGAAGATGATCTTTGACAAAGGGGTCTAGTGATCTAGCCCACAGATTTGCAATCAATAAAGAGAAATCCTGCAAAAAAGATATGTGTTTCACTTTGTCTAACCCAGAGTTTTCCAAACATTTTATCACATAACATCTTCCCTTGCCTACAGTGATATCAGATCTCCAAAACACTTTTAAAAACATGCTGCCCTTACCCACATCTCAAAGAAAAGTCCCACCATTCGGGTGCCTGTAATCCCAGCTACTCAGGAGGCTGAAACAGGAGAATTGCTTGAACCTGGGAGGTGGAGTTTGCAGTGACCCGAGATCCTGCCATTGCACTCCAGCCTGGGCAACAAGAGGGAAACTCCATCTCAAAAACAACAACAACAACAAAAAACAAATAAATTCTCTAGTACTTAAGCCTGAGAATTCTGGGCTAATATAAAATCCTTGCACAAACAAAATCATCAAATTTGGTGAAAATGTTGGGAGTGCATATAATCATTTGGTTTGTTGCATAAAATTATGTTGGACACAAGAAAGAAGTTAATTATAAAATTATATGTTAGCATAGAAATATAAAGAAAAATAAATTGAACATTTGGTGAGGCCTTAAAAAAAAAAAGTCCCACCATTTCCCTTATGAGTGGTGAATTAAAAATTATATCAAAACATCCTGTTGATCCCTTAGTTATTTATAATTGTGACCAAGTTTATGGTGCAATCTACATGCAAATATGGCCCCATAATATCTACTTAGGGGTGTCTCTTTCCTTAGTGTGAGCTCAGCCAGTGTTTGCTTTTGCTATTTTCATCAACCATGAATCTTTCCAGTGAGCTTTGAATCCTCATGCTCACGGACACCTGGCTATGCTGTGCGCACTCCAGCTGACTCGAGACAGCCTGGGGCCGGCTGGCGCTGGCGGCTGTTATTGTGGAGGTTGTTCTGGCAAGGCAAGGAGGATTTCCACCTGGATGAGCTGCAGGCTCATGGGGGTTATTAGTGCACAGTAACTCTGAGGCTGACATCCCAGTCATGGACCTGTGTGGACCAATTCCATCCTCTCCTTCCCAAGCCCGAGGCTGAATGCTTGACCTCAGCTAGCTGGGCTGTCAAAGTGCTTGGAAGAACTTTTCCAGCAAGGATGAAAGGGTTGAGCATCTCTTTATCTTCCTTGGTTGCATCACTTATTCACCAGGGCAAGGTTTCCCAGAAAGCTGCAGTGGGTTAGGGGTCGAGAGCAAAGTACTCAGCCCACATAGAGTTAGCAGCTGCCTGTGGCTGGTGACAGCGGTCCCTCAGGATTCTGAACGTCTCTAACTGTATCAGGTAATCTGGTTCAGTGCCCCTGGCTGCTGCTTTCCAGGGTGCTCAGGTTAAATGCAGATTTCTACAGATTTCCTGAATGTGCAGGGGTGTGTCCTGGGAATCGCCTTCTAAACAAGCCCCCAGGTGATTTTTTTTGCCCATGGAAGTATGAGATGGTTTGTTTCCAGAGGTACAAACCATCTTTTTCTTTACCAAGTCTCTAAATGCAAGTGTCAGATAACATCTGACACTTAATGTAAGACCACCTGTTCTTTTTTTCTTTCCTCCCTTCCTCCCTTTTTTTTTTTCAACTGCTTCTTCATGAGCAGTCACTGTCTACTCACCACCTCCATCCTGTCTTGATGATTTAGGACTCTGGTCACCTCTGCTTCTGCTCCCAAGAAAAACCCTTCAGCTTTGAAGTACTAGGAACAAACAAAACAAAAAAAGTACTTAAAAGAAACTGTGACAGAGAGGCAAGTAAGCCCTCCCTTACCCATTAATAACGGCCACTGCATCCTCCAAACAAGGCCCCCAAACAGCAACCACAAAACAAAGAGTGCACCAGGCTCTGCCCCCGGCCTCTGGTAAAGGTCTGACAACCAAAGACACCAACGGAAAGTCTGACAACCAGAGTCTTGGCTCCTCTGGCTGAGTTCATGGGACAGGCAAATTCCCAATGTTCTACGATGCTATGATACAGGGCTGTCGCCATGCAATGCAATCCTGAGTTATTTGGGGGGTGGCATAAAGAGCAGAATTAATCAAACAGCATCACATTAAATCCCAGCTTCCTAAGTGAAAATGTAGGAAGGATCATTTCATTCATTCATAAATTATACTTACAAAAGGACCTCCAGAAAAACAAACTTCTTTATGCATAAACTTACTGACGAACTTGGTTCATGACAGCTTTCTTAAAAAGCATGAGTGTAAATAGACTTGGAAATGCATACGAATAACAAGTATTTGTTGAGCACTTACAATATGCCATACATATAATCTATATGTACCATCTATATAATTGTTCATATTTATTAAATACTTATTATGGGCCAGGCACCATGTAAAAGAGTTTACAAGATTTATTCTACTTAATCCTTTCAACAACCAGAGGAGATACTAGTATAAAAGGATGCCCATTTTATAGTTGAGAAGATTGAGGCTTACAGTGTTTTAAGGTCATAGATTTATAAGCTTCTGTGTCAGAAATAAAAACCAAGCCTGTTTGAGTATAGGTTTCGTTTGCTTAATCTCCGCACTCTACCATTTACTATAACTTACCTAGCCAGTACTTATTTTCATAGCTGAGATATTCCGTGGTCATGGAAAGGTGAGATTAAATCACAGTTGGTGGTTCTCTACAAAGCTGACACATGCAGGCAATTCAACGTGGAGACTGTTCTCAGTGCTCAATGAGGCTGGATGTTCTGGTCTCCAGAAGGGCTGTGGAGACACAGCATCCTTTTTGTCCGTAAGAAAACTGGCTCCCACCTGAGGATGAGGACTCCAGAAAGGAGCCCAGGAACTGGCTTCCAGTGCACAAAACAGGTACCCTGGGAGGGCTGCCTTTCTGAGGATTTTTTTTTTTAAATAAAATTCATCCCCATTTTCAATTTTTTTCTTCTCATTTCAAAGAGAACCCCCAATAACAATGACTTTCAAATGCAAGTGGCACCGCCTACTGCACAATTGTCCTCTAGACCCTGCCGTCTGCCCTCTGAAGTAGGCGTGAGTGAGCTCCTCTTTCCACCACTGCAGGAACAGGTGGAAGGAGAGGGGATCTCGGCTTCCAATTGTTGTTCGTGATGCCGGTGGCCCTCAGCCTCATATTTCTGGCCATCCTGGTGTGGTCCTCATGCATCCAGTTAACCTAGGTGAAGGGTGGACTTAGAATGAGAGAGCAGGAAGAAGAGCAGCATGAGCAGAATTTCTCACCATGGTCTCCCTTCAGCGGCAAACAGAGCCTTCGTGGGGGCACTTTACCAAAGAAATAAGGGTGACACACAGCCTAGGCCACCTCCAGCCTGAGCAATGGTGTTTCTTTCTATCTAATTTGCAGGGGCTCCCCTGTGTCACAACAGAGAGAAGATGCCCCCCACACACTGGCACAACCGGCCAGACTTGGGATCAGACCCAGGTCAAGCAGAGCCTCAGGAAAGGGACCTGAGAGAGGCCAGCTCCCTGGGGGTTTGTCTAAACAATACCCAGAGGAACAGGCCATACTGGAAGTTAAGAGCCCAAAGGCTTTTTGATGCCACAGGATGATATCTCCCTTCCCTTCCCTTCCCTTCCCTTCCCTTCCCTTCCCTTCCCTTCCCTTCCTTTCCCTTCCCTTCCGTTTCCTCCCCTTCCATCCCCTCCCCTCCCTTCCCCTCCCCTCCCCTCCCCTCCTCTTCTTCCCTTCCTTTCCCAACAGAGTCAGTCTGCCACCAAGGCTGCAGTGGAGCAGTGCAATCTTGGCTCACTGCGACCTCTACCTTCCAGGCTCAAGTAATCCTCCTGCCTCAGCCTCCTGAGTAGCTGAGACTACAGGTGTGCCACTTTTTTTTCTAACTTTTATTTTAGGTTCAGGAGTACATGCACAGGTTTGTTATATAAGTAAACTTGCATCACAGGGGTTCGTTGTACAGATTATTTCATCACCCAGGTACTAGGCCTAGTAGCCGATAGATATTTTTTCTGATCCTCTCCCTCCTCCAACCTCCCGCCCTCAAGTAGGCCCTAGTGTCTGTTGTTCCCCTCTTTGTGTCCATGTGTTTTCATCATTTAGCTCCCACTTAAGTAAGAACATGAAGTATTTGGTTTTCTGTTCTTGGGTTAGTTTGTTAAGGATAATGGCCTCCAGCTCCATCCATGCTCCTGCAAAGGACATGATCTCTTTCTTTTTTATGACTGCATAGCATTCCATGGTGTATATGTACCATATTTTCTTTATCGAATCTGCCATTGATGGGCATTTAGGTTGATTCCATGTCTTTGCTATTGTGAATAGTGCTGCAACGAACATACACGTACATGTGTCTTTATGGTAGAATGATTTATAATCCTTTGGGTATATGCCCAGTAATGGGATTGCTGGGTTAAATGGCAGCTCTTTTTTTCACTCTTTGAGGAATTGCCACACTGCTTTCCACAATGGCTGAACTAATTTACACTCCCACCAACAGCATATAAGGGTTTCCTTTTCTCTGCAACGTCACCAGTATCTGTTATTTTTTGACTTTTTAGTAATAGCCATTCTGACTGGTGTGAGATGATATCTCATTATGGTTCTGATTTGCATTTCCCTAATGATCAGTGATATGGAGCTTTTTTTCATATGCTTGTTGGCTGCAGATATGTATGTCTTCTTTTGAAAATGTCTATTCATGTCTTTTGCCCACTTTTGAAGGGTTTTTTTTTCCTGTAAATTTGTTTTTTTCTTACAGATGCTGGATATTAGACCTTTTTCAGGTATATAGTTTGTAAGTATTTTCTCCCATTCTGTAGGTTGTCTGTTTACTCTGCTGATAGTTTCTTTTGCTGTGCAGAAATTCTTTAATTAGGTCCCATTTGTCAATTTTTGCTTTTGTTGTGATTGCTTTCTAAGTCTTCATCATGAAATCTTTGCCAGCTCCCATGTCCAGAATAGTATTGCCTAGAATGGCGTCCAGGGTTTTTATAGTTTTGCATTTTACATTTAAGTCTTTAATCCATCTTGAGGTGATTTTTGTATATGTTGTAAGGGAGGGGTCCAGTTTCAATCTTCCACATATGGCTAGCCTGTTCTCCCAGCACCATTATTGAATACGGAGTCCTTTCCCTATTCAGGTGCTTGTTTTGTCAGCTTTGCCAAAGATCAGATGGTTGTAGGTGTGTGGCTTTATTTCTGGGCTAATTATTCCATTCCATTGGTCTATGTGTCTGTTTTTGTACCACTACCATGCTGTTTTGGTTACTGTAGCCCTGTGGTATAGTTTGAAGTCAGATAATGTGATGCCTCCAGCTTTGTTTTTTGTTTGTTTTTTGCTTAGGATTGCCTGGGCTATTCCAGCTCTTTTTTGGTTCCATATGAATTTTTAAATAGTTTTTCCTAGTTCTGTGAAGAATGTCATTGGTAGTTTGATAGGAATAGCATTGAATCTGTAATTGCTTTGGGCAGTGTGGCCATTTTAGTGATACTGGTTCTTCTTATCCATGAGCATGGAATGTTTTTCTGTTTGTTTGTACGATTTCTTGATTTATTTGAGCAGTGTTTTGTAATTCCATTGTAGAGGTCTTTCACCTCCCTGGTTAACTGTATTCCTAGGTAATTTTTTTTTCTTTTTGTAGCAATTGTGAATGTGATTGCATTTCTGATTTGGCTCTTGGCTTGACTGTTGTGGGTATATAGGAATGCTCATGATTTTTGTACATTGATTTTGTATCCTGAGACTTTGCTGAAGTTGTTTATCAGCTGAAGGAGTTTTGGACCGACACTATGGGGTTTTCTGTATAGAATTATGTCATCTGCAAACAGGGGGTTCCTCTCTTCCTATTTGGATGTCCTTTATTTCTTTTTCTTGCCTGATTGCTCTGAACAAGACTTCCAATATTATGCTGAGTAGGAGTAGTAAGAGCAGGCATCCTTGTCTTGTGCTGGTTTTCAAGGAGAATGCTTCCAGCTTTTGCCCATTCAGTACAATGTTGGCTGTGGGTTTTTCATAAATGGCTCATTATTTTGAGGTATGTTCCTTCAAAACTTAGTTTATTGAGAGTTCTTAACAAGAAGAGATGGTGAATTTTATAAAAAGTCTTTTCTGCATCTATTGAGATGATCATGTGGTTTTTGTCTTCAGTTCTGTTTGTGTGATGAGTCACATTTATGGATTTGTGTATGTTGAACCAGGCTTGCATCCCAGGGATAAAGCCTACTTGATCACAGTGGATTAGCTTTTTGATGTGCTGCTTGGTTCAGTTTGCAAGTATTTTGTTGAGGATTTTTTCATCAATGTTCATCAAGGATATTGGCCTGAAGTTTTCTTTTTTTGTTGTATCTCTGCCAGGTTTTGGTATCAGGATGATGCTGGCCTCATAGAATGAGTTGGAGAGGAGTCCCCCCTCCTCAATTCTTTGGAATAGTTTAAGCAGGCATGGTGCCAGCTCTTCTTTGTACCTCTGGTAGAATTCAGCTGTGAATCCATCTGGTCTTGGGCTTTTTTTGGTTGGTAGGCAATTTATTACTGATTCAATTGCAGATCTCACTATTGGTCTGTTCAGGGAAAGACGATACGATTTTTTTAAGTCAGAAAACAAAAGTCAAGTCCAAGAAGGAAGGGAGTTGTATTTCACTATCTGTTATACCAGTTTCTAAATGGATTTTCCTAAAACCACAGAGGCTGTAGGAAAAGGGGCTATGCCTCCCATTGCCCTTGGATCATGCTGATGCAAACCTACACAGCTTTCTTTATGGTGGGACTACTAAGAGTTGTTACCATAAACTGTCAACTGCAAAATGAAATTATATTTTGTTTGCAGGATTTTCCAAACTTGTTTGAGCAGAGAAACCTCATGTGTGAGAGATGGGTGGTGGGGGAGTATGGGAGGTGTGAGTGCTTGTGTTTCTGCATGTGTACATGAGGTGTGGGGTATGTGTGGGGGAAGTGGGCTTGTGTATGTGTGTCTGCGTGTGAGTGTAGGAGTAGGTGTGTCCATGTAGGTGTGTGTAGCATCTCCCAGGTGTCCCGCTGGGACATGCTACAATAGAGGTAGCCATACAAGGCACTAAAGCCAACATGTCAATGACTTGTTCTCTCTGAATCAATATTTCAGCCTCTCTCTTGGCTACTGACTTCACAGTTTACATATCCGAGGTCCGGGAAATGTCTCTAGTATCAGAAATAGGTCAGTTTCCATCAAGATTCTAGAAAGCCTCTGGGAAGATGGTAGCTTTGAGCAATTTGTCATGACTCCAATGGGCAGAGCTTGAGAAAGCTCAGCATCCCATGCAGATGCATGTAGTCTGCGTGTGGTGAGAACATCAAAGGGGAGGTCACAAAGAGCTTTTGACTAAGGACCTGTAAACCAAAAAGAAAATGTGGAGGGCCCCCAACCATCTCAATGGACTTCCTCCTCTAGGCCAGCGTGCTCTACATTTAACCTGAAAGACTGGTCTGGGCCCTGACAGAAGTGGGGGTCAGGCATGCCTCACTGTACTTCTCTGGCATTAACATCAACACAGACTTGAATTCTGATAAGAAACATCTACGGTGTGGTGGCTCACGCCTGTAATCCCAGGCCGGTCAGGAGTTCGAGACCAGCCTGGCCAACATGGTGAAACCCCGTCTCTACTAAAAAAATACAAAAAAATTAGCCGGGCGTAGTGGTATGTGCCTGTAGTCCCAGCTAATCAGGAGGCTGAGGCAGGAGAATCGCTTGAATCTGCGAGGCGGAGGTTGCAGTGAGCCGAGATTACACCATAACACTCCAGCCTGGGGGACAAGAGCAAGACTTGGTCTCAAAAAATAAAAATAAAAATAAATAATTAAAAATAAATAAATAAATAAATAATCTACCTATGACCTGGAAGCTCTCTCTCCCCCAACCCCTTGGAGTTGTCCTGGCTTTCTGGACCAAACCAATGTATTAATATATCTTAAATGTATTTGATTGACAGGTCACGTCTCTCTAAAATGTATAAAACCAAGCTGCTCCCCGAACACCTTGGGCACATATCCTCAGGGTCTCCTGAGGGATGTGTCATGGGCCATTGTCACTCATATTTGACTCAGAATGAATCTCTTCAAATATTCTACAAAGTTGGACTCTTTTCATCACCAGACCCATTGTCTGTGCTTATGTGAGGAAATGCAAGTAGAAATAACTGAATATAGGCTGGGCACGGTGGCTCACGCCTGTAATCCCAGCACTTTGGGAGGCCAAAGTGGGTGGATCACCTTAGGTCAGTTGTTCGAGACCAGCCTGGCCAGCATAGTGAAACCCCCTCTCTACTAAAAATACAAAAATTAGCCGGGTGTGGTGGCAGCTGCCTGTAATCCCAGCTACTGGGGAGGCCGAGGCAGGAGAATCGCTTGAACCCTGGAGGCGGAGGTTGCAGTGAGCTGAAATCACACCATTGCACTCCAGCCTGGGCGACAGAGCAAGACTCTTTCTCAAAAAAAGAAAAAAGAAAGAAAGAACTGAATATTGACGTAGCCAGAGTTTCTTTTCCTACTCTCTTCCTAAACTCAAAAAAAAAAAAAAATTGTTTTCCTTGAGAGAAGCTTTAAACAAAAATGATGGCTTTGATCCTTCTGTAAAGAATTGTCTTCTCCTCCCAGTACATCACGGCCATTCTGCATCCTTCCATTCTGCCCTGGGACTCCCTTCCTTTGGATCCACCAGGTGTAAAAGGCACCAAGCTGCCCTGATCTGGCCCGGCTGGTTTCGTTTATTTGTTTGGTGACAAGGTCCATTTACTGCTCTCCCCCCTGCTGACCATCCTAAATCACACTGCCTAAATCACAACTGTGGGATGGGAGACTTCAAAGGGCTGGGTCTGAGCCCTGCTTAACATTTGTGAATGCTGAGTCACTAAGACACTTGAAAGGGAATCTCAGCAGGTCCCTTGAGAAATTGCCATTAATTTTGTAGCCAGAAAAGCCTTAGAAATATTTACTGCCCGTCTTCCCTTTTGCTGAGGTTTTTAGCAAACATTAGAAGCAGCACTAACGAGCTCCACAATCCAGCGTCTGAAAAGCTCTCTGCAGTGAATGTTCAACCCCAGAGGTGGGGCAGCAACTCAGAAAAGATCACCATTGAAAAGAATGAATTTGAGCTCTCACAGAGTTGCATGTGAAAAATGACTTGTTAGGAAGCACTTCAGGAAACTTGGGCAGGCTTAAACTATGAGATCCTCGGTGTGAAATTGTTTTGTGGACAAATAACATAAGTGACAGAGGTTTTCTGCAACACAAAGAACTATTTTTAAACTCTGCTTAAAACAACAACAACAACAAAAAACACCTGAGGGTGATTTTTCCTTTCGGAAGAAAGATACAGCTCCCCATAATTCCTCAAGTCCCAAGCCCCGAGAAGATACAGCTGAGAAGTCCATCCTGGCTAAGCAGGAACCAGCAACCCAGGGCGAAGCAGAAGAGGTATTAGCAGGGCATCTTGGATGAGGAAGGCTGGATTCCACGGGCTGACAACTGTTCTGTTCTTTGAAGTCTCTATTATTGAAAAGTTGATGCTTGAGCAACTGCAGATCACGACCACACTGAGAGTGCTCTGACATTCGCAATAAGACCTGGCTTTTGAGAAGGTCCACGTTCCTCTCACTTGGTCACTTGGGGTGAACCCAGGAGCAATCCCTGTTTATTTACCTTTGTTATATTTTGATGCAAATTCTTGTGGAACTGTGATAAGCATCTAGACGAGAAGAGACCCTGACTGCTTCAGGCAAATAGAACCTGTGTCTCCAAGGACCGTGTCCAAAGAGTAGTAGAATAGCACACTACGTTTGCAGATGACGGGCACCTCTACGGCCATGAGGGAACAGGCCAATCAGCCCCAGGGAGGAAAGCATGCTGAGAGCCATTGATTTTTTTCCCACTGGAGGCTGCCTCCTTGGACCTGGAGGCTGCCTCCTTGGACCTGGAGGAAATCAGAGTCCCTATTGTAAAGGGAAGTAAAAACTTAAAGTGGCCAAGCATGGGGGCTCATGCCTGTAATCCCAGCACTTTGGGAGGCCAAGGTGGGTGGATCACCTGAGGTCATGAGTTCAAGACCAACCTGGCCAACATGGTGAAACCACCGTCTCTACTAAAATAATACAAAAATTAGCCGGGTGTGATGGCAGGCGCCTGTAATCCCAGCTACTCGCAAGGCTGAGGCAGGAGAATCACTTGAACCTGGGAGGCGGAGTTTGCAGTGAGCTGAGATTGGGCCACTGCACTCCAGCCTGGGCGACAAAATGAGACTCTGTCTCAAAAACAAACAAACAACAAAACAACAACAACAAAACTTAAAGCATTACAGTCAGAGGCGTTGGAATCAGCAACTCCATCTTGAATAGGGGCTGGGTAAAATAAGGCTGAGACCAGCTGGGCTGCATTCCAGGAAATTAGGCATTCTAAGTCACAGGGTGAGATAGGAGGTCAGCACAAGATACAGGTCCTAAATACCCTGCTGATAAAACAGGTTGCATTAAAGAAGCTGGCCAAAACCTGCCAAAACCGAGATGACCTCTGGTCGTCCTCATTGCTCATTATACACGAATTGTAATGCATTAGCATGCTAAGAGACACTCCCACGGGCGCCATGACAGTTTAGAAATGTCATGGCAACTTCAGGAAGTTACCCTATAAGGTCTAAAAAGGGGAGGAATCCTCAGTTCCGGGAATTGCCCACCTCTTTCCCGGAAAACTCATAAATAATCCACTCCTTATTTAGCATATAATCAACAAATAACCATAAAAATGGCCAACCAGCCCCTCATGCTGCTACTCTGCCTGTGGAGTAGTCATTATTTTATTCCTTTACTTTCCTAATAAACTTTCTTTCAATGTATGGATTCACCTCAAATTCTTTCTTGCGTGAGATCCAAGAACCCTCCCTTGTGGTCTGGATCGGGATCCCCCTTTCCTGTAACATTACTAAAACTGAACAAGACAAGCATTTATACAGTGTTACTTTGTATTTCATTGCTTTTAATTTATTACATTAACCCCATTTCTATGTGCAATTTTAAGTATACAGTTTTGTTTTCTAAGAGGCCTTTATGTTGTTAAATAAGTCCTTTAGAGAACATATAAATTATCCACCAAAACAATTCCAGTCATAAATTTTTGTTATTGTTGTCTTAGCACGGGACTATGGTACATTTGCCCCTGTATCCATGGGGGATTTGTTTCAGGACCCTCCTCCTCCCCGTCCAGATACCAAAATCCACAGGTACTCAAGTCCCTGATATTAAATGATGTCGTATTTGCAAACAACTTGCACACATTCTCCTGTACACTCTAAATCATCTCTAGATTACTTATAACACCTAATACAATGGTAATGCTTTGTAAATAGTGGTTTGCTGTATTGTTTAGGAAATAACGACAAGAAAAATTCTGTACATTTTCAGAATGGATGCAACTATTTATTGTTACTTTTTAAATATTTGACCTGCTGTTGGTTAAATCCACAGATGCAGAAGCTACAGATACAAAGAGTCAACCATATTTTACTTATTATTATAAAATATAGAAATTATGCATCAGAAAAAGAATGCCTCCTAATTTTATTCTTCTGAGTTAACCACCATTCATAATCAATATATGTCATGCTAAAACCATTTCTATGCATATGAAATATTTTGTCAAAATAATCTAAGCAAGGAACTTTAGAACTGACTTCAGATAAATAAAAATAATATGCACATTTGGAAAAAACAGCACAACAAATTAGATCATGCTACATATTCTCATCTGCAATTTACCTTCTTTTAATGATGACATAGTATTTCACTGAGTGGATATTTCATAATTGAGCTAATTAATTCCCAACCAATCTAACTTTGGGTTGTTTCCAATTTTTTTTTTTGCTATTAAAAGTAATGAGCTTTCTCAAACCAATACCTTTAGATATTTATGCTATTAATTCCATAGGATAAATTCTGAGGAGCAGAATTTTTGGACCAAATAATATGGACATCTTTCAATTTCAATCACTTTAAATGTTTGATTTTCCTATTGCCTTTTAATGTGCCACTATCCCAATGTGCACCACCAACTCCCTGATAACTTTTACTTCTCTCTCCTGCCAATGCCTTTTAGTCTTTATCACAGAGGGGGAAAAATAACTAAATGTTGACATTGATTATCTCCTCAGGTGTCGTTATGTTTCTGTCTTACTGGTTTCTCCATAATTTTCTTTAATTTCCAACATTTCCACCATGATTGTGAATTATTTTAGAGTTTACTAGAATGAAGTTTAAGTGCTAAGGTTACTTTCAGAGGTGAGAGAAATTACTTTTGATTAGAGATTAGGAAAGATTTAGTAAAGACTGTAACGCAGGAAAATGCCTGACTCCAAATACATGGTAGAGTTTCTGAACAGGCAGGAAGTAGAAGAGAACAGCTGAGACCCAGAGAAAGAGGCCATGTTAATAATGATAGGGTGCATAGAGATTTCTGCCCAAGGAAGATTAGTAGGGCTGGGCTTTAGGAACACAAACCTTGCAGGAGTGTGTAGAAGAAACAGGGCTGGGGAGAGATCAGCCCTAAAACAATTTCAGGATTCCAGGCAAGAGGTAACGAAGGCTTAAACTAACAGAATATAAGGAGCTAGAGAGAGAGAGGAGACAATTACACCTAAAACTGTGGGGGGAGCAATGTGTGAGCTTTGTGGGGCAACATTTTCCCTACATAAGCAAATAGAGCTGCAGGGTCCCCTTGCAGAAGCAGCTGTACTAGATGGAAGCAGGTTTTTCTAGCTCAGCTATTTGTGAAAAGTAAATCTGAGCTTGGAAGGCCTGGAAGCATTGTGCAATTTCTCATTTGAGAGAGGTCATGCTCAGGCTAGCAAAAAGAGGGTAATTTCAACCACAATGAGTGCCTTTTCCCTCCGGAACATTGGGTTTCTCCAAAACATCAAAAAATGCATATGTGTTAACAGTTTCATTTCTAGATCAATATTTTTCAAGGAGGAAAAGAAATGACAATTTAGAGAAAAACAAAACAGAAGTTGTTGAAACTCTCACCACTGACCCTCCCATTTAATCACCAGAAATGTGGTACCCAAGAGATGGAGCAGCCCTTAAGTTCTCATTCATTTTTTTTTGGGCTGAATGCATTCACTGTTCATTTCTCAAAAGAGCCACATGAAATAGCCCCGTGAAGTGCTTCATCAGAGGGGACAGCATTTTTTTTTTTATTTTTTATTTTTGAGACAGGGTCTCACTCTGTTGCCCAGGCTGGAGTGCAGTGGCATGATCATGGCTTAATGCAGCCTCAACCTCCCAGGCTTAAGTGATCCTCCCACCTCAGCCTTCTGAGTAGCTGGGACTGCAGGCACACACCACCGTGCATGGCTAATTATTGTACTTTTTGTAGATATGGTGTTTTGTCATATTGCCCAGGCTGGTCTCAAACTCTTGGACTCAAGCCATCTTCCCCCCTCAGCCTCCCAAAGGGCTGGGATTACAGGCATGAGCCACTGCACCTGGCCAGGGACAGCATTTTCAAGGTAAGTCTCTGGAAACAGGACAGCCCCCTAAATCAGTCCCTTATAACCACAGAAGTTTATTTCTTGCATGCATTACAGGTTGGCAGAAAGTTGGCTGTGGCTCTGCTCCGTGTATTTCCCACAGGCAGATTCCACTGGGGCGGCTGATTTGCGGGAAGTGATGTCCTCATGTCAAAGGAGAAAGCAAGAAAGCAAAACCAAAACAAACCCCAAAATCTGACAATAGCCCTTAATAGTTCAGCTGGGAACTGGCTCCCTGTATGACTTCTGTTCACATTTCAGTGGCCAAAGCAAGTCACTTTCCCAAGCCCCAAGCCTATTCTCAGCAGGATGGTTCATTGACTCCACCCACAAAAGACACTGTGGCTGTGCTCATGGTGTACTGCACAGGCACCTTACAGGGGGCGGGGGCCAGTAGCTGAGAACAATAATGCATTCTGTGACCAGCCTTGAGGGGCTGGAAATTGAGGCACCAATGCTTTCCCTCTGCCTATTACACCGCACTTCCTCTCAACACCCTACCCAGATCCTGGCCTGTCTGATTGGATCTCTGATTCCAGAGCTGGGACTGTGGTTCTTACCTCTGGCACTTCCTCTCAACACCCTACCCAGATCCTGGCCCGTCTGATTGGACCTCTGATTTCAGAGCTGGGCTTGTGTTTCTCACCCCTGGCACTGCCTTTCAACACCCTACCCAGATCCTGGCCCGTCTGATTGGACCTCTGATTCCAGAACTGGGCCTGTGTTTCTCACCTCTAGCTGGATTTCTATTCCACCTTGCAAAGGACCACTTAGTAGCATCAGGCTTCCACCCCAAAAACATCACCTCTGGATGTACCTCCAAGACCAGAATGACACGCTGGTACAAAAACACAACCTCAAATCCAGTTCAAGCTTAGCACCATTTTTGGATCCATTAAATTAGATGGTTAACTTTCTACTTTCCAGGACCTATGTTCAAATTAGTGTCTCCTTCTAAGATCCTCACCCTTCCCAGCTTCTTCTAATTCTCTGTTGCCCCACTGCAAGGTGCCAACATGCTTTTCAGCCAGTAGAAGAGGCAGGAAAGATCTTTGTTAGTTAGGGCACCTCTGAGTCACTGCATGAAGGGACCTGTGCCTGGGAGGCCCCACCCTCCCTCCTCCTTGCTGGGCCAGCAGGGGCCAGAGCTCATTTCCAATTCTGCCCTGTTTGTGCTTGTTCTTTTTCCATGTAGTATTATCAAGAGCCCGTTTTTATGAGCTGCAACAGTGAGGTCTGTGCAAACAAACTTTCTGAGTAATAATAACTGTCCTAAATCATTTGCTCGGGAACAAACAGTGCTTTGCAACTGGCACAATCAGCTCCTCACATCTGAGTCAGGTTTGTAGCCTGCTTGAAGTGGATGCATGAGAAGGCTGCAGTGCTTTTAAGGGACCTGGAAGTTTCATTCATTGACTTGGCAACCAACAAGTAACCAGAGAGAATAAACCAACCAACCAACAACAACAAATAGGATTACTTGCAACAAGGAAAGCAACTTAGACAACCCCAAATTTAAGAAAACAGAGGAAGAAAGGCGCCCACTCCCTCATCATCTTGGCTATCATTATTTTTTAATTTTGCTCCAATCCCTTTTCATGTAAAATCTAAGAATCGCTTTTACATAAACTTTGGTATCCAGCTTTTTTTTTTTAAATTAACATCAATAGATTTTCTTCATCATAGTTGCTTTTTGTGGCTGAATAATTTTTCACATACCAAAAGGATTGTACGCATGTTCCATAATTTACTTAGCCAACTCCCTTACTGCTGAACACTTAGGTGATTTTTACTTTATATTTCTGCCATGATAAACAATACTATTATGAACACATTTATATTTTCAAATTTGTGCATAATATGAGCTTGTGATTATTTGATTTTTTGGGTTTTTTTAGGCATTAAAGCTAGAATCACAATAGTAGGGGTAGAGAATGATACTACATATTTACAAAAAACCTAAGAAAAATGATGCTGATTTTCTTGTATCTTCTGGAATCTGTAGAAAAGGCCACCCCTTTAAGAGCTTATGACCTGCTACCTGTAGCTGACAATGGGTGTGCTATGAGAATGAAAGTTGGATGAACGTGTTGTAAGAAGAAAACACATCTTCCCCTTCTACCCACCTTAGGTTCATTGGCTGGGTCCCCTGTAACCAAATGCAGATTAATAAGAGCAAAGTCAGCCGGGCGTGGTGGCTCATGCCTGTAATCCCTGCACTTTGGGAGGCCAAGGCAGGCGGATCACCTGAGGTCAGGAGTTTGAGACCAGCCTGGCCAACATGGTGAAACCCCGTATCTACTAAAAATACAAAAATGAGCTGGGCATGGTGACTTGTGCCTGTAGTCTCAGCTACTTGGAAAGCTTGAACCCAGGAGGTGGAGTTTGCAGTGAGCCAAGATCGTGCCACTGCATTCCAGGCTAGGTGTCACAGTGAGACTCTGTCTCAAAAAAAAAGCCAACAAATTTATTTAATAAGTTTTACATGACACAGAGCCCTCAAATGACATGAAGACCAGAAGAAACAGTTAAACCTGTGTGTTTTTATGCTGTTTGATAAAAGATGAGAAAAGCCATGGAAGGATGTGATAGGTTAAAGGGGATGAGTAAACTGAGGAAAATTTAGCAAGGCCTGTGTGTTCAATTCCTCTCCGTGCCCCTGTGTCTTCAGAAGAGGGGCACCTCTCACATGAGGGTCTTGTGGCCTGCTTCAGGGGAAGGTCAGAGTGCAAGGGAAGGTCAGAGTGCAGGGGAAGTTCAGAGCGCTCTTCTTGCACTTGCCACACCTCAGTATTTTTTTTTTTTAAGAGACAGGGTTTCACTCTGTTGCCCAGGCTGGAGTGCAGTGGTGCAATCATGGCTCACTGCAGCCTCGAACTCCTGGGCTCAAGTGATCCTCCTGCCTCAGCCTCCCAAGCAGCTGAGACCACAGGTGCATGCTACTATGCCCGGGTCATTTTTTTTTTTAACTTTTGGTTGAGACGAGGTTTTGCTATGTTGCCCAGTCTGGTCTCAAATTCCTGGCCTCAAGGGACCCTCCCACCTCTGCCTCCCAAAGTGCTGGGATTATAGGCGTGAGCCATCTCGCCAGGCCTATAGTTCTTTGGCTTAAAATACTCAAAGTGCTAACGTGCTGTACTATGAGGTAGTGTGCCTTGAATCCCATCAGTGTCCTTCTTATCTCTCATATGCAGGCTTATTTGTAGAATAAATGGATCCTCCCAAGAAGGGTTCATGGAGGAAATTCCCCCTTGGGTGTCAATATCTGAAAAATGTGGTCCTCTCCTGAAGTGCATATTGTGTTTTATTTTACAAACATGAATCCTGTAAACTAGTGGTGTGGATGTCTTGGCTTCAGCTAGCAGAGAGCTGGTGCATTTGTGGCTCACTTCTAGCTAGTATTTAGGATCATTTGTTATACATTTTTCTGCTAATCATACCTTTAATTTATTTCCAGTATGCTGCTGCTATTTAAAATTATGTTAAAAAGGAATTCTTGGTAATGTAAAAAAACAAAACAAAACAAAACAAAAAAACCCTCAGAACACAGTAGTGTATGCTCTATACAAAATGACATTTTTTAAAAAGACAGAAAAGGGCCAGGTGCAGTGTGGCTCACGCCTGTAATCCTAGCACCTTGGGAGGCCGAGGTGGGTGAATCACCTGAGGTCAGGAGTTCAAGATCAGCCTGGCCAAAAAGGTGAAACCCTGTCTCTACTAAAAATACAAAAGTTAGCCAGGCGTGGTGGCGGGTGCCTATAATTCCAGCTACTTGGGAGGCTGAGGCAGGAGAATTGCTTGAACCCTGGCGGCAGAGATTGCAGTGAGCCAAGATCATGCCACTGCACTCCAACCAGGGTGAAAGAGCAAAACTGTGCCTAAAAAAAAAAAAAGACAGAAAAGAAATACATCTGGAATTAGAAGTGAGTACTGGGGAGCAGGGGGGATTATGGATTATATTTTTCAAGCTAGCTTTTGTGAAGTTTTTAAAACATGAACATGCATTACTTTTATAAGTCTAATGGGAAACACCATTAGCTTTGGAAACCAAAAAAAAAAAAAAAAGCAGGTGAACATCCCTCTGTGCCCATGGGGCCGGCACCATTTACCTGTAATGGCATCAGGAACATTAGGAAATTGGAAACGGGAGCATCAGCACTTGCACAATTTAATAATTTGCTGATCACTGCCATGCATTAGACTTTAACTATTTTGTCTACAAAGCATGAGCATGCCTTTATGTAGTTAATGCAGCCACATTAAACATTTATATGATGTCTATTTTCCCAGGGCTTGTTTTCACTTTTTCATATCGGGAGCTGATGCAGCTGCTCTCTGTCTTCTCAGGTGAGGCTCCTGCAGGTGGAGAGGCAAGAAAGCCTCCTCTGTGGCATGCCCGAAGCTGCAGAGAGCTTCTAGGCAGAAAAGTTTGCCTTTTTTTTTTTTTTTTCCTCTTTCTCTCCCCTCTGCCCTCCCAGGGCATTTCCTGGGTGTCACGCTCGTGTTTCATTTTGATTGATGCTAATGGCATTTTCAAACTGCAATTTCCCAGGCTTACTTAAAAACCATACTTGGAGATTGTGATAGCAATGTTTCCAATTAACACAACACTCTTCACCCAAGTTTTCAATACTTGGTTAATTCATGGAAAATGAACTCAAAGGATTTAAGAAACTATTTCTCTCCCAAAACAGTTGTGCATTGGAAACACGATCAAGTTCTGAATCTCTAAGCATATCCTGCATGAAAATTAGCTCCATGAAATTAAGCTTCCTTTTTTATTTTTTTGAGACAGGATCTCACTCTGTCACCCAGGTTGGAGTGCAGTGGTGCAATCATGACTCACTGTAGCCTCAAACTCCTGGCCTCAAGCAGTCCTCTTGCCTCAGCCTCCCAAAATGCTGGAATTACAGGCATGAGCCACCACACTCGGCCATAATCCCTTTCTTATGCCTCCTTCTTAGGGTTGCCAGATAAAATATAGGGCATCCAGTTAAATTTAAATTTCAAGTAAACAACAAATAATTTTTTTTAGTATAATTGTGTCCCAAATACTGTATCATTTTTCTCCCCTAAATGATGAACCTTCCCCTCTGGTTAGAACTGGCCATGTCCAGAAAGGAAAATTTGATCAGTGCCTTATTGCCATAGTGGTGTAGTTGAGATCGGATTTGGCAGTTTAGACAAAATGGCTCATTTGATGCTTTTCTTCAAGGACAAGGTGATTTTTACTCTGTCAAAAACAAATTAAAAAAAAAAAGTTGGCCTTTGCCAATTCGATCTTTAAACTTGTTGCCATTTTGTTTTTGATTCATGAGTCATGATGTACCCAGCTATGAAACAGAAAAGGTGCTTTGCCCCGTGGGCAGAAGGTTGGTTTTTGTAAGGCAGCTTGAGCAGGAACAAGGAAATAGCATAAGACAAACCAGAGGTGGGGTGGCATCAGGTCACCTCAGGCTGCCTTCCTCACAAGGATTGAAGCAGAGGGACTTTCTTACCACATAGCTTACAACTGGATCTCCCTTCTGATTTCTCAAATGTCAGATAAACAACGTCGTTTCAGTTTGGTGACATGGAATTTAAGTATGAGTGACTCCATTTTGGAACAACTCTGTGGGGCTGCTTGGAAGTCCCCGGAGAGAAGCCTGAGCTGCATCTCACCATGTGTTTCATCCATGGCGTGCTCCCAGCTCTAGCGTGAGTGGAGAGAGGTCGTGGAGTGTGGTTGCTTTACCTTCTACAAAAGTTCCTAAAGCAGGAGCCCGCTGGGTGAGCAGGGGAAGGAACAGAATGGGAGGGGGAGAGAGGAGGAAGTCACTGCAGCTCGTGATCTCACCCCTAAACCTTCTGTTAGTCAAGTTCCTAGCCCCACAAAACGCTTGGTGTGAGTAGATACCTTATGTAACTGGTGAGGTGCCTGGGCTTTTTTATCATTGTGTCTAAGGGATGGAACAGAGGCAGTTCACACAGACTCAGAAGCATTTAGGACAGAAGAGACCACAAGGAGGAGCCCCCTGGGAACTTGCAGGAATGGTGGAAGACTGACAACGTCCCCCTGACATCTAGGTTACAGTTTTAGAGAAGACGGAGCTGTGCATTTGGCAACTAATTGCCTCTATTCAATTCTTGTATCTACTACTACTAGCTGTGTGATCTTAGACAAATAACTTAACCTCTCTGATCCTCAGATTTCACATCTTTAAAAAGAGAATATTAACACCTACATCCAGGGTCTCCTTGAGACTTAAATGAGGCATGGAGGTGATGCACCCGGTAGGTAGTAGGAGTCTCCAATAAGTTAGTTGTCTTTTTCTCTTAATTCCACTATTTCTAGGAGGTGAATACACTAGAAAAAAGTTTGTACAGCTGAATAACTAATCATACACAAACAATGTGGTGAACAATTCTTTTCCTACAACTTTCAGGTTACAGAGGAGGGGTGGGGAAAGATGACGTCACAAGAGCAGGGTTAGTTGCACCAGCAAATGAGGCAGGTTTCTGTACCCCTGCAACCCCCGCCTTGCTGCACACATGCACACACATACACACACGCACATGCTCAAGAATGGGTCCTCCATCCTCCAATGCCAACTTTTATTATAGTTCAGTCATTTGAAATTACTTGTACCAAGTCTTTTCTCCATTTTTGTGCATAATTGAATAATCCAGCTACTTAACAAAGGCCTTTGTGTATCTTTATTCTTCCTCAAACCCTTCAAAAAAATGTATAACTTTTGCCAAAACTTATCCAGAAGTACCAATGTGCTTGCGATTAGGACTTCTTTCCAGTTGAGCTCACTGCCATATCTAAATCTGTGTTAGCTACAGACCCCACACAGAGAGACCCATGAACAAAAACTCAATCTACACCATGGGCATCAGGGCTGCTTTCAAGGGTTTGATTCAACGACAGTCTTAATCGGAGTGCAGAACAGCCGGTGTAAATCCAAGCCTTTGCCTTGGCAAGAGAGGAGCTGCTTTCAGAGCAGGCCTGATGGGTGAGGCTGGAGAGGCCGGCTGCCTTTCTGATAGAGCTCATCAGGGACTTCCCATGAGAGCCGCCTGCAGTGCCTCAATGCTGAGATAGAAAAGATGAGTTTAGTGAGAGCTCAGAGTGGTTGTACATAAGCAAAACTGTGATCTCCCAAGAGAAGGGCAGAGATGGCCATGCAGATGGCTGCAGGCACGTGCAGACGACTGTGGCTTTGTCCTCTCCCCTGGAAATGCAGAAGAGAATGGTTCCCTTGTCCTCTGCTCTCTCTCAGCCATCCTGCAGGAACTTATAAGAAACACCTTTGTCATCGCCTAAACGGAGTGAGGAGTGAACTGTAAATCTCAGGTCTGGTGTAACGAGATGATTTTTGCAGTAGGATAGAACATTTTATCAATCCTAAGAGCAACATTCCAGTCGTTTTTCAGATAGGACCACTCCGCTAGCATAGATTTAACCCAGAAATTAGGAACGCAGAGGACTGATTGTATCCCCAGTGGCTCTAGCCAGAAACAATTATCCACTTGGCTCATTAAAACAAGTAACAAATGGCTAATTGTCTCCACAATTTGCCAAGTGCTGGTTCAGTTACTTGTGCCTGTGAACTCAGGAATATGAAGAGAGGCTGGCAAGAATAGAAGAGGAACTAAAATTCTGCCATACATAGATGAGTCCATCATTTTATTTTTTATTCTCTTCCTTAGTGTGGGGTGTGTGGAGCAGGGGGTACAAAAAGAGAGGGATTGAACAGGATGACCCTATGTTACTTTCTGTGTTTCAAGTACTATGATTCATGGTGAAACAAAATGAATAGAATCATACCAGATCTGTGATCAGTTTCAACAGAATATACATCATCATGAAGTCCCCAGGAGAGGTGAACAAGGAAGGAATGCTCTCCCCAGGTTTCTGGAAGTTCCCTGAGGCCCTGCCCAGCTTCTCTTTGGTGATAGGTGAGACCCAGGTGCAGCAGCCCAGCCGTGCTGGGGGGGACTCGGCCTGAGCAGAAGGCAGCAAGAGGAACCTGGGTCCACCTTTCTGTCCTAGTCCATTAGTGCTGTTATAACAACATACCCGAGAATGGATAATTTATAAACAGCAGGAATTTATTTCTTATACTTCTGGAGGCTGAGAAGTCCAAGATCACTGCACCAGCAGATCGGGTGTCTGGTGGGAGGTCTCTGCATCATAGATGGGGCCTTCTACGTGTCCTCTCATGGCAGAAGGGCCAAACAGATGCACCCAAGCCTTTTTATAAGGTCATGAATTCCATTTCTGAAGGCGGAACCCTCCTGACCTAATCACCTCCTAAAGGTCTCACCTCTTAATGCTGTTGCATTGGGGGTTCAGGCTCAACATGAATTTTGGAGGGACACCAACATTCAAATCATAGCACTTTCCTTCTGAAATTGTTGGTAGGATGAAGCTATGGCCTTCTGCCTAACACCTCCTTTCTTCCCATTTTTCTTCTGCATTTGCATCTAGCTTGATTTTTTATTTTTCCCCAATTTTCTGAAGATCAGAAAATTGTATCAGTAAATTTCCGGTGATGAAACACCAACAGCCCGTTCTACTCTTGCACAATCAGGACGGGGTGTGTCTGTGCTGAGGACAACAGGCAGACTCAAGTCCTCTGTCTTCTTCAGAGACACCCTTGAGAGCAAACAAGGAAAATGAAAAGGAAGTTATAAAAATAAATATTAGGCAAAAGATCATAAAAACTTTAAATGGGAATGAAATAAGAAAGAAAGAGACACAGGGAAGGAGAGAGATGGTGTCTGGGAGATCCCTCTACATGAAAAGTTCCCAGCAGGCAGAGATGACCCTTATTTATTAGGCTGGTGCAAAAGTAATTGTGGCTTTGCCATTAAAAGCTGCAATTACGTTTGCACCAATCTAATACCAGAAGACTCACTCTCTGCTTCTCTCTCTCTATTTTTAGGTGGAGTCTCATTCTGTCACCCAAGCTGGAGTACAGTGGCGCAATCTCAGCTCCCTGCAACCTCCTTCTCCCGGGTTCAAGTGATTCTCCTGCCTCAGCCTCCCCATTAGCTGGGACTACAGGCGTGCACTACCACGCCTGGCTAATTTTTTGTATTTTTTAGTAGAGAGGGGGTTTCACCATGTTGGTCGGGCTGGTCTCGAAGTCCTGACCTCAGGCAATCTGCTTGCCTCACCTCCCAAAGTGCTGGGATTACAGGCGTGAGCCACTGTGCCTGGCCCTCCCTGCTCTTCTTGTCCTGCACTGAGCATCTCCCACCTTCTAGCAGATCTGATCGATCAATTTGTTCCAGTGTACAATGATTGATGAAGGCTGAAATATTAGTCATTTACATTATAAAAATGGATACTTGAAAAATGTGCTGATTATCCCCCCAAAAGCCATCGAAAGTAGCAGGCATTTTAGACAACCCCATTCTTGCTGGTGTCTCAACTTCATTAACCCACGAATGAAGAAAATAACAATATAAATGTTGAATTTGTGCATACGTGTTATTGCTGAATTTTATAAGTCATACTATTCTTTATATTCAGGAGCTATATTGAGCAAAATGCATCATGAGGAATGATTTAATTTGGATGCCTTTGTAAAACTCCATGGGCAAATTATTGCCAACCACAGTCGTCTGAACAATCTTTCTTGCTCTGTTATTTTTCACTTTTTTCAAATTTCCATTGGCAACTGAGAAGCCCATTAGGATTATCAGGACATTTTCCCCTTTTATCAGAGGACTCTTAAAGGATCCTTGAACTCAGGGGGGCATGAACCATTTAGCGTTGGGATGCCAGTGGGGTTTTCTGCTCTGGAAAGGAAATGGCAGGGGTATGGGGAAATGGGCGGTGTGTCAGGAAGCAACGTGTCTTTCAGATGCGGCATGCCTGAGTTTTAGGACAATTATTTAATGTGTTTGAATTTGTGTGTTTTGTGGATGCTGATTCTCAAAATCCACAAAGGCAGAAACCGCAACCCCTCCTAAGCTTTTCTTCCAAGCCATGCCTGACAGCACGCACATTGCCGAGAATGATTACCGAGCTCAGGGTGTGACCTTTTCAGGGGGACCCTCGGTGGGATGCTGCTTGGGAATGCAGCCCTCCCAGGCCACCAGCAAGGGTGACTAATGGGACCAGCTTTTTCAACTTCTTTCCCAAGGGCAACAGAGAAACTCCTGGCTAAGTTTTGATGGGGCAGGATGAGCACATACCCCTTCCTAGGATCTTTCCCAGAGCTGCACATCTGCTCCTGCCCACCACACCAGAATTTCACAACATTTCATTTTTAATTCCACCCATGAGGTCAGCATTCCTAAGTAACAGCTCTTTGGGACATGTGAAAGTGAGAAATCACCCATAGTTTCTTGGGAAAAAAACCAAAAACCAAACGGCCATTAACCAGTGGCTTGCGCTGGGACATCTGAGACGTCTGCTTTTTTTTTTTTGCTGAATACAGCACCTCTCATCTTACCCGGCGCAACACCATCTGCTGCGTTGTGCCCAGAACCTAAAAAAGAGCATGTCTTGGCAGAGGAGGGTGTATTTAAAGGCCATCGACAGCAGACCAGCTTCTCATTTTAAAGAAACACAGAGAAAAAGTCTTTCTATCTGAGGCATTCATGAGAGTCGTCGACGGTGAAACAAACAGCTAGTTAAGAACTTACAAATATTTAGAGTAGGTTACTTTAACTTAAGAGACACAAATATAATTTGTTGGAGATAAAAATCCCTCTTTTGATGTGAGAACCAAGTTCTGTTCTTTGAGTGAGGTCTCCTTGCTGGAATTCTGCATCATCCTTCTGGCAATACTACCTCTTCGTTGCATCATCTGATCTTTTCGGATAAGATTTCTTTAATGTAGAGCAAGAACTTAGAAATACTCAATGCACTATGTGGGTGAAATCTTTCTTTTTTATTCATAATGTATAAAGTACAACTATATACCAGAACAAAGATAGTAATACTTTTTTTTTTTTTTTTTTTTTAACTTTAGGTTCTGGGATACATGTGCAGAACCTGCAGGTTTGTTACATAGGTATATATGTGCCTGGGTGGTTTGCTGCACCTATCAACCCACCATTAAGCCCCACATGCATTAGGTATTTGTCCTAATGCTCTCCCTCCCCTTGTCCCCCACCCCCCGACAGGCCCTGCTGTGTGATGGTCCCCTCCCTGTGTCCATGTGGTCTCATTGTTCAGCTCCCATTTATGAGTGAGAACATGTGGTGTTTGGTTTTCTGTTCTTGTGTTAGTTTGCTGAGAATGATGGCTTCCAGCTTCTTCCATGTTCCTGCAAAGGACATGAACTCATTCTTTTTTATGGTTGCATAGTATTCCATGGTGTATATGTGCCACATTTTTTTTATCTAGTCTATCATTGATGGGCATGTGGGTTGGTTCTAAGTCTTTGCTATTGTAAATAGTGCTGCAGTAAACATATGTGTGCATATGTCTTTACAGTAGAATGATTTATAATTCTTTGGATATATACCCAGTAATGGGATTGTTGGGTTCTTTTTTTTCACTTTTTTTCTTTTTTCTTTCTTTGTTTTTTTTTTTTTTTTTTTAGATAAGATCTTGATCTGTCACCCAGGAGGCTGGAGTGGAGTGAAGTGGAAAGATCAAGGCTCACTGCAGCCTTGACCTCCTAGGCTCAATTGATCCTCCCACCTCAGCCTCCTGAACAGCTGGGACTACAGGTGCACACCAACATGCCCGGCTAGTTTTTGTACTTTTTATAGAGTCGGGATTTTGCCATGTTGCCCAGGCTGGGTTTGAATTCCTGGGCTCAAGCAATCCCCCCACCTTGGCCTCCCAAAGTGCTGCGATTACAGGCGTGAGCCACTGCACCTGGCCCAAATCTTTCTAGATGTTTACAATCTCCACCCCACCCCCCAATGTCTTGGCCACAACTTTTTAAAAACATTTTTAAGAGACTCATTCTTAGTCTTTCCAGAGCCTTCATCTTCATTTTCATATAAACGATAGCTCTTTCCTTTTGCACTTACGCTTCATAGAGTCAGCTAGTATTTATTTAAATTACATCACTATAACAACCAATACAACTGGCATAAACGGGCTTGGTGTGGGGGCCAGAGCACCTGCATCTTGGATGCTAATCCACCATGTACTTCTCATTAACCCCAGTTCCAGGAAGGCCTTGGAGATTTCTATGTTATCTACTGTTTTTTACATGAGAACACGTACTTATGGTAAATCCTGCCCTTAAGCAGTTGTCCTACACATTCCTCTGCCTGGGTACATAAGCGGTGGGTCTGGGAGATAATGGTGCGAAGACATCCACTCTCTCATCTTGCGGCCTCCTAGGACATCATGGCTTCTGTTTGTAAGTCCCTATAAAATGTTTCTTTCTAAGAAACTGGATTTGTCAGCCTCTTTCTTCGGCCTCTCAGCTTCCTTGGACTTTGGAGGTAGGTTTGCATAGACCTGCTCACTGTCACCTGGGAACCAGCCTGAGTCTTAGGAGGATTTATCAGAGAGCAACCCACTAGCCTCAAAATCTGAGACTGGGCGTGGTGGCTCACGCCTGTAATCCCAGCACTTTGGGAGGCCAAGGTGGGCAGATCACCTGAGGTCAGGAGTTTGAGAAAAGCCTGGCCAACACGGTGAAAACCCTGTCTCTACTAAAAATACAAAAAAAAAAAGAGCCAGGCATGGTGGCAGGCACCTGTAATCCCAGCTACTCAGGAGGCTGAGGCAGGAGAATAGCTTGAACCCAGGAGGTGGAGGTTGCAGTGAGCCGAGATCGCACCATTGCACTCCAGCCTGGCCGACAAGAGCAAAACTCCCTCTCTCTCTCTCTCTCTTCCTCTATATATATATATAAAATATGGCCACACTGAGTCTATTTTGCAGAAGACATGAAGAATGTTGGTCAATCCAGCAATGGTGGTTAAGGGAAGGTTGGTTAAGAGGGCTTTAATACACAACAAGAACTTAGAAACACACAAAGCAATACGAGGGTAAAATCTTCCTAGATTTTTACAGTCTCCACTCCACCCTGCAATATCTTGGCAACACCTTCCACACTTGGAAGCCTGAACTGCTTGGGTTCAAATCTCAGTTTGCCACTAACAAACTAAGTGAGTTTGAGCAAATTATTCAGGTCTGGTGTTTCCTTATTTTTTCCTTATTTATCACATGGGATAGTAACAGCTTCTAACTCATATGACTGGGTGTGATTAAAGGTACAACCAAACAAATGTAAGACTCTCCTCTCTTCTTACCACCTATATTTATAGGATATAGAATCTTCCCAAGAATCAGAGGTGGGTACGATAATATCAATACTTCCATGTCACTACCCCTGGGCTTCACTGGCTGAACTAGGACCTTGGCCTCTCCCAGCAGAGTCTCTTCTAGTTATTGCTGCGAAGGTCCCATGTGTGTCTGAGAATATCTTGGGACTATTCCTGCTTCCCTTTGTTCCTTTTCTCTCTCAGAGGGACCAAAACATTCGGCTCTGGATCTTTGAGATGTCAGAACAGCACCTCATTCTGAACAAATCTATGCTGAAAGTTCACCCAGAACCCTGATATATCTCTATTTTTCTCCTTTTCAAAAAGAAAATGAAAACATCTTATAAAATTTTGGAGCCAAATTTTTCTTAGTTAAAAGTATATGTTGGTTCTGACTGCATTAAGTATTATTTTTATCACCATTTTAAATACTTCCTTAGAATCCTAATGCATGGAAATATAGGGATGAATTAATTATTTTCTCTTTTATTCTTTTACTTTCTTTTTTTTTGCTATATTAACAGCCTTGCTATTATTCAACACTCTTCTGAAAATCCTAGCCAACTCAATAAGTTACATATAATTACGAAAAAGAAGCCAAAATTATCATTAGTCACAGATGTGAGGCAATGACAACCAAAAACTATTACAACTAATGAGTACAGCAGGATTGTGTAGAATAAAAATTAAATATAAGTGTATATGTGTATATATGTACATATTTATGTGTGTGTGCATATATACACATACACATATAGTTTTCCTATGTGACAAAAATTACCACCTAAAACAATATAAAGAGGAATAAAATTGAAACTAACTAAGGTATAACTAAAACAAAATTCTTAGGCCATATTAGAAGAACATAAAACTTTGCCAAGGGATATAAGAAGGAGACTTAGATATTGCTATAATGAATGTTTCTTTATTATTTTTTTAGAGACAGGGTCTCACTCTGTCGCCCAGGTTGAAATGCACTGGTGCGATCATAGCTCACTACAGCCTTGAACTCCTGAACTCCCAGGTTCAAGCAATCCTTCTGTCTCAGCCTTTTGAGTAGCTGGGACTACAGGCATGCACCACCACACCTGGCTAATTTTTAAAACTTTTTTTTATAGATATGGGGGTTTCACTATATTGCCCAGGCTGGTTACAAACTCCTAGGCTCAAGTGATCCTCCCATTTTGGCCTCTGAAAGTGGTTGGATTACAAGCATGAGCCACTGAGCTTAGCCTTATCATTTTAATATGATTACACTGAAACTCTCCCTTTGATTCTTTTTGGAACTTTGAACATAATTTTAAAATTCAACTAGAAAAGTCATTGGGAAAGACTGGACAGGCTGACTCTGAAACCCAAGTCCCTCTGCTGTCCCCACTGCCACTGAGCTGCACTGTGGAGGTGTGTTCTGTTGAAGTAGGTGCAATAACAGCCCAGGGACAGGTAAATAAAATACAACAGAAATCCCCCAAACAGACTCGAGTATCCATCTAGTATTTGATAAAGATGAATTCAAGAATTAAGGTAACATTAGACGTAAACATGGGTAATTCAGCCATGTGTTCAACTTGACTAGCCGCCATCTTGATTTCTCTAGTGAGATTTTTTTTGCTGCATTTCACCAGGGGTCTCCTGGTGGTACTCACTCAATGTTTGCAGTATACCATTGTGATTAAGAACTTGGGAGCCTGAGGCCAGGCACGGTGGCTCATGCCTGTTATCCCAACACTGTGGGAGGCTGAGGTGGGCAGATCATCTGAGGTCAGGAGTTCGAGACCAGCCTGGCCAACATGGCGAAACCCCATCTCTACTAAAAATACAAAAATTAGCTGGGCATGGTGGTGGGCACCTGTAATCCCAGCTACTCGGGAGGCTGAGGTAGCAGAATTGCTTGAACCTCAGAGGCAGAGGTTGCAGTGAGTTGAGATTGGGCCACTGCACTCTAGCCTGGATGGCAGAGAGAGACTCCGTCTCAAAAAAAAGAAAAAAAAAAAAAAAAAAAGAAGAAGAAGAAGAACTTGAGAACCTGAAATGCTTGGGTTTAAATATCAGTTTGCCACCATCAAGCTAAGTGACTGAGCAAGTTAGTAAGGTCTGGTGTTTCCTTATTTCTCACATGGGATAGTAACAGCTTCTAACTCATACAACTAGGTCTGAACTCATGAATTGTATGAAAATTTTAAAACCAATACTTGTGAAATGCATAGTACTCAATAATTACCATGTAAGAATTACTAAGTGTTTCCATGTCATGATTTCTCTTTTACAAAAATGCAGACTTTACGTAAATTCTCAGAGCAAAATCTCAGTATTCTCAGAACATCTTCTATGGCCCGGTACGTAGGTGCAACCTCTTTTCCTGGACCATACCCTCAATCACATTGCAGGTATAAATTGCCCAGGAGGCAGTTTGAGTCACTTTATTTTAAAATTAGTGCCTGTATATATATTTTTTAAATGTCGATTTCTTCATCAAGTCATTTTTTTGAAAAAGTGGCTATCTTGTGAAAATTGCTACCATAGCAAAATATTAATGGTAATTATCTCTGATGTGATTATGTGAGATCCTTACTGTCTTCCTTTATTTTTCTCTAATTTCCCAATATTCTACACTAGAAATGTTTTATTTTAGAGTTAGAAAAAATATATATTAACAGAAAAACAACAAAGACTTAGGAAGTTTCAACCTATTGGTCTTGGCTGGCTAGGAGTCACTGAGGTTAGAGGCACTTTAACTGCTAACTCAGACTAGCTGATATTTCTTGCTTTCTTATCTTTTAACAAAAATTTAAAAGAAATGGACTCGCCAGATGCTCAGACTTAAACTGTGAGAGGCAACAACACAACAGAACTCCCTAGGGAAACACTGGGTCCCTGGAAACACCATTGCCACATGGCTTACCCTGATAGAGGCAAGTCAGTGTGCAAGGATGAAAGAGCTTGGGTTACGGATGAGGCTGAGTCCAGGCTGAGCTGGTGATGCCTCAGCGTCCCTTAAGGCAGGACTGGGGCAGGAGTCTGAGAATGAGATTTAGAGGTGTGTTGGGAACAGGCCCCCCAAAATTTGGCCATAAACTGGCCCCAAAACTGGCCATAAACAAAATCTCTGCAGCACTGTGACATGTTCATGATGGCCATGACGCCCATGCTGGAAGGTTGTGGGTTTATCAGAATGAGGGCAAGGAACATCTGGCCCACCCAGGGTGGAAAACTGCTTAAAGGCATTCTTAAGCCACAAACAACAGCATGAGCGATCTGTGCCTTAAGGACATGCCCCTGCTGCAGTTAACTAGCCCAACCTATTCCTGTAATTCAGCCCATCCCTTCGTTTCCCATAAGGGATATTTTTAGTTAATTTAATATCTATAGAAACAATGCTAATGACTGGCTTGCTGTTAATAAATACGTGGGTAAATCTCTGTTCAGGGCTCTCAGCTCTGAAGGCTGTGAGACCCCTGATTTCCCACTTCACACCTCTATATTTCTGTGTGTGTGTTTTTAATTCCTCGAGTGCAGCTGGATTAGGGTCTCCCTGACCGAGCTGGTCTCGGCAGAGGTGGGCATAGGAAAACCAGCTCAGATGTCCATTTCGGGCTCTCTCCTCATGTCTTTGGAGCTGGCCATTGGGATAGTCCAGGGAGTCCTCCCCAGAAGAATGGCTGGCCCTTTCCTAGTCTCACTGTGCAGACCTCTTGGGAATGTCCTCAGTCTAGTCCAGCGTATCCCCCAGTCAAGAGCTTCAGAGCCTCCTTCTTATGACTTGTGGCATGAATCCTACCTCCAGGAAAGCCTTTCCTCCCTCCAGGAGCCAATTGTGCATGCCATGTTCTGTGGTTATCTCTATCCATGCCTCAGCTCCCTGACATTCAGCCAAAAAGTATCTCCAGCCATGTGCCTTACATGGTTCTGAGCCCTGACTAAGGCAGACCCTGAGAACCAATGGTTGCTGGCAAGAATGGAGATTCATCTACCTTGGCCTCTCAAAGTGCTTAAGAAGAAGGGGAGTGGTGGGTATTTTAAAGATATACTGGCTGGAACCAAGGCAGCTCTAGGGTGGAGCAGCACAAAACATTGTACAACTCAAGAGGACACGATTTCTTCTTTGGTCTGTGTGAATTACACTCCCCTTCTCTGTCAGTTCAGGTCTTCTAAAGAGCAGAAGCCAAGACTAAATTAGACATCTATGTTAGTTTGCTAGGGCTGCCCCAACAAAGTGCTACAGAGTGGGTGATTTAAACAACAGCCATGTTAAACAACGTCTCACCGTTCTGGAGGCCAGAAGTCTTAAATCAGGTGTTGGCTCTTTCTGAGGGCTGTCTCCTGTTCTGTGCCTCTCTCCTGGCTTCTCATAGCCTTAGGAGTTCCTTGGCTTGGAGATGACTCTCCCTGTATCTTCACACCATCTTCCCTCTGCACGCATCCGCATCAGTGTCCAAGCATCCTCCTTCTTATTAGGACACCAGTCATACTGGACTAGGGTTCACTCTAATGACCTCATCTTTTTTTTTTTGAGACAGAGTTTCGCTCTTGTTGCCCAGGCTGGAGTACAATGGCATGATCTCGGCTCACTGTAACCTCTGCCTCCTGGCAGAGTTTCTCCCAGCAAGTGATTCTCCTGCCTCAGCCTCTTGAGTAGCTGGGATTACAGGTGCCTGCCACTATGCCCGGCTAATTTTTGTATTTTTAGTAGAGATGGGGTTTCACCATGTTGGCCAGGCTGGTCTTGAACTCCTGACCTAAGGGTATCCAAAGTGCTGGGATTACAGGCATGAGCCACCGTGCCCAGTCTGACCTCATCTTAAACTGATCATCTGCAAATGCCCTGTGTTAGTCCTGTAGTACCAATTTAGTATATCAGTTTTCATGCTGCTGCTAAAGACATACCCAAGACTGGGCAACTTATAAAGAAAAAGAGGTTTAATGGACTCAAAGTTCCATGTGGCTGGAGAGGCCTCACAATCATGGTGGAAGGTGAAAGGCACATGGCAGCAGACAAGAGAGAATGAGAGCCAAGTGAAAGAGATTTCCCCTATAAAACCATCAGATCTTGTGAGACTTATTCACTACCATGAGAACAGTATGGGAGGATCTGCCCCCATGATTCAATTACCTCCCACTAGGTCCTTCCAGCAACATGTGGAACTTATGGGGGCTGCAATTCAAGATGAGATTTGGGTGGGGACACAGTCAAACCATATAATACCCTATTTCTAAATAAGGTCACATTCACCAATACTGGGGGTTAGGACTTTGTATTAGTCAGCTTTCTCTAGAGAAACAAAACCAATAGGATATAGGTAGAAAGATCAATCAATAGATAGACAGATAGAGATAAAATAAGGAATTGGCTCACATGATTATGGCGGCTGACAAGTCCCCAGATCTGCAGTCAGAAACTTGGAGACCTAGAGGAGCCAACGGTGCAGCTCCAGTTTGAATGCTAGAAGGCTCAAGACCCAGGAGGAGCTTGATGTTGCAGTTTGGGTCTGAAGGCAAGGAAAGAACCAATGTCCCAACGCAAGGCAATCACGAGAAAAGTGTTTCAACTTACTTGAAGGAGGGTTGGCATTTTGGTTCTATTCAGGTCTTCAACTGACTGGAAGAGGCTCACCCACACTGGGGAGGGCCATCTGCTTTCCTGGGTCTCCTGATTCAAACATGAATCTCATACAGGAACACCCATAATGATGTTTGATCAAATGTCTGGGCATCCGGTGGCCTAGTTAAGTATGAAATTAACCACCACCCTTCAACATCATTTGGGGGGACACATTTCAACCCAAAACAATGTGCTAAAGATTGATTGGGCCAACTGCCTGGGGAGGATGAAAAGAGTGGGGCAGGAGAAGGCAGGGAGAGCCTTCTGGCCTCTAAGCAGGGCTGGCATTAGTGGAAAAAAAGGAAGGAAGGAGGAATGAGTAGGAAGAGCCTGGGACCACAGCGCAGCTCCGACAACACACGCTGGGCAGGCCATGGCAGCCCCAGAGCAAAAGTTGGCTCTTCAAGGGCCCTTGGCCTGGGCAGGAGTGGCCGACTGTCATACCCCTGCTGTGCTGGGACCGTGGCTACAGCCAGAGCTGCGTGGTCTCAGCAGGTGCAAGGATGCTGCTGCCAGGGGTCGCCATCTGACTACAGCCCTCATGGCAGATTCTCTTGAAGGGAGGTCACTTTCCGGGACCTTCAGGGCTCCTGGCTGCCAGCCCCTGGTCACTCCTCCTACTTTAGAGGAGTTCCCAGACCCGTGGAAGGCAGGCTTCCTGAAGATTCTGGGAGAATGATAATCTTACATACATGGAGATTGCTGACAGGAGGAAAAGAACCTGAGTTCTGGAGTCAGACAGCCTGCATCCCAATCTTGACTCCACTGCTTATGAGCTGTGTGTGGCCTTGCTCAAGTCACCAGATTTATTTATTTATTTAAGATGTAGTCTCACTCTGTCGCCCAGACTGGAGTGCAGTGGCGCGATCTCGGCTCACTGCAACCTCCACCTCCCAGGTTCAAGCGATTCTCCTGCCACAGCTACCCAAGTAGCTGGGATTACAGGCACATGCCACCATGACTGGCTAATTTTTGTATTTTTAGTACAGACGGGGTTTTGCCATGTTGGCCAGGCTGGTCTCAAACTCCTGACCTCAGGTGATCCTCCCACTTCAGCCTCCCAGAGTGCTGGTATTACAGGCGTGAGCCACTGCGCCCAGCCAAGTCACTAAATTTAACAGTGTCTCAGTGTCCTCATCTGTAAAAGGGTGACACTAATCAAACCTGTCTCTGAGATTTGTTGGATAATTAAATAAGGGGAAAGACATGAAGCCCTCAGGACCTAGTGTGGCATAGCCAAAGGCTCCATGATGTGGGCTCCATACACACCCTCCTAATACAGTGTTTGTGTAAGTTAGAGTTGCAGCCAAGATTCCCAACTAGAACTATCTCCCTCTCTTCCTTCTCTTAATTGCCTTATAATTTCCATTCTTCCATTTCAAATTCCAACCAGAGAGACACACTGTTTTTGGCCTGCTCCTCTTCTTCTCCTGTGCATAGCTTGTTGGGCCTCTTGGAATGATGACCCCAGTATAAGCAGCTGTGTCAGAGGAGAAAGGGGGCAAGAGGGGCCATGTCATCCACAGGGAGCTACCCCTTCATCTGAGCTGCTGTTTTATGCAGGAGGCACCGCATGCTGGTCGCACCCCTACAGTTCCCCAGATGCTGCTGAGGGATTTTGTTGGCCACCATTGGTCATTGGCCTCACTGGGGACAGACGCCAGTCATTTAACGTCAAGTGTGTAGCTTCCCTTATTCCAAACCAGTCTGGCCATTATGATAGATGCAAATGCTTTCCTGTGAGGAAGGTGGGATGCATACATGGGGACAGACCCTTCCAGATCAGGTAATTCATCTTACTCAACAAGATCAAGGCGAAGGTTGCCCCTGATACCCTCCCTAGGCTGCCCACTAAACTGATTATGAAGCCAAAACAAACCAGATAAAAAATTCAAACTGCACACAGCCTGAAAACTAGCAATAATGATGAAACAGTTGGTAGAATTTGAAAGATGGTGTATTAGTTTTCACTTGCTATACCAGGTATAAAAAATAAACTAAGCTAAACCCTTCGATCATATGTTCACAGCCAATTAAAGGCTAAAATGTAGACAAGCCCAAGTTATGCAAATGCCAGAGAAAATATCAGAGGAAGAATCTGCTGTCTGGAAGGGAAGCAACGGAATTACGCAATGAAATCACTCAGAAAAAAAATAAGTCATAATCCTTTTGGATTTAAAAAATGGAGCATGGTACTGGTGCCAAAACAGATATATGGACAAATGGAACAGAACACAGACCTCAGAAATATCACTACACTTCTACAACCGTCTGATATTTGACAAACCCGACAAAACAAGCAACGGGGAAAGGATTCCCTATTTAATAAATGGTGCTGGGAAAACTGGCTAGCCATATGCAGAAAACAGAAACCGGACCCCTTCCTTACACCTTCTACAAAAATTAACTCAAGTTGGATTAAAGGCTTAAATGTAAAACCTAAAACCATAAAAACCCTAGAAGAAAACCTAGGCTAGAAGAAAACTTAAGCAGTACCATTAAGGACATAGACATGGGCAAAGACTTCATGACTAAAACACCAAAAACAATTGCAACAGAAGCCGAGATTGACAAATGGGATCTAATTAAACTTCTGCACAGCAAAAGAAACTATCATCAGAGTGAACAGGCAAACTACAGAGTGGGAGAAAATTTTGCAATCTATCCATCTGACAAATGTCTAATATCCAGAATCTAGAAGTATCTTAAACAAATTTACAAGAAAAAAACAACCCAATCCAAAAGTGGGTGAAGGATATGTATAGACACTTCTCAAAAGAAGACATTTATGCGGCCAACAAACATGTGAAAAAAAGCTCATCATCACTGGTCATTAGAGAAATGCAAATCAAAACCACAATGAGTTAGCATCTCACACCAGTTAGAATGGCAATCATTAAGAAGTCTGGAAACAACAGATGCTGGTGAGGATGTGGAGAAATAGGAATGCTTTTACACTGTTGTGTAAATTAGTCCAACCATTGTGGAAGACAGTGTGGCCATTCCTTAAGGATCTAGAACCAAAATACCATTTGACCCAGCAATCCCATTACCCAAAGGATTGTAAATCATTCTACTATAAAGACACATGCACACATCTGTTTGTTGCAGCACTATTTACAATAGCAAAGACTTGGAACCAAGCCAAATGCCCATCAATGATAGACTGGATAAAGAAAATGTGGCACATATACACCATGGAATACTATGCAGCCACACAAAAGAATGAGTTCGTGTCCTTTGCAGGGACATGGATGAAGGTGGAAGCCATCATTCTTAGCAAACTAACACAGGAACAGAAAACCAAACATCGCATGTTCTCGACTCTAAGTGGGAGTTGAACAACGAGAACACATGAACACAGGGAAGTGAACGTCACACACCGGGGCCTGTCAGGGGTTGCGGGGCAAGGGGAGGGAGAGCATTAGGGCAAATACCTAATGCATGCAGGGCTTAAAATCTAGATGACTGGTTGATAGGTGCAGCAAACCACCATGGCACATGTATACCTATGTAACAAACCTGCACGTTCTGCGCGTGTATCCCGAACTTAAAGTAAAAAAAATTAATAAATAAAAATAAGTAAAATAAAATAAAATGAAAAAAATGGACAAAAGGCAAAAAGAAGATAAGAAGCCAAAACCAAAAACCAAAACTCTTGGAAAAATGCTTACCACAAATAAATGGGGATAAAAAATTAATATTATTCATCTACACCAAGTACTTATAGAAAAACATGTTAATTATAAGCTTGTTAAATATTACAACAATGTAAAAACAATTAAAATATCCAATGACAAGAAAATTAAATTTTTCTACGTGTATAAGATGACATGCTGGAGTATAAAGGCTTATTAGGAACATTTAATGACATGTTAAAATTCCCATAATATAATGGTACTACAGTTTGAATGTATCTCTTGAAGTTCATGTGTTGGAAACTTAATCCCCAGTGTAATAGTGTTGAGAGGTGTGAGGCCTTTAGGAGGTGTTTAGGTCATGAGGGCTCTGCTTTTATGAATGGATTAAGGTCTTTATTGTGAGAGTGGGTTTGCTATGAAAGTGGGCTTGGCCCTCTCTTGCCCTTCTGCCTGCTGCCATGGGATGATACAGCAAGCAGGCCCTCAGCAAAGGTAGCCACCTTGACCTTGAACTTCTCAGCTCCAGAACTGTAAGAAATAAATCTCTGTTCTTTATAAGTTACCTGATCTTAGGTGTTCTATCCTAGCAGTGCAAAGCAGACTAAGACCAATGGCAACTAGAAAAGGAAGGAGGAATTTATGTACAACACACTCAACTGTGTGTGCATGTATGCCTGTGTGTATGTATGTGTGTTTTGTTCATGAGTGTTTGTGTGTATGTGGTATGTTTGCATGTATGTGGGTGGGTGTGCATGTGTGTACATGTGTATGCACCCATGTGTGCATGTGAGTGTGTGTGTATGTGTACCTCAGAAAAGCAAAGCAAAAAACATCATGAAGAAAATTATTATACCAGAATAATAACAGTGGTTAAGTCTGCGTGATGAGATTATGGAATGATTTAGTAACTTTATTTTTTTTACACCTTTTACAATTTCTGCAATGACAATGTACTAGTGTTATAATCAGAGGGAAAAGCTTCATGAAAAGATGTTGATACTGGAAGATAAAAAATATTACAACTCTCAGAGACACGTGGGCAAATAATGCACAAAGAGATAGAGAAAGAACTACTGAAAATCTTCCCCAAACCAAAGAAAAGTAAATCAATACAACTTGGCATGCACGTTTTCTTCCATTGTGTTAGTAAATGTATTCATAAAAGGGGTCTCTAATGCTGCTGTGACTGTATCAAAAGTCACTCTCATTACCTGTCGTGGGCAGAACAGAATCTTTGAAAAATAATATGGCAATATGCATCAGGAACCTTAAACATCTTCATGACCTTTCACTTGTGGGAAGCTACCTAAAGAAATAATCTGAGAATCAAATACTGATGTATGCACCAAAATGCAAATCGCATCATTATAGAGCAAAAACTTAGGAGTCATACAAATGCCCAGTAACTTTCAAAATAGTGAAATGTTTGTAAAAAAAAACTAAAGTATATTCACCTCCTGAGTATTCTGCAGCCAGTAAAGTTAGGTTGAAGGTCAGTGTTAGTGGCATAGGATATTTATGGATTCGGTTGCATTGTATGAATTTCTTTTTTTTTTCTTTTTTATCCTTTTGTTCTTAAGTAGTGTATCAGCTGGAACCCAGCCTCCCACATAGCTTTGGAAGCCTGCTTTGGGTCTAGGTTATTCTCTTCCTCATTCTCACTTGCGTTGCCCTCCCACAATATTTTGCTTCTGAAGAGTGTCTAGAAAACTGGTAGTGGTTGCACACACACAGAAATCCCAGACTTCTAATTCGGATTGAAAGAAGGAGCTTCAGTGTTTGCTGTGTGTGTTAGTTTCCTATGGATGAGCTGACAAATTACCACAAATTTGGTGGCTTGAAATCACACACAGCAGGAAGTGATGGCTCACACCCAGCAATTTGGGATGCTGAGTCAGGAGGATTACTTGGGGCCAGGAGTTCAAGATCAAGCCTGGCAATATAGTGAGACCCTCATCTCTGTAAAAAATACAGGCCAGGCACAGTGACTCATGCCTGCAATCCCAGCACTTTGCGGGGTTGAGATGGGTGGATCACCTGAGGTCAGGAGTTCGAGACCAACCTGGCCAACATGGTGAAACTCCATCTCTACTAAAAATACAAAAATCAGCCAGGCTTGGTGGCATGTGCCTGTAATCCCACCTACTCAGGAGGCTGAGGCGGGAGAATTGCTTGAGCCCTGGAGGTGGAGGTTGCGGTGACCCGAGTTCGCACCAGTGCACTCCAGTCTGGGCAACAGAGCGAGAATCCGTTTCAAAAAAAAAAAAAACAAAAATTAATAGGCCTGCTGGTGCACACTTGTAAACCCAGCTACTCAGGAGACTGAGGCAGAAGGATTACTTAAGCTCAGGAAGTCTGGGCTGCAGTGAGCTATGATCACAGCACTGCACTCCAGCCTGGGAGACAGCACGAGACCCTGTCTCAAATTAATAAATAATATAACAAAATAATTTTAAAAGTTAAAAATTTTTAAAAATACACTTATTCTTCTGTAGTTCTGGAAGAGGTCAGAATCTAAAATCAGTTTCATTAGGCCAAGACCAAGGTGTCAGCGAGGCTGCACTCCCTCTGGAGGCTTCAGGGGAGAATAATTTTCTTGTCTTCTCCAGCTTCTAGAGCTGTGCCCCTCACATTCCTTGGCTCACAGCCCCTTCTTCCAGCTTCAAAGCCAGCAGGGTAACATCTTGCTTCAGCATCCTATTTCCCACTTCTTCTGTGTCAAATTTCCCTCTTCCTCCCTCTTACAAGGTCACGTGTGAATACATTTAGGACCTACCCAGATAATCTTCCCATCAAAAATTCCTGAACTTAATTAGTCACATCTGCAAAGTCTCTTTTGTCACGTAAGGTAACATTCAGAGGTTCTAGGAATAGGACTTAGATATCTCTGGGGGCCATTATTCAGTCTACCCCAATGTGGCACATACAAGGGAACCTGCAGCATTTACCTTCTGCTCATGATCTGCAAAGCCTGCTCAGGAAATGTGCCACACCCCTGGGTTCCTGCTGGTATATTATGAATCTAAGATAACCCCCTGTTTCAGTCTGTTTTATGATGCTGTATCAGAATAGCCGAGACTGGGTAATTTATAATGAACAGAACTTTACTGGCTCATAGTTCTGGAGGCTGGAAAGTCCAAGATCGAGGTGCCAGCATCTGGCAAGGGCCTTCTTTCTGCAACATCCCATGGTGAAAGGGCAACAGAGAGAGAAGAATTGCATGAATTTCTGTTTTGTCAGTTAAGATGGTCAAATATTGGCAAATTCATATGGTTCATCTTTATACGGTGCAGGTCTCAACGGTTTGTAATATGCATGGAAGGAAATGCATTTGAATATTGACAGTGGTCACTCCTGAGTTGTCTCTGAGTGTTAACATGATAGATGACTTTAATCTTCCTATCTGTGGTTTTTCAGTCTAATCTAACGTTTATAATAAACCGTATGATTTAGTAATCAGAGGAAGAAAAACAAGACCGATGCCTGCCCTCCTCCCAAAAATCTGCTCTTAAAACGAAGAACTGCTTTTTCCTGCCTTTCCCTGAGAATTTTTCAGATATGCAGAAAAGTAGAGAGACTAGTATACTCATCACCTGTAAGTCTTGGTTTAACAATTGTTGACATTTTGCCACTTTTAAAAATCTTTCGTTTCAGCTGAAGTATTTTAAAGTCAGGCATCATGATAATTTACACCTAAATACTTTAGCATGCCTCTTGCAAAGATGCAGACATTTTCTTACATTTCCATGATCTTACCTAACAAAATTATCACTAAAGTTTGTAGATTTAAAATCTGGAAAAATTATCTTCTTGCACTTCTGTAATTTCTGGTATGTTTAACCATCGCAACATGATATCACTGCAGTTCCTTTTTTGCTTTCCCTTAATTTTGGAGGTAAAAATTTAAAGTGAAATGGAAGATGGGAGGGAGTTTATTTCTGGCATTGCTCAGTGTGAGCCAACTCTAAAATTCTATCTTAACAGTATGCAGTTCACAAGACACTGAATATGAAGGTCACATTTCTAATGTCACACCATGCAGGAACCCAGGCATCCTGCTGCTTCGTGCCTCAACATCTGCATATAAATATGTTCATTTCAAATTTTGTGGTCTTAAGGACAGAGAGGGGAGCATGAGTACAGGTAGCGGTGGCTTAGCACACAACGAGTGGTAGAGACATGATTTTGTATCCTGTGTTACATCTTGCCAGTGAGGCACAGTTTCTTTCACGGAACAAATACATCCAGTGTTTATTACAAGTAGAAGTAACTTAGAAAGACCCTTGTCTTCTCACACAGCTTAACTATGGCCCAGGAGGCATGATAGGGCTGGTGTTGGGTCAGGGTCTCCTATGTCATCCATTGATTTTTTGGGGTGGAAGAAATGCTCTTTTTTTTTTTCTTTTTTTTGAGACAGAGTCTTGCTCTGTTGCCCAGGCTAGAGTACAATGGTGCGATCTCAGCTCACTACAACCTCCGTCTCCCAGGTTCAAGTGATTCTCATGCCTCAGCCTCCCAAGTAAGTGGGACCACAGCTGTGCACCACCATGCCTGGCTAAATTTTTTTTTTTTTTTTTTTAGTAGAAACCTGGGTTTCACCCTGTTGGTCAGCTGGTCTCGAACTCCTGACCTCATGTGATCCATCTGCCTCAGCCTCCCAAAGTGCTGGGATTATAGGTGTGAGCCCCTGAGCCCAGCCTTTGGGGTAGAGGGAATGCTCTTTGTGCTAACTTCTTTCTCCTTCAGTGGCCCTTCCAACATTCTATCCAGAGGCTTCTCCTTTCCAGTTAGGGAACCATCTGTCAGTGAAAGATGTTTCGCTACCACAAGCTGGGAACCGCTCCCCACTTCTTCATAGAAGCTCTCCAGAAGGGTTCTTGAGGAATGAAGAACTGGAACCTGGAGATGGAAGGACTGTGCCTGGTGTTCCCAGGAGCAGCCGATAACATTGCAGGTTGTGCAAGGTTGGCCCCTTCGGCCCTCCAGCAGGTTGGCATCCATCGTCTGGTTCATTAGAAGTTGATGCTGTCTTTCCCATCGATGGAGCAGTCCCTACAGGTTAGTCACACCCTCCTTGGCACGCTGATCTCTGGGGATGAGGTGGAGGCGCTTCCTCCACTGGATCCAGTAAGTTTTGCACGTGTTTGGGATTTGGGGAAAGACAAGCCTGGTTTGGAGGATGGGGAGGCAGCTCCCTTGGTCCCAGGAGAAAGGAAGCAGCTTTTCTGACTATGCTGGGGGAAGAGGGTCACCTACCACCTCTTGCAGCACCAGCAAAGGGATCTAATCAGGCGGGAGGAGGTTCAGGAAGTAGCTGGACTCAATGAGAGACAGGTGGTAGTGTTTGGGATTCTGAGCTGGCCCCCAGCCAGGGTAAGTGGAGCAGCTGTGCTGTGAGAGATGGGCTGACGTGCACCACAGGGTGCCAGGCCTGTGCAAACCGCCTGTGTGTGCAGAGAGCCTGATTACCTTCAGGGCCTCAAAAGGGCAGAGACCCAATTCTGGGCATAAGAACCCATCTGAAATGCCAGGGCAGGAGAAGGTTGCAGCCTGGTGGGCTGGCTGTCACCCAGCCTCACGCCAAGCACACAGGGTCAGATCATGGCCTCCAGACCTGACATGTGAACTGACAGCTGGAGGAGGCGGACCCCTCTGTAGTCCCTGTCCTGCTGCTGCTGAGAAGGGCTAATGTGCTGGGCTGAGCCTGCCATTTCCAGAACATCTTAATGACCACAGCTATGCAGCCAGGGATCGCCTTAGAACACCAGGTGCTGGAAACACCCAAGACTGGTGCTTCTCAGTGTGATCTCCCTACACCCCGACAGCTCTGTCCTCTGCAGTAAGTGAGACCTTGACTCCATCAGAATAGGGACAGAATTAAACGCATAGTTTCTGGAGCCAAACTGCCTGAGTTTAAGGCCAAACTCCACTCCATACTGGCTGCATGTAAACTGTAGAAAGCTACTGTTTGTGATATGTGGCTGCAGAAGAAAATACCTCCTTAGTAAAACATTCAAATAAAACAGAAGAGTTGTTCAGAAGTAACTGGAAACACTGTGGAATGCTACCTCACACATGCTCATCATTTTAGCATAATTTGCTAAAATGGTCTTTAACTCTGAAATATTTACCTAGAAACACACATACACACATAACTAATGGAACATGTTACTGTGCATTGTTAACACATGCTTTCCCCACGCTCAGAATGCCACCAACACGAGCCAGCACCGTGGGCTGCTTGCACACCCTGCCACAGAGCTCCGGCTCACTGCACGGCAGAACCCCTTGGCGACAAGCTCTCAGCTCATTACATTTGTGGTGATTTGTTCCACCAGCAAATGGGAAAGTCATGTCCTCTCTGATGGCCAGGATCAGCACACTAGGTTGGAGCTGGGATGGGTACATGGACCTTCAGTATTTCATTTCCTTCATTATAACTCACTGGGCAATAAAAATTTATTTTCTATTATCTAAGATATAGTTTAGTTAACTAATCCACTCTCAGGCTGGTCTACTAGCACTTCCATTCCTAGGCATATATAGAAAAGTATTATAAGGGAGTGTAAGGAAAATATACAAATATATAAATATGTAAGGTACATATGCACAAATCTGTCCTAAAACTCTCTCCATCAGCACTTGCTTTTTGTTTTTTCTTTTTCAGAGATGGGGTCTCACTCTGTCGCCCAGGCTTGAGTGCAGTGGTGCGATCACAGCTCACTGCAGTCTTGAACTCCTGGGCTTAAGTGATCCTCCTGCCTCAGCCTCCCAAGTAACTGGAACTACAGGCACACGCCACTATGCCAGGCTAATTTTTTTTACAGACGAGATCTTGTGATGTGGCCCAGGCTGGTCTCAAATTCACAGGTGTGAGCCACCGCACTGGGCTTGGTACTCACTTTTCGAAAAACATTGCTGTGGAGAGCAGCATTTACTCAAAAGAGGGTTTAAGCAGCATAGCACCATGAAGGAGAACATTTCAAGGCAAGAACCTTCCCAGAATCCCCAAAATAATCCCCACTGGCTGACCCCTTGCTCAAGGAAAACCTGCAGTGAGCTTTACAGGATGGATGCTCAATCTCTTAGGTGGGAGCAGAGAGCGACAGGGCACGAAGCTCTGGTTGCCCCTGAATCGGATGAACTTTGTGAGTGGATGCAGGGTCAGCGAGGGAATGGTGAGGGCTTCGCCATCTCCAAGGGTCTGTGCTCTCCCTTACTCTCAGGGGATCTGACCATCCTGAGAGCTCCAAGGTGGCAGAGGCCCATCTTCCCCATCTCAGTCCACTGTGGGATGCAGCGTCAAGCTCACGGTCGGCAGCAGGAGATGTTGGATGACTTATATTTATTTGGCAAGCGGGGGCCCCAGGAGTTGGGAGCAGCCCAGGCCTTCCCTGAGTCTTGCTATGTAAGCATACCCATCCACTGTTGATGTCTTACAAACTCAGAGGATTTGCTAATGTTCCCTAAGAATCTGCGTGTTATGGGATATGGGTATTTCCCAATTCAGTTAGAGCAAACTCAGTGTTTTTCTAAATAAATGACAAAAGTTGCAATGCTGTTTCTTGTTGTTGTTGTTGTTGTTGAGACGGAGGCTCACTCTGTCACCAGGCTGGAGTGCAGTGGCGTGATCTCGGCTCACTTCAACCTCCGCCTCCTGGGTTCAAGTGATTCTCCTGTCTCAGCCTCCTGAGTAGCTGTGACTACAGGCGCGCACTACCATGCCCGGCCAATTTTTGTATTTTTAGTAGAGATGGGGTGGGGTTTCACCATGTTGGCCAGGATGGTCTTGATCTCTTGACCTTGTGATCCACCCGCCTCGGCCTCCCAAAGTGCTGGGATTACAGACATGACCCACCACACCCGGCCAATGCTGTTTCTTAATGTTAAACGTGGGTCTGGCAAATGGAGTTTGTATTCTGAAGCATCAAAACATCTGAGAGTTTTAATGGTTTAAAGGAAGAGAGGCACAATATGTTAAATCAGACCATTCCCAAGAAATCTGAGCACATTGGCTCACCACTCACTTCCGGAGTTTCTGCTCTCTCTCTGGCTGCTCCTTGTGGAATCCGTGGCCAGACCAGCCCTGTCTCATTTCCTAAGCGTTGTCTGCTCAGTCTCCCTTCCCACCCTAATCCTTCCACTCTGGGTGCTCTTACTGCTGTGGTGGGGTGCGGGCAGCTGCAACCCAGGGAGAAGCTGCTCAACAGATTCTCTGGGTTGGCAGCTAGGAGCGCGTGGGCTGCCCCACCCACCCATCAACTGCTGGGCCAGGAGGCCAGGTCTCTAATCACAGCTTGGCCTCACCATCAAAAGGTCAGAAAAGACCCATCCTCTGTCCTTCAAAGTCCCAACTTTGAGTGTAATTACTAGGTGCTTTCCCTGCAGGGGGAAAAAAATGGAAATCCTGCTGCATATCATCAGCATCCTTAAGCAGTCCCAGGGTATAATTTCCTCTGCCTTAGTGCTCCGAGGGTATTGGCAAGGGATTAGGACAGCCAACCTCGACCACAGGCACCAACGTGAGCGTTACAGCTCGGCACCTATACGTCATTTCTTTCTTTTTCTTTTCTTTTCCTTTTTTTTTTTTTTTTTTTTTTGAGATGGAGTTTCACTCTTGTTGCTCAGGGCTGGAGTGTGCAATGGTGTGATCTCGGCTCACTGCAACCTCTGCCTCCTGGGTTCAAGTGATTCTCTTGCCTCAGCCTTCCTGAGTAGCTGGGATTACAGGCATACACCATCATGCCCGGCTAATTTTGTATTTTTAGTAGAGACAGGATTTCTCCATGTTGGTCAGGCTGGCCTCAAACTCCCGACCTCAGATGATCCACCCGCCTCGGCCTCCCAAAGTGCTGGGATTACAGGCGTGAGCCACTGCGCCCGGCCCAATAGGTCATTTCTATTGCCACTTCCCATGCAACATGCCTGCATCCCGTTAAACTGCACAGGGTGCTACAGCAAACCTGGAGACGAGTCCAGTGACCCAAGGCAGAATGTAAGGCTGGCGTTTGGAGAGCTTGGTCACAAAACATCTGAGGCTTGAATACAATGGTGGGTGGGCTGCATCCTCCTGGGAGCATGGCCACAAACGTGCACCTTGGTCAGAGGAACCCCAGGACACCAGGGACCAGTGAGGGAAGAAGATGAATTTGAAAACCGTGGAGACAGTTAAGAGGCACGTGAGCACGAGGGCAGATGGGTGCAGCGGGGCTAGGATCTGCCCCAGATGCAGACTCCAAACATGCTGTGCTCACAAGCTTGGGCCTTCTCATCTCACCCAGGGTGGGAATGATTGGAACAGCGCCCATCGGGGGTTTATTGTGGGGGTTGAATAAGACAGTGCATAGAAAACCCTGCTTAAGGCAGAGCTGGCACCAGGAACCACTCAGGAATGCAACCCTCTGTGAGTCCTAATTTCTGTTTGCATCTGGCCTGGCCAAAGGTGCCCCTGAGGTTTCAGTTCTTGAGGCCCAAGTTTTTAGGGGATCTCAGAATGACTGATGTGCTTGGTTAAATGCAGATTCTGGGGTCTAACCACTACCCTCGGCCAGCTAAATTGGAATCTCTGTGATAAGACAGGAATCTGCATCCCCAAATAACTTCCTAAGAGAATCTGATGAATATTAACATGTGAGAACCTCTGGAAGAATGCAGCATTCCTCTCTCTATTCAAAGCAAAGATGGAAAAATGAATAAGGTTTTTTACATTTCCCTCACACAAAAATGGTGCAGGCATGATAGTCCCAGTGTCCCCAGATAATGTTGGGGCAGCAGAGAGGCACCGGTCAGAGAGGGAGGCAGCCAGAACCCCGGAGTTATTATTCGTATGGGACGCACGTGGTCTGCCCTGTATCAGGGCCCCCTGCCAGGACAACTGTCGAGGGTCCTTGATCGTCATCCATCTCAGGGTTAAAACCAAACATTCTCTGAGATGTTTTCCTAAACCCAACTACAGATGACAATAGTAAGAATTAAACTGATAAACTAAGGTGGTTGAGTGTTTCCTGAGATTCAGGACAAGGATTTCGCCTACTTCATCCACTTGATCCTCCCAGTTTTCTTATCCTAGTCTGTAGCTGAAGAACCTGAAGTTCTAACCTGCTCCAGGTCACACCAAATATCCACTGATAAATGGAAAATGGTGGTGGGGGGAACTAACCACCAGTGTTCTTGATAACCAAAGTAGCATTCTTCACAGCTTCCAAAGCACTTAGCCACTCCTGCCATGGATGGTTTTCTGTTCGTGTGTCAGTTTGCTAGGGATAACGGCTTCCAGCTCCATCTGTGTTTCTGCAAAGGACATGATCTCATTCTTTTTTATGGCTGCATAGTATTCCAGGCTGTGTATGTACCACATTTTCTTGATCCAGTCTATCATTGTTGGGTATTTAGGTTGATTCCATATCTTTGCGATTGTGAATAGTGCTGCAATGAACATACACGTGCATGTGCACAAGTACCCCTGAACTTAAAAGTTAAAAAAACAAAAAGAGAGAGAATGGATGAATCAGTGCAGGCCTGTGAGCTATCTTAGGATCTCTCTTGTGGAAAAATAACCTTCCTGTTAGAAAGGAGTCAGGGACGCAGAGTAAAATAGGAGTTAGGGATCCAGGCTCTGAAGGAGGTGTGAATGGGTTCCAATCCCAGGTCTTCTGTTTAATGGCTTAATTGTTGTGTGGCCTTAGGCTGGCTCTAATCCTTCACTTCCTTATCTACAAAATTGGGGAAGACGGAGTAACAAAAATAAAATTATTTGATTTTCTTAGCTTTAAGTGAGATTATGTCAGTCCAGTGCCTAATATATTAGAAAGCACTCTTAAGTCTTGCCTTTCTTTCTGGAGTTAGAGTTAAGAGAAACTGAGCGTAAGAAATTTTATGATGTAATTTCTTAGAATAAGTTCATAAAAATGGTCTTCCCAGTGAAAATTACAAGTATCTGTAGCATGCTCTGGCCCACATCCTCAGGCCTTCAACATTCTCAGAATTTAAGATCACTGTGAGTGATCTGATTGCTGAGTGGAAAATGCAGGTGTTTAAATGTGATGACAACCATGCACTCTGTGATCCAAGGCCATCATTAGGGACTGAGCCATCCCCAGGGTGCTTAGGCGGATATTGGGAACTCTCTAGCTTGACATTCCTTCCTTCCTTTTTATGTTTGATCAAAGTCAATTTGGAATGTATGTTGAGAGGATGGCACATTTTGCATGCAGAACAATTACAACCAGAAGGCAAACATTTGGGGCCATTTTATTGTTCCAAGAAACACCTCAGTGACTGATTTCATAATGCTGGAACCGAACATTGATAATGTTAAAATTAAAACTACATGTGGAGACTACAGCCAGAGTGGCCTCCTTTTCCTGCCGTAGTTAACTGTTTTCTTATTTTGTAGTTTGCATTCATTGTTTCCTTTGCTAATTTGAAATATACGAAGAACTCACAATTTGGCTTCCAACTGTAGAAAAAAAATCCAATTGAATGCACAAGTATTTATTGGGAAACTAGGGTATGAATAGATGTTTTTCTTTATTTCCAGTATGGCACGGAGTCAAAGGTTCTCTTTTAAAGGAGTGAATATGGAGTAAAAGTGGTGAAACAATCCCAGGCTTCCCAAGAGGTCATTGATTAAATTTGATTTACTCATAATGAAAGACTCACCCATGGCCGGGCGCAGTGGCTCACACTTGTAATCCCAGCACTTTGGGAGGCCAAGGTCAGGAGTTTGAGACCAGTCTGGCCAACATGGTGAAACCTTGTCTCTACTAAAAATACAAAAACTTAGCCGGGCGTGGTGGTGGGCGCCTGTAATCCCAGCTACTAGGGAGGCTGAGGCAGGAGAATCGCTTGAGGTTGCAGTGAGCTGAGATCGCACCATTGCACTCCAGCCTGGGCAACAAGAGCAAAACTCCATCAAAAGAAAGAAAGAGAGAAAGAGAAAGAAAGAAAGAAACAAAGAGAAAGAAAGAAAGAGAAAGAAAGAAAGAAAGAAAGAAGAAAGAAAGAAACGACTCACCCATTTACTTGTCTTCTCCCTTCTTGAGCTAAAAATCTGGGTGTGATATGGACGGGGTGGGGTTACTGAGAGTGCCTAGCCAGGAAGGACAAGGACCACGGAAGACAAGTCCACTGCTGGAGGGCTCACTGCAGTCCCCAGGACCTCTTTTTTTTTTTTTTTTTTTATACTTTAAGTTTTAGGGTACATGTGCACATTGCGCAGGTTAGTTACATATGTATACATGTGCCATGCTGGTGTGCTGCACCCACTAACTCGTCATCTAGGACCTCTTTAATATGTTATTCAGAGCACGATCCTGTTACTTCCTGGCACCAATCACCTCGTGGCACTCCAGGGCAATGAGAAATAATTGCACGTCCGGGTTCTGCCCACCCCTCTTTCTGTCTGCCTGTCTGTCTCTCAGTGTCTTTCTCTATCTCCCTTTCCACCTCCTTCACTATTCACACTTTCTCTGATGTTTCAAATCCCCAAACTTGCAGAGCTCCTTCCAGCTGTGGGGGCCTTTGCATCTCTCTGGGAAAGTCTGTCTCTGCCTTTTCCATCACAGTGGACCTTGGCCAGAGATGTTGCCCAAGATCTTCTTGGAAGTCCCCAAATGTGCATGCCCATCGTGTCCTTCTGCACGAGCTCCAGAGTGTGAGAGGCCAACTGGAGTCAAGAAAGTCTGAGTTGGCTGGAGGCCGCATTCCCTGTGGTCGACCCAGCTTTCTCACTGCCCAGTGACTGGACCCACGCTGCATCCTCGCCACATGTGATGCCAGTTAGGTCTGGCTGTCCCTGTCCCAGGGCTGCACATGAGTTCCTCCTTTTCATTCTGGCAGGTTGTCTCCCTGGAGCAGCCTTCTCAGCTGAAGTCTCCCTGCTCCCAGCGGCCATCCCATCACCCTCTCTGCCTGTCTTATAACTGGTCACTGGGTGCCTCTCGCCATCTTCAGGGGGCCAGTGCAGCATAAGGAACAGGCGAGCCAGCTGGCTCAGAGGCATCCTGTCTGAGTGCAAAGCCCAGCTTGCCCTGCTTGCTCGAGATGTGTCTTTAGACAAGCAACTTCACCCTTCCATGCCTCAGTTTCCTTACATGCAACATGGGAGTGATGAGTCACCTCATTTGGGGTTATTGTGAGGATTAGGTGGAATAATACCCAAGAAGCACTGGCCAGAGGGTGAATGTCCAAGAAAGGGAGTTCAGGAGAATATTCCTTTCTCCCTCCGTTGTGCTGGGGCGCACACACTTCTCTTTCTTCTCTGTTCAGTTCCCTCTTTTTGTGAAGCAATGTGGGATATTGGAATGAGTATAGCTTGGGTCTGATCTCTCCAGTTTACTAATGGGTAACTTAATCCTTTCTGGACTTCAGTTTCCAAAGCTCTACAATGGGAATAATCCTTCTCTCATAGTTGTTGGGAGAACAGAATGAGGGAACAGTTTTTGAATAGCTCCCGTGGCTTTCATTGATTCTTATGTTAAAAGACATGTTCAGTTCAACAAATATCAGTCCTCACCATGGTGTTAATCATGGTAATACCTTACCATGATTACCACCATTGCACTCCAGCCTGGGCAACAAGAGTGTACAATCAATATGCGCTGGGTAGTACAATCAATTCAGTTGCTCCAGGAAAAATAAAGCCCCACTTTTAAGGTGAAATTAAGTATAATGTTAGGCTTTTTTAAAGCTCTTAAAAACTCTAAATTCCATGTAACATCTCCACAAAAGCCTATTGCTTATTGACTTTTCTTTTTTTTTTTTTTTTTTGACATGAAGTCTCACTCTTGTCCCCCAGGCTGGAGTGCAATGGCACGATCTCAGCTCACTGCAACCTCTGCCTCCCAGGTTCAAGCAATTCTTCTTCCTCAGCTTCCTGAGTAGCTGGGATTACAGGTGCCTGCCACCATGCCTGGCTAATTTTTGTATTTTTAGTAGAGACGGGGTTTCACCATGTTGGCCAGGCTGGTCTTGAACTCCTGACCTCAGGTGATCTGCCCTCCTTGGCCTCCCAAAGTGCTGGGATTACAGGCGTGAGCCACCGTGCCCGGCCGCCTATTGACTTTTCATTGCATTCTACATTTGGACAGGTTTTATATTGAGTTTCACTAGGTATGATTGTAAAACTGCATCATTACTAGTGATGTCACTGCATTGCTTACTACCTTTTTCATTAAAATGATCTATTATTTGAGATTATATTAGACGAGCCTGTGTGGACCTACACTTCTATGGAAAAGGGGCTTTCTCATTTCCAGATAAATCGATTAACAAATGAACCTTCTGAAAACTTGCTTGTGTAAGGAATTCAAATTAAATTTATTCTCTGAATACCTGTCAATATTTCTAATCAACTGGCTGGCTTGAGGTGATTTCTTATAAGAAAAATAACCAGGGATCATCTTCATAATCACTATGGTAGATTGCAAGAGATGGCATCCGGATGGGGTCTTTGCTATCAGCCTGCGGATGCCCTTCAGCAGCACCTGTCCCATCGCAAGACTTCTGTGAGGCTCCAGGGCTCAGCTCCACGGAGGGCGGGATCCTTCCTGATACTCAGGCTGAACAGCAATGGAGGCAAAGAAAAATTAAGAGCTTGACCGGAAATAGGGGAATCCCTACACAAAAGAAGGAAGTTTGAACACAATAAGAAATGAAAGGAGTTCCACGGAAAGGAAACAGGAGCTCTGCTGTGTTGATATAGAGCCTAGAGAGAGAGAGAAAAAAAAACTGCTCTGGATTTTCCCCCAACAGTAGGAGAAATCTGTGCAACCTCCAGCCAGCTGCAGGTGAGGCTAGTGCCTGCCGTCAGGCTGGGGAATGACCTGAAAGCATGGTCAGTCAGTTCAACGTGAAGCTGATATGCCAGAAGAGCGAGCACCTGGCAGGCCTGAACTTACAGCTCTAAGGTCCAGCTCCACCAAGGACACCTCCGTAAATGGAATGTATGACTCTCATCACAGCCAGACTGACAGTACTTGGAGCCAGACTGACAGTTGTCAGTTGTCAGTCCTGGCTTGACCACTCCCTAGCTCTGTTACCTGGACAAGGTGCTTTCCTTCAAAGCACTAGTTTCCTCTTTCATAGGATGGGATACTAGAAGTGCCTACTTCATATAGAGTGTATGAAGGATGAATGACAAATGAATATAGCACTTAGTGCTGGGTAAATGTCAGCATGGTTATGATGAGGACTGCTGGTAATACACTCATTCCATTCAGTAATTAGCAGAGGGGCTGGGGCAGAAGGAAGAATAAATAAGGCATAACTCAAGGACCTGACAGTCTGGCCAAAACAAGAGTCCCCTTCCTATGATGAGTGATGGGGGGTGTGCACTCCTAGAGAGGCACCTAGAAGGAAGAGAGTAAACATTTCCATAAGGTGGGGTCATTCAACCTGGCAAATGAATTCAGAGTTTTTTCAGGTGGAGACGATAAGAGAAGCAGTGTATATGAACACTTAACTTATGACAAAGATGGCGTTCTAGAGCACTGGGAAAATGGTCATCTTTACAGTAAATTATTCCAAAACAATTGGATATTCATATAAGACAATATATTAAGCTAGACATGATCGAAAACACAAACTTGGGCTATCTGAATCAAAGAGAAGGTGTGGTCACTCTACCTGCAACCACCTACCTATAATTTCCCTCTTAGGCATATACCCCACAGAAATGCTTGCACAGATGTTACAAGAGATGGACCCAGGCATGCATGTAGCAGCATTATTCATGACCGCCACCAGCTGGCAACAACACAAACGTCCACCAACTCCACGATGGATGAATACATCGCAGCGTATCCCGACAATGGAAGACAGCACGCGCAGTCTTTATTGCCAAAGCTCTATGACAAGTCTTTCTATCCGGTAACATGAAGTCCTTCAATGTTGTTCTTCAAGTTTGTTTTGTTATTCTTGGCACATCCATTTTCACAGTAATTTTAGAATCATTTTGTGAATTTCCCAAAAACTTAAGTGAAAGAACACACACAAAAAGATCATTCTGTGTGTCTTCATTTATATAAAAGGCCCCTCAAATAGGAAGAACGAGACTAATAATGTTTAGAGATACAAGTTCACAGAAATAACCACAAAGAAAGGTGAGGATGCTGTTGCCTTGAACGTGGGAACTAGAAGGGAGGGGAAGCTGTGACTGATGCCGGCTGCTGGCTGTGACTTTTCTCCTGACATGAAGAGAGGTTGCAAGTATTCGCTCTGCGATAGTTCACTAAGCTGTACATTTGGTTTCATGGGGTTTTTTTTTCCTCTAAATGTGCTTTATTTGACAATAATGTTTTTAATCTGTGGATATAAAATTTAAAAGTTTTGTCCTAAAAGAGACATCATAAAGTGATAAGATGGCATGTAAGACAGGGAAGATATTTGTAAAACATAAAACTGATAAATGATTATTGTGCAGAATAAATAATGAATGCCTGTAAATCGATTAGCAATATACAGGCAGAGTCAAGGATGAACCACATATATAATGATAATCGCATAGGATTATAATGGAGCTGGAAAATTCCTATCACCTAGCAGTGACGCCATAGCCATCTTCACGTGGCACAAGACATCGTGGTGGTGCTGGTGTAAGCAACCTACCGTGCTGCCCGTTGTATAAAAGAGTAGCACATACAATTACGTACAGTACATGGTACTTGGAAGTAGTAATAAATGACTATGTTACTGGCTTATATATTTATAACACCCTGCTTTTAATCATTATTTCAGAATGCACTCCTTCTACGCACACACACACACACACACATATGTGTATAGATACATATATATATATATATATATATATATATATATATATATATATATAAAGTTAAGTGTAAAACAGCCTCAGGCTGCTCTTTCAGGAGGTATTCCAGAAGAAGGCACTGTCATCATAGGAGATGACAGCTCTATGCATGTAATTGCCCCTGAAAACCTTCCAGTGGGACAGTTATGTGGAGGTGGAAAACAGTGATACAGACGATTCTGACCCTGTGTAGGCCTAGGCTAATGTGTGTGTTTATGTCTTAGTTTTTAATAAAAAAGTTTAAAAAGTTTAAAAAAATTGAAAATTTTAAAATAGAAAAAAGCATATAGAATGAGAATATAAAGAAAAAATATTTGGTACAGCTGTACAATGTGTTTGTGTTCTAAGTTAAGAATTATTACGAGTCAACTTTTTAAAAATTAAAATGTTTATAAAGTAAAAAAGTTACAGTAAGATAAATTTATTATTGAAAAAAGGTGTTTTTGTTTGTTTGTTTTGTTTGTTTGTTTTTGTTTTTTTGAGACAAGAGTCTCATTCTGTTGCCCAAGCTGGAGTGCAGTGGTGCAATCTCTGCTCACTACAACCTCTGCCTCTCGGGTTCAAGCAATTCTCATGCCTCAGCCACCCACGTAGCTGGGATTACAGGCATGCGCCACCACACTCAGCTAATTTTATTTTATTTTATTTTTTCTATTTTTAGTAGAGATGGGGATTCACCATGTTGGCTAGGCTGGTCTCGAACTTCTGGCCTCAAGTGATCTGCCCGCCTCGGTCTTCCAAAGTGCTGGGATTACAGGTGTGAGCCACTGCACCCAGCCAGGAAAATGTTTTTATAAATGTAGTATAGTCTCAGTCTCAGTGTCCAATGTTTATAAACTCTTCACAGTACAGTACTGTCCTAGGCCTTCACACTTACCCACCACTCACTCATTCACCCACTCAGAGCAACTTCCAGTCCCTCAGGCTCCATTCATGGTAAGTACCCTATCTTTTTTTTTTTTTTTTTTTTTTTGAGACAGAGTCTTGCTCTGTCAACAGGCTGGAGTACAGTGGCACGATCTCAGCTTACTGCAAGCTCCACCTCCCAGGTTCAAGCTATTCTCCTGCCTCAGCCTCCTGAGTAGCTGGGACTACAGGGGCTCGCCACCATGCCCAGCTAATTTTTGTATTTTTATGGGGTTTCACCATGTTGGTCAGGATGGTCTCGATCTCTTGACTTTGTGATCTGCCCACCTCAGCCTCCCAAAGTGCTGGGATTACTGGTGTGAGCCACCACACCCAGCCACCATTTTTATCTTTTATGCCCTATTTCTACTGTACCTTTTCTACATACTAACCATTGCATTATAATTGCTTACAGTATTCAGTACACTAGTACAGTCATATTCTGTGCAGGTTTGAAGCCTAGGAATAATAGGCTATCCCATATAGCCTAGGTGTGGAGTAGGCTAGGCCATCTAGGTTTGTGTGAGCACATGCTATGATGTTCACACAATGACAAAGTTGCCTAACAACACATTTCTCAGAATGCATCTTGGACATTAAGCAACACAGGACTGTATATACACATACATACATACACACATGTATGTACATGGATGTACATACTGACATGAATATATACATTTGTGTACATGCATATATGCACATACCTATATATACATTCATATATATAAATTAGACAAAATCATGGGCAGTCATCACAGAACAGGAAAGATACCTACCAAATAAATATATGAAACCATGTACAGTATTATTAAAAGTCCAAGAAATACAAATTATAATTGAGGGGAGATGCCATTTTACTCTTCCTAGACTGGCAAAATTCAAAGTTCTGGTGACAAAGGAAAACAGAGCAGCTTGGAGAAGTGGCTGATCCAGGCAGGTGAATGAGCCTGGGTATCTTGTGCCAAAGGGCAAGGCGGTTAGTAAAGACCACAGTACTGGGCACAGTAGCTCATGCCTGTAATCCCCGCACTTTGGGAGGCCAAGGCAGGCAGATCACTTGAGGTTAGGAGTTGGAGACCAGCCTGGCCAACATAGTGAAACCCCGTCTCTACCGAAAATACAAAAATTAGCCAGGCGTGGTGGTGGGTGCCTGTAATCTCAGCTACTTGGGAGGCTGAGGTAGGAGAATCTCTTGAACCTGGGAGGCAGAGGTTGCAGTGAGCCAAGATTGCGCCACTACACTCCAGCCTGGGTGACAAGGCAAGACTCCATCTCAAAATAAAATAAAATAACATAAAATAAAAAGTAAGATAAAATAAAAACCACAGTAGAGCCTTAAGGACTCAGCCATCAACTTGAAGGGGCTCCTACCTGCCTGCAATGCCACCATCTGTGCTTTAATAAAAACAATACCACGATAGATTAAAAACTCAGCAAACATTTCAATCCATGACTTCCTCGTGATGCCCAAAAAACATAATTGATCCCCATCAAAAACCTAATTGATCCACATTAGAGGAGGATGTAGTGAATATTACATAATAATTTTTAAGTAAATAAATATATGTGAAATTAATTGGATGGATTAACCTTAGACGGCAGGGAGTAGAAAGAGGCACAAACAACATGGCCGGGGTACCCGAGAGTCACCGGGTCTGCTAACGGAGCTGGCTTTTGAGCTGGGCACTAAAGGATGGGGTCAAATTCCTCATGAGGGCTTGGGGCAGAGTCCATGGGTCCAGGGCAGAGCATTCAAATGTCAGAGGCAGGAGAACTTGTAATGGCCCCAGCACAGAGTCCGGTTCTCTAGAATTCAGTGGACCTGCAGGGAATTTTAGGGCAAACAGAGGAGCCCACAGCATGAAGAGCCCGGGATGGTGGTGTGAGGTGGCGGGGCTCAGTGCAGTCCCCAGAGATCCCTCAGTCCTAGGCCTGGAGAAGTGATTGGCAGGGCTGCAGCGAGAGCTTCTCCCTGCCTCAGCCTTTGATTTGTTCCCACAGGAGACACTCAGGACGAACAGATCTTCCAAGATTTCAGTCACTTTTAGATTTCAGTTGCTTTAAGATTTCAGTCACTTTTAGATTTCAGTTGCTTTAAGATTTCAAGATGGCGGAGTTCAGACTCCTCTGGCGTATTTCCTGGTAGAGTGGGAAGTCCGTCCTGCCAGGGCTGGGCTCCTGCTCAGCCACCCACTCTGCATCCTTGGGCAGGTAATTCCCCTTCTAAGCATCTCTTTCCACTGTTGTGAAAACCTGAGCAAGTGAGTGAGAAGCACAGGAAAGGTGCTCAGTATGTGAGTCCCCTCCACCACCCTCAGAGTCCACCAGCCCTGCAGGGCTCTCCAGCTGCTCAGCCTAACAATCCTGGTCTCCTGGACCCTGGCCCTTGCTCTCTTTTAAGTTCTCTGATATCCATCATGTTTATCTTCTGCTTTCAAAGCTCCAGTTCCAGGGATGTCTTTTTCTGACCCATGGGTTGAGGCTAAGAGGTGAACACATTCCTCATTCTCTTCTCTGCATAGCTCACATTCTTTCTCTGAAGCCCCTGTCCTAGAAAGGATATAATCACTATTGTCAGAGACTTAGCCTGGCGAGAGCTCCCAGGAAAACTCGATCTTAAAAATTGACTCTGTCTCTTTCATCACTCTGGCTGATGGATAAACGTAAGGGTTTAACTCACACATTCTCAGATGTGTTCTAAATATTAGTAACCTTCTACTTTCCAATGAAGACTGATAAGCTTTCTCATAGCTGGCTCAACTCTTATATTTGTGTGTAGCTCACACTGACTCCAAGAAGAATTAAGAATCTAATGTAAGCAATGTGAGAAATCCACTCATCCCAAATCATGGTTAAAACTATTGTCTCAAAACAGTAAAATGCATTTCAAAAAAAGATTACATGTCAACTCTAATAAACAGGTGGGATTTCAATCACACAGCAGAATAGAAACAAAGAAGAGGTCACTCTTTCCCCTCTTATTTAAATGACTTTCCAGCTAGTCTAAAAGCAAACAAGTGCTCCGGGTGCTGTGGCTCACGCCTGTAATCCCAGCACTTCGGGAGGCCGAAGTGGGAGGATCACAAGGTCAGGAGTTCAAGACCAGCCTGACCAACATGATGAAACCCCGTCTCTACTAAAAATACAAAAATTAGCCGGGCGTCATGGCGGGCACCTGTAGTCCCAGCTACTCGGGAGGCTGAGGCAAGAGAATTGCCTGAACTCAGGAGGTGGAGGTTGCAGTGGGCCGAGATGGTACCACTGCACTCCAGCCTGGGCATCAGTGCAAGACTCTATCTCAAACAAACAAACAAACAAACAAACAAAAACCATACAACAAGTGTCTAATGTGTGTAGAAGCTCTAACTAGGATAACTATTTTAGTAAGTCATTTTTTTCTAAGACTTCATGTTGTATTTCAAACAGATTTCACTGCCCGCTGCTTACCCCTAAGTTGGGCTTCTAAATTGAAATTCTGGACCACAGTGCAAATAATTATGTTGCAATATATTGGGGCAGCAAAGTAACTGACTTAAATATCCCAGCTACTTTTCAGGGAAACCTGGGCTCCTTGGAGTCCCCGAGAAGCCATCATTTGTTGAGCTTCATTTTCATGGTGGGAAAGGGTTTTTCTCTTGCAGCACAGTTATTAGAAAACGCAAGCTGTGTTGACGCAAATTTTCATAAGCTGTAACAGAAGCGTCCCTTTCTTAAATGAGTGATCAGGACATAAAACTGAACTACTTTGCATGTGGCTTAGCAAAGCCATTGACGAGCTGTGTGGTCTCAGCCTTCTGTTTTCCCTCAGAGCCTTAAATGAACTATTCTCTATGGCCCTTACAGAGCTCAGATGCTGAGATTCTCTGAGGTTCCTCCACTGGGACTGATGATTGGAAGCTTTCAAATAGGACAGATTTCTGGACCTGACATAACCCACTGAATTTGTGTCTCTGGGGGAGGGTCCAGGAGCTGCATCTGTAGGAAGTCCCCAGATGCTGCTATTAGGGAGTTCTGGAGGCAGAGGTGTGGGCCATCAGCCATTCCGCAGTGGACCCCTTGGATGATAAATCCTGAACTGATTTTGATTCTACATGGAGAGATGGACATAAATAAAGCCAAGAAGAAATCTTTGTTAAGCTGAGAAAGTATGCAGTTGTTTCTCAAGACAGACTGAATGGGCTGTGTCTGTAGGAGGAGAAAACTGTAGTCTTCTCAAATTCATTTTCTTTGTGATGACCCCTAAACAAATCTGGTGGGAGATTTTCCTGTTGTCATCACTTTTTTGGGGGGTGGATAGCTTCGATGTCTCATATTTTCACATTAAGAAGGAAAGGCAGAGAGAACATAGTACCACATAAAAATGATAATAACTCTAAAAGCTTCTGTTCTCTAAGGTGGGGCACATTCCAGGAAATGGTAGGAAGGGAACCAGTTCATGACCATCTGATGGGAGAGGATCTTGTCCCGGAGGGGAGGCGTACCTCAAACTCCTAGACATTAGCCAGAGCAGTCGCTGGGTGTGAACTCTGTCTAAATTGCTGGCTTCCTGTCGTGTACTTAGATCCAGTGCCAAGTTTGAGGATGACTCCTACACCATCTCTCTGGCATCATGCACAGATATGCACAGTGCGGAGAGAGAAACATGCGATGGGGCCACAGACTGTAACACTGACCCATAGAGTGCTATCCCAGCTTATCCTCAGGCTGCTGGAGACACACCCAAATCTGCAGGGCCAAAAGTCCATGTGTCAAAGTAGACAGAGAAGGATGTAACCTAACCCTTTGGCAGGGTCTTCTGGCTCAGAGAGACAGTGCCAGTAAAGGAGGCAGATGGAAAGTGGTCAGCATCATCTACGGATTAATTAGTGCTGTCCACTGGAGCCCAGTCAAATGGAAGGTTGCCCAGGTATCCCAATGGTATTGTGCAGCTAATGTGATACATGATTTAGACGGCACGCCAAGCATGCTAACATAGACATAAATGGCCAGCGTGTTTTATCCCTGTCCAGTTATCCCTGGAATTATGTAATTTAAGATCAGGATAAAAGAAAAAAGAAACACAATCAAAGAATCACCAAGCTCTAGCTTTACAAGAATGATACATTTGAAATCAAAATACAATTTGATTTTGCAATGGATTGAAAAATTGTTCATGCTACCAAGTAGTCCTTTGCTGAAATAGTCTCAGGTGTGCAAGGTCTCAAGTAACAAACCTATGGATAACTTCCTGAATGAACTATTTAAGATGACACAAAGATAAAAATGAGAGATTGATAGAGCTGTTGTTAAAAGACTGACAGTGTGCGTTGCGATTAAGTAAACATGTGTAATCACTGTACTTTGATTACAAAATGTACTAAACTAGAAACAGTCTTTGTCGTAGCTTATCTGTATTATTAAAAAAAAGAACAAAACTTGAAACAAGCAAACAAGACAAATAAAAACAATTTTTTTTTTTTTTAGGCGGAGTCTCGCTCTGTCGCTCAGGCTGGAGTGCAGTTGCGCGATCTCAGCTCACTGCAACCTCTGCCTCCTGGGTTCAGGCAATTCTCCTGCCTCAGCCTTCTGAGTAGCTGGGACTACAGGCATATGCCACCACACCCGGCTAATTTTGTATTTTTAGTAGAGACAGGGTTTCACTGTGTTAGCCAGGATGGTCTTGAACTCCTGACCTCGTGATCCGCCTGCCTCAGCCTCCCAAAGTGCTGGGATTACAGGCGTGGGACACTGCACCCAGCCATAAAAACAATTTTTAAAAGCAGGCTATAGGCCGGGCTCAGTGGCTCACATCTGCAATCCCAGCACTTTGGGAGGCCGAGTGGAGCGGATCATCTGAGGTCAGGAGTTTGAAACCAGCCTGTCCAACATGGTGAAACCCCATCTCTACTAAAATTACAAAAATTAGCCTGGCATGATAGCTCGTGCCTGTAGTCCCAGCTACTTGGGAGGCTGAGACATGAGAATTGCTTGAACCCAGGAGGCAGAGGTTGCAGTGAGCTGAGATCGTGCCACCGCACTCCAGCCTGGGTGACAGAGTGAGACTCTATCTCAAAAAAAAAAAAAAAAAAAAAAAAAAAAGCAGGCTATAATCCCAATAACAATAATGGGGTGAAGTTGTCACCTAATTTCTTATATTCTGTAAAACAGTTCAATTTATTATTTTACAGCATAAATAGAAATGTATGGGCTTAAGAATGGCTTTGAAAGGTTTTGTTCCCTCTGATAGAATTTAAAGGAATGTATGATTTTCCATTGCACTATAGAGTGTAATGGCTAAGAAAATCCAGCATGTATGGTAACCGCGGCAAAAGGGCTCTTAAAATGTAGAGGAACAGACCAAATGGTGGTGCATGTGAAACACCCAGTAACATGAGCTCTGACATTATAAATGAGGAGTGTTATAATTAAGATGTTTTCTAAGCCAGCATAGATTTATGCTTACGCTTCTGATAAGAGCTCCGCCTGGCATTTGGAGCTACAGCTAGCATGCCGTGCTGAAGCTGACCGCACCCTCACCCATCTTATCTATGCTAATGCCCACAGGAAGTGAAAGATACCATGCTTCTGTAATCTCACCCATGGATACATCTTTTGATGAGGAAGAAGGCAAAGGCTGATGCGTGCAATACAAGTTATGAACATTTCTGTAAGCAGGGAAATAGCATCCACAGATACCACGTCATTTCTTTATTTCACCATTACTTTTGAGCAATGACATTGGGTTTTCGAGAGAAAGACCCTTGCTCCATTTGAACCAGCATTGTTTGCCATAAGACAACCAATAAACAAGCAACCAACCTAACAATAAAAACATCCATTGGTGACAGGAGCTATAAAGAGAACTGCAATGAGGTGATGTAATAGAGTGCTATCCTAGCTGGGTGGTGAAGGTGACACTCTAAGAGATGGCAACTGGCAGAATTCCAAAGAACAAGTGCCAGCCAGGTAGAAATGCAAGGAAGAGCATTCCAGGCAGAGGGAAGAGCTGACACAAAGGTAACAGGCAAGGAAATATGCTGCCATCAAAGAAGAACCATGGAAAGTGTGGAGGGCCAGAGACAACACAGAGCATGGCTGGAGAGGAGAACAGAATGTGTTCAGTGATGGAAGCTGAAGTCAGGCTTACCTTGGTGAGCCAGGATGGGACTTTAGATTGTGTTTGTGTTTTGTAGGTCCATCAGTAAGGTTTATGCAGAGACTGCCATGATCTCATTCCAATGTTGTGAAAAATCATGAAAACGTGGAGACCACACTTTAGTGGGCTCTGGGAGACAGTAGCAGAATCCAGGAGGCTGGGTAGGAAGCCACTTCAGTAGTTGAGGTGTGAAAGATTGTGCCTTACACCAGGATGGTAGGGGTGGAGATAGAAGTAGATGAATTGGGAGCATGTTTTGGAGGCAAAGATAATAAGACTTGTTGAAGAACCAGACACAGGGAGTGAGAAAAGAAAGGTGATAGAATCTGCAGAAGGAGCAGGTTTGTGGGATCAGAATTGTTTTGGCCATGTTGAGCTAGAGAGGGCAATCAGGCATCCATGGGAGATGCCAATTATATAGTAGACACAGTGTCGGGAGTTGTGGGGAGGTGGAGACAAACGATGTGGAAGTCGTTTGCCAATAGATGCTTTTAAAAGTCCTGGCACTAGTCAAGGATTACAGTGTGGTCAGAGAAGAGAGATGAGTCCAGGACAGAGAACCACATCAAGGGGAACAGTCAGGGGAGAGCCAGGAGGTGGCACCCAGGGCAGAAACCAAGAAGGAACAGCAGGGAGAAGAGAGGGAGACCAGGAGAACATGGTAATGAAGATGCCAAGACAGGGAGGCGTTTCCAGAAGGGAAGGCATCTGTCTGTGGTGTGCTAAGAAGCCGAAGTGATGATACCAGTAAAATGGACAGTATCACCACTCATTTGAATGAGATAAAAACATGCAAAGTTGACATTTGATTGCAACGTGAGGTTGATATCCACTTAGTCTTCGAAGGAAAATATACTTGGTTCCTTTACGAATTTTATAAGGGGATTTAGAAAAAGTAGGCAAGTGCTCCAAGTTGAAAGAAAAATACTTCATTTAAAAGTTCACGTTAAAAAGTTGGAAAAGCCAAATCTTTCCCCCTTATAATTAAAACACACACACACACACATACACACACACACACATACACACAGACATACACACGTGCACAGAGATTTTTAAATTGGGGTTTTAATACTTACATATTTATAACGCACTTCATATCTTGATAACATCTGCATGGTGTGATTTACCTGCATGCAAATTTGGAAAGGATGTTATAAGAATCTGACCAGATGCATGAGGGTGTGTCCCCATGTCCCATGCGTGGCTGTCATCCCTCAGTGTACTGCGGCAGCAGAGACTGAGACAGCCGCTCTGGGGTGGTGCCCAGGTGTGGCCCTGGAGCCCTCTGTGTCCTGGCCAGCCACTCTGTGCTGTGGGCTGAGTGGAGTCTCAAGTGGGAGGCCAGCCTCACCTCTGGAGCTGACGGTTTTACCATGATTTTTTTTTCTTACCAGTTTGACCTGTTTTCGCTTTTAGACGACAGGTAAGCTCCGTGGGGAATTTCTCTAGTTTCTGCATCAAGCACATCATCATCACGATATTAACATCAGATGGAGAGTGATAGTAGCATGGCCAACCACCCCTGTGGGCTGCCAATGGGCTGGCAGTGCCATAACTTCTGCCCCAGCCTGCCCTCTCGTCCACCATCATTCACCACACAGCATGGGCAGAAAGATGCATCCTGTCAGTAGAACATTTGAGTTCATTTATTTATATCAGATGTACCAAAACGACAAAATTGTTTCTTCATAAATGAAATAATAACTTGAGAAAGAGAGAAATGGCATCATTAAGAGCTAGGGAAATAGAAGTGAAGACAATTATAAGTAAACTTCGGGCATTCCTCTTCTGCGGAAAATGTTAATGTCTTTTGCCAGCATTAGAAAATATGTTTGTGATGTTTACAGCATCCACAAAGTAATTAAGCTCCTGGCCATATAAAAATTGCCCACATTGACTTAGCTCCAGCCGTGTGCATTTGGCTGAAGGAATGAGATTTGAGGTCTAAACCTGAAGCCAGTCAAGTTATTAAGGGCTACTTAGTGGCATATCTAATTATGCATAGAAAAATGTGTTTCCAGAATTGCATCAAGCAGAGCTAACGGTGACCATAATGGCATTAATATAGATAGAAAAGCTTTACATGTGAGAAGGCCCATCATTATGTCATCTATAATGGCAAAAACAAAAGAAGACAATAAAAACAGGGGAAAGAATAAATTATGGCATAGTATTGGAATATTTTGCAGACAGAGGGTTTTTGTGGACTATTTCAGGTTATGGGAAAATATTCATTATATAATCATACTTTGCTTTTTGAGATGGAGTCTCACTCTTTTGTTCAGGCTGGAGTGCAGTGGCACAGTCTTGGCTCACTGAATCCTCTGCCCTACTGGGTTCAAGCTATTCTCCTGCCTCAGCCTCCCAAGTAGCTGGGATTACAGGCACCCACCACCATGCCTGGCTAATTTCTGTATTTTTAGTACAGACAGGGTTTCTCCATGTTGGCCAGGCTGGTCTCAAACTCCTGACTGCAGGTGATCCGCCCATCTCAGTCTCCCAAAGTGCCAGGATTACAGGCATGAGCAACCGCACCCGGGGAATAATAGATTTTTTTTTTTTTAAAGCAAGAAACAACAGCATAAAAGATGGCAGGAAATATACCAACAGGTTAACAAATATTATTGCAAAATGAAGGGAACATGGATGATGGTTTTTTACTCTTTTCTGTATTTCCTAAAGTGTCAAGAATGAATGTATGTTTTATAAATCAGATGATGCCATCTTAGGAAGGTGATATGGTTTGGCTATGTCCCCACCCAAATCTCATCTTGAAATGTAGTTCCCGTAATCCCCATGTGTTGTGGGAGGGACCTGGTGGGAGGTAATTGAATCATGGAGGTGGGGTTTTTCCCATACTGTTCTCATGGTAGTGAATAAGTCTCATAAGATCTGATGGTTTTATAAATGGGAGTTCCTCTGCACACGCTCTCTTGCCTGCTGCCACGTAAGATGTGCCTTTGCTTCTCTTTCGCCTTCTGCCATGATTGTGAGGCCTCTCCAGCCATGTGGAACTACGAGTTCATTAAACCTCTTTCCTTTATAAATTACCCACTCTCAGGTATGTCTTTATTAGCAGCGTGAGAACAGACTAATACAGATGGCTTCTTGTTGCAGGGGAAAAACATCCCAAGCTCGGAACGGGATCTGCATACCCACCCCTGCCTGCTTCTTTCCTCATCTCATTCCACCCTCCCCTTCCCACAAGTCTGGGCCTCCTTTCCATTTCTCCCCATGAGGGAAGCTCTGTACCAAGAAGGCCACACACCTGCTGTTACCTCTGCCCAGACCAGTGTCCCTAAGCTCCTCTGCCCTGCTCCTCATCTTTGGCTGGTGGCTCCCTCTCATCATTAAATTCCTTGGAGGATCTTTTCTCTGCCTCCTCATCTGAAAGAACACCTGTCCTTTGCCCCATGTCTTCCGCAGCACAAGCCCAGCTCCGCCTGTGTGCTCCCTTGGTCCTTGTCTCTTGCTGACTTGTAGGCTCTTTGCTCATTTTTCCCACCACTATGGTAGCAGGCAGCAAACAGCAAATGTTCAACACACATTTGTTGAACAAATTACATGTATGACAAGGAAAGCAATATACTTTAAAATCAACTATATTTTCGAACAGTTTTTGATTTACAGAAAAATTGCAAAGAAAATACAGAGTTCTCATATACTCACATCTGTTTTTTCTCTATCATTAACATTTTACATTAATATGATTTATCACAACTAATGAACTAATATTGATACATTATTACTCACTAAAGATCATACTTTATTGATGCTTCCTTAGTTTTTCCTCTGCCTTTTTTGTACCAGGATCCCATCTAGGATCCCACATGACATTCAATTGTCCTAGCTCTGCAGGGTTCTCTGGGCTGTGACAGTTGCTCCAAGTTTTCTTTTCTTTTCTTTTTTTTTGAGACATAGTCTTGCTCTGTCACCCAAGCTGGAGTGCAGTAGCATGACCTCGGCTTACCGCAGCCTCCGCTTCCCAGGTTCAAGCGATACTCCTACCCGAGTAGCTGGGACTACAGGCACATGTTACCAGACCCAGCTAATTTTTGTAATTTTAGTAGAGATGGGGTTTCACCATATTGGCCAGGCTGGTCTCGAACTCCTGACCTCAAGTAATCTGCCCACCTTGGCCTCCCAAAGTGCTGGGATTAGAGGCATGAGCCACTGCGCCCGGCCTTTTCTTGTTTTTGATGACCTTGACTCCTTTGAGGAGTGTTGGTTAGGAGTTTTATAGGATGTCCATCAGTTTTTGTTTGGGGTTTTCCTCACAGACTTGGGTTAAATATAGTTTTAATATAAAACTCAGTGTCCTTGAATGGTGTGTTAGTATTCTTCAGAGAAACAGAACCAACAGGATCTATGTACATCTGTATTTCTATATCTATGTCTATCTATAGACAGAGGTGGGGGAGAGAGAGAGCGAGCTTTATTTTAAGGGATTGGCTCCCTCAATTGTGGGGGCTGACAAGTCTGAAATCTGCAGGGTAGGCTGGCAGGCTGGGGCCTCAGAGAGTGGATGCTGCAGCTCACGTCCAATGGCAGGGTCTGGAGGCAGAACTGGCTTTTCAGGTCTTCAGGAGGATCTCAGCCTTTTTCTCTTTTTTTTTTTTTTCTATGGAGTTTCACTCTTTCACCCAGGCTGGAGTGCAGTGGCGTTATCTTGGCTCACTGCAACCTCTGCCTCCTGTGTTCGAAAGCGATTCTCCTGCCTCAGCCTCCCATGTAGCTGGGATTAGAGGCATGCATCACCACTCCTGGCTAATTTTTGCATTTTTGGTAGAGATGGGTTTTCACCATGTTGGCCAGGCTGGTCTCGAACTCCTGACCTCAGATGATCCACCAGCCTCGGCCTCCCAAAGTGCTGGGATTACAGGCATGAGCCACCATGCCAGGCCCTCAGGCTTTTTCTCTTAAGACCTTTGGATTGGATGAGGCTCAGCCACGTTATGGAGGATCATTGGCTGTACTCAAAGTCAGAAGATTTAAATGTTAATCACACCTAAAAAGTACCTTCCCAGCAGCATCCAGATTGGTCTCTGACCAAACATCTGGGCACCATAGCCCAGCCAAGTGGAGACTTCAAATTAACCTCTGTCAAGGGTGGCCCCCAGAAGTGTGGTTCTAAACAAGAGAGCAAGGGAGAGAGCGGGGTTGTGGGTGGGAAGGAAGGTCTGTCAATAGCAGCACCACCCAGTTCAGGAACAAAAAGCTGCTGCCTGGTTGTTAACCTCTGAACTCCATGGCTGCGGCCCCCAAGTTAAACTGCTCCTTACTAACTGCAAACCAAACATGACGTCAGCCTGCTTGCAGTGCAGAGGCTGCGAGGAGATAATATTTATAGAGAATTCTTTGATTTCCTGGAGAAAGGTCAGAATCTGAATTGATAGGAATATAACTTCAGAATATGTAGACTCTTGCCGGGCGTAGTGGCTCACGCCTGTAAGCCCAGCACTTTAGGAGGTTGAAGGGGGTGGATTGCTTGAGCTCAGCAGTTCAAGAACAGCCTGGGAAACATGGTGAAACCTCCTCAATACAAAAAAAAAGTAGCCAGGTGTGGTGGTGCACTCCTGTAGTTCCAGCTACAGGTTCTGGGACTGTTCTGCCCACCTCAGCCTCCCAAAGTGCTAGAATTACAGGCATGAGCCACTGCACCCGGCCTGTTATGTGGTTTCTTAAGAAGCTACTCCTCCAGTTCCAGCAAGGTGGCTCATGCCTGTAATCCCAGCACTTTGGGAGGCCGAGGCAGGCGGATCACCTGAGGTCAGGAGTTCGAAACCAGCCTGGCCAACATGGCAAAACCCCGTCTCAACTAAAAATACAAAAATTAGCCAGGCGTGGTGGCATGTGCCTATAATCCCAGCTACTCAGGAGGCTGAGGCAGGAGAATTGCTTGAATCTGGGAGGCGGATGTTGCAGGGAGCCGAGATCACACCACTGCACTCCATCCTGGGCAACAGAATGAGACTCTGTCTTGAAAAAGAAAAAAGCTACTCCTCCAGCATTTCTTAATTATTTCCTGAGTGGTCCCTGGAGGTTCCCTTTCTCCCTCTGGGGATGCTTGAGTAGTAATAATTGCCCTGCCTTGGCGTTAATATTGAGCGTTCAGATGGCTTCCATGAGCATGATTCCATTCTACTTTTTACATGATCGCCCCAGGACTATCACATTCAGGTGGTCTTAAATAGGGACGGTTTAACCGTTAAAAAAAAAAAAAAATAGAAGTATACCAGCAGAATGAGTATGATTGCAAATAACAGCAAATATCCGCTTGACATGGCTTGAGCAATAATGTATTTGTATTTAGTGGGTAGTGGCACATGCGGAAGTGAAGATAGGGGATTGCCAAGTCATTTTTTTTTTTTTTGAGATGGAACCTCACTCTGTCGCCCAGGCTGGAGTGCAGTGGTGTGATCTCGGTGCTCACTGCACCCTCTGCCTCCCAGGTTCAAGTGATTCTCCTGCCTCAGCCTCCTGAGTAGCTGGGATTACAGGTGAGCGCCACCACACCTGGCTAATTTTTGTATTTTTAGTAGAGACAGGGTTTCACCATGTTGGTCAGGCTGGTCTCGAACTCCTGGCCCCGTGATCCACCTGCCTCGGCCTCCCAAAGTGCTGGGGTTACAGGCATGAGCCACCGTGTCCGGCGAGTACCAACTCATCTAAATGGAAGTGTGCTCAGATAGCAAGCAGGGGACATGGACTTCTGTGGCTTCGCATGATAACTGGGTTATGAGGACCAACTTTAAGCCTATATGTCAATCGGTTTATATGAGGTTGGACTGATTTCTACTGTGTGCAGCCTCTACAGGAGCATTTATACTGGTTTCCTTTTTTTTTTTTCTTTCTACCTGTAGACATCTTTAAGATAAACAAGCTGAACACCATTAACTATGGTAACCTGTGCCATGCTGTCTCTGTTCCTTGAGATCAGATAGAGCCCGGACAGCAAAGAAGCACGTGGCCCTGATATTAAGATACAAGCATGCCAACAGCTTGCATTAGTATTTGTGGAATGGATGAGTGAGTCATGATATATTTCCCCAAGCTTCAGCTGGGTGTGTTTTTCATGTAACCATTACTCATAAAGTGTAAAGGTCAATTATGTTAGGAAGGAAGGAATGATTTTTGTCATCCATGCATAGGACACTCAGGTATGCTTCCCCGAGCTTCACGGAGCATGGTTCCCTGAGCTCACTCCTGCAAAGGCCACGCCTATTCATGAATGTTGACATTAACCAGAAGGTAGGGACTGTATATGTGAATTGAGCTTAAATCTGAGCTGAGGAATTCTATGACATGTAACTTCAAACACGTCACTGAGTTTGAGTTTACCATAATGCATAAGACTATTTCTAAAACTTGTAATTGCTTCTGTTTATTTACAGAGTTTGATGCATATTTGAGCATTTATTTACTTATTCAAAATTCAAAAAGTTCCAAGAAGTATAAAAATGGCTGAACAGTGGCAAGAATTTTAGAAACCATAGAAAAAAACCTGACATTATTAGGGAATAAAACAAATAGACTAGGAGATAAAAATGAAGTTTTGTGTTGCAGAAGCTGGCAGGGATCCCCAGTGAGAGAAAAGAGGTATCAGGATGAGAATGATAACCACAGCCTCATCACATAGGAGAGCGGCTGCTTCCGTCAACAGGGGCGTGTGCTCACAGCTTCAGGTCTGCACCGCACAGCATGATGCTGAGACAGGAGGTCAGCACGTCACATAATTACAACTATATTATTGTAGATGGCAGGATAATGGCATCCCCCCACCCCGCCCCCAAAAGATGTCCATGTCCTAATTTCAGGAACCTATGAATGTGTTATATGACATGGTAAAGAGTTAAGTTTGTAGCTGGAATTAGGGTTGTCAATCAGTTGACCTTAAAATAGGGAAATCACCTGGGTTATGCAGGTGTACCATCTCTAGGGCCCTTGAATGCGGAAGGAGGCAGAAGAGACAGGTGGGCGGGCGCGGTGACTCACACCTGTAATCCCAGCACTTTGGGAGGCTGAGGTGGAGGATTGTTTGAGTCCAGCAGTTTGAGACCAGCCTGGGCAAGATAGTAAGACTTTGACTCTACAAAAATAAAAAACTAACCAGGCATGGTGGTGCATGTCTGGGGTCCCAGCTACTCAGAAGGCTGAAGTGGGAGGATCACTTGGGCCCAGGAGGGTTGAGGTTGCAGTGAGCCATGCCACAATTTTGTCTGCACTGCAGCCTGGAGTGCAGAGCGAGACCCTGTCCCCATCCCCCACCAAATAATAATAATAATAATAGGCAGGTCGATGAGATGTGACAAAATATCGACCCTCTGTTAAGGTCACCAAAAATAAAAAATACAAAAAGGACACACATCCCTGCCAACACCTTGATTTTAGCTCATGCCAGACTTCTGACCTTCAGAACTCTAAGATAATAAATTTGGTTTGTTTTAAGCACCACATTTGTGGTAATTTGCTACAGCAGCAATAGAAAACTGATGCAATTATATTAATAATTTTAAAGATGGCATATTTTGCCAGGTAGAGTGAATCATCATTTTGAATGACTTTGAATCCAGAAGAAAATTTATGTAAGGAAAGGGCTTAATTGAAAACTAAAACATGAAAGTTATTGGTGGCTGTGAAGGTTTTTCCTAGGACTGGAAATCCCCTGGGCTCCCCTCACACTTTGAAGTCAACCTAATTGGAGGGCCATGCCTCGATCCTTTGGGGAGACAGGTGTCCCTGTTAGAGTCTTCAGGTGTATGTTATACTTCAGGTGTCTGCAATTACCTTACCCAGGCCTATAAGCTCCTTGAGAACAGGGAACGTATTTGTCTAATTTTCAGGACCAAATGCAACATCCAGCCTCTAATTGGGGCTTAATAGGTATTTGTCGAATAAATATTTCCAGTGTCATTGATGCAATATTCTGACAAGTAGAAAGATCAAAGCTGGGAAGACGGGGGCTGGGGTGGAAGGAAAATAAATGACGTTTTGATTTTTTAAAGGAACAAAACTTTAGATAAGGCCAGTTTCAAATCATCTTGGCTTTGCTGTGTTTTCATCTCTCCAGAATTGGACTTCTGTGCTCAATTCAATGAAAACACTCAGAGCACAGATTGGGATCACGGACTTATTTTCAAAGCATGTTCCCACACATATTAACAATTGCTCAAAATTAACTGTAGCATCTGTTTAAAGTTGAATCAAATTGAATTCTCTATTTATAAAAATGGAGTTTACATAAGAGAATGGAAACCATGTACAGACATTTAGCATGACACTTCTGCTTACACCATTTCAACAAATAAAAAGAAATTATTGTTCTGGGAGAAATACACATTCCAAATCTTTGTAAAATGAAACCCTTCAAAATTAGGAAATGGAACAACTCTTTTTTTTTTTTTTTGAGACAGTCTTGCTTAGTCATGTTGCTCAGTGCAATGGCGTAATCTCGGCTCACTGCAACCTCTGCCTCCCGGGTTCAAGCGATTCTCCTGCCTCAGCCTCCTGAGTAGCTGGGATTACAGGCACCTGCCATCATGCCCAGCTAATTTTTGTATTTTTGTAGAGATGGGTTTCACCATGTTGGCCAGGCTCGTCTTGACCTCAGGTGATCTGCCTGCCTCGGCTTCCCAAAGTGCTGGGATGACAGGCGTGAAGTACCGCACCCCACCAGAAATGGAACAACTCTTAATGAGTGACATGAGCTACCAAGTAAAGGAACACTATATAAATTCCAGGGTCCAGGGTCCTAGACGTGCCTGGAGCTGAGCCCCTGCTCCCCAAGTCTGTACACATGCACCCTGGGTGCTCAAGCCACAGGCCCTGTTGTAATGGGAAGAGAGAATTCCCTCTTGCAGGAAAGCGAGCTACAAAGATGAAGGGTGGTGGGTGGCAAGAGAGGCCCAGACACACCCTGGGCCCAAGCCTCACTGGTAATGGTTGGAGGGTGGTGGGAAAAGCCATAGGAGATTCTGGGGCAGGTCATAGGGATGGGGGTGAGAGCGAGCTAAGTGGTAGCCAGTGGCGGGGCCCCTGGTGGTTGAGTTTTATTGGGAATGAGGCCGGGCAGGGAGTGACTATAAGACCCAGCTGGTCATGGCAGAGGTGGGAAGGGAATTTAGGGAATGCGCTCTCTTGGCTTCATGTCTGGGGACACAGCACGGGTGAGGCTGGTGGGCGGGTTGACCTGCTGGCGGTCTCTTCAGACCCCTGTCCCAGTTAGTCCCTGGGGACCCGTCCCTTTGGACCTGACTCCTTGGGGTTGAGTTTCCCCTTTCACCTGGCCAGGATTTAGCATCTTCTTCTGGAGGAATGAGGAGGTTTGGGTGACCTGCCTCTTCCCCTTTCACCTGGCCAGGCTTTAGCATCTTCATCTGGAGGAATGAGGAGGTTTGGGTGACCTGCCTCTTCCCCTTTCACCTGGCCAGGCTTTAGCATCTTCATCTGGAGGAACAAGGAGGTTTGGGTGACCTGCCTAGTGCCAGGGCAGGACGACTGCCACCCTGAGTCACGTTCTGCTGGTGTCTTTCAATTAGGCAGGAAAGCTCACTTCACAAGGAGCTTCTGTGTCACCGGAGTTATATGGAAATGAGGACATCAACGCAGCCCTCAGGGGCATGCAGGAAGAAGCAGAGGATGGGCCAGAGAGGGTCCTCCCTACCCTCCTCCCAGGTTTGGCCCTCTAGGCCACTCTACCCACTGCATACAGGGATGGGTGTGGTGCCCAGTTCCTCACCCTCTGGGACATAGAACTCCACCTACCCACAAAACCCACTTCCTCAGAAGCGTTAGGGCTGCCTCGGTGCCCTAAATGCAGGTGTGCGGGGCGGGGCTGAGGAAGAGGCAGTTAGGGCTGAACCCAGCAGGAGGGAAGCAAGCTCGCCCAGCTCTAGGTTTCTTGTGAACCCTCAGGACCTGCCTTTGGAGGCAGGTCCTGAGACTGCTGGAAGAAATGAAAATGATGACGATTACAAAGATGAAGGGAGAGAGTGTTAATGAATCACAGATCTTCCTTCCCCTATCAGGTCACCTTGTGTCAGTTTAACAATGACCACCCCCCCCAAAAAAAAAGCCACACACACACACACTGAGAAGGGCAACACTTTGTTTTTCTGCACTGTCTGAGCTCCATCAGATAATGGAACTGCTGAGCTCTCTGTTCTGCCACTCCACATTGATGGATTTCATGGCAGAGTAACACTTTGGAAATGAAAGTTTCTCTTCTACTTCCTAAGTGAGGGAGACCCAGAATCCAAGAAAGGATCCTTGGCTCAGGAAATCACCTGCCATCGGTGGCCAGGGGCAGGTGGAGCATCAACATCTAACCTGTGGGAAGATGTTCCGTCTGCAATAGGCCCCTCTGCCCCATCCCCAGAAGTCCCCAAAAGTTTCCAGGAGTGTACAGATGGGGGAGGGATCAGCCACTCTCACCCTCTGAACTGTGAGGGTTTCTCTTCCCATTTCTCTAGGAAGCAGTGGCCATGTCGTTGCCCAAAGCAGATGTCAAAAGAGAAACTTAGAAGAGGCTTCTGAGACTAGCAACCCTCCCACTCAGGATGGAACCAAGTTCAGGGAGCACGTCTCCCCACACAGCTGAAATCAATGCAGAGGTGAACGCCTTCTCCCTCGGAAGCAGAGCAAGAATGATTCTTGATTACACTGAGCCTATGGAACAGCTCCCACTGTTCAAGAGCCAAGATTAGTGTGAAGCACCTCTCAATCATTTAAGATTTGATTGTTTAACATGAGGCTGGGTGGGTTCGTCTCAGTGCTGATGTCAACAATCGACCCCATCGTCCACATGGCTCCCTGGGTTGCACCACGAGCCAGCCACTGCTGCTTCTGGGTGCCAGGCTGTCCGGCAAATCCTCCTACCCTCGTCTCTCCCTTCTAGATTTTTCTGAGCTGCCACTTCCTCTCACCCTCCAGGCAGGCAGGGCCTGAAACCCCCTCTCTCAGAAAGGGTTGCATCAAACTCATATGATGCACACAAATTCACCGAGGGAGAATCCTTTGACAAACAGGTTCTGGGGCCCTGGGGCTGGGGCTTGAGAGCCTGGGTCTCTAACACACCCAGCAGTTGCTGATGGCGGGGCCAGAGCTGGAGTGGCCAAGGTTTTAGAGCATTACTTATGGTGGGTCTCTCTCTAGCTGGGCCATCCTTGAGGCCATCCTCTTCATTTCAGATCAGTTTGCCCCCTCCCCATTTCTCAAAGCTGCTTACTGTTTGCTGGAAGGGAAGGCTGGACTCCTCCGCCCCACCTTCCACCCCCACCTTCCTTTCCCCTCCGCCCCACAACCGTTTCTCTGCTCCCTAGTCTGTTTCCTGTACAACTTTAGGACATTGCCTTCATTCATGTTACCCTTCTGTTGTTTTTTTATGAGCTTTAGTTAAGATAACTAATTGCTGCAGACAAAACCAGCTCAAAACAATTTAATCCACACTTTGAGAGAGGGAGAAAGAAATGCACTCTGCAGAGGAATCTGAAGAATGTAGAGAACCATTCAATCAACGACTATTCCAAGAATTTCCCTGAGAATGCAAACTTCCACCCACCTCAAGCCCTCCAGGAACTTGCCATTTTCACCACGTCACTGTGCAGCGTCACACCAGGAAGTACCCAGAAAACTTAGCACGATCCTCCGGAAGCCTCACCCCTTATCAGCGACCACCCTTCTGCTATATCCAGTCTTTTTTCTCAGCATAAGTGTTTTACATACTTGATATCAGAGTGTAATTTAAAATCTATTTCTTGACTTTTTTACTTAATAAGTTTTTAACTGTCACTAAAAACTCCTGAAAAAATGTTATATAACTCTTTCCGTTATTTACTTAATCATTTCCCTATTGTTGGAGACATAGAATCCAACTTAGGATTTGTTTTGTGGAAGGTTTCTTTGTTGCTGTTTTTTGAGACGGAGTCTCGCTCCGTCACCCAAGCTGGAGTGCAGTGGCGCAATCTCGGCTCACTGCAACCTCTGCCTCCCGTGTTCAATCTATTCTCCTGCCTCAGCCTCCCAAGTAGCTGGGATTACAGGCGCCCACCACCACTCCCTGCTAATTTTTGTAATTTTAGTACAAACAGGGTTTCGCCATGTTGGCCAGGCTGGTCTTGAACTCCTGAACTCAGGTGATCCGCCTGCCTTGGCCTCCTAAAGTGCTGGGATTACAGGCATGAGCACCGTGCCTGACCTGTTTTGTGGAACTTTTGAAAGCACAGAGAGGCATGCTCACATCTCATGGACACCACCCGAGTTAGATTAACTTCCTTTCAAACTGGAAGTAGAAGGAGACCATGTTTTCATTTGCCCACTCACTCACTCAGCAAATTTCACAGCACATTCCCCGTGTGCCAGGTATTCAGGGAAAGCCCGTTGTCCGTCTGAAGTCTATTAAGAGGTTAAATATTCATCAGTCCACTTCAAGCTGGTCGATCGTCTTTGAGCATGGGAGGTAAGAGCTAACTTTGCGGTAAACCGCTCAACACAGAAACCAGCAAGGGCTTCCACATGCAGCCCCGTTCCTGGAGCAACAAATCACAACATCTGTCACTGTAGACTCTGGCCTGACACAGATGGTTCCCACATTCTTGAAGGCAAGGACTAGGAAAGAGTGGGTCAGGGTCCGTTTGGAAATTATTTTCAGGAAGCTGGCCCTCTGAGGCCAAATGGTGGGAGGGGAGGGGACTAGACTTGGGCGGGAAGAAACATCCTCATCCATCCTCATCCTTATGGAAACCTGTGTCCCAGTTCCCTGTCTGCATCTTCAGGTGCCTCTGGTACAAGTCTATGTGGATGCCTGCCTCAAACTCATCACACAGAAATGCAGCACTCTCCCCTGCTGCACTGTGGCCCCTTCCAAATGTAGCCCCCTTGGAGAGACACGTATCGCCCACTGAGTGGATCCACTCAGCCTCCACACTATCTGGGTTCCTCTCTCCCTTTCTCCTCCAAGTCAGCAGGTGACAGGCTCACTTTGCTTGTGCCTTCCAAAGAACAGAGACTCTAGCACGTCTGCCCTTCGATGGACCAGCCTGGCCTGGCTGTCTCCTGCTTCCTCAATGGTTTCCTGGGAATACCTGCTGGTAGGTGGGGGATGGCCTAATTCCTGCCAGAGATTCCTTGGCCTTTGATCCTGGTGAGCTCTGCTAGTCCACGTGCAAACACAAAGCCTCTGTTCTCTTTTGGAGGCCTTTTGCATAGTCTGACAGCTGGGCTGGAGATCCAGGCAGGCCTGCACTTAGCTGTGCTCTTGCCTCCAAGGACTGCTCCAACATGGGGCCATGATTCAGCCTCTTTGAGCCTCAGATTCTCCTCTATACACTGGAGATAAGGATGCCCACCTCACAGGGCTGTTTCAGCGATCAGATCTGTAAAGCACTTAGCATTATGTGTAGGAAGAACTCAATACATAATATTAATGCTGAGTATAATTACTGTTATTCCTCAGTAGGCTTCCAGGCCTGCCTGCCCTGAGTCCTCTTGGTCTTCCCTGTTTTATCTCCCCAGCTACAGGAGAGAAGTGACTTGCTCTCCATCCCTCCGTCAATGAAGGGGCTAGGCCATGCACTGTGCTTTGGTGCCCACTGTTCTACTTGGTTTACATCAGAGAAGGAAGGATAATATTAGAAATTATATAGATAGGCCGGGCACGATGGCTCACATCTATAATCCCAGCACTTTGGGAGGCCGAGGCGGGCGGATCACCTGAGGTCAGGAGTTCGAGACTAGCCTGATCAACATGGTGAAACCCCATCTCTACAAAAAATATGAAATTAGCTAGGTGTGGTGGCACACGCCTGTAATCCCAGCTACTCAGGAGGCTGAGGCAGGAGAATTGCTGGAATCTGGGAGGTGGAGGCTGCAGTGAGCTGAGTTCATGCCATTGCACTCCAGCCTGGGCAATAGAGTGAGACACTGTCTCAAACAAACAAAAAAGTATATACATGTGGCATAGTAATCTTATTATGAAAACCATAATCTTGGTCATAATCATGCATGAATATTAGAAAAATATCCAGTAAAATCCCACATTAATCTTTTTTCACTCTGACCATCAGAATTTTCTTGGAAGTTTTCATCACTATTAAGCAGACTTCAAAAATTAAAGTTAATAATGAACTGGATTAAAGATGCAAAATAATTATTGCTTGCATATATGTTGTAGGGGCCAAAGCGAAACCTTTGGCCCTCTGAAGTTTCACTGAAAAATCAACTCGCAAAAGACAGATTAAGGCCGGGCACTGTGGCTCAAATCTGTGATTCTAGCACTTTGAGAGGTTGAGGTGGGCAGATCAGTTGAGGTAAGGAATTCAAGACCAGCTTGGCCAACATGGCGAAACCCTGTCTCTACTAAAAATACAAAAATTAGCTGGACGTGGTGGTGTGTGCCTGTAATCTCAGCTACTCAGGAGGCTGAGGCATGAGAATCGCTTGAACCAGAGAGACAGATTCAGAGGTTGCAGTGAGCCGAGAGCAGGCCAGCGCACTCCAGCCTGGGTGACACAGCAAGACTCTGTCTAAAAAAAAAGGCAGATTAGTAGGAGAAAAGCCATACAAAGTTATTCAATGTGTGTATACACAGGAGCCCTCAGAATGAAGACCCCACCCCCCAACAAAGTACAGAAGCTTAAATATACCATCTTGAGGTTACAGAATGAATGGAGGCTCAGAGCATGGCCAAAAAACAATTATGGTAGTCAATCATGTTCTATTGGCAAGACAGATGATGGGAGGAGGAGAAGAGGAGGACTGGCTGACAAAGGTGGTCTTGTTATGTAGATGAAACCTCACAGGTAGCAGCTCTCAGAGAGAATAGATGATGAATATTTCTTTCAGATCTTTCACTGTGTCAGAATCTCCTAAATTAATCTTTCCTAGATGAGGACTAGGGCAGGACTGGTTGCATTTCTGGGGATTCGCTAAAGATCTCCAGATGCAAATTTTCCCCACAAAAGACCGCTTTGTAGAGCCACTTCAGTCTGCCAGCCCTGTGGCAGCCATCTCGAAATATGTCAGAGCAATATATTTGGGGGTAAAATATTCTGCTTTCCTTTAATGTGTAATAATATACCCCGAAAACTTCAGAGAATCCACTGAAAGTCTTATAGAATTAAGAAGAGGCAATCAATACAATACAAACATGGGAAACAACAGCTTTGCATCAGATCAGCATAGAACGGATGTGGGAGAGGAATACTGTTCTCAATAGCACCAATGTTCAGAAGCTGAGAATAACATCAGTAAGATGCACATTGGAAAAAAGAAAAACTAGGAATTATAATGAGACATAAAGAATAAAACTTGAATAAATGGAGTAATGCATCGCATTTCTGATGATGCAACAAAATAAATTTTTCTCAAGTTACTTTATGAGTAACAAAATCCAAATAAAATCTCAAACCAACACTTCATCTTGATAAAATCATTCTATTATTAGCTTGAAAAATAAATGACTGCTCAAGAAACAACAGATGCTGGTGAGGCTGTGGAGAGATAGGAACGCTTTTACACTGTTGGTGGGAATGTAAATTAGTTCGATCATGGTGGAAGACAGTGTGGCGATTCCTCAAAGAACTAGAACCAGAAATACCATTTGACCCAGCAATCCCATTACTGGATATATACTCAAAGTATTATAAATCATTCTACTATAAAGACACATGCACATGTACATTTATTGCAGGACAATAGCAAAGACATGGAACCAACCCAGATGCCCATCAATGATAGACTGGATGAAGAAAATGTGGTACATATATACCATGGAATACTATGCAGCCATAAAAAAGAATGAGATCATGTCCTTTGGAGGAATATAGATGAAGCTGGAAGCCATCATCCTCAGCAAACTAACACAGGAACAGAAAACCAAACACTGCATGTTCTTACTCATAAGTGGCAGTTGAACAATGAGAACACATGGACGCCAGGAAGGGAACATCACAAATCAGGGCCTGTTAGGGGGTGGGGAGCAAGGGGAGGAAGAACATTAGGACAAATACCTAATGCATGTGGGGCTTAAAACCTAGATGACAGGTTGATAGGTGCACCAAAACACCATGGCACATGTATACCTATGTAACAAACCTGCACATTGTGCACATGTATCCTGGGACTTAAAGTAAAATAAAAAAGAAGAAAAAGAAAATAAATGACTGCAAATGGTTTTTTGTTGTTGTTGTTGTTTGTTTGTTTCTGAGACAGGGTCTCAATCTTACCCACGCTGGAGTGCAGTGGCTTGAGCATGGCTCACTGCAGCCTCGGCCTCCTGGGCTCAAATAATTCTCTTACCTCAGCCTCCCAAGTAGCTGGAACCACGGGTACACACCACCACTCCCACCTAACTTTTTAAAAAGCTTTTCATAGAGACAGGGTCTTCCCATGTTGCCCAGCCTGGTCTTGAACTCTTGGGCTCAAGGGATCCTCCAACCTCAGCCTCCCAAAGTGCTGGGATTACAGGCATGAGCCACCATGCCTGGCAAATATGTTTTTAAAAACAAAGTAAAAAATGTTACTAAATTTTAAAACTTAATAAAAAGAAAAGAAAGTCATCGTGTTTCTCACAAAAGAAAAGTCAAATCAACAGAGCTAAAGACATAAGCCAGACACAGGCCAACCATGTGTAAGAACTCATATCATTTTTAAAAACAGTCATCACAAACCAATGAATAAACAACAGATTATTCTATAAGTGGGGTGTGATAATTGACTGTTTGAGAGATAAAATTAGCTCTTCTCCCATGACACAGGAAAATTAAATCCCAAATGCATTTTAAAACAAGAAAATCACAGAAAATTAGGAAAAAATATTTCTAGTTTATATTTAAAAATAATAGACTTGATTATACATCTACAGTAAATAAAATTCATTAGAAAACAAAAGTGAGGGCATATTGGTAACAAATGTGAAAGACAAAGGGTTAGTTTCCCTAATAAAGGACCAATATAGGCTGGATAAGGAAAGGGCAGTAATATGAATTCAATGGGAAAGGGTGTCCACAGCTGTGTTGGGAGGCTTCTGAGGTTGGGAGGCTTCTGAGAGTCAGAAACTGCTGATGTGGATGTGAACCAGCCAACTTTGCTGGAAAGAAATCCAGCAATTGGTGTCAACAGCATTCAACAAGCTCATAGCTTTTGACTCAGTAATCCTGCTCTGGAAACATATCCTAAGGAAAGCTGAAATGAGGACGGGGGTTACGCACCCACCCATTGATGGCTGTGTTATTTTTACATAGAACACATGGCAGCCACACTAAATGACCTTCAAGTCAATGTTTAAGTCAATTATGAGACATCCACTAGAGAGAATAGTTTTTTAAAGCCACTTACACTTTCATACAAAAAATTGCTGCTGAAATGTGACAATGCTTATGATACAATTTTAAGTAGAATAGAAGACAACACTGTGTAACAATGGGATTTCACATAGGAACAAAGGCATAGGAGGATGTGGAGGTGGGTGATGTGTATGAATGGCTCGTGCCTGTGTGTGCTGGGCCCAGAGACAATGGTGGAAATGCATGCATCTTTTTCTCTTCCTGAATACTGCTAATTTCACATTTTTTTCAAAACTTAAGTATATACTGCTTTTATCATAATCAATAAAGAATAAAAAAGTAATCAAGTTTGGAAGATTATGGGGACAAGAACACAAGACAATTGCTTGAGCAAAGAATGGAGTCACAGCTGGAGTCGATTGTGGGGCATGTGAGTGCACGTGTGTGTGCACGTGTGCACACGGATGCACCAGAGCACTCAATATTTTAAGATGATAGAAATCTGAGCACGCTCACTGGGAGTGAGCAAGATTCCATTGGGCAGGGAGAAGTTGAAAGAGAGTGCTAGGCCGGGCACAGTGGCTCACGCCTGTAATCCTAGCCCTTGGGAGGACGAGGTGGGCGGATCACCTGAGGTTGGGAGTTCGAGACCAGCCTGACCAACATGGAGAAACCCCATCTCTACTAAAAATACAAAATTAGCTGGGCATGGTGGCACATGCCTGTAATCCCAGCTACTCGGGCGGCTGAGACAGGAGAATCGCTTGAACCCAGGAGGCAGAGGTTGCGGTGAGCTGAGATCACGCCATTGCATTCCGGCCTGGGCAACAAGAGTGAAACTCTGTCTCAAAAAAAAAAAAAAAAAAAAGAGTGCTAAAGGGAGAAAGATGATGAAGGTACACCCTATAGGACATGAGAGGTGGAATCAAGGTTTCCTGTGGAGGTATTGTCAGAGTCATTGGAACCAGAGTAACTCCATCTGGAATAGGGGCTGGGTAAAATGAGACTGAGACCTACTGGATTGCATTCAAAGATGGTTAAATCATTCTAAGTCGCAGGATGAGATGAGAGGTCGGCACAAGATACAGGTCATAAAGACCTTGTGGATAAAACAGTCTGCAGTAAAGAAGCTGGCCAAATCCCACCAAAATCAAGATGGTGATGAAAGTGACCTCTGGTTGTCCTCACTGCTACCACCGCCAGGACAGTTTACGAATGCCGTGGCAACATCAGAAAGTCACCCTATATGGCCTAAAAAGAGGAGATATGAATGAACCACCCCTTGTTTAGCGTATAATCAAGAAATAGCCATAAAAATGGGCAACCAGCAGCCCTTGGTGCTGCTCTGTCTATGGAGTGGCCATTCTTTTATTCCATTACTTTCCTAATAAACTTGCTTTCACTTTACTCTGTGGACTTCCCCTGAATTATTTCCTTCTTGAGATCCAAGACTGGATCCGGACCCCTTTCCAGTAAGAGTATCAGCCATGACCCATGCAGGAGAAAGAGTGCTTTTTTTCTCCCCCGCAGAGACTAAAGAAAAACAGACATCAATTTTCACAGGCTCTCCTGTCTCTGATTTCCAAGAGCACCCTCCACGAGGGCTCCCGTCTATCCTATCCTTCACTCTGGCCCATTGCCCTTCGTAGCACTCATCCCCACCTGACTTTTTATAGACATATTATCTGTTTTGCTCTGCTTTGTGGCCCCAGAGTGCAAAGTCCAAGAGAGGACAGCATTGTCCATCTATCCTCTGCTGTCATGTCCACCACAGCACTAGCACGCAGGAGCACTCAGTAAGAATCTGTTGAATAAAAATGCTTGTGGGCCGGGCATGGTGGCTCACGCCTGTAATCCCAGCACTTTGGGAGGCCAAGGCGGGTGGATCACGAGGTCAGGAGATCGAGACCATCCTGGCTAACACGGTGAAACCCCATCTCTACTAAAAAAAATACAAAAAATTAGCCGGGCATGGTGGCGAGTGCCTGTAGTCCCAGCTACTTGGGAGGCTGAGGCAGGAGAATGGCGTGAACCCGGGAGGTGGAGCTTGCAGTGAGCCGAGATCACGCCACTGCACTCCAGCCTGGGCGACAGAGCGAGACTGTCTCAAAAAAAAAAAAAGCTTGTGTTTTCTTTCCTTTTCCTTCCCCTATTGGATTCAAACCAGAGGATTGCTGGCAAAGACTAGGAGAAACCGATGGTGGTAGTGGGGTGAGTGGCCACTGCTGGCCAGGCAGAAGGCTGAACCCTGTGGATTTCCTACATTGGTTTTTGGTGGAGTTGGTGTTTTCCTGGAATGGGCTGGGGGAGGCCTGCTATTCCTTGCAGGGTCTCTGCAGATCAATGGCTTGAGCCTTTGGAGGATTCGCCTCCCAGATTTCAGAGCTCTGTTATCTCTATCCCCAGCAGGGCCATTTCCACTTCCTGACACAGTGCCTCCCCACCCCTCCCTCTGACACACACCCAGAGTACAAAAATCCATTTCCTTTGCCCAACTACGGTTTTCCAGGTCTCCCCACGCTTCACTCCTTGGTCTTAAAATCCTTTTTGATTCCTTATCAATCTGCCTGTCTTTGGTTAAATACCACATAGATGGCTTTAATGTGTATTGTGAAAATCCATCTCGAGTGCTTCCAGAATATAAAAATGTGACCAGATCCAACGGAATCATTTCAGGAGAAGTAGGGCAGTGCCAAGAGGCTATTTTTAAACTCTGCATTCTGGTGGTTTGGTGACCTGCCTGTCTCCTGTTTTCCTGCCCAATGCCAACGCTGAAGGACTTGGTGCTCCAGTTTTGGGTCAGTTCATGGTGCCCGGTGGAGCCCAGCATGGCCCCAGTGAGCTTGGTGTGGGACTTTTTTTTTATGGAGGAGCAAATGTGGAGAAGCCTGAGAAGCTTCCAGGAGACTGGTGGGGAGGGATGTGGAGAGGAGGTCCTACTGTTGCAGAGCAGAGACCTGGAAGTTGCTGCGGGGGCTGTGGGAGTGCTGAGGGGTGACGAGCTGCAGAATCAGGCTCCTCCCAAGCAGGCGGGTCTGGAGAAACCACACCAGAATGCCTGTGGCGCCGCTCCCCCCGAGTCCCTGCTCCTTCTCCCTTGCCTAACAGGGCCCTGGATGTTGGCCCAGGTCGGTGCACACACTTGGGCTGCCCCACAGGAACCCTTAGGCACCACACAGTGTATGGGGGAGCCCTGGAGTCCCTGTGCTGACGGTCCTGAGCCCCAGACCCCACACGGACACCGAGTGGGACGGTCCAGTCGCTCGACATCCCTCCACACAGAGGCCACTTTGTGGCGGGTTCCACCTGCCCTCTCTCTCCTTGACTTGCTTCTTTCTTTGTCAAGCAGTGCACTGTCTTGAACTCTAACATCAAAGTATTTCTTTGACCTGTCCTCCATCTGAATATAAGTACCACAAAGACAAGCATTTGTTTTGTTTACTGCTTTTTCCCCGGCTCCTAGAATCACCCCTGGTATATAGTAGGTGCTCAATAAAGGTTTGTGGGGGGAAGAAAGGTAAGAAAGATGGAGGGAAGTCAAGAGAGAGGGAAAGGGAAAGGGTGGGGTTTGTTGGTTCCTCCTTGAGTGATACCACCCAGCCTGGGGGAAGCTGAAAGCTCCACATGCTGTCCCTCCCCAGTGACAGTGACCACCCAACTGGTCCCTGTCCACATCTGAGCTGTGGCCTCCAACTCAGCTGCCTCCCTTCATAGGCATCAGCCTTGGCTCTGAGCCTCACCCTGGCCTCTGCTCCCTGGGGGTGCCCCTGCTCACGGTACCCGAGGGAACACCGCCAGCAGAGAGTGCAAGAAGCAGACCAAGTGAGGACCTTCCAGCATGCATAACCACAGGCACCATGGCACTGCTTCTCCTGGTGGAAGAGAGAGCAGGGGAGAGCGGTGTCCCCCGTATTTGGTTCCTATAAATTCTCCTGATCTGTGCATTCACAGGCTGGGAAAGACCCTCAAACGGGCTGCAGTGGCCACCCTAAGAAGGGTTCTTCTCCTTCTGCTTCAGACCCATTTCTTTCAGGACCATAAGCAGCTCTGCTCCTCATCTCCCACGCTGTAGACAGGGATCCCTGGTCGGCACTGTTTTCTCTGTCCCTAGGATGCCCGTGTCCTTTGGCTGCAGGCTCCCACCACCCAGCCCTTGCTCCATGCACAGGGTGGTACTCAGTGAATATGTGGTAGCTCTTCGTGGGTTGAAGAAGAGAGGGCAGAAGAAAACCTGCCCCCTCCACTTGCTTTCCTGCAGTGGCTTTTCTCAGCTCGAGTGCTTCCCTTCCCAACTGACCACATCCGAGGCTTTGCTTTGTGCTCCATCCATTCAAAACCAAGCGTTCAAACGATGCTTCCCTTGGGGATTTTCTTTAGAACAAAGACCATTTTCATCAGCACTCTTTTCTCCCGCTCCTGGGCTCCTTCCACCTTTCATGAACTGGGCCCCCTTCTGAAGTAAGGCGTGGGCACCCTGAATGGAAATGGCTGGATTAATGCGCATGCATGTCCGCACTGGTGCAGGGCACCTGCTTTTCTGGGACAATTGCCATCTGGAATCAGACGCCTTCCTCATTGTGTGCCTATTTCTGGACAAAGAAGAGGAGAATTGGACGAGAAGCAGGCCTCCTCTCCCACATCCTCCAGCCGCCTGGCAGGCCCGACTAAGACACCCGCTCCAGCTCAGGTGGTTTACGTGGCTCCAGTGCGTGGGGCAAGTGGGGCGTTTCATCCCAACCTTCTGCACAACAGCATTAGCAGATCAGACACTCAGGTCTGGGACAACATGTCCTGAAGGGCATCTCTGGGTTCCCCCTCCAGGGCCTTGGGTGCTGCCCTGCCTCCTCTGCTGACGGCTGCCTACCCCCCACCGCCAGAGCAGCAGAGTTCCCTTCAGTAGCTTTCAGGGGCTGGAAGGAAAGTGGGCCGCCTCTCCCCACAGGTAAGGCTACCGTTGGTCTCCTGGCTCTCGGCGGGCCGGGGGCCCATCCCTGGATAGCAGCCATGGGGAAAGACATGGCTCTGGAGATGGAGGCAGGAGTGAGATGCTGAGACCTCCAACAATGTCCGCTTGTGGAGGCTTTACTATTTATAACACTTTTGTTTTCTACAATGAATAGATAATGCTTTTAGAACAGAAAAGTGAAACGTAAATCAACTCCACAAGAAACAGGAAGCTCAAAATTTAGATCCGAATAAGTCTTTCCACCCAGGGCTGGTCTAGGGATAGAAGAAAGACTGATGTTTTTGGTAGGAGAGGAAATGGAGGTGATATTGTTTCTGGTGAGAGCCACTCCTGGTTCATAGACAATCATCTTTTCATAGTAACCTCACATGGCAGAAGGAACAAGAGGTCTCTCTCTGGCCTCTTTTCTAAAGGCACTAATTCTTTTCATGGGGGCACTGCACTCATGACCTAATCACCTTCCAAAGGCTTCACTTCCAAACACATCTCACTGTTGATTAGGTTTCAACATATGAATTTTGTGGGGGGACACAAACATTTGGACCATAGCAGAGTAATAATAAATGTTTTTTTTTGTTGTTGTTTGTTTGTTTTTTTGAGACGGAGTCTCACTCTGTCACCCAGGCTGGAGTGCAGTGGCACCATCTCAGCTCACTGCAACCTCCCCCTCCCGGGTTCAAGTGATTCTCCTGCCTCAGCCTCCTGAGTAGCTGGGATTACAGGCATGCGCCACCACGCCCGGCTAATTTTTTTGTATCTTTTAGTAGAGAGGGGGTTTCACCATGTTGGCCAGGCTGGTCTTAAACTCCTGACCTGAAGTGATCTGCCCACCTCGACCTCCCAAAGTCCTGGGATTATAGGCGTGAGCCACTGTGCCCAGGCGAATAAATGGTTACATTGTAGCGACAGGTAACCATAGACAGTTTCAGCAAATCAAGGTTGCCCAAATCAGAGCCAAACCATCACATGGATCTCTGTACTTTACCTTAGAAAAATCTCTCAAATCTATCCCTTTTTCTCCACTGCCACCACCTCTATCCCAATAACCATCATTTCTTTCCTGGACTGATGTCCACCTAGGCTTGCACCGGTTTCCAACCAAGTGATCATTTCAGATGTAAATCTGATCATGACAGTTTCTACTTCACCACTTTCAATACCCTCCGAGACACCTCTTTGCTCTTAGGATAGAATTAAAAGAACCTGAAAGGTCTTAATATCTGTTTCCTTCACAAGGATGCCTCCCAGTGAAGACACAGACCCTATTTGCTCACCCTGTTACCTTTAGTATCTGCTCTGTACCAGTGCTCATTAAGTAGCAGCTAAATCACCAAATAAGTGAACCTATGAATGAATCCATCAGGTTTCCTGGGCCTGCAGTCTCTGCTGTGATGGAGAAGGCTGCCTAATATACATGTGAACTCATGTATATTGAGTGTACATGTAATAAAAATATCCCTTATCTAAAGCTCCAATTTTGCATCCACTGATGGCGTCCCCTGTCATGTGTCTATGCTGTTTTTGTTTCCACTGAACTTTCGGTATAAATTTAGCTATTTGTATGGTATCTTCCCCTCTCCCCCTGCCCTCAAATTTGCTATTTACTCCCATAGATTTAAGAGATTATTTGAATTCAAACAAAACGATAAACTCCTACTTTTGTTTCATTCTTTGAAAAACAAATTCTATATTTCACTGGAAAAAAATATATTTATCTTCCAGTTAGCTTTCTAAAGGGAGAGCTGGCAGGAAGTAAAGGAGCTGAAAATTACCAACATTCCATTTTTATTTAATGCATGTTACACAGACATAGTAGTGTTTCAATAGATAGGAACAAATGCTACTATTACATACAAAGGTTAACAGTACAAGGTATGATTACCATAAATCTGCATAACACCTAGAAGAAATAAAAACTACTTTCTAACTCTGGAGCACCCATTTCAATAATAGCAGCATTTGTTGGGTCGGCTTGAGCGTATGCCCCTGTGGTTAAGGAGCACGCATGTGTTCTTAAACACCAAATGCATTCACCGTTTTAAGGGAGAGAGAGAATGGAATTTAGCAGAAATATGTATCTAAATAATGCATAGTTACGGTTCCAGGGTAAAATATACTATCATCAAAACCATTTAAGTATAATAACCTAAATGCTTTTGATAGGAAAGGTTTTGGGCCATGTTTCTTGACGTATTGTATTCAAATTAGCTATGGAAATAACTACACAAGAGCTGTGGTGTTTTCCCCTATGAGGGTCAAAACCTTTTCTTGTCAAAAGTGTACGAGTTACTCTAAACCTCTAGCCATGGCTCTGCGAAGGCAACAACCCATAAGCAGCAAAAGGCGAGAAAGAACAAGCAGATGCCAATGGCTCCAGGTTCCTGCCAACTTATTCTTGTTGTTGTTTGTCTCCTGTCCAGATGTCATAGCCATTAGTACCTGCAGGTCCCACCAGATTGAGACAGTGAGCCTTGTAAGCGTCATCATCAAAAAACACAGCAAATAGAGGCTGTAAAAGCAAACTCCATAACTGACAACTATAGTAGGCTGAATAACGACCTCCAGAGATACCAGGTACTAACTCCTGTGTCCCATAAATGTTACCTTATATGGAAAATGGGTCTTTGCAGGTGTGATTAGGTTAAGGATTTTGAGATGGGGAGATTATCCTGAGTTAGCCTGGTACTCCCTAAATGTAATCACAAAGGGCCTTATAAAAGAGTGACAGAAGGAGAGTCAACACACACTGGAGAGGAGAAGGTGACGTGACCACACAGGCAGAGACTGGAGTGATGTGGTCACAAGCCAAGGGATGCAGCAGCCCCCGGGACCTGAAGGAAGCAAGGGATGGATTCTCCCCTAGATCTTCAGGAGGGAGCCCTGCCCAACCCACACCTTAATTTTGGCCCAGTGAAACTGATTTTGGATATTTGGCCTCCAGACTGTGAGAGAAGAAAGTTTTGTTGCTTTTTAGCTGCCAAGTTGATGGTGATTTGTTACAGCAGCCACAGGGAGCAAATACAGCAACTGACCAAGGCAAGACTCTTAGGTTGCAAGCAAGGGAAATCATCTTGGGCTAACTTTAGCAGGAAAGCAACTCATGGGACATTGATTGGAGGGTGCAAAGAATCTAGGATGTTCAGAAGGACAGGGCCGGGCATCTGGACAGATGGTCCCACTGGTGCTGCTGTTAGGGAAGCTGCACTAGAATGGTAAGCTCCAACAACATGTTCTTTCCTATCAGAGACACTTTCTGTGTACAGGCACCCTGCAAAGACCTTTCCATCCTCACAAAAGCTTGTAGTGGCAGTTAGTGACAGAGAGAATCTTAGGGCTCTGAGTCTTACTGCATCAGATCTTTTTCCATTGCATCAACATGCCTCCTTTTAGAAGTGCAAGTAAGATCTGCTTCACATTGAGCTTCGAGACACAGAACACAGTAAGTCAAGATTTCACAGAATGTCCTAAAGCCCAGTCCTCTATATTAAGACGACTCGAAACTGGGGAAGAGAACCTTGGGCTTCAGGAGCTTTTCACATTGCTTGACTCCTTCATTCTTGCCACGGTCTTACGCCTTTTTGTAGGGTCAGGGCTTTCTCAAGCATCCTTAAGCATGTTAGGGCAGTGCCTCTCTAGGTAGTTTCACCTGTAATTTAAACATTTACTTGCACGTGCTTTATGTTTTTCCACCTCCTCCTTCTGTTAACAAACATGAATATACTTTATTATAGAAAAAAAACTGCTGAATTAAAGACTGATATTGAGAGTTTACATTCTGATATATTGCCTTTTTATTACATCTCATTACAATGAAAACATGCAAGCAAGCTCCCCCAGCTAACATTCCCTGTCCCTACCCCATGCAAGTCAGCAGCCTGGGGTATGTGAATCACCCCACAGAAGGTTCATGCCACAGCACCACTGCAAACTAAACAAATTCTTTCCACGTTAGACTTAGGGTTAAAAAAAGAAGTTGTGTTCTAAAGGAGAGCGATATGATTTTGAAAGGAGCACTGGAAAGAAAATGAAAAGGAAATGAGACCTCAGTCGACCACGTGCTGAACCAGCCTGCCAGGCTTCCTTCCTCCATTGCTTCTGCTGTGGCTACCTACGAGTGGGGGCTTTCCACAGAAGGCTGTGGGTCCAGGAATGGGGGCAGGACTTATAGACCTCACCAGAGTGTGGCCAAGGACAGAAGTTCTCTGTACGGAAGAGAAGGCTTGTCTAGTATGGAGTTCTAAGTTCTGTACTTAAATGTTCCCTGACAGGGGGTGGGGCTGGGGAGGGTGTAAAACAAAAAATTATTCTGATACTTTTTTTTTTATTTTTTATTTTTTCAAGACGGAGTTTTGCCCTTGTTGCCCAGGCTGGAGCGCAATGGCATGATCCTGGCTCACTGCAACCTCCACCTCCCAGGTTCAAGCAATTCTCCTGCCTCAGCCTCCCAAGTAGCTGAGATTACAGGTGCGCACCACCACGCCCGGCTAATTTTTTGTATTTTTAGTAGAGATGGGGTTTCACCATGGCCAGGCTGGTCTTGAACTTCTGACCTCAGGTGATCTGCCCACCTCGGCCTTCCAGAGTGCTGGGATTACAGGCATGAGCCACCCCGCCCAGTCGATACTTTCTAAAATGGTATGTAAGACTTTATTCAGGACAATTGCAATTGGTGTCCACACTGTCACAACAGGGGAGAGAGATCAGGCTCAACTCCCAATACAAGAACAAGACACCAGACATGGTGGCTGAAACCTGTAATCCCAGCACTTTGGGAGGCTGAGGCAGGCGGATCACTTGAGGTCAGGAGTTCAAGACCAGCCTGGCCAACATGGTGAAACCCCGTCTGTACCAAAAATACAAAATTAGCCAGGGGTGGTGGCAGGTGCCTGTAGTAGTCCCAGCTACTAGGGAGGCTGAGGCAGAAGAATCACTTGAACCTAAGAAGTGGAAGTTGCAGTGAGCCAAGATTGGACCATTGTACTCCAGCCTAGTCACAGAGGGAGACTCCTTACCAAAAAAATTATAAAATTAAAATTAAGAAAAAAAAAGAACAAGGGGATATTTACAGCAGGTTGAGGGGTTTCACAAGATGAAGACGATTTCAGGGTCGGGGTTCTTGCTAAACTGATCAAGGGTTCAATAAGGATTCTTGTTGAAGGTAGGCCAGGGTGATCTGATATCAAGGATCAAGGGTTCTCAATAAACTGGCAGCAGGATCCCTGTTGAAACTGAGCTTTGCAGGCCCAGCAAGGACAGGGACCAAGGTTGAGGGCTTGGAGGAGTCTGACTAAAGTTTTGTCAAGGAGAGAGTCTTTGTCAGGGGTTATGTGGGCTTTTCCTTCATGTTCCTTTAAAGAGCATGCCCATCTTCCGGGGCTTCCTCTTTCTGTTTAAGTTACCATTTACTGTGGCTTCTCACTCTCTTTACGCAGCTGCAAAGGCAGAGCAAGACACACTGCTGGCCCAGAAGGGCTGATGATCCGGCAGTCTCAAGCTACGGGTCGGGAGTGAGGAAGTGAGGCTGGCCTTGTGGGTGTGGAGTGTCTCTGAAGCTTCCTGTCTCCACCCAGCCCTCTGCCCCTGCACTAAACCAAAGCCCTGCAGAGCAGAGTCTAGTGACGCTCCTGGGAAGGTGACGCTCCTGGCGGCACATGGCCTTGAGGGCTTCCACGTAGTTTGCCCTTGGTCCTGTCTCTGAGAGGCCTTCTGGTTGCCTCGGTCTCCTCACACCCCTAGGATCCAAGTCCAGGCCTACCTGGCTCCCAGGCACTCCCTGTGTGCCTCCCACCTCCTCCTTCCGCAGAAGGCAGGCGAGGTCAGCTCTCCCTTCCCTCCTGTCTCTGGAGCCCTCGCTCCACGCCCAGGCCTGTCCCATGGACGTGTCATGCGGCTGCTTGCTTCATGTTCTTCTAGCTTTCTCCCTGAGCCACAGGCAATGCTTTTCAAAAGCAGTGAAAAGTTTAGCGGAGTTTTTTTTTTTTTTTTTTTTGTCAAGGTAATAAAATCTGCAGTGATAAAAATAGCTATTAGAAGTTTAGGAAAATTTCATCTTGGAGTAGAAGAATGAGGATGGACTAGGCTAAATAGTGTCCTAACAAATACCCATCCACCCAGAACCTCAGAATGTGAACTTATTTGGAAATAGGCTCTTTGTGTATGTCATTCTCATTGATGAAGTGCTCCCGGATTTAGGGTGGGTCCTAAATCCAGTGACTGGTGTCCTTATAAGAAGACCACACGAAGCCGCAGGGAGGCACGGAGAGGATACCATGTGACCACGGAGACAGAGACTGGAGTGCAGCATCTAGGAACCAAAGACAGCCAAGGAATCCTGGCACTGCCAGAGGCCAGGAGAGAGCCGGAACATTCTCCCAGAGCTTTTGGAAGGAACCTAGCCTGCCCACACCTTGATTTTGGACTTCTGGCCTTCAGAACTCCAGGAGAAGAGCTTCTGTTGTTTGAAGACACCCAGTTTGCGGTCATTTGTTAAAGCAGCCCCCGGACACTAAGCCACAGTGTAGCCATATGCTTGGGCTGGGTCCCAGGGCAGCACTGACTCCTCACTTTACCTTGTGTCACAGCAAAGCCCACAGCCAGGGAGAGGGGGTCAAACTGCAGCAGCTCTCACTTCTGAGCATCATAACAAAAGCCAAAGACAGCGCCATTTACCTAAATCGGACAGCCTACAGAATCTTCCAGTCTGAAATAAGAAATGTCAAGCGTTTTAGCCATGGGAATTATAGGGTAGGGGAGATCCTTCCCCTTAACTAGTCAGTGGTTGAAATTTCTTTTGCAGCATAAAATTTAAGTGGTAGCTTGACTGTTTAATGTTTGCAACATTAGAATGCCCTAGTCTCCACTTACTGATTAAAGAGCAACAGAAATCCTTACAGGAAGAGCAGTAGGATGGCTGATTCCCGAAAGCGGCTTCCTGACACCCTCGCCCCAGCACCCCTGGGTCCAGTCACCATTCAGATACATCTTTTGATGGGTTAAAAAAAAGAACAGTGTCAGGGGACAAGGCCTGTTTACCTACAACTAACTGAAGCCCTTTGATGAGCTCCCCTCCCATCTCCAATCTGCCCCCAACCGCTGGCCGTTCCTAACCCATCTCTTTGCAAATAAAAGTTATCACCATCAGATCTGGGCGTGCCATTCTTCCAGTTGTGTGCACAAGAGGGTGGGAGTTCATGGGGTTGGAATTCTTCTTTTCAAAAACCTGTTAAGTTTTTCTGAAACAACAGCCTTCCCGAAGCTTCTGCTTAGTGCCTGTTAATCCTCTATTGAGAGCTGATAATAGGATGTATTTTGCTTTTTTTTCTTTAAATGGATAAAAGGATAATGCTTTTTCTTTTCTTTCTTTCTTTTTTTTTCTTTTCTTGGCCTCCAGTGTCTATGCAAGTTATTTTTCGGTCCATTAAAATGAATCATTGTTTATCATGTTAGTTTTCACATTTCACAAAATGATGAACAATGGACTTTTCTTTGTTAAAAGATGGGGGCTTCTGTCCTCGGGCACTCGTGTTCAGAAGATAAGACTTTCTCCGAGTTCCACACACTTCTTTCTTTTCACACATGCGTTACGTTTATTTTCTGACTGAAGTCTCCAAAACAAACGCTATGGCTGCTGCTGAAATAGATCACATGTTACTACGGTACAAGCGAGACCAAATCACAGTGGCTGCTTTTGTTTTTAATTGCGACCACCTCGGATGGGTCCTGAGTGCTGAGCCAAAGCTCTGTTTTCCTTTCTTTCTTTTTTTTTTTTTTTTAATCTTTTCAAAATTCCTTTGAGGCAGGTAGGGGTAAACCCTCAACTCACTGTGGAAATTCATGTTGTTGAAGAGGATTAATAGAGAAGGGGTGGGAAAAGGAAAGTCTCAGGGGTGTTTTTGTGCCTCATTAAAAGGTCACAAAGCCCTCTGTGTTCTGTCCCTCCAAGGGTCTAAACCTGAATGTCTTTTATCCGCTTCGTCAAGCTCTGCATGTCCAATCGGGCTGCGAGGGAGCTCCATGGAGCTCCTGAGCACTTGAAATGGGGCTAGTGGGAATTGAGGAGTTCTGTAAGTAGAAATAGGTTTAGTACAAATAAATAAAACTGATTAAAAATATCATCAATAACATTTTAAAATTGATGATAACTTGACACGCAACATATTTGTATACTTTGTTGTTGATTGATTACCTGACTTGCCCTTCTGGGACCCAGACTGCTAGAAAACATGTCTCCCTAAGTACCGCCAGGAATGCTAATCCCATGACATTCCACAGGAAACAAAAGGCGCTGGGGTCAAACTGAGAAAAACCGCAGCAGAGTTCCACTGGGGATTTGAAAAGACCGGAGCGTATAAAAGGCTCCCGAGCTCTGCAATAAAGACAGGCATCTAACTTTGTTAATATGTTAATATGGCTTTTCAGAATTCCATGACCACAGGACTCCTGCCCCCTCTGACTTTTTTAATGCTGGCCTACTACCAATTAACCTCTCAAGAAACTGCCATTCAGGATTTGAATAGTAGCAATGGAAAGAGAAAAATGGGGCAAAGCTTTGGACCCACAGTCCAAAGGGAAGGACTCTTTTTAATCCAATGGGTTATAGCAAGAGCATGTTGGGGACTCCTATCTGGGAACTGCAACAGCATCTTTTTTTTTTTTTTTTTTTTTTGAGACAGAGTCTTGCTCTGTGGCCCAGGCTGGAGTGTAGTGGTGCGATCCCGGCTCACTGCAACCTCCGTCTCCTGGTTCAAGCGATTCTCCTGTCTCAGCCTCTCAAGTAGCTGGGATTACGGGCACCTGCCACCATGCCCAGCTAATTATTGTATTTTAGTAGAGATGGGGTTTCACCATGTTGGCCAGGCTGGTCTTGAACTCCTGACCTCAAGCGATCCATTCGCCTCAGCCTCCCAAAGTGCTGTGATTACAGGCGTGAGCCACCATGCCTGGCCTTGCAATGGCCTTTTTAATCTTACAAACATGTGTCCATGCCTGGAGGACCCAGCTGCAGGGACAGACACTCCAACCCGGTCCAATCTCCTTACCTGCATATTCACTCCTTTTAAAGCAGCTTGAAACCAATGAAATAAGTGCTTTAGCAATAAAGAGTGAAGAGAAGAGTAGAATTTTGTGTTGCAGATCATTTTGTTGGCTCAATATCTTTCTCAACACACAAGCCGTAGGCTGTGTAAGTGGAGATGAACATCTCTTCCATCTCATAATGAATCTTCAGCTGGAAACTTCGTGAGCTGGACCGACAGGGGCTTGAAGGTTGGGTACATTTCCATCTTCAGGGCAGTGGGAGGGAGGGTGGCTGACAATGGAGCTGAGGAGGACAGGTTGAATTTTGTGAGGGCACGCAGGTGCCAGGGAGGACAGGTTGGATTTGGTGAGGGCACGCAGGTGCCGGGTGCCATGACTGATTTCTGAGCCCAGGGTGCTCTGCTGCCATTTCCCATATCCCCAGAGAAGACCTGAAGGCAGAGTTCTTGTCTTTTCAGTGCCTGGCTAAGAGAGAGGTGAGTCTTGGGGGGGAAAGTTGGTGCACTGTGGGTGAAGGAATGGAAACTTACTCTGTTTGAATTCCTTTTTCATAGTCTGATGTTTGCTTGGGTTTTGAGAACAAAAACCAAAAAGACGCAACCCACACCCCCCCTGCCCAAAACTTGTTTTTATATGTGGCAAGTTTAATTCTTGAAAGAGAGAGAATAAAAAGTACATTTTATAGGATTTATTTTTACCTTTCTAATGCATATGTACACGTATATTTAAGAAAAAAAATTCTAGTTGACATTTTACTTGCCCAAGATCTGAATAGGATTGAAAGATGAAAGACCACCATGATCCTCTTTGACAAACATGTACACATGTGAGCTCACTGTTCCTGCACGTCTGATTTATTATGCTAATTGGCTTTGGGCAGCCTCTCACAAACATGTCTACAGGAGGTCCCTAGTGTAATTCTCAGTCTCTTAATTACATAGACTCGTCTTTGGAGTCTGAATAAAATAGGTGAATGAATTTTCTTCCTGTAAACACTGCACTCAGGCACCTGCTGTTGGCTGCATGATGTGTTAAAGCTTCACTACGCCACCCAAGAGGCTGACTAGTTTACTTTGATGGCGCCATCATCTGCAACCCCATGTTCATGCCTTCACATTATCTAAGACTTGGGCACCTAATGGCCTTTGGACTTCTAGCTTTTCTTTCCTCAGAAAGGTTCTCCACATGGCCTTTCTTAGGGATGGCCCAGCAGCACCCAGTCTCACAGGGCTGCCTCGGCCTCCAGGTCCTAGCTTTTTGCATCTGCATGCCATTTCAGCCACCATTGTTCATGGCCAAACTGTGGAACTCATAATGGATTGAATGGCACCAGCGCCAATGTTCTGCTCATTCTTTACAGATAACACCAACCACAGAGGAAGCAGAATCTAATTAGCTCTTACATGGTACCGTCAACAGCAAGAGGGCGGAGCCCTGGTGGTCCCTATATTGGGTTTCCCTGTTAAGGGCTTGCAGGGAAGGCCAGTTGAAATTCTTGAATCACTTCATGCTATTGTCTTGATATTTGCTGTGACCTGCTAACAGCCTGTAGAGCAGGGTCCCTGTCTTGTTCTGGTTTTCCTTGAGCATAATTGGCTTCCTTGCATGCATTTGGGTGTCCTTGGTTTCTAGAACATTCCTGGGACCTGACTCAAAATCCTGGAAGAAAGGTCTTTGGCTGCCGCTTCCTCCTGGGCTCTTTTGTTCTTCAGGTAAACACAACTGGGAGCAGAGTGAAGGTGGGGATCGAGAACCAAACAGCCTGTTAAGCGATGTTGAGTTTTGTGCTACGCTTTTCAGCTTCCAGGGGACCCAAGTGTTCATTCCAAAGGGATCACTTGAAAAATATAATCTCAGGGTTTACAAATCAAACCCAAAATACAAGGATATGCAGGCCCTAAGAAAGCTAGCTCCTCAAATCCTAACTCATAAGAAAACTATTTGCACCAGGATGAGGGTGAACTTATCTCTTGTGATTCATAGTATTTGCCTGAGAACTGAACCACCCTTCAGCTGGAGCTCACTCAAAGGTTGAACTACAGATGGAAGCTTGGGGGATGATTATAAAATCACGACATATAGTGCTTAATGTTCCCAAGAGGGCATTTAATCCCCCATAATGAATCAGTCGCTCTTATTCTTCTTGAAGAATAAGACCTGCTTCTACTCCTAGAAGCAGGTCTGATCCATCACCTAGAATCAGATTGTTCTCTACCTTTGGCAAAGCTAGTTGCAAAGTCTTACTGTTACTTTTTTTTTTTGGCTGTAGACTCAATGTCAACTGCTGCTTATTTCAATTCATGAATTGGCAAATATCTTTGTGTGTGTGTGAGAGAGAGAGAGAGAGTGTGTGTAGGCTTTATTGATGCACTTGTAACTGGAACTCTCTTCTTACCTCTTAGACTTCAGCTCTCTGCAGAGACCCCCTTAAGTAACTGACCAAAAATAACCAGCCCTGTTACTCACTACCACACCTGTTTTTTTTTTTCTTATCGTGAGCCATGATAAGCTTGTTTGCCTGCTCCTTTTCTACCTCAACCTTCATGAAGACAGAGATTTGTTTTCTTTTTTTTTTTTTTTTCTTTTTGAGATGGAGTCTTGCTCTGTCGCCCAGGCTGGAGTGCAGTGGCATGATCCTGGCTCACTGCAACCTCTGCCTTCTGAGTTTCAAGCAATTCTCCTGCCTCAGCCTCCCGAGTAGCTGAGACTACAGTCACCCACCACCATGCCAGGCTAATTTTTTTGTATTTTTAGTAGAGGCTGGGTTTCACCATGTTGACCAGGCTGGTCTGGAACTCCTGACCTTAGGTGATACACCTGCCTCGGCCTCCCAAAGTGCTAGGATTACAGGCATGTGCCATTGTGTCTGGCCGAGATCTGCTTTCTTTATTTTATGTTTAATCCATGTCCAATACAGTGCCTGGCCTAACTCAAAAGCTATTTATTGAATGCACAAAATGTGCATATGGGACATTTCACAAGAAAAGTGGCTTGGTAGGAGTTGGTAAATGAAGAGGCTAGATCTATGAAAGTTCTCACCAAGCAAGGTGGTATCCTCAGAGACAGGACACTAGGGAAAGACTGGGAGGGTTTCTTCAGGAATGTGAGGAATTTTGTAGATATTTGGAATCTCTTGCCCTCATGGTGAGTAGCCAGAAAGAAACAGACCCATAGGATACAGGGAACAAGAACATAAAGAAGACAGCCAGGACTGAGAAAGTGGCCAGTGAAGCCACAAGAGCAGGTGCATTTTCACAGAGGCAGAGAGTAAAAAATAACAACCAAGAGCGTGGGTGAATGCCAAGACAGCCTCAAGAGAAACAGGCAAGAACCAAGCCCTGGGAAAGTAGCATGTCAGGACTTGGCTTCGGGGACAGGGGTTAAGCCCGTCAGAGCCCCTGCATGGCTTTCAGACTACACAGACTTTAACCGCCCAGTTTACCCTCACCCCAAACCTTTATAAATCACCTAAGAGCTAGAAGGAGTCTATAAGGTATTTTGTCCAACACTCTTATTTTACAGTTGAAAAACAATGAGTTAAAACTGGGCCTGGTTATTGACAGAGGTGGGTCTACCATCTAACTGTGCCTTCTTGTCCAGCATTTCCTCCACTTCCCATGTATCTAGAACCTAGAATTAAAACAACTGGCCGGGCACAGTGGCTCATGCCTGTAATCCCAGCACTTTGGGAGGCCAAGATGGGCAGATCATGAGGTCAAAAGATCAAGACTGTCTTGGCCAACACAGTGAAACCCTGTCTCTAATAAAAATACAAAAAATTAGCTGGGCATGGTGGCACGTGCCTGTAGTCCCAGCTACTAGGGAGGCTGAGGCAGGAGAATCGCTGAAACCTGGGAGGTGGAGGTTGCGGCGACCCAAGATCGTACCACTGCACTCCAGCCTGGGCAACAGAGCAAGACTCCATTTCAGAACAAAAACAAAAAGAAAAACAAACCATGTTCTAAGTATTTCAAACATCTGTCTATTGTCTGTAGGATTTACTCCCTCCAGTTTCCTAGCAGAGAGAGAAAAGAGTAAAATCAGAATGATATGCATTTATTTCAATATTGAAACCACATTTTGAGGAGTTCACTGAACTAAATGAAGAACCTAAGCTGGTCTATTAACTATAAGCAGACTTCGCACATGAAAAACGGGACATTTTCTGGATCATTGACACCAAATTCAACTTGGACAGTGAGCTGGCATCCAGGAGAGCCAGTTACTTTGGTTTTAATAAACCCCAGAGAATGGATTTCCAGTCCTGTCTACTCAGTAGAATCAACTAAAGTTAGTTTTCCCCAGCTACAAATATCTACAAATGTTAGCTAAAATATGAAGTTTATTTAAAAATACATAGTTGAATTAACAAAGACAGAGATTCTCAAATGCTAGAAACAAAGAGAAAATTAAAAGCCATACCAATATAGTGTGTGTCAAAGGTGTAATCATCAGGGCTGAGAGCAGGGAGTTATCTGACCCAGAAGTAAGAGTTTTAAGTCAGCATCCACATGAAGACAGGAGAGGAGGTTTGGGGTAGAGTTGGAACGGAGAGCTTTACATAAAGCTGATATCTTTGAAACTCACCACCTTCAATGAAGAGGAAACAAAACCAACCCATTGATGTGCTGCTACCCAGGGCTCAGAAAAGAAAAAAAAAAAAACTCTGAATTTAAATTACTTGCGTGGGGCAGGAAACTCTAAGTTAAGCTTGTAACATATAAATTGGCCCTGGGTTGATAATACCCCTGTAGCAATTCAAGATATTGAGGTAACAAAATTATCTTAAAAGATTAAAAAATAAGTATGTTTGAAGTTATGAAAGTGATTTCAAAGAAGAAATAGAAAATGTAAGGAAGAACAACACGTAATGAAAACAGGACAGATTGACAAAAGGAACAACTAGAAGCACGAGGGATAGTTTGAATTGAGGATAGACTGAATAGATTTAGCTACGCTCTCTACTTTTTGTCATTAGTTATCATTAGTTTATTAAAAAAGACAGATCTGGAAATTATTTACATGATGAAAGATTTCAGAACTTCAGTGGAATGGGCAGCTTCAAGTTGATGTCATTTCAATAGTAACTTATTTCAGTCTACATACTTCCCAAGAATGCACCATCTCTTTTTTATGTACTTATTATTTTGAGAAAGAGTCTCACTCTGTCGCCCAGGCTGGAGTGCAATGGCGTGATCTTGGCTCACTGTAACCTCCGTCTCCTGGGTTCAAGCCATTCTCCTGTCTCAGCCTCCCGGGTAGTGGGGTTATAGGCACACACCACCACGCCCGGCTAATTTTTGTATTTTTAGTAGAGATGGGGTTTCACCACGTTGGCCAGGCTGGGCTCGAACTCCTGACTTCAGGTGATCCGCCCACCTTGGCCTCCCAAAATGCTGGGATGACAGACGTGAGCCACAGTGCCCAGTCAGAATGTCACCGTCTCTAAATAAGAAATAATCCTTGTCATCTAGAACTACTCTGGTGCCTCCATATTCTAGGAGAAGAAATTTATCTCCAACTCTCATGCTAACTGGTTGAATCTCTCCACCCTTTCCTTTAGAACCTGATCCAACAGCTACTCCTTTTGCTTGCAATACTTTTCCTTGAGATTTTTCTGGAAGCATAATGCCTCCTTTGGTTACAGTTGTGGTGGCAATCCTTTCAACAAATACTCTGTCAAAGAGTAGAAGAAACTTTCTAAACGCTTGTCCTGCCATGACTTCCTCAACCGCAGACTCATACTCCGCTCTCGTGCAGCACCACAAGGAGAGATCCCTCTATTCTTAATTTATAATGACATCCTCCTTTGGTTTTTTGGTTCCATAAAAGCTCTCATTAAAAAAAAACAAAACAAAAACAAAAAAACAGTGAAATGTTGAACTTTTTTAAAAAAAAATTTTACTTTAAGTTCTAGGATACCTGTGCAGACTGTGCAGGTTTGTTACACAGGTATACATGTGCCATTGTGGTTTGCTGTGCCTATCAACCTGTCATCTAGGTTTTAAGCCCCACATGCATTAGGTATTTGTCCTAATGCTCTCCCACCCTTTGCCCCCCACCCCCCGACAGGCCCCGGGGTGTGATGTTCCCCTCTCTGTGTTCATGTGTTCTCATTGTTCAACTCCCACTTATGAGAGTGTCGAACATTTTACGAGGTTGAATAATGTTCCTTCAAAATTTATGTCCACCTGGGACCTCGAAATTGGCCTTTGCACACAGGGTCTTTGCAGATGTAATCAAGCAAAGATGAGGTCATACTGGATTGGGGTGGATCCCCATCTAATGACTGGTGTCCTTCTAAGGAGGCCATGTGAAGACACACATAGAAACGCAGAAACACAGAAATATGGAACAGAAAGCCATGTGATGACAGAGGCAGAGAGGGGAGCAATACAGCTGCAAGCCAAGAAATGCCAAGGACTGCTGGTATAGGGGTCAAGGGAACTCTCCTTCCACTCTCTGAAGGTGTGATGATTTGAGTCTCTGAAATAAACATCACAGTAGACAGATTAACAGGAGAAAAGGCACACAAATTTATTGCATGCATAAAGCAAAGGGGTCCCACAAAATATGAGACTCAAAGAAGGGCCAGGTGGTTGAAGCTTAGGTAGCATTTTAAGCTACAGAAAGAAATGGGGGCTTGGGGCTTCTGGCAGGGGGCAGTTGGCAACAGGTTATGGAAGGTGAGGAGAGGAAATATTTAATATATTGTAAATGAAAGGTTGTCTTGTTAGGCAGGTTGTCTCTCAGGTGGCAGCCCTGAGAAAAAAAGGGGACACTCTGTTTCAATCTCTGGACTCTGTCTGGGTTGCTAATATGATCTTTCCTAGACCTGTCTTTAGGCTGATAAGAAGGCCTCAGAGAAAGCTTTGGCTTGCATCTGCCATTTGGTTTACTGATGTAGATAGATGTAAATTTCTTTTACAAAAGGACAGCTTTTTAGAGCTATTTCTGTGTCTGCAGCTTCTCTGAATAGCTATCTCGATATATGCCAAAAAAGTATATTTTGGGGTAGCATATTTTGGTCTCCCACACTGGCAACCACCAAAAGCTCGGATTCTTCCTTAGAGATTCAGAGGCAGCATGATCCTGCAGACACCTTGAGTTTAGACGTTCAGCCTTCAAAAATGAGAGAAGTAACTGTCTGTTGCTTTAAGCAAATCAGTTTGTGGTACTCTGTTATGGCAGTTCCAGAAAACTAATACAAACATATATTCAATAAAAATTCAGAAGGAGGAAACAGAGGTTTCAAGCAAGGCAGTATTTGCAGAACGTATAACTGAGAATTTTCCAGGTTAGACAAAAGACAAGAATCATCAAATTTCAAGTCATCAAATTCAGCAAATAAAAATATAGAATTTCCAGTCACATTTGAATTTTAGATAAGCACAAAATAATTTTTAACACAAGTATGTTCTATGCAATATTTGAGTCATAATTACCTAATTCAAATTTAACTCAGCTGCCTGTAATTTGTCTGGCAACCCTACTCAAATTGGACAATCAGAGAGTCCTGAACAGGACACATGAAAATAAACATATGCCTAAATGAATCACCATGAAACTGCTGAGCAATAATAACAAAGAGAAAAACCTTTAAAACCGCCTTTAAACCCTTTAAAAACCACCACAGAAGCCAAAACAATGGATGACAGCAGATTTATCTTTAATAATAACAGAAACCAAAGAGAAATGGAATTAGAAACTCGAAGGGCCAAGGAAGAGCTGTCAAATGCATTCAGATACATTATCATTCAAGAGTAAGGACAAATTAAAATGTTTAATTACATGGCTGGACACAGTGACTCATGCCTGTAATCCCAGCACTTTGGGAGGCCAAGGCAGGGGGATCACTTGAGGTCAAGAGTTCAAGACTAGCCTGGCCAACATGGTGAAACCCATCTCTACCAAAAATACAAAAATTAGTCAGGCGTGGTGGTGCACACCAGTAGTCCCAGCTACTTGGGAGGCTGAGGCAGGAGAATCGCTTGAACTTGGGAGGCAGAGGTTGCAGTGAGCCGAGATCGCGCCACTGCACTCTAGCCTGGGTGACAGAGAGAGACTCTGTCTCAAAAAAAAAAAATATTATGACAAAGGCAGAATATTTTCCATTCACAGACCTTGATTGGAAGGATTATTGATTGATATACTAGGAAGTAATGCAAGGAGAGAAAGTGCTGAGCATGTGGTCAAGTTTAAATATCGTTGCAGGTGGTCTTATAGTGGGCTCCCCAGTGGGGTCAGCCCCTTGATATTCATGCCTGTGTACAATCTCTCCTTGAGTGTGGACTTGCTTCTAACATATATAATGCAGCAGAAGTAATGGGAGGTCACTTCTAAGGTTAGGTTATAAAAAGGCTATGGCTTCCATCTTGGCTGCTTGCTCTCTTTCTTCTCCCTCTCCCCTCTCTCTCCTTCCCCCCAGTCCCCAACACTCAAATCACTCATGCTGGGGAAGGTTAGCTGCCATGTTGTGATCAGCCCTGTGGTGAGGCCTACATGACATGAGCAGGAGCTGTGCCCTCAGTCCAACTGCTCACGAGGAACTGGATTTTGCCAAACCACATGAACGAGCTTGGAATCAGGTTCCTCAGCTCCACTTGAGCCTTGAGATGGCTGCAACCCTGGCCAACAACTTGACCACAGTCTCATGTGAGGCTCTAAGCCAGAAACACCCAGATAAGCAGCTCCCAGGTTTCTGATCCACAGAAACCGACATAATAAATGACATGACAAATAAACTGACTTGTTTGTTGTTATAAGCTGCTAAGTTTTGGGGTAATCATTATGCAGCAATAACTAACTAATACAAATACTCGTAAACAATAACAATAGCAATGACTAACACTGGATCATATAACATGAGAGATACTGCAAGTGACTAGAGTCAGTGTGTTCTAAATTCCTTGTATTATTGATGAAGGTAGAGATATCAATTTATTTTAAAATTTGTGAAGTCAAGAGGTATATATAAGCTTTAAGAATAACCAGTGAAGGAATAAAAATATTACTTCCAAACCAGTGGAGAGGAGGAAAAAAGAGATAAGGAAAACCAGCAATTCAAGATAAGGCAAAAAAGGGAGAAAAATAGAAGCACAGAAAAAGCGTAGTGAAAAGGGCAAATAAACTGTTAAAAATTAAAAGACGTATCTCATATTCCATACATTCTAGAGCTTGTCAATTTCTCCTTTGCACCACTCAGAGAAACTTCTAAAATACAATCTGCTCATAAATTGTATTCTTTTGAGGAAAGAGCATGCTGACAACAATCAGAACTGACCATGTAATGAAACTTGCTGTGGCCAATTTGAAGCTTGGAGTAGAGGAGAATGAATTGTGGGTAAAGTCAAGAATTGGCTGCAATACTCTCTAGCTTTGTGAACTTGGACAAGCATCTTAGTTTCTCATTTGTAAAACAGAGGGTAATTCTTGCCTTAACCTCTTTGCTGGATATTTGTGACACTCATAAAAGAACAAATATGGAAAAGTAGACTATAGTTTGGATATAATTTGTTTGGCCCCACCAAGTGTCATGCTGAGATCTGATCCCTGAAGGCACCTCACGGGAGGAAGGTGGGGCCTAACGGGAGGTGCTCGGGTCTTAAGGCGGGTCCCTCACAATGGCTTGGTGCCCTCTTGTAGGTAATGAGGGAGGCCCTGCTCTATCAGTTCTCACAAGAGTTCTCTCAAGAGCTGGTGGTTAAAAACAGCCTGGCACCTTCCCTTCCTCTCTCTTGCTTTCACTCTCCCTGTGTGACCTCTGCACACCAACTCCCCTTCGGCTTCTGCTGTGGTAGGAAGCAGCCTGAAGCCCTCAACAGAAGAAGACGCTGGTACCACATTTCCTGTAGAGCCTGCAGAACCATGAGCCAGATAAACCTCCATTCTTTATAATTACCCAGCCTCAGCTATTCCTCTATAGCAATACAAAAATAGACTAAAACAAGGCACATAGTAAAGTTCCATACAGGCCAGGTGTGGTGGCTCACTCCTGCAATCCCAGCAACTTGGGAGGCTGAGGCAGGAGGATTGCTTGAACCCAGGAGTTCAAGATCAGCCTAGGCAACATAGTCAGACCCCATTTTTACTAAAAATTTAAAAATTAGCTGGGCATGGTGATACACACCTCTGGTCCCAACTACTTGGGAGGCTGTGGTGTGAGGATTGCTTGAGCCCAGGAGTTACAGGCTGCAGTGAGCAACAGTTGTGCCACTGCAGTCCACTCCAGCCTGGGCAACAGAGTGAGACCCTGCCTAAAAAAAGAATTAAATAAAATAAATAAAAAAATAAAAAGGAGAAGAAGAAGAAAACAAGAAAAGTTTCATTAACATATTTATCTATAATACAATCTAGTGTTTATTGCTAGGAGCTGAAGAGTAATCTATATTTTTCAGTTTCAGTTTTACTGGCAGTGAAATACCATCCTGGCTATATCAGGCTTCCTTAGACCCAGTTTTAAATCATATGTCATTTTCATCTCTTTGTGTCTCAGATTCCCAGGAATTTGCAGTACAAGACTGCAGTGTACTAATTCTTGGATCATTCATTCATCATTTAATAATCTATCTGCAGAGCATGCTAAATCCATGGGAAAGAGATGAGGAGGTAAGTGTGAGAAGGGTTCAGTTCCCTGCACATGCACACCACTTCTACCAGACCCCTCCTGTCACTGAGGAGGGCCAGGGTGGGGGCTGTGGGGATCTTCTCCCTCACACATCTTAGAGTTCCTCCTCCCAAGTCTATGTGTTCCAGGCTGTATAAAAGATCATCAAAGACGCTGGAAACTTGATTTGCTTGTTTATCCACAAGTGCCAGCCTCAGTACACCCTACATTTTCTTAGGCTCTCTTCTTCCCATTAATTGGCTAAATTCCCCTGAGAGTTTATAAGATGGACTTGTTTGGCAGCTTGTCTCCACACACAGCCCGAAGCAGCCGGTACCTCCGCCTCAACATCTCAGGTCCCATCATAAATAAATCAAACCTGCCTTCTGAATTGCATTGGTGAGCATAGTTGGCCAGTGCCTGCCTGCGCGGTGGAGCCCTTTCTGTGACTGAATGGGCCTCCTAGAAGGAGCTGAAGGGGGCAGGGGAACCTCAAGGAATCCAGACGTTCAGTTAGGGTTGGTGTTCCCAAAGTTCACGTCCTATCATCTTGATTCAAAAATTTTTAATGGGCAAAATTGGCTGGAACTACCACCAAAACTCATATATAAGAAATGAATGGTCCAGAAACTCTTTAGTTATAAAATACGAAGAAAAAAATACTTAGAAATTTCAACTTCAAAAAAGTTAATTCTTATAAGAGGGCTAAGTTCCTCTGAAAATTATAAATGAGGTCATATATGCAAAATGCATCAAACAATGCCTGACTCATTGTTAACACACAAATATAAGCTTTTGGTATTATCAACTTGCTGCTTGCAAACATTCTCTGGACTCACCATATAAAACACATACCCAAGTTTTGTTTTTCTTTGTTTCTAATCAAATTTGCAACTTGTTTATAAACACCAAATTCCTATTTGATTTTTAAGGAAATTCTATATCTCTTAGACAACATAAGACTTAAGCTTTTTGTTTATTTAAAATAAATAAATTTAAAACAGCTTGTTATGGGGCATAAACTTAGTCTTGATTTTAAACTTGTAATAGCAGAAATAGGAGAAATATAGGACTCACAAATTCATATATGAGTGTATGTGTAGGAGTTAATAGCCAAAGGTTGAGTTTCTTTACAGCAGGATTTCTCTAGAACTTAAAAATCTAATTTCCCTGTTGTAGAGTTAACCCTTAAAATCAACCTGATGTAGAGCAGAAACATAACCACCACGATGGGTGAACCAGTAAGAAGTGGCTATAACTTCTAAAGGGCTGAGCACAGCCCAGGACTGCGTCTGGGAGAGCACCAGTTGAATTGCTCACCCCCGAAACAACACAGGAGGACATTCATTGGTCAGGCTCATGCAAGTTTCCAATCTGCTTGACTGGTATGGCTCTTCCTACAAACCAGCTCATCGGCATTATAGTCTTGATCAGTTCTTGGTCCCTAAAACCACAGAGTTCCTGAGCCTTCAGGGAAGAGGGTCACATTCTTGACTCCAATTGCTTCCCCAGGTAGGGCCCAGCCTGGCTACCAGCCGGCTTCTCCAGGCAGCACATTGCACACTCTGGAGCAAGTCGGCCCCCAAACTCAACCAGTCATCTTCATGGGTATGCCGTTGGCCGACAAACCCACGTCCCCACCTCATCTCCAAAGTTCTGATGATTGCAACATTCGCACTTTCACTCAACCTTGTCACTTTGGGCTGTGATCCTCTTAGGGCCACAGTAGGTGAAATCTTAGCCAGATGGGTGTGGCCTCATAGCAAGACTTGGCTACAGCCCCTGTGGCTGCATCCGTCCTTGTGACTGAACTCTTTCCACAGATCATAGGAGCATGTTTCTCCCACTTCAGTCAGCAGCTTTCCCCTGGACAGCCTTCCAGGCTTCCACTACTGCCCCCCTACCCCACTGCCCAGGGTTCAATAGTTGCCATTTCCAACTGGTCCTTCTGGTGTGCCCTGGAGAGCATTCCTTGGGCCTACGCAATCTTCCAACTTAAGAATGCTCTGCAGACATCACTCTGGTTGCTCAAGGTGGGGCAGTAAACTTTTATTTACAGGTCATCTGATAACCCTGAACTCTAGCCCAATGACCTGGAGAAGATGAAAGGCAGCTGCATTGCTCAAGGTGAAAAAGAGACACAGGCTAGCAGAAAGACACACAGTGAATAACACCATCAAAGGAACGGATGCATGGGAAGAGGAGAGATGGTGATGCCAGCCAGATGTGGCCGTGGGTTGGTGTTTCCTCTGGCCAGCAGTTCCAATGACACCTCCTCCTGAGGGCTTTACAGGGTGCCCAAATCGAACAATGCCATACTCTGAGCTCCTTTCATACCTCTGTCCATTTTCAGAGGCTGCACACATTACAAGGTTTTGGAATTGATTTGTTTTTCTGCCCACAGCAGCCTCCAGGCTCTCAGGGCATTGGGGCCTGTTCCTGGTACATCCTTCTACTCCAAATACCAAGTACAGTGCTTGGAACATGGTGGCAGATCTTTAAAATTGTATTTCTTTTCTTTTCTTTTCTTTTTTTTTTTGAGACTGAATCTCGCTCTGTTGCCCGGGCTGGAGTGCAGTGGCATGATCTCGGCTCACTGCAACCTCTGCCTCCTGGGTTCAAGTGATTCTCCTGTCTCAGCCTCCCAAGTAGCTGGGACTACCGGTGTGTACCACCAAGCCCAGCTAATTTTTGTATTTTTAGTAGTGACGGGGTTTCAGGCCTGCTAGGGACCCTCAGAATTGTCCTGCTGCAGGGCACAGATTCCCTGTATTCCTCAACTTCCCCACCGCTCGAGGAGTTTCTCGAACCCCTGACCTCGTGGTCCGCCCGCTTTGGTCTCCCAAACTGCTGGGATTACAGGCCTGAGCCACCGCGCCTGGCCTAAAATTGTATTTCATTGAGTGAAATCTCTTCCTAAGGAATTGCTTTCCAATGAGATCGTCCGGGCAGTCCTTCCTTCAGACTCTCCCTGACCCCATCACATACGAGGCTTCCCTCTGACAATGTCTGACTTCCCCTTGCTCCTGGAAGGAGCTGAGGGAGGGACATCAATTCATTATGACGCTGGCTTTTCTCAGCCTCTTGGAACCACGGGCCTACTTATGCCACCTCGGTGTTTCCCTGAGAAGATATGCTTGGGCTCAACCTGTCTGCACTCATTTCTAACTCCCTTAGGCTTCCTTGTGTTGGGTAAGGCATTCTCCATTTCGGTTGAATTTTTAAAGTTTACTACTCAAAAGTATCACTTATCAGGTCCCCAAATGGTCTAGGCAAATACATGTTCACATTAGCCACTGTCTTCTAGGAAAAATTCTCCTAAAGTATTATTAAAAATCTGCTCCTTGATGAGTAATCACTTGCTTTCTCTTTCCCCTTCTCGTCATTGTTTACTGTGCTCCGAATGTTTGCCAAAGGCGCAGGTGGGAGCCGTTCTGCGGCACGGGAGGCTTATTATTCACATGCATTTCCACCGTGCAGTTGAGAACTGATGATATCGCAGCAGTGATATCTCTGTGGTTTCTATGAGCAGAACGGATGGAAGCGATACACCAAGCTCATCAAACCAGACCCAGGCAAATGCAGCCCTCAGGTCATCACGCGCAGCTCTCTTCTGCTGGTGCCTGCAAAGCATTCTAAGAGCCTGACTTGAAAATGCTTAAAAGCACAAGGTGTATGTTTTCAGAACAAAATTAATCCACCCAGTCTGCACAAACAGCTCCAAGATCTTCTGCGGTATAATTGACATATAAGTCACAATCATAAAAGTGAATCAGCCACGTCCCTGAAACACAGTCGGAGATGAGGTGCTAACTTCTTGAAGTGGCTGCATGAGTTTTCTTTGGCTGCTGTAGCAAATCATCACATCAGTGGCTTAAACAACCCGAATCTATTAAAAGTCCAACACAGGTGTCGCTGAGCTAGAATTGAGGCGTCAGCAGGCCTGTGTTCTTTCTGAAGAATGCAGGGGAGAAGCTGTTTCCTTATCTTTTCCAGCTTCTAGGAACCACCCATCTATTTTGGCTCGGGGCCCCTCTTCCACCTTCAAAGCCAGCGATGGTGCCTTCCCCTGCCTTCCTTCCAGAGCCCTCTCTCCCTCTCCAGTTCTGCTGCCCTCTAATCCTTGTAGAATCCTTAAACATTGGGCCCATTTGGACAATTCAGAATAATCCCTCTGTTTTAAAGTCAATTAGTAGCTTTAATTTTATCCACAGCATCAATTTCCCTTTCCATGTAATGTAACACGCTCAGAGATTTTAGGGCCTGTGACAGGAACCCCTCTAGGGGGCTATTTTTCTGCAGACCAGTGGTGCCCTACTTATCCAGGGATGTATCTCACTCACTGCCCAGCAGTGCTGGAGCCAGGTTGCAGGTGCCAGTTTGCCTGGAAGGTGAAGAAGGTGTTTGCATCTGGACCTGGCCTCGGCACTTGCTGGTGTGTGCCCTTGGGAAAGTCACTGTGTTAGTTTGGATTCCCAGGGTTTGGGGCACAAGGCGTTTATTTTGGAAGTAATTCCAGGAAGCACTGTGAGGGTGTGGGGACATTCGTCAGGGCAGGAAGCTAAAAAGGAATAAGCTATGAGTAGGTGGCCACTGTGGGCAGTGGGGCTCAGGCCTTCTAGGGACCCTTAGAATTGTCCTGCTGCAGGGCACAAATGCCCTGTATTCCTCAACCCCCCCACTCCCGAGTCCCGCTCAATGACTGAGAGCTGCTCCTGGAACCCCTGTCCTGCCCTGGTGTGGGTTGAGCCTGCTCCCAGGGCCAGAGGACATCCTGAGGCAAAAAGTGACACAGGAAACTGTCCCCAGTCAGCAGGCGGCTCTGGGCAAGCCAAGTAGACGTGGATGGGGCACGGCTAGCAACTGCCACATTCTCTGAGCCTCAGTTTCCTCAGCTGTAAACATAGGAGGATAATGATACTATGTACCTACACTGAGGTCATTGTGAGGATCAACTGGGACAATACAAGCTCATTAATTAGCACAGTACCTGGCACACGCTCGGCACCCAAGGCATGCCATGGTTATTATTCTATCGACTCCCTGGCTATGTGGCCCACGATGAGTCACCTCGTCCTCTCCTGCTCTGTTTCCTCACTTGTGACCTGACAGAACTCATTCATTCATGCCTCCCATCCCTGGGGAGTCAGGCACAGTGTGAGAAGCTAGGACACGGAGTGACACAGCAGACACCATCCTCGCTCACGTGGCCCTTCCAAGCCTGCTCTGAGAGACAGATGGCAGCCAAACAATCCTACAAGTAACAAGAAGAGGAAGCTGGGAAGGTGCTGAGAGAGAGGGGTACACGATGTCGGGGGACATGCCAGGGTGGGAATGGTGGGGAGGGTTGGGGGGCTTCTGTTAGCAAGTTGAGGCTGCTTGAGAGCCAGAGAGAGGGATCCCTGAGGACAAAAGAGGAAGGAGAGCTCTTTGGGCAGCAGCAACACGTGCAGAGGACCTGGGGCTGGAAGGAGCCAGGTGAATTCAATAAACTGCACCAAGGAAGGGGTGGTGTGGCTTGAGCAAGAAGGGCAGGGAGGGGCGGGCACAGGGTGGGTCGAGGAGCAGTCAAAGGCCTGGCATCTCAGGTCAAGTTCAGTCTTATCCAAGGAACCATGAGAAGTCACTGAAGTTGGACTTACGTTCTGGAAGGTCCCTTCCAGCTCCAAACTGTAGTGGGTAACATAACATCTAAACACCTGCCTATAATGCAAGACAGAAGGAAGGGATGCTTTGCTTCATTTTGTAATTAACCTTAGATTATTTTGCCAGCTATTCTAATCATTTCTTGCCTAGCTCAAAGCCCTGGAATGATCTGAAATCAATCAGCCAATCAATCTTTTCTTTTTAAAAGATACAAGAAAGCAGACAGCAGAGTCTCCATTCAACGTTTAGCTCACCCTTTGGTGGGCAGCAACTCACGTGTGGACATTCATAACTTCACCATGGGTTGGAGAGGCTCCACTGATGGGGGAGGGTGGCCCCACGGGCACGGACTGTCTTCGTGCCATCTTATTTCTGACCCTGTGCTACAGCCAGGGCGCCTGTGTGTTGTGTTCGGTCAGGCAGGTCCATTATCTTTGTCCCAGTTCAATTCAACTTCAATCAAGTCCATAACCTTTAACTGAGCAGCCTACTATTGTAGGGTCACAGTGCCTTTCCACAGGGCCTGGGAACTCAGACCAAACCACAACTTTCCCTTACATCCTGGTGGATTCTCAAGAATGTTCTGGCCGGATGGTAAGGAGAGCTGTTTACTCATTATAATGCCCCATGACCATCAGGTGAACAATCTGGAAAGACCCCTGCAGGCCAGAAGGAAGGAGAGCTCCTCAGGGGTCAATGTGTGCAGCCAACATGGCAGTCCACAGCTCCAAGCTGGACCTCTGAGTCCTCTAGTGTGCTTTGTGGACATACCAAGAAGGCACTGGTGCTACGGATGAAATGGACAACATAGTGTTAGGGGCTGCCTGTTTGTGCCCCAACACCACATTCACATGTTAGAGCTCTCATGAATCTCCAGTGTCATGCTAGACAGAGATGGGGACTTTGGGAGGTAATTGGGTTTAGATGAGGTCATGAGAGTGGGGTCCCTATGATGATATTAGTATCCTTATAAGAAGAGGAAGAGGGACCAGAACTGTCCTGCTCTCTCTTCTGTGTGAGGACACAGCCAGAAGCCAGGAAGAGAGCCCTCGCCAGGAACCCGATCTGCTGGTGCCTTGATCCTGGACTTCCAGCCTCCAGGACTGTGAGCAATAAAGTTCTGCTGTTAAGTCACCCAGTCTATGGCATTTTGTTATAGCAGTCTGAGCTGACTCATACATGTGGATACACACATCTGCTGGGATTCTTCTGCTAGGTGGGATTACGTTTTACTAGAGAGGCTGATTCAGCTATGGCAACTTTGTGATCTTTCTTCTGTGGCTGCCTGTTATCCCTGTGAGCTGGAGGTAACAGGATCTGTGAGACAAATGCAGAATCAGGCTTGTTAGGGCAGTCAGTGTTCTCAGTCCCCCAACACTAGGGCTGCCTCTCCATCAGTGCCTTCAAGGGAATACAGTTTGGGATACAATCATGGCCAGCCTGCCCTGCCAGGCTTTGGATGCTGACCTCGGCCTTCCACTGCTGTCTTCCAGGATGCCTCTCTGAAAAGGAGCAAGGGCTGAGGTTGCCAGTGAGTGGCATGTGCCATGCAGGGGACAGTGGAATTCCTTGGGTATTGTGGGAGTTTCTCAGGACACCCTTCCCATTCTGCACTATTGCTGGTGACCTCCTGTGGCCTGAGGTGTTCACACGTGGAGTGGTGGACACCGCAGCCATGAAAGGGACTGAGTGTGACAGGGCCATCACTTTCTGAACCACAGCGGCATCTTCCAGAGATTCCAGAGGATGAGGCTCACTGGGAAATCTCTCTAAGTCAAAATGCTTCCTGTCCCCAGGCCCCAATCCAGACCAACTGTAAAACCTGATAATGTGCACGTTGAACCATGTTTAACAAGCATCCAGGAGACACACAGAAGCAGGGCCGTTTTGGAAGCACCGACTGGGCATCCCTTCACACCAACCTTTCCACGTTTGCAGCTACACGTCTTTTATACAACTCCTTTATTTCTATCCAAAGCAGCCCAGAGCTCCACAGGCCTGAAGTCAGGCCCGGATTTTCCAGCTGTCACCCACGCAAGCCTCTCTAAGCCTTACTGAAGGGGATACTGGTGCGTCCTCCTGGAGGAACTCATTCCCTGATGTCTGTGCTCCCACGGTTTAGGGGACCCTGACTCTGCCCGTGGCCCCTCAGGTCCCCATCCTGCCCTATGATAGAGGGTTCTGCTTCTTCTCACCACCGCCCTTCCCCACTCCCCTGCACCCCGTCCACCACTCACTTTCTCCCTGTAGCTTTGCTCCAGCACTGACTCAGCTATTATGTGGCCTACATTGAAAATAAGTGCATGTTCTGGGCACAGGGCATAGCAGGAGGATGCATGCCAACCGCAGAGCTCCTGCTGCTCCAGGGAAAACAGGCACATAGCAACAGGCCAGGATTCTGCAGGACAGACCAGGCAGGCCCAGGGGCACGTGGCAACTACTCATCCTATTTGGGAAGGAAAGGGATGGGGATGATCCAGAGGCCTGACATTGAACTTGTTTGGGGGACATAGTTACTAGTAATGTTCAATGATTCTAAACTTTACTTGATTGCAACCATATGTAGTAAGTGCCTATGCTTTGCCAAGCCATGAGATAAGGAGACAGAGATAAACGAGATACTATCCTGGAGGGACTTACAGGCTAGAGAGGGAGAGAGACTCAGACAGAGAGCATCTCTGTGAGATGTGCTCAGGGCCCTGAAGGGCGTGTGAGCAGGTGCCTGGACACCTGAGGGGCTGTGCTGAGGTCTGCCCTGACTCTTCCCTGAGAGGACGTTCATTCTCAGGGAAGGCAGCTCATCATGCATTGTCTTGGTTCCCTCTCAGTATCCTGAGACAATTACTATGCCCGAAGGAAAGGCAGAAGAAACTCATATTAAATATGGCACTCACCTAAAAGATTTATAAATGAACATTTGGGAAGGAATAGATATCTTTTGATGTAAATTTTTGATTCCTAGCTTCTAAGTATCCTCAGAATTATTAAAACATAGATTCTACAAGTTGTACTCAAAATGAATTAGCTTTAGATTTGAGCTGCTGACAGAGTAATGACAGAGAATAGTTAAAACAGGTTTGTCTGGTCATAAATATTTTACTTGCTAGGCTCAGCAAGCTGCGGGCAGACACTTGCCATCATAAGTAAGTATCGATTAAATTCTAGTCTGGAATCAGGACGCATAATTGATGGTTTGATGATTTGAGAAATCACACTCTGCAAATGAAAACAGACATTACTTGAGTCACATTGAAGGAGGTACTTATTTTATACCAAAACTCAAGGGGAAGCAGGGTTGTCATATGAGTCAGTTAGACGCAAAGGTCACGTTGCAGAGTCTGGCAGAATGGGTCTTCGTGACTGCACAGAGGCATAGAATTCTTCCCGAGAAGTATAGAATTTGAGCTGGAAGGTTCCTTGGGCTCATCCAGTCTAGCTTCATGCTAAGACATGCATCATTCTCTAATACCCAACTGATGACCGTCCATTTGTGAACACTTCTGTTCTTAAGATTTTTATTTCTGGATGGGACAGCAGAAGGCAAACCCTGAACAAGCACATATCAAACTTAGACTTTTTAGTCTACATATTCACACATCCCTTCACTCATCAAATAATGATAGCACAAAGAAAGTCTATTGCCAGCACTCCATAGTGACTTAGCTGAAAGAATTTTTCTGTTGGCGCTCAATAGGATACAAATTCAGGATATTTTAAGACTAATAATGAAGTCGCAGATCCAGTGGAACACGTTCTGTCTTTCAGCTCTCCTTTTTTGGTTTCACAAGAATATAGTTTTGGGGAGGAAACCTGGTATGGAGTCTACACAGACTCAGAAGCCAGGGACGAGACACTGTGATGGTCTGAGCTTGAGCAAGACTTGTGAGTCAAGAAGAAACTAGCCTGGTGTCAGTGCATTGACACCCACAGGGAATTAGGTGACCAAACAAGGTCTGTCTGAGTTTGGCTAGGTACCGCCTGCCTGTGGCCTCCTAGGTAATCTGGGGCCTGTGTCTTAGCCACTCACTAATAATATTTTTGTTCTCTCTCTCTCTCTCCCTTTTTTTTTTTTTTTCTGACAGAGTTTCACTCTTGTTGCCTGGGCTGGAGTGCAATGGCACGACCTTGGCTCACCCCCATCTCCGCCTCCCAGGTTCAAGCAATTCTCCTGCCTCAGCCTCCTGAGTAGCTGGGATTACAGGTGCCCACCATCATGCCCAGCTAATTTTTTGTATTTTTAGCAGGGACAGGGTTTCACCATGTTGGTCAGGCTGGTCTTGAACTCCTGATCTCAGGTGATCCACCCACCTCGGCCTCCCAAAGTGCTGGGATTACAGGCGTGAGCCACCACACCCGGCCTTGTTCTCTTTATATCAGCAGCATCAAGAGTGATGAGGGGTCCTTCTCTTAAGGCTGTGCTAAACTCTACAGCACAACTTCACTTCAGCAACCGTAGGTAGCTGAATTGGGAAAGGATAGAGATGCCAACTGTGTAGTAACAGAGGCCACTGGTCATGGTGATTTCCAGGACAGAACTCTGGAGAAGCCACCCTACTCAGGGATCAATTTCAAGGTCCCAAGGAAACACCCAGCTCTAGAATTCTATGCTTCAGTGTAGTTGCAGACACCCATTCTGCCAGATTCTCCAATGTGACCTTTGCATCTGACTCATAGGGCAACTTTGCTTCCCCTAGAGTTTTGGTACAAAACAAGTGCATCCTTCAATGTTACACAAGTGATTCTGTCTTCATTTGCAGAGTGTGATTTCTCAAATCATCAATCCATCAATGATGTGTCCTGATTCCAGACTAGTGCTCTCACAGAACAAACAGGGATAATTTGCACCTTTTATGTAAAAACTAACAACAAACACTATAAGAAAGTGCTCCTTGGACTTAGAAAGAACACCAGGTGCTTGTGAAAGCCTGGGTAACTCAAGACACAGGAATGGGCAGGGGAGGCTCCTGTTCCTCTGCCAGGCTGGGCACAGAGTCTTGAGTGTAGGGCAGAAAAGAGAGGCCCAGTTTCCCAGGGTGGTCTGAGTCTGCATTCAAGGTTGTAGAATCATCAGAAGCCAGGAGGGCCTTGATGACCTCCAGACAAACACTGGGCAGACGCTCAGCCTGCTTTGAGGAATTAAAAAACAAATTCTCCTGTGGATGAGCCTTCAAGCCACTTGGAAGAATGCAAAGGGGCCATTCCAGGGAGAACATTGCGGCACCTGCGCTGTTGTCTAGAGGCCACCTTACTGCTCTCGAGAGATACTGATGAGCAGATCTGTGGGCAAAGGCAGTGTCATTACCTGCCATGGAAACCTAAGCCTAGGGCAAGCTATGTAATTTGTGGGGCCAGGGGAAAAGTAAAAACATGAGGCCCTTGTTTGAAAGTTATTAAGAATTTTGAGAGAGCAACAGAGCAAAACACTAAACTCAGCATTTAAGCCTGCATTTGTTTCCTAGGGCTGCTGTAACCAATTACCACAAACAGGGCCACTTCAGACAACAGAAACATACAGTCTCATGACTCTGGATCCCAGAGATCCCAAATCAAGGAGTTGGCAGTGTTGGCCTCTTCTACAGGCTCTGCAGAAGAATCCGTTCCATGCTTCTCTCCTAGTGTCTGGTGGCTGCTGGCATCCTTGGTTTCCTTGGCTGGTGGCTGCATCACTCTGATATCTACCTCCTTTTTTTTTCTGTCGCCCAGGCTGGAGTGTAGTGGTGCGATCTTGGCTCACTGCACCCTCTGCCTCCCAGGTTCAAGCAATTCTCCTCTCTCAGCCTCCCGAGTAGCTGAGATTACAAGTGCCCATCACCACGCCTGGCTAATTTTTGTATTGTTAGAAGAGATGAGGGTTTCACCAAGTTGGCCAGGCTGGTCTCTGACTCCTGACCTCAGGTGATCTAGTCCCCTTGGCCTCCCAAAGGCCTGGGATTACAGGCATGAGCCACAGTGCCTGGCCTCTACCTCCATTTTTATATTGCTTTTCTCTGTGTGTGGTTTTGTGTTTCAAATCTTTCTCTCCTGTGTTTTATGAGATCTCAGTCATTGACTTTAGAGCCCACTCTAACTCCAGGATGATCTCATCTCAAGGTCCTTAACTTAATTATGTCTGCAAAGATCCGATTTCCAAATAAGGTCACATCCAAAGGTACTGGGAGTCAGGACAGAGACATATCTTTTTGGGGGCCGCCATTCAATCCATTACATGGTCCTTCTGGGCACAACGATCTGGGCACCTGCACAGGTTGCACACCCATGAAGTGGGCACTGCGTAAGTCCCTGGAAATCTCAACTCCACACAGAGGATTAGAGCAGAGGCCATGCCAGGAGTCCCTTATTTCCAGCCAATGACCTCTTGTAGAATCAATTTATTCTCTACAGCCCCAGCCTGTGGCCTTTTCAGGCAACATGGGTCTAGCAGCCATCAGGGAAGGTCTGTGGTTGCCTGGATCCCAGTGGGCCTGACAAGCCAGGACGACACAGGCTCATACCCCACCAAAGGGAGGACTCCCATCTCTCTCTGGAGGCTGCTCTTCTTGTAGGACAGAGGGTGCATTGCTGGTTTCTTCTTTATGAAACATGCCCTTCCGTCCATTATGTTACTAAGGCACCCTGGCCCAGGAAACCCTAGGCTTGAAATTACCCCAAGAGTCTGGAGCGAGGCCTTTCTGGGGTAGTGCCACTCCCATCCAGAGCCTCTTTGCTCTGGGCTTCCTCTGCCTCCATATCTGGTCACCTGGACCTAACCTGAAGCTGCTGTAACAAACTGCCACAAGCTGATTGGCTTGAGACAGCACAAATTTATTATCCCACGATGCTGAAGGTCAGATGTACCCAAGTCAGTCTCACTGGGCTAAAGCCAAGATGGCAGCAGGGCTGGACTCCCCCCGCAGAGGCCCTTATCCCTGAGTTCTGGGCATGCCTGCCTGATGCACCCATGCCAGGGGAAGCAGCATGGAGCTTGTTCCACTCTCAGTGCACCACCCTCCTTCCCACAGGCTCCGGCGCACCCTCTGGCAGCACGCTGCCTATCTGCCAGCCTTCATGCATGGCTGCACTCCACAGATGCCCTGGTCACCAGCCATCATCCAGCTCATCCCCAGCTGGTACTCACCGGGACCACCATGCTGCTTGTTACTGTTGAAATCCATCCATGCCAAGTTGGCCAGTAGCACCTGCCTGATGCCCCCGCTCCTACTCAGGGACCTTGGTAGGACCTAGCAACTGCGGAGGTAACACCTGGCTGTGCGGAGGTCTCAAGACCCTGCCCCAGCGGCACAGGTGACCTCTGCTTGGATTGGCTGATGCCTGCAGTGGGCAGAGAAATGGCTCCTGAGGATGTCTACATGTATATTCGGCCATCCTTGCGCTGCTGTAAAGAAATTCTTGAGGCTGAATAATTTATAAAGAAAAGAAGTTTAATTGGCTCATTGTTCTGCAGACTATACAGGAAGCACAGTGCCAGCATCTGCTTGGCTTTTGAGGAGGCCCAGGAAGCTTCCAATCATGGCGAAGGTGAAGGGGGAGCAGGTGTCTCACATGGCAGGAATGGGAGCGAGAGAGAGAGAGAGAGAGAGTGGGGGTGGTGCCGCACGCTTTGAACAACCAGATCTCCTGTGAACTCACTCACGACCAATGGGATGGCCCAGGCCACTCATGAGGGACTCTCCCCTGTGATCCAAACACCACCTGCCAGGCTCCACCTCCAACAATGGGGATTTCATTTCAACATGAGATTTGGGAGGAGACAAACATCCAAACTATATCAACAACCTAATCCCCAGAACCTGTGAAGATGCGGGCATACATGGCAGTGTCTTACCCTGGAGGTGATCCTGGACTCTCTGGGGGCAGGGAGCAATGTAGTCGCCAAGGTCCTTATGAGAGGCAAGAGGGTCGGGGTCAGAGAAGCGGATGTGACAATGGAAGCAGAAGTTGGATTAGAGGAAAGAGCCAGGAGTCAAGGATGCAGGTGACCCCTAGGGCTGGAAAGGAGGTAGAATGAACGCTCCCCTGGAGCCTCCAGAAGGAACCAGCCCTGCTGCCATCTTGGTTTTAGCCCAGTGAGACTGACTTGGGGACATCTGACCTTCAGCGTCCTGAGATAATAAGTATGTGCTGTCTCAAGCCAATCGGCTTGTGGCAGTTTGTTACAGCAGCAACAGGGAATGAATACAATGCCCAGCCATACCTGTTGTTAAACATTTTGAATATCACCCCCATTCTCATCCATTCATTCCCAACAGGCCCACCCATGGGCACCCTGAGCCTGTGCCTGGAAGATTATCTGGCATTGGCCAAAGCAGCACCTGGGCAAATTAAGAGCCAAGATGCAGTGTCAAATATACTTGGGTTCAAATCCCAGGGGAAGTCACAGACCGTCTCCAAGCCTCAGCACCTCATCTGTCAAAGCAGATAATAATTCCTACCTGCGCTATGTGTTTTCTAGTACCCTCCCCTCTTCTTGTTCTAAGAGGCCCAGCTTTCATAGGGTGGGCACATGCCCTAGATGGGCCACTCTCTGGCCACAGGGATCAGCCCAGGACTGGCCCCTGCATACAGGCAGGACGTACGAGTCTTTCTCTAGAATTTTTCGAAGTGGACAATTGAAGAGCTCTCATGATAGAAGGGGAAGTTGTGTGCTTTTTCACTATGTGAAGACCTTTCCACTGCAAAATGAGAAAAAAGGCAACATCTAGAAGGGAGCAGAGGTGGGGGTGTGCGCTAATGGTGACCTACTCCTGCTTCCTAGTCCGCAGGCCCCTTGGGATGCTTCGGTTTCTGTAATTCTCCTCCAGTTCTCTGAGTAACACCACCATACTTCCAATCATTCCCTATTTTGAATTTGACCTAGTTTGGCTTTTGTAACTGAGAAACCTGACTCATATACTGCCTCCCAGGGCTGATGCAAAGATGAAATGAAAAAAAAATACAAAGCGTTTAGCAAGTTCTTGAACATAATATGGCCTCAATAAATGATGGCTCTTATTATTATTACACTAAACTTCCTGGGGATTCCCTGACACCCTTGTGCCTTGGACAGTTCTGACGTCAGCAGATTTCAAAAGCTCCTTAGCGTCTACTCGTCTCTTCTTGGCCTCCTTAAGGCCAGGCCTCCAAGCCTACTGGTCTCAGTGCTGCCCCATGGCCCAGTCCTGCTGCCAACTCCAAGTGATACCAGAACCTTCCTTCTTATACCACCATTCTCTCCTGCTCTCACCAGCCTCTGCCTTCTTGCTAGTGACCTTGATTACAGACATGTGGCCTGCCAGGATGACCTCAGGCCAGCTGCTGTGTTAGCAGCAGGTGCTCCCAGTGTCCACAAAGAAGCCACAAGTAACCTCCCGCAGCTTCCCCACTGGGGAATACCCACTAACTTTAGGACTGACTAAGAAAGACCATTGTTAGCATCCTTTTTTTTTGAGATGGAGTCTCACTCAGTCGCCCAGGCTGGAGTGCAGTGGCGTGATCTCGGCTCACTGCAACCTCCGCCTCCCGAGTTCACGCCATTCTCCTGCCTCAGCCTCCTGAGTAGCTGGGACTACAGGCGCCTGCCACCACGCCCAGCTAATTTTTTTTGTATTTTTGGTAGAGACGGGATTTCACTGTGTTAGCCAGGATGGTCTCGATCTCCTGACCTCGTGATCTGCCCGTCTCGGCCTCCCAAAGTGCTGGGATTACAGCCGTGAGCCACCGTGCCTGGCCAACATCCTACTAGAACGGAGGCATCCAGGTTTCTAGGAGGGTTATATCATCAGAAATCCACAGCAGCACAGGAAGAACACTAGAGATATTTATTGATTAGGAAGGTGAATGGCGAGGGTCTATGCTCAATGTTCAACTATTGGGAGAGAAGCAAATTGGGTCAAGTGCATATGGCATCCATCTTCACACACATTTTCCTTTTGTCAATCATCTTTCATAATTGTGTTATAACAAGTGAAATTACATTAGAAAAACTTGCAATGATATAATGAAGTCCATTCTGTTCTAATTTCAATGAGTAAACTGTGACATGGCTGTAGCCAGCACCCCCAGGAAGATCAAGTGTGGGCCCCACACACCTTCTGTTCCTGGGAGTTCAGCTACTTTGAGCAAAATGCTTCTTGACAAGGGTGTCAGGTGGGCTGCCCATTTCACACCCCCAGAGGGTCAGGGCAGCCTGCCTTGTGTCCCTCCACTTGGGGAATAAGTTCTCTGGCTTCCCATCAGATGTTGGTGCTTCGAATTGGATTCCAAAAACCACAAACACACATACTAACAAAAACAAAAAGAGGCCGGGCGTGGTGGCTCATGCCTGTAATCCCAGAACTTTGGGAGGCCGAGGTGAGTGGATCACTTGAGGTCAGGAGTTCAAAATCAGCCAGGCCAACATGGTGAAACCCCGTCTGTGTTGAAAATACAAAAACTTAGCTGGGTGTGGTGGCACGCACCTGTAATCCCAGCTACTTGGGAGGTTGAGGCAGGAGAATCCTTGAACCTGGGAGGCGGAGGTTGCAGTGAGCCGAGATTGTGCCATTGCACTCCAGCCTGGTCAACAAAGCCAGACTCTGTCTCAGAAAAAAAAAAAAAAAGAGAGAGAGAGAGAGAGATAGAGAGCGACAGCCACCACAGTAGTGTGCTGCTCCTCAGGCAGAGGGCGTGTTAAGACAAGGTCCTCTCCCAAAGGCTCACAGGATGACACCTTGTCCATACTGCATCTGGATACAGTCGGCCTTCCGTATCCTCCCGCTCCATATCTGAGGACTCAACCAACTGCATATCAAAAATATTTGAGACTAAGAAACAATACAAATAACAATATATAATTAAAGTAATGCAAATAAATAATACTGTATAACAACTTACATTGTACTCAGCATTATAAGGCATCTAGAGATGATTCCTTATAATACAGGAGGATGTATGTAGGTTATCTGAAAATACTACAACATTTTATATAAGGGACAAGGCTCTGCAGATTTTGGTATCCAAGGGGTTGTCCTGGGACCAGCTCCCTGCCGATACTGAGGGATGACTGTAATTTACAATGAGAGGTACATAGAATGGGCTTGAGCCAGATAGTGTCCTCCCAGCTTACAAAGCTCTGAGAATATTTCAATAAGTTGTTTGGGGGTATGCCTCTTCTCATTGGCTTCTGTAGGGGGTGGAGCGGTGGCCTCCTAAACGGTATGTCCACCCAGAACCTGTGGATGAGACCTTTGGAAAAAACATCTTTGAAGGTGTAATGAAGTTAAGGATCTTGACATGAGGTCATCCTGGATTTAGAACTGGCCCTGAATGCATTGACCAGTGTCCTAGTAAGAGAAGAGAAGGGGAGAGAGAGACAGAGAGAAGGTTAGGGATTGGAGGGATGCCTCTTTAAGCCAAGGAATGCTGAGGGCTGCCGGAAGCCCCCAGGAGCTGGAGAGAGGCCTGGAACAGTGTCTCCCCCAGAACTTCCAGAAGGAACCAGCCGTGACCACACCTTGATTTCAGACTTCTAGTCTCCAGGAACTGTGAGTGGATACATCTCTTGTTGTGATTCTGTTGCCCTGTTGTACCCAATGTGTGGTCATTGCTACGGCAGCCACAGGTAGTGAATGCACCTCCCAAGACAAGCTTTCATTGCCCAGTGACCCCCAGCACCAGCTTTAATCTTAGTCTCACTTTTGTTGGAGCATAACCATACATGCCTGCCAGCGAAACTTAAGATTGAAATAAACTTGATGCTTGCCTGATGCTGACCTTTGAGAGGCATTACCCTCGATGCCAAAAGATTAAGAGGACCTGGAAGTGCCAGTGGACGGTGCACTGTGTTACAAAAAATAAGAAATAGGCCAGACGTGAGGACTCAGGCCTGTAATCTCAGCACTTTGGGAGGTCGAAGGGAGGAGCACTTGAGCCCAGGAATTCAAGATGAGCCTGGGAAAGATGACAAAACTCTGTCTCTGCAAAAAATTAAAAAATTAGCTGGGCGTGTTGGCACATGCTTGTAGTCCCAGCTACTCAGGAGGCTGAGGTAGGAGGATGTCTTGAGCCCAGGAAGTCAAGGTGGCCATGAGCTATGATCATGCCACTTCACTCCTGCCTGGACCACAAAGAAACACCACCCCCCCAACTCTAAAGAAGAAAAAAATGTTTTTAAAGTAAGAAATAGAAGGTGGTTGAACGAGACCCCAGAGAACATATGCCCAGAAATTGGAGAAAATTTTGCATGCACAGACTCATTGTCACCAACCATCTAATAACCAGCAGCTTGCCTGGCATTGCAGGTTCTTGTGGTGGTGGGTGGAGTGGGTAGGTGTTCAACGCTAATCATGCTAAGCTTTGCTATGTCAACAGATAAACTCTGAAGTCTCAGTGGTGCAACACAGCAGAGGTTTCTGTCTAGTTCACATCACAGTTGGCTGCAGACTGAGCACAGTGACTCTAGGAAGAAGTGACTCAGGCTTCCAGGCAGTTCTCATCTTGCCCCTCAGTTATCTTATTTTTTTTAATTTTTAATTTTTTATTTTTTATTGTTTTTGAGACAGAGTCTCATTCTGTCACCCAGGCTGGAGTGCAGTGGCATGATCTCAGCGCACTGCAATTTCTGCCTCCCGGGTTCAAGCGATTCTTCTGCCTCAGCCTCCTGAGTAGCTGGGACTACAGGTGCACGCCACCACGCCCAACTGATTTTTGTATTTTTAGTAGAGACGGGGTTTCGCCATGTTGGCCAGGCTGGTCTCGAACTACTGACCTCAAGTGATCCATCTGCCTCGACCTCCCAAAGTGCTGGGATTACAGGTGTGAGCCACTGCGCCCAGCCTCCTTCTGTTATCTTAGAATCCATTGCTCTCCACTCCCCTCTCCAGAGGGGAATGGAAGCAAGGAGAATGGATATTCTCTTGGAACTGTCCTTTTCCCCTCCAGTTACATTGGTAAGAACCAGTGGCATGGTCCCATCTCAATCCATGGGTCTGAGAAAGGGGAGACACGTGAGTGTGCAGGGGCGCAGGGAGATTCTGCCTCAGTGGGCGTGGAAGGGACCAGGAGGGGTTGTGATGTCGGGTGTAGGTAGTGACTGCCAGCATCTCTTGAGACTGCACATCACCTCGGGTCATGCATGCAGCTATTCCGAGGTCCAAGCATCTTAAGATTCTGAAAAAAAAAAAAGGTTACGAAAGTCATGGATACTGAGAGATGTCCTTGAAATCTGACAAAACAAGTCTCATGAATATGTGAGGCCACACCAGCAACCAACTGGTATTGCTGTTTCCCTTCCTGCCCCATGTGCTGGCAGGGGCCGTTGCAATAGCCATGTCATGAAGGCAGAGCTGCGCATTTTCCAGGTGCTCTCCAGGTGTGGGCATGCATTTCCCTTCTGTAGTGTTCACCCTCTACACTGGGTTCAGCAAGTGTACATGCGAGGGCAGCCTATCACGCGTTGCATCTGTCTTCTGCAATACTGAAACCATGGCTTCCTTCCTTGCTACTCAGACCAGCAGGGTCAGCATCACCAGGCAGCTTGTCAGAAGTACAGAAGTTTGGGCCCCACCTGGGCCTAATAAACAAGACTTGGTGTTTTTTTAGCAAGTGCCCCAGGTGAGTCCTATGTGTATTACAGTTTGAAAGCAAAGATCTATAGAATGTGTTCATTCCAGAGCAAGTCAGTAAGAACGGTAGATTAATGTCTAACTTGAATGGTGTTGATCATAATCCTAAAAGGGAACCAGATAGACAAGAGTTAATCTGAGTTTAAGAAGATCCAGACACAAAGACCGATCTGGAAGATCAACTTGGTCAAGGAAGAACAACTTGGAAACACAGGAAGCCTTTTTACAGACTATTGAGTCCTTGGCTGAACTATAATGATGAATGAGTTCCTTATAGGAGTATAAGAGTGTAAATGTGCACACAGGTAGACATTCAAATGCTTTCATTTGGCAAAGCACCTGCAATCGGAATCAGCATCCTGACTTTACTGTAAGACAAACGGCAAAGTCACAGCCTGCACCATGGAGTGCTGTTCTGGAATCAGTGCATATTTCTGGGAGTGTGAAAACCTAAGATCTGAAAGATGAAAGAAGAAATGTTAGAAATCGTTGGTCAATGGCATCAGGCTGTTTTTTTCTTTTCTTTTTTTTTCTCCCAGGCCTGTTCCACCCTTGAGTCTTACCAGAGGAAACTCTAATGTGATTTAGTACTCAAGGGCCCAACTGTAGCAGTTAAAGTGGATAACAGAAACTCAAACAAGCCCTCGTTAATAACTTAATTAAATCTGCCTGGGATATCATTTTCCTTGGCTGTTCAAATTTAGTCGTATAAGAATGGCACTCTCTACTGGGTACAAAAAAGTAAACTGTGATATCACTTATCATTCTCATCAGGCTGGCTAGAAAGGAATCCGTTCCTAATGATCTTTCAAGATGACAAGTCTTGTCAGATAAGGTACTATGTTTGGGCGGGTTTTTCCTTTTTCAATTTTTTTCTTTTTCTTTTTTCTTTTTTTTTTTTGAGACAGAGTCTCGCTCTGTCGCCCAGGCTGGAGCGCAGTGGCATGATCTCAGCTCACCACAACCTCTGCCTCCTGGGTTCAAGTGATTCCCCTGCCTCAGCCTTCTCAGTAGCTGGGATTACAGGCATGTGCCACCATGCCCGGCTAATTTTTGTATTTTTAGTAGAGACAGAGTTTCACCATGTTGGCCAGGTTGGTCTCGAACTCCTGACCTCAGGTGATCCCCTAGCCTCGGCCTTCCAAAGTGCTGGGATTACAGGCATGAGCCACCACACCTGACCTCTTTTGCAATTTTAAAACTTGAGATACAATTCACATACTATGAGATTCATGTTTTTAAAAAACAGTGTTGTGATTTTGAGTGCATTCACAGTGCTGTATAGTCATCATCACTGTCTAGTTCTAGAACATTTTCATCACCCAGAAAAGAAACCCTGTACCCACTGCTGTCAATCTCTCCCACCCACAACCCCTCCAAGCCCCTGCCCACCACTCATCTACATTCTGTCTCTCTGATTTGCCTATTGTGGACATTTCCTATAAATGACATCATACAATATGTGTTCTTTTGTGTCTGGTTTCTTTCACTTAGCATAATGCTTGCTACGTTTATCCATGTTGTAGTGTGTGTCAGTGCCTTATTCCTTTTCATGGCTGGATAATATTCTGCTGTACAGATATACCACATTTTGTTTATCCATTCATTAGTCGATGGACATTTGGGTGTTTCCACTTTGGGACTATTATGAATAATGCTCCATGAACATAAATGTACGAGTTTTTCTGTAAACACATGCTTTCAACTCTCTTGGGTGGAGACCTAGGCGAGGGATTGATGGATCCGTTGGTAATTCTGTTTATTTTTTTGAGGAATGGCCAAATTGTTTCCACGGGTGCTGCAGCATCTAACATCTCATCAGTAATGTGTGAGGGTTACCAACGTTTGTTTTCCCGGTTTTTGTTTTTTATTTTAAAATTATGGCCATCCTCAGGGGTGTGAAATGGTGTCTCATTGTAGTTTTACCTGCAATCCAGAAATGATTAATGATGTCGGGCCTCTTTTCCTGTGCTTATTGGCCATTTGTATATCTTCTTTGGAGACGTGTCTATTCAAATTCTTTGCCCATTTTTAAGTTAGGTTGTCTTTGTTGTTGAAGATAGTATTTTTTGTGTGTCATAATTGGTTAAATTAGCTAAAGGTAAATGATTTTTGCTTATATCACTACCTTTAGCAGAGACATTTTCACCTGGCAAAGTATATAAGAGACAACCTAATGGCTGTCTTATACGCTGGGTTTCTATGGCCACATCTATAAAAGTTTCCCTTGAGATGAACAGTATCTTATTGAATTGAACAGGGAGAAATTGATGATGAGGATTAACTTGATTTGCTCACAAAATGGTGTTATAGACCGGGCAAAGTGCCTCACGCCTGTAATCCCAGCACCTTGGGAGGCCGAGGCGGGCAGATCACCTGAGGTAGGGAGTTTGAGACCAGCCTGACAGCATGGAGAAACTCTGTCTCTACCAAGAATACAAAATTAGCAGGGTGTGGTGGTGCATGCCTGTAACCCCAATTACTTGGGAGGCTGAGGCAGGAGAATCACTTGAACTCTGGAGGTGGAGGTTGCAGTGAGCCAAGATCGCGCCAGTGCTCTCCAGCCTGGGCAACAAGAGCGAAACTCCATTTCAAAAAAAAAAAAAAGTTATATTCACTAACATTACTAACAAGAGAAGTGATCTCCGTGTCTCAGTTTTAGTATTTCCATATAAAATAGTAGAATCTTATTTGCACTTATTTTGGAGCAGATTCTCCAGTCTTGTTGAAGAATTAACATCCCACCAAGGTTTAGGGGCTGTCACAAATGTCACATACACGGTTCCTTCAGGAGCATCTGTGTCTCGTGATAGGTTATTCTTAGTACTTGCAGCTCTGTGAGGTAGGTCTTATGCACCAATTTAAATATAGGGAAACAGGCTGAGTGAGTGTGTGACAATTTACTCAGGGTCACACAGCTAATAAGTGACAGGAATTGAATGAAAATATTGTTCATTTATTCAGCATCTTCTATGGATGTGGACTCTGAAAAGTTAATAAAATTACCCAGGGTCACACGGCAGTTATGAGCCTGAGCTACAGTTTGAAAGTACACAGGCCTGATTCCAAAACTGCCACCTGCTCTGAGGTTACACTGTCTCTTTTGGCATTTTTGTTAATTCATACCACATTTCTCATTTTAAGTAAAAATCCATCTAAGCATGGTGACATGCATATCTCTGAGTTGTCTCCTCACTGTGGGATTTGACTTACCTCACTCCTGGCATAGCAGGCTTATTTTTCTGCATTCAAATATTTATGCCAATATGTTACATCTCAAGATAGCTTTCTTTTTTCTTTTTTTTTTCAGACAGAGTCTCACTCTGTCGCCCAGGCTGGAGTACAATGGCGTGATCTTGGCTCATTGCAACCTCCACCTCCCAGGTTCAAGTGATTCTCCTGCCTCAGTCTTCCGGGTAGCTGGGATTACGGCATGCACCACCATGTCCGGCTAATTTTTGTATTTTTATTAGAGACAGGGTTTTGCCATGTTGGCCAGGCTGGTCTCAAACTCTTGACCTCTGGTGATCCACCCGCCTCGGCCTCCCATAGTGCTGGGATTATAGGCATGAGCCACCGCTCCCAGCCAATATAGCATTTTAGCACGGATTTTTACCCTGAAACTCAGCTATAAAACATTATGTAATATCAACAAGATGAAAGCTCCCTGTGAACGTAGGAGGCTGAATGGGAAGTGGATACAGGGCCAGGTGTAATCAGTGAATAGGCAGCTGTCCCCAGTGCCTTCTGTGAGGACTTCCCCATAGTTTGTGGTTTCCTGGTGTCTCGACGCTAATGAAACTTGGAGATTCAGATTCACGATGTCTCAATTCACAGAAATCATGAGTTATGGTTGAATGGCATCCCCTGCAAAAGATATTGAAGTTTTAACTCCTCGTACCGTGAATGAGACCTTATTTGGAAATAGAGTCTTTGCAGATGATCAAGTTTAGATGGGGTCACTAGGTGAGCCCTATTCCAACATGATCATGTCCTCACAAAAAGGTGAAATTTGGACACAGAGACCTGCACACAGGGAGAATGTCATGTGAGGGTTGGGGTGATGCTGCCGCAGACAGGAAAACCAAAGATTGCCAGCAAACCACCAGAAGCTGGGGGAGAAGCCTGGAACACACACCCTGGTGGCCTCAGAAGGAACCAACCCTGCTGACACCTCAGTCTCAGGCTTTCAGCCTCCACAACTAGATGACAACACAGTTCTGTTGCCAAAGCCCCTCTGTTTGTGGTGTGTTGCCATGGCAGCCCTGGGAAACTAACACACCAACTCACAAACCAAAATGTCCACGGGTTAATTTGCTGTTAGAGTTGTACCTGCCAAGGGGGCATTTATTTGTGTCTGCTGTCCAGGCTCTCCACCCCACGTAGGAAAACCATGGCAGCCATCGGTGGCCACACTGGCTGTTGAAAGAGTGAGGTCTCTGTTGCCAGCGTCTCTTGGGGTCTCCTGTTTTCCACGCCTTGTTGGCTGGCCTGGGCCCTGTGGGTGGACACCATCCTTATGTGGATCCACTAACTGCTTTGTCCAGATCTAACTCTGGCCAGGACAGTAGCCTGTCTCTTTAAGTTTCCTTCTTATATACCGATACTCATCCATGACAAATCGACATTACAGTTTGACTCTTACAGGTGAGCCATATTTTCAATGGGGAGGGTGTCTTCTGTTGCTTCCAGTTTCCTGATTATTTCTTCTGAAAACCAAGGGTTATTCATCATCCAATAAACACTAAATGGTATTTAGGTATTCCTAAGTATCAGGCCCTGTGCTAGGCTCTGCGGATTTAGAAATCAACACGTTGGATAAAACTCTCTGCCTCTGTGGTGCTTTCATTCTAGGAGGGTGTGGTGGGCAGAATAATGGTCCCCCAAATGCTCATGTCCTAATTGCTGAAACCTGTGAATATGTTAACCCACACGGCAGAAAGAACGCTGTGGATGTGATTAAGCTGAGGACCTTGAGGTGGGGAGTTTGTCCTGGATTATTTGGGTGGGCCCGATGTCTTCATAAGGGTTCTCATAAGAGAAAGGCCAGAGTCAGAGAGAGATTTGAAGGTGCTGTGCGGCTGGCTTTGAAGATATTAGGTTGGTGCAAAAATAATTGCATTTTTTACCGTTAGTAACTGCAATTACTTTTGCACCAACCTAATAAAAGGGAGGCCATGAGTCAAGGAACACGGGCAGCCTCTAGAAGCTGGAGAAGGCGAGGAACAGACTCTCCCCTGGGGCTGCAGAAGGAGCAACCTCTGCTGACACCTGGATTTGAGGCCTTCTGATCCCTAGAACTGTAAAAGAATGCATTTGTGTTATTTGGGGCCACTAAGTTTGTGGCCATTTTTTTCAGGAGCAGTGGAAACTAACACATAGGAGAGACAGACAATGAACAAATCATTGAGGAAAATGCATATTATGTCAGTGGAATTATGTGCCATGGAGAAAAATGATGCAGGGAGGGGAGAGACAGTGAGGGATGGGAGTTACAATTTAAAATGAGGCTGGGCAAGGCTGGACCCAGAAGGGGATGTTGGAGCAAAGACCTGAAGGAAAGGAAGGATGGAGCCAGGCAGTCCCTTGGGGGACAAGTGTCCTAGGGAGAGGGAACTGCCAGTGCAAGGATCTCTTGCAGGCTTCCTCAACCTCAGTGCTATTGACATTCTGGGCCAGATCATTGTCTGGGGAGCTGTCCCAGGCATGGTAAGATGTTCAGTGGCATCCTGGTCTCTACCCACCTGATGCCTGTAGCCCCCTCCCCTTAATGGTGACACCCAAGCATGTCTCAGGACATTGCCATTGCACCTGGAGTACAAAATCACCCATGGTTGACAGCCACTGCTTTAAAGGGACCAGAGAAACATGGCTGAGGCACGAAATTTTCTGGGGTGCTGGCATGATACAAAGCCAAGTTCTGGCAACTCCCAACAAATGAATGAATGCTCCGATGCTTGCATTCAGGGAACAGCAGCATCAGCCTCACTGGGAACTTACTAGAAAAGCAGAATCTCATGACACACCCCAGCCCCACCAAGTCAGGATGCGTGATGCAACGGAATCCCCAGGCGGGCAGTAAGTATGCCCATCAGATTTGAAAGGCACTGGTTCAGAGATCCCTGTGCGGTCCTTCTCCGCTGCAATGGTGGTGGATGCTGCACCAATTAGGAGTCCATTCATGAGACAGATATCCTGGGGTACCTGCCATGTGCAAGTTTCCAGCTCAGGGCTGTGTAGAGCTGCCTCACGGCAGGTGCACAGGCTCTGAGGTCAGACTGCCTGGGTTCAAATCCTCACTCTGCATAGTAGCACTGTGACCCTGGCAAGGCACCCAGCACCTCCAAGCCTGTTTTTGTATTTCCATAGTGAGGCTAATGATAAAACTAGTCCTGATTCCATGATGTTTATTGTCAGGGGTAAGAAGGACAGCCCAACTAACATGTTTGGCTCAGTGCTTGGCACTCCAAAAGTGGTCAACCTTTGTTTTTAAGAGTATCTATCTGTCTGTCTATCTGTCTGTCTATCCAAAGGAGGCAGTTGGTGCAGGCAGGAAGTACATGCCTACCTCATAGTGCTTCAGAGAGGATTAAATGAGATGACTGTCAAGTGCTCAATTCAGCATCTAATATAAAACAAACACTGCATGAATGGCAGGAATTAATATTATCAGAATAATTTCTTTTGAGAAAATGAACAGTGGTAAAGGGCTTAACAATGAATGACGTTCTCAGCTGTTTACTCTGAATTACACTCTTGTGGCCAGAACGTCCTTGGCTCCTTGGCAGTAATTGTCAAACCAGGATGGGAGCAGTCAGTCCTTCCACTCCCCCAGCCTGGGCCAAGCAAGGCAGGTTTCCATCTGCTTGTGACCTCTTGTCACACACAGAAAGGGTGGAGAGGCTTCTCTCACATGGCAGCTCTTGTGGGGAGCTCTCATTGTTTTTGCAACATCAGGGTTGGTGATGGTGTCTGAAGGATAGCTGAAATCCCAAGCCCTGAGTCCAGGCAGTCCTGGGGTTGGTTATTCCAGCAGTTGGATGACATTTTCTAAGACCCAGGTTCCTTTCATATTTCCTTTCTGCCATCCTCAGTGTCTGGGTTGGCTCTCCTCATGGGATCAGGATGGCTACAGTCACTCCAGGCATCACATCTTCATTTGCTGAAATGCAGAGGCAGCAAAGGAGAGCCATATGGTCCTTATGTCTCATTTTCCAATATAAAATTTTTTTTCCAAGGCCCACCCACTCGCTCTTCTACAAAAAGCCTTTCCTTTCATCCTCATTGGTCAGAATGGCAACAGGACCTATCCTAAGCAAATTGCGGGCAACAGGAATGATTGATTTTATGGTTGATATTAATTTCTCTTAAAGCTGGGGATAGGGTAGCCTTTTCTGAATACATAACCATGAGACAGAAGGTGCCATCCAAGCAAAATCAGGGTCCTGCCAGCAAGATAAGATATTGACTGTATAGGTTACCTGCAGTGTCTCCTTCTGAGGCCTTCACTCCATATCAGACCCTTTAATCTCTGATTCCACCATCCAATTATCTATACAATCAGATTCAGGAAGAGCAGAATTAAGACACAGCCTGGATTTCAGGGGGAAGTAGTCATTCGCAATACTTCTGCAGGAAATTCTTAACTCTATGACAGCAACTAGATTGCAGGCAGACCACACATCTCCCTTTAGGTTGATAGAGCCCTGGTTTAGAACCCGGAGCTGGGCCCATACCAAGATTCCCATCCATCCCAAGATTTCTAATCAGTTAAGGCATCTCTTGGCAAGAACTCCATGGAGGGGACTAGTGGGCTGATACACCCGAGAAAGGCTCCTGGAGAGAGAGCCAGTGTCAGATAAAAGGGGGATTCTGGGATGGCACAGCATTAGACACTCAGATAATCCCTGGGCTCTTTGACTCCTGTGTTCCTTATGTGCAAGAGCAGACACTGAGGAGCCAGGCCCCCGAAATATCTGCAGGACATTGAGAATCGGGTGGACCCAGGTGGGGTCACCAGTGTTTGGGGTCAGCAGTTTGAGCCATCATGCTGATCATGATGATCAGCTTCTCCAAAACCTGCAAAACTGGCACTGCCTCCAGGAGTCAGGGAAGGGAAGGAAGTGGAGGAGGCTGAGGACATGTGGAGGAGGCTGAGGACATGTGTACAATGAACATCCCTCCCTGCCCCAGGAAATCTCTGTAAGAGTTGGAGAAGGATTTTGAGGGGGGCAGAATTCTTCACATTGCAGGTACCAGGACCACGGAGTAATATCCTTTGGGAACATACATTGCTTCTGGCTGTATCCCAAGGCTGGTGTGGCTTGCAATGGTGGGTTTGGTTAAATTTGTGACTTTCTCTTTGGTAAAATGATGAATGCTTTGCACTGGAGTCAAGCACCTCACTTGATCATTTAGGCCTGACTCACCTACTAGAATATCAGCCCTCTGAGGACAAGCGCCTTTGCCTATATCACAGTCTCCCCAATATTGTGGGTGTCACTATTGTTTGTCCATTCTGTTTTTGGAAGCTTTTTTATACGATAAATACAGCATCCCAGCACACTTCAAATTACATAGCAATGCAAATTTTCATTCATGTAATAATGGATTCAAACACATATTTATGAAATAAACTGTTGCGATGATCATTACTTACCATGATGCCTTTTAAATGTTACAATTGTAGTTTTTTTAGTTGTTATGAGGCAAAGGCAGTTGAAATTAACTGCACAGTGAGTTAGCGTTTAAGGAAATGGAAACACCCAGGAGTAGCCATTAGAAGAATGAGAATTCTGCAAACCACAGATAGAGGAGGCTTGTTTCCCCCACAGCCACTTACTGGAAACTTCCACTAAAGATTCAACGCCCAGAATCTCGCAAGGAAAGATGTTTTCCCTTAGAAAGTCCCTTTGGTTTACTCTCCATGAGCTGGAAGTCTTATCAGTGAAAATGAAGAGGGAGCGAGCACCAGGGCTGTTTGGCCTGTCGGTGAAAAACAGACCAGCAGAATTCCCCTACACGCAGGAGGGGGCATCCTGCCATCAGCGGGGAGAAGGGGTCACAGCCGAAGCATCATATGCATCCTTGCCGTGTGTGTGACTTGCCTTGCAGCTTGCATGGTGCTTTTCTGTCTAGTGTTTCATTTTACCTTTAAAACAAAACTGAGAGGTAGGCAGGATGGGGATTCTCAGCCTCATCCTGTAGTTGAGTGGTCTGAGGTTGAGTGGGGTTAGACAGGTGACTCATTCAAGATCACATCCCCAAATGCAGACCCAGTGACACCTGACACTCCTCCCTGTCCATCCTCTGTGGGGTAGCCATCGTCCCCGACACAAACACTCCTGAAAGGAAAACTGAAAACAAAATTGTTCAGGGACAGAATCTGAAGCAAGAGGGGTTGTCTTCTAGACACTGGGAGGTGCTAAGGAGAGAAAGCAAGGTGCAGTGCTGGGATGTAGGCAGAGCCCTGGCAGTGGGGGAAGAGGGAGGGGAAGTTCACCCTTTCTGTCATCAGCATGAGGGTGGTGATGCAGGCTGGCAACACAAACCGTCCATCCTCGTCTTCCTAGATCCAGAGCCCCAGATTTATTATTATTTATTTTTTTAGATGGAATCTCGCTCTGTCGCCTAGGCTGGAGTTCAATGGTGCAATCTTAGCTCACTGCAAATTCCGTCTCCCAGGTTCAAGAGATTCTCATGCTTCAGCCTCCCAAGTAGCTAGGATTACAGGTGACTACCACAATGCCTGGCCAATTTTTTGTATTTTTAGTAGAGACAGGGTTTCACCATGTTGGCCAGGCTGGTCTCAAACTCCGGACCTCAGGTGATCCACCTGCCTTGGCCTCCCAAAGTGCTGGGATTACAGGCGTGAGCCATCGCGCCTGGCCCAGAGCCCAATATTTTTTAAACTGCAGAACCTTCCTGATCAAAGGGCAGCAGGTTAGTTGAGCCTCCAAGAGCCCAGTCCTTGGGTTGAAGGGATCTGGGGCTTAAACTAGTTCCACCCTCGCAGAACATGAGCTAATCTCTTCTGAACCTCGGTTTCCTCATCTGTAAGTGCAAATAAAATTAGTTGATCTCTTGGGGCCTTTGGGAGGAAAAATTATCAAGCACGTGAAGCACTTAGCATGGTATCTAGCATATACTAAGCACTCAGTAAAGGCTGCAGTGGCTATTACCATGATTGTCTAGGACTAACAGGGACTATAAACCGGGCTGTGCCTAATGTTACTATGTTACAGTAATTTTAATTAACAAATGCAAACGAGATGCTTGTCTTCTAAAAGGCATGCTATAAAAACAACTTTAAAAATTGCTTGTTTTGGTTACTTCTTTCACACCATGCTGCCATGCTCCATGCAGAATGCAGTCACAGTTACATCCTGCATTAGGAGCAGTTCACGCCCAGAGTTGTGTGTAAGGTGGTACCATTCAAAGAAAGCCACAGCATATTCTGAAAATTTAGGTGGAGTAAGTAACACAGATCTTTCATTCTCACTTCTAATCTTGGGGAAGAAACAACAGGCTACTTTCTCAGAAACCCTCACATTGCAAGTTCCTCTCTGAAACTGACGCAGCCCCACGCTTAAGTTCAGAACTGGTGCAAAACAAATGTATAAAATCCTCCAATGTCTTGTGCAAATTCTATTTTAAACGAGTTTCAGCTGAGCCAGGGAGAGCCAGAAGGAGAGGGCTGTTTTAAGGATAAGTGAACATGTACGAGACAGCCGAATGAGGAGAGAAGAGAAATGCCTGCATATCAACTGAGATGGCGGATTTCTTTCTGGCAGGCAAATGCCAAGCTGTGGGCATCAGACCTACAACAGGACACAAAGCAGAAGAGAGGTTATTCAGCTGGGCAGCCAGAGAGCTGCTAAATCAAGGACTATCGAGTACTGCATTTGTTCTCTTCTTACTTTTCTCATGTCAAACCTTTAATCTTCACATAATTTTGTCATTCCTTGCTACGACATGATTGTGACATCAAAACAGTCTAACGGTTAACGCTGGTAACAGGATCGTTCCAAGAACCCAAGCTCTGGAGACGAGCATAAAGGCACAAAACAGTAAGGCCAGGCATCCCTGGTCTACCGAAAAAAACTTACAAACGAAGAATCGAAACCTTGAAGGAAAAGTTCAGATTGTGGGAAATAGGACAGTGGCTTAGGATTAACACCAACCTCCTCGGTTACTAGTGGTCAGAGAGATGGGGCCACTTGCAGTTAATTTTCTAGAAAACATAAAATGATTGATGTTGTCTAAGTATCAGATGTCACTTGGCTCCCCAAGAATGTATTTGTTGAATCAAGGTTAAATTAAGGTTGCCCTATAAAGCAAGGGTTTTGGTCTTTGCTTCTTCTGATTCTCAACATTTTTACTCCTGGGAGCCACAATAGTTCCTAAGTGGTTTTTCAGCCGCTTTTTAGGTTTCAGAAACAGCATCCGTGCCCTTTTGATGTAATCTATGTCCCAATAATTAGTTCCTGCAGCAATGTAAATGATTAAAGTCAAGCCAGGCTCATTTTTAAAGAAAAACCTCTAAACCCACAAATGTGTTCACCAATGTGTAAGTTTCAACATGCTTGGTTGGAGCAATGATTCATCTCACAATACTGATCTGGAAGAATAACAATATTTTGTCTATTTTCATTTAAATATTTAATAGGAGATAGTAATTTTATTTAATTCCTCAAGTTTATGACCAAAACTAATTGACAGGAATTAAGTCATTCAGCCAATATTTACTGAGCACCTGCTATATGCTCAGTACTATGCTAGGCACCAGCAATTAAAGAAGATCTCCTCCCTGCTTTGAGGGGATCACAGCCTAGTGATATGGGATGTATGAATAGTAATGGATTCAAGAGTCTGGCAACCTAAGTTTGACACCTAATTCAGCCTCTTACACCTTTGGAGGAGAAGACCACCTGGGTTGATCAGACGGTCTCCAGGTGCTTGTTTTCACTCCATTCTGGCCCAAGCCCAGAGTCAGCAGCCTAGGTTTTAGTGGGATGAGGATACCAAGAAGTGTGGCTAAAAGGGAGACTGCAAGGACCTGACTTAAAGACCTGCAGGCGGGTGAGGTTATCACACGTTCCACATGTTGGCAGCCAATAACAACAAATTGAAAGCGATTGAGCACTTACTGTGTGCCAGGCATGGGGATAAGCGCTTCACCTGTATTATCCTGCTTCATCCTCCCAACAATGCTTTGAGGTACCATTATGATCCCATTTTACATATGAGAAACTGAGGCTTAGAGGGAAAGGACTTGAGCAAAATCACAGGGCCCTAGGCACTTGAGCCAGATTTTGGAACTGGCTCTTTTGGGCTCCATGCTTAAGAGACCCCATACCCCACTAGGGTCTTAACCATCACTTAGTAACAATTAAGCCTGTCGCTTAACAGCTGCCACGTGCCTCCATATGCTACCCATTGCACCCATTCAAGGTTCTATTGGTTCTGGCCCAATCGCATTTTTCTCTAGAAAGTGGACCTTTTCTCTGCAGAGTCTACAGAGTGTGAGGGTCTAACTACACCTGCTATTTAAGAGAGCTCAAGCCTTGGACTCAAAAATCATGGACTCAGCCCAGGTACTGAGCAGAGAGACAAAGCCAAGATACTGAGTAGCTTTGTAACTTCCAGCGTTCTTGTATTAGTACAAAGCTATTTCCAATTTTATATAATTACCTTTTTGAGGTAATTATCAATTCATGACCTTTTTAGTAAATGAGAGTGCTGAGGAAGGGCTAGACATTGAGGCCATTTTCCTAAAGGATTTGAAATGACGCAGTGGAAGGCACCCAGATGAAGGACAGGCGCAAATGAATGAGCCTCAAATGCATACAGACTCCTGCATTTTAGCACCCAGATCCACCATTCACGGCAGAGCTAGACCCTGACACCAAAAATTGAGATGACTGATATACCGACTAGAACTCCAGACACCATCTTGTGATCCATCCCCCCACTCAGCAGAGGCCTAGAGAATGAATACCAGCAATGTCAAAAAAAACAAAACAAAAAATTCCACAGAAAATCTCCCCAGTCATTTGATTGTATAAATAATTTATTTCTGTTCACAGCATCATATATGCATTATAAAAGGCTATGGAAACAAAAGAGAAGGATGATGAGACAGAGAATTACAGCAGTAGAAAGGAAAACAGAAACCAGGGCACACAGTTCCAACACCAGAACAGAGAATTTGGGAAGATAATTGCTCCGAAACAGAACTGGCCTCCCTGTGTCTATTAGAAAACATTTCCAAAGCTCACGGAGGGAGGCCAGCTTCCCCTATGGGAAACCCATTCACTCGCCAAAGGGCAGAAGGCATCATAAATCACCCATTGATACATTGGTGGGGAGCTCCCTGTCCCCCTGGTGACCACTCCAAGGTGATTTGATCTGTGCTTCCTCTGTTGGGTCAGAGACGAAACGGGCTATTATTAGGTCAAACATTACAGAAATCAACTGAGACTCTTAACTAGTAGTTGATACACCACAGGGCTTTACTTTACTGCACAATTACTAACAGTTGATTGCACCCTTAAGTATTGATTATGCAAAAAACAAAATCATCTTGCATCAGTTTTAAAGCATGACAGGGTTTGAACAGTGATCTCGAACCTAAGTATTGTTATCACGAGAAGGTTACAGTATTTGGCATCTGCAATGTCACAAAATAAATATATTATTCTCTCAATAGTGTGGAACTACCAAAATGTCAAAGTGCTTAAGAAATTGTCGCATGTGAAGAAAATAAAGAAAGATGGATTTTTTTTTTAATAATTCTATACAGAATCTTCAGATGATGGGACCAGCCCATTTAGAAATCAGTGGATATGCTGTCGATATGTAAACTGAAATCTTGCAGGCTTTTCAACACTGCTTAGCTAGACTTTCTCTACTGAGTTTCTACAAAAAGACCAGCATTGGAGGGGTACCAAATACACCGACAAAAGAGAAAAAGCAGATGGGCTGCTAGGTTTCTGCTTTTAAAAAATTTCATATAAGAATTGGGTTTCAAGCAGGAAGCCAGAACTTCTGCCTCTGGTTCTTAAATTAACATTCGGTGTGTAATGGACAATAGGCAGGGACTCATAATTTGACTAACTCACATGCTCAAGCATGATCGTGTCCAATTTCTACAGGCCTCCTTTGTAAAGAAATGTGTAACAATGGGGGGAAAGTCATAATTCTACCTGAAAACATGGATTGTAAGAGGAAATAAAAAAATCAAACAGTATGTTTTAAGTTTCCCCTTTTGATACTGTGTTTCAGGGTAAATGACAGCTTCTGCAAACCAAGACTCAGTCCTGATTATAAAGGATTTTTAAAATTACATTATTAAAAATATGTATTTATTCTTCTTTCACTTTATCTATTTTCCAAAGCCTCTTTCAAGTAAACTGTGAAGTGCCTGAGTACCAGTGACCATGACGTCACACTTTCTTTTATCTCAAGCACTCACTGTTGTTTGCATTTGCCCAAAGTGCTGGCTGGCTCCGAAGGCCAGTTCCTACAAGAATGAATTCGGAAAGACTTCATCCTTGTGTTTTTCCTTCTCTTTTAATTCCATGCAACGAGGTCAGCTTTTGCAACAAGGTGGGGTTTTATTTTTTTGGTGCATGACATCAAATACTCTAACGAGACATTTTTAATGAAATACTTAAACCAGATAGGCCACAATGAACCAAATTAGAAATCTGAACATGTCGCCACTTGCAGCATAAAGGAATATAAAAGGGCAGAGCAAAGTCTTTTTTCCTAAGGTGAATATTTCTAAGGTAAGTATTCATTTGTAAAAGTTTTTTTTTTTTTTTTCCAACATGTCTGAAAACCCATTATCACGCGGTTAGTATTACAAGAGACATCCCTTGGTTAAAAAAAAAAAAATACCATCTTGCAATTCAGCACACACCTGCAGCTGGTGTGCTCATCCAAACCAATCAGTAGGCTAAGAGAATTTAAAATTCCATACATATGAGTCCAGGTATTAATGCCGATTACACAGTACAGAGGGAGGTCCCTATAACCACACACACACACACCCCATCCAGCATTTACACCAAAAGCCTTACCCTTTAAACACCTTTAACTATCCTGCAAACAGTAAATGCATCATTGGCCACCACCTCCAATAGTTCGTCTTTTTTTTTATTTTTTATTTTTATTGGTCTCTTTGTGTGATAATGACCTACACATGGACAGGGTCCAAACCATCTGGAAGATGTCTGATTCCAGGCTGAAAAGCAGTTCTCAACAAAACTGGTCTTCTGCAGCCACCACAAAGCACCAGGAAAAGGGCACCTCCGCGGCCATCCCCAGCCAGGCCAGCACAGCGCTCCGTGCCCGCTGAACCGTCCCAGGCAGTCCTCTGATGACCCAAACCACCACCACCTTTGGGTCCAGAGCAGGACAAATGAAATTTCAACAGGGGCCTGCCCTGTGACCGAAAATTACTCAGCTTCACAGCCCCTGAATGCAAGGAGACGTGGTCCCCCCAGAACCAACATGCCCCCCAAGGTGGGTACGCCCACGGTTCTGGGAAATGCATACCTCAGGTAATTCACAGGTGCGATCCCCCAGTGGGGGCGGGGCAGCCTGAACTTCTGGCCCTGCAGGAGTGGGAAGAAATCGCTTTTGTCTTTCCGACAACTGAGCCTTCCACCTGGGGCTGGGAGGGCGGACAGCAGGACCGGCTCTTCCACTCCCCACCGCGGCCCCCCGACCTGGTCAGTAGCTCTGGCGTTCAGACAAAAGGTCCCCTGAGCTGGGGGTGGGGGGCAGGTCGAGAGCAGGCCGGTAAATCAGACTTCGCAGCTCCTTAAGTCACCAGTCCTGCATTTGGGTGCAGAGATTCCGTTTTAAAAATTCGAAGCATCGCTTTGGTTCGCTCTTTGTTCGCGGGCGCGGGTTCTCGCTCATCCATCCATCCATCCATCCATCCATCCATCCATTCTTTCTTGACGCACTCGCTCGCTCCCCGGTCGCTCCGGGCGCATTACCGCTTCTTCTTCTGCTTGAGGGACTTCCTGCGTTTCAGGATCATCTCATAGAGCTTGTCCATGCCCTCGGTGAGGCCCTCGCCGATGATGGCGCACGCCGGCTGGACGTGATAGGTGGTGGCCGGGATAAGCTCGTGCAGCGCCAGCTGCTTCTCGATCTCGGCCACCGGCAGCGACTTGGGCAGGTCCTGCTTGTTGGCGATGACCAGCAGCGGCGTGCCCTGGTTCTCGGCGAACTTGGTCACCTTGTGCAGCTCCGTCTTGGCCTCCTCCAGCCGGTCCACGTCCACCGAGTCCACCACGTAGATGATGCCGTCCGTGCAGCGGCTGTAGGACTTCCACAGCGGCCGCAGCTTCTCCTGGCCGCCCACGTCCCAGAAGTGGCAGCTGATGCCCTTGGCCGTGCCGTTGCTCAGCTTGATCTTCTCGGTGTTGAAGCCGATGGTGGGCACCGTGTTCACGAACTCGTTGAACTTGAGCCGGTAGAGCACCGTGGTCTTGCCGGCCGAGTCCAAGCCCAACATGACGATATGCAGGGACTGGAAGGCCGAGATGTTAGAGGAGATGTTGCCCATGGCTCCTGGCTGCGGCGCCGGCCACTGCGGCTGCGGCGGGAGGGCGCCGCCCCCCGAGCAGTCACGGGCCCGACGCGGCCGGGCGCACCTGGGCCCCGCCCGCCGCCGCCCGCACCGGCCCCGGGGCTCGGCGTCCCCGCGGGCGCACGGCTTGGCGCGCTCAGACGCCGCAGTCCCCGCGCCCTCGCCGGCCGGGCTCGCGATCGGCGGGCATCGCGTCTACGCCCGGCTTTGTCTCCCGCGAAGCCGCCTCAGATGTTCGGCGCAGGAGGCTCGCGCCCCGCGCCCTCCCCAGGCCTGGGCTCGCTCTGTGGTTTCCTCGGGCCGCGCCCCCGCGCTCCGGCAGCTGCCCGGGCTCTCCGCTCTCCCGGCGCCCGGCGCTGGCTTCTGGCCTGGGACGGCGCTGCTCCTGCTCCTGCTCCCGCTCCCGGGGCGCGGGCTTCCCCGGGAGTCGCTGTCCGCTCGGCCGCCTCACAGTCCCCGCAGTCCCCGCGCCGCCGCAGCAGCCGCCAGCCTGCAGCGGCCGGAGGGCTCCCGGACCCGCCCCCTCGCGCCCCTCCCCGGACCCGCCCCCTGCCCCGCCCCGGGCCCCGCCCCGCCCGCCGCCGGGGGTCAGGCGCGGTCCTCCCCGCCCAGCCCGCGGTTTTCGCGCGCTTCGCTGCGTCCCCGCCGCCCCCCGGCCCCTCCCGCGCCGCGCCGCGCCGCGCCGCGCCGCGCAGACACAATGGGCGCGGAGCCGGCTCTTCCTCCCCAGCGGCTGACGCGTTTGCAAAAATAGCTCTCGGCTCCCGGAACCCCCGCCCGGGTCCTAGCCCGCGCCCTGCCCCGCCGGGCCGCAGGCGTGGGCGACGCAGCCTGCCTGAGGGCGTGGGTCCCGGGGTCCCAGCTCTGTGGGCGCGAGGCGGGGCAGGGCGGCCCCCAGGGTGACTGGGAGAGCGCCGCTCTGGGGAGTGAGGGCGGCGAGGCTGGGGCCTCCAAACCCCAGAAGGGACGGGACGGGGCTGGCCTCGGTGAGCTGCCAGCCTGCGCTCTGGATCCAGCCGGGCGCGTCCCCTCCCACCCTCGCGCCGCGGCTGTCGCCGGCCCCGGCCCCCAGTGACGCCCAGGCTCGCCTCCTGCCTGGGTTCCAGGGGGCTGCACCCGGCCAGCGCCGCCCTCCGGAGCCCAGGCCTGTGCCCAGGGCACCCTGGAGGCCCAGCCTTTCTTGCCCGGTGGCGGCGGTTGGGGCAGGGTCGGACCTAGGCCGCGATGGGGGATTAGAAGACCTACCTGCCCCGAGTAACTCGGACAGCTCACCCTCCCAGACACGCCTGGGCTGCCTCATTTCGTCCGCATCGACTCTGCTGACATCCCAGGGGAAGCGTCAGCATTTCGGGAGAGCACCCCTTGCCCCCCGACTTTGGGAACTGAGAACCACCTGCCCGCAGGTGAACGACTCCGCAGAAATGGCAACACCAGCCCCGGGGGCTGAAAGAAAATGTGTCTACAGCTTGGAGCTGGTGGCACAGTGGGTTACAAACACTGATATTGCACGGGTCCCACCTCCTGTCACCTCAGTTCAATGGTTTTATTCTGGTTTGTAAACATGTAACAAATGTGTATCCTCTCTGGGTGCGGAGAAAAGTGAGAGTATATTATGGCAAACACACAGATCTGGGGAGAGCTGCTCCGCAGGAGACAGCAGGCCGCAGCATGGGCGACCGCATCTTCCCAGCTCTAGCTTATGAGACAGAAACGATGGAAACGGGGTCAAGGGGGAAGAAAATGAAAATGCTAAGAATTTATGAATAAAAGCTAGAATTTTAGAGAAATACTTTATCACCTTCCGTTCACAAACCACGAAAAGATATATGATATCGTTGGTACCAAAGCATGTGAGAAGACCTCACCTGTAGAAGGAAGGACAAGCCACCACCACCCCTATCCTTGGAATTCCCAAGGCGGCAGCCGGAGCGACCATCCACTCTACTGAGTGGATTTGGGGCTGGAAACGAAGTATCAGGCTGGAAAGGACCCTGCCTATCATTCCGCCCAATGCTGTCCAGTGAGGTAACAAGGCCTAGGCGCCCGTGACGTGACGGCTAAGGCAGAACCTAGAGGCCCACTGCCTGCCCCAGGACCAAGGGTCTGTATGCACAAAACTGGGCACCTGCCTGCCCTCTTCCTCACACCCCACTCTTCCCACACGCTGTTTCCTTCAATGAGGAATAAAGTGAGCCACGCGAAGGATAGAGTTCAACAGAAAATATTGGCTGCACTGTGCCACTTACTTCATTTTAAATAAAAATGGAAATGTATTCACTGACATCACTGAAAAGTTAAGGATAAAGGTCCTCTTCAGGCATGGCTAGACCCAGGAGCTCAAAAGGAGTCTTTAGAGCAGGTGTCTCTCCAGTCCTCCTCCGTGTTCCCCTGTGTTGATTCTTTTTCCTTCTGGCAGCCTTGGACTCACATCCTTGGTTTAGATCCTGGAAAGGAAAAGGTACAACTCTTTCCCAGTAACTCTAACCAAAGCCTGGAGCACGCACCCTGGATCAAGGACTGCTGTCCAGGAGGAGGGAACACACCAGTGGATGTGGCCTAGGGGTTGAAATCAGGAAGGGTGGTTCTCCAAGAAGAATCCAGGATCTGTCACCAAAAGAGCAACTCTAGTGAGGCAACAGAAACAACGTATGTTGGCATAATTCATAATGATGATGTTTCCGTTATTGGGAACCCTGGGGAGACAGGATTTTGTGTTTTTGGAGTGATTTTCTTGACTCTCTTTAATGCCTGCCCCACAGATAGCCAGCTTCTCATGAGACTGTTTCTTGTTTCTCTTTCTTGTCTGCCACAGACAGGGCCGAGGCTGAGCCCCAACCCAAGATGAGCCTTTGGTTTAGTAGCCTGGGACCTGGACATTTGGAAAGAGACAGGTCAGACTGGAAGCCTCTCCATCCGGCTTCCACAGATTACCTTTGTGTTACTTCCTTTTCCCCTAGTCAAGACTTGCTTTGAGTTTTAAGGTGGTAGGAAGGAGATGTTTTAGTAAAGTATCCGATGTATCTTTTTGGTGCTATGCTAATTATTACCAAGAGCCTCAGTGGTTTTGACTGCAGCCTCCACATTTTGCACCACCGTGATGGGGTTTAGCAATAAAGGGCTGTCTGCTGTCCAGTAGAAAAAAACAGATTAATAGACATGAATAGACCCTTCCAGAACACAGCCATTAAACAGCAACTCACCATAATTGAATAGCAACCACTCTACCTGCTAATTTCACTCACCAGGTGATAAGTTAATTTTACAGTTGATAATTTAACTTCTAACACATAAAAATATCATTTGGTTAAGTCGACTGGTAACTTTCCTTCAAATGTGGATTTTTATTGAAAAACACTGGAATTATGAAAAGGAAAGTAATGTTTACCACTCATATCGGACATGTAAGGCCTACTTTGAGCCTATTTCTTCATGGACATACATCATGGCTAAATTCCACTGAGTGGAAAATATTGGCTGCACTGTGGCACTTACTTCATTTTAATTAATCAGAAGGAGACATTTTTTCAAAGAATAGCATGTACTTGTGTCCTGCCTGAGATGAATCCCTCTTCCAGCAGCAGTGACATTTCAGGTCCTCTCCTTTCTATTCTTCATCAAGATGACTGCATCCAGATAAGAACTCAATTATTTCAAGCAAACAGAAGGCAATAACTTGGCAGTAATTTTGAAATTGCATCCTAAAATATTCTCTTTTTTTCCCCTTTAAGGGCTTTGAAATAAAATGTGCCACCAATTAAAATGACTTTTGAGTGAATCCGATGACTAGAGCAATATATCATGGCATTATTATCTTTGCTTGAGTAAGGCTAATAACCTAAAATGCAAAAGGGAGCATCCCATTTATTCTTGAATACGATGAGTAAATAAAGACCAGAACATGGGCACACGTGTACACACACACAAACGCGCGCGTGTATGTGTGGGGTTATTTGCATGTTCTCACTGCAGACCTGCTGTGGAACTCTGGGTTCAGGTTCACTGCCCTGGTGCTTAACTGGTATAATACAGGAGTGCCCTCTGCTGAGCTTCTCGGATAATAGATGAAGGGCTCTACAGAGGCACATTGGCCTAGTGCTTAGCAAATGTTCAGTCCATAGTTATGGAATGAATGATGGATAAGTGACCCCCTACTTTTCTTTTCTCTATGGAGATGCAGGAATAGAGCCCTACTGGTTAAACCAAGAAAGTGCCAGGGGCCCATGGGTGCTTTGCTTGGGGCTCAGAGCTCGGAGCCATTGATGCCAGTGTGGGTCTTGTCTGTGAGACCTGTGGGTTATCTGCTGGGAGAGGGGAGCCAGGAACCTGGCAGAGCAGGAAGTTGCTTTACCAGGAGAACTGTTCAAAGAATCACAATTGGTGGAAGAGATCAGAAAAGAGCATCCAGGAAACCCAGCTGATACCAGAGAAGGGAAGAAAACTGATTTTTGCATCTAATTCGCAGGCAGGCATGAGCAGCTGTAAATGGAGAATGGGGCTGGGAGTCAAGAATGAAGGAGGCCAGTTGGCAGACAAAGTGACAAGGCCTGAAGCTCCTGAAGCCAGGTGGTCCAGGATTGAAGCCTTTTATCTGTCAGGAGAGGTTCCTTAAGGAAGAACCAAACCAATACTTCCAGAAGCCCCAGGTCGTGCTAGACAAACCACTCACCATCACTGCAGTGCAACCCCCTCAACTCCAGGAGAAACGCCGGCTCAGGCTACCTAACAGTGGAAGCCACTAAGACACTGGTGCCAAGGGAAGTTTTGTGGATGGGACGGTAGATCTGGGGGGAGATAAATGAAAATCTGTGATGCCTGCAAGCTCCTGCTTCATTCAAGTGGTCCAAAGCCTGAAAATAAAAAAGATCCACTACTCTATTGGCCATTCCAGTTTATAATTCTAAGGAAAAAAAAATCAGGGTGCCTTATTTTTTATTTTGCTAAGCAACAGGGCTGAAACAATTCCGGTTTTTATTTTCCCAATGATCACCACTGCTAGTGTTTTGTATGGTTGTTGTTGTTGCTGTTTTCTCCAAGAAAAAAAATTTAAAAAAAAACTAAAAGGCTCCCCCGCTTCAAGTCTTCCTTAATAATTGTCGATCTCTATTACATTCCTGAGATAGATATAAAACTTTAGAAGCCATTATCTGGGCTGGGCATGGTGGCTCACATCTGTAATCTCAGCACTTTGGGAGGCTAAGGTGGGAGGGTCATCTGAGGTCAGGAGTTTGAGACCAGCCTGACCAACATGGTGAAACCCCATCTCTACTAAAAATATAAAAATTAGCCGAGTATGGTGACAGGCATCTGTCATCCTAGCTATTCTTGAGGCTGAGGCAGGAGAATGGCTTGAACCTGGGAGACAGAGGTTGCAGTGAGCCAAGATCACGCCACTGCACTCCAGCCTGGGCAACAAAAGCGAAACTCCATCTCAAAAAATAATAATAATAAATAGAAGCCATTATCTTTCCTATCAGTAATATTTTCAAATATAATTCTTATATAACACTGTTTTACATCTCTCCCTAATATTTACATGGCATATATTAAATGAACCTTTGTCAAGGACGTTAAGACTCAAAGCTTTGGAAGTCAGCACTCAGGCATACCAAAGTGACAGAAAAGTTCTTAGTGCCAGCTTCCAGTTCAGGGGGAAGAAAAGGCTTAGTATGCAAAAGGTATTTCTGAATCCTTTAATAATTCAATCACAGTAATTAAATGTCTACTCTAATAGCTACAGTGAAGGAAAAAAAAAACAAGTTAACAATAAATATCAGGTGATTAGAGAGCTGCACCATGAACCAAGAAGTATTTGATGGAAACTTGGATTACTTTCATTCCTCTTCTCCCGCCTCTGCAGGTGAACTGAAATGCTATTCTTTTCATTTAATTAAGCTTACTTGGCTGGACCCCAGAGAGATGAAAACAATCATGCTTTTGTGCCCCTATCAAGCCCTATTGGCTTTCTGCAGTGCAGCAGGGAGGATGGGGTGTGTTGCCAGTGCCCCCCTCTCTAATGTGTGGTCATTCAGGATGACTCTTCCCTTTAATACAACAGTTGGCTTTTGTAGAACCATCCTCTGTGTGGATACAGCACAGCATCTGAACAGAGCTCCTTGGCCCGTTGCTGCTTCTGTTGGAGTAATAGCCACTTGAGATGATCATTTCTTCCTTATGAGTCACACAGTGCTTATGTAACCTGATGCTTTGCTCCATCAATCACAGAAAATCCCTTTTACTCTCTTGCTTCTGCCTCTCCCAGTCTCCTGCAGCTGCTCTCCTAAGGTCATTGACGACCTATGGAAAAATCCAAAGGGCTGATCTGTGCGGATGGCTGTTTGGGATGGAGATGCTCATGGGTTACAGTCACACCACCCACCAGGGCCTCCAAACGTGCGTCTTACAAAGCTGTGCTCTCTCTGTCTCCCTGATCACGAATACTACTTTTTGTGTGAGTCTTCTCATTATTTAGTCATCAGCCACAGACTGTGTTGGTCCTCAGTGTTGGGTCTGTGATGTTTTCTTTCTCTCAGTATCTAATTCCATCGAGCTCTCATGATTTCTCAATCTCTGTCACTGTCAAAAGCCAGAAGAGAACAACATGGACTATTGGACTCAGAGCATGCTCTCTTTCTCTATCACTCTGTAGATAGGTAGATGATAGATGATAAATAGATAGATGACACATAGATAGATAGATGATTGATAGACGACAGATTGATAGATAAATGATAGATGATATACATAGATGATAGATCAATAAACAGACAGAAAGAGATTATCCAGCAAACACATCAACCAGCACAAGATGATAGACAAACTCATTGTCTTTCCCCTCCCTCTGCTTACCCTCTGCATCCAGTCAACCAATGTCCAGATGATTCTACTTTGGAAATGGCTCTTGGAATTAAAATTGTGAGCACTTTTAAGCCACATTTATTGTTTTTTCTTCATGACAGTTGCCTTTACGTCCTCAATAAATGCAGTATTTACTTCCATTTTTGCATGTGGAAAAGAGCAAACTTCACCAAGTTCACTAGCAAGGGCCTCTATCCAGTCTGCCTGGGTACCAGGGAGGAGGGTTGGCCCAAGCTTACTTACAATCTGATTGGCCCAAGCTTAATACTTCATTGGTACCATTTTGATGAGTGCTCAATGAAGGGATGTGCTTCTAAGGGCAGGCTTAGTGTCCCCTTCTCTGCCTGTCAGGGGCGGGTAAGCTCTGTGGGATTGGCCACCTTATGTTCAGGAGTAGAGAAGGCACAGCTGGTTTATATCCTCAGCCTAAGCTGCTTGCTTCAATCTAGCATTTACTGCAGACTTCTAGAAACAGATGGGGGAGGGTGTCCATCAGTGTTTGCCCAGCTTGGTAAAGTAATACCACCTGGTCCACATAGGGAAGTGATAAACCCAACACTCAACCTCTCATATAACCCAGAAGGAAATTCCACTAAACTCTTTGGCATCCAATATGGAACATGAAGACGTGACCTCTAGGCTACAACGAGAAAACCCTAAGGAGAGAAGAGACCCAAATAAAAAGGTGCCAAGATAGGATGAAAGGACACTTCAGACAACAAAAAATAAAAGCGGAGAGTTTATTTCCTCCTCCTTCTCATCATCCCACTTTTACTTATTTTTGATATTTTTATTCTGGTCAAAGGTATCACAATTTTTGTGGAGTATCTAGCCCTTTATTTGCATACTGCAGAGCAAATTTTTCTCTCCAGAGAAACTGACATTTAAGAGAACTAAGAAATGACTGAGTTGGTAACTTTTTAGTATTTTTTAATTAGGTAAAACATTCACATGGTATAACATTCATAAGGAACACCACCCTCCCTCACCCCCACACCCTTGCCCCCACCATAACTCCTCTCCTTAAAGGTGACTGCATTCATTAATGTTTTGTGTTTCCTCCAGTAATTAATTATTCTTTTTCACAGAGCCATACCTTAGAATGCACTTAGGCATCTCCAGAATCCTAAGCAAAGGAGGCAAAGGGAGGGCCATATTGTTAGTGAATGTGGTCATGGGGAGTCTAGCAGAGCTAGAATATATCCATGCCACACCAAGGTGAAGGACTCCAGAGAGAAACTACAAGCCTTATTGAGAAAGTAAGAAGCTACTAGACCTTTCCTGCTGTAGTTATGAATATCTTCATCCTGCAGCCCAGCCTTGCCCAGACCCTGAGCCCAGACAGACCTGCTCCCAAGAGCAGCTGGGCTCTGCAATTACCCTGCAGATAGAAGCTCCAGGTACATCCCTAGGGAGCCAGCCCCTGGGAACTTCAGCCGTGCACTGAGCACTCACCATCCAGAAGACAGGGCTTCTGCTCCATCCTAGGCAGGCACCCTGACATCTGGCTAGCCATTTGGAACCAGCCTTCCCATTGCCTGTGACTGTAGCTATAGCTGCTGGCCATGCAGCCCTAGTTTGTCCCATTTTGTTGGACTGGCTTAGACGGGAGAAAAAAGGCAAACTAAAACATGACAACTCCAGAAAGCAAAGCCAGCAGTTTTCCAGCCTATAATGGCTTAGACCGAAAAGAAAAAAATAAAGAAAAACAAAAGCAAAGAAATGAGAATACATTTGATTTTTGTCACAGAAGAAGCTTACCTGTCTTGAATTCTGGCTTATTGATCTAGTATTTCTTAATTTCCAGCCTACTGTTCATGGACCATGTCTTTGTTATGATTTTATCTAGCGCTAGGTGGGGAAAATAGTTAAAATAAAAACAATCCCAGTTTTTTCCTTGCCAAAAAAAGGTCAAATATAAAAATTGGGTCTAGATTCTGGACAGAATGATGATGCAATGTATTAGTCAGGGTTCTCTACAGGGATATATATATATATATATATATATATATATATATACACACACACACACACACATATATATATACACACATATATATATACACACACACACATATATAGAGATATCGATATATAGACATATGTGTGTGTGTATATATAGACATATATATATAGAGAGAGAGAGAGGGAGAGGACTTTACTAAGTATTAACTCACATGATCACAAGATCCCACAATAGGCCGCCTGCAAGCTGAGGAGCAAGGAGAGCCAGTCCAAGTCCCAAAACTGAAAAACTTGGAGTCTGATGTTCAAGGGCAGGATACATCCAGCATGGGAGAAAGATTTAGGCTGAGACGGTGGGAGGGTAGGCCAGCCCAGTCTTTTCACATTTTTCTGCCTGCTTTATATTCTAGCCTCGATGGCAGCTGATTAGATGGTGCTCACCCAGATTAAGGGGATAGGTCTGCCTTTCCCAGCCCACTGACTCAAATGTTAATCTCCTTTGGCAACACTCTCACAGAAACACCCAGGATTAATACTTTGCATCCTTCAATCCAATCAAGCTGATACTCAGTATTAACCATCACATTAAAAAAAACAGGCTTAAATTCACATGTCACTGTAGGGACACAGAGTTGGTGCCAGCAGGACGCTTCCCTAGAAAGTTGTTCATGCAAGCCAGGAACTGACATGCCCATCGCTAGCTATATTATGAAGTAATCTGAGATACTTCCACGCAATCAAAAACTTCACAACTATTAAAAAGAATGAGATAAATTTTGTGTGTTGATATGGTTAAGAAGACCCAGATATTGTTAAGCAAAAAAAGCATGATACACAAATGCTTCCATCTCTATTTAAAAAAAAAATGCGTGTGTGTTAGATAGATATATGACATCCATGATAATTTCCCAAAAAGGTACACAAACAACTACTGGTATTGATTATCTGGACGATGGAACTGAGGAGGAATAGAAAGCAGCCTCATGTTTTACTGTAAATCTTTTTGTACTGTTTAATTTGTGTTCTCCATGCATAAAAGTATTATTTTCATAATAACAACAAAAAAATATACTTAATGAATGCATGCACAAAAAGAAAAAATTCCTGCAACCATATGCAGATGTAAGAAGCTCTAAACTTTGTACTGCATTCTAGAAAGAATTAAAATAAGTACAAGTGTCCAGAGAGCGAATCAACACACCAGCGAATGTCAGATATCCATAAATAAGTGATTTCATGTTCAGCAGCATGAGATCCATAAAGGTAGCCTTCAAGCATGACTGAGATGTACGGCTGAGCTTCCAGGGGCAAACTGATGGAGAGCATCGTTTTTCTCTAGAGCTGCTATCCTCCTTCCTCAAGGTCAGGCTGACAAGGTGAAATGAAACATTAACATTTAGAAGTGATTTCCCGTGGAGGTGGAAGTGCAGAAGTTTAGCTCTTCTGAAACCTTTAACTTTCCTGGAAGGTGTTAATACTGCCAGTATCCCAAGTTCTCAGCAGGTTTTCAAATGATTTTTTCCAGGGCAGACCCTGAGATATAAAACAATGGACTGCAACAGGCCCAGGATACTGCAGATATTTTGTGCTGTTATTTAAGAATTAAAATTCTTTCTTTCTGCTGTTTGTGCATGCAAATTATCTTTCCTAATGACATTTAATCTACATATCATTAACACCTTATCACATGATAGGGTTGGAAAACTAGTTTCCCAGCAGAGTTTCCACAGGTAGTGGAGAACTGGCTTTGCATAAGGGCTTTTCATACATTCTGTATTAGTCTGGGTAGAGCCAAGTGCAGCGATGTTGCATGAGGAGCAAGTAATGAGGCAGAGTTGAGTCTTTTACGTGTGGTGCATGGCTCATGGCTATCTAGGCAGAGTTTCCTGTGTACAAAATGACACCTTTCATTTCAAAAGGACGTATGTTATTTATGTATCAGTCCTTATCAGCCCAAAATAGAACCGCCTTCTATTTTACTAAATGTGTACAATAGCTACAGACACTCTTCTCTCCTTCAAGCCTCAGTGCCTCTTGTTGAAGTAACATTTTCCTGAAGAAATCATTCTTCCAGACCATTTTTAATTTTTAATCAAATTCCTAATGAAATTATGCAAGGGACCGGAAAGTGTAGAATAACACATTGTAATTCTGGAAACAATTGAGTACACCGGGGTAGTCAAACATGTCAGCCTGACTGGTATTGATCTTGTCTGCACGCATCAAATTGATCTTTTGAGTTCTCCACAATAATTTCAGTAAACTCATTCCTTTTCTTTTTTCAGGGCATTGTAAAGACCCAAGCCAAAGAACTTAGTCACCGTGTTTGATTCACTCAGGTCCCAAATATAAAGTTATTTGTCTATTTTTTCCTTTCTAGAAACTTCTCTTATAATAACCAATACATATAATTGAAAATTTGAAAATATTGTAAAAATGTCAGAGGATTCTCCAAGGCATATATGCCTCATGTGATCTTATAATCAAGCTGATGATATCACCATTTCTTCTGATTTTTAAGATATTTTTCCACTTCTTCATTTTTGTTGAAGTAATTTTCCTGGTAAACACCTTCAGTATTTTAAAAAAAAAACTATTAAAAAAATGCTGTGTTTAGAGTGCTTGAAATGGTGCTGAGAAGTCAACACTGAAGGAAGGAGAACGGAAGTATCAATACAGGTTGCCAAGACGATTATTTCCACAGTTAATCCTGCTGCTTTACGTGCACCGGGACTTCATTTTCTGCTCCTCAAGGTACTTGAAGTAAAGGAGCTCCCTTACTGGTTGCATGAATTACTGAGCATAAAATACTCATCCAAGATTATGGCTAAACTGTTCATCCTGTCCCCATATCCAAACAAAAAGCCTAAAGACTTTCAGATAGGTAAATGATAGACAGACCAGTGTCATAGGCCATAACACACCCTTCTGCTGGGTGAGGCTGTAAAATCAGGACTGTTCATGTGATAGACACATGTGCTCTGGAGCCACATGTAATAGTCCATGTGTGTAACATAGGAAAGAGTTCAAGTATAATAAGGAAATGCATCAATCATCGTTTCAATGAGAAATACACTCTCTGGGTAAGTGATTCCATATCATTCATTTAAGACAGTTTGTGAACATACCTGTTGTGTCAGGTGATGGAATCATAAAACATAGTCCTAATGCTCAGTGTTTACAGACAACTGACAGATGCAGCCACATCACAGGCAGGAGAAACAGAGTAGGGTAATCTGCTCCAAGGGAGGGATGATCCCTGAGCAAGGATGGGGTGGGGTGGGGCTTGGGAGTAGAACGTAGGAGGGATGCTGAAGCAAATATTACCAAGGAAAGCTTCCATGAAGATGACTTCTAAGCAAGAAATATAATTAGCAGATATTTGGGTAAGCAAAATATCTTGCCAGCTCTTTGGTGTCTGTGATTCTGTCCCCATATCCACCCTAATGCACTGTGGTCCCCTGATGGTGATGGGGAAGAGGGTGTCATAAACTCACAAAAGAAAACAAAGGAGCTTCGCTTATTCAGAAGGACTCTGGACAGTAGCTCTTGGTAGAGACAGACTACAGTGTAACAGCACAGATGTGATCCAAGAGCATAACTGGGGACAAGACCCCAGACTAGTCCAGGTGGCAACCAAATCAGAAGCTTTCTCTTAGACTCCCAAGGGTCTCTGTGTACCAACTTCAAGTGGGGGATTTTAAAAGGATACCTATAATCTCAAAAACATATTACTCCCTGAAAAGGCCATCCGTGAGTATTTACTGCATTGAAGGATAACAGTGACAACCACACAAGAAGCTCCCATTAATACAGTGTATATTATATTTGTTAATTGATAACACTTCACAGTTACACTTAGCACTTTATATCTCAAAGATTTATTCTGATAATACAACTTTAATGTTAAGTAGATGTATATTAAAAAACAAGCCAGCAGAATTATGAGGCAAAGAAAATTTGCTGTAGTCTAGGTGATCTTAAGACATTTGCATATGATAATAGAGAAGGCATGAAGGTGCCTTCAAGCGTACTGCTGACCCTTCCAGGTAGACATATGAGGAAAACATTCCATCATCATTCCCTCAGCTTTGTAATCATAAATAAAAATTTTCTTTATTGTCTATTTACCAGATGTTGATTGAGCTTCCACTGTGTGTAGGGGATGCTCTTGGCCACAAAAGCACAAAGATTTATAAATTCTCTTAAAATATAGCCCCTATTCAAGTCTCAGCTGTCTCAACTCTCTCTCTCCTCATCTCTCTCTCCCTGTCTCTCTCTGTCTCCCTCTCTCTTTCTCTGTCTCTTTTAGATTTGTGTAGCCCTCTAGCTATTGTCCTACAGTTTTACTCCTTCCCTTCTCAGAGGGTCTCTGCTTCTCTCACAGTGCAACTTTCTGTCTGCTCATATCTGTCATGCCCTTCCCCACTCTCTGAACCTGTGCTGGCAAAGGTCACCTCCTAATTGCTGCACAAACTGGACCTATTTTAGTCCTAATCATACTTATTGCCTCAGTTGCATCTGGTGCTGTTAACCACATTCTTTTTTCACAAAACTCTCTCTGACTTGCCTTTCTTTGGCTTTCATTGTAGTCCTTGCTCCTAGCTCTCTTGTATATTTTGAGGTTCTCTCACAAAGTCCTTTTCTTCCATTTAACCCTGAACTGTGAGTATTTTCTGAGCCCTCTGCTTGGCTCTTGTTCCACACCACACCTGCCTTCAAGGGACAGTTTTTTTGCTCCAGTGAATTCTTCTCCCTCCTCCACAATGTTTTTGTTGTGAGAAAATACACATAACATAAAATTTACCATCTTAACCAGTTTTAAATGTACAGTTCAGTGGAATTAAATATATTCAGAATATTGAGCAAACATCACCACCATTCACCCTCATAACTCTTTTCATCTTGTAAAACTGAAACTACCCATTAATAATAATGTTTCATTATTTCCCCCTCCTCTCAGCCCCTGGAAATCACCATTCTACTTTCTGTCTTTATGATTTTGACTACACTAAGTACCTCACATAAACGGAATCATACAGTGTTTGTCTTTTTTCGACTGGCTTATTCCACTTCACATAATGTCCTCAAATTTCATCCATGTTGTAGCATGTGTCAGAATATCTTCCCTTTTTAAAGCTAAATAATTTCCCGTTTTACATATGTGCCACATTTTGTTTACTCATTCATCTGTCAACAGATACTTGAGTTGCTTTCACCTTTTGGCAATTGTGAATAATGTTGCTATGTACATGAGTGTACAGATATCCCTTCAAAACCCTGCTTCCAATTCTTTTGGGTATATATCTGGAAATGAGATTGCTCGGTCATGTTGTATTTTTGTGTTTAAGTTTTGTAGGAACTGCCATGCTGTTTTCCATACCAGCTGCACCATTACAATCCCACCAGAAGTGCACAAATTTCCAATTTCTCTGCATGATTACCAGTATTTGTTATGTTCTTTTTTTTTTTTTTTTTTTGAGACGGAGTCTCGCTGTCACCCAGGCTGGAGTGCAGTGGCGCAATCTTGGCTCACTGCAAGCTCCGCCTCCCAGGTTCACATCATTCTCCTGCCTCAGCCTCCTGAGTAGCTGGGACTACAGGCACCCGCTACCATGCCCGGCTAATTTTTTGTATTTTTAGTACAGACGGGGTTTCACTGTGTTAGCCAGGATGGTCTCAATCTCCTGACCTTGTGATCCACCAATCTCGGCCCCCCAAAGTGCTGGGGTTACAGGCATGAGCCACCACACCTGGCCTGTCCTTTTTTTTTTTTTTTTTTTTTTAATTCTAGCCATCCTGATGAGTGTGAGATGGTGTCTCGTTGTGGTTTTGATTTGCATTTCACTAGTGATCAGTGATGTTGAACATCTCTTCATGCACTCATTGGCCATTTGGATGTTTTCTTTGGAGAAATCTCTATTCAACTCCCTTGTCCCTTTTTAAACTTGGTTGTTTTTGTTGTTGTTGTTGTTGAGTTTCCAGTGGATTCTTCTTCCCAGATATTTGCTTCTACTGTGCCTTGAACTATATCCAAATCCCTGTTCAGTTTCCACTGGGTTGTCCCATGGACACCCCTAGAGCATTCCAACTGATCTCACCATTGCCCCTACTGAGTCATCCTCCCCCATTCCTCTTCTTACCTCCTTCACTACCATTGACTCATTCTCACAGCCAGAACCCAGCAGAGCAGTGGGAGGCTGGTGAAGCCCTGCCACACGCCTTTTGATAGAATATCTAAGGACACAGCCTCCAGCTTTAGGAGAGAACAAGCCCATTTCTCTGCATTTGGTTGGGAATGAGCTTGATGGTCTCATCTGGGCCCATAGGTGGTGGGAGCCCTGCTGCCTCTTGGGCCAAGGAGACCACTCAGTAACTTTCCATGTCCTCTCCCCCCAGGCAGCATCAAGGATGTCTGGCTGAGGTGAAGGATTCAGCCAGGTACGGCTGGACACTGTGGGACCTTGGCCTTTAAGGTGGGTGTGGTAAGGGGAGTTTGGAGAAAATCCTGGCCCATCAGAAGTCCCCACTTTCTACCTACAATACCTGTAATAATAACTTCAATAAATAATAAAGTTAATAATAACTTTAACCCACAATACCTATAATAATAACTTCAATTTAAGGGTGCTATAGAATGACTAATTGTAATGTAATTTGAATGTGAACATTACAAAATTGGAAGTTAGTTGTTAACTAGAACATCACAGTTTATGGTAATGCACAAAATCAACTCCAAGTTGCCTAAATGATGGTAGAGAAGAATATTTCCAAAATATAAAACCTAGGTAGGGGACAAAGATGGAACCCACAAAACATTACCTGTAATGCTCAGTAATAATTGTCCACTGCACAGAGGACAGAGGAGAGGAACAGGGCCACCCCCCTGGGCTGAAGGGAAGATGTGACTCCCTGAGCTAGGATGGCCAGTGTGAAGCAGGGAGCAGAAGACCAGCATTTGGACCATTGACCTGATCTACAAAGTTGCAATAGCTCAGTGAGTTCAATGGCTCCAATTAGGCGCATCCCAACCTACAAAGAATGATTTCCCAGACCCCTTTTTCTGGGGTTCCTGATGGCACACCCTCTCACCTGCCTGGGAATCACTAGGGATGCTCGGGAGGATGTGGTCACCTGCGGTGCCATCCTGCCTGCATCTTGCCCAGCCCTAGGGAGTGGCAGCAGAGGCTACCCTGGTTCCAGCCCCTTGCACCGCCCTGGTTCCTAAGACAAGTGGAGGCACAGCCAGGGTGAGAAGGAGCAACAAACACCATTTGAAAGAGGTCTTGAACCCCCACTTTGTTCTTGGACCATCGTTAAAAAGCCTTGGGACAAAACTTTCTAATACAATTGGATAAATCTTAACCAGGATTTTTAGATTTAAGCTTAGCTAAAAAGGCCCATTGGAAGCAAGTAGCCAGCCAGGGGAGTGAGTTATTAGCAGGGTGGCCACTGGGGTCCCAGGCTTCTGCTTTTACTTCCAGACCCGATGGATCTTCCCAGCAGCCCCTGTTGAGTGTGTCCAGGCGGAGACACAGCTGCACACAGTGGGTTAGATGGACTTCCTAGACCAAAGCACAGCTGGAAAGTTCCAGATGGTCCAGAGTCTAGCCCCATGATGTCTGGGTAACTAGGTAACGGCAATGGAGAAGCAGCAGAAATCAATGGAGAATAGTGTCTCGGCTACGTCGACCTGTAATTACGGCACTGAGTCATTATTTAGGAAGCTTCCCTAAAGCCTTTCCCTGCTCAAAAACAGCACCAGTTGGTACTCAAGTACAGACTCTCGAATGAATAATATTTGTAATTTTTTGAGTGACATTTCATCAAAAAAATTTGTCCCTGAAAAATTCAAATATCTGTCACAACTAAATGCTTTATTCACTTACTTGGAAGACATAGGAGCGGGGAAATGTTTTGTGTTTTATTGGTGACTCACACTTTTCCGGGAAGAGCGTTCAGCTTAGGTTTTCATAGCAATGCTCCTGGAGTCAGTGAGATATGGGCTCTAATTCCACTCAGCGATATGATGTGGGGTGAGGGCCAGCCGCACTAGCTGCAGTCTCCCCGTCTGTGACGTGGAGATAATCACAGTGCCTCACTCATGAGGCTGCAGGGACAGCTGTTGGAGCCTGGGCATTTCAGGACTCAGCCCCATGCCTGGAGAAGAGCAAACACTCCACAATATCAGCTCTTGTCATTTTCTCTTGTCACATCAGGCCATATTGTTCATCTTAATTCTATGCATGCTTATGTTGCATGTAAGTCCCTAAAATAACCCTTTACCAATGTGGCAGAGGTCACTTTTCTGGCCTGTAATTATTTCAATAAATGGTTATCTGCAGATTTATCTAAAAATATGTTTCCTGAGTTTATGAGAGAATAACGAGTTGTACTGTCCACTTTCGATGGGAGACTGAGCGTATTTATGGAGTCTATTTAGTTCACGTTCCATAGATATGTGAAATTGGTGCATATTGGACATGTATCTTCAAATGCCTTCCTTATGAGAGCCCTGGTTTTATCTACTGAAACCTGCAAAAGATCATCTACCTCTGAAGTCCTAAGTATAATTAAATGACTATAAAAATGATTGTTTTGTTACAGTAGTTACCTTGCTTAGCAATTCAGTCAGTACTCCACAGGGGTAAAATGAGGTGTTTCCTCTGCCTTTAACTTTTAAGGCAACATATGAAGTGAGATGTGTGTATGGTGTGTGTGGTGTGGTGTGTAGTATGGAATGTGTGTGTGGTGTGTAGTATGGTATGTGTGTGGTGTGTGTTGGGGGGGTGAATGTGTGATACGGTGTGTATGTGTGATGTGGTGTGATGTGTATGTGTGGTGTGGCATGTGCTGTGTGGTGTGGTGTGTTTGTGTTTGTGGTAGGTAGAGTGTGTGGCTAGGTGGGGGTTGTGTGTGGGCTAGGTAGTGTGTGCAGTGTGTGTGTGGTGTGGTGTGTGTATGTGAGATGTGGTGTGTTTGTGTGTGTGGCGTGTTCCTGTGTGTGGTAGGTGGTGCGTGTGATGTGTTTATAGTATGGTGTGTGTGTGGTGTAGTGTGTGTGTGTGTGGTGTGTGTGTAGTGTGGTGTGTGTGGTAGGTTGTGTGCTGTGGTGTGTGCATGTGGTGTGTATGGTGTGGTGTATGTGTGTGTGATGTGGTGTGTATGTTTGTGGTGTGTGTGTGGTGTATGTGTGTGGGGTGTATGTGGTGTATGTGTGTGGTAGGTGGTGTGTGTGGTGTGTGTGTGGTGTGGTGTGTGTGCAGGGGGGTGTGGTGTGTGTGTGTAGTGTGGTGTGTATTCAACCAATTCATAAGGATGGTTGAATTCCAGGAAACAGTAATGTAATGCCATGCTCAGTGGTGTGTTTGTGTGTGTGGGGGGGTGGTGTGCGTGTGTGTGTGGCATAGTGTGTATGTGTGTGTGGTAGGTTATGTGTGTGCATGTGGTGTATGCATGTGGTGCGTGTGCCATGCTCAGTGGTGTGTTTGTGTGAGTGTGGAGTGTGGTGTGTATGTGTGGTGCAGTGTATGTGGTGTGGTATGTACGTGTGTGGGAGGTATGTACGTGTGTGGGGGGTGTGTGTGTTGTGTGTGTGTATGTTTGTGGTGTAGTGTATATGTGAGGGGGTGTGGTGTATGTGTGTGGTGTGTATGTGTGTGATGGGTGGTGTGTGTGGTGTGGTCTGTTTGTGTGTGTGGTAGGTAGTGTGTATGGTGTGCACGTGGTGTGTGTGTGTGGGGGGGGCGTTTGTGTGTGTGGTAGGTGATGTGTGTGGTGTGTGTATGGTGTGGTGTCCGTGTGTGTGTAGTGTGGTGTGTATATGTGTGGTAGGTGGTGTGGGTGGTGTGTATGTGTGTTTGTGGTGTGGTGTGTGGTGTGGTGTGTGTGGTGTAGTGTGTATGCATGTGGTAGGTGGTGTAGGTGGTGTGTGTGTGGTGTGGTATGTGGTGTGGTGTGTATGTGGGTGCTGTGTGGGGTGTGGTATGTGTGTGTGGTGTCGTGTGTGTGTGGTGTAGTGTTTGTGTGTGGGTGGTGGTGTGTGTGTGTGTGTGGTATGGTGTGTGGGGCGTGGTGTCGTGATGTGGTATGTGTGTGGGGTGTGGGGTGTGTGTGAGGTAGTTTGTGTGGTGTGTGTGTGGTAAGTGCTGCATGTGGTGTGTGTGTAGTGCGGTGTATGTGTGGTGTGTGTGGTGTGGTGTGTGTGGTGTAGTGTGTATGCGGTCTGTATGTGTGTAGTGTGGTGTGTGTGTGTGGTGTGGTATGTGAGGCGTGGTGTGTGTGATGTGGTGTATTGTGTGGGGTGTGGTGTGTGTGTGTGTGGTGTGGTGTGTGTGATGTGTGTGTGTGGTGTATGTGTGGGTGCTGTGGTGTGTATGTGTGTATATGGTGTGGTGTGCGGAGTGTGGTGTTTGTGATGTGGTGTATGTGTGGTGTGTAGGTGTGTGTGGTCCGTGTGTAAAGGGGTTGTGTTGCTGAGTCAGGGATGGGCATCAGCTGCACCCCACACCCTCAATGCCCCGTCTGAGGGATTGGGGGCTGTGTTCCCAGTTCCTCCGGGCGGAGCTGCCTCACTGGGAAGTCCCATGCAGGCTCTACGGACTTTTCCTGAGTGTGTCTCATAGGCCCAAACTCCTGGCCAGGGGCCGAGGCAGCCGTGGCATCGTGCAGAAGAGAGTTAGCACCACAGGCCTGAGGCCGCTGTCCTGTGCTTGCAAGATGGCCCTTGGCTGGTGTCTGGGACCTTCGGTTTGGGGAGGCTTCCCACCACTCCCCAAGCTGGTCAGAGGGCTCACTGTGCCTACACGGTTTGTACGAACAATACGGTTTACGTTGAGTACCTGCTTTCCTTCTGGGAGTCTGGAATGTGAGTGTGTGCCAGGCAGAGGTGTCATGTGGCCAACCCAACAAAAACCCTGGGCACTGAGTCTCTAGTGAGCATGCCTGGTATAAAAGCTTGCACACATGTCACAGCTCATGACCGGGGGAGTCGGGCACTTCCTGGGTGACTCTGCTGGGTGAGAACTCTGGAAGCTTGCGCCTGGCTTCCTCTGGACTTCCTCCGTGAGCCTCTCCTTTCCCATGCCAATTGTGTTTTGCATCCTCTTGCTGTGAGTACGACTGTATGCTGAGTCCCGTGAGTCCTCCCAGCAAATCATCGGCCTGGGGGTGGTCCTGGGGACCCCCGACATAATCATCTTCCTCGGAGATGTGTACGGATGAAGTGAGGGACTCAAAGGCCAGTGAAAACCCCTCCAGTAGAATATCTCCTCATGCCAAGACCTCTTAGGCAATCCCTGGGTCTGAGTAGACTAGGTGTGATGATGAAAGACCCCTCATTCTTTTTTTTTTTTTTTTTGAGACAGAGTTTTGCTCTTGTTGCCCAGGCTGGAGTGCACTGGCATGATCTTGGCTCACCACAACCTCCGCCTCCCGGGTTCAAGTGAGTCTCCTGCCTCAACCTCCCGAGTAGCTGGGATTACAGGCATGCGCCACCATGCCTGGATAATTTTGTATTTTTAGTAGAGACAGGGTTTCTCCATGTTAGTCAGGCTGGTCTTGAACTCCCGATCTCAGATGATCCACCCACCTTGGTCTCCCAAAGTGCTGGGATTACAGGTGTGAGCCACCGCGCCTGGCTGACCCCTTCATTCCAATGTCATCTCACTCCTAGTTTCAGTAATGCTCGCCTAGGAAATTAGGTTGCTTTAAACATGAAAAGTCTGATTCTCTAAGCTGGAACATGGAATGGGCAGGAGAGAGATTTGGGATCACGGCAGACAAGCCACAAAGCTGCCCAGAGGCACAAAAAACCGAGGGAGCTTGTTTTTCTAACATTTTTATATGTGACAATGCTTTTAGCATTTAATTTTTAATTTTCAAAACACTAAAAGTTTTTACAACGATAATTTCTTACTGTTAAAACACAGGAAGTTGAAAAATTTAAACAATCACATTAGCAGATTGTTAACACGTTTTGAAAAATTAAGCCTTAATGTTAGAACTTGCACCATTTTGAAATAATATAAAAACCTACTGCTTTCTACCTACTGCCTAAGAATCACAATCCCATCACAAACCCAGCCCGAACATTTGCGAAGAGACATGGGCTGGCTTTTTTTTTTTTTCTTTCTTAATGGATTAAATCTCTGCAGGTCAGCAATTCATAAGGATGGTTGAATTCCAGGGAACATTAATGCGATGCCATGCTCAGTGATCAGGATTGGTCCTCAGTGGCGTGCTGCTCAGATCACAGATTACCGAGGTCCAGACATTGCATTCGCTTGTAGGACTGAGAATTATAAACATGCATGTGCACATAGGAGCACACGAATACATGTGTACACATACACAAAGATGCATAGACATGTCAATCCCAGAGTAGCTGAGAGCATAGGTTCTGGAGTCAGATCTAAGCGGAAATCCTGGATTTCTACCTGCTGGTTTGTGATCGTGGAGAACTTTCCTAACTGGCCTCAGCCTCGTTTTTCTTGTGTATAAGAAATGCATAATTATTCCAAGGTTCTGTAGGTGCTGTGAGGATTCAGTGAACAAAGTATTCAGGAGGCACTGTAGCCATGAGAGGTGGGTGGGCGGGCGGACTGCGGAGGGGCCTTGTGAGGAGCCGTAGGGGATTCACATGCTTACAGACAGGTGAAGGGAGACTGGGCTTCCTATCTCTAATAAGGGAGGGGCTCCCTCTGCCCTGAACAGAACTGAATTATTCTTCTCTGTGCCTCAGTTTCCTCCACTGTAACACTGGCATAACAATAAAGTCTACCTTATGTGGCCCTTTTGAAAATCACATGGATTAATCCGGGCAGAGTACTCGGAGGAGCACCTGGCCCAGCCTCAGCACTCAATAAATGTTTGCTACTATTATTACTATTATCCAAAAATATCTCTGCACTACGCTTTTCTGACATCTTACTTTGCACAATTTCTTGCGTACAATGTTTCCTTCATATCAAACAGATTGCAAATTTTTTTTCTGAAAAATAAAAATGAATTAAGAGAGTGTAGTAATCTAGAAAAGAGGGGGGAGAAAGGAGGGTTCCAACTGACATAGAAAAAAAGAACTGATAATACAGAGAGGAAAGAGGAAAGGGAGCGTCATCCGGTGGGGATGAGGGTGCAGAAGGGACGCCCTTGACCCCAGAAGTCAGGAAAAGCAGAAGCGCTGAGACTCGAAATGTCTGCACCATGGTGAGAAGTACCACCCTGAATATGTCCACTGTGAGACTGAAGGAGAGAAAATTCTTCTATTATCGTGTATATACAGCTGATATTCTTCAAGTATGTCATTTTTCTTGTTCAGGCGTGCTCACCTAGGAGAATACAAATGCCTGGCGGGTAAGGATCATGTATCATCGTCATCTAGAAGCTTCCCCACGAGGGGCTTGAAGGAAGAATGGATGTTGAATGAGTGGCTAAAATGCGCTTACCCAGTATCGGGAGGACATACAGGTGAACAATATCAGCTGTTTTCCTTTAGGTTAACAAGCAGTGTCCAAGACATAGGGCTCATGAGAATCCATCAAATACCTTCCAGTTTCTCTAGAAACATCACTAGCGAATGGATCATCAATAGTCATTCCGCATTCAGCACCAGCTGCACCCTGGTGTATACGAGAGGTCAGCTTGGATAGAAATTCATGATGTGCATGAAGAATATGGCTTATCTGTGAGAGAAATGTTTATAGATTCTACAACTGAGCTGCCTGAGAAATTGTGAGTGAGAGAACAGAAGGTGGTGGCTGTCCATGCTATGAATGAAACAGAGGGGACTATGAGACAGGAAAATGCAAGGTTTCATTGCACAAAGCCAGAGTTCACATCTTCTTCCAGGTCCTTTTAAAACAAAGGCTTGGAATCATGTTGAATTGGAAGACAAGCATAAGCCAGCCCTCGCATGGTTTGAAAGTGAATTGGTGGCTGGACGCGGTGGCTCACGCCTGTAATCGCAGCGCTTTGGGAGGCCAAGACGGGCGGATCACTTGAGGTCAGGAGTTCGAGACCAGCCTGGCCAACATGGTGAAACCCTGTCTCTAATAAAAATACAAAAAATTAGCCACATGTGGTGCATGCCTGTAATCCCAGCTACTCGGGAGGCTGAGGCAGGAGAATCACTTGAACCCGGGAGGCGGTGGTTGCAGTGAGCCAAGATGGTACCACTGCACTCCAGCCTGGGCAACAGAGTGAGAATCCATCTCATAAACAACAACAACAAAAAAAGTGAATTGATGATTCATTTATTTGTTTTGTTGTCCATCAGAAAGTATTTACTGAGCACCAACTCTGTGTCTGGCTCTGTTCACAGAGCTGGGCTACCTAGAGCCTAAAGGCAGCAGAGCCCTGCCTGCCTGGGGCTTAATCAGTTAAGAACATAGTCAGCAGTGGCCTGTAAGTCCAGGTTATTGTTCAGGCTAGAATTTGGCTGAAAATAAATATGCTGGTAAACAGGTAAGAAGGAGGAATGTAGAGAATTGCATCTTAAAATGGACATTGTCTTATTCTTTTCAGGCAGCAATAGCACAATACAACAGACTGGGTGGTGTATAAACAACAGACGGTTTTTTCTCACAGTTCTCTGGAGGCTGAGAAGTCGAAGGTTAAGGCACAGGCAAATCTGGTGTCTGGTGAGGGCCTGTTTCCTGGTTCACAGAGGAGGCCTTCTGGCCATGCCCTCACATGGTGGAAGGGGCAAGGCAGCTGTCTGGGAAATGTTTTTGTTTTAGTTTTAGACAGAATCTCGCTCTGTCGTCCAAGCTGGAGTACAATGGCGTGATCTCGACCCACTGCAACTTCTGCCTCCTAGGTTCAAGCAATTCTCATGCCTCAGCCTCCCAAGTAATTGGAATTACAGGTGCGTGCTGCCACGCCTGGCTAATTTTTGTATTTTTACTCAGAGATGAGGTTTCACCATGTTGGCCAGACTGATCTGGAACTCCCACCTCAAGCGATCTGCCCACCTCAGCCTCCCAAAGTGCTGGGATTACAGGCGTGAGCCACCGTGCCCGGCCTGGAATCTCTTTGATAACAGCACCAAACCCATGCATGAGGACCCTGTGCCCACAGCCTACTCCTCTCCAAAAGGTCTCACCTCCTAAGACCATCACATTGGAGATGGGGATTTCTACATATGAAGGTTGCAGGGACACAGACCTTCAGTCTATGGCACACATGAATATAAAGGATTTAAGCTCAGGCTTCTTACACCAGCATATAGGAAGTCTATTTAGAAGCATGTAAAGTCTGAATAAGTATGAAGCATCTTCATAGAGCATCAGTTTTACTTGAAAGTTTGAGGAAGAGGAAAACACATGATTTTTTAATATAGATAAATTATATTGGGGAATACAAAATGTGCACTAATTATTATGGTGAAACACAACATTTCAAAGACATTTCCTGCTTGTAACAGCACATTGAGACTGTGATCTCAAGTCACAGGGGGCATGTGCTTACTCTCCTCTGCTGCTAGGATAGTCAATGAAAAAAATCCAAGGAGTCCTGTTTCAGTGTGTTTTTCCTATTCCTAAATATTCTGGTTAAAATTTTTCAATTAATTTATAAATACTACTTTTTGCAGTGGAACACGTGTGGTTTAGAAGGCAATAGTATTTGATGTTAATGAAAACAAGACAACTGAGGTCTTGGTAGCTTTTCTCAGGTGGGAAATTTATGAATTGTCATTTTTTATTGTTGTAACTTGAATATAAAAGCTGCTCCAAGGAAAACTGTCCAAATGTCAAGTTACTTTTTAACAGTAAAACCTTCATAAATAAGCTGACATTAAAATACACTAAAGTAATTGGTTTGGGGAACATTCAAGGAAGAGGAGGTGTTAGATGATCTGAATTCTCCATCTGTGAACTATGGTCATAACAATAGATCATGAATGTATTGACTGATGAAACATAGTATTGGCCTATAGAGAGGAGCTGAGAGCAAGACATTTGAATCATTTTAGAAATGAGATTAGTTTAGGGATCGGGGTTGGAAGGGTCCCTACTAATCCTTAAAGTTCACTATGACTGAAGATTGCCCAGATGCTTGGTAAATATGCAGATTCCTGGCTTTCATCCCTGATGATTCTGATTTAATACATTTTCCATCAGTTTTGGGAACATGAGTGGTTTTTGTTTTTGTTTCTTCTCTTTTTTGGAGACAGCGTCTCATTCTGTCACCCAGGCTGGAGTGCAGTGGCACGATCTCGACTCACTGCAGCCTCCACCTCCCAGGTTCAAACAATTCTCCTGCCTCAGCCTCCCAAGTGACTGGGATTACACGCGCCTGCCACCACACCCGGCTTATTTTTGTATCTTTAGTAGAGACGGGGTTTCACATTGTTGGCCAGGCTCATCTCAAACTCCTGACCTCAGGTGATCTGCCCGCCTCGGCCTCCCAAAGTGCTCGGATTACAGGCGTGAGCCACCGTGCCCAGCCAAACATGCATGTTTTAACCAGCACCTCAGGAGATTCTGATGCAGGGGATTCTAACTCCCTCTTGAGAAGACTGGGCCTTAGGTGTCCCATGGATAGACTTTATTGTGGTTCCTTGAAGCCCTGAGATAGAAATTCAGTTTTATGTGTTCATTTTCCTGGAGAGAGGATCCGCATCTTTCTTTGGATTCTCAAAGGGGTTCTGATTAAATACCATTTCTGGCATGTAGGGAGGGGACGCTGTAGCTGGACTCTGCAGTTGGCGAATAAGGAATGAAGACTTACATAAATTAGCATGGTCATTTTAACTCGTGAATAGAAATAAATAAGTTTGGATCTGAAAATAAATGAAAATATTAGACAAAAAAAAAAAAAGGAGAGAAGAAGATATTTTATGGATGTCTCAGGGATGGGCAATCAGTGTCTTCAGGATCTCCGCTCCGTCTCCTTGTCAACAGATGCCCTGTTGTTATGACAGCTGGGAGGATGCATGTAGCAGCTGCTGGTGCTGTTGCAGGCAAATGAAATGTGTCCTCAGACTTACAGTTTGTTTTTAACCTCCTTGAAAGACTGATCGAGAGGTCCAGATGCTGGAGTGATCATAATTATGGGGACAGAGATGTATGTTACTGGGTTTTAGGTCTTCCTTCCATTCACTGGTGCTCTCAAGAGCTATACAAATATATGTCAGAGAAAGGCTGAAACACTGAAGATGACAGAATTTAATTATAACCCAAAAGAAAAGAGTCAAGGAAGAAAAAGAGAAGGAAGGGGAAAGGATAGTGCTTATATTCCTGAAAAAAATGGATTTCTCATTCAAAGAAATTGTGTTATCTACGTGATCAGATACTGTGAATGGAGCTTCCTACAGAAATGTTGCTATGAGGTTGCTATGCATGAGAGGGAGCCTCCACTTGTGCTGGCTAGAGAGAGTGTACCTGGGCCCCAGGCTGGAGCCATGAAGCTGGAGGCATAAGAATTCTGATGCCCTCCTTCTCTAGGGCCAGGCTTGCAAATGCTGACCAGCTGCTGTTGCAATTTTGAGAATACCAGGCCGCCCCTAAGAAGATGGTGAAGCCACCAGATGGGTCTCCTGAGATCCACGACCTCTGAACGTGGCCTCAGCCCACTGGAACGAGGTGGGTAGTGGGTGAAGGGACTACTCAATGCTTAACGGAGCCAGAAGGGCTGACAAACCCAAGACAGTGTGGAGCTCTGGGAGGGTTTTGGTAGGAGCAGCAGCCATGGAGGTACACAGCCTGCGACACAGCCAGGCAGCAAGTGGGTAGAGGGGAGTAAACATGCCAGCCTCTCTCCTGGACTCTGAGGCTCTCCAGTCAGTGGCTTCTATTGACTGAATCCATTCAGGAGCCAGAGGACAAGGGTTCCCTGGGGAGTCAGCCTCTAGAGCTCAGCCTCCTGGACCACAGAGCTGGGCACTGAAGGATGAAGAAACGACGTGTATCTGAGAGGGTGAGGCTGTAAAAAAAACAGAGCCCAGCACTAATGCATAACAAGGAAGGAGAGTAGAGGCTGTGGCCACAGCACTTGCCCCTGAATGAACCTCTCTCTGCACCTACTGATCCAAGGTTTGCTAGGAGTGAGTCTCTCCACACCCGAGTAGTTTTGTGAAACAAGTGAAAGATGGTTGATATGATTTGAATTTGTGTCCCCACCCAAATCTCATGTCGAATTGTAATCCCCGATATTGGAGAAGGGGACTGGTGACAGGTGATTGGATCATGGGTGTGGACTGCCCCCTTGCTGTTCTCATGATAGTGAGATCTGGTTGTTTAAAAGTATGTGGCACCTCCCCCCGACTTCCTCCTGCTCCTGCCAGGTAAGACGTGCCCCCTTTCCCTTTGCCTTCCGCCATTATTGTGTTTCCTGAGGCCTCCCCAGCCATGCTTCCTGTACAGCCTACGGAACTGTGAGACAATTAAACCTCTCTTCTTCATAAATTACTCAGTCTCAGGTAATTCTTTATAGCAGTGTAACAACTGACCAATACAATGATGTTATGATCTGAATTGTGCCCCCCACCCAAATTCATATGCTGAAGCCCTAACCCTTAATGTGGCTGTATTTTGAGTGAGGGAAACCAGAATCTATTGCCACAAAATATGCCTTTTTGACACAAGAATTATTTTGACTGGGCATGGTGGCTCATGCCTATAATCCCAGTACTTTGGGCGGCCAAACCGGGTGGATTGCTTGACTCTAGGAGTTCGAGACCAGCCTGGGCAACATGGAGAAACCCCGTCGCTACAAAACATACAAAAATTAGCCAGGCATGGTGGTGTATGCCTATAGTCCCCGCTACTTGGGAAGCTGTGGTGGGAGATTTGCTTGAGCCCAGTAGGTCGAGGCTGTAGTGAGCCAAGATGATGCCACTGCGTTCCAGCCTGTGGGACAGAGTGGAAACCTGTCTCAAATTAAAGATCATTTAAAAAACTTTTTACAGAGAATTATTTTGAGCTAAAGGCAATTAAGAAGTAGCCAATGCAGGAAAAGCTCTCTTTACACTTTCCCTTTCTGTCTAAAGATGGAATATAAACTCTCCTCTACTGGAGACTACTCTAGACTCTTAACAGCCTGGAAATGCCACCAGATGAATCTGCGAACCAACTTTACCCCTTTAGTTGCTTCCCGTGTATTTATTTACCTGCCCTCAGTTGCCTGCCCTTGGAAACCTAAAGCCACTCTCCCTGGTTCCGTCCCTTCTCTACCCCACGCTGTGCTTCATGGTGCTGCATAAGCTGGAGGCCTCTTTAAGCAACTCGCCTCTGGGCACCCTCATGTGTCACATGCCCCATATACATGGGAATAAACTGCTGTTTGTTTTTCTCTTGTTAGTCTTTTGTTACAGGGGCCCCAGCTAAGCACTTAGAAGGATGGAAGAACAAGAATTTTTTCTTCCTCTGCAAGAGATAGGGCCTTTGTGGGTAATTAAGGTTTGCTATGAGGCCAGGCATGGTGGCTCACGCCTGTAATCCCAGCACTTCGGGAGGCTGAGGTGGGCAGATCACTAGGTCAGGAGCTCAAGACCAGCCTGGCCAACATAGTGAAACCCCATCCCTATGAAAAACACAAAAACTTAGCCAGGCATGGTGGTGCGTACCTGTAATCTCAGCTACTCGGGAGGCTGAGGCAGGAGAATTGCTTGAACCTGGGAGGCAGATGTTGCAATGAGCCAAGATCATGCCATTGCACTCCAGCCTAGGTGACAGAGTAAGATTCTGCCACCAAAAAAAAAAAAAAAAAGGTAAAAGGTTTGCTATGATTCAAATGTATATGTTCCTCCAAAATTCGTATGTTGGAATCTAATACCCAATATGGCTATTAAGGGGTAGAGTCTTTTGGGAAGTGATTAAGTCTTAAGGGCTCTGCCCTCATGACTGGGATCAATACTCTTATGAAAGAGGCTTCAGAGAGCTGCCTGACACTTCCATGTGAGGACACAGTGTTCTCTCCTCCAGAGGATGCAGCAGCAAGGTGCCATCTTGGAAGCAGAGACTAAGCCCTCACCAGACACTAGATCTGCCAGCACCTGGATCTGGGACTTCCCAGCCTCCAGAATTGTAAGAAATACAATTCTGTTCTCTATAAATTACCCAGTCTAGGATATTTTGTTATAGCAGCAGGAATGGACTAAGACAAGGTTAAATGAGTTTACAAGGCTGGGGCCCTGGTCCAACAGGATTAGTGTCCTTATAAAAGTGGAAGAGACATCAGAGATCTTTTTCTTTCCATGAACTCACAGAAGAACGGCCATGTGAGGCCACAGTGAGAAGGTGGCTGTCTACACTCCAAGAAAAGGGCCCCTTCCAATCACCAACCTTGCCGGATCTTCATCCAGGACTTCCAGTCCCCAGAACTGTGAGAAAATAAGTGTCTATTGTTTAAGCCACCCAGCTTGTAGTATTTTGTTATGGTAGCCTGAGCTAGGACAGATGGCAGCTCCCCAGAAGAGGGTTCAGACATTGGTGTGGAAATCAGCCAGAAGCTGTCTAATGGCAAAGTGACAGAAAATGAGAGGCCTTTGCTGACAATCTTCTGGGTAATTATCTTGGAATTCTGAATTTTTCACTCTCTAAAAGGAGACCTGTAAATGATTAGGGGCTTGGCAAAGAAATGTCTTCTTTGATCCTTGATGAAGACTTTTCTAAAAATAGCAGAATTGAGCAATGAAGAAAGGCTTTGGATCAGGAAGGGTTCAGGCACCCTGCAGTGAGCCTAGAATATCTGTGCTGGACATAGAAAAAGGAGCAATGATCAGATGAGGGAGGCGACTCTCTTTTAAGTCATCTGATTTCAATGCCAACTTTTAGGCGGGGTGGCCCAAAACATCACCATGGCTCCCAGGAGGAGAGGTCACCGGGGGCATCAGAGGCAGCCTCCCCAGGGTATCAGCTGGCCTGCAATGTCTGGGCCATCAGGTCATAGCTGGAGTTGTGTTGCAAGCAAGTACTCCATTTTTAAAGTTTTTTCTTCCACCTTTTTTTGCTCATTCCTTATTTCAGTTTCCTAGTAATGAAATAATAACCTTTACTCTTCTTCTTTCCACCAAGCACCCCCTTGCAATGTTAGCTTATCTAACTATGTATTTGCTTAGAAGTTCCAGACACTGAATCTTGAAACAATACAGGTGCCTATGGAATTATAACCCCACCCCATCCCACCCACACACACCCAGGGATTTCTTCAAGGCTAGGGTTAATTTATAGCCCAGTTGCACCCAAGATGGTGCCAGCCCATCCACCAGATGGGACAATAACTCAAGATTAGTCACTGGAACAAGTCCTGCAGACCTGTGCCACCTTGCCCTTCCTGTGTACCTCTCGTGCCAAACTTCCCTTTTTAAACCCCTGTATTCTGCCCCAAAATTTGAATTTTTTTTTTTTTTAAGAGAGGAAACCTAGACCATTTCCCTACTGCTAGCTTTGGTAAAGAAAATCACTTTCCTTCTACCACACCTCACCCTTGTGATTTGATTTTGCAAGCAGTGAGCGGCCACATAGTTTCGGTCACTAGCTGCTTGCAAAATCAAATCACAAGAAATGTAATGGGTAGTTCATCAGCAGGGCCTGTCAGATCTCAAGCCATCTGGAGGTGGCCATCAAGGTGTCCTTGATGGAGGATAGTGCCGGATTGCCCAGGCAGAAGTGGCTTGATGTCTAATTGGTACCTGGGCATTGGAACCTCCTTTCTTGGGCCTTTTCATTTGGGGTTTATGTTTCAAGCAATGTCAACTTGAACGATTCCTGGTGTCTTATCATGTAGCAGATTATTTCTGATTGACAGTCATTTGACCTCTTATTTTCACCTCTGTTTTAGTTACTCTGGAGAGAATTACTATCCATCTCCTGGAGGCACCCCCAAGGTAACACAGTGCATGCGCCCCATGACCAGATGTCCCAATGTACTCTCCCAATTTAGTTTTAAAAAATGACAACCATTTTCACACGATGCAACAACAAACAGATACTATTAACTTGTTCATAGAAATTCCCTATGATAAAATTCCCATGATAAACTCTATTTGGATTAGATATGCTATGGTTTTAATATACTACTTAACTCTTTTTGCTAAGATTCTATTTAGGATTTTTGCCTCTGTATTTGCAAATGTGATGAGCGTAGAGTTTCCATTTTGGCATTGTCTTAGTCAGCATTTGGTACAGAAATTATGCTAGCTGTGTAAAATGTATTGACCTACATGAAGAAAACTACAAAACTTTACTGAGAGATATAAAAAAAGGTAAAACAAATAGACTGAGATATCCAACACTGGATGGGAAGAATACATTTTAACATGTGAATTCTTCCCAAATTAAAGTTTTAGGTTGAATGCATCATCACCCCATTGGAATTACCTTTTAGCACTTAATAAAATAACTATAAAATTCATATGGAAGAAAAAATAGAGATAAGAATAATTTTGGTATTCTGGATTCTCAGTTTATTTTCTAGATAGGCCATTATATGAGTTTAATTTTTTAGTAGATAATTTTTTGTGTTAAATTTAGCCATTGTTGCCAATTTCACCTTATATTAAGAAATTATCACAGTGGTCAGGGAATGTGACCTGTGAAATTTCTGCTTTGGGGAATTCAATGAATTCTCTTTGTAGCTAGAATATGGCCACTTGTTATACACGTTTCTTTGTATATTCTTTGTAGGTAAAAAATTTTAGTCATATTTACACACATAGAAATTTTAAAAATTTCAATGTATTACAATCTTCTGTTTTTTTTCTATTTGTTTGGCCATAAAGTGACAGTTGTGTATGAAAAGCTTCCACTACAACCTGGTTTCAGTCACATTTTCCTTGTGCTTTGGAAATACTTGCTGTATGATTTATTTAGATGTAAAGATCTCTATGAACACGAGCCCTTCTATTTATGCTGAATCTTTTACTAATATAAAATTATGTCTTTTGACCTTTTTAATGCTTTTTTCCTACGTCCTCTTTTGCCTGCTTTTGAACATTTTTATTCCTGCTTCCTTTTCATTTATGTCTGCCAAATATATCTTTGCCTTATTTTTTATTTTTAACCTTTATGAGTCATTTTATTTTTAGATGTGCCTTATAAGCAGAATATCTTTAGATTTAAAAAAATCTGTTTGCCCTTTTGAAAAAAAATTAATCCATGTGAACTTACCATGATAATGGATAAATCTGATCTATAGATGTCATTTTTATGTTTTGCTCTTTTAAAAAATTTTGATTAGTCCTGGGGTTTTGTTTTGTTTTTTGAGACAGGATCTTCCTCTGTCACTCAGGCTGGAGTGCAGTGGGACAACTGTAGCTCACTGCAGCATCAGTCTCCCAAGCTCTAGCTATAGTATTTCCTCAGCCTCCCGAGTAACTGAGACTACAGGTGCACACCACCATGTCCAGCTTATTTTTGGTTTTTAGTACAGACAAGGTCTTGCTACGTGGCCCAGGGTGGTCTCAACTCCTAAGTTCCAGCAATCCTCCCACCTCAACCTTCCAAAATGCTAGTTTTTATTTTCTTTTGCAACATATACAAGACGTTCTGCTTGCTTTAATATTCCATAGTAGTTTAGACCTTGGGTTCTGCATTTTAATTCTACCAGTCATAAACTGAACAACTTACCAAAATAGTTTGAAACATTAACCCAATTAATTACCAACGTTAGTACAAAACTATTTTCTTTGTCTTTTTTTCTGTTTTCTGCTTACTTTTCCCTTTCTTTTTTTTTCTTCTATCCTGTTTGTCATTTGCTTCCTGTGCCTGGGGTGGGTTGAATCCTTGAGTTAGCTCCAACTGCGGACAGCCTGGCAGGAACTGAGCAAATTCTGATGATGAGAGTGGGAGCTGTGAGGATTCTAAGAGCTGCAGGCAAACCTCACTTTTGTCTTTTCCCAGCTGGGGACAAAGCTGCAGTCCCACCTCAGGAAAATACCAGCCTGACCGTAACCCCAAACCATTCATCCTAAATTGTTTTCACTCAAGGAGTGAAAACCTTCCTACAATAGGAAATACAGAGTAAGGTAGAAAAAAAGTCTTTGCACTGATCTGTGAGAGAGCCTGCAGGAGACTGAGGTCGTTCAGCTTTGCATGCAAGAGGAGCCCATATGGTGAAGTGGAGATAATGTGTTATGCCCTGAAGATGCAAGAAGGAGTTAAGATGCATGAAGGATAAGCCCCACCTTAAGGTCATATGGTGTCATTGAAGCCAGTTAAATGCTTGGGCAATGACAGCCTGAGTCCGGCCTGTGCTGCACTGAGGGAACACCTGGAGAGTAGCCTACCCAGATGTGGGTGAGACCTAAAGAATGAAGGGGCATTAGCCATGCTGGGGATGGCTGGGGTGTGAAGGGGGAAAACTGTTGGCGACAGAAGGAACAGCAAAGCCCTCAGAGCAAGAGAGAGCTAGAATTGGTTGTTCCAAGTGGAGGGTGCCAGCCAGGGTTTGGAGGCAAATGACAGAAACTGATTCTGTCTTGGGCAGAAGAGGAGTTTCCCGGACAGTCATTGGGAGGTCTCAGAGAATCAAAGGATGGCTAGACACTCAGACTGGACAGAGCTTTGGCAAGATCCAAGGGGCTAGGAGCTCACACTGAGACCAAGTTCACAGTGCATCATCATTGGCCAGTGGATGCTGTCACTGGAAGCACTGCCACTGGAACCTGGAGGCCACCAACCAGACTGGATTCTATTGCCGCCTCCTGGATTTTAGTGCCATTTGTTTCTGGTGCCTGAATTCCAGTTTCCAAGCCCTATGACCCGGCACAGGCTGCCTCTGTCCAGAGGAAGGGGCACCCTTGCTCATTTGCAGGGAAGCCTGGGACTGGATATCTAGTTGACCAAGCCCAGGTCACCCTGCCAAAGTGCCAGGGTGTGAGCAGAGCCAGCATCCAGATATGTGGGGTTCTGCAATAAGAGGTTGGTGCTATCTCCCACCTGACCTCCTGCTGTGGGAATTCCCCAAAGGAAGAGAGTCAGCAGCCAGATTTCCAAAAAATGTTAAATGTCCTCTGCAGCAGGAGGACAGAGTGCAGAGGGAAGGGCCACAGGTGAGAGGGGGAACTGGATTAGGAAGCAGATCATCCTCTTGAACTTCATGAGCAATGTGACCAATACAATAGGCCCTGAAATAACCACAACAAATGGTGACTTTGAAATGGACAAAGAGATGCTGTAGCAAGTATCATCCTCTCCTCATGTGTCACTGGTCATACAAATGGTTCTGGGCAAAGAGGGCAGCCTGCCAAACTGTTGCAGACTTTTCCAACAGCCTGATTAGAGTGATTCCTCAGGGGCTGTCTGTTCAAGAACTGACCCCTCTCTAGGGCCTGCAGGGAAGGATCCTGGAACCTAGAGCTGCAAGCAGCAACTCTGGAGGCTGCACTCTGTGTGTGTGGACAGAGTGGCCATGAAGGAAGGTACTGTCACTTCCACGCCTCAAAGGGCATTGACCTTAAATTTAGGAAATCTATTCCTATGTGTGTGTCTCTACATAAAGCAAAGGCACACAAAGCACTCAGAGGTTAAGCCATCACAGCTAGGATGGAATCATGAAAGGGACATCACCAATGGGCTGGTTTCCCTGGGGCTGACCCTTCTGTCTGGAGCCTTCCAGGGTCTCGCCTGTAGACCCTAGTCCTTAATGCCAGGAAGAACCTGCAGAACCAGAGACAAGAGGTTTGGGTTATGCATCATGCATGGAGCTTGCAGGTTGATTGCACTGCCTAAAGAACAGCATGTTTCATGGGTTTAAATAAATCTATTCAGTAAACCAAAAATAAAATTATAAGCCCCCCAACCGTCTGAATAGACCCCTCCTCTCAGCTGAGGCATTCCAAAGTTAACCTGAAAAACTAATTCAGGTCATGATGGGAAGGAAAAGTTGGACATGCCTTATTATTCCCTCCTCCCTTCTGCAATGCAGACACAACTGACCAGCATTAACATTAAAACAGACCTTAATTAAGACTGACAGAATAGACTCTTTAAGTCTGATAAGAAACATTTGCAATCTGTTCTCTCTGAAGCCTGTTACCTGGAGGCTTCTTTATCTGCATAAGAAAACCTTGGTCTCCACAACCCCTTATCACAACTCAGACATTTCTTTCTATTGATTCCAGATCTTTAGATAATAACTCAACCAACTGCCAATCAGAAAATCTTTGAATCCACCAATGACCTGGAAGCCCCTGCTTCCAGCTGTCACACCTTTCTGGACGGAACCAAGGTACATCTTAAATGTATTGATTGATGTCTTGTGTCTCCCTAAAATGTATAAAACCAAGTTGAAGCCCAACCATCTTGGGCACATGTTCTCAGGACCTCTCAAGGGCTGTGTCAATCACTGATATTTGGCTCAAATAAATCTCTTCAAACATTTTACAGAGTTTGACTCTTTTCATCAACAGTACTACCATGTGAATAATTTAATTATAATTTTTTGCATTAAAAGCATTAATTTGTTCCATGTAGGCTTTTAGAATATACTACAAATATTGTAATCCTCTTTTGGCATTTTCATCATTTTTCTATATTCTGGAGCTCCAACACTGGAAGTGCTCTGGGTCCATCTGGGCTTCAAGGGGCCCAGCTTGGGTGGGGAGGGCAAGTGGGTCAAAACTTAGCCTTCTCCACAGTTTTCTGGGTCCCTGACACTTGTGGACATCATGGGCCTGCAGGGTTCCCTGGAATTCTGGGCACAAGGCCAGCGGGTTTCAGAAGCCTGCAGCAACCCCAGCACCACTCTTAGGTTCTGGGTATATATGAAAGAGTCCTTGAAGAGAGGGACAAGGGCATTTCTTCAAGTAACTGGAACTTTCTAGGACTTCTTCCTCAGAGGGTTACAGACTAGAAGAGCTGGGATGGGGAAAGAAAGATGTTTTGAAAATGCCCAGCCAAGTCGTGGGCATAAGCAGTGCCTCCCCACTGGGAGGACCGGCCCTCTGCCCTTACCGTGCACCCTCCCGTTCTTGCACGTATGGACTCCTGTGCTTTTTCCAGGAGTGGGTTTGGCTTGATCCTCTCCCCTCCCCTCCTGGAACTGCTGAACCAGACAGGCTTCAGTCCTGCAGGCCTCAACCCAAACTCCTACATCACATTGTTTTATATCTGGCACACACCAAAGGGGTTACAGGAGTCTGATGAGCAATTAGCAGCCCAGGGTTCATGTACAGTTGCTAGCTCTTATGTGTTAGCACCTGTGATTTCAAGGCTATTCAAGAAAACAACGCATTTCAAATGTAAACCAGTACAGCCTCTATGGAAAACAGTAAGGAGAGTCCTTAAAGAACTAAAAGTAGGTCTACCATTCGATGCAGCGACCAACACTAGATACCCAGTGATACTGGGTAAAACTACTACATATTGGGTACAATGTACACTACTCAAGTGATGGGTGCACCAAAATCTCAGAATTAAGAACATAATTCATCCATGTAACCAAAATGACTTGTATCTAAAATGCTATTGAAATAAACAAGTAAAAAAAAAATACCCAGTGATACTGGGTATCTAGTATCTGGGAAAAGTCATTATATGATAAAGACACACACACACACGTATATAGCAGCACAATTCATAATTGCCAAGATATGGAACCAACCCAAGTGCCCATTGGCCAATGAGTGCCTAAAGAAAATGTGGTATATATACACCATGGAATACTACTCAGTCATAAGAAGGAATGAAATTATGTCTTTGGGAGCAACTTGGATGGAGCTGGAGGCCATTATTCTAAATAAAGTAACTCAGGAATGGAAAACCAAATACCGTGTGTTCTCACTATAAAAAGTAAAGTAGACGTTCCTCTTCAAAGACTTTCCTCCCCATCTAATTAAAAATAAATAGTAACTTCTCTTAAAAGCAAAATTTATTCAAAGACCTGTACTAGCATTCTTAAATACCTGCTAGCCATAATAAAAAATCAATGTACTTTATGTTCTTAGCTCCCACAATTTAGCTTAAATATTTGCTCTGACATGCTTATACTGGTCCAAGCAAGCATTAGGTCATAGCCTGTTCCTCTTCCTTATCTAAAGGTGTTTTTACCTTTCTCAACATTCTACAAGTTACCTCCTCCTTCCTTTGTTCGCCTCTGCCTTTGCCTCTTTTTAAAAGTTCTAAGTTGCTAGCCAATCAAGACAAATACAGAATGTGAGGTCCCATTCCAGCCAATAGAAACTGGATACAGCAGTAAGGTGGACACATCAGATTATAAATGACCCATCTCCTTTGTTCAGTGTACTCTCGTGACAAAACTGCTAGCGAGCGTACCCTTTCTAGAAAAAATAAAAATGGCCTTGCTAAATAATGTTCAGATACTATTTCTTTACGGCACCAAGAAACAAACATTTCTAACATCACTTATAAGTGGGAGCTAAGATATGAGGACACAGAGGCACACAGAGTGATATAATGGACTATGGAGTTTCAGAAGGGGCAGGCTGGGAGGGGGGTGAGGGATAAAAAACACTACATATTGGGTACAATGTACACTACTCGAGTGATGGGTGCACCAAAATCTCAGAATTAAGAACATAATTCATCCAAGTAACCAAAATGACTTGTATCCAAAACCCTACTGAAATAAACAAGTAAAAAAAAAAAATCCCAAAGACACCTGTGTTATTATGGCGACTGTAAATCTGCAGACACCCATGTGAATGTTAAAACACGGTTACAGTGGGTTTTCTGGGACGGGAGGATGGCAATTCAATCTTTTTCTTCAGAAAGAAAGGAAGAAGAGAGAAAGAGGAAAAAAAGAGGAAAGAAGAGAGGGAGGGAGAGAGGGAGGAAGGAAAGAAGGAAGTTGAGGAACGGGAGGAAAATATTAAAGCAGAAGACAAAGGCAGATGTAAAATCAGTCCACAAGTGCAGAAACATGTCAATAAAGCAGGAAAGCACTATCTTCCAGTTTACAAAATGTGATCAACCTGGGGGACATTCATGTTCGGGCATTTAAGGAAAAAGAGTGTGGGCATCTCCCTGCCCCTCTGCCCCACATCCAGGCCATTTTCATAGAGACTGATCGCCCTGATTCCCAGCCCCGGTGTTACCATGGCAACCCAGCAGCCTCCTTTGGTGAGGAAGGAAAGATGGCCACTGATTCTGCAGGACGCTCCGGGCAGATTTATAATAAGGCCAGGTGCAAGCTTGCAAGGCGTGGCAATGAATGGGGCCGAGCACGTTAGTAGCGCACCCCACACCTGCAAGCCAGGCTAGCGCATGGCATTCATTTGAGTGTGTGTGTGCTCTCAGGGCAGTTTCGCAAAGGATGTCTTCAGAAGGGAAAGGTCCTCACTGTATCTTTGGTCTAAGGAGACAGGCCTCCTGGAGTGTGCTTTCTTCATATGTCAGAATGGTGTGTTTTCCTTTCCTATATAACTAGGCAAAAACAAATATTAAAAAAAATTGTAAATACAAAGTAGTGCACTAATGCATATTAGTTGTGGAAAAGAATTAGAAACATATGTTTCTATAGACACATTTTATATATAATTAAAAGAAATACATGGAGTGTGAACGTGCAACTTCCTTTAATGTGCTTTGTCACCCACCGCACTCCACGCAGCTGAAATCTCTGGAGTCTATTCAGGTGCACCTGCACTCTCCTCTCCTCCATGCTCCACACCCACTTCTGTACGCTGCTTTGCAGAGCTGAGGTCAGAGCCCTTCAATCCCTAGCTCTGCTTTCAGGGGTTAGGCCCACAATGGGGCTGAGGAGCCTGAGGTGGGAAGAGCAAGGCTGGTGTGGGGTCTGGGCCTCAGCTTGCAGTGTGTGGAAGCAGAACGCTAGGCACCCACAGAGCCAGAAACTCATTCCAGGAACTGGAAGGATGTGGTGGGGTTGGAAGAAACTATCATGTTTCCAGGGGACTCTGAGCTGTTTGTTGCAACTGGAGACTCTACGACATGCACTCTGAACCTGCTGCTCTGCGGCCAGCCTCAGCCAGGCCGGGGTGCTGAGACACGAGCTGAGCATGCAGGTTGGACCCAGCAGTGCCCACCCCTCCATTGTTCCCCTGGGCTCTGCAAATATGTACAGATAAAATCGTGGCTAATAAAGTTGCAGCTCCTGGTGGGTCCGGGCTGATCATATGGGTGCAGGTTCCATGCTTACCTACAGAACCAAAGGGGTTTTACTGAATACAGTACCTGGTAAAGATGGCAGAGGCTGAGGCACAGGTGCCTGCGACCTTGCTGTAAGGGTGGACAGTTGGGGAGGCTGATGGAGCAGCCCTCTCCCTTCTGGCTTCACTCACTTCCCTTCACAAAAACAACAGAGGAACCATCAGGGTGGGGCCAGCTAATGAGGCCCTCAACCCTGAGCACCGAAGCACACACTTCTTTAAGAAAGAAGAGTGCCCACACTATTTTTTCTCACATACCCTGGTTTACCGGACACCTTGGCACTGGTGGTATCTCTGGGGTCCTCCCGTGTCCAGCACCAACCTACAGCCTAAATATTCAAATTACAGCGAGGGAAAGGCAGAAGCCACGACATTCTAAGACAAGGTGGATTTCAGACTAGCACTGATGGGTCTACAGAATAGATGAGAAAATAGAGAGTGACGAGGCTACGGCTCACAGAACGTGCAGGGCTGATGGGGACATTGCTGCATCAGAGGAGCCCGGGTTTGAGCCCCTGGCCAGGAGGGCTGTCCTGAGCTGATGGAAACCGACTGCAACAAAATGTCTTAGCAACTTTGTTTCACACTCAGGAAGTCTCTGTGACCTTCAGATTCAAGTAATTAAGATGTCCATCGATCACTCTTATCCCCCTAACAGTGTCAGGCCTCCTGGCATGTGACTGTAGCTAGAATATTTTCAGGGCCAAGAGTTAAGTCCACAGATAACTGACAAGAGATGCAAATTAGGTGCCAATTCATAGTGTTCAGAAAATTTCCATTTAAATTGCTAATCAAGCTGAATCCACTTGCAAATGTAGAAATCAACATGTACATAAATTATCTGGAAAACTGCAAAGCTCTGTAGAATACCCGGCATTGACTAGTCTGTGAAATAGAACAGAGAAATAGCAATGTCTTTGGATACAGATTACCCTCCCCAAATCTTCCAAGCATGTTCTTGTTGAGCTCTTTAGAAAGCCTCTGGGCCAGCCTTTTCAAAATGCATTTCTTTAAACAAAAATGTTCTATGAGATGGTTATTAAGTGTTTTACACACACACACACACACACACACACATCCACAGTGAACTAAATCTGAGAGAAATAGCATCTTGTATCCCCTCTAGGAAAATCAAAATACATATTGGTACATTCCAGATTCTGAGGAGCCCTGCAGGACAAAAACCGACTTGCCTGGGTTGATTTAATGTGGCATTTCCGGGAGCCACTAGATCAGAGAAGGCTCATTTTTGGTAGAACACCTACTCCCAGCTTGGTACACATACATTGGGCAGTGCCGCGCTATAGCCAACTGTGAGTTTTGCTATTACCAATTTAATTGCTTACACTTTCACGGGAGACAACTCCCACACCAACAAGTAGGGAAACAAATCCCAGCTGCTCCTCTTTAAGCCGACTCCCATTCCAAACAAGCAACTGCTTTGCAGGCTCTCCATCTGCTCTGTTTACGTGGAAATGCAAACCCTCCATCAGATTGAGAAACGGATGATCTGGGCTAAGCCCCTCTAATAATTGCACTGAGTCAGCAGCAGACGTCATGTCTCCCCTGCTCCACAGCCTACCATGGCTCCCCATTGCCCAGCAGGTTACTTTGTTATTCTGCCTGTCCTGCCTTTTCTCCCATCCCTCCTCTGCACCTGTCTGCACTTCTGTCTCATTGCAGCTCTCCCACTGCCCCCTCAATGCTGAGTCCTCCTTCCTAGTTCTTAGAGCATGCTCTTCCTCTTCCACTTATCCACAACAAAGCAAGCAAGCTCCACGCCCCTCGCCCCACAGACACTGAATATTTTAGGCTTCAAGGGCCGTATGATCTCTGTCAAAACTCAACTCTGCCATGGTAATGGGAAGCAGCCAGTGACAATATGTAAGTGAATGAGTGTGGCTGAGTTCCAATAAAGCTATTTACAGAATCAGGCAGTGGGCTGGATGTAGCCTGGGGGCTGTAGTTTGCCAGTCCTGATCTTTATAATTGTCCATTCTTTAAGAATGATTTCTAGTCTTATTCTGTGCATCTTTCATCCACAATTTCAGCAAATATCGTTCATTTTAATTTCTCACTGGTCATAAGGAAGAGATTAAATGTGAAGCATCTACTGTGTTCTAGGTTTTATGTAGACTATTTCATTGAATTATCCCAATAATTATTATTCTCGCTTTATGGATGAGCAACCCAGGCCTAGAATAGCACACCTATGGGAAACAGGCTCCAGTTGAATCTGGACTCTACAACTCTATGCTCCAGGGAGTCCCCATGCCCATCGTTCATTCACTTCACTGTGCTGGGTGTCCTGCAAACCCATTCCCAAACACCATTTTGCTTGACAGTCATACCATGCCAGGGGTGTAGGGACTTCCTTCATCCTCATTTGCAGATGTATAAACTGAGGCACTGAGATCGTCAGTGACGTGCCCCAGGTCACACAGCTGGTTGCCATCAAGGCCAGGATTCAAACTCACATCTCCAGTCCTCAAAGTCAATTTCACCATGTTGGGCTCTTTTCAGTTAGTAAATAGCATCCTTCAGTGTAAGACTCAGAGGTCAGTGGAGCTTGCCAAGCAGTGCCAGGCAAATCAATGGGCAGCCTAACCAAGGGGAGGTTAGGACCACTCAGAGGAGGTTCATTTGCATTTTGACACCTAAATTAGGAAAACCACATCTTGGCTTTCATCTTCAGGAAACTGTTAGAGGGTGCTATTTAACAAACACCCTTTTTCCAGCTTTTAAATTGAGAACGAACACGGGAGCCAGAGTATGGCACTGTTAGGATTAGGAAGGCTACACTGGACAACTCTAACATCCCTTTTGCATTCTAGAACTTGATACCTTATTATCCCAACCAATACTTCAAGCACCGGCAGAAATGATGGAATAAAGAGAGCAAAGATCTGATTGAGCATGGCACACATAGAACCTATCTGGTCTGTTTACTGCATAGAAACTAAAGCTCCTGATGCTGTTGGCTCTGTAGAGTGACTCTATCCCATGGCCAACTCGCCCACAGATGGCAGGCTTTCCCCAGACTCATCCCCCACACTTGTCATTGAGCCTTCCTTGGGGAAGATATAAAGTGTCTATGTGTGTATGACAGAGAGAGAGAGAGAAAGAGAGGGAGGGAGAGAGAGACTGTAGGTGTTCCTTCTGAACCAATAGAGGAAACAGGAAATAGGAAGCTAGGGGAATAAGGGTTTCCCCTTGTATCAGTTAGCTATCACCAGGTTACACCATGTAACAAGCAACCCCTCACACTGGAACTACAATAACTTATAGCTACAAAGGGCTATTTCTCACATAGTTACATGTTGGTTGGCTGCAGTGCTCTGGCATCACTCCACGTGTCTTCCCCATTCTGAGATGTCTAAGGAAGCAGCTCCTTCTCGATTTCTTGGCAGAAGGTGCAGATCAAGAAGACTGGCCAAAAGCATGTATATGTCATTGATCAAAGCAAGTCACATGATCAAGCCCCACATCAATGGGGTTGTTAGCCCTCTCACAAGAAGATAAATACTTGTGAACAACAGTACAGTCTACCATACTCCCTCACAGGAACAATTCTACATCAAAGTAGAACAGAAGAATGTCCTTCCTCTAAGTAAAGACAAATTGAGTTGTCTAATTTCACTTACCCAAGATGACGAATCAATGATTAATTCCAGACATGTCAGGAATAATGACATAAGCTACGTCTATTATAAATTTAAGGTGACTTCAACAATGCTCTTATATCTGCCCACTTCCATTTATTACAACATCCCTATCTTGGTTCCTATCACCAGAACCTCTTCCTGGTCTTCCTCCTATAAGTTGACTCCTCCAGTTCACTTTCAATATTGTAGCTGGAGTGAGTGACAACAATGTAGTCTTGTCATTCTCTGTGTAAAACCCTTTGTATCTGCAACTTGAACTCAAAAAAAGAGCTAATCATTTTTGCCCATTTACTATTTTCCAGATATGTTTCTGAGATAATATATACTATTTTATTTAATCCTCACAAAACACTATTAAATACTACTATTAGTACTAATACTTAATAGACTTATTTAATATTTAACAGGAGCCAGAGGTTCAAAAAGATTAAGCACTTTCCCCTGTTGAGTTTGAGTTTTTAATATGAGATGAGAGACTACAGTAGCCAGTCCCCAAGATGGCACCCAGTGATTCCTGCCTCCTGGTATTCACACCATTGTAAGTCCCCTTCCACATTGTGTCAGGGTTGGCGTGACCCACAGAACATGGCAGAAGTGATGGTGTGGGACTCCCAAGGCTAGGTCATACAAGACATTGTAGCTTCTGTTTTGGTCTGTCGCTGGGGTCATTCTGTCAGAGGTAGGCAGCTGCCATATTGTAAGGACACTCAAGCAGCACTATGGAAAGGTCTACAGAACAAGGAGCTGAGCTCACCTGCCAGTGGCCAGCAAGAAACTGAGGGCTGCCAAATTGGGTGAGTGAGGCTTCTTGAAATCAGATCCTCAAACGCTGAGATTACTGCAGCCCTGGCCAATGCCTTGATGGAAACCTTATGAGAGACCCAGAGCTAGAGCTAGGTTAAGTTGCCCCCAAAGTCTTGAGCCACAGAAACTGCGAGATAAATATATGTTTTAAGCTGCAAAGTTTTGGGGGTAATTTGTTGCATAGCAATAGAAAATTAATTCACTCTGCCACCTTCACACTAAACTCAGTTCTCAAGACCCCTGGGCAGCACTCCGTAGTACCCACTACTATGGAGTATGGGAAATGGTAAGATATTCTAAGAAGAAAAATTAAACTAGGGCTAAGAAGCATGTTAAGATGTTATGGTTTTAAATAGGATGGTCAAGAAAAGACTCACAGGGAAGGCAACATTTGCTGAAAGGCCTGGAGGTGGTGGGGAAGTGAGCCCACTGGCGATCTTGGGGAAGAACATTCCATAAAAGGGGAACAAGTGCAGAGGCCAGAGCTGAGGAGGGCCTGGCATGCTCACAGGCACTGAAGAGGTCCAGTGGCTCGAACAGGTGAGTACAGGTGAGCGCAGTGGCTGGAACAGGTGAGTGGCTGGAACAGGTGAGTGCAGGGTGTGTATTCGGAGATGAGATCCAACAGGGAAGAGAAAAGATCGGATCAAGCAGTGGCCTTGTGGGTGATTTTCTGGACTTTGGCTTTCAGTCTGAGTGAGATGGAAAGTCATCAGACAGCTTTGACCAGAGGAGTGACACCATTCAACTCATACTAGTGCCCTCCTTCATCCTAAAAATAATTGTTGAACAGAATTAGATAATGTGGCTAACATTAGTTAACTGATAGTTATGTGCCAGGCATTATATAACATACTTTACCTAGATTAAAGGTGATCGTAGGATATCCATGAACATCCCCATTCTATTGATGGGAAAACTGAATCTTGGGGAGATAAAATAGCCAGTCTGCAATCATACAGCCAGGGAGTGATGGAGCTGGGCTCTGAACCCAGGTAGCCTGGACTTACTAATTAAGCAGCTACTGTTCCTATAACCAAAAGTCCAACATAGCCAGGTATATAAAATATACTCAATATCGCTAATCATTAGGGAAATGCAGGTACAAACCACAAAGAGATGTCACCTCACCCCTGTCAGAATGGCTATTACCAAAAAGACAAGACATAAAAATTGTTGGCAAGAATGTGAAAAACAGAGAATCCTTGTACGCTGTTGGTGGAAATGTAAATTAGTACAGCCATTATGGAAAACAGTATGGAGGTTCCTCAAAAAACTATGATCCAGCAATCTCACCACTGGGTATAGATCCAAAGAAAATGAACTTAGTATGTCAAAGAGATAGCTGCACTCCCACGTTCATGCCAGCATTATTCACAATAGCCAAGACACAGAATCAACCTAAGTGTCCATCAAGGGATGAATGGATAAAGAAAATGTCATATATATATACACATATGCAACAGAATACTATTCGGCCTTAAAAATGAGGGAAATCCTGTTATTTGCGACAACATGGATGAACCTGGAGGACTTATGTTAAGTGAAATAAGCCATGTACAGAAAGACAAATACTGTGTGATCTCACTCACATGCGGAATCTAAAAAAATTCTAATTCATAGAAGCAGAGAGTAGAATGGTGGTTGTCAGAGGCTGGGGAGTGGGATGAGGATGTTGGTCAAAAGGTACAAAGTTTCAGTTAGACCAGAAGAATAAGCTTTAGTGATCTGTGACACCACATGGTGACCATAGTTAATAATAATGTATTGTATATTTTTAAATTACTAATAAAGTTGATTTTAAACATTCTCATTGCAAAACAATGATAAGTAGGTGAGGTGATGGATATGTTAATTACCTTGATTTAATTTTTCTACAGCGTATACGTAGATTAAAATATCACACTCTACCACATAAATAGATACTTTTTTGGGGGGTGGAGATGTTTAGAGATGTTTCAGGGACAGGATCTCACTCTGTCACCCAGGCTGGAGTGCAGTGGTATGATCACAGCTCACTGCAACCTTGAACTCCTGGGCCCAAGGGATCCTTTTGCCTCTGGAGTAGCCAGGACTACAGGTGCACATCAGTACACCTGACTAATTTTTAAAGATTATTTGTAGAGACGGGTTTTTTGTTTGTTTGTTTCTTTGTTTGTTTGGAGACCAAGTCTTGCTCTGTTGCCAGGCTGGAGTGCAGTGGTGCAATCTCGGCCCACTGCAACCTCCACCTCCTGGGTTCAAGTGATTCTCCTGCCTCACTCTTCCTAGTAGCTGGGACTACAGGCGTGCGCCACCACACCCCGCTAGTTTTGTGTATTTTTAGTAGACACAGGGTTTCACCATGCTGACCAGGCTGGTCTTGAACTCCTGGCCTCAAGTGGTCTGCCCGCCTTGGCCTCTCAAAGTGCTAGGATTACAGGCATGAGCCACCATGCCCAGCTGAGACAGGGTTTTGCTGTTGACCAAGCTGGTCTTAAACTCCTAGCCTCAAGTGATCCTCCCTCCTCGGCCTCCGAAAGAGTAGGGATTACAGGTGTGAGCCACTGCACCCAACTTGCACCGTTATTATGTGTCAATTAAAAAAAATTTTTTAAATCATCATGTTGTACACCATAAATATATATAATTTTTGTCAATTTAAAAGTTAATTAATTTTAAAAATTAAAAATTAAATTACCTAAAAAAGGTCACACGTGGGGCTGATGATCAATGAAACTGAAGTACTCCTCTTCAAATAATCTAGTCCTGCCAGACAACTCTGCCATGTAGTCCCTCTGCCCTGTGTCAATTCTCGATGCCCTGCCCCGGGAGAGGCTGCAGGGCCAGTGGGGAGAGCACTGCCTGGACCCAGATGGACTTGCCTGTAAGCCCAGCAGCAAGACTCCCTCTTAGGCAGACAGTGCAATTTCCCTGACCTCAGTTTCCATGACCTTCAGGCTTTCTGGGTGAATCAGGTAGCACATGATAAGTGCTAAGTTAGTGTGAATAGTTATGGTTTTACTAAAGTCATTATTTGGGGGGAAAAACTAAAATCTGAACTAATTACATTTTAGATGATTTATTCCAGTGTTCCATAAGGTAAACTATATTTTAAGTGTTTTAGAGTATCTGAGAAAAAGGAACTGGTTTTTTTTTTTCTTTTCTCTAATGTCTCAAATGCTGGGGACTTTTGCCCAAACGCTGAGGACTTTTGCCCAGCCACGGGACTGCTGTAAACAATGACGAACACCAAAACAGCTTCTTATAAACATAAATTCTTTTTGTCAAAACCATTAGTATTTTCTATATTCATTCCTCAGTGGCCAGAGACAGACATGATAACGGAGATTCTAAAAATGGTTTTGTCCCAAAGTGTACCAGCGACATTCATCTTGCCATACAAATCTTACCATCTAACGGGGTTCTCCCTGGTTCTGCTGACGCAGCTCATCTTTTAATGGCCTTCCTTAGTCACACATGAGGGTCAGTGACGAACATAACCTAGCAGGGCCTGGCCCTGCTTCCTGTTAATACCCCCGCCTTGGTGCTAGGGTCGGCCGAGCACCACGCATGATTATTTTCAGGTCTATCAGTGGTTTCCCAGGTCATGAGGTGAGCCTTTCACATGGCAATGTTCGATGCAGCAAAGACATTGCATTTGAGGCATTTGAGGACTCCCAGGCTTTACGTGATGGTAGAAAACAGATGTCAGGGACCGCGTAAGGACTCAATCACATCCAAATAGTTTGCAGACATTTTCTTTCAAAGGATGGAGGATGTCTCTGTCACCTCTTAGTGGAGAACAATCTCTTAGAGAAACCCAACTCAGGCAGAGCCCTTGGGGTTAACCTTTTAAATTGATCATGTGGGTCCTCATCACACATACTAGAAAATGTCAGCACCCTCCTGGATATTCCCGACTTTGTGAGTAAGGTTGGGCTACAGGGATAGGCAGATCCTTCCCCAAGAAAGGCTCTTTATCCTCTTGACATTTTGCAGTTTTCATGGTCATCTGTGGAAGCCATGCCCCAGGTATGATGTCTAATATAGAAGACTAATGGTAAATAATGGGGTTCAGGTCTTAAAATTGTGGCTGAAACTTGTGGGTGGGGAGGGGGTAGTCAGAGGAGAGGCCAGAGTCAAATGCTATGAATGTTGGATAATGAGTCCTCCAAGTAGCCAAGTCAGAGAGAAAATGGTAGACGGGTTACAGGGTCAGTTTACAGAAACTGGAAATAGGCCAGGTAGCTTTGGAAACGAAGTGTCCACACCTGTATGAGCAGCTGGTCCTAGTGTGTGTGGCCTGGAGCCTGAGGGCCTCTCACTAGGTAGGGCTCTCTCTGGGTTCTCTCCTTCACCTGCATCTCTCTCCCCACCTGGTCCCCATAGATCATCCACCCTACATCTTCATGCCTTTTAGGCTGTTCCTTACCTCCTTGCCTCTACTTATTCACCAGTCCTCAGACACAGATGACAATCTTATTCAACAGGCATTTGCTGAGCACTGTGTGCCAGGGAGCGTTCTCGATGCTGTAGGCCCATTGGTGAGCAGAGACTGCGCACCTGTGAGGTTTCTGTTCTTGTGAGGGTGATGGATGACAAACAAAGGAGGCCTGCAGAAGAGTCTATTCTTGCAGCTTGGACTAAGTCATCAAGCTGTGCTGACCAGGGTCAGCCACAGAGGGCCAGGAGGATGATCTTGGAGAGGGTGGAAGGAGCAGGAATGTGAGGAGTCAGGGAGGTGTGTCTGGGGCAGAGGGCATGGCACGCAGGAAGGCAGGGAAGGATGGGCCCGCAGGGTCCAGGAACAGCAGCGGGGTGCAGACCAGAGAGTGCCCGGAAAGGACGAGGAATTTGCTTGAAACGTAATGGAAGCCCCTTTCCTCTGTTTGCTCACCCTCACCTTCCTGGAAGGTGCTAACCTACTTTTTAAAACTCCAATGAGATGGACCTCACGTGATCACGGCAAGAGGGCAGCCACACCCTCGCAGGGAGCTCCTGGAGATCGAGGTAAATGCCTTACTTACGGTGGTGCCCAGTGTCTAGCAAGGTGTGGGGCCATCAACACATTTGTGGAGCTAGCCAGAAGTGAATGCATGAGGGAAGGAAGGAAGGAAGGAAGGAAGGAAGGAAGGAAGGAAGGAAGGAAGGAAGGAAGGAAAGGAAGGAGAGAGGGAGGGAGGGAGGAAGGGAGGAAAGAAGGGAGGGAGGGAAGGAAGGAGAGAGGGAGGGAGGAAGGAAGGAGGGAAGCAAGGAAGGAAGGAGGGAAGGAAGGAAGGAAGGAAGGAAGGGAAGGAAGGAGAGAGGGAGGGAGGGAGGAAGGGAGGAAGGAAGGGAGGGAGGGAAGGAAGGAGAGAGGGAGGGAGGAAGGAAGGAGGGAAGCAAGGAAGGAAGGAAGGAGGGAAGGAAGGAAGCAAGGAAGGAAAGGAAAGCAAAGGAGGGAGGGAAGGAGGGAGGGAGGAAGGAAGGAAGGACTACCTCCACACTTCCTAGCTGTTCAGTAGAATTTGGCTCTCTAGATACGGCTTTTTTGGTCTGGAATGCTGAATCAGTAGCCAAAGTCATCAAAGACTGTCTCTTTCCCAAGGATCCCCAGTGTGGAAGCGGGACCCACCCAGCAAACCCATGCAGCATCAGGCAGCGCAGGGTTTTCATCCCGCTAGGAGCCTGCCCCCTGGTGGTGAAGAGAAGAAACGCAGAGCGAGAACCAGAGCCGGGCCGGGATGTCCCTGAGGCGGATGTCAGGGTTCACCTGGGGCTGCTTTGCCCCTGCGTGCAGCACCGCCCAGTAGGGCTGCTTACCTGTCCCACCCGTGCGCGCCCGCGGGTTCTAAACTCATTTTAACACTTGGTTAAGCAAAAACCAATTTGAGAAAATAAATGAGCTTGTAGGGTGTTTGAAAGCTAAATGGATTGATTTTGGATTGAGAACTACAGTGCTCTCAGGTTTTATATGGCACAGGATTACACACACCCAGGAGGAGCTGTGTGGTAATTATGACTAGAATCAGAAATTGCACCGTAAAAAGCTCATCTGAATAGATCCGGATTTACCGACACGGAAGACGGTCAGTTTCCCGTGAGGCCGGAAGACTGGGTATAGAATGAGCTTTCCTGGTGATCTCTAACAAACAAAAGGTGTCTGTGCTCTTGCAAGTGAAGGAAAACATTCTGAAGGGGGATGGTGAGTTCTGTTAAGTCATAACATTGAAGTACTTTGGGGTTATTTTTTGAGTGTCTGTATTTTCCGACTTCTCTGTATTGTATTTCTGCAGCTCTCTCCCAGTTTTCTTTAGGGAAGCCCTAACTTAGACTCTCATGAATCCCCCAAAAAGGCAAGTTGAAAAAAATAACTTTTCTTTTTTGACATTTGAGGCATTCAAATGTCACACAGAGTCTCACTCTGTCACCCAGGCTGGCGTGCAGTGGCACGATTTCAACTCACTGCAACCTCCACCCCCCTGGTTCAAGTGATTCTCCTGCCTCAGCCTCCTGAGTAGCTGGGACTACAGGTACCTGCCACCACACCCGGCTTATTTTGTATTTTTAGTAGAGATGGGGTTTTATCATGTTGGCCAGGCTGGTCTCGAACTCCTGACCTCAAATGATCCACCCACCTCGGCCTCCCAAAGTGCTAGGATTACAGGTGTGAGCCACTGTACCTGGCTGAAAAAAAAAATGTTTTTTAATCCAGAAGAGACGGTATCTCCTCATGGTTTCATTTAGTTTTAAAAGATCCTTCTCATTTCCATCCCTCCCTCCTTACATACAAACCTAAAATTCTTGGATCCCTGAGGATAAAAACATAGTGGCTGACTCACATCTACCTGTATAATATTCAGGCAGCTTTTCCCAATTATTAGCTGTTCTCCACAGGATGAATGGAGGGTTTCTTTTTCTCCCTACTTCAATTCTAGTTAAATAAGTGAGATGCAAGGAGGAGGAAGAATTATAATGAGTCTGTACCGTGATATTATTTCATTACAGGCTGTAAAAAAATCCTCATTATTAATCAGTTATATCATATTAGTGATCTTGCATCGTGTGTGTGTGTGTGTGTGATCCTGCATGTGTGTGTGAGACGGATAGAGTGTCTGTGTGCTTTTGCCTGGGAGAATGTTGTTGACACTGCTCTTATATAGGATGGTTTTAAATAAATTTCTTTGCCACTTTCAAAAGTCTGTGTCCTGGATTCACACCTTCACTCTCATTCTCTTTATTCTACTTAGTCGTCCCATTTGCCTATGTATATTTCCTAGGAGCAAATGCTGTCTTTTAAAAGCCCTTCCCGAAACCTCTCTGAGATTCTTTCTTGAACAGTTTTACAAACTTACAACCCACCCAATGTGTTTACAGGTAAGGTTTGCAGCGTAGAAAACATGATCAGCACCAACTGTCACTCCTGTTGTTGCAAATTTCCTTCCCCCATTTACTATTATACACAATGAGAATAGCAATTGGCAAGCATTGGGGAAAGACCCATCTGCCTCTCTACATGTGCATGCAGTAGGAGGTGCATATGTGCATACAGCGAGCTTTTAGCCATCAGCTCACCTGAGTGCTCTGTCCTTCTCACTTCCTGCCGAGCAGACCTAGCAAACCAGGGGGAGTTCATGCTTTCTCTGCATTTGTCAGACCACATCTAGTGTGTGAGGGCTGGCTCCTTTCTTCCTTCATTCATTCTTCAAATCTTTACTGAGCTTGTCCTATATGCTAGACACTCTTCTAGACAACAGAGGGGTGGAGGTGAGAAAGACAGCCCTCCTGCCCTCCAGGGGCTTACACTCCAGGAATAGTGACCAACAGACAGAGTTGATTCATGCCTTGGGAAGCGTCTAACAAAGAAGAGAGAGGCAAGCAGGAAGGGAGTGGGGTGAGGAGGCCCTGGCCCTCACTAGTCTTAAGATATTCAGCTTTCCTGGAGGAGGTGTTACCTAAATCAGGTGCTGAGGAAAGCAGGTGTCATTCAGGGAGATGATGGGGGCAGTGGGGAGAGGATCTGGAGAGAGGACATCTCATGCCAAACTGAAAGGGCCCAGGGAGGAAAGGTCGGTGCACAGGGTGGTGAGGGCGTGCTGTGTGTGTGGTGGGGGCACAGCAGGGAAGGCAGAGGTGGATTCAAGGAAGTGAGAAGGGGCAGTATGAGGAGGTGAGGTAAACTCAGGAGAAGTTGAAGAAGCAGTCAGTTTGGCCTGGGGAAGAATCAAGGGCAATTCTTTTTGAAGCAGTGAGAGCTGCCCAAAATGCTGAAAACACAGACGCAAGGGTAGATGGATTCTGTGGCCTCCATGTCATAGGAATAGAATGAATGGCTGAAGGGCAGAAGGAGGAGTGTTGGGGGATAAATGGAAGCAGAGACAGCAGTTACTGAGCAGGTGCAACACATCAGGTGCCTTATGTGTGTCCTCCTGTTGATTCTCACAGCAATGCTGGGGTGGAACAATTATACCTTCCACCTTCCACAGGAGGTAGCTGAGGCCAGTGCACTTAGGAAACTTGCCCAATATTATGGGCTGCCAATTGATGGAGCTGGGATTTGAACCCAGGAAGCCTGGTTCCCAGGCCTGTGCCAATGAAAGGCAACCAACCATGAAGCAGGCACCTTCTAAGGCAGTGAGGATCTCATTGCTGGAAATTTTCTAGAAGGGGGCGATATAGTGGACATTTGTGGCTAGCTCCCCAGCGCTTGTGTAAGTCAGCACACTCCAATCCCTGTTTCCCCAGGGGCACCCACATGATGGAAGAGCTGGCCAGCCCCAGCTGCCATAAAAACCCTGGCCAAGGGAGGCACAGAGCGGTCCCTGGGGGCACTGGCCTACCTGACCACAGCGTCCAAAGCTCGTGGCCTCTGGGCTTTCCACTAGGAGGGTTGATTGGAAGAAAGAGTGAAAGGCATCCAGGAGCTAAGTAATAAGAACTCATGAACACAAAGAAGAAAATAACAGACACGGGTCTACTTGGGGGTGGAGGGTGGGGGAAGGGAGAAGAGCAGAAGAGATCACTACTGGGTACTGGGCTTAATTCCTGGGGGATAAAATAATCTGTGCAACGGATGTCATGACATGAGTTTACCTATGTAACAAACCTGCACATGTTCCCCTGAACCCAAAATAAACGTTGACAAGAAGAAAGGCATCAAGGAATTAAATTGTTAAATTTTGGGAAAAAGTTGCAGCTCAGGCAGACTTGGAGGAGAGAGAAACCAGTGTTTTGGAGTGAGAGAGAGGAAACAGGCAGTTCTGAATTCTTTGGAGCAGTCGAGGGAGCTCAGGCAGGGGCTAAAGACACCCGCTCAAGGGCGTAGCTGCCTTCCCGAACCCCTTCGCCCTGGCCAAGGCCTCCTCCTCTATGAGAACAAAGTCAGAATTGAGAAAAACTACACACAAAAGGCTAATCATCCATTCAGACGGTGAGGGTGCTGAGTGAGCTGTGTCTAGGGGAAACCAGCGGGGAGGGCCCGGGAGGAGTTCGTGCTACAGCAAGAATATTATGAAGAAGAAAATGACTTCGCCAGAAAAGGGCAGCCTGAGCCTGTGGCCTCCATGGCTTCTCCAGGCTATAGGTCTGTGCTTCTCCTACAGACTCTAGTAACGTCTGAGTTGCTTGAAAAAGAAATCGGGGGGCTTTACACCCATGTTGTCACACCTGTGCTTATCATTAGCATTACAATCTGGAAAGGGGGCGGGCTGGGGAGAGAGGGAAGCTTCCTCTCCTGGGGCCCAGGGACATGTGGTCTGGAATCCTAGCAACCCAAACAGCTGGCTGCTGCACTGGCTTCTTGGCCGGTCCCCTCTCATACTCCAATATAGAGATGCAGACAGTGAGTCAATGAGTTCCCATCACTGATAAGTCACATGGTTTGGTTTTGCCTCGTTTTGTGTCTTGCAAACAAAAGCATTCTGATGGATTTGGCTGAGGTCAGTCCGCCCTCTCTCAGGGATGCTATGGAAGGAATCTCTCCATCAGGAGGTGTGTGGACGAGGACCTCTGAGATCCCTGGCTCAACTCTAAGATTCTATTACTCCTTCATATGATTCAAAGTTGTGTAGGTTTTTCTTTCAGGTGCAGGTGGAAAACATTTAAAGACACAGAGTTTTTAAATTGTTTTATATTTTAGATTCAGGGGTTACATGTGCAGGTTTGTTTCAAGGATATATCGTGTGATGCTGATGTTTGGACTTCTATTGATTCCATCACCCACATAGTGAGTGTAGTACCCAGTAGAAAGTTTTCAGCCCTTTCTCCCCCCTCCCTCCCTTTCTCCCTCCTTCTCTCCTTTTGGAGTCCCCAGTGCCTATTGTTCTCATCTTTATATTTGCGTGTACCAAGGTTTAGCACCCACTTGTAAGTGAGATGTGACATTTGCTTTTTTGTTTCTGCATTACTTCATTTAGGATAATGGCCTGCAGCCACATCTATGTTGCTGCAAAGGACATAATTTCACTCTTTTTTATGGCTCCATAGTATTCCATGGTGTATATGTATGACATTTTCTTATCCAGTCCACCATTGATGGACATCTAGGTTGATTCCATGAAAAGAGACACAATCTTAATTATTTTGTCATCACAAACGTCACTAAGACAAAAAGAGGGAACATTTAACAAAAGTTCTACAACCTAATGACACCAACAGGAATTTGATCCTGGTTTTGGAAAGCTTAAATTAGACACACACACGTGCTCAGGCACACACAAAGCAGAATTCTTTGTCTAACTTAAACCCCAACTTCAGAGGGTAAGTTCAAGTTCACATCTTGAAAATTTAAATGGCTCTATTAAGACATTCTTCCCATATCCTTGGGTTTAAAATGCAGTGAGTCAACCAGCCAAACTAATTTCGTACTCAACTTTCATATACTTGAACGAATTATGGCTATTTTTAACGGGATTATGAAGATTATCAAAATCACTTGAGAGAGTAAGAAATCCTGTTGGAAGGAAGTATAATACCCTTGCAAAGATAAGTATAATTAGTGTGGAAAAGGGCGATGAAAAATTAATAGAGTTTTAAGGTCAAAGATATATGCAGGTGTGTAAAATCCTCAAATTAGTTCTTGTAAGACTCTGTCCTAACAAATTCCGTGATCAGAACATTCTCCGAAGTTTTTCTGCATTCTTCAGACTCTCCAAGAGTGGAAGGTGCCAACTGCATCCCTAGCCAGGGCAGGAGAACAAAGAGAGGAACCCACATCGTGACCACAACCATCTCAGCCCCGAGCGACGCGGCTCTCATAGCGAAGGTGTTCAGTTTCACCACTAGAGGGAGCGCAGAGCCCACAGCATCATCATAAGGTTAGGGAGAAAGAAGAAATTGGGTCCAGAAACTTCCTTTGGCATCCCCCACCCACCACAAATAAACGTTACAGCTATCTCATGGGAGAATTTAGAACACACAGGTCAAACGATCTTGGGTAGACCACAGGCTGGGTAAGTTCATTTGCAAGCCCTTGCTGTCTGCTGGCCTCCAGTGCGTGCCTTACAGACACTTTTGATGGATAATCACACCTTTCTCACAAGGGTTCCGTGAGTCACTATTTTGCAGAAGAAGCAACTGAGGCCCAGAGAGTAACTTGTTCGAGTTGATAAAGCAAGTAAGTCTTCCGGACTCCAAAGATGGTGCCTGTAACAGTGTTCCCAGGAAGCACCCAGGACTCAGGACGCTCTTTGAAGATCACAATTGTATGATCTCACTGAAAACAAGCTTCTGCCCCTGAAGTCATGTTTTGACATCCTAGCTGTTCCTGGGAACTCATCCACAACGTCCCATTAAAAGTGGCCATGACATTACAGAAAGAAAACAGAAAAGAAGGAGAGCGTGAGAGAGAAATTCACAAGAGTGCCCTACCACCAGGAACCTAAAAAACAGAGAGAAAATCCACAGGCCAAGAGGAAATCCACTGGGCTGCTAGTGGAGTTTGACAGAGAAGCACAAGTCATCGTCGGATATCCTGTTTCTAATATGAATGGTAAAGGCCTCAATTTATTTATTTAATTTAATTTAATTTTTTGAGACGGAGTTTCGCTCTTGTTGCCCAGGCTGGAGCGCAATGGTGTGATCTCGGCTCACTGCAACCTCCGCCTCCCTGGTTCAAGTGATTCTCCTGCCTCAGCCTCCCAAGAAGCTAGGATTACAGGCGCGCACCACCACACCCAGCTAATTTTTGTATTTGTAGTAGTGACAGGGTTTCACCATGTTGCCCAGGCTGGTGTGGAACTCCTGACTTCAGGTGATTCCCCCGCCTCGGCCTTCCCAAAGTGCTGGGATTACAGGCCTGAGCCACCGCGCCCAGCCAACTTATTTTTACAAAAGAATATTTCTATAACAAATAAGAAAAAATGGAATTATAACAACACTGTTGGTTTATAGCATCAAATGAACGAAAATCGGGGTATAAACGAGGGGATGGCAGTTCTTTCCATGGATAAGGCATAGTCAAAATTCCTACTCATTTTTTTTTAACTCTGATAATTAAGCGATAGGGATAAACACAACTTGGTAAACCAAAAATTAAAGACTAAGAACTGAATGTCTCTTCTTTCAAATACAAGAGAAAATTCATGTAAATAAATAAATATGATATACTTAATACATATAATATTAACATCAATATTAATAATATAATATTATATATTAAATATTATATTCTTAATTATAAAAGATAGGAAATGAAAGGAACAACAGTGAGCCCCCAAAGAGACAAGAGTGTGAAACTACATGGCAAGAATGAGTGAAAGAGAGTTGTTTAAATTCCATAGTTAGAAAAATAAGACATATCAGGTTTTCAAAAAGTGTAGCCATTTTCTGTTTCTAAAAGGGACACTTAAAGTGAAAGGCGACTGAAAGGCTAAGAATGAAGGACCAGGCAAAGATATAACAGGCAAGAAGACAAAGCAACGAAGAAGAGAGAGGAAAACGAATGAGAGGCAAGGCAGGTGCTGTGGTTTGAATGAGTCTCCTCTGATGTGTCCATCTGTGGTGGTATTGAGAGGCGGGGCCTTTAAGAGCTGAGGAAGGGCCGGATGCAGCGGCTGACGCCTGTAATCCCAGCACTTTGTGAGGCCAAGGTGGGTGGATCACTTGGGGTCAGGAGTTCGAGACCAGCCTGGTCAATATGGTGAAATCCTGTCTCTACTAAAAATACAAAAATTAGCTGGGTGTGGTGGTGGGTGCCTGTACTCAGGAGGCTAAGGCAGGAGAATTGCCGGAATTCGGAAGGTGGAGGTTGCAGTGAGCCGAGATAGTGCCATTGCACTCCAGCCTGGGTGACAGTGTGAGACTCCATCTCAAAAAAAAAAAAAGAGTCCCTCATGAATGGGACTTAGGGCTTCACAGAAGAGTCTTCCCTCTGTGCTCAGTCTGCTCTCCCTCCTACCTTCCACCAGGTGAGGACACAGCGTCCCTCCCTCTGGAGGATGCAGCCCTCACCAGACAACCAGACCTGCTGCTGTCTTGATCTTCCATTCCCCAGCCTCCGGAACTGTGAGAAATAAATGTGTGCTCTTTATAAATTACCCAGCCTATAGTATTCTGTTATAGCAGCACAAAAGTGACGAAGATTTGTGATGGCTGATCTGCGATGTCAACATGACTGCATTAAGAGTATCAGACAGGGGCCGGGCGCAGCGGCTGACGCCTGGCATCCCAGCACTTTGGGAGGCCAAGGTGGGCGGATCACCTGAGGTCAGAAGTTCGAGACCAGCTTGGCCAACATGGCGAAACCCTGTCTCTACTACAAATACAAAAATCAGCTGGGCTTGGTGGCACGTGCCTGTAATTCCAGCTACTCAGGAGGCTGAGGCAGGAGAATCACTTGAAACCTGGAGGCGGAAGTTGCAGTGAGCCGAGATGGTAGCACTGCACTCCAGCCTGGGTGACAGAGTGAGACCCTGTCTCAGAAAAAAAAAAAGAGGATCAGACAGTGATAAAGCGTTATTCTCAGTGCTCCAGTAGGCACTGAACCCATTCCTCTGATTCCCAGGTGGTTTGGCATTTGACTTGAGTGATTGGGCTGCCTCTGGGGTGTCTGTGAGGCTGTTTCCATAGGAGATCAACCTTGAGTGGGTGGTTTGAATAGGAAAGATCTGCCTTCAGGGTGGGCAGGTATCATCCGATCAGTCACAGACCAGATGGAACAAAAAGGCAGAGGAAGGACTAATTCTTGTTCTCTGTCTTCTGGAGCTGGGACACCACCCATCTTCTCTTGCTCTTGGATATCAGAATTTTGGGTTCACCAGCCTTTGGACTCTGGGACTGGCTCCAGCAGGCCCCCAGGCTCTTGGGCCTTCAGCCTCAGACTGAAGGTACTGAGAGTTACCCTACTGGCCTCCTTGGTGCAAAGGCCATCAGACTCGGACTGAGCCGTGCTATCAGCTTCCCTTGTTCTCCAGCTTGCAGACAGTCTGTCGTGGGACTTCTCAGCCTCTATGATTGAGTGAGCTAATTCCCTAATAAATCCCTTTCGCATACATCCCTTCTCACATATCTCTCTAAACAGCTCTCTAAATTCCTACCAGTTCTATCTTTCTAACTAAACCCTAACTAAAAAATAGGCTTCTCAGACCAGGCTCAGTGGCTCACACCTGTAATCCCAGCACTTCGGGAGGCCAAGGTGGGTGGATCACTTGAGGTCAGGAGTTCGAGACCAGCCTGGCCAATATGGTGAAACCCCATCTCTACTAAATATACAAAAATTAGCCAGGCATGGTGGCACGTGCCTGTAATCCCAGCTGCTAGGGAGGCTGAGGCAGGAGAATTGCTTGAACCCGGGAGGCGGAGGTTGTAGTGAGCCGAGATCATGCCACTGCACTCCAGCCTGTGTGACAGAGCAAGATTCCATCTCAAGGAAAAAAAAAAGTCTTCTCCATCCTCGTATACTGGTTGATCTCATTTATTTTCAAGGTTTCAAATACCATTAGTAGGCCAGTGACTCACACATTTCACCCCAACCAAACCTGCACATCTAATGGCCTTCTTGATGTGACAGCCACCTGGCTGTCCTATGGGAACCTCAAACTCAACTTGTGTAAAACCACAGGCTTCATCTTGTCTCTTCAGTCTTCTCTCCCTTCAGTTTTTCCCATTTATTCATTCAACACACGCAGAGTTTATTTTTCCCAGAAAGAGAGTGAGAACCAAATATGACATTCATACAGTTTACGTTTTTGGGGGGAAGACAGATAATGAAAGAATGAACAAATTGATCAGATAATTTCAGATAATGATCAAACAAGAGTGTTGGGAAGCCCAGGACTAAACGATAACAAACATGTTGTGATTCTCTTTTCTAAGTTTCTAATGATTCTCATAGAATAGTTTTCTCTGAGTTGTATTGGTATGCCACAGGATGTTTAGATTCCTTACCTACGAAGGCATCTCTAAGGAAGGTACATTTGGGCTGCTGATGAGGGGGAGCTGGTCACTCAACAAGGTAAGAGATGAGTTTGCAAAGGAAAGGGAACAGCAGATGTAAAGGCCACAAAATGAGAATGAGCTGGGCATGGACACAGAGCAGGAGGGAGGGTAGTTGGAGATGAGATCAGAGAGTTAGGAAGGCAAGGTCTTGTTGGCTTGAAGTCTATGTGTATCAGTCAGGAAATCCTAGGTTAGGTGGCAGTAACAAACAGTCCCCCTGGTTCAGCAGTTTCAAATAGTAAAGGTTATTTTCCTGCTCATTCCTTAAGCTCACTGGGGGTTAACAAGGAGAATCATGCTTTGTCTCTGAAATCTTTGACCTTGAAGTGACACATATCACCTCCACCCACATTTCATTAACCCCAAGTCCCATGGCTCAGCCTGCCTGCCAGTGTCAGGGAAGGGCAACCCCACCATGTGCTGGGGAGGAGGGAGACCAGGCTGCTGGTGAACAGCCCTGATGGCCACCACGCAAAGGAAAAGATTTAGAATCTAATTCTGAATGCAAGAGGAAAACATGGGACTGCATTAGGCTGCAGATGTACAGGATTTGATTTAGGTTCGTAAAAGCTCACTCTGCATGAGCTCACTCTGTGGTCGCGAGGAGGATGTGGCTGGAGGGGTCAAGAGCACGAGTCTGGTTAAGAGGCTGCTGCAGAGCCCAGAGAGGAGATGAGGCTGATGCAGCCTGAGGCAGTGACCAAGAAAGGCTGCAAAGGTACAATAATCAAGCCAGAAACCTGGAATCCATCCCTGACAACCACCTCCACCATCTGATCCACTCACAAGCCAAGCTGATTCTATCTCCAAACAGAGATCAAATCTGTTTAGTCTTATTCTGACCATGACGGCTTCAGCTGTTTTCACCTGGCCTTTTGCCAATACTCCCAAGTAGTCTTCTAGACCATTCCTCATGGGGTTCCAAGAGTCATCTTAGGATAGATGTAGGAGCCTGTTACCCCCTCTTGCTCAGACCCCTCATTGAATTTCCACTGCCTCTAGGATAAACTTTTCCCAAACTCATTCTGCGGCACCCACCTCAGCCCCAAGCAAAAGCCTTCTGGTCCCCTATTAGGTGCCTTGATGTGCCAGGTGGGCCCGCCTGGCAGGTCGGTCATGCAGGCTCTTCTCTCCCAGTGCACAGAGCCTCACTCCTGCCTCCCAGACACACACATACTCACACCCCTGCCTACCTCCTACTCTTCTTTATCATCCCAGCTTAAATGACATTGTTTTAGCAAAGGCTTCCCTGACCACCCTTTCCCAGCAACTTAAATCAGGCCCTCCTATTCTATGCTTTTATAGCATTCTAGGCTATTCCTTCACAGAAGTTGTAGCTTATAATGCTCTGTGTGTGAGTGTGTGAGTGTGTGTGCATGTATAAGTTATAACTCTGTGTGTGTAAATGTTATAGCTCTTTGTGTGTGTATGTGTGTGTGTAATTGACATCTGTGGCACATTAGTCCTGGGAGAGCAGAATGTGTGTATTTTGCTCACCACTGAATCACCAGTACTGAGCAAGGTTCCAGGCACAGAATTGGCATTTGATGTTTGCGGAATAAATAAATGAAATGAATAGCTAAAACAATGACAGCTATCCAAATTATATTTCTAAATAAACTATACAGAGTGCAGTTAACAGATGACATAAATACAATTTTATATGAAATATATTATAACTAAGTAAATCGAATGCTGAGACTACCTTCCAATCCCCCTATCCTCTAAGAAATAGGAAATAGTCCATTCATTTGCTGTTAAAATCTTTACCAATCATTCTAGTCCTTCTTGCTCTATTTGCATTGTGTCTCAGCTTTAGGCAAATGAGAAATGGGAAAGTGACTCACCAGGTTTGCTCAGTGGCCAGCTCGGAAGGAAAATGCTTGGTGTCCCAGCAGTTATGGACATCACACCAGCAGAGGGGCAGGTGGCCTGGTCCTCCCCGGCAGGACGTGCCTTTTTCAGACGGCCCCACGAGGCATCCTGCACCCTAAGGCCTGGTCCATCTCCCAAGTTCACACTTCCAAGAAGAGAAGGTGGGCTGGGGAAGGATTCAGAGCTGTCTGGGCTGTGTTCACTGCCATGTTTATTAATAGAGCTGCTGTGAAACTATCTGGACTGAAAAAAAGGGACTCAGGTACAAAATTCCTGCATCAGCTGGTGCTGAGTCAGCCTCAGTTCATGATCAGGAATGTTCTGAATTGATCGTCAGCCTGAGTCAACATTTGCACCCTCCACCCTGGGCAGGTCCAGTGGTCCCTGTGCGTGGAGCCCAGCACTGGCTGCAGTGCAGGAGCTGGAACTAGAAACACAGAAGGCAGGTGTCCAATGTACAGGTGAGGTCAGCCTGCAGGGAGGTGGGGGGGCCTGGAGGTCAGGGCAAGAAGCGAGTTCCTACCAACAGGCCCAGCAGGCCCTTTTGGGATTTCATCTCTCGCTCTGCCTCTTCTTATAAGGTCACCAATCCCATCATGAAGGCCCCAACCTCATGGTTAATCTAACCCCAATTACCTCCCAAAGGCCCATCTCCAGATATCATTACATTGGAGGTTAGGGCTTCAACATATGAATTTTGGTTGGACACAAACATTCAGTTAATGCATCCCATTATTAATGTTCATTTGTTGGAGAGGGGAGTTATATTATTAAAAATGCTAGAGGAACATGAATATTTGTCAAGATTTCTGATTATTTTTCTTTTCTTTTCTTTTCTTTTTTTTTTGAGACGGAGTTTTGCTCTGTTGCATAGGCTGGAGTACAGTGGCGCGATCTTGTCTCACTGCAACCTCTGCCTCCCTGGTTCAAGTGATTCTCCGGCCTCAGCCTCCCAAGTAGCTGGGATTACAGGCATGTGCCACCATGCCTGACTAATTGTTGTATTTTTAGTAGAGACAGGGTTTCTCCATGTTGGTCTCGATCTCCTGACCTCAGGCGATCCACCCACCTCGGCCTCCCAAAGCTTTTTCTTTTTTATACAACTTTATTGAGGTATCATTGGCAATTAATGGAATGCGCGTGCTTGAAGCGCACAGTTTGGTAAGTTTTGACATGTGTATATGGCAGGGGAGCCATTGCCACATTCAAGGTCATCCCTGCGGGAGGGTCCCCTTTGCCATTTCTCCCCCTTGTCCCCAACCCACCTCAACCTGTCCTCAGGCAACACTCATCTGCTCCTGTCACTATGGAATAGTTTTCTTTTTTCTAGAATATTATATAAATGGGATCATACAGTATGTACTCTTTTTTTTACAGCTTTTTTAGCTCCATGTAAATATTTTAAGATCCATCCCTGCTGCATGTCATCAGTAATTTGTTCCTTTTTACCATTGAGTTGTGTTCCATTGTGTGGTTAACCCTAATCTGTCTCTCCCTTCCCTGATGATTGACATTTGGGTGGTTTCCAGTTTGGGGCTTTTACAAATAAAGCTGTGATGAGCAGTTGTGTATCAGCCTTTGTACAGACATTTGCTTTATTTTCTTTTGGGTAAATACCTAAAAGAGGAATGGCTGGGTCATAAGGTAGGTGTATGTTTAAGGTTTTAAGAAACTGTCAAACTGTTTCCAAATTGTTTGTATCATTTTCACATTCCTTCCAGCAGAGTGTGAGTGTTCTGATTTCTCCACATTCCTGCCAGTGCTTGACATGGCTAGTATTTTGAAGTATAGCCATTCTAGCGGTGATGTAGCGGTATCTGACTGCGGCTTTAATTTGCATTCCCCAAGAGCTGGGTTCCCAACCACTGCTGAATTGTGCCTCTCCAAGCCTTGGCCTCCTCCAGAATCATCATGAGAATTTTATGCCTGCCTCACAGGGGTTCTGAGGTGTGAGTGAAGTATCCATTCATTCTCTGCCCCATCTAATCATTACCTCTCCCAAGTATTTTGAATTTTACCAATAGCCATGTTGGAGAGGGAATGAGAATCAGGCCTCTCTGGTTTTTATAAAAATCGATATGATAGGCCGGGCCTGGTGGCTCATGCCTATAATCCCAGCACTTTGGGAGGCCAAGGCAGGCAAATAACCAGGCCAGGAGTTTGAGACCAGCCTGGCCAACATAGAAAAACCCCATCTCTACTAAAAATACAAAAAATTAGCTGGGCATGGTGGTGGACACCTGTAATCGCAGCTACTCGGGAGACTGAGGCAGGAGACTTGCTTGAACTCGGGAGGTAAAGGTTGCAGTGAGCTGAGATCACGCCACTGCACTCCAGCCCAGGGTGACAGAGTGAGACTCTGTCTCAAAAAACAAAAACAAAAAGAAAATTGATATGATATATCAATAATTGCCTATAGCAAGAGTCCACAAAAGATGTCAAAAAATGTCGGCAATATTGACACTAAGAAAATTCCCTGGATGCTGGAGCACAAGTCATTGTTTCCTTGTCACCATTTCTGCTACTCAACCAAATGCACAAGTTGAGGAAGAGATGCATTACCTTCCGGTTTCACCTCACTGCAATTCCAGAGAAGTCAGAGCCCTGCCCTTGAGGAGTGCATGAATCAGAGGGAAGGCAAACACCTCCTGCAGACACAGGACACAGCAGGCACCTGGAAGTACCACGCCTTGAACTGAGAGACTCAGGGAAGGCTTTATGGATCAGGATCTCCTAGAAGAAAGAGTAGACGTTTTCCCTCATGTGATAGTGTAGAGAATCCTGGGAGAGGGACCGTGTGTGTGAAGGCCAGGGGGCCAGGGTAAGTGGGAGTGTTTCTGAAGCAATCACAAACCATTCAGGGGGCCTGAACCAATTGACCATGCTAAGATTGATTTTTCATCGTAGAGGCTAAGAGGACATTTTTGAGAACTTTGACCATGTTTTAGGAAGATCAGAGTGGCAGCAGTTTGCAGAATGGGAGAAGGGGATGAACAGCAGTGAGTGAACGAGTGACTACATAGTCTAACCCTTGATCAGAAGGGTTAGACCAAGACTCCTGCAGTTGTCCAGGGAAAGAGGTATTCATGGGCCTGAACTAAGTCAGTGATGGTGGAGAGAGAGAAGGGAGCCAGTCGAGTTCTAGGAGAGCTGAAAACATTGGCCGCTGATCACATGAGAAGGCAGAAGGACCCATTTCTGCTGTGGATACTGGACATCCACTGAAGTGTGAAATGCAGAGCTTACCGAGGAAGAGGAAGCACTGGAGGGATGTCCCTGGGTGCCTCCCAATGTATACACCCCAAACCCAGGCCCTTCGTCACTTGTATGGGGAAGCGATGAAGGGCCTGGGTTTGGGGTGTGTACACTGGGAGGCACCTAGGGGCATCCCTTGGACAATGGCATGGTGTCTGCAGCTCAGAACAGCTTGGACTGTTGAGAGTCATAGGACACGGGAGAACAGCAACGCCGGGGGTAAGGGTGAGATTGCCCAGGGCGGTGGGCAAAAAGTCCGAGGAAGAGGAGCCTCCAGAGGACTTTGGGGGGCACTGGTGGGAGAGAGAGGAAGGAAAGAGACCTCCAAATTCCAGTCAACATGGGGGAGTCAGAGTTAAACAAACCTGTAAATCGTTAAGTGGATAGAAGCACAGACAGGAGGGCCAAGACTGGAGCTCTCCCACAACGAGAGCCTGGAAGAGCAGATGCAGGGGCCATTACTTCAGCTCTGACCGGGTGGGATCCAATGGCCCCAGGGAGGCTGCAGGGCAAGGTTGGACACCCTTCATGAGACCAAGGGCTATGGTTATATTCTCTCACTCGTGAAAGAAACTCAAATTCTCTGCCCCCCTGGGATGGCAGCCAGAATGTAGCTGCGGGTCTGTGATGAAGGAAAAGGCAGACAAACAAGAGCGGATCGGGATCTTGGCATTTGGAACTGCTTACCAGTTCCAGGATCGAAGCTGCCATGAACTCTTGGGGTGAGAACCCTGAACTGCTAATAACGCTCTTCCTCTGAGTCTTGGTCTCTTGGAGATCTGACTGAGGATACCTGAAATTATCAAACAGGAAAAGGTGATGCCTGCAGCAGAGAAAATACGGCTCCTATGCCAAGCGAGCCCATAAATGAGCGTTATAAAGAATCTCCCAAAATCAGATGCCCCGGAAGAAAGACACGAAGTTAACAAATTGGAGAATACACACCTGGAAAAAAATAGAAAAATAGTGAAAACTGAAAAGGACTTTAATAGTGTGTGTTTAAAATCCTCAGAAAGTTAAAAAAAAAAGTGACAGCAACTGTAAATAAGAACAGGGAGTTATGAAACAAAAACATAGCACTCAGGAATCAAGATCAATATGGATCCATTGATCAATGATCAATAAAGATCAATTTCAAAATCTGGGAAAAAAAGGTAGTTTTGAAATCAAAGCCCGCCGCAATGAGGTAAACAATAAGCTGGAAAAAAGTTGATGAGCGACTTTGTAAGACAGAATTGCAGAAATCAATCAAAATGCAGCACAGAGAGATAAAGAGAGAGAGAAATATGAAAGAGAAGTAAAGCGATGTGGAGAAGATACTGAAAAGCTCCCTACATATGAAACAGAATAGAATCAGTAGGGTCATGGCTAATTATTTCCAGAAGGGAAGGAAAATAAGAGCTCCTCAGACTAAAAGAACAAGTCGAGGGCCAAGTAAGATAAACACACAAACAAAATTCCATATTTAGATGTATCAGAGTGAAACTACAGATCAGAGATGATAAATACAATTTCAAACTACCAGAAAGAAAACACATTTTAGCCTAGGGAATGGCTATCTGTTCGAGAGCATCTTCATCAGCAAAAAAGAGGCCAGAAAACAATGGAGCAAAATGTTGAGGGAAAACATCTAACAATGCAATATTCTCTGCTCAACTCAAACGTCTTTTAAGAGTTACGGTGGCCAAGCGCGGCGGCTCACACCTGTAATCCCAGCACTTTGGGAGGCCGAGGCGGGTGGATCAACTGAGGTCAGGAGTTTAAAATCAGCCTGGCCAATATGGCGAAACACCATCTGTACTAAAAATACAAAAAAAAAAAAATTGGCCAGGCGTGGTGGCCTGTGCCTGTAATCCCAGATACTGAGGAGGCTGAGGCACAAGAATCGCTTGAACCTGGGAGATGGAGGTCGCGGTGAGCCGAGATCGCACCACTGCTCCAGGCTGGGCCACAGAGCAAGACTCTGTCTCAAGAAAAAAAAAAAAAAAAGAGTTACGGCAATATAGAAATATTTCTAGGCATACAAGTACTATAATTCTGATTATCTGCTCAACATGGCGAAATGAGCAGACCTCAAGCAGTAGTAACATGATAAACGAGAGGAGAATGTAGATGAGAGTTTAAAAGTTCTTGATTTTGATCTGGGTGGTGGACTTGACATTATTCACATTTATGTATGTTTGTTCCAGGCCACAACAAAAAAGTTTATTTTTTCTTTTTCTCTTTTTTTTTTGAGATGGAGTCTTGCTCTGTCGCCCTGGCTAGAGTCCAATGGCACGATCTTGGCTCACTGCAACCTCCGCCTCCCGGGTTCAAGCCATCCTCCTGCCTCAGCCTCCTGAGTAGCTGGGATTATAGGCATGAGCCACCACACCTGGCTAATTTTTGTATTTTTAGTAGAGACGGAGTTTCACCATGCTGGTCAGGCTGGTCTCAAACTCCTGACCTCGTGATCTGCCCGCCTCGGCCTCCCAAAGTGCTGGGATTTATTTATTTTTTCAAAAGCTAGGTTCTTTGTCTCATTCAGAAGAATCTGCTTCCATTTAGATTTTGGCTTCAGGAAGACACATGGCATTGGAGGGGGCATTTTCCTAACGGGGCTCTTCTCATCATGTGGATCGCTCGATGGCAAAACAAAGCTGCTCCCTGGGTTGTCTTTGGTTCTTCAAGTGCTCTGAATTGGTTGTGTGGTTTTTTCCCTTTTGGCAATGCCAAGATCTAGTCTATAATCACATTCATTTTGCACATGGCAATAAACACTCGATTAAAGTTTCCAGCTCCCAAGATCAGAATCCACTAACTAGCTGAACACAAAGCTGACATAATTACCTTCCTTGGAACACTGGTTTAGAACAGCAAATTACAGTCATTCAATTATCCACAGGAGGGCTCTGCTGATGTTCCAAACGCAGAAAGAGATGCTTGGGTAGAAGGATAAGGAAATAATTTGGGGGAGAATGTGGACTAAACCTTTACAGTTTAAACAACATTTCAATAAACTATAAGATTCAAGAGAGTGCCACATCTGATTCAAATTAACCTTCAGCTTCCTGCTGCTGTACACATTTATAGAAACACATGAAACACATTGGTACCAAAGAATAAAAGTGTTTTTCTGCAAACTAGTAATCTGAAAGTAAATGGAATGATTTCAGCAGCAACAACCTGGTTTTCTGATTTTTTCATTTCCCCCATTTTATTTAAACAGTCTAGTAACTGAAGAAAGGGCATCTAGGAAGGTAAGAATTGGTAAAGAGTGATTATTTTTTTCTTTCTCTCTTTCTCTCTCTTGCCCACCTACACATTTGCTCACAAGGCTATTAATAGTAAAAGACTACTATTGCACGTCAATCTCTGACATTTGGATTCAATGTAAAATTGTGGTTTTATGCTTCTCTACCCCAAACTGAACCTTCCCACTCAGTCCAGGGCTAAACAGATGGGGCCTGCAGACCTCTTTTGCTGTATCTGCAGTGAAGGACTATGGCCTTGGCTCATTAACAGGCAGCTCCAAGTGAGAGCACAAGCCAGGGCCTAGACCAGGCAAGAACAACTATCCTCACTCCAATTTTGCCATCGGGAGGCAAGTCCCTCCAGGAGTCTGCCATCCTTGCAATGCTTCTTTGATTGAGCAGAAGTACTGTAAAAAGTGCCACTGCTATGGACCAGTGAAAAAAATAAGAGCATTCTGTGTATATCAACTGTGGACCAACCAGATAGCTTTACCAACATTATGCTTTAGGTGTGACAAAAAGTTGTGGGGTGTTTTTTTTTTCTGTGTGTGGGTTTTTTTTTTTTTTTTTTTTTTTTTTTTTTTTTTTTTTTTGAGACAGGGTCTCACTCTGTCACAGGCTGGAGTGCAGTGGCACGGTCTGGGCTCACTGCAGCCTCGACCTCCCAGGCTCAAGTGAGCCTCCTGAATAGCTGGGACTACAGGTACCTGCCACCATGCCTGGCTAATTTTTTGTATTTTTTTTGTAGAGACCGGGTTTCACGATGTTGCCCAAGCTGGTCTTTGAACTCCTGGGCTCAAGCAATCCTCCCACCTCAGACTCCCAAAGTGCTGGGGATTATAGGCATGAACCACTGTGCCCAGCCAAAAAGTTTTATTTTTGTTCAAATTATTTTTCCTAGCCTTAGCTTACTTGACCACTGCTGTGTAACTTCACCACTACCACTATCAACAACAACATGTACCCTCAGCCTTCCACAAACACCCAGCATAGCAACCTAGCTAGTAGTTTTCCTCTTTTAAAAAATGTCCCTCCCATTTATGTTCCATTATTCACAGTGAAAGGAGTCAAAACAGGAGAATAGGGAAGTCGGAGGAAATTGACAGTCTATCCCTTTGATCCTTCTTAACCAGGGAACAGAACAATGACCTTGCTGGAGGGAACCGCGTTACCAGGGAACAATGACCTAAATAACTCTGACACTGGGTGAACATGTGGAGGATTCCAGACATCTGAGGTTGAGATGAGCTGGATGGTTTAGTGCTTAAGCATGGCTAGCACCGGACTGACATCAGTTCAGTAATATTCCTTCCTACACCGAAGGTGAGTGAAAACATCTCCCATGAACCCTTGGTGCAGACTTCACAACATCTTGCTGTGTCTATTTTCTTTTTAAACACAAAGTTTCTTATTTTTTCAAACTTTTTATTTCAAAATAATTCGATATTCAGAGGAAGTTGCAAAGATTGTATAGAGAGGTACTATGTAACCTTCACCTGTCTCCCCCAATGTGACAGTACTATGCAAACACAATACAATTACAGTCCAATTTCCACGATATGAATTGCAGTACAATTTCAACATCAGGCAGTTGGTGTTGGTGCAATCCACAGGCCTTATTCACCAGTTCCACAAGCACTTATTTGTGTGTGTGTGTGTGTGTGTGGTTTGGGCACATGTGTAGATTCATACCATCACCCACCACCACAATGAAGATACAGAGTTGTTTCATCAGCACAGAGATTCCTCTTGTGCTGTCAAGTTTCTTAACATGTTGATGTTCACCTAGTTTGGTAATAAGATTGGGTTCTTGCTGAAATAACACATTGAACATAGGGTGTACGGTTCTTATGAAGACCTCACATAAAATCCTTTGCCCTGGGACAAATGTGCTTCTTCCCACCTGGATACAATTTACCCTAATTCAAGACAAAAATTGTGAAAAGGAAATAATCAATCTTGAGGTTTTTGTCTTCATCCAATCAAGCACCCAGCACTATTAAGACTTCCTCCAAAACCCATTGAATTCCATGCAGTCTTTCCATCCCATTGGCATGGTCATTGTTCAGGATGCAAATGTCTTTTCCCTGGATCAATGTGACAGACATCCATCCAAATGGCAGCTCTGCCTCCACTCCTGTTCCCCTGCAGCAATCCAGCCACCACGATACGGCCACAGGGCTCCTTTAAAAGGGCCAATCATGTCACATCAACCCCTCTCCCAACCAGTCCTGTTTAATAAAACTTAATGCTCCTCCCATGGATCTTGTGAGCAAATTTAAACTCCAGCTGGTGGCTCATGAGACCGCTTGCTATCAGCCCTGCTATCAACCCCCTGCCAATCCTTGCAGTGGCCTTCACCTCTCTTCCCCTGATGTCCATGTCCAGCAACACTGGATTTCCTGTGCCCTTGGGTTGGGTGTGCTCTCTTCACATCTGGGCCACCCATGTGATGCTGACCACCCCATTCTCTCTCCTATTGCCCCCGGATCGCTGCTCATCCTTCTAATGTCAGCTTCGACACCACTTCCTCCAAAAACCCTTCTTCAGCTTCCCAAGTGTGTGCTACATGCCTCTCTGTGTGCATCCTGGGGCGAGGGTTCCACGGGACCCTCAGCACAGTGTGTGATCTTGGCCACCAAATATCGGGGTCCACCTCCAGCCTTTAAGCTCCAGCCACACAAAGACGCTTCTCACTTGTTTACCTTTGCATTCTGATGAAAATGACACCCAGACATAAGATGCCCTTATCGGGACAGGGCAAAGTGAGGACAATGTGGGAAAGATCAAGAATGAGGCCCGAGAAACCCATATAAGGAGGAGAATGAGGGATTCAGCCTCTTGACAGGGAATGTCCTCATTCTTACGGTATCATCCCACCATTACCCACTGATTTCAGAGGGAGGATGTGCTTCCGATGGAGACACTCTCTAGCAGCTCCTTCATGGAGTGATGGAATGCAGCCACCCGGCATACATGCCTCTGGGTGGGGCCCTGTGAAGACAGCAGTGTCACCAATGGAGTGTTGCCAGCCAGGGTATTTGAATCTGATCACGAGAAAACAATCAGACAAATCTAGAGGAAGGCCGTCTTCATGACGCCTGGTCTGGACCCCTCTAAATAGGTCAACAGTAAGAAAAGCAAAAGATGAGGTGGCTGTTCTTGATTTTCTAAAATAGAGATGAATAGCAGCCAAATACAATGCTTGATTTAAAAAAACACTGTAAAATATTTTTGGGACAATGGGGACTTGAACATGGAGTGGCTTTCAGATGATTTCATGGGATTCTTGTTAGTCTCCTTACGTGGGATCATTGTACTGGGGTCATGTGGATGGCGCTTATTCACTGGAGACTTGTGCGTATTTCGGGATAAAGATCACAATGTCTGCAACTTACTTTCAAATGATTCATCAATAAATATATTTTGTCTCTTTGTGCACACATATGTGTGTATGCACACAAATGTCAAATGCATATGTGGCAAAATGTTAACAATTGGTGAATCTAAGATGCAATGTTCATTTTATTATTATTATTATTATTTTGAACAGAGTCTCACTCTGTCACCCAGGCTGGAGTGCAGTGGAGTGATCTCAGCTCAATGCAACCTCCGCCTCCCGGGTTCAAGCGATTCTCCTGCTTCAGCCTCCTGAGTAGCTAGGACTACAGGCACGGGCCACCACGCCTGGCTAACTTTTTGTATTTTTAGTAGAGGTGAGGTTTCACCATGTTAGCCAGGCTGGTCTCGATCTCCTGACCTCATGATCCGCCTACCTCAGCCCATTATATTATTTTTAAACTTCTCTGTAGGTCTGAACATTTTCAAAGCAAAAAGTTGGAACAAGAAAGAGTGACTCAGGATGGAAACCTTGCCACCAAGGTGGGGTTACGTGGCGTCCATGCCTTGAGTAGTAATGCATAACCCATAAATCAGCCCTAAGCAGAGACACTGAGGACAATGGCACATGTTGGGCACTGCACAACCCTAAAGGAGCCATTTACATAGACAATCGTGTTAATGATGCTTCCGCCCATACCCTGTACAACTGTCCACAGTCATCTGTGCCTAGAGGCAGTATATGCTGAACTAGACCGAAGCCTAGAGTGGCCAGATTCTGCATGCAGGAGTGGGGATTGGAGTAAACTAAATCAGTGTTTTCCAAGGTGTAGATCATGAGGGATTACTAAGTATTCTCTGAGACTGGAGGCGTTGTGAGGGCAGGCTGTGTTTGGCTTTCTTCTGTTTCGCCAGCGCAGAGCCCAGTATTTAGCACAAAATAGGGAGTCAATAATTTTTGTTGTTGCAATAACAAGTTAACTGCTATCAAATACATTTAAGAAATAGTGCATGAAACAGGATTGCTAGAATAAGATTTCTCAGAGACTTTGATACAGTAAATCCATGGAGTGAATCTCCAAAAGGAGAACACAGGAGGCAATGTTCCTGAAACTAGTTCAACATGGAAACCTTCAACCACAAAGTGGCTCACAGGCATATTGCTATGTCCTGGATGCAACGTGTAAAATGTATTTCTTGTGGGTCATGGTCAAGAAAGTTTTAAATTTCCATTTTTAGAAAAAAGTCCATGAGTGTTTGTTGCTGAGATTTCTTGAGCTTCCTTCTTCTGCTCTTTCCATGGCTAACTATTTAGCTAGCTGTCAAGCCTCCTGCTGCTGTCTTCCCTTTCTTGCTTCAGTAAATCTGAGTCTGCTGCCACCCAAGAGCTGTGAAGTTTCCGCTGCTCCTCTTCAGTGGTTCCACGGTTCCATTTGCTGCACTATTGAGAAACTTTCTCAGTTTCTGGTCACAGGAACTAACTTAAATCAGCTGAGACACAAAAAGACAATTTATCGGTTTATGTGATCAAAAAGTCTGGTCATGGCCTAAAAATAAATCATAACATTTCTGTTTCTCTCTCCATTTCTCTGCCAGTGTCTTCATGTGGCTTCCAGAGGCCCCAGACTCATGTCCTATTAGTTTAGAGGTCTGACCCTGAGAGGCAGAAAGAAAGCACTTATCTCTACAGATCTGCTGGGAAGGTCTTGGGGAAGAATGTCACTAGTCAAGCATGAGTGGGATGCCTGTCCCTAAGCCAATCACTCCAGCCAGAGCAATGGGGTGCTCTGATTGTCAGGCCTGGGGTTTGTCCCACCATTGTAACAGGATGGGATGACAGCCAGCCCACCCAAACCACAGGAAATGGGTTCCCCACGGGAAGACACTTTCCTCTACCAAAAGAAAGGAGAAGGGATGTCGGGCAGACAAAACCAATGGATATCTAGTGCTAGCACTAGTGATGGGCCAAATACTATTAAAACCCAGACAGTGCCCTTTAATGAGCAATTCAGAAGCTTACGAAAAAGGAGAGGGTGATGGGATCTTCCTTTCCTTCTTCAAAGTGAGGATCAAGGAGATGAGTTTGAAAGAGCTTTGAATTTCTCAGTATGAATATTTTCCAGTTATATTGTGTTTAATTTTGCACTCTGTCAACCTCCCCTATACATACCCAAAGTTATCTCAAATGTAAACCTGAGTTTTAGTCTGCATGCCCTAAAGAGGAACTGATTTGAGGAAGTTGAGTAGGGGTAGAGAGAAAGGTGGAGCTGAAGACGAGGGTTGGAGGAAGTGGAAACACAGCTTGGCAGCCTCCACAAATGACAGGAACTTATTATAACAATGGGAATATAGTTTATACTCAGTGATATACTCCCATCAAAGACACATGCCCCACGTGGCTGCTGGGGATGGTTGCATGGTTGCCAGGGGTGCCCGCTCTCCTCCGCTATGAGCTGAGGGGGTGCTGGCAGGCCTAGTGCCTCCTCACAGCAGGATGCTGGAGTCTCCCGAGCCCCAGCTTATATACCCCCATTTCCCGCACCAACCATGAGGGGATGCACTGAGGGTGGATGAACGACTGACCTGGGAAAGATCCTCTCCCAGAAAGCGGTGCCAGTTGGGCCTTCTAAACTTTCTGGCCATTCCCTGGGTGGGGGCACAGAAATGATGTCTGTTCAGAGTCTGTCTAGGGTCACATGCACAGCTTCCTCCCAGACCCCAAGCTTGTTCTGAGATAAAGAATCTGGATGGGTTAGGAACCCAGAGGTTCCCAGACTCCAAATACGGTCCCTTTCCCACTGAGAACCAAAATTATTTCCCCTGCATGGCAAGAGACGCCTTTAAACCACATGCCAATAACATTCCACACTCTCATAAACATTCTACTTTGCCCTCACCAGTCTGAAATGCTAGGAGGATCTGCTAGCAGGTGCTTTCTCTGACTCTGATAGGAATAAACTTAGCTCCATCTTATCAGCAACGTGTTTTCGTAATATTTTCAGAGCCAGCATTCAATACCTCTCTCTCTTCTGGAGGTCTGGCAAGTTCAAACTTTATCCTCTCCTCTACAAATCTTCTGTGCTAAGGTTTATTGCACTAAAAGTGTTTCAGAGGTCTTTCCTCCTCCCCTCTTATGTGGGAGACCAAGTTGCAGTCATAGGAAAATTATGGACTTGCCTTAGGCAATTAAGATGATATTCTCTATTTTTCTGAGTTGAGAAAAAAAGACATGTTGAGAACTTCTGTCCAAACAAGATGGCATAACATAATTCCTTTCTTTCATCCTTGCTAAGCACAACTATAAATTCTGAACATAACTCAAGGGACAACCAATGGAGAACTCTGAGAGATGGTAAGAAGGCGGTAAGTTGAATTGGGACCCAAGAAGTAGAGGAACAGCCCAGCAATAGGACCTTTTACATCCCACTCTCAACAGAGAAAGTGACTTGGCATTTTGTCACCCCTGGCTAGCAGCAGAAGGCAGCACAGGTAGACTCACTCCTCCCTGGAATCAGATAGGAGTCCTTTTGATGACATCACAGCCTGATGCTTATTGGAAAGGGGGTCCTTTGGGAGCCCCACCCACAATAAGTGTCTAGGGAAGCTCTGTTCTTCCCCTCAGGTCCTGAGCTTCCCCTCCTCGTGGTGAGACACAGGAGCAGCGGGTGGGACTGGCAAAAAAAGGGGAACAGCTGCATAAAATGGCCCAGGACATGTCTTCATCCCCACAGGTCTAAAAGATGCCTCCCTCGCTGCGGGACACTGTATTAGTCTCTTCCCACACTGCTAATGAAGACACACCCGAGACTGGGTGATTTGCAAAGAAAACTTAATGGACTCACAGTTCCACATGGCTGGGAAGGCCTCACAATCATGGCGGACGGCAAGGAGAGAGTGTGTACAGGGGAACTCCCCTTTATAAAACCATCAGATTTCGGGAGACTTATTCACTATCATGAGAACAGCATGGGAAAGACACGCCCCCATGATTCAATTACCTCCCACAAGGTCCCTCCCACAACATGTGGGAATTATGGGAGCTACAATTCAAGATGAGATTTGGGTGGGACACAGCTAAACTGTATCAGACACCTAGAGGTCTGCCTGGGGAAATGGCTTTTGCATTCTCAGGCAGCACCGACAGGGAGCGATGGGAACCCCAGCATCACCAGATGAGCCAAGTAGACTGAATTAGCACAGCAAAGGCTCTGAAAATTGAATTGTCATTGGTGCCCAGCTGAGAAAAGGAGTCCAGACCCTGCATTTTAACCCGAAACAGGAAGCCTGCCTTCTAAAATAACAGACTTAAATAGGACCCAGAGACTCCTGACATAATAGATGACATGTTCAGGATACAGTAGAAAATCATTTATCGTTTCAAGAATCAAGAAAACCACAAGTTGAATGAGAAAAAATAATCAACCAATAGCAACATTGAGATGAATCAGATGTTGGAATAATCCGGCAGGGATGTTAAAGAAACTACCATAAAAATACTGTAACAATCAGCTAAAAACTCTCTTGAAGCAAATGAAAACAGAAAATCTCAGCAAAGAAATAGAAGTTACAAAATAAAAGAACCAAGTAAAAATTATAGAAATGAAAAGTGCAATAATTTAAAAAATTTTTAAATTTATTGGATGGGCTCAATAGTAGAGTGGAGTTGACAGAGGATAGAGTCAGTGAACTGGAAGACAGATCAATAGAATTCATCCAATCTGAATATCAGAGAAAACACAGACTGAGAAAAAAATTAACAGAGCCTCAAGGGCCTGTGGGACAATAACAAAAAAGCCAACATTCATATCATCAGAGTCCCAGAAGAATAGCAAAAAGAAAGAAGAGGTGGAAGAATAGTTAAAGAAATCATAGCTGAAAACTCCTTAAATTTGGAAAAAGAAACAAAGCTGCAGCCTCAAGATGCTGAGAAAATCCCACGTAAGATAAACCCAAAGAAACACATGTCAAGACACAGCATAATTAAACTTTTGAGAATTAAAGATGAAGAAAAATATCTTGAAAGCAGCCAAAGAGAAATGATGCACCAGTTGGCAAATAGCCATTTGAATGACAGTGGATTTCTCATCTGAAACCTGGAGGCCAGGAGGAAGTGGCACATTTTTCTTTTTTCTTTTTTTTTTTGGAGATGGAGTCTCGCTTTGTTGCCCAGGCTGGAGTGCAGTGGCGCAGTCTCGGCTCACTGCAACCTCCGCCTCCCAGGTTCATGCCATTCTCCTGCCTCAGCCTCCCTTAGTAGCTGGAACCACAGGCGTCCGCCACCACGCCCGGCTAATTTTTTGTATTTTTAGTAGAGACAGGGTTTCACCATGTTCACCAGGATGGTCTCGATCTCGTGACCTCGTGATCCACCCGCCTTGGCCTCCCAAAGTGTTGGGATTACAGGCGTGAGCCACCGCACCCGGCCCGTGGCACATTTTTCAAATCAGTTCAATTTTTGAACAACAACAAACTGTCAATCATGAATTCTTTATCTGGCAAAACTATCCCTCAGGAATGAAGGGGAAATAAAGATCCCTTCAGCCTAAGGAAAACTAAAAGAATTTATCATTAGCCGAGCTACCTTTAAAGAGTGACTAAAGGAAATTTATCAAATGAAAACAAAATGATCAGGGAAAAATAGTGGAACATTAAGACAGTAGAAGAAGCAATAGGAGGAGTAGCTTCCCATGTCCACACTGAAGGTAATTTGATTGGCTGGGTAGGTGTCTTCTTCCTTTAGCTCCTTGAAGAGCCCTGAGCTCCATTGAAAATTACTGACCTTCCTCGAGAGAGAGGCTGGGTCTTGGAACAAGAATGAAAAGATATTAGCAGCCTATAAGCCAAAATGTACATGCTAATTCTGCCTAAGGCAACAATTCTGAGGTCCTACAATCTCCTGTGTCTGATGTAATTAACACATTACCTTGTCTTTTATTCTCCTCTGGTCTCACTATCTACCGCCTCATCTGTATGATGCATCTTAATCCTTTTTATTAAAGCTCTGTAGAGACAGGAGTGTTGGATTTTTTTAGAAGGTATTCCAGGAAGTTTCCCTATTTCTAAACCTCACCTCTATCGCACTGTTTTAAAATCAGCTTGTTGTGATCTTTCTCACGATTGCAGTTGGTGGTCAGAGATTTGATACTGAAGAAAAATTTAGGGCCAGGCCAGGCATGGTGTCTCATGACTGTAATCCCAGCATTTTGAGAGGCCAAAGTGGGTGGATTACTTGAGGCCAGGAGTTCAAGATCAGCCTGGCTAACATAATGAAACTTCATCTCTACTAAAAATACAAAAAATTGGCTAGGCGTTGTGGTGGGCACCTGTGGTCCCAGTGACTTAGGAGGCTGAGGCAAGAGAATCGGTTGAACCCAGGAGGTGGAGGTTGCAGTAAGCCAAGATCGCACCTCTGAACTCCGGCCTGGGTGAAAGAGCGAGACCCTGTCTCAAAAATAAATAAATGAATAAATAAATCCATATCTTAAAAAGGGCCAGTTTTTCCCCCAACAGTAATCTTACATCTCAAAGAGAAAAAGTCTAGCTTGAGAAATCCACTTAGCAATAGTTACATAAATTCTAATTATCCTTTCTCAGAGTTAAGAGAGAGGCTGGAAAAAAGAGAGCTACCAGAAAATAAGAAGGGTGGGTATTGGTCCAGGGAGGCTAAAAATACTGCAGAGATGAATATTATACTCAACTTGCCCTTTTAGTTGGCACATGACACAAAATAAAGATAGCTCGAAGTAGTAGCCGTAGGAGGTCCTCAATTCCAAAGTTATGTGATTCCAGTAACTACGGTGAGGAATCAAGCCCAACATGTGCCTAAAGCTGTCCTTTCTTTTCAGTAAAAGGAAAAAAGAGGTCTGTCTAAGCAGCCTTCCTTGTGAATCCACCTCACCCCAAGCACCTTGTTCTCACTGCCAGGAGCAAGGAACATATTTAGAGCTTATGTTTCAGAGACTTCAGGTGCAGGTAGGATTTGAGCCCTCTGGTCACTCGATGTGTTTATCCCTGAGAGGAGGCTGAAAGCCAGCCAAGCAGATATTTGTAATTGCCATGGAGTTGTAAGACCTCCTACCAAGAACAGAGATTGCTTAGATGTGCCTGGCATGAGCCCCTTTACCTGCCTCAGATATAAGTGCATTTGCTTCTGTTATTTTTCCAAAGTGAGACAAGCTGCATGTTCCCTAATTAGCTGGAAATCAAAGATTTTACTGTTGAATCCACAAGACCAAACCCAGTCCCATGCAAATTATCCAAATGTTGTCTATCCTGCGGAGGCCATTGTGTTAGTCCATTTTGTGTTACTGTTAAGAAATACCCGAGGCTTGTTGATTGATTTTTAAACAATGGCTCGTGGTTCTGCCGGCTATACAGGAAGCATGGCACCAGCATCTGCTTCTGGTGAGGCCTCAGGGAGCTGTTACTCATGGTGGAAGGTGAAGAGGGAGCAAGTGTCTCACATGGTGAGAGAGGGAGCAAGAGACAGAGGAGGAGGTGCCAGGCTCTTTTAAACAACCAGCTCTCATTTGAAAAGAGCAATAACTCATGGATTACTATGGGGAGGGCACCAAGCCATTTATGAGGGATGCCCCTATGATCCAAACACCTTCCACCAGGCCCCACCTCCAATACTGGGGATCACAATGTGACACGAGATTTGGAGGGGACAAACATCCAAACTATATTACCATCCTATTCTGATAGTGTTTGCTTCCATTGCTAGACCATGCAAAAGAAATAAACTCCTTATCAGTCCAATAGTGCTGTCATTTCTGCCACGGTCACTAGGGGCCACTGCTGGACATCAGCCCTGTGGTGCTTGGTAAAGGCTTATTCACTGGTGTACAACACCCCGTGGCCCAGATCCCTACCAGTGCTGCCGTGGGCCAGGGCTTGAGCCCTGAGTGGCTCTCAGTTCATCTTCATGATCTTTGGCAATGCATCCCAACCACAGCCCTTTGCTCTGTTTCAGAACAAGCTCTACTCCACAAATACACAGGCCAGAGGTGTGCAAACCTTAGGGCCCTGAGAAGCACTGAAATAGGCTTATTTTTTAAATGCAAATTTCCAGGGTCTTCTCCAGCACGTTATGATTCAATGTCAAGGATAAAGGGTGATGCACATTTTAACAGTCACATCAGGAGAGAAGATGCACTTTCTTGGCAGATCACACTTTGAAAAACTCTGCCTTATTGCCCGATGGTAAAACCAGTTTATTAGCCCAGATTCCCTCTCTCATGAGGACCTCATGGTGAACTTGGGGTCCTTTTCTACCAGTGAACCTTGACTGAGTCACTCCATTATTCATCAAGAGGTTTTCTCCACAAAGAGTCTTGGAAGTAAGGATCTGAGGATTTCATCCTTTTCTTGAAACCTAGGTCCCTCCTCCCCCAAAACACACACACACACACGCACACACAGACACAGACACATACACATACACACACACAGACACACAGACACATATACATACACACACACACAGATGCATACACATACAGACACATATACATACACACACACAGACACACACAGACACATACACACAGACACATGCATACACACACACAGACACATATACATACACGCAGACACACAGACACATAGACACACATACACACAGACACAGACACACACATTTACACATACACACAGACACATACATACAAACACACACACATATACACATGCACACACTCATGCACATACACACACACACACAGACACACACACAGTTCTTGTAGAAATGTTTTAACAGAAGCATTGCATACTGAGCCAGCCTGGCACAATAAAGTAAATATCCGCATGGCAAGGGAACATTCATAGAACCAAGGAAGGGCACTGTCCTGAACCTTGCAGCACAGGAGACCTGCTCCAACGTGGCTTTCTATCTCTCTGTGAAGAGAAACCCTAGAAGCTTCTCTCCTATAAAAAAGGGGAGGCACATAGCTGGGAGTGGTGGTGCATGCCTGTGGTCCCGGCTACTCAGGAGGCTGAGGTGGGAGGATCATTCGAACCTGAGAGGCAGAGGTTGCAGTGAGCCGAGATCATGCCACTGCACTCCAGCTTGGGTGACAGAGCAAGACTTCATCTGAAAATAAAAACTAAAAAAAAAAGGGGGCGGGGGGCAGGGCATAGAATGTAGGCCCACTGCAGTCTCACAGAAACACGGGTCAATCCTGCCCTCAGCCTCCTGCCAAGTCTTCATACCACACTGCAATCGCCTCAAGAGTAAGGGCTGTGTCTGTCCCATTTATTACTCTCCCCCGAGTACACCAGCAGAGCACTGGGAGCCCAGGAAAGGGAGCCACAGACGTGTTAATTTAACTTATCTGGACGATCGTGCAAGTGGCACTGTCAGAGCTTGGGCTGCTGCTGGTCAGGAGCCTCACCAGACACCTGTGCTGGTCAGCAAGGCTGCCCAGTAAACCATCCTGGTATCCAACCTTCCGATAATGGCAGGATGTTCGGGACTGTTTGTCCTGGCCCCCTGGTGTTGAGTAGGGTCAGAGGTCCCGTTCTGGCCCCTGAGTTGTGAGCAGAAGGGATGAGTGTCACCTCTAGGCCATGCACTTGGCTCTGGATTAAGATCCTCCAGGACTCACTTCCCCTCTGCACGTCCACAAGCAGCATCTGGGAGGGTTTTGACTTAGCCTGAGGCCCTGAGTCACTGTAAGAAGCAGAGGCTCTTGTCATCATGCCCTGTGAGCAAGACACATTCTCATGCTGTTTTCAGTGGCTTAGACTGTAGGTGGTTCTAGCAGCATAACTGAACCTGTCTTAGCTGATGACACCCCCAGAGCCAGGGACCAGGGCAGGACAGAGGGTCAGGAGCTCAGTCCTGCAGAATGGGGAACAGGGGACAGGAGTTGGAGATCAGATGATAGCAGTCGGTTTGGATGACAGGAACCTGGCAGGCTTGCTGTGTAGCAAGCAGAGGCCACAGCCAGTCCTACCTAGGGATGAGTTGCTCCACAATCTCTCCTGCCATCTGGCTCTGCCTCCGAGACTCCACCCTGGCCTCTCTTGGCTCCATAAATCTGCTCATCTTTCAGCACAGAGCCCTTTAGATCCCTTCAAGCACCGATGTTCTGGAGAATCACTGGTTAGGTCACTTCTAAACTGGAGTACAGTGGGGTCAAAACAGTCAATCATCGCAGGGGCTTAAGTGGCGGTACCTCCTGTTTGCTTCTGCCCGTCACATTAACTCACGGCACTAATCCCCCACACCCGGTATGAATGAGCGGTCCCAGCAGCAGGTGAAGACGCTCACCTTTGTGATTCCCTCTTCCCTCCTGAGTCTCCTTCCCTCCCCCCAGCCTTGTCCCATCCTCCTCCAGTTAAACAAGGTTCTCATTTTCCCTTCCCTTCCCCACTCTTATACCTCCTCTTGGGCAAGCATCTTCAACCTAGGGTAGCTGTCAGCATACTCACTCCCTGCGGGAGAGCCAGAGGGTCCCAGCACAGGGCCTGGCCAGGTACTCAAACAATGACTAGCAACATAACCTCTCCAAGCCTCATCCTCCTCCATGGCAAAAATCAGGCCCATCATGTTTACCCCACATGGTCACTGTGGGCCATGCTTGGTAAAGTACCAGGAACTTTGAGGATGCTTTATAGATGTCCATCAAGGCTTTGCAGCTCTTGAAGGAAGCAATGACTTTGTTCCCATCAATGAAGGTTCCAAGACACAGATAGGCGATGCCCCTCTGATAGCCATGAGCACCTCGGTCACACTTCAGAGACTCACCCTGCTGTATGGACCTTGCTGCTGACTGGTTCCCAGGCCTGAGTGTGAATCATGCCCACTCAACTTACTAATGCCGTGCGCAGAGCAGACTCATCGGAAGCTAATAACAAGAGGAGTTTCTCTTTTCCCCTTTGAAGAAAATGTCAGGAAATCCATGGGCAGACATTCTGCTAATGACTTGCCCCAAATCATTTCTCTTTATCCGCTGGGAGAGCCTTGCTAACTCTGTTTCTTCCTTAAACTTGTACCTAGGGCAAGGAATGCCCCAAAATGCCAAGACCCACTGTTGCAGGTGCTAATTGAAACAAGTAATGAGTTCCTCTTCCTAAAAAGTGTAATAGGCTCCTCTGTGTTATTCAGTAGCTTGAATATCCAGTGTTTCTTATTCCTTTTAATCACAAATGCCCTCCTTAGAGTAGAAGAAATTGCAGCTCATTATCTTGCCTAATTTGCATGCTTGCCAATTACATACCTAGCAATACAAAACACAAAAATACAAATGTTTAGCAGCAAACAATGATTTAAGCCTGGAATAAGCAATTCTCCCTATTTTCATCATCAATGTCATACCCTTTTCTTGCTGCCAGACACAAACAGGAGAGCAAATCCACTTTAGACAACGGTCTTTGGGGGCCTCTGGGGGTCTTTTTGATCCTGCAAAGCTTTGAGCCAAGGAGGAGGCATTTAGAGAAAGACAAAATCCACACAATAAAAATACTTGTTGGCTGTTAATTGGAAATTCAGAATGCACGGCTGCAGGGCACTTATTCCTGCTGGCAGCCTCCCCGTCCCCAGCCCCTCAGTCCTCGAAATCCTGGAATCTGAGGGTGAGACGTTTTGCTGGCTTTGGCTGGAACATGAAGCAGAGGAGTAAAGGGGTCACAGGGTGATTGTCTCCGAGCAGAGAAGGAAAAGCCCCCACTGTATTTCCACCCATCGGACCCACCAACTCCAGCAGGGGAAGCTCACGCTGGTTCCTCTCAGACCACCCCACACCCACAGAAATCCCCAGGCTTCCCCTTCTACTTTTTAAACCTCAATCCATGGCCCAGCCCTGAATTCACGGCAACACAGCCAATTCTCATTCCCTTTTCTTTCCCCTCAATCTGTTTCAACAATCTCCAGCTGCAGAACATTCCAGACCTCTGTGGTCTCCACGCTGACTGCCCACTTAGGAGGAGCGTGAGATGAAATCACCCATCACCAAGGCTGCTCGCACCATCTCATTGCCTGTCTCAGCTGAGCCTTCAGTCTTGCTTGACTAACTTTTTTTTTCTTATTCGTCTTCATTTCTCTTTTCATTCTCTACCGCAAACATTCCAAATAGTCACCAGGTAAAGCGCTAAACAGGTGCATTAGTCTCCCAGGGCTGCTTTAACCAATGACCACTAACCAGGTGGCTTCAAACAGCAGGGATTTATTCTCTTGCTAGTCCTGAAGGCTAGGAGTCCAAAATCAAGGTGTCAGCAGGTGGTTCCTTCTGGAGGCTCCGAGGAAGAATCTGCTCCATGCCTCTCTCCTAGCTTCTGGGTTTTCCAGCCACCCTTAGTGCTCTTAGCCATGTAGATGCCTCACTCCAATCCCTGCCTCTGTGTTCATGGGACCCTCTTTCCTTTGTCTCCTCTGTGTGTGCCCAAATTTCCCTCTTCTTAGAATGACACCAGTCATTGGGGTAGGGTTTTCACTAATACAGCACAACCTCATCCAGAAAGGCCTCATCTTAATGTGATTACTTTTGGAAAGTCTCTATTTCCAAATAAGGTTACATTCACAGGGACCAGGGGTTATAACATCTTTTTGGAGTAGACAATTCTACCCATTATAAGGTGTCTGATATTTAGAAAGCACTTGATAGACTTCAGCTTTCTTGTTAAGAAATCATTATCTAGCCCCTAAACTCTCATCAAATAATTTGCATTTTCTTTCATTAACTAGGTATTTCCTCAGCTTTGTTCCATTTCACCACATCCTCATAGTTTCCTCTCCTGTCTCGCAGGGACCTCCCTCTGTTTCCAAGGCTAGCCCTCCACTTTTGTTTCTCTCTTTTTTTTTATTTTTGAGATGGAGTTTCGCTCTTGCTGCCCAGGCTGCAGGGCAATGGCGTGATCTCGGCTCACTGCAACCTCCGCCTCCCAGGTTCAAGCGATTCTCCTGCTTCAGCCTCCCAAGTAGCTGGAATTACAGGCATGTGCCACCACACTTGGCTAATTTTGTATTTTTAGTAGAGATGGGGTTTCTTCATGTTGGTCAGGCTGGTCTCAAACTCCTGACCTCAGGTGATCCGCCTGCCTCGGTCTCCCAAAGTGCTGGGATTACAGGTGTGAGTCACTGCCCCCTGCCTTGTTTATATTTTATCCCTAGCTTCCTGACTCTACTGAAAACCCACCTGACACAATCTTGATTAAAAATCTCCCAAGGTACCCATTGCCTCTAGGAGACATCATTCTTTTAGGAACTACTATCGTGCAAGTCCTTCTTAGCAAGCCAGCCTCCTACCTCCAAAGTGAGTTCAGCTTTGCTGGCTTCAAGGCATTCAGAAGCTCACCACACCTCTTGCTTCTACAGTAGGTTGCTGGGAAGGTCCAAGGTCACTTTCCCAGCACCAGGTGAATGTGCTAGAAGATCTGCTTCTTCTGGAAGCATCCCTACCACCAGCAAACTTTCAGAGTTATTGTAGGCACCATGTGCTCTTTAGCCATTTCTCTGGGAACCTTCACTAACATACTCAGGGACCTCGTGCCTTCCCAAGCTTCTGATTGGTCCATCCCGAATTTCATAAGCATTTAGCTTGCAGTTAACAGGAATCTGTATAAAAGTGCCAAGTATCTTGCATTGGGTTCTAAGGGCCATAAAAGCACCTCAAGAAGATGAGAGGACCTGGGTTTGCACAGACAGTCGATGGGAGGGTTTTAGACGAACTGTGGAGTAGGAGGCATCTTTGAGGGATCGCAGAGACCAGGAGTAAATGAAACTGAGTACGAGTAACTCATTTTTGTGTCCCCAACGAGAATGTGAATATGGTGGGCTTTGCAAACTGTAGTTCAATTAGCTTGACATTGATCCCAGAAATAATTCTACTGTGGGATGTATTTTTGATGGAGTAGTTAATCCCAAATAAGAAAGCAAGGAAAGCTTTACTGACTGAACAACACTCATTTCCTTCTGTGATGAGTTGCTAGGGTTTTAAAAGAGGGATATAGGCTGGGCGCAGTGGGTCACGCCTGTAATCCCAGCACTTTGGGAGGCCGAGGCGGGCAGATCTCGAGGTCAGGAGTTCGAGACCAGCCTGGCCAACGTAGTGAAACCCCCGTCTCTACTAAAAATACAAAAATTAGCTGGGTGTGGTGGCATGCACCTGTAGTCCCAGCTACTCGGGAGGCTGAGGTGGGAGAATCGCTTGAACCCAAGAGGCGGAGGTTACAGTGAGCTGAGACCATACCATTGCACTCCAGCCTGGGTGGCAGAGTGAGACTCTGTCTCAAAAAAAAAAGAAAAACTAAAAAAAAAGAGGGATATGCAGTGACCATTGACTCACTGACTTTCTTCCCGGTGTGTTCCATGATGTCGCCATGCCAAGTGCCCTCCAGCCTCCAATCAAGCATCTTCAGTGACGGGGAACTCATTACCTCCTAGGGCAAGTAATCCCATCTTTGAGCTGTTCAGGCTGCGAGGACATTTTTTTTCTTCTGTCATGCCAAAATTGGGCACCCTGAGCCTTCTCCTCATTGCTATTAATTTAAGTATTCGCAAATTCATTATGTGGAATTTGTCACCACCTGCACCCTGACACTGAGCTCCTTTCCACTACGCCTGACATCAAATTATGATTCCTGGCAGCCACATCTCTCTGCTAGCTCCTACTAGGACTCCTCTCAGTTAAAACACATAGCAGTGGCTAAGCCATGGCCACCCCCATGCTTTATGTGTACTGTTGGATTTATTACTCAATGCAGAGTCTGACATTACCTGTGTTCAGTTCATTTTCTTAGGTAGTAGTTCTTAATTAGGACTAGGTGCCAAAACCACCTGCAGAGCTTTTTCAAAACATGTAGGTATGGTCCTCTCTTCAGACAAACTGCATCAGTCCATGTAACACAATATATCGTACCCACAGGGAAGATGGATTATTTTCTCCATTTGGAGGGTCCTGAAGCCTAGAACACACAAAACAGCCTAAAAAGAAGGATGAATCCAATATACAGAAGGTTCTGCAATAGAGGGTGAGGTAGGTCCAAGAAATAAAACTTTATTATTGTTATTATAATCCTATTTTCATCCCCAAGCTGGTGCATTCCAGAAAAGCATGGGTTATTAAAATTAAAAGGAAGGCAAAAAATCAGAGAGCAATATTTGCAATAATCGTAAGAGACAAAGAGCTAATATTTCAATACAAACAGAGTTCATAAATGTCAATAAGAACAGTAGTAACTCCAGAGGTAAACATGCTAATGGTGTTAATTGATACTTACAGGAAGAGAAATAGAAATGATGAATAAATATGGAAACAAGGTCACCACATGCCTAGTTATCAAAGAAATGCAAATTAAAATAATATCAAGATTTTAAAAAACTTGTTCAATGCTCTCTGAAGCATAATGAAGCAATCTCTTACATGCTGCTTCTGAAAATGGACTAGCAACAATTTCCACTTTGGAGACTCTATCATAAAGAAAAACAACATTCTGAAAAGCATGTATGCCCCTACATATTAATTTTAATAATGTTTAATAGTATTTTTAATGAAGTGAAAATGGAAATCATCTAAATGTTCAACATTAGAGGAATGGCTAAGTCAATTACAATTATCTCCTGCAGAGTGCGGTCTGAGTCCCATCTCCCCGGTGAGCACTCAGGACTTACTTCTTGATCAAATCTCTAATATTCGAGGATTACCTGTCTCTGTATTTATCTATCTATTTGCTTCCTCATCTGTGAATTCTTTGTGGCAGGGATGCTTTTTACTTATATGTCCATTTCCATTATGACTGTACTATATAACTTGTAGTAGAGTCAATAAATATTTATTAAATGAATAAGAACAAAATGTACATAGATTATCCTGTATTCATAAAAATAATATTGGGAGCATGTTAGGTCATTAAAAATGCTCATGTGATAATGACAGAAATGTCAGGGAGAAAAAAAGTAGAAAAGGAAGAATGTATTATTGTAGTCATAATGATAAAAGAGCTTACATTTATTAAGCTCCGTTTATGTTTTGTTTTGTTTTTGAGACACGGTCTAGCTCTGTCGCCCAGGCCGGAATGCAGTGGCATGATCTCGGCTCACTGCAACCTCCACCTCCTGGGTTCAAGTGATTCTTGTGCCTCAGCTTCCCAAGTAGCTGGGATTATAGGCATGCACCACCACGCCCGACTAATTGTGTTTTTATTAGAGATGGGGTTTCACCATGTTGGCCAGGCTGGTCTCAAACTCCTGACCTCAAGTGATCCATCTGCCTCGGCCTCCCAAACTGCTAGGATTACAGGTGTGAGCCATCACACCCAGCCTCCTTTTGTGTTAAGTGCAATTTATATATATTTTGTTTGCTTTTAATCCATTTAATGATCCTTTGGGGTTCCAACTATGTTTTAATTTTAAAGCAAATAGCATTTTTATTTCCACATTGCTGATTAAGAAGACAAATCTTAGGGTGTTAACAAACTTTGTCAAGATGATACTACCAGGCTTAGCTGGGGCACTTACCCAGGCTGTATGACCCCAGAACTGATTTCCTGAATACTATGCTGTACTGTGTCTAGTGTGAATACGGACAAAACAAAGACACTCAACCCTGCACTGAAAAAGTGTACAAAGCTCTCCAAATATTGACCATGATTGGCTTTGCTTACTAAGACTATAAAGGTTAGTTTTCTTTATTACAAATTTTCTATATTGACCTTGTATGACATTCACAATGGGAAAAGTAATTAATGCTTAAAAAAAAAAGCAATGGCAATTGAGGTGGACATGTATTCACTCTAAAACAAAATTCTAGCTTAGAACCCACCCAGAGTCCTGTTTGCTGAAACATTAAAAGGACCTTGTCAATAGCCTACAGTTGGGTGACCCAGCTAGCAGGTCGCCCATGCATGCGGGGAATCAGCAGAACTGGACAATAGATTGAGAGAAAATTTTAACTTGAATAACTTACCCAGAAATTAGAAAAATCTGGAAAGAAGCTATTGAAATGTCCAAATGCATGTAGGGATTATTGTACAGTTTGGTGTTGCCTGGATTGTCATTTCACACAGCATGCGGGGACTTATTCTCCAGCACTCAAGGCCTCCATGTTTTTATGTGGCTGAGCAAGAGATATGCATTCTACAAGGCGAGCTCACAGAATGGCTTCAAGAAGGGTTGAACGTTGTGGTCTGTTTTCAAACCATAAACCCAGACACGGATGGGGTAGAAGGCTGCAGAGGGGAATGAATGAAGGGACATTTCCTATCAAGTGCTCAACATGTCCTATGCACAGGCCCATTGGACATTTCTCTGGGGCTGTTAACTGGGGGAGCTGAGACTTGCCTTTGAAGTACATCATGCCAAGGAGTTGAATTCGTGTCAGCAGGAGACACTGCACAGGCTCCAGGGTGGTCGAGTGCTTATTGGACATGGCATGAGTAGTCCTGTTGGTATTTCATTGTAATTCACCATTAATTTCAAGCTGATACCAATGAATAGGACACTGTGACAGACTAATGGTTTCCTGCCCCATGCTGATGGCAGCTGAAGTGTTTATTTTTCTAGCTGGAGGCATTGATCTCAGGGCCAGAGGTCAATTACAAAGACTATCGAGTGAATTATGACTAATGTTAAAACATTTTGCAAAAACATAACATAGTGGGGTTTCACAAAAATGTGATAAAGTTCACAGTCTTTGTTAAATTCTGAGAATTCTCAGTAGGATGGCAAGAATAAATGCTGTTTGTTTCAGGCAAACAGAGAGAAACATGAGCAGCTTCCTAGAGGTGACCACACTTTCAAGAGGCTCTGGAAGGTAGCAGGGTAGAAGCACACTGTTATTTGTTTTGTTCATATTAACTGAGTACCCAGATTTCAACAAGAACCTGGATGAAGGAAGGGCCATCAAAAAACCCAATTCTCAAATGTCTAGGTCTGGCCTAATGAAACCCTTAGCCAACAGTGGATCCAATGGATGGGTTAGAAAGACCATTCATCCTTTTCATAGTGGATTAAAAAACATGTGAATAAGCTTTTCACTCTCTTTTCTCACTAAAATAAATACTTAAAACCTCCTCCAACCAACTTGTACATAATTTTCTCACAACCGCAAAACCATGCACTCAACTCCTCTATCCCTGACCTTCCTGAGCTCTGTGTGACCGCACAAAGTCACACGACACTCCTTTTAGCTGAGTGTCTAGAACACCAGTAAATTCTCTCCCGCAGAACTCAAGTGAAGGGCCCTTGTGTTCAGCCACATCACAGAATTCTCTGGCTTGTGATCTGATCTTTTTCTAGCATGTGATTCCAGTAAACTGACCCATTATGCCTTAAGTTACAAATATTTACAGGCTTAGGGTCAATTTCCTTAAATTTGATTTTATTTTTGGTCCCACTAGTATTTTTTTCAGAAATTTAAACAGTTATTGCCAAAAATTATTTCCCTTCTATTTCAAAAAGCATGACCAGAATATTTGCAAAACTCATGGACTGTGATTGTTGGATACCATTGTTAGTCAACAGAGATAGTTTACCATCTCTTGGCCAATCAAAAGTCAGGTTTTCTTAAGATTATATTCATCCTAATTGTTTGCTATTGGGTCTTTTTCCAGTTTGCATTTTTATTATTTTCCTGTCTGTATCTTCCCCCAATTTTATTTAAATGTAATTGACAAAGAAACATTGTGTATATTTATGGTGCATATGATATTCTGATATGTGTGTACCTTGTAAAATGATTACCACAATCATGCTAATTAATGTATTCATCACCTCACATAGTTATTTGTGTGTGTGTGGTGAGAACGTTTTAAGATCCATTTTCTTAGCAAATTTCAATTATATGATATAGTATTGTGTTAGTTTGCTCTCGCACTGCTATAAAGAAATACCTGACACTGGAGAATTCATGAAGAAAAGAGGTTTAATTGGCTCACGGTTCTGCAGGTTGTACATTAAGCATGATTCTGCCATCTGCTTGGCTTCTGGGGAAGCCTCAGGAAACTTACAACCACGGCAGAAGGAAAAAGGGGGAGCTGGCATCTCACATGGTGGGAGCAGGAGCAAGGGGCAGGGAGGTGCCACACACTTTTAAACAAGCAGATCTCACGAGAACTTGCTCACTTCTGCGAGGACAGTACTGTGTGGGGGGATGGTGTCAAGCCATTCATGAGAACTCTGCCTCCATGATCCAATCACCTCCCACCAGGCCCTACCTCCAGCATTGGGGATTACATTTCAACACGAGATTTGGGTGGGGACACAGATCCAAACCATATCAATTATTAACTCTAGACACCGGGCTGTGCATTAGGTCTCCAGAACTTATTCCTCTTGCATAATTGAAATTTTGGATCCTTTAACCAACATCCCCCCATTCCCACTCCTCAGTCCCTGCAACCATCATCCTACTCTCTGCTTCTCTGAGTTTGACTTTTTAAGATCATCACAGTTGTTTTTAATCTGACATTTAAAAGCTCTTAGCAATGAAGAGACTCTCATTTAAATAAAATTATGAACACACATTTTTTCTTTTTCTTTTTTTTAAATAGAGATGGGGTCCCACTTTGTTACCCAGGCTAGTCTTAAACTCCAGAGATCAAGTGATCCTCCTGTCTCAGCCTCCCGAAGTGCTGGGATTACAGCCCCACCACACCCAGCCCATTTTTTATTTTATCTTCATATTTTCCTCTTCCCTTTCCCCCCAGCACCCCTGTCTTCATTCAAGTAGATCTGTAGCTTTGAGCTAAAGAGGAGACATGGGACGGGGCAAAAATCATAAATAAATAGACAAATAAAGCAGAATGAATAAATCTTCTCTTTAAAAGCCTAAGCCCTTAAAACACCATAAAAGGTTTACAGCATGGACAAAACGTTTCAGAAATATGGGTGGGGTTTCCTCAGAGACAGGAACGCATCTCTGGACTGGGGGAAGGAAATGGATAAATGTTGAGGAGAGAGAATGTTGGTGGGTCTCAGACAGAGCCACTCTCGGGTGGGCCCTGGAGGGGCTGAGACCAGGTGCTGTCAGTGGGGTCAGGGCAGGTAAGACATTGGGTAACCATGGAGGTGTTTTTGTGCCTGAGAGAGGGTGGCACTGAAACAAACGCATGTTTCCTCCCCCACAGTGATGCTGAGAGCTGCACTTGAAGGGGCCAGGTGGGCAGACAGATAGTTCATGGTAGCAAGGCCAGTGCCCTCCAGCCAAACCACCAGGAGCACAGCTGCAGTTGAACCTAGTTGGTTTCACTGACACATTGCAGTAGGCAGAAGAATCATGGGCACGTAGGTAAGAGGCATTGGAAGGACCTATGATAGAGCCTGGGCTCATGTTAGGTAATGCAGGGAAGGGCTCAAAGAACCGGGACACCAATCCAGGTTGGATGCTTGCAGGAAGCAAGCGTGATTCTCTGAGTGCATGCCTATCTTTATCTGGAAGGAGGAGGGGGTGCAGACACTAAATCTCCCTGGGAAAGAGGCAGCTGAGGCACATCACGCTTGCTCACTTTGCGGCATGGGCAATCCTCATGCTCTGTCTCTGTTCAGGTATGATGATGGAGCACGCTCGTCTGATGGTCACGGAGTGGCCTTGTGTGGTGTGAATGCTCTGCGAAATTCTGTTCAACAGGACACCCAGGACCTGTGGTCAGAGTCACACAGCTCCCAGCAACTTTCAGGACCAACTGATAGTTCCAGGCCTGCTCCCTTTCTCCGCAGAGACCTGTGCAGCTCAGTAGCTAAGGGCAGATGAAGGCACACCTGCATGGGTTGACAACCCAAATCTAGAGAGTCCCGCCCTGCAGTCCCACCAGAATGCTTGGTGATATGCAATTTTAAAGGACCTGCATTCTTGAGGAGCCCATAGAGACTGAGACTGTTTTCTTCACTCCGACAGAGCTGAGGGTCTAAATAGAAATTAATCTGAAGCTACAGGATAAAGGCAATCATATTTCTTGCAAACCTGAGTTGTGGCAGAGACTGCTAACAGTTGGATACTCCAGGTCTACACCATGAGCTGGCTACAGACCCTCAAATTAGAGCCATGCCATTTCTAGGCAATGGCTGTGGTCTTTTAGCGGCCAATGCTGATTTCAGAAATGTCAGTGGCTTCAGGTGGCATTTAGTTTCAAAGTTTCCTGCAAAATCTTCTACATTCCCCAAACATATCAAGACCATGAGCTGAATAATGAGCTGATGGAGCTTCTTAGGATTTTCTGCTGACTTTAGTTCTTGGTTTCCAGGAATAGTCCTAGAAAGGATTCGGGGCATAGAGAGTTATCTAGAAGGCCCCTAATACAAAGTTGGAAATTCTTTAAAAAAAAAAAATAGAATCTTGGCTGGGCATGGTGGCTCATGCCTGTAATCCCAGCACTTTGGGAGGCTGAGGTGGGTGGATCACCTGACATCAGGAATTCAAAATCAGCCTGGCCAACATAGTGAAACCCCATCTCTATTAAAAATACAAAAAACTTGCCGGGTGTTGTGGTAGGCACCTGTAATCCCAGCTACTTGGGAGGCTGAGGCAGGAGAATCGCTTGAACCTGGGAGGCGAAGGTTGCAGTGAGCTGAGATCATGCCATTGCACTCCAGCCCGGGTGACAGAGTGAGACTGTTTAAAAATATATATATAATCTTTTTCCTCAGCAATGGAAGTGTAATTCCTGTGATACCTGCTCTAGGTTTCAGGACAAGGGCACCTGGGTTCCCCATCAAATTGGCAGTCCCTTTAAGCATTTGCATATTCATCAGCTCAGGCCATATATGGTCAGAGAACTGGACAGAATAACAAATCAAAAGAAAATCTCCCAAGCAGAAGTTTTCCAAGACAGCCACCATGCATTTAAACAAGCAAAGCTTTCCACCTGTTTACTTTGCTTGTGGCAAAACTGACTACTTCCTGCAAATGGTACCCGTAAAGAGAACCAACAGTGGATGTAGCAGCCATGCGGGGGCTCCAGGCAGCTAGGATTCTAGAAGATTCTAGAGAAAATGCTCCTCTGGATCTTAGTCATCACTAGAGAGTCAAGGTTTAGAGACTGAACAAGGAGAAAGGGAGAAGGAGGCTGCTGGCATTCAGGCAGGGAAGCCAGCCCCCAGCTTCTGCCCTAGATTAAAGACAGGGGCTCCCAGGACACTGCTCTTGTCTGAGGTTCAGGGCATACCTGGGCTAAGGGGAGTTGTTTCTGAACTGGTGGCTGAGTTCCTTGGGAGGAATAGAGCTATAGTAGAAGGAAAGGCAACCTTCTCAGAAATGGAGGGTGGCACCAACTCCTTCCAAGGTGGGAGCTGAGGCTTCAACCAACACCATCAGAATCCAGGGTACCTACCTGGAGCACCAAGGGCCACTGCCACCCCAGGAGGTAGTGTACAGGAGGTGGGTACCATCCTGGGACACCAATCTGGGACAGAAGCTCATGTTCTATTCCATGTGGATGGGAAGCCCATGCTTGCTAGTATATTTGTGCATATATACACGTGCACAAGGTGGGGGGATAAATGGCTTTCTCCCTTCAACCCCCTCTCTCCTCACTTTCCTACCTTTCACGAGGACAAGCCCCTTTAGCATGATACGTAAGACTTAAGTGATTACAAGGCGATCAGTATCACAGCGACAGTGAGCTTGTCTTATCATGCTTCACTCTGAAAATGATGGGGACTAAGCCTGCAACTAGCCAGGCTTGGTCACAAAATGCAAACAGGACTTGCAGTCCTGGCCCACACACAGCGGGGATGGTGAAACCAGGACTCAGGTGGGAGAGTGCAGAAAAAGAAAGTGAGTGAGAGCCTAAGCCAGAGAGGGCTCCTGGGTTCTTGTATAAGGTGGACACTGGACGCCCTGCAAGGTGAAGAGACGGGAACTATAAAGGAAAGCTTCCCACCATTTCCTGTTCTCTGGGTGTGCTCAAGTTGACTTCGGGTAAGTGGAGCTCCTGATAATAATGGACTTGGCCAGCAAAGCTTCTGAGATGGTTTAAACTTGCTACACACACACACACACACACACACACCATACAGATGCACACACACACACAAAAACATACACACCACACCCATATACCACACATAAAACATACACATGCAACACACACACACACATTTGTGATACAGTTTTTTTCTTAGTCTTTCTGAATTGTCTATTCCTAAATTCAATCTCTATTCCTTCAGGAGCCCCTAGCTCTAGAAAGCCCAGAACAAAAATAGGCAGCCATTGTATGTTTTGTAAGCTGTGTACTACCCCTCTCCATTTCTTTCTTTTTTTTTTTTTGAGATGGAGTTTCACTCTTGTTGCCCATGCTGGAATGCAATGGCGTGATCTTGGCTCACTGCAACCTCCACCTCCCGGGTTCAAGCAATTTTCCTGCCTCAGCCTCCCGAGTAGCTGGGATTACAGGCATGTGCCACGATGCCCAGCTAATTTTTGTATTGTTAGTCGAGACGGGATTTCACCACATTGGCCAGGCTGGTCTCGAACTCCTGACGTCAGGTGATCTGCCCGCCTTGGCCTCCCAAAGTGCTGGGATTACAGGCATGAGCCACCATGCTTGGCCCTCTGTTTCATTTTTGACTGTAAAAGTCAATGGGGTGATGTCCTAATGAGACAAAAATAACTGAGGCTTGGGACAGGAAGCAAAGATGAATGTTCCTACCCCTGCTTGTCTCAGGGAGTCATTTGTAATTGAAAGAGAAAAGTGCTTTAAATTTTTCTCTTTAGGCCAGCTAACCACAACATGTCCTACTTTTTAAGCTCATGGGTTGCCCTCTTCATTTCTAAGGGCACATGCCTACCATGTGGAGCATACCAAGAGCTGGGGTTCTGTGGATAGGTGTTAGGCCCTGCTCCTGACTGCAGCTGCAGAGAGTTTTCTTCTGCCTTCTTGACCCCCACACTCTGAGTCCTGGCCAGATCCTCGTGGCTTGCTCATGGACATGGTAGCCTTCCTGCCAGCTGGAAGAACATCTCATTTCCCCACATATTTGAGAGTGGTCATTATCCAGTAGCAACATGCACATAAAATCCTTCCTCTACACAAGCAGCTAATTTAAAAAAATCAAGAAAGGGGGCCATCTATGAGTGCGCCCATAAGACTGTTCTTCCTAATGGATGCTGGGTCTCTGCCTGCTTTCCTCATCAGACACTCCCACTTTATTGGATGCTAGGATGCGCCACTCCCTCTAAGAAATATATTTATGACTAAGGAAGCCTCTTCCTGGGTTTCCAAATGTTTATGCTTCTGCACATTTTCATGGATCCTCCTTTGAAAGAAAGGCCAATTGTTTAAGTACCACCATGGAGGTGGGAAGACCTTCTTTTAAGCGTCCCCAAATTGTCAGACCCTAGAGCAGACTTCATTTCACATTGCAACTACAGTTCATCAGTATAGTATGCAATGACTTGTGAGTGATACTGGACTCACCTCTTAGAATACATGCACTGAGGAGGTTCCAGAGGTCAGAGTAGACCCAATTCAAAGTTAAAGTGAAGGTGCCGAAGGGAAGCCAAAGATGTTGAGATCTCCTAATGGAATATCCTAGTGGGAGCTTTCATATGATGATAAAGTCATGAGGAAATGACCATGGCTAAAGAGGCAAAGGCCCATCACTAAGATGAAAAATTATTTTGCATTTTACTAAACCATTTTATTTTCTTTAAAATGTCTCTTTTTGTGCTGTACTTTCATATAAGAGCCATAGTGATCATTTTCCACACTCCATCCAGCCACCTAAAGCCTCTCTTATGTTCTGAGACTATGGCCCGAAAGACACAGCAGCTGAGTGTGCACTTTCTGTATGGAGCTAGATTTCCTCTGGGATCACAATCTCCCCTTCTCCCTCAGTGCCTGGGTGGGGTGACATAGAAGGGAGGTCAATGAGTCAAATGGAGTGACCGTCGGGGGTGTGTAGACGGGAGCCTGTAGCTCTGCTCCCGAATTCTTTTCGAGCACCATGGTTGTCTACTTCTCTTGGTTGTCCACTTTTTTAGCTTAAAAATTTTGCTCTATGCAAAGTTTTTTATGAAGACTGGCTTTGAGTCACCTTGCCCACCCCCCACAAAGAAACCACTGCCCTAAACCCCTGAAGTTCAGTACTTCATTCATTGACTGTGCAACAAGGACAACTGTGTCCTTGTTGTCAGCTAATATCTTAGTTTGGAACCTTCCAGTCACAAAGACTTGAATGCAGGAGTTACTTGAGGGGTGGGGGCTCATCCTGAGAAGCATGAAGGAGGGAGTGGAGAAGGTGAGACTGAGAAGCAAGGAAATGCAATCATGGTGTTTGCTGAGCAAATCTCCACTGGGCAGCTGAGGCCGGCCCCGCAGCATCATGCAGAACACGCTTAGTGGCTGCCCCTCCGATGGAAGGAAAGCTGGGATATTTATCTCTAATTCTCATGCCTCATTCGTGGAGGGTTTATCCTAAAGGTGTCAAACTACCTAATGGGTTCTCCTTGTCCACTGCCCAGACAGAGCCGATTTATCAAGACAGGGGAATTGCAATAGAGAAAGAGTTTAATACACACAGAGCCAGCTAAACAGGAGACTGAAGTTTCGTTACTCAAATCAGTCTCCCCAGAAATTCAGAGACTGGAGTTTTTAAAAAATAATTTGGTGGGTAGGGGGCCAGGGAGTTGGGGGGTGCTGATGGGTCAGGTTGAAGATGAACTCTTAGGCGGTCGAAGTGGGTGGGTTGTTCTTGCTGCCTTCTGTTTCTGGGTGGGATTGCAGAACTGGTTGAGCCAAATTAGTGGCCTGGGTGGCTCCAGATGGTGCATTAGAATGCAGGGTCTGAAAAATATCTCAAGCACCAGTAGGTTTTACAATAGTGATATTATTCCTAGGAGGTTTGGAATCTTGTGGCCTCTGACTGCATGACTCCTAAACCATAACTTATAATCTTGCGGCTAATTTTTTTGTCTTACACAAGTAGCCTGGTCCCCAGGCAAGAAGGAGGTTTGTTTCAGGAAAGGGGTGATATCATCTTTGTTTCGCGTTAAACTGTACACTAAATTCCTCCTGAAGTTAGGTCAGCTTACACCCAGGAATGAACAAGGGCAGCTTGGAGATTAGAAGCAAGATGGAGTCAGTTGGGTCAAATCTCTTTCACTGCCATAATTTTCTCACTGTGATGATTTTTGCAAAGGCGGTGTCAGTGTTAGATCCCAGAATTTCTGGGCTTCTTGAGCTTGGGCTGAACAAGACCTGAGGTGCAGTGCCCAGCAACCTCGTGTGCAGAGAACCAGTGAGACACAGCTGGGAAGCTGTCAGTGGGCAGGGATCTGTCTGCGAAAGCTCCAGGGACACTCAGGTGTGTGCGTGTGGCAGGAAGTAGGTACGGGGTGGTCCATCAACAGCACATGCTGCAATTAATTTTCATAAATTTACAGAGGTCCTTGGTTGCTGATGTTTATACGCAACTCCTGTGTTAATTATATTCAGAGTTATAGAGAAAAGGTCTCCTGGATGAATCAGGAAAATAAAACTTAACCAAATTGAAAAAGAAAAACAGGGCTGTTTTCCCTTGCCCCCGCCTTTTAACTTTAATATAATGATGTGCTACCACCGTGGGGTGTTTTGCATAGATGACATTCATACTTGCTCTAGTCCCATACGCTGGCAGACCCTCCCACTATAAGGAACAAAGGGATAAATGGAATGAGAGGAAGAGTTGGAAATTACTAAAGCTTTTTTTCTTTTGTTTTCCCCCGAGTGTGGCATCCTTCAGCCTTGGCTCCCAGAGAAACAGCAGGGTTGAAATTAACATGAAAACAGAGGGAATCCAAAGAAAAGAAAGCAATTTCAGCTTATGAAATTCAAAGTAGGATTTCACAGAACTAGTGCACTCTCCAAGACGAGGCAGGATTGTAAGAAAGGATTAGCACACTAAGAGCCAGGCCGGGACTATGAGGCCATTATCATGATGATGATTATTAGGCCATGGACTTTAATGTAAGGAGAGTAGGTGGGCCCCCCTCCTCACCCATGGGAGAAGTTTATGGGAAACTGTGGTTCTCATTTCCCCTTCCTGGATCTGACTGAAAGGGGGCTATGCTAGACAGACATAAGGTGGCCCAACATATTTCAGAGGGTCAGCAGCATGGTCAGAGAGAGTGCTTTGGGTTTGAATGGTTGAGTCTCTGGCAGCTCCCAGGTGGCCAGGACCAGTGGCTGAGGCCACACCCTGGGGGGCTGAACTGGATTCTACCGGCATCAGCTGAAGGAGGACAGGACAGAGGCTCAGGGGACTCAGTTGCTCTTCTGAACCTGGAGGAGGCACATGGACAAAACCAGGCCCTGACTAGCAGAGAGGGAACAGAACATGAGCTCGTCCACTCTAGAAGTTGGCAGAATACCCAGCGAGGGGATAAGGACAACCTTCCCCTGGGGGACAGCAGATCTGCCACCCCTCAGGCGCGATCTTCCCTCCACCACCCGGCACAGTCTGGTGGGGATGCACTCCTGTCAGCCAGGATGGTGGGTGATTGTCATTCTGTGGCTTGGTTCTTCGGTTGATCTGTGTTCAGATGCGCCATGGGTGGTTTTGGTCTTACTCTGTGGTGGGCACAGTCTGATGCGGATGCTGATGTTCTGTGACGTCATTTGTGCTCAGCAGGAGAACGCCAAGACCAGGCTGGGTGTGCCATGTGGCTCCCTGATGTCAGGGGCTGCCTGTCTCTTTTCCATCAGAACCTAGATTAGCTTCATGTGGACAAGCATATCAACATAGTCCGTTAGATAGCTTCCAAGCACACTTTACTATAGAAAAAAATGTAGCTTCCCAGGAAGAAGGAATATGAATCAGGTAGAAATGGAGTCCTTATTCATCAAATAGCTTGGTCTGTTCGTTAACTATTTATAAAAAGAGCAACTTAGATCCAGACTTAGCAACATACTGCACGAGAAATTTCAGTTAGGTTAGAGAAAATTGTGCTTCAGAAAATCTAAGAGCTAACATTTTAGAAACACACATTAAATATATTTTTCAAATCCTCGAATGTCACAGGATTTTCCAAGTTGAAGCACCAGCATTTATCTCAAAGACAGTCATCGGTATAGTTGAATCCATCAAAATTTAAAATAGTATGTGTCAAAGCACACTATAAATAAAACGAAAAGTCAGACATCTCATTTTAAAAAGTGTTTCAAACAAAAAATGAGAAATGAAAATATCAATAATATTTAAACAGCTCACATACATCAATAGAAAGGCACTAAAATGGACAAATGCATGATCAAATATATACCAATTTGATATATAAATGATTACTAAATATTTGGACAAATGCCTTGCTTTGCTAATAACAAAAAGTAAACGATCATAATATACAATGAAAAAACAATCATACAAACAACAAAACAAAACATAATTCCATGTCCTAAAACCGTGAACAATATTTTTTAATTGAAAATGCCAAACAACCACAATCATGTGTTTAAAATGAACACTCTCAAATACTGTTGGTAGGGTTATAAATTGTTCCAACTTTCTTTAAAAATAACTTAGCACTGCATATACCCATGCCTTTTAGACTTCTAATTCTACTTCTAGAAATCTAACCTGGAAAAATATTTCGAAATGCAAAAGTTTTTGCACAAGACGATCATAGAATATTTATAATAAGTAAATATAATACAATATATAATATAAATATAAATATAATGTAAACATAATAACAAAAGAAAAAAACCGGAAGTTACTTAGGTAACAAAGGGAGGGTGGCAAAAGTCATATGGCTTTCTATAAAATATAATGTTATGAATTGTATTTCACAGAGTCCTAATGGCTTGGGAAAAATCTTTCTATTTAATGTTTATTTGTCCCCTTCAAAAATACTTTAATATTTTAAAATATTAAATATGATATTGCATGGTCATGTTTGACCTTTAAGATATTAAGGATTTTAAAAGGAGTTTTTTTTTTATCATGAGTAAATTTTTTTGTTTGTTTGTTTTTGTTTTTGTTTTTTTTTTGAGACAGAGTCTCACTCTGTAGCCCAGGCTGGAGTGTAGCGGCGCAATCTCGGCTCACTGCAAGCTCCGCCTCCCGGGTTCATGCCATTCTCCTGCCTCAGCCTCCCAGGTAGCTGGGACTACAGGCGCCCGCCACCATGACAGGATAATTTTTTTGTATTTTTAATAGAGACAGGGTTTCACCGTGTTAGCCAGGATGGTCTCAATCTCCTGACCTCACGATCCGCCCGCCTCGGCCTCCCAAAGTGCTGGGATTACAGGCATGAGCCACTGCGCCTGGCCTATCATGAGTAAATTTTAATTTGTCATCTAATATAGAAAAAGAAACCTACTGATTTAAAAAATCCTGAAGATTTTTTTGAGGATTTCTTTTTCTTGGCATTTGAAGCAAATAACTGAACCCTCCCCATCTCAGCAATTAGACTCTACCTTTGGAGGGAAGCACACATTCAGTAGAGTTTTAAATAATTACAAATGATTCACTGTGTCAGGCAGCTTGTGTTTTTTCATTCTGACATATGCGTAAATCCTTTTCTTGAGGAAAAACAATTTGATCTTTATTATTCCAACACAGCGTGGGTGTCTGTCATGAATGAAAATGTCAATGCATTTTCATAACAGAATATACCTTTTGGTATTGGCAAAGAAATTAATTCTTCATTGCACCCGCTGCATAAAGAAGCGACTTTCATCCTGTGTAATGTGTGAGCCTCCATGTTGCATTATTAATGTGCACTATTTACAGGCGTACAATGCAGACAGCAATTTCCCATAAAATTGCTGAGTGTTTCATCTTGTTCATTTGAAATGATTTGAAAATGGTCATTCAACCAGATTGTTATGGTAATGCTAAAAATTTAAGTAGTATTTTAGAAACAATAATGTAAAATTTGGTAACACAGTGAATCATGAAAGCAGGTGTTTAAAAATTACCACCAACTCCTCTAAGTCAGAGAGTTGTATTCCACCAGCCACAGGTGGCTCCTGGGAGTTGCTGGTTGGGCTAGAGATGCTGCTATTTCCTTCTTATTTTGTCTCCTGCAGATCCTCTCCTCCTGCCACTGGGCAGCCCCATGTCCTCTGTGCCTCCCTCACCCCCCACCTCATCCCTACGCCCACCACACACACAGGCTGATTACGTTAGAAGCAATGCCTACTTCCTCTGGGCCAATTAGATTGTCTGCACAAGGAATTTGAAATTGAACTTGGAGGCAAGTTGGCATGCAGTGTAGGGCACTGGAGCTATAAACTCATTGCGATCCTCAAACACAGAATGACCATGTGGCTCAGCAATTCCACTCCGAAGTATATGCTCAAAAGCACAGAAACACATACTCAAGGACATGTATGTTTATGGCAGCATTGTTCACAACAGCCAAAAATGTGGAAACAATCCAAGTGTCCATCAACAGATGAATGGGTCCACAAAATGTGCTCTATCCATACAATGGAATATTACTTAGCCATAAAAAGGAATGAAGTTCTGACACATGCTACAATGTGGATGGACCTCAAAACACCACACTAAGTTAAAGAAGCCAGTCACCAAAAAGCACCTATTAAATGACTCCATTCATATGAAATTCCAGAAGAGGTAAGTCCACAGAGACTGAAAACAGATTCGTGATTGCTGGCAGCTGAGGGGAGGCGGCAGATTCATGGGCATGGGATTTTCTTTTGTGGTGATGAAAATGTTTTGGAATTAGCAAGAGGTAGTGGTTGTACAGCATTGTGAATTGTGCATGTTTAAATGGTTCATTTTATGTTATGTGAATTTATCTTCAATAATAAGAAATATATATAGATTTGGGGTTCATAGTTGGTACCCTGCAAAGACAGATGCCAGATGAACCATGACGGAGCATAAATGAGGAGGCCAGCAGAAGAAGCTGGCAACAGAGAGGATGATGAGGTGGGCATGCAGAGAAGCAGAGGCAGGTTGAGGAGGTGGAGATGGGTGGAGCCAGAAGTTATTGGTGACATTCCAGTTCCTACAGTCAGAGTCCCCTGCATCCCTGCAGTAAATATCCTCTTATCTCAAGTGGAATGGGCTTCTGCTTCTCGCATCCCAACAGCCTCAGGAGGTCCTAACGACATGTGCCTAAGGTAGTCAGGTCACAGTTTGGTTTTATACACTTTAGGGAGACACGAGACATCAATATGTGTGAGATGAACATTGGTTCAATACAGAAAGGCAGGACAACTTGAAATGGGGACTTCCAGGCCATAAGTAGATAAGAGACAAAAGGTTGCATTAATTTGGGTCTTTGATCAGCCTTTCACTGAGTACACAATTTACATGTGAGAAGGGAGTGGAGGAATAGTCACTTCGGCCCCAGTCTGGCTCAGTGAATCTGCATTTTTACATAAACAATAAGGTGGAAGAAACTATCGGATACACATTTGTCTTTAGTGAGCAGAGGGATGACTTTCAGTTCTGTCCTTTGTCCCACATCTGTGAAGATAAGCGATCATCAATTTACATTGCCGGGGTGAAATTCAACAGAATTGTTTTAGGGTAAAGATCTTGAGGCCGACAGGGAATTTTCTTGTGGACAAATAGTGATGGAGGTATGTAGCTTTTTACTCTTCGTAGCTATCTTATTTAGTAATAAAATAGGAGGCAGGCTTGCCTGATGCACTTCCCAGCCTTAGTTTTCCTATTGGCTTAGTGATTTGGGGGTCCTGAGATTTAGTTTCCTTTCACAGGCCTTAAGCTGTGTTTGTCAGCCCTCACCACCTGCAAGAGAATGCTGATGGTCACTTCACAATCATTTGTAATTCAAGGTTTATCAAGTGCCCAACACGGACCCATCACTTACTGCGTGTGATAAACTCTGGGTTGAAAAAGACCTCTTCTCTCCCTCTCAGGTAATTCACAGCACCTGTGAGATCTGGAGGCTCTAAGATCATTCCTATTACATAGGCAGTGAAACTGGAGCTGGAGAAATGGAGACACTTGTCCCAAAGTCTTGGGGACAGGAGGAGTGAGAGAGCTAGGACTAAGCCAGAGAAAGCACTCTCAACAGCCCCATTTTCTAGTTCAGTTTCATTTGGAGCTTCCATACAGATGAAGAGTGATGTTGTCAGGACAAAATATGGCCCATCATGGCGCACTTGTATGAAGAGAGCTACATGATAAAATGGAGTCTTTCATGGAAGACGTGCCAGAGCAGATGGGACATGCATGGAAAGTCTGGAGTCCTGGCTCCTCATCTTTAACCACCTTGGAAGGCAAACTCCCTGGGGTAGAGGCTGTGGGTACTTACATCTCCTTTCTGCTTCCCTTCCAAGACCCCAACCAGGTCACCCCTTTGCTTTGCTTATTACAGGTTCCATGCCAAGTGTCCCAGCAGCTCATGGCCTGGAGGAAAGTCACAGCGGCCAGTCTGAGGCTGCCCATTTCTCATGGGCCTGGAGAAGACCTGTTCTTCCAAGGTCAGAATGAAAGTGATCATGGATGGAAGAGAGGCTCTCCCATGGCCTTGAGCTTTCAGCTGGTCTGGAATTGTCATCTAAACCCTTCTTCACTAGCAGGTAAATTAACCCATCAGGGAAATTTGGCAGCTATTACATTTGAAATGATATTTTTTAAAAAGTGTTTAGTGGTGATTTTAATCTTGGCTGATATTCAAGTAATTTGTCACATACTGCCATGTTCTTACCCATTTGTCAAAGCAATGTTGCAGAGCCATTAGCAAAACTCTCCAAAATTGTGCAGGGCATCAGATGGAGCAAATCAGTCCTGATTAAAAGTGTGATCTTGACTTTTTTTTTTTTTTTTTTTTTTTTGAGACGGAATCTTGCTCTGTCACCCAGGCTGGAGTGCAGTGGCATGATCTTGGCTCACTGCAAGCTCCGCCTCCTGGGTTCATGCCATTCTCCTGCCTCAGTCTCCCGAGTAGCTGGGACTACAGGCACCCGCCAACATGCCTGGCTAATTTTTTTGTGTCTTTAGTAGAGACATGATTTCACCATGTTAGCCAGGATGGTCTCGATCTCCTGATCTCGTGATCCACCCGCCTCGGCCTCCCAAAGTGCTGGGATTACAGGCGTGAGCCACCGCGCCCGGCTGACCTATTTTTATAAATGTTAATCAGACCACGACCCTCACCTTCTAGAATCCCCCTTCCATCTAGAATAAAACCAACCTCTTCCCCAGGCATGCAGGCCCCAGGTGACTCAGCCTGGGTCTGCATCCAACTTCATCTCCCTCAACTCCTTCACTGGGCTCTTGTCCTGCCAACCTGTAGCTAGTGGGAGCACTTGGTTCCTCCACGTGACAGCCTTCTTCACTCTTCCCAAACTCAGTTTCCATATCTCCAACATTAGACATCTGCAACGATCCATTCTCGGTCCCCAGCATGCCCATTGCTAAGAACCAGGTTATTCTCCATCTAACGCATGCTCGTTTAATGCCTACCTCCCGGGACACCTGCAGGCCAGAGGCCATTTCCATTTGGTTCTCTCTCTGTGCCTCAGGTCTAATGTACAGCAGGTGCTCAGCAGACATTTGTGGAACAAATTTACTGAAATAATAATGAGTAGGAAATTTACAGAGGACCCTCAAAATAGTGGCCTGTTCCAGAATTTCCAGAATCTAAGATCATGGAATCAGATCATCAGAGCTAGAAGCAGCCTCAGAGTTGTCAGGTCCAGCCAAAGCTGCCCCAACTCTGAGGCTTGGGACCTGGCCCAGCTGTCTGCAGAGTCAGCTGTGGAAGCAGGGCTGGCCCAGGCCTGGTGCACCTCCTGTTGCTCTTGCCTAGAAATGACGCATCCACAGGGAAACCATTCAGATCAGAGAAGGAGTTCCCAGCAGGTGAGCCTGCCGGGAGCCAACCTCAGCTCCCTGTGGCCACAGTGGTGGTGGGAGGAGGTTGAGGGAGGCTGCCTCCTCCATGCTGGCCACCAGGTCTGCGCCCACCTCCCTCCCTCCCTCCCATCTAAACAGCATGCACTGTTTGAAGCTGGAAGTGCACAGAAGCCAGTACTGAAAAGACTGCCAGTTTTTGGCTCATGCCTGTAATCCTAGCACCATGGGAGCCCAAAGCAAGTAGATCACTTGAGCCCAGGAGTTGAAGACCAGCCTGGGCAACATAGTGAGACCTCATCTCTACAAAAAAAATACAAAAGTTAGCTGTGCGTGTTGGTGCACGCCTGTAGTTCCAGCTACTCGGAAGGCTGAGGTAGGAGGATTGCTTGAGCTCAGAAGGTTCAGGCTGCAGTGAGCTGTGTTCATGCCACTGAATTCCAGCCTGGGTGGAAAAAAATGATAGTCAGTTCTCAAAAATTCTCTCTTCCTGTTAATTCCAAACAGCACTTTCTCTCTCTGGCTCCCCTCTCTCAGTCGATGTCGTTCCTCTGCCTCGGCTGCCTAATTATCTTGATACTCTCAGGGGCCTGGCCCTGGGCACTCTCCTCTTCTTACCTGGTACAGTCTCCCTGGACAATTTCCTCCATTCTTTGCCTTAATTAACATCCATTTGCCTACGGTAATTAAATATCGCTGTGGTCCAGAACTCTCAGCTGAGCTGCAAACCTGCAGGGCTGAGCACAGCAGGCCTCCCGGATGTTGCTGCACCAAGATGGTACTCCCAGCCACCTCCTCCTCCGCTCGTTTTTCTCCTGGCCAGTGAGAAATCCGGGGCAACACTTGTCTCCTCCTCTGCCAACCCCCACCCTCATGCCTCAGTCATCAGTCCAGGGTCACCTCCTGAGTATGCTGGAATTCCACCCCACTCCTCCACCCCCTGGCAGTTTTCCTCCCCACACAGTGCCGTGAGAGCAAGATTTTACGAAGTCACATTTAATCCCGTTTGAAATGGTCCCATATTTTAATGTCGTCTGCAGAAGCAAGTGCCATCTCTGTGGTCTGGTGCATCCTTAGCCCCTTGTGCTGCTCTTTTCTTTTTTGCAGTGTTTCCTCTAGGCCGGGGCTGCCTCAGCCCCTCACAGACGTGGAGAGATGGCAGAAGGCGGCCTGTGCTCCCCAAATACACCATGTTCGGCCAGTACCCCAGGGCCTTCGTTCGGGCTGCCCCCCAAATCCACAGCTTCATCCTCTCCCTGTCTGCCTGATAAACACCTCCTCTTTTCTCGAGAGGGTTCAAGGACCACGAGAGTTCTGTCTATGAGAGTTCACCGAGTGCCAGCTGCACAGGGCACTGCGGATGCCTGTCCCAGGACTGGCCTCATGGAGCTGCCACCCCTTTGTAAAGAGGACAGAGACGCAGGATATGCAATTCATCGTGTCCTGAGTGCTGCCCAAGGGAAGCATCAGAGGAGACACCCAGGGTAACCAACCATCCCAACTGGCCCAGATTGTCCCCATTTTAGCAGTAAATTCTCATCTCCTGGGAAATCCCTCGGTCCCAGCAAACCAAGATGGTTTGTCACCTTACACCTTGCAGGGTCAGAGAAGGGAGACCCAGGAGAAAAGTCGGTGTTTGTTAGAGGGCAGGAGGATGGAGAGGGGTTGCAGGCAGACACAAGTACCTGGGGGAAGCACCTGAGAGAGGTGGGCGGGAAAAGGCAGAAGCAGCCTCTCTGAAATGACCTTTCCACCCTCATCTGCTACCCTCAGCTCCCAGAAATAATCATTCTCTCCTCTGAGGCCCTACCGAACACCACGCCTACACCAAACATAGCACATACATTTCATGACATTTTCTTAACTTATTACTTTATTTACTGCCTTTGCCAACTTTCCTGCGAGTGACTGTGGACAGGAGACCATTATCCAACCCCCTGTGTCTCAGAGTTAGCAGCAAGGGTACAGTAAACATCGGGGGGTGTGGGGGAGACGACGCTTCAATCGTGCTTCAGCCTCCCAGAGCGTCTTTCACGCATCCGTAAAATCAAAGTCGCATCAAAGCAGAACTATTTTTACATGATAAGCAGGGGAGCATATCCTAGCAATGTGTTTCCAAGGCTCCCCGAGACACAGGAGAGCAGAATGGCAGGAGACACCCACAGCCAAGAGTGCATAGAGACAATTAACACACAGCAAGAACATTATCACGAGCCTGGGTTTAAAGGAAGATTCCAGATCAGACTGAGATGCCTTGGGCTTTGCTCTCCCTTTTGCTGTCATCAGACTCAAAGTTCCACGAGGACAGAGACCCTGTTGGTCTTGCTCACTGTGTCCCCCAGACCTACAAGAGCACCTGGCGCTTGGAAGGCATGCTCAGTCTTTACTCTCTGAAGCCGCTTCAATAAAGCCCTGCTGTGGCAAGTGTGGTCTCTACGGCATTGGTGCCCCTTGAGACCTCAGCCACATCTACTGAATCAGAATCTGCATTTTAACTGGGTTTCTGTGCTACATCTTAACTTTTCAGAAGGACCTTTTGAAAGGGCTTGGTCATCCCAAGCCAGTGACCTCAGCTGCCTATAAAAACCAATTAAAGGCCAGATGCGGTGGCTCTTGCCTGTAATCCCAGCACTTTGAGAGGCTGAGGAGGGCGGATCACCTGAGGTCAGGAGTTCGAGACCAGCCTGGCCAACATGATGGAACCCCATCTCTACTGAAACTACAAAAATTATCCAGGTGTAGTGGTGGGCACCTGTAATTCCAGCTACTCAGGAGACTGAGGCAGGAGAATCGCTTGAACCTGGGAGGTGGGGGTTGCAATAAGCCAAGATCACATCACTGCATTCCAGCCTGGGCAGCAGAGCGAGACTCTGTCTCAAAATAAATAAATAAATAAAATAAAAATAAAAACTAATAAACCCGAGGCCTCCTTGCTTATCTGGAAAACACTTCTTCATCTTTGGAAACCCTGCTCAGGAGTTCCCCTTCTGAGAAACTTCACAGACATCACCCTTTCGCCATCAGGGTTGATCGCTCCATCTGCCAGGCTGTGTTCACCCCGCCCTGCGTTCTCCATTCTGTCAAGGCATTTATCATGCAGCAACACAATCTGCTTTACACGCCTGTCTCCCCACCAGATGGGTCAGCCAGACTGATGTCTTTGAAATAAGAAAAGGAATCTTATTTATCTTTGCATTCCAGGTCTGTTCCCACATGGAACCGAGTGTGATCAGTCGTGTGTGTCGGCCTGTGGGCTCTCCCTTTGAGTCCCACATTCTAGAATCCCACACTTCACTAAAGAAGGTCTTCCCAGGCTGGGCGTGGTGGCTCACGCCTGTAATCCCAGCACTTTAGGAGGCCGAGGCGGGTGGATCACAAGGTCAGGAGTTCAAGACCAGCCTAGCCAAGATGGTGAAACCCCGTCTCTACTAAAAATACAAAAAAATTAGCCGGGCGTGGTGGTGGGCTATAATCCCAGCCACTCGGGAGGCTGAGGCAGAGAATTGCTTGAACCCGGGAGGTGGAGTTTGCAGTGAGCCGAGATCACACCACTACACTCCAGCCTGGGCAACAGAGCAAGACTTGTCTCAAAAAAAAAAAAAAAAGAAGGTCTTCCCTCCCTTCCTCCCTCTCTGTCCCTCCATTTCTCCCTCCCTCCTTTCTTCTATTCCTTCTTCCTTCCTTCCAGTGGAAAGGTAGAAACTCAAGAAAACATTTCTTTATGTGACCTATGTACGAAAATTACTTGGTACCATTGTGATGGGATAGAACACATATTTAACATGAATAAGGAGATTCCCAAGATGATTTACGAAGGCGTGACAGGAGAGAATGGCATGGCATTTCCCTGGGCTGCCCAGATTTCCTAGCCATTCCTAGATGCCGAGGATGCGGCCACTCTAACCCAGCAGTCATGTTGCCTCATCCACATGGACCTCTGAGAGTGCAATAACAAAATCTAGGGATTCAAGTCAAACTTGCTGGATGTGGCCAGGTGCGGTGGCTCACGCCTGTAATCTCGAAACTTTGGGAGGCCGAGGCAGGTGGATCACCTGAGGTCAAGAGTTCAAGACCAGCCTGGGCAACATGGTGAAACCCCTTCTCTACTAAAAATACAAAAATTAGCTGGGCACAGTTGCATGTGCCTGTAATCCCAGTTACTCAGTAGGCTGAGACAGGAGAATCGCTTAAGCCTGGGAGGTGGAGGTTGCAGTGAGCCGAGATCGCACCACTGCACTCCAGCCTGGGTGACAGAGTGAGACTCCATCTCAAAAAAAAAAAAAAAAAATATTGCTGGATGTGACATGCTTCAGTCCTTAAGTAGATAGGTATGTCACCTGCTTAGACTGTGAACTCCTTAAAGACACGTACTCTGCCTTAGACACATGTATGTCTGTGGTGGTTCACATGGTACCCAGCTCAACAAATACTTTGTTAACCATGAAATCCAGAAGACCATCACAAAGGTGCCCATCTGCATGCAAAGCAGGTGGATGCAGGGCTCCAGCTCAAGCGCAGCTCTCTGTGTGTGCCCCCCAGCAAAGACTGTACCTCGTTAAGCTGCGGGTTCATTGACTGGATGTGACGCGATGCAGCTGACAACAATCTCTCATCACCTCCAAGGTCACGTACATGGACAGCACTAGAAATACGCCAGAATTTTGAGGATCTTTTTCAATTTGCTGTCTTCTGCCTGACGTGCTGGTGAAATTGAAATTGCTGAAAATTGATATGAATCAGTAGAGCATTAAAATGTTGTTAACTGAAGTATGAGAATGGTCATGAATAACTATTGTTATTATTTAGGTTTTTTTTTTACACATTCTGTAAACTCAAAAGCCTCTAGGAAAAGTAAAATGGAACAGGTCTCATTAAACACATCATCCAACCATGCAGGGTGGGTTTTTTTTAACCTCTTAGGAATATCCCCCAAAAGGCCTTTTCTAACTAATACAATTAATTTGACCACTGCTTTATAGCCCATAGGAAAGTAAATCTGGTTACGCTTCAAGATTATCTGGGGAACCTGACTCAGCCCTGAGTGGAACACAGTGGGTAAGCCAAGCATGGCCTGAATTTCAGCCTTTATTGTCTTCCCCTGCCAGGTGCCTTTGTGCAGTGCGCAAACTTCACAAGTGTACATGGCAGCTCTGCTCTGGAGTCCCCCCAGCAGATTCTGATTTGAAGCGTCTTGAGAAAACTTAGGACCAATAATTTTAGCAAGTTTCCCAGGTAAGTCTAGTGCACAAGCATATTTGAGAACCAGTACTTTATTTCGTATTTCCCCAGCAATCATGATTACAGTGTATCTCTGTATTTATGTACCAATGCATTATTACAGCACTCTAGTAGTTCCTACACATGGAAAGATAAATGGAAGGTATTATTTGAAAATTTGCTACTGTGTTGTACAAAATACCTCGAGTCAGTATCGTGGCTGAAGAGCACTGATATGTATGTCATTGGATGCTGACGCTGACATGAACTAACTAGGCTTGTAAAAGATCTGGCATCAGCATCCCTTCCAAGCCCCAGGCACATATCACTCTGGGTAGGAGCCTTCTTGGCCCCACTCAGCACAATTCTTGCAATGCCCTGCTTTGCAGCTGTCTCTGTGCACCAATGATCACCTGGAGATAATTAGGTAAAATGCAGTCTTGTGATCCTGGACCACTTCCTCCCCATGACCAGAAGTCCAGAGGTTTCCTATTGCATGTTCTACTTTCATTTACTGATACAGAAATGCTATTGCTTTTTAAATGTTGATTTTGTATCCAGCAACCTTGCCAAACTCTTTTTTTTTTTTTTTTGAGACAGTGTCTCACTCTGTTACCCAAGCTGGAATGCAGTGGTGCAATCACGACTCACTGTAGCCTCCCCCTCCCAGAGTCAAGCCATCCTCTTGCCCCAGCCTCTCAAAGTGCTGGGATTACAGGCATGAACCACTGCACTTGGCCGCCAAACTCTTGTATTAGTTTTCATGGCTTGTCTGGACATTCTGTTAAGTATTTTATATTACAAAAAGATCATGTATCTGCAAATAAAGATGGTATAATCTCTTCCCTTCTAATTCGTATACATATTATTTCTTTTTCTTTTCTTATTTAGCTAGTGACTACAGAACATTTTTGGTGAACATTGTAACCGCCCAAGGGCTTCACCTTGCCCTCTGCCTAGACAGAGCGATTCATCAAGACAGGGGAATTGCAATAGAGAAAGAGTAACTCATGCAGAGCTGGCTGTGTGGGAGACCAGAGTTTTATTATTACTCAAATCAGTCTCCCCAAACATTTGGGGAGCAGAGTTTTTAAGGATAACTTGGTGGGTCGGAGGAAGCCAGTGAACCAGGAGTACTGATTGGTCAGAGAAATCATAGGAAGTCGGAGCGGTCTTCTTGTGCTTAGTTGTTTCCTGGGTGGGGGGCCACGAGATCAGATGAGCCAGTTTATTGATCTGGGCGGTGCCAGCTGATCCATCAAGTGCAGGGTCTGCAAAATATCTCAAGCACTGATCTTAGGAGCAGTTTAGGGAGGGTCAGAATCTTGTAGCCTCCAGCTGCACGACTCCTAAACCATAATTTCTAATCTGTGGCTAATGTTAGTGCTACAAAGGCAGTCTAGTCCCCAGGCAAGAAGGAGGTCTGCTTTGGGAAAGGGCTGTTACCGTCTTTGTTTACATGATAAACTATAAACTAAGTTTCTCCCAAAGTTAGTTTAGCCTACGCCCAGGAATGAATAAGGACAGCTTGGAGGTTAGAAGGAAGATGGAGTCGGTTAAGTTAGATCTCTTTCACTGTCTCAGTCATAATTTTGCAGAGGTGGTTTCAACATGACGACAGAGGCCATCCTTCTCTTGTTCTTGACTTTGGTGCTAATGCTTCTACTAACCATTAGGATTAGTGTGTGCTGTAGGCTTTTCAAGTTTCTTCTTTTTCCCAATTTCATGAGAGTTTTCAGATCATAAACTGGTATTGACTTTTGTGACTGACCTAGGTACATCTATTGAGATTTTCCTTTGTTTTCTTCTCATTATTCTCTTAATATGGAATATTATAATAACAATTTTTCTGTTTTTGAAAATTATACATTCCCAGAATAAACATGCATTATTTTAAAATACAATGTTGAGTTTGATTTGCCAACATTTTGTTTAAGATTATTGTATCTATGGATGCAATGACAGGCTGGTCTATCTTCTCCTTTTCTTATACTCTTCTAGTCCAGTTTGGTAAAAAGGATATTTGCTAGATTTTTCAAACAAGTTTTGGAGGCTTTCCTTCCTTTTTTAATCACTTAAACAGTTATTTAAGATAGTTATTTTTTGAAGGGATGGCAAAATGTACCATAAACCCATCCAATCCTACTGTGTGTGTGTCTCTTTAAGCAGGCATCTTTTGACTACAAGTTAATTTATTGTTTTCAGTGTGTATGGTTTTAACGAGAATTCCTATTTCTTTGCGAATCAGTGTTGGTAACCTGAAGAGAAACAAGCAGAATTGCTTCCAAAGTGTAGGTTGCCTATCAACAGACTGACTGACACTCTTCTGTTGGGAAGACTTTTCACATGTGTGGATGGATAAGGACAAGAAGATCACCAAAGCCATGCTTGTGATGGCAAATAACACCTATCTCCATCAATCAGAAAACGTATATGTAGTTGTCATATAGTCATATAATGTACTTACTATACAGTAGCAAAATCAAAATAAATGAGACTGAGCTACACCTATCATCATGAAGAAATATAATTTGATCAGAAAAAGCAAATTGCAGAAGGATATGCAATATCCAATAGAGATGAAGACGATGATAGTGGCAGTAGGGCACTGGTTATATCTCTGTTCGCTCATGAATTTTTTGCAACAATCCTGTGAGATAAGCACTTTAATTATTTCTGTTTTAGAGATGAGGAAATTGAAGCATGTTAAGGTTAGATAATGGGTCGGAGAGTTACGGAGCTAGGAAATGACATAGCCAACACATCCTGTGAGTGTGAGTTTATGATACTCACACAAAAGTGTAGAATTAGTGAGTCAAGGGGTATACATAGTTTACATTTTAAACGATGTTTCTAGATTACATTTTTAAGAGGTTGCAGTATTTCACACTCATACCAGCAAGAAGGAAAGAGTATCTTTCCCTTCACTCTGCATAATACTGGCTTTTATCATCAATAGGTAAAAAATAGACTTCTGGGTTTAATTTGAAAATTTCAGACGATAAGGAAGCTGTTTACAGAGCATTTGGATTTCTTCTGTATATCACCTGCTCATATTCATTGAGCATTTTTATATTGGATTGTATTTGTTTTGTTCCTCAAGTTATAGCAGACTTCTTTATATTAGTAAGATGAATCCTGTGTCTATCATATCTTGCAAATTGTTCTCTTAGTCTATAGTCTGATTATTTAATTCCTTAATGGTTATTCTTGCCATATTTACATTTTTCTTTTCTTTTCTTTTCTTTTTTTTTTTTTTTTTTTTGAGATGGAGTCTAGCTCTGCCGCCCAGGCTGGTGTGTAGTGGCATGATCTCAGCTCACTGCAACTTCTGCCTCCCAGAATCAAGTGATTCTCTTGCCTCAGCCTCCCAGGTAGCTGGGACTACAGGCACACACCACCATGCCTGGCTAATTTTTGTATTTTTAGTAGAGCTGGGGTTTCACCATGTTGGCCAGGCTGGTCTCAAACTCCTGACCTCAGGTGATCCACCCGCCTTGGCCTCCCAAAGTGCTGGGATTACAGGCGTGAGCCACCATGCCCAGCCCATGTATACATTTTTCATTTCCTATGCAGACCATTTGAATCTGGCTTCCACCTTAATTATTTCACGCAAATTGCTGCATTCAAGGTTCCCAACAACCTCCACATTACCGAATTTAGTGTCCTCATCTTGCTCAACCCAGTTATAAATCCTCTATTTAGCCTCTCCAAATCTTAGATTTTTCGTTTGTAAATAAGAGACAACACCACCAGCTTTGCAAGTTCGTTGTTAGGAAATGCTTATGCACAGCTTGTAGCACAGTGCCCACTGTTATTACTGGCCGAAAGCCTGACCTCCCACTTTCTGCCTCAACACCTTGGAAAATTGCTGCTAATCACAGGAAAAAGCAAGACGCAGGAGTGAGCAATAATGCAAGCCTGGCGTGCCCTGGGGACTGTACTATTCACACCTCGTAGACTCCGAATGTAAAGAGCAATCTTAACAATCATGAACATCATGAGATTTATTGAGAGTTTACTATGTCCCAAACACCTTGCTGGGTGCCTTCTAATAAAGGATGCAATACACACAGAGCACTTAGCCTGTCTGGCCAGTAGGAAGTGCACTATGTCATCTCACTCTCATCTTCACTGCTGCCGTCATTTTAGAGGCTGCATCTTATTAGGCAAAGCCAGCAGAGTTCTCCTCCACCTCCAGGCAAATGAGTGGACCACGTGTGCATCCTGTCTTCCATCAAGGGGCTTGGAAAAGCCTTCTTCACTCCAGGAAGAGTCAGCAGGGACCATATGGAAGCTCACAGAAAGTTCTCCCCATAGGAGAAGGCTTTTCTGCTAAGCCTTAGCTAAAGACTAGAGGCCAATGGGCAGAACGCTGGCCAGGAAACCTTTTGCATTTGCCCTCCCCACCCCTGGATTGGCCTAACATTGAAAAGTCACAGCATTTCACCTGGAAACTGGAATTTTCCACTTCTGTGGACAAGTCAGACAAGGAGCTCTGACCGTCCTTCCAGCCAGCCAGTGGTTCCACTCACTGCAGATGCCTGCCTGGCCCTAAAGGCATTTGGGTTCCGACCTCTGACCCTGAGGCAGGAGAACAGGGCCTGGAAGCAGGGAACATAAGGCTAACCCACGCTGACTTCCTAGGCCGGGTATGGTGGCTCATGCCTATAATCCCAGCACTTTGGGAGGCCAAGGTGGGTGGATCACCTGAAGTCAGAAGTTCGAAACCAGCCTGGCCAACATGGTGAAACATCATCTCTACAAAAATACAAAAATTAGCCAGGCATGATGGCAGGTGCCTGTAATCCCAGGCAGGAGAATCACTTGAACCCAGGAGGCGGAGGTTGCAGTGAGCTGAGACTGCGCCATTGTACTCCAGCCTGGGAGACAGAGTGAGACTCCATCTCAAAATAAAATAAAGTAAATAAATAAATAAATGAAAGCACTTCAGCAATGACAGGAATGTGAATTGCTTTGAAACGTCACTTCATCCTCCATTTACATAGACCACACATACAAAGTAACATCTTCTCCATTTATAACAGGGCGCATTCTGAGTAAATGACTCTGTAACTTCACTTCATTCTCTTCATTTACATAGAACATACACCGAGTAACCAATGGGAAACCTCTAGAGTATTGAAACCCCAGAAAATTATGTAACCAGAGCTCTTGACCCCCTCTTCTCGGGCCCACTCCCACACTGTGGAGTGTACTTTCGTTCTCAGTAAATCCCTACTTTTGCTTTCCTTGCTTTGTTTATGCATTTTGTCCATTTCTTTGTTCCAGACGCCAAGAACCTGGACACCTTCTACCGGTAACAACCCCAGCTCCCTGCCCTCAAAGAAGAGGTCTCGATATAACAGACATACTCCACGAAACAGAGGGATTGTTTTCAGAAAACCCCCACTCAGTATTCTCTGTGTGACTCAAGAAGACGCAGCTCTTGTTTAATTCTCCAGGGTAAGATAAGGATAGCTCAGTCCTAGGAACAAGTTCATAGATAAAAAGAACAGAGACAGATATTAAATCCACACCAGAAGGGAAAAATCAGGCTCATTGTTGAAGGAAATCAACTCAGTAAAGCTGAAGATGAACTTGAGTGACCTTATACGATCACAGAGGAAATGAATAAAAAGATTAAAAGATAAGAAAAATAAGATAATAGAAGCAGAGGACTAACCAAGGAGATCCAATCCATGAATAAAAGCTGCTCCTGACAAAGCACACCCTGGAAAGTAGAATGAAGCAACAATAAAAGGTATTAGAGAAAACTTTTCTGACCTGGAAATAGACTTGCCCGCCAGGGCAGGGGCTCGCAGTCCCCAGGCTCCATTAATGAAGAGAAATGGGCATGAAGACAAGGCTGGCAATTTTTTATAATTTCAAAATGAACAAAAGGATGCCTTTGAATTTACCCTTGAGGAAATGAATGTCAGGTAGGTTGGACTAAAATTTCTCCCCTGCTACATTAAACACCAGGAGATAACAGAAAAGCATTTGTAGAGCTGAAGCTAAAAGTGCCTGGGCCGGGAGTCACAGGCCCTGAGTAGACACAGCATGGGGCTCATTGTTCAGCTTCTCCGGGGTAGGCAGAAAGGCCACTTCATTAGCGTGCCACTAAATTTGGCAACTTACACAGGAAACACCTCCTGATGACATGTACCCTGGATGCAGTTCCAAGAGGGAGCCTAGGAAGTCCGGACCGAGGTTGACGGATGGCCTGACCTCCCCTTTGACTGATGCTGGGATCTGATGGCACCTATCCACAAGGTCAGCACAGTCCTTGGGACTGGTAATGAAAGTTGCAAAACTTATGTCACAGGGAGCACAAAGCTAGTTTCCACTGACGTCACTGGGTAAGCATGCTGATGTGCCATAAGGAACAGGACACTTGGTGGGTAGAGTTTCATCTGGGCACACCACACAGGCACCAGGGAGTGCCAACTACTATGATATGGTTTGGCTGAGTCTGTACCGAAAGCTCATCTTGAACTGTAGTTCCCATAATCCCCATGTGTCATGGGAAGAACCCGGTGGGAGGTAATTGAATCAGCATGGTTACCTCCATGTTGTTCTCAGGAAAGTGAGTGAATTCTCACGAGATCTGATGGTTTTATAAGGGGCTTTCCCCCCTTTTCTCTGCACTTCTGCTTGCTGCCGCCATGTAAAGAAGGAACGTGTTTGCTTCCGCTTTGCCATGATTGTAAGTTTCCTGAGGCCTCCCCAGCCATTCTGAACTGAGTCCATTACATTTCTTTCCTTTATAAATCATCCAGTCTTGGATATGTCTTTATTAGCAGCATGAGAATGGACTAACACACCCTGCAAATTCTGAAGGAGCAGGCTAGATGGAGAGCAACATCACCAACTCCCAGCCCCTGCAGACTTCATGCTCTGTGGCTTCCTGAGTCTCCTCCAGGGTGTGAGCACTCGCTTCCATCCTGGGGCCCCCGTATCCTTGGGCCTGTCCTCTAGAGGAGCCAGAAGACTGTAGCTCACTTGCTGGGTTTCCCTCTGTGTGTTCCACAACATGGATGTTCTTACCTTCCACCTGATCCTCTTAGACTCAAGGAACAGGTCATTTGCTTGGCTTGTGACTGGAGGGCACTAAGGCTCTTTGGGCTTGTCCATGAGGCAAAATTTCAACGATCAGCCCCTGAGTTTGGGCCATCACCAATGTCTCCACCAGCTGAGCATGAGCCTGTGGGGTCCACCCTGGCCTTATGCTCTATGTTGCCTGATTGCAACGTCAATGTCTTCAAAATTCCCTCTCATGGGAGCACCACCTGCCTGTCTTGCTGTTTATATGTGACTGTGTTTCAAACTCCATCCTGTGTTGATATTTTTCTAATTTAAAATGTTTCACTTTGAAGGTTTATTTTGGAGGTAGAAAAAGCAATTGTGCACTGAATATAATTAAGCAATGGCATATTGATTTACCCACCACTATAAATACGCCTTCAATTCTCACTTACCATGTTAGCTCCTAATGAGTTTATCCTTAAATAGGTATTTATTGACATCTTGATAGCAACTATATCAAGGTGCCCAGAGACCCATCCAAATATGTGCCAAACTGAGCTTAAGTTATTCATAATGCAGCTATCACCTGGGTGCTGTGTTGCTTGCTATCTTTATGAAACAAATAGGAAAAGGATTGGAATTCAAGGAAAGAACCAGGTTCTGTTTTCCATATATCATAAATGAAACAGTACTTCTAACAAAACCAGGTCTATTCTGACAGTTAACACTCATGTCCCACAAGCTGTGTGTCATTTAATAAATAAACTGCTGTTCTTTGTAATGAAGCCAAAATAATGGTGAGAAGCACAGTTATAGCCCCAGAAATAAGGCAAGGAAATGTTAATTACAAAGCAGTTTACATGGTAATGGCTTGATAAATGATGCTGAGAAAAATGACCTTCTTGCTCATTCTCCTTTGTCTCTGCTAAAGAAGAGAGACTTAGAGATTTGAAAAGGCAACCTGACGTCTCATTTTTGGTGTCAGGTTGCCCTTTATAAGTTTCTCCTTATAGACCATCGTGTTGGTTGTGGGAACAACACAGTAGATGGAGACAAGAAAAGAGGACACCTAGAGGAAGAGCTATTCCGAGTCCCTTCCTGCCTGCTTCTTCCCCGTGCCACCCTCTCCCAGGGTGCCCTCTCCCAGGGATGGCAAGGTCAGGACTCCTCCATTCCTGGGGTGCTTTAATACTTGGAGGACTGAGTCAATAGGGGGCGTGGCAGTCCTACGTATACAAAGTGTGGCATGTCAGCTCTAGGACTGGGGCGTGGTCACTGGGGTGTCCCAAGGTTATCATTCCCTGTGCTGAAGCTTCCATGGAACAAGGAGGCTCTCAAGAATGCTCTGCTGTTCTTACTGGAAGCTCTGAGGGGGTGTCGGCTGCCATTTGCCCTCCTTTGGAGTTTGTATTTCCATATGTCTGAGCTACTTGCTGCATGGCAGCCCACATCCACGTTTCTCCTCTGAGGCCACAGGTTTTAGATGAGACAATTCTGTCTGTCCCAGACTCCAGGACTGGAAGGTGGTACCTAGAGGAAGCCAGTCAGCACTTTCCAACCCTGGCATCAGTGATTGGCTCACAGGTGGACATGTGACAAGAACAGGCTCATCAGGACCAATGAGATTCAATTCCTGAGTCTGTTTTATTAACTGGGCAGAAGACTGCCTCTCCAATGGATATATGGCCTGAGGATTGAGCAGCCATCTTTCAATATCTTTTTAAAATTCCTAATATTGATAACTTCTACTTCTGTTTTGTTCTAATCAGTATGGCAAATGTACTGACTATTTCAAAGAACAAGCTTTTGGTTTCATTGATTTTCTCTATCATATTTCTTTTCTCCATTTCATTGATTTCTGCTGTTCATGCTATGATTTCTTTTTTTCTGCTCGCTTTGGGTTTAATTGGCTCTTACTTCTCTAGTTTCTTAAAGTGTAAGCTTAAATCATTCATAAGAGAACTTTCTTCTTTCCTAATATGGGCATTTAATGCTATAGATTTCCCCTCTAAGCACGATTTTAGCTGTATTGTACAAATGTTGATATGGATTTCATTGTCATTCATTTCAAAGTATTCTCTAATTTTTCTCATGACTGCCTCTTTGATCCATGGATTATTTAGAAGTGTATTGTTTAATTTCCATGGCTTAGTTGGTTTTCCAGTTATAGGTCTATTTTTGATTTCTAGTTTGCTTCTGCTAAGCTCTGTGACTCATACAGGGGAGAAGGTCCCAGGTGTGCCTTATGCCCTTATCTCTGAGGCCACTGTTCCTTTCCACCAGGTGCACCATGAGGGTGGTTTTCTCCATCTCTGGGTCGCTTCTGATCTTTCTGGTGAGCACGCAGTGAGGCCTGTGGAGAAGAGCCTGCTAGTGGGTGTGAATTCCTCTTGTGTCTGCCATGCTTAGGGCTTCTCTGCGCCCACTCTGGCCATCCCTTGGCTTTTAGCACTTTGTCAAACACTTTAGCTTAATCCTTCTTACTTGGCTTGTTTGGTGTCCGTGTGCTTCTGCCCGAGGTAAGCAAGGATTTACATCCTGTCTCAGGAGCTCTTTTCCTTTGATTTTGTTTTGTTTTTTAACTGAGGTAAAATTCACATAACATAAAATTAACCATTTTAAAGTGTACAAGCCGGGTGCGGTGGCTCACGCCTGTAATCCCAGCACTTTGGAAGGCTGATGTGGGGGATCACCTGAGGTTAGGAGTTCGAGACCAGCCTAGCCAACATGATGTAGAAACCCCATCTCTACTAAAAATACAAAAATTCTCCCAGTGTGGGGACTGGTGCCTGTAATCCCGGCTGCTCAGGAGGCTGAGGTAGGAGAATTGCTTGAACCTGAGAGGTGGAGGGTGCAGTGAGCCGAGATTGTGCTATTGCACTCCAGCCTGGGCAATAGCAAGACTCCATCTCAGAAAAAAAGAAAAGAAAAGAAATAAAGTGTACAATTCAGTGGCATCTAGTACCTTCACAGTGAGTGCAACCATGACCTCTATCTAGTTCCAAACATTTTCATCATCCCCCAAGGAGACCCTGTACTCAGCAAGCAGGCACTCTCCACTCCCCTTTACCCAGCCTCTGGCAAACAGTAATCTGCTTTCTGTTCCTAGGGATTTCTTGATTCTGAGTATTTCATATAAATAGAATTATGGAATATGTGACCTTAGTGTCTGGATTATTCCTCAGAGTTTGGGTTAGTTTGGTGGTTCTGCAACCTCAGCTTTCTGATAGGGTTGAAAAAAGTGGTGCTTCTTGCAGATGACCTGGCATGTTGTTACTGCTGTTGTCAGAATGCCCTTTCCATCTTTCTGCATCCTAAGCAGAAGCTGGAAGCCCAGCAAATTCCCTCTTGCAATTTTCCCCAGATCCACATCTTCTTCCTGAGTTGCCAGATTTGCTATTGTTATGTAAAGCAATTTCTTAATTAAGTCTTCAGCTCTTTGGTGTTTTGTTGTTGTGAGGGAGAAGTTATATGCTCTTATATAGAGGATATTTCTCTATTTTTGCAAAATCACAGTCAAAGAAGTGTCTGATAGGTTGTCCTACATACCTGAAGGTGTATAAAGATCAATGTAATGGATTCCACATAGATTTTAGTGTCCAAATATGTTTCTTTTCAGAAACCATGTTGGCTTTGCCTTATCACATAATGAGAAATGTAAAACTCATCATAGTTTTTCTATTTCCTTGGTTGTCAAGATGCTAAATTAACTTTCAATTGGATTAACTGATTGTATATTTCTGGAATATTTATATCTCTTTACCTTCTAAAAAATTTCTGGTTTTTAATTTTTATTTTTTGAAAACATAGTGATGAAACAAAATGTGTGTAGTATGATATCAAATATTTGCATTTAAATATCTATATAGGTAAATTACAAAAAAAAATTTTAATGAAATTATATAAAGTTGTCATGGACATAATTCTGTATCAATACATGAAAAACTAACTCTTTTGTAAATTTCCTCAAGAAATCTGTGGTAGATTACTCTCTCTCTCCATATATAAATATATATATGGAGATATATAAATATATATATATGGAGATATATGGAGTAAAATAGATATGCATGTCCAATACATGCACAGGAGGGCAATTAAAATATCAACTATTTATAAAAACAATCTGTAAGGAAGTATGAAAATGATAGGAAGGAATGCTAAAGGGTTATTTCCTTTATTATTGTTTAAACTTCTGTATTGTTTGAACTAGCAATCACAGATTACTGATATGGACAGGAGACAGGGAAATACTGAGTAGAAGAGGGTGGTTCCCTAGGAAAGGCCTCACTGTCAATTTGTGGCCCTAAATGGGAATAGGCATTTCTGTTTTCACACCCAAAAAGTTGCCTTTTGGCCTGCAATGCCCCCCTGTCCTGTACCCATATAAACCCTGAGCCCCAGGCTCCAAGAGCAGATGAGGAGACAAGAAAACAAGCAGATGAATGGCAGAATGGCATGGCAGAGAAAGAGAGAAGAAAAGGAATGTCTGAACGCTGAGAGGAGTTCAGCTGGGGGCGGTCAGAGAGGAGTTTGGCTGCTGGGTGGCCAAACTCCAGGGGAAGATCACCTTCCCACTCCATCCCCCTCCCAGCTCCCCATTCATCCTAGTGAAAGCCACTCAGTAAAACTCTGCATTCATCCTTCAAGTCCATGTGTGAGCTGATTCTTCCAGGACCCTGGACAAGAGCTCAGGATACAGAAAGCTGTCACACTGGTCCTCTGCCCTTGCAGAAAGGCAGAGAGGGCACTGAGCTGGTTAACTCTTAAGTCATCTGTGGACCACGTAACTAAAAGAGCATTGTAACACTGGGGTTGCAGGCACCCACCCTTAGACACTACCATAGGGCCAGAGCTGAAAGCGCTTGCCCTGGTTCCTGCACCTGCCCGTCTGTGTGATACCCCTCCTGTCAGGGGTTTGAGCATTGGTAGCAACTGAACAGGGGAGCCACACCCCTGTGGCACATCCTGCAAGGGGGACCAGGGAACTCTCCTGTTTTTTCACTTTTACTATTGTGAAAGAAAGAAAATATGCTATAAAGAATAAATGAAATAATACACATATATAGTAAATGCAACCAAACACATAGCTAGCTCGAAGTGCTCAGAATCATGACACCGAATCAAACAGCAGCCACTAAAAATCCTCATCCTATGCTCTTGCAGAATGCTTTCTCCGAGGGAGGCTTTCTATCACCTAAAGACATCTGAGATTCACAAAATAATGTCTCGTCGCAGTACTGAGGCAGAGGCCCGCTGTAGATGCTGCTAGAGGAGGCTGTCGTGATTGAGCCTTGAGATGCTTTCCAGTTCTAAGATTTTATGACTCAATTCTCTCTCTGCTGACAATTTCAGACTTACTCTTGGGGGCCCACACATAATAGATCAATGTCAAAACAAAATTAAACACACGAGGCCTCTTGTAAACAATGTTTCTGCATAAAATGAGCCTGGATTTCAATTCTATTACATAAATTCTATTAAAGCTGTCTTCTAAGGGAAGAAGTTATGGTGCAGATTGTTAAAGATGAACAACATTTTCAAAGGCAGGCCAAAGAGATATAAATTCCTTTTGTTAATTAAAATCATGGTCATCTGAACTATGCCTATATTTATAAGCATTCACCATAAATTTTCCCTTGAATGACTTATCTTAGTTTGTGTTAACTCTGGAGTCCTCTTTCCTGATGTCTTTTTCAAAACATTCTTCAGTTCTGTTAGGTGTGCATGTTTCAGTAGTTGAGAAACAGGCACACAAAAACCAGTGCAGCTTTTTATACTCTGGAGCACATTGTTATTGTCCAAAGGCACAGTTCAACCTTCATTATTAAAGGAGGTATTTTTGGTTTTGAATTATTATTTGTATTCATGTATAATACATATGTATAATTCATGTATAATTCAGAGCTGCCTAACTGCCAGGTTTCTAGAGGTGCAGAGGATAAGATGAGGATGTAGAATTTGAAAGTCAACCCAAACATCTTAAAGTGAAATCGCATGATGAGGGAAAAGCGGGCTTAACAGAATAATTTTTCGTGACTGCCGTAGTGCAAACTTGAAGAAATTTACAGGACATTTGCAGGAGTGTGGATAACAATAAACCAAGCGCACCTGTGATTGTTTACGTGGACAATGAAGTCAAGGTTACCCCACAGTCGGTACTGTCTTATCTAGAATGGTTGCTTTCCAATTGTCTAAGAATTTAAGAGGCTCATAATGCTCTGCTTAGTAAGTTTCTATAATGTAGCCTCCCTAAGGAAATGGATGTGCTTTGTAGTTAAAATTAAAAAATAAAAAAATAAATATTAAAAAAACAGCTTATGAATAAACAATGGAATGTGAAACACCTCAGGCTAGAGATCCAGTTCTGAGCTGGCCACTCCCCTGACCTCTCAGCATGTTAAGAAAAAGCAATAGCACATCTGGCTCAGCATCCAGCCTGTCTCTCCCGGCAGCTTGAAATGCTGTTCTTCCTCAGTCTCAGAAGCAAGTTTACTAACAAATCTCACAAAGAGGAGGAAAACAATTAGTTGGAGGTGAAGTAATAAGCAAGACCAAATCATAATAACTGTGACATTTCCAGGCTCTGCTTTCATTCCCCTTGCTGGTTTTAAATTCCAGGAACCAGCCAGCCGGCTCCATGTGTCAGGGGCAGGAAAAGTCCCTGTGCTGGGAAGCCGAAGTCACTTCCAGCTCTGGGACTTTTATGAAAGGTTCCCAGACTCCTCATTCCTTAACTGGGGAGAAGAACCTCTGTTCTGACTGCCTTTCTGAGTCATTGGTGAGAAAATGATGAGGGTCGGGGCCTGGAACCCCACGAGGGGTCACTTTCATCTGTGGGCAGTTGTTTCCCCAGTGCCCTCTCAGGGAAAAACACAAGTCTCCCAAGCACCTGCCCTACCTTCTAAATTTAGAGCTAGTAATGCCTGGTAGAGTTTTTATAATTTATTTATTATTATAATTTTTGTACCTAGAATGAAAATTATTTCACAATTTGAGATAGTTTTGGTTACAACTTTCTTAAGAAGTGATAACAATAACAGGTTAACTTAAATTCACCTCATACTAAAATGTATTTACTGGTTGCCAGAACCCAAGGAGCAGAGCCCTGAAGCATATGGTTTTTGTTGCTGTTGTTTTTGTTTTTGAGACAGGGTCTCACTCTGTCACCCAGGCTGGAGTGCAGTGGTACGATCACTGCTCACTGCAACCTCCACCTCCCAGGCTCAAGCAATCCTCCCACCTCAGTCTCCCACATAGCTGAGACTACAGATGCACACCACCACACCCAGCATGGAAGTATTTACACTACAGCAAGCAGCAAATGCTACAAACCAAGGCTTCCTCCCCCAAATCCAGATGTTAAACATTTGCTAGCACACCACTGGCCTCCATTCTTACGCTTCCAGACAATTACAGCACAAGGGCTACAATGTTAGAGATAAATCCATGGTCTGAGAGCAGGTCTTGACTCCTGCACACTGAACTTCTACAGGCACAACAGTTTCTGGGTAGGATGCTCAGTTTCTAGTAGTTTCTAATAGATGAGCATGAAAACGGACAAGTTTGAGTCCCATTTCTTCACCTTCTGGTGTCAAAGGCTAACAGGCAGAAGGGGCAAGAATCTGAACCAACTGGATGATCAGTGCCTTAGCAATGGATCAGTCTTCTTTTTCACCATTGGTCATTCAAAGCCCAGGTTGACAAAATGTTTTTAAACAAAAGAGGTATTTGCAGAAGTGTAAATGGAGGCGCTCCACGAGAAAGTGGGAGGGGATCGGAGCCTACCTGCTGGGATCTCTCTTCTTGCTCACAGCAGGACTGAAAAGGGAATTCCTCCATTGCAGGGTATACAGCATGGAAACCTCTGCCACAGCCAAGAGCAGATGGTTGTTGATGCTAAAACTCACACACCAGCCTCGCTTCCACCCACGAAAGCAGTTTCCCCCAGCAGCTATTTACAGAGGCGCCGGTTTCACCTGAGAACCAAAGGTTCTCCACAATGAGGATCTGTTTTGAACGAAAGAAGGGTTTTGTGTAATGACTTCTAGGCCCAGGAAAGCAGCCTGGTCCCCATGCTGATGGCAGGAAGAGGCGCTGCGTAAGGCATCCTCTGTTGCAAGCGAGTGAATGATGGTAAGAAACCAGGAGAGACCAAGCGGAAGGTTGAATCTTAAAATGTCTTGTTTAACTGTGTAGCCGGCACCTGAGGAGAAAAATCCCAGCCTTGCTAATCATTCCAGTAAGATCAGTAAGATCACAAATAAGCTTTGTCTTCGGGTTTCTGGGAAATGATCCAGGATCCGCGGATCTACAAATGAAGAGAAGTTAACCCCAAGTCTGGGTGTATAGGGGGGGATAACCACATACATGTGTGGAATACTTTCAAACACTGGTGTGTCCATACTTTTGCCAGTCATCATAAAAGTCATTTACTTGGTTAATTTGTGGGTTTCATGGTTTTTTTTCCCCAATATTGTAATAGTTTCTAATCCTGTACCGTTAAAGCTGTAAGAAGAGTCATAGTTTACACTGTCTTCCTAATCACCCATATGCATGTAGTTAATGGCTTATCTTTTTTCTGCCAGTTCTAAAGCATTCCAGTATATAGACTTGACCACAGTTGAACATTTTGCAGATGTGTTTATTTTCTTTGAGTCTCCCTAGGCTTCTTGCACCAAGTCTGCCTGTGTGTCTGTGTGAGCTGTTTATGCTCTGCAGCTGCTTGAAACTCTGATCCAGCCTCTTCCTGAACATGTCACTGTCTATGTGGCCAGATCTTCTCTCCCACCAGCCAAGTCAGTCTTCCCGAATTCCTGTGCTCTGTCCCATTGCCACTGCTGCTGGTGCCAGCTCTCAACAGGACAAAGAATAGGATTGGGAGAGGAGAGAACAGGCAGGGGGTTGTGTACCATCAGTCATGTTCCATCCACCTTTCCCATGATAAATTCAGAAAGAAGCACTCTGGTGTTATACATCTGTCTCTTGTGAGTTAGCATATTATGTGTTCTTTTACCCCATCTACTCACTTCACATAAAAAGCCTCCTTTCCAGGGTAACTGGATTCAGGGCTTCTTTGTAGAGGAAAGCCCTGTCTTTGTTTCTTTCTCTTCTTATAGCATAGAGTACTTGCCCCCAAATTCAGACTCCTGGGGAAGTGGAAAATTCCACTTGGGCCTACAGTCCCAGGCTGAGTTCTCCATTCCAGTCTAATCAAAAAGGCCCGAATTAAGCCACTGAACCAAGTACTGGCCCAGCCACAGAAAAGACTTTTATGTCCAGTTCGCTGACGTCCCTCATGGATACAGGGTCCTGAGGTGGGACTCAAGTTATATAGGGGAGTGTTAGAAATTGAACCCTTAAACCCGAGCTCCTCGTGCAGACAAACACATCCAATTCCAAGTTAAACAGAATCTGAACCAATAAAAACATTTTACCCTGAGGATAGAAACATGCAAACAAGGTGAATCAAAACAAAGAAAACCTGTTTGCCTTGTCTTAAACATCCAGAACTATTTACCTCTCTCGTCATTAATAAAATCTCTGTATAAATATTTCCCCAGGAGGTAGCTTCTGGTGACGCACAAATATTTTTCCATTAAAGGAGACGAGACATTGCCTTCTTTTTTGATATCACCATTCTGACTCCTGATGGAGAGACTGATGCCTATGAGGCATACCTGTCCCCAACAGGTAAATCCAGGAGTAAGGATTCTGCCCTCATTTCCCCTCGATTGCTACTACATTCTTTTTTTTTTTTTTTTTTTTTTTTTTTTTCCGACAGAGTCTAGCTCTGTCGCCCAGGCCGGAGTACAGTGGTGCAATCTCAGCTCACTGCAACCTCCACTTCCTGGGTTCAAGTGATTCTTCAGCCTCACCCTCCCAAATAGTTGGGATTACAGGTGCCCACCACCACACTCAGCTGATTTTTGTATTTTTAGTAGAGATGGGGTGTTGCCATGTTGGCCTGGCTAGTCTTGAACTCCTGACCTCAGGTGATCTTCCCACCTCGGCCTCCCAAAGTGCTGGGATTACAGGCGTGAGCCACCATGCCCAGCTGATTGCTACTACATTCTAATGGTTGCTCTTGGAAGTTCCTGATGTACAGTGGATACTGAAAATTAAAGTTAAAAGAGCTTTTAACAAAAAGCAGTACTGGAACAGGTGAAATACGTCTTGGAAATGCTAACTGTAGGCAATGGAAAGTCATTGAAGGTTTTGGAGCAGAAGAAATTAATGATCTGAGTAATGGGGATAGTAATGTATATAGTGATTCTGAGGGGAAACTTAGAAACAGGAAGATCAGGTTGGCAGCTAACAGGAAGAAATTAGAATTAAGGTAGTTTGAGTCAGAAAGGAGAAAAAATTCTTTACAAGACAAAGTGAGATGAACAACATATTGATAGGCTATGAGGGAGATTATCTGCCATGTTGGGATAAGATGAAGACAGGAAAAATATTTTTACTGAAAACAGTTGGGTGAAAACTAAAGTAACTCCACATGTAATGTGTTTAAGTATTTATGAGAGACTCCAGTGCAGATAACCAGCAAATTACTGGAAATACAGAGTTACAGTTTGGGAAAATATTAGGTTTGGATTTGAGATCTTGTATTTAGAGGTGATTTTTGAAGAGGGTGTGGCGAGAAAGAACAAATGGAGAACTTAGAAAAACATATTGATTCTCTTTATATTATAAAAGCAATGCTGTTATATTGGATGCCATAGCATCTCCCAGGTCCAAATATTAGGTTTGGATTTGAGATCATGTATTTAGAGGTGATTTTTGAAGAGGGTGTGGAGTGAAAGAACAAATGGAGGACTTAGAAAAACATATTGAGTCTCTTTATATTATAAAAGGAATGCTGTTGTATTGGATGCCATAGCATCTCCCAGGTCCAAATCCACCAACTTTCTTTGCCCTGATTTGTGGGACTATAGCTGGACCCTGTAAACATTTCTCCTTCTCCAGCTGCTGGAATGTTAGGCTTCATCAACAGAGGGTGCTGGAGTGACCCTATCAGGCCACAGCAGCAGAAAGACTCTTCCACTTTGCAGTCTATTCAGCATGGGACCTGATATGGTTTGGCTGTGTCCCCACCCAAATATCACCTTAAATTGTAATAATCCCCATGTGTCAGGGGCAGGGCCAGGTGGAGATAATTGAATCACGGGAGCAGTTTCCCCCATACTGTTCTCGTTGTAGTGAATAAGTCTCATAAGATCTGATGGTTTTATAAATAGGTGATCCCCTGCACAACCTCTCTTCCCTGCTGCCATGTTAAGATGTGACTTTGCTCCTCATTCACCTTCCACCATGATTGTGGGCCTCCCCAGCTATGTGGAACTGTGAGTCACTGAAACTTCTTTATAAATTACTCAGTCTCGGGTATGTCTTTATTAGCAGTGTGAGAACAAACTAATACGGTAAATTGGTACTGGTAGAGTGGGGTGCTGCTGTAAAGATACCCAAAAATGTGGAAGTAACTTTGGAACTGAGTAATAGGCAGAAGTTGGAACAGTTTTGAGGGCTCAGAAGAAAAGAGAAAAATGTGGGAAAGTTTGGAACTTCCTAGAGACTTGTTGAATGGCTTTGACCAAAATGCCGATAGTGATGTGGACAATAAAATCCAGGCTGAGGTGGTCTCAGATGAAGATGAGGAACTTGTTGGGAACTGGAGTAAAGGTCATTCTTGCTATGCAAGGAGACTGGTGGCACTTTGCCCCTGCCCTAGAGATTTATGGAACTTTGAACTTAAGAGAGATGATTTAGGGTATCTGGTGAAAGAAATTTCTAAGTGGCAAAGCATTCAAGAGGTGACAGATCATAAAAGTTTAGAAAATCTGCAGCCTGACAATGCAGTAGAAAAGAAAAACCCATATTCGGGGGAGAAATTGAAGGTGGCAGCAGAAATTTGCATAAGTAACCAGGAGCCAAATGCTAATCACCAAGACAATGGGGAAAATTTCTTCAGGGCATGCCAGACACCTTTGCAGCAGTCCCTCCCCTCACAGGCCTGGAGCCCTAGGAAGGAAAAATGGTTTCCTGGGCCAGGCCCAGGGACCCCCTTTTCTATGCAGCCTTTGAACCTGGTACCCTGCATTCCAGCTGTTTCAGTTCCAGCTGTGGCTAAAAGTGGCCAACCTACAGCTCAGGCCATTGTTTCAGAAGGTGCAAGCCCCCAGCCTTGGTGGCTTACACGTGGTGTTGGGCCTGTGGGTGCACAGAAGTCAAGAACTGAGGTTTGGGAACCTCCACTTAGATTTCAGAGGCTGTATGGAAATACCTGGGTGTCCTGGCAGACATTTGCTCCAGGGGCGGGGCCCTCATGGAGAATCTCTGCTAGGGCAGTGTGGAAGGGAAATATGGGATAGGAGCCCTCACACAGAGTACCTACTTGGGCACTTCCTAATGGAGCTATGAGAAGAAGGCCACCATCCTCCAGACCCCAGAATGGTAGATCCCCTGACAGCTTGCACCATGCACCTTGAAAAGCCACAGATACTCAACACCAGCCCATGAAAGCAGCCAGGAAGGGTGCTCTACCCTGCAAAGCCACAGAGGTAGAGCTGCCCAAGGCTGCAGGAGCCCACCTCTTACATCAGCATGACCTGAATGTGAGACATGGAGTCAAAGGAGATCATTTTGGAACTTTAAAGTTTGATGACTGCCCTATAGATTTCAGACTTGCATGGGGCCTGTAGCCTCTTTGTTTTGGCCAATTTCTCCCATTTGGAATGGGTGTATTTACCCAAAGCCTGTACCCCCATTGTATCTAGGAAGTAACTACCTTGCTTTTGATTTGCCTTGTCTCAGGTGAGACTTTGGACTGTGGACTTTTGAGTTAATGCAGAAATGAGTTAAGACTTTGGGGGTCTGTTGGGAAGGCATGATTGGTTTTGAAATGTAAGAGCATGAGATTTGGGAAGGGCCAGGGGCAGAATGATATGGTTTGCTGTGTCCCTACCCAAATCTCACCTTGAATTGCAATAATCCCCACACGCCAATGGCAGGGCCAAGTGGAGATAATTGAATAATGGGGGCAGTTTCCCCTATACTGTTCTTGTGGTAGTGAATAAGTCAAGTCTCACAAGATCTGATGGTTTTATAAATAGGTGATCCCCTGCACAACTCTCTTGCCTACCATCATGTAAGATGTGACTTTGCTCCTCCTTTGCCTTCCACCATGATTATGAGGCCTCCCCAGCCATGTGGAACTGTGAGTCAATTAAACCTCTTTATAAATTACCCAGTCTTGGGTATGTCTTTATTAGCAGCATGAAAACAGACTAACACAGGAGCCCAGCACCTGGCTCTGGAACCCTCTCTGGCCATACTCTCCACCAGTGGCCACTTCTGAGCCACTCCCACCTGCCCACAACCTCTGTCAATGGCAGCTGCTTCTAAAGACCAGCGCCAGCCTGTGTCCTCTGCCAAGTTGTTTTTTTTTTTTTTTTTTTTTTTTTTTTTTTTTTTTTTTGAGACGGAGTCTCACTGTCACCCAGGCTGGAGTGCAGTGGTGCAGTCTCAACTCACTGCGAGCTCCGCCTCCCAGGTTCACACCATTCTCCTGCCTCAGCCTCCTGAGTAGCTCGGACTACAGGCACACGCCACCACGCCCGGCTATTTCTTTGTATTTTTAGTAGAGATGGGGTTTCACCGTGTTAGCCAGGATGGTCTCAATCTCCTGACCTCGTGATCCACCTGCCTCCGCCTCCCATAGTGCTGGGATTACAGGCGTGAGCCACCGTGCCCGGCCGTCCTCTGCCAAGTTTCTTGCATATGTCAGGCTGTGTGTTCCTGCTGTAGCCATGCTCTCTTCAGTGAGGTCTGAATCTCAGCCTTGGTGTGGGGTGGGGCTCTCTTGGTCTTTTGTTCCTTTATTATCCACTTTCTTTGTCCTGCAATAAGTAGCTCCTCCTTTGTACCTGCTTCTTGACCTCTTACAGTCCTTTTTTATTTTTTAGGTAATTAACCACTTTCTGTAATTAGCAATACATTAAATTACATTTTCCCTGTTCCAATGAATGGTGTGGTTTCTGTCTCTAACTAATATACATGTGGAAAAGAGGTTAGACTTTTTCCAATTGATTATTTATTATACAGCTGGAACCTATAAGTAGAACGTACAGAATCAAAATAAAGGCTTTTGAAAGGTCAGCACTGCAAAGCTTAGAATAGACTGCATCAAATTGTAATGACTTTGCTGCCAATGGCACAACCCCCCAGCAGCAATCCTCTAGAGGGATTCAAGAGTTAATCAAGGGGTTGGACTGGATGAAACTGAAGGTCACGGCTAACCTTGAGAGTCTACAGTTTTACAGAACATTCTGAATCTTATTCTTGCTTCCACTAATAATTAACTCTCCTAATTCCCATTAGTCTTCCCAAGGGCATGATTATAGTTTGGCATTATAAAAGCCATGGACTCAATGTGAGAAAAGTGCAAACTATTATTGTCAAATTAGTGTTTTCCTGGAGATTTCTCAAATTGTCTTGTGACATTCCATATCAATGTTATTGCTCAGGTAAATATGATATTCCATTTCCCAAGCATCTAGATTTAAAATTTCTAAACGTACTCTAACAACTAATAGCTCAATACTGCTGAAGCTCCATGGCCATTGAATTAGGTTGTTCTTCAACTTCAAAACAGCCTTCAATGTCATTCATCCATTACTGTTCCAGGCCATATATTTCCTCTGTGTAGCATAGGTTGAAACACTTAAGCAGAATCTGAGTGACTTATCCAAGGTTGTGCTGGGGAAAGAAAAGCCTTCTTAATGCCTGATATATCTTGATCTCTTCCTCCTATAAATGAAAAGCTAATAATGTAAGCTTTTTTTGTGTGCACATTAGTTTCAACATATGGGCATAGAACATTCTACCGCATGGCTGAAATTCTACCTCATGGCTATGTGAAAATCTATCCACTGCTGCCTAACTTCTTGCTGCTTCTTCTTGATTTTCTAATGATTTGACCTTTAAGTTTGATGTAATATTATTCAGAGAAAGATTCATAGCAATTGTATATCACCGTAAATTATATCCTTTAGCAATTGAAAATGGTCCTTTGGTCCCATGAATTTTTTCTTGAATTTTACTTACATGTACTTTATTCCTGCTTTCTTTGTATTCAATTTTTATACATCTGTTTGTTCTTTTTATTTTATGAGTTAGTTTTAGTTATTTAATTTTACGCTAGGCATTTCAGATATGCCACTTTTGTTTTCCATGGGCCTCTTATAAACATATATAAATGGATTTTGTTTTTCAATCAATTTAAGAATTTTTTAAATAGGTGTTGAACATATTTAAGTTCAATTTATTTTGGCATTATGTTCTTTGTTTTTGTTTCTTTTTTGAGACTGAGTCTCGCTCTGTTGCCCAGGCTGGAGTGCAGTGTTGCGATCTTGGCTCACTACAGCCTCTGCCTCCTGGGTTCAAGCAATTCTTGTGCCTCGGCCTCCTGAGTAGCTGGGATTACAGGTGCCCACCACCATGCCTGGCTAATTTTTGCATTTTTAGTAGAGACGGGGTTTCACCATGTTGGCCCGGCTGGTCTCAAACTCCTGACCTCAAGTGATCTGCCTGCCATGGCCTCTCAAAGTGCTGGAATTACAGGTATAAACTACCATGCCCAGATGTTCTGGCATAATGTTCTTTTTAATACTCTCCTTACCACTCCTTTGTTTCCTGCCTTTCTCCCGTGACCTAAGTCTCAATTCTTTTATCTTCTGCAGTCCTATACAGGATGTGTTAAATGAATCTAGCAAATAAGATAGTGGGGATGTAGCCTTTAAGTCATTGGAACAGAGGTAATGGTTGAAGTTATGGAATATTTGATTTTTTTTTTTTTTTTGACAGGGTCTGGCTCTGTCACCCAGGCTGGAGTGCAGTGTTGTGATCTCAGCTTACTGCAGCCTTGACCTCCTGAGCTCAAGCAATTCTCCCTCCTCAGCCTCCCAGGTAGCTGGGACCACAGGTGCACGCCACCACACCCAGCTTATTTTTTGTATTTTTGGTAGAGATGGGGTCTTATATGTTGCCCAGGCTGGTCTCAAACTCCTGAGCTCAAGCTATCCATCCACCCTGGCCTCCCAAAGTGCTGGGATTACAGGTGTGAGCCACTGAGCCCAGCAGATTTGATTTTCTGAGAAAGCACAAATGAAGAAAAAAACAAAAGACATAGGCCAATCCTTGGGGAATGTGTACATTAGACAGGAATGGAACTATACCAGTAGTGTCTGGAGAGCCACAATCACACAAAACCAGGCATACAAAGAGAAGAGAGGGTTTCAAGAAAGTCTGGTTAGCTGTCTCCATAGCTTCAGGGAGCCCAAGTAAGATATTAACTAAGAAAAGATCACTGGGTTTGGCAAGCAAGACATCACTAGAGAGCCTGAATGAGTCATTTTAGCTAAGTGGTAGAGGCAAAGGCCAAGGTAGGTGAGCACTGGAAAAGTTATTGTACATAAACTAGACCATTCTCACAAGACATTGAACAGAGAATAAGAGGAGAGAAAAAGGCTTACAACATCAAGGACAACAGATACTGGGACATGGAAAAGACCAAGATATGTGTACAAATATAGCAAAACAAGAATGATAAGACCAAGCAGAGGAGATATCTTTGGTAGAGAATAGTCTCTAAAGAGAAATGTTAATAGCTTTGGGATGCCACTGGAGAATGAACAACATTCTCCACTCATTCCTAACTTGAGGGTAAGCATTACACGTGGAAAACATAATAGGCCAGACTCCATTAAGCTTTCCCTGCTGATGTCAAGGGCTCATAGCAGGGGCTGCCAGAGCAATCTCAGGGAAAGTCAATTATCAGCGCAGCAGGGAATGAGGGTCATCTGCAAGTCAATGGCTGCCTATTTAAATCCATTAATTCAATGAATATGGACTGTAAGAGTCTAAGGATGAACTCAGCATTTGGGGGGTGATATTCTTCATGTTTCTATTCCATTTGTGTTTCGTAACCACCCTATGAGATTTCTAACTTAACTTTTAAAGAGCAGGCTCAGAAGTTAGGTGACCTGCCCAAGGAAACAGAGTTGTTAGGTGATGGAAGCAACACTCACTCCAGCCCAGATCTTTTAGCTCTGAGTTCAATGTTCTTTCCACAACATGACACTCTCCTTTTAAACACTCATCTCTTCAACAGCCAAGCCACATAAAGGGGATGGAACAGGAGCATCAGCATAGCAGAACATTAAAATGGCATAACTGAAGGTGTTCCTCACCCTTTTGCACTCTGTCCCCAACTTCGAGTGATTCACCCCAAATTCACTGCCTTTGTTTCTGGAGACAGGGTTCTTGCCTGAATCCTGACTCCTTTTTTACAACTAGAGAACTTTGTGGAGCAACCTATAAGAAATCCCAGTGTTGGCCAGGCACAGTGGCTCACACCTGTAATTCCAGCACTTTGGGAGGCCAAGGCAGGTGGATCACCTGAGGTCAGGAATTCGAGACCAGCCCGGACAACATGGTGAAACCCCTTCTCTACTGAAAATACAAAAATTAGCTGGACGCAGTTGCATGTGCCTGTAATCCCAGCTACTTGGGAGGCTGAGGCATGAGGGTCATTTGAACCTGGGAGGTGGAGGTTGCAATGAGCCAAGATTATGCTACTGCACTCCAGCCTGGGTGACAGAGCAAGATTCTGTCTAAAAAATAAATAAATAAAAACAAGAAAAAAATCCCAATGTCCCAATGTCCAATTGCTCTTTCCTGGAAGTTAAGGGCAATTTTCAGATCCTGCTCCTGATCACTCTCCTCTTCTCTACACTTCCATTGTCACAGGAAGTTTATAAGCAGAAGCCACCCAAGGTCCAAGGGAGGCAGGAGGGTGATGTGGAGAATGGAGTGTCATAATAACCTAAAATACTATGACCCACAACTCCAGCAAAGTCATGTGGGATGTCTGAAATTAGCCAGATAGCTTTTAAAAACATTCCTAAGAATTGGCCAGGCACAGTGGCTCACGCCTGTAATCTCAGCACTTTGGGAGGCTGAGGAGGGCGGATCACCTGAGGTCAAGAGTTTGAGACCAGCCTGGCCAGCGTGGTGAAGCCTCGTCTCTACTAAAAATAAAAAAAAAAAAAAAAAAAAAAATTGGCTGGGCGTGGTGGTGTGCACCTTTAGTCCCAGCTACTGGGGGAGGCTGAGGCAGGAGAATTGCTTGAACCCGGGAGGCAGAGGTTGCAGTGAGTCAAGATCGCACCACTGCACTCCAGCCAGGGTGACAGAGGGAGACTCCAGCTCAAATAATAAATAAATAAATAATAAATAAAAATATTAAAAATTCCTAAGAATTGCATAATTCTAAAAAAAGTTTAAAAATCTCATAAAGTACAAAGTCCGTATAGCTTGACTAAGAATGTGTTTAAATATCTTTAAAATAAAAAGGAAGTAGAAAATCCAAACAAGTAATCATCCTGGGTAGGAGTTGTTGACATCTGACATTTGAATTAAAAATTAATGAAAATATCGTGACTCCTGGCATAAAGGGCTACATAAGCTTTGAGACCAACTTTGTTACAAGTTTGAGGCTCATGATCCAGTATTTCTAAAAAGGAGCTCTTTTGGCTCGATTAGTATATAAGAAGATCTCTTACACAATTAAAATCTTTGGCCCTAAGATATCTCAGTTAACTTTAATGTTTTAATGTATTGAGTTTCCTTAATCTTCTATATATCAACTCCCAAATATTTTAGAATTATGTAACCTCAGTAAAATAAGATTTTAACTGTCTTTTTTAGCGAATAGAAATCTTTTAACTCCAGAAAGTGTTAGAATTAAATGCAAAATGGTTTAAAAATTAAAACCAAATCTGTGCATAATGGATAACTTAGTATGTTTGTAATATGTAAAAGAATGTGGTCTATTAGTGTGATCACCCTGTTTCTATCTTTTGTACTCTAGATTGATGAATTAGCTTACATTCTTCATTTTAATTTGAACCCTTAACAAACGTATCCATGGACTTAGAACATGTAAAAGAACTTTAGTTTATATGTATATGTGTGTGTGTGTGTGTGTGTAAAATAGAATTATAGGAATTATTTTATACTAGGAAATATTTTTGCTATGACTTTACTTTTAAAGCTACAGTAATAAGACTGACAGCTAATTTCTCAACCAATACAGTGGGAACCAAAAAGCAATGGAATTGGTATACCTAATGTTTTGAAAGAAAACAGCTACTAATGTAGAATTTTGTATGTAGCAAAAATATTCTCCAACAGTGAAACAGAAATAAAAACATCTTTAGATTTAGAAAGTCCTGACAGAATTCATGGTCATTTAATATTAAAAAAGGAAATACTAATCGAGGCACTGTGATGTGCACCTGCAGTCCCAGCTACTCAGAAATTTGAGGGAGGAGGATCACTTCAGCCCAGGAGTTTGAGTCCAGCTTGGGCAACATAGAAAGACCCTGACTCTACCAAAAAAAGAGAAAGGAATACTGAAAGGATTTTTTTGATTTTTTTGATTCCAGGTAAATGCACAGTAAAACAGGAAGAAATAGTGAGCATTAAAAGAGGCAAATGTGTGTGTAAATTTTAAAATATCATCAACTGTATCAAATGATAATGTAGCATTGAGACTTAAAATATAAAATCAGAATGCAAAATGTTATCACAAAAGTCAGGTAGGATAGGCAGGGCATGGTGGCTTATGCCTGTAATCCCAGCACTTCGGGAGGCTGAGGCAGGCAGATCACTTGAGGTCAAGAGTTCGAGACCAAACTGGCCAACACGGTGAAACCCTGTCTCTGCCAAAAATACAAAAATTAGCCAGGTGTGGTGGCACATGCCTGTAATCCCAGCTACTCAGGAGGCTGAGGCAGGAGAATCACCTGAACTTGGGAGGCAAAGGTTGCAATGAGCTGAGATCATGCCACTACACTCTAGCCTTGGTGACAGAGCGAGACTTAGTCTCAATATATGTATATATATATGTATAAATGCAGGTAAGATAAACAGCTTTAACTTGTTGTAAGCTCTTTACATTCTCCTGGAAATGATTAAAAAAATTACTGGTATATCTAATAAGTGAAGGATGTGTATGATAATATATAGTAACCGCTAAAAGAATAATAGAGAAATGTATAACAAAGAAAAGCCAATAGAAGGAGAGAACAAGGGATTGATAAAAATAATTGATTAATCCAAAGAAGGCATAAAGAGAAAAACAGAACAAAGAACAATTTTCTCCTTTGTATAATTTTCAGTAAATTTTATATTTCTACTAATTTTGCCTTCTTTATTCCATTACAATAATCTACTACCTATTGTTTGATCTGAATCATAGCTATGAACACCCATTGTTTCACACTTTTCCATATTTACTCTTTATAAAAACTTCAGAAAACAGGTACTATTTTGTATATTTTACTAACAGAAACAAACAGTTGAAGTAACTTGCCCAAGAAATCACAAATAACAAAAGGCTTTATCTTATAATATAGCCTCACTCTGCTGTGTCCCCACAGAGGCTGAGATGAAGGGGACAGTGGACAGGACACATTTCCATGGACAGAGCCCTTCAGGCTGTTCTAACTTGTGATCCATTTTTCACTAGATATTTCACTTCAGTGTATGAAAGGGGTCCCATGCTAGGTTCTAGAAATATCAAAACTATTTAACCTGGCTAGCCACTCTAGCTGGAAGCAGAAGAATGAGGTTCATTTTTTTGTCTTTAAATTTTTTGCTTTGAGATAATTGTAGCTTCATGCACTTCTAAGAAATGATACAGAGGGATTTTGTGTACCCCTTACAGAGTTACCCCCAATAGCAACCTATTACAAAACTATAATACAACATCAGCACCAGGATATTGACACAGATACAGTCAAGATGTAGGATATTTCCATCTCAACTGGGACCCCTCACCATGTCCTTCTGTAGTCACTGCTTCCCTATTCCCACTACCTCCATACTCCCACTGCCTCCCTACTCCCACTGCTGCCTACTCCCACTGCCTCCCTACTCCCACTGCTGCCTACTCCCACTGCCTCCCTACTCCCACTGCTGCCTACTCCCACTGCCTCCCTACTCCCACTGCTGCCTACTCCCACTGCTGCCTTACTCCCACTGCTGCCTACTCCCACTGCTGCCTACTCCCACTGCTGCCTACTCTCACTGTCTCCCTGCTCCCACTGCCTCCCTACTCCCACTGCTGCCTACTCCCACTGCTGCCTACTCCCACTGTCTCCCTACTCCCACTGCCTCCCTACTCCCACTGCTGCCTACTCCCACTGCTGCCTACTCCCACTGCTGCCTACTCCCACTGCTGCCTACTCCCACTGCTGCCTTACTCCCACTGCCTCCCTACTCCCACTGCTGCCTACTCCTGCTGCTGCCTACTCCCACTGCTGCCTACTCCCACTGCCTCCCTACTCCCACTGCTGCCTACTCCCACTGCCTCCCTACTCCCACTGCTGCCTACTCCCACTGCTGCCTTACTCCCACTGCCTCCCTACTCCTGCTGCTGCCTACTCCCACTGCTGCCTACTCCCACTGCCTCCCTACTCCCACTGCTGCCTATTCCCACTGCCTCCCTACTCCCACTGCTGCCTACTCCCACTGCTGCCTACTCCCAGTGCTGCCTACTTCCACTGCCTCCCTACTTCCACTGCCTCCCTACTTCCACTGCCTGCTAACCCTGAGCATTTCTCAAGCTGTTCTCCATTTCAACTGTAGATAAAAAGAGTCTCTGTAAAATATGTGAAGAGATTCATTCTGAGCCAAATGTGAATGACCATGGCCCATGACACAGCCCTCAGGAGATACTGAGAACACGTGCCCAAGGTGGTCAGGGTGCATCTTGGTTTTATACATTTTTTTGGGAGACGTGAGACATCAATCAAATACTTTTAAGGTGTACATTGGTTCAGTCCAGAAAGGTGGGATAACTCGGGGGAGGTTGAATGGGGGCTTCCAGGTTATAAGTAGATTTAAAAATTTTCTGATTAGCAATTGATTGAAAGAGTTTAAAGACCTGGAATCAACAGAAAGGTAATTAATGTCTGGGTTAAGATAAGGGATTGTGGAGACCAAGGTTCTTCTTATTATATGAAGCCTCCAGGTAGCAGGCTTCAGAGGGAATAGATGGCAAATGTTTCTTATCAGACTTAAAAAGGTGCCAGACTCTTAGTTGATTCTCTCTTGGATCAGGAGGAAAGCCTGGGAAAGGGAAAGGGGATTCTCTACAGAATGCAGATTTTTCCCTGCAAGAGATGACTTTGCAGGGCAATTTCAAGATATGGCAAGGAAATATATTTGGGGTTAAAATATTTTGATTTCCTTATCTATCATGTGATGTATAGCAGAGTCAGGTTGGGAAGCAGGCCACATTATATGGGGTTAGATAAAGCCTCTCTGATGAGACTTTATGGTTTGTAAGGTGTCATTCCCCAGGCCCCTTAGATAGGAATTTGGGCAAGAGAAGAAAAAAAGTTCAGAGTTTAGTCCTCACAATTATTTTCTCATTTTAAGGATGTTAAATCAGGCTGGGCATGGTGGCTCACGCCTGTAATCCCAGCAGTTTGGGAGGCTGAGGCAGGAAGATTGCTTGAGCACAGGAGTTCAAGACCAGTCTAGGTAACATAGTCAAACCTTGTCTCCACAAAAAATAAAAAATTAGCCGGTGGTGGTGAGCGCCTTTAATCCCAGCTACTCAAAAGGCTGAGGCAGGAGAATTGCTCGAGCCTGGAAGGCAGATTGGAGTGAGCTGAGATCATGCCACTGCACTCCAGCCTGGGCAACAAAGCAAGACCCTGTCTCAAAAAAAAATTAAAATTAAAAAAATAAAAAAGAGAAAAAAATAATGTTATATAAATGGAATCTTTTTTTTTTTTTTTTTGAGACGGAGTCTCGCTCTGTCGCCCAGGCTGGAGTGCAGTGGCACGATCTCGGCTCATTGCAAGCTCCGCCTCCCGGGTTCACGCCATTCTCCTGCCTCAGCCTCCCGAGTAGCTGGGACTGCAGGCGCCCGCCACCACGCCCGGCTAATTTTTTGTATTTTTAGTAGAGACGGGGTTTCACCGTGTTAGCCAGTATGGTCTCGATCTCCTGACCTCGTGATCCGCCCGCCTCGGCCTCCCAAAGTGCTGGGATTACAGGCGTGAGCCACCGCGCCCGGCCTAAATGGAATCTTAAGTGTGTAACTTTTGGGGACTGGCTTTTTCGCTTAGCATAATTCATCCCGATTGTTGTGGGTATAAATTGTTTCTTCTTTGTGTTTTTAAAATCGTTATTGCTGAGTGGTATCTTTCATGGCATGGACAGAACACAGTTTGTCAAATCATTTGCCTCTTAAAGGACAACTGAGTGGTTTTCAGTTTGCGACTATTCCGAGTCAAGTTGCTGTGAGCGTTTGTGTACAGTTTCTTGTGTGAACATAGATTTCACTTCTCTTGGATAAATGCCCACGCGTGCAATCACTGGGTTGCATGGTAATTGTGTGTTTAGTTTGATTAAGAAACTGTCAGACTGTTTCCTCGAGTGGCTGTATCGCTTTACATTCCCACCAGCAACGTGTGAGTGATGCAGTTTCTCTACATCCCCACTAGCATTTGATGCTGCCACTATTCTTTGGACAGATAATTCTAATATGTTTGCCATCTTTATTTTGGTATCTATTGAGTGTCTACATTTTTTTTTTTTTTTTTTTTTTTTTTTTTTTGAGGTGGAGTCTCGCTCTGTCGCCCAGGCTGGAGTGCAGTGGTGTGACCTCGGCTCACTGCAACCTCCGCCTCCCAGGTTCAAGCAGTTCTCCTGCCTCAGTCTCCCAAGTAGCTGGGGACTATAGGCACGCACTACCATGCTAGGCTAATTTTTGTATTTTTAGTAGAGACGGGGTTTCACCATGTTGGCCAGGATGGCCTCGATCTCTTGACCTCGTGATCCGCCTGTCTCACCCTCCCAAAGTGCTGGGATTACAGGTGTGAGCCAACGCATCTGGCCAAGAATGGAGTTTTAAACTTTTAATTTAACCCTAAAAGCACCCATGGGACCTCCAATTTCAGGGGAGTTTCTTCCCAGTGTAAAGGAGGTGCTGGGAAGGACAGGCTTAGGTTGTCCTTCTCAAGATTCTTGTCCTTTACTGTTCAGTGTTCAGTTCCTTCATTTCTCAGCAGCCTCTAAAACAACATGAAAAATGCCAATGAGAATGAATTACTTGGATGTCTTGAAATTAGCATTTCTAATCCAACCTCAGAGTCTCTTAATGAATTTTAAGCTGTCTTTACAGCAGATTTAACCACAATTCGTCACTGCAATGTCTGTCAAGCCAGGGAAACTAGCAGTGATACCCTTGTCCTAAAAAAGGAGAAGGACATGGTCCTAAAATGAACATCAGCAGCCCTCCAATCAAGGTCCACACAGCCACCAAGTAGCCATATGACCTGGGCCCTCAGTGTGCCCCGATTCCCTCAAGTTTTTGTTTTGTTTTGTTTTTTTGAGATGGAGTCTCACTCTGTCACCCAGGCTGGAGTGCAGTGGCACAATCTCAGTTCACTGCAACCTCTGCCTCCTGGGTTCAAGTGATTCTTCTGCCTTAACCTCCCGAGTAGCTGGGATTACAGGCATCCACCACCATGCCTGGCTAATTTTTGTATTTTTGGTACGGAAGGGGTTTCACCATGTTGGCCAGGCTAGTCTGGAACTCCTGACCTCAGGTGATCCACCTGCCTTGGCCTCCCAAAGTGCAGAGATTATAGGTGCGAGCCACTATGCCCAGCCAATTCCCCATATACCCCTACATCCCCCTCCAGGCCTTGGATTCTATAGCATAGGATAAAGAACACCCAATGTGATATAAGAACCATAAAAGTGTCAGAGGGTCTGAAGCTGACCAGAGCTGGGTTATACTTATGTACCTGTTTCTATGTAGTCAATTTCCAATGGGGTCAGTGGGTTGGGAGCAAGGGATTATACAAAACCTGTGCTCACGAGAACCCGATAAGCCATATCTCTGTGTAGTTATTAGCCTTTATATTTGGAGAGGCCTCTTTCTGGACATGGTAGTCAGCACTCCTCCCCATTCTCCTGATAAAAAAGCCCTCCTGTGGGATCCCACGCCTTATGGATCTGATGTGGCTCCCATTCTTTTCGATCATGGATGTGACAAAGCCCAGGCCTGAGCAATCAGAGCACCCCATTTCCTGACCACCGTGACTGGCCAAGAAAGGGCATGTGAGCCCAGCTGGGTCAATGAAACCCTTCTCTTAGTTGCGATGTGTGAACCTAAGAGAGATTGAGAGGCCAGAGCTGCCATGCCCCACCCCCCATGCAAGGAGAGCCCACTGAGGAAGGGCCAGCACAGAGGAGAAAAAGGCTGAGGGAGGGCCATGTGCGGTTGGGCACACCTGTAATCCCAGCACTTTGGGAGGCCGAGGCAGGCGGGTCGTTTGAGCTCAGGAGTTCAAGACCAGCCTGGGCAACATGGTGAAACCCCGTCTCTACAAAAAATACAAAAATTAGCCGGCCGTGGTGGCACATGCCTGTAGTCCCAGCTACTTGGGGTCTGAGGCAGGAGGATCGCTGGAATCTGGGAGGTTGAGGCTGCAGTGAGCTGAGATTGCGCCACTGCATTTCAGCCTGGGTGACAAAGTGAGACCTTATCTCAAAAAAAAAAAAAAAAAAAAAAAAGGCTGAGAGAGGGACTGATGGTGTCTTTTGGATACTATTTGTGTGATTTTTCTAGAGAAAAACTTTCTTAAATTACTTCCAAAAGTGAGATTTATTGTTTACAGGGAACTTGGTTTTATAATGATGAGTTTGCTTGAACTAACACATAGGAATTTTCTTATCTTCCAGCTCTTCCCAAGTGTGGACAATCCATTTCAAAGTTGCTCTATACAACTGTCCAGAATAGACCTGTGCTTTGAGGGAAAGGCTTAGAGAGGAGCCAAAGCACTGATTCTCTGAAAACCATTTGTCTCCTGTTTCTGAAAGACCAGATAGAACCTGTGGCTCTTTCTAAACATTGGCTTGCCACAGGCCTGAACCTTCCAGGGAGCACCAACTTGACTTTTTAAGGGAGAACGAGCTCAAAGAATCTGCCTGTACCTTGGAGGGAAAATTCATCTACAGTCACATCCAAATTCTAGCAAGACTAACCCTTTGAACTTCTCACTGCCAAGAGCTACAAGGCTCTGTCTATTTTACAACACAAAATCTTTTAAGAAAGCTGAGACAAAAGAAATTTTATAGAGAAAAATTTTCATAAGAGAAAGATAACACCAGTTCCTGTCCTGGAGATAGACTGTTCACTCTTGTTAATTCTCTAGTCATACCAGAAGTATAAGCAAAAGTGTCAGTGAAATCAATCCCTGCACTGGGAGAGAGAGCCCAGCTGTGTATTGTTCATAATCTCCTGTTAAATTAGCCGATTGCTTAGCCATCAGGGATGATCTTGATTATGAACAAGACACAGCCAGGTCTGTGTCTTGTAGGAGAGGGTCTTGACTGGGGCAGTGTCTGCTGTGGAGGTTTGCAGCAGGGGTGCAGAGATGCACCAGGCGCTATCATACCTTAAATGTCTCCTCAAGCCCCAATTGGCTTTTCTGATTCTATCAGACTCCAGAAATAAAAATGTTTGAGTTCATTTCATGTGAATCCAGATGTTTGTGGGGCAAAAGTCCCATGCTCCCGCCAAACATAAGACATCACCAGTTTCATGAACAGGCAGACACAGAATATCCTTGCCAATCTGTCATGATTGGATCCAGAGCATAACGTGATTGATGATTTGCTGTGCAGGTGACTCGAGAATCACCATCTTGCTTCACTTCAGGCAGGCTTGCTCTTGGGGTCTTGACTCTGGAGAAATAATGGAAACCATCAGGAGGTTTTTGGGTGCTATTTCTTTACCATCCTCCTACTCCAGATTTTAGCAACTGAGAATGGACACCAGGAACCAGCTGGGATCCAGGCATAGACCTAAATCTGCTGATCAGAGCCCAGTCGCAGCCACATGCAATCCCTCTTGTACACTATGTTGGAAACTTCCTTTGGCCGTGAAACTGCCTTTGCAAAAGTTATGTTAGTGAGAAAATGATGACAGCAAAAGGGATCCCATCTTGCCTTTCCCTTAATTTTTCCTGGGCTATTGGGCCAAGCTACTTTTGAAAGACATTTAGGCTATAGTTTAAGTGATTGTAGGCCTCCCCTAAAACTCAGCCACTTTTGTAAGGCTTTTGGGAGGCCATGAGGCTGGGGGGAGAGAGGGGCCTGAGTCCTTCTAAGGTTCAGAATGAATGATTGTCAACCATTGTTCTGGAGGTCATGAGATATGCAGCTTCCTCAATTACTCCAGCAAATAACATCACTATTGCTAAGGCGCAGACATGAACAATTGTCAGCCATTATTCCGGAGGTCATGAGATATTTAGCTTCCCCACTTACTGCTGCAAATAACGTCAGTATTGCTAAGGCACAGACATGAATGATTGTCAGCCATTATTCCGGAGGTCATAAGATATGCAGCTTTCCCAACTACTCCTGCAAATAACATCACTATGGTAGAACCTAAGATTGGCCTTTTGAAATATCTTTTCAGGTTTTTTGCATGTCTGACACCCATGGCTCCACCTGGACCCACCAACCCTGATTCTGTGGCCCCACACAGAATTGGTTTAGCTCACAGGAGGACAGCTTTGACCTCCTATGATTTCATCTCCACCCCAACCAATCAACAGCAAGCACCTGTTACCTGGCCACCCCCATCCCTTCCCACAAACTGCCTATGAAAAACTTCTAACCTAGTAGCTTTGGACAAGGTGATTTGAGTATGAACTCCATCTCCCACGTGGCATGGCCGGCCTTGTGTCTACTAAACTCTCTACTACAATGCCATGGTCTTTCTTTATGCAGTGGGCAGGAAGAACCCCTCAGGGTTACAGCTCGAGTCCAGGATGGAGCAGCCTACCTCTTTGTGCTTGAACTAAAGGAAGCAGAACCTCCTGAGCCTGGTCCTCCTGATCTTCCCAGGTTGCAGATGAAGAACCCTGACCACAGGAAGAGAGCAGGGATCAGTCTGAGGCAGGCCTTTGCTGTCTGCTCACAGCATGATGGGGGGATATGCAATACTGGCTCCCCCAGGTCTGGTCCCAGCCAGACCTTTAAGAACGGGAAGCTGGAGAACAGGAGCTGGTGTTCCTTTTAGACACAACCCAGTGTAAAATGGACCAATCAGATTTGCACACCTACCTCTGAGGGATGAGGGAAGAATAAAGATTCCACTCTAGATCTTTTTAGAGCCAGTGATGCTGGGGGAGTTTCTTATTTATGAGCAGAAGAAAGAACATGAGAGAGAAAACGACATCAAGCTTGTCCAACCCGCAGCTCATGGGCCACAGGCGGCCCAGGAAGGCTTTGAATGCAGCACAACACAAATTCGTGAACTTTCTTAAAACATTATGAGATTGCTTTTGTGATACATATATATATATATTTTTTAGCTCATCAGCTATCGTTACTGTTAGCGTATTTTATGTGTGGCCCAAGATGATTCCTCTTCTCCCAGTATGGACCTGGAAAGCCGAAACACTGAACACACCTGCCCTACAGGAATCAACAACAGCTTGAAGTGGTGAACTCAGGCTTTCCTGTGCCCCTGACACTCGGGAGCTGCTGGCCGCAGGTCAAGAAGCAAGGCCTGGGGAATCTGCAGCCCACGTGAATAAGGCAGGCTTTCTACGTTTATTCCTTTCCCCTTGGGGTTCCAGCAGAAAGCATAGTCTGCCCCACACAGTCCCCTAACCTGAGCCTCTTAGAATTTGAACAGAGGGGTCCCTGACCTCTGCTCTGTACAGCAGAAAGAGGAAGTAAGCCGGGTTCTGGGGGGCCTGAGATCCACCCCGAGACTATTCATTGTGCAGGCAGTTTTCCAGAAGGTTCTGTTGTGGCAACTCTCCTATCATGCACCCTTAGAAAAGCCATCAAAGTCATATTCACAGGTACTTAGGAAAAGTTTTCAAAACTCAGAAAACAGGCAAAAAAAAATCTCATTACCTTTTAGTATTAAGCTACATGATTTTCTAACGAGCCTGTTTGAAGGTCCTCTCACTCTCAGAGAATATACTGGCTTGATTAATAATTGATTAGGGCTGTGTTAATCTGAAGAAAACTGATGAGGTATAGTGACTGATCCATTAGACAAGATTACCCTGAGGGTTATAGTTTAATTACCCTATGGAAATGCAGTAGGAAATATTAATCAGTTTTGTATCTAAATCAAGTATTTTTCAGCATTTTTTCCTCACTATGTCTCATATTCTCTCTGAATCATCTCTGTTTTTCCACTGTTTTCTTACCCATGAGTTAATAACAACTCTCCCATGTGCTTGCTATCTGTATTAGAATTATGATTTTAATGACTTGAGTAATATCTTTAACCAAACATTTATAATAATTTATTGTAATAATTGTTACAACTATGTAACTGTAATAATATCATATTTTAAGTATTTGTTAAAATACTATATTAATTTGTAAACCTGTTCATAGAACTGAATAAGGTCTCTCTTCTGTTGAGGCATGTTTATACCTCTATATATCCAATTCTTTATCCGTCTGCCCATTCATATTATCCACTAAAGAAGAATTAACGAATGCTTTATAACTCTTTCTAAGTTCTGTCCCTGTATGAGTCTGTTCTCACACTGCTATAAAGAACTACCTGAGACTGGGTAATTTATAAAGAAAAGAGGTTTAATTGACTCACAGTTCCACAAGGCTGTGGAGGCCTCAGGAAACATAATCATGGCGGAAAATGAAGTAGAAGCAGGCATAGTCTTCACATGGCTGGCACAGGAGAAAGAGAGAGAGAAGAGGGAAGTGCTTACACCTTTAAACAACCAGATTTCATGAGAACTTTATCACAAGAACGGTGAGGGGGACGTCCACTTCCACGGTTCAATCGCCTCCCACCAGGCTCCTCCTTCAACAAGTGGGGATTACAATTTGACATGAAATTTGGGTAGGGACACAGAGCCAAACCATATCAGTCCCTTGCTGGCCTCAAGACTGGGTAAGTCACACATGCTAAGAAGTGTGCTTTCTCATTTGTCAAACGGGGGCATCATGAGATTGTGGAGAAAAATAAAATAGATTGTACATATAAAGCAGTTGGAGCAGTGCAGGTTTATATGTTCAATCAATGGAAAACAGTTACAAACAAGGTAGATATTAATCCAACTCAATCAATAATCACTTTAAGTGTGTATGCCCTAAATATCCAATTAAAAGACAGATTGTCAGAATGGATCATAAAAGCAGGATCCAACTATATGTTGTCTACAAGAAACCCACTTTAAATATAAAAACTCAGGTTGAAAGTAAAGGGATAGAGAAAGATATACTATGTTAACACTAATCAAAAGAAAGTTGGAGTTGCTATGTTAATTTCAGATAAAGCTTCAGAACTGGAAAAATTATCAGAGAAGGGCATTACATAATGAAAAGGTACAAGTTCTCCAAGAAGACATAGGCCTAAAAATATATGCACCTAATAACAGAACATCAGAATATGTGAGAACTATCTCTGGTTGATATGATTATGAGTTATTTTATTTTTCAGATATTCACCAGCAGACGTGTTTGTTTAAAAAAAAAAAAGCAAACTTCATTTTTTCCCATTTTGTTTACCCACCCCTTTCAAGGATGAAATGTGGAGATGGCCCAGAATAACTATGGAAACAGAAGCCCAGGAGTTCAGATGTCCACTCAAAGATATCTCAAGAGCTATTATTTGCATTTGCAAGTTCACCTTGTCTAGAAGAAAAAGAGTACAGGAGTTCAACCTGAACAGATGGCCTCTCAGGGAGTGCTCACTGCCACAGAAATCTCAGAATATCATCTTCAAAACTAAGTCTCCATCCCGCACTTGCCTGTTAGTTTAAGACCAAGGGCCCTAAGGACAGGATTTTGGGAAGCATTTGGATATCCTGGCCACTGAAGCCAAGTCACAGAGTGAGAATTTGAGGCACAGAAATGTGTCAATTTGTACATATTTGACTTTCAAAAACTGTTTAAGCACTAGCAAAAGGAAGATTAAAAGGCTGGGTGTGGTGGCTCATGCCTGTAATCCCAGCAGTTTGGGAGGCTGAGGCAGGCAGATCACTTGAGGTCAGGAGTTTGAGACCAGCCTGGTCAACATGGTGAAACCCCGTCTCTACTAAAAATACAAAAATTAGCCAGGCATGGTGGTACATGCCTGTATTCCCAGCTACTTGAGATGCTGAGGCAGAAAAATCACTGGAACCTGGGAGGCAGGGGTTGCAGTGAGCAGAGATTGTGCCACTATACTCCAGCCTGGGCAACAGAGTGACTCCAACTCAAAAAAAAAAAAAGAAAGCTAACGAAAGGAAGCACTAACAAAAGGAAGGTGTGGGAAGGAGACTGGCTGGCCAGTGGCTTCGGAAAGTGAGCCCAGCACAGCCCTCACCTGGGAGTCAAGTGGTGTTAATTAAATGGCAAAAACTGGTTCCAAGGTATTTACAATCCCTGAGCAGTCTTAAACTTTGAGCTGTGATGCCAAATCCTAGATCTGATGAAAAACAGCAAGTCCTTAGAAAAATGCTGTTTGTAAAAATGTCCTGTATTACTGAATTTAAAAACTGGAATTTTTTCCTGGCTAACATGATGAAACCCCGTCTCTACTAAAAAATACAAAAAAAATTAGCCGGGTGTGGTGGCAGGTGCCTGTAGTCCCAGCTACTCGGGAGGCTGAGGCAGGAGAACGGTGTGAACCCGGGAGGCGGAGCTTGCAGTGAGCCGAGATTGCGCCACTGCACTCCAGCCTGGGCGACAGAGCAAGACTCTGTCTCAAAAAAAAAAAAAAAAAAAAACTGGAATTTTTGAAATTTGGAGACCTATGTCTCATATACTAAAATTTGGGTTAGTGGGAAAACTTGGAAATTAAATTTATGAGATTAAAATGTATTTCTGATCAACTGAGAGTTAATGAAAAGACATTTTGTTTTGCTTCATGTTGATTTAAAAATATTTTTCCTGCCTTTTTTCTCAGCATAGCTCACCACCAACCTTTTATTAGTTGTGGAAAAGTTCTTACAGTGATTTGTGGATTTGAGGTTGTGGTTGACATGCTAAATATACATTTTTCATCATACATCTTGGTCCATGAGAATGAAGGAAAGTTAAATAAAGACATAGTAATCCCAGAATATACCATGGATTTTTTTAAAATCTCTTATATCAACATATTCCGTTGTAATTCCTCTTTATCCTAAAAGTAGATTGCAAATATTTCCAAATCTGTAACAGCATCACTCTACCATTGCCAATTACGCCTTTTCATAAAAATGTGTCCAACAGACTTGAGCCTGGAGCAGAGTACATACGTTCATTCTCTACCCATGCCTAAGCAGCAGCAGCTGTGAGCTCAGACTCCTGGCAAAGACAGAGGGGCTCAAGGAGCAGATGGCTGGGAAGAGCCTTCTTCCCTCCTATCCGTTCACACACATGAACTTCCCTCACAAAGATCCTCTTCTTATCCATACCTCCCTGCCGGAAAACCATTGTCTCATCTGTTTTTGAGCCCTCCTCTAAGAGCTCATAACCATTTCTTCACTTAGCAAATACCCTCCAGGCAGCTACCAAATGCAAGGCAATGTTTTAATGAATGTGAATCTTTAGATCCCTGCTTTATGGAGCTTCCATTGTAGCCAGAGAAGGCAAGTTACAATCTATTCAACAAATGAGCAAGAGATTATTCCTACTGAGCTCTACAAAGGAAATTGCCCAGGGGTGGGACAGAGACCCTGAAGCAGGAAGGTGATGCTGCCTCAGGTAAGATACTCCGAGGGGATGCTCCTGGAAGAGGGACAGACTGGCAAGAAGAATTTGGCCATTGAAGGACTGGGAAAAAAGAAAAGGAAACTGTGAGTAAGGAGGAACTGCATGCACAAATGTCCCTGCCTGAGAAGGGGCTCAGCTTGTGTGAGAACCTGGGAGTGAGATAGCAAGTTCAGAGGGGCCCTGGAAAGGAGTGCACATAAGACTTGTGTATCTATGGTCTTCAACATGCAAAGCATGGAGACATTGGACCATGTGGAACTTGAGACACACATGTGGGGGCACCAGAGTTACCAGAAGAAGGCCAACCTTCTGACCTGGATGATTTGTACAGTGAGGGGCTGCCCCTCACCCCCTTCTCTGCCTGTGGAGCTTGAGCCCCTCTTCACAGGCACAACCCAGGAGTGTAGTGTTGGCGAGGGGAAGAGGTGGCCTCAACCAGTGGGGAAGAGGTTGGGGGATAAATGCCCCAACCTCTCCATATAGTAGGGCCATTATGCCCCAACTTCCATATGGTCTCTTGAAAGCTCCCCAGAAGGACTGACTCCCAGCTGCCCACACAGTCATCCACTCTCTACTGGTTTTCCTTCCTTCCTGTTTCATTTTTCCACTTCCTCACCTTTGCTTCCTGGAATAATTCCCCAAATAAACTTCCTTGACTCTTAACAAAGACTCCAAGATTGGATGATCTAGAGCAAGGGACAATAAGCTTTCCTATAAAGAGTCAGACAGTAAATATTTTAGGCTTTGTAGGCCAATCTCTGTTGCAACTATTTAACTAAGACATTGTAGCATATAAGTAGCATTCTACACCACATAAATGAATGACATGGCTGTGTTTCAGTAAAACTTTATTTATAAAAATAAGCAGCAAATAGAATTTAACCCATGAGCTGTAGTTTACCAGTCCCTGGACTAGGAGCTTAATATTGTTGAGCTATGACAGTTGATACAATTTTCTCTTCTACAGGGATTCATCAGCTACAGATATCTGCAGGTCACTTCAGTGGGTCAGAGAACTCCTCTTCTGGACAGTTCAAGAGACACAGCCAACACTTGCTTCTATGCCTTGGAGGTCTAAGGGCCAAGAGAAGCCTCTCCTGTTTCCCAGGGTGACCTTGCCTTCCATCCCCAAGAATAAATGCTATGGCAGCCGCCATTACCAAGCTGCTGCCATTTCAGCAGAACCAGTGCTGCAGTTCCCTATTCCCTCCTACCCACTGCCTCCCACCCATCTCCTACTTCTGTCTAAAAAAGAGTAGAGATGGAGAGCAAGGAGGCCTTTCAATGAGGGAAGGCTTCACGAATCCATAGCCATCACCATCTCTCTAGTTCCTCTGGTGAAGGGCAGGAGAATTCTGTGTCAACTCTGTGGTACCTGAGGTGGGGAGACAGGAGTTTTTCTCCTGGCCATTTGCTCATGAAACCACCTCAGAGCCACCAGAGAGGAGCTGTGACGAGGGCAGAGAGGTCTGGGCATTTGATCCCAAAGTTTGATGACCTGCATAAATACAGACAACGAGGCCAGCCTCTCCTTTGAAGATTCCTGAAAATGAAAAACTTCCATGCCATTAGAGTGTGGACGGTTTCTAATGAATTGTTGCAGGAAGTCAGGGACCCCGAATGGAGGGACCCGCTGAAGCCATGGCAGAAGAACATAAATTGTGAGGATTTCATGGACATTTATTAGTTCTCCAAATTTTATAATTTCTTATGCCTGTCTTTACTGCAATCTCTGAACATAAATTGTGAAGATTTCATGGACATTTATCACTTCCCCAATCAATACTCTTGTGATTTCCTATGCCTGTCTTTACTTTAATCTCTTAATCCCATCATCTTCATAAGCTGAGGAGGATGTATGTCACCTCAGGACCCTGTGATGATTGTGTTAACTGCACAAATTGTTTGTAGAGCATGTGTGTTTGAACAATATCAAAATCTGGGCACCTTAAGAACAGGATAACAGCAATTTTCAGGGAACAAGGGAGATAACCTTAAAGTCTGGCTGCCTGTGGGCTGGGCAGAACAGAGCCATATTTATCTTCTTTCAAAAGCAAATAGGAGAAATATCTCTGAATTCTTTTTCTTAGCAAGGAACATCCCTGAGAAAGAGAATGCGTCCCTAAGGGGAGGCCTCTAAAATGGCTGCTTTGGGGATGGCTGTCTTTTACAGTCGCAGCTGTAGGGATGAAATAAGCCCTGGTCTCCCGTAGCATTCCCAGACCTATTAGGACAAGGAAATTCCCTCCTAATAAATTTTGGTCAGACCAGTTGTCTGCTCTCAAGCCTTGTCTCCTGATAAGATATTATCACTGAAAATGTATGCCTGAAACTTCATTAGCAATTTTAATTTCGCCCCAGTCCTGTGGTCCTGTGATCTCGCCCTGCATCCATTTGCCTTGTAACATTTTATTACTTTGTGAAGCATGTGATCTCTGTGACCCACACCATATTCATACACTCCTTTCCCTTTTGAAAATCACTAATAAAAACTTGCTGGTTTTACGGCTCAGGGGGCATCACGGAACCTGCCAACATGTGATGTCTCCCCCGGATGCCCAGCTTTAAAATTTCTCTCTTTTATACTCTTTCCCTTTATTTCTCAGACTGGCTGGCACTTAGGGAAAATAGAAAAGAACCTACGTGAAATATTGGGGGTGAATTTCTCCCGATAATGAATGTGCCTCAAGAAGAGTTTGAAGGCCTTTGTACATCCATGTCTCTCAAAGAACACCAAGTGGACCCACGTGAGCTCTCATAGCATCTCCTGGGGAAGCCTGGGGTGTGAAAAAAGGGCAGGGGTTCTGGGTTCCACAGAAAGCTACTCAGCCAAGTCCTGAGGAGCCCATTTTGGGGAAGGGCTTGGAGCCTGGGGCTACCATGACACACCCTGAGCACTGGGGCAGAAGCAGGGGTGCTTCTCCATGAAGTCAGGGCAGGGTCAACACCAAACCCCACCCAAGGTCAACCCACACAGCCCTCAGGCCAAGACCACATCATTAGGGGTTCACAGCTCTTCCCACCACAGTCAGCGGAAGGAGCTCCATGAGCAGTGTCAGGACTTGGCTGCTGGAGGACTCCAAGTCAGAGAAGATTCTGGTCCTGGAAACAGCACTGTAGGTAGTGCTTTGGATGAAAGATGAGCTGCAGCTGGGAAGCTCTCCAGCTAGCAGGCTTCTGAGAGAAAGCATGGTTGTGATGACAGGAAAAAGGACAATTGCTCCATGTTTCCACCACAGTAAGTGGACTTGTCCCCATCTGAGTGACACTGCTCAGATTGATTTTCCTAAGCACCCACAGGATGCCCTTTTTTCTCATGGACAGATTTGGCTCTAGACTGGCTAATACCATGGGTCTGGGCATATCTTTGCACATCTCTGATATTATCCACTAAGCGTGGACTTTTAAGTTTAACTCTCAGGGTTTAAGGGGTTGTCTGTTTGAGTACTAAGTGAAAATTTGACTCCTTTTTAACTATATGGTTTTTAAAAAATCAAACCCTGTCTATCCTCTATTTTGGGGTGGCTGATCTTGCTGATGCCCAAACACAAAGGAAAACCCCAAGCTCTTCGCAGAGCTGAGCATCAGCCTGCCTAGGGAGGCATTCAAAGGCCATGGGAAGCCGGAGATTTGTTTCCCTCCCTCTTTTCTTTTCTTCTTTTCTCTCCTTCCTTCCTTCCTCTTTCTTTCTCTTTCTTTTTTCTTTCTCTCTCTTTCTCTTTCTTTCTCTATCCCTCCCTTCCTCCTTCCCTCCTTTCCTTCCCTCCCTTCCTTTCCTTCCTTTCTGCTTCTTCCTTTCTCTTTCTTCCTTCCTTTCTTTCTTTCTCTCTCTCTTTCCTTCTTTTTCTTTCTTTATTTTGTTTGAAAGACAGGGTCTCACTTTGTTGCCTAGGCTGGAGCACTGTGGCACAAAAATGGCTCACTACAGCCTCCATCTCCTGGGCTCAAGTGTTCCTCCTGCCTCAGTTTCCCAAATAACTGGGACTACAGGTGTGCACTGCCACCTGTAGTGGGCTAATTTTTTAATTATTATTTTTTGTAGAGACAAGGTCTCACTATGTTGCCAGGCTGGTCTCAAACTCCTGAGCAATCTTTCTGCCTTGGCCTCCCAAAGTGCTGGAATTTCAGGCGTGAGCCACCATGCCTGGCCTATTTCTTTATCTTTTGATTTCTTTCTTTGTCTTTTTATTTTATAAAGTTTTACTTCAGTTTGTTTATTTTTACCCAGTCTGCTCTTTAAGCTTCTGGTCTTAGCATTTTATTTTGTTTCTATCTATCTGTTTGAAGTGGTTTGTTTTCTCAATTAGTTCACGATGTTTTAATTTTATCTTTATCTTACTGTTTTGACACTTTGATTGTAGCCTTCTCATCTTTAACATGAATTTGTTTTACTTTTGCATTTGGTTTCGTTTTTCTGTTCACCTCTGTTTTTCCTAAAGTTTTGTCTGTTTTCATTGTAGCTTCCCATCATTCCCTCCATTGCTTTAATTATCTCTTTACCATTTATTTTATCCTGTTATTATTTAATTGTTGTATAGAGATTTAGTTCTTGATTTTAGGAATTCCAGCCATGGAAGGCTGGTGTCAGAGTGACAGATGAGGGAAAGCTGTCATAGGGCCCTGAACACGTCACACCCACTTTATTAGGAAGCCAAGCGACAGTGGAATGAATGTGCACTTGCCATGTGTACCCGGGATCTCAGAAACGGGTCCCACGGTAATGAATGACCAACATTTATTCTCATGGTAGCCCATTCTCCCCGACCCCCAAAAAGGAGAGTCTAAAAAGCTTGTTTTTAGAATTCTTGGTGTTCTGACAATGTATACTACTGAAATTCGGGAGGAAAAACCTAGGCACATTAGGATCTCATATCCAATTGTATCGTGGGTTGTCCGGAAGAAGACACCAATAAACAAATCTTCCTTTTAGTCTATTCATAATAGGATTTAGGTTGTTATCTGAACAGAAGGGGGCAGAAATAGGAGAAGATAGGAGAAGTCATTTTGATAAATGGGCAATGGCTTACTTATGAAATCCTGAGCATAGGTCTCCTTCTCCAAGTCGTATTTGGTGTGGGACAGTCCAATTTCCTGCTATGGAAGACACCGTGGGGTCAATAAAACCACTGGTGATCCTGCAGGCTGAGCAGGTCTCACCTCTTTACTTCAGCTCAGGATTCTAAAGAAGTCTTGGCCAAAGGAGAATACTCCGCTTCACCAGGGAGCAAAACCATTTCCATTGCTGTCCCTTGATCAACAAACCTTAGACAGAATCCAATAGTACCATTTTGCAATGCTGTATTTTAATTCCTGAGAGAGGTAAAAGTCATCAGAAATCTTGCAAATGAGCCCCGACATTGATGAAATCACCATTTTCCAATCTGTATACACAGGTATTTATAATTGTCCAGTGTTTCACTGTATGTCGGCAGAGGCTGATAGTGATTAAGATGGTAGGAAAAAATGTCATAACCATAAAGCTGGAGAAAATTGAAGTGCAATGTGCTCTTCAGACAGCAAATGGAAAAATAAATGGGTCAAGTTCTCATTTTGGCAATTCAGGGGGAAATTTTTTGAAGTAATGAAGGGAACTAGAATTAGATAGGATGAGAAATTGGCTCATGAATTGAAAGGCATCGTCTGTATCCTAAGTAATAAGAAATTCCAGACGTCGGTTAGAGTATTCACATTGCCCTGATGACATCTCAATAGAGTCTTCAAATGTTTATTGCAAGGGAATGTAAAAATTTTATAGGCAAAACATATTAGCTAAAAAAGCACTGGATTATAACAAAAAGGAAAACAGCTTTCATTAAGTCTATAGAATGCATCTAGCACTTCCCCACTCATTTTAAGGTGATTGTGTGATTTCATCCTCTCAAGGACTCTGTTGCTGCAAACAAGGAATATGAGGCTAAACACTTAAGCTTCTTGTTCAAGCTCACACAGCTGGGAAATGGCACACCTGGGTCCTCAAGCAAGGAACCCTGAACACAGATGCTTTTCCATTTGATCCCACCCTTCCCAAGATTCTGAGCTAGGTTCAGCCACAGGCCGGCAGTGTGACCTCCACTCTACTCTGGGTTACCGCACACCTGCAGTGAGCTACACATTGCTAGAAGTGGGATTGGAAGCTGGATAGGCTGTTCCTGCCTCATGGTATTTACCACCTGATAGGGCCTCCAGCAATCAGCAATTCACCATATCCATTAAAAAAACATCGGCGAAGTCATTTAATTTCTTAGGTATCCAATTTCTTTATCTGCAGAGTGAGAAATGTTTAATCTTTCAGTGATTCATAACTAAGAGCGTGCAAAAAAGTCACCTACAAAGGTTTTGAAAAATTGAGTTATCAAGGCCCTACCCCAAACCGGCTTTTGAGTTGAGGCCTAAAACATGTAATTTGGAAACTTCCTTAGACGATTCAATTCAAACCTGTATTGTAAGAACCAATAGAAATGCTGACTCCAAATTCCTTTCTAGGTCTCAGGTGCTAGTTTTATCTTTAGAAGATCTTTAAATATCTCTCCGTTATCCAGCATTTATACTTGAACACTGGCAGAAAAAAATGCCTACTGACGTTGGACTACCAGGTATTGGAGTGACTTCTGAAAAAGAAAATGATTCGCCATCTTCACACGGGGTTACATGTTGAAACTTTCCGCTTAGCAGAATACACAGCTAACAAGAGCCTTTCGGCTGGGCGCGGTGGTTCACGCCTGTATCCCAGCACTTTGGGAGTCTGAGGCAGGGGATCATGAGGTCAGGAGTTCAAGACCAGCCTGACCAATGAGGTGAACCCTTGTCTCTACTAAAAATACAAAAATTAGCCAGTCATGGTGGCGTGCGTCTGTAATCCCAGCTGCTCAGGAGGCTGAGGCAGGAGAATCGCTTGAATTCAGGAGGCGGAGGTTGCAGTGAGCCAAGATCACACCACTGTACTCCAGCCTGGGTGACACAGCGAGACGCCATCTCAAAAAAAAACGAAAACGAAAACAAAAAACAAAAAACCTTTCATGTCAAGCAAGGAAATGAAGAAATTCCTGATGCAAGGTCCCTCCACCAAAGAAATTCAAGTTCCAAACATGCTGCTGGGGAATGGGCTTCTGCCTAGTAGAAAAATCTAGTATTTGGCCCAGGATGATGGGAAGAAAGGGAAAGCAAGATTAAGAATTTACAGATATCATTGGGCAGGAAGTGAACTTCAGACCGTGCAATCTGGAGTATGAGCAAAACTGAACTGGTTTTTGGAGGGGCAGAGAAGCTACCAAAATCATCCAGATCATATGTATGCAAAACACATCATTTTAGAAAATGTTTGCAAAAGGAGAGAACTTCAAGCCAAAATTACTCTTCCTGAGTTTTCCACAAGTAGCCACAGACTTTGTAATAAGGAAGGAAATTGAACACAATGAACACAGAATTCCATCTACACACAAAAATTCATGGAAAATCACTTCAAAGTAAGGGGAAATGCAATGATGGTAAATTACAATTCAAATTACTACCAGATCAATGTTATTTTTCCTATTAGATTTTATTTTTCCTTCTCTGCTTCTGTAAGCTGAGGCTGTGAGAACAGGGGCTGCCTTGCTTCGATACTTAAGCCAAAGTTGGCCCATGAGATTGTAGAAAGGTTAACTGGCTCTGCAGCAAGAAAAACATAGGAAGGCTATGAATTAATCTATTCACTGTCTTCCTCCCTCATTCGTTCCCACATAGCCCCCATTATCTTCCATGAACCTAAGCAGCCAGTGCTGTGTCACTACTGGTGGACCTCCCAAGAGCTTCCTCTGTCCCTAAAAGTGGGGCGCCAATTCATACCCAGGAAGAGCAACCACAGCTTCCACCCTCTCCCTACATAAAAATTATAGCCATTCCAGGGATACTGCTGAGTCTGGACTAGCAAGACCCAAACTGGGGGACATGGTGTACCAGAAAACCTGGGAGCACACCTTGGACCCAGTCCAAGAGGCGCAGAGGCAATATCCCAATGGAAGCCACCAAGAGGCAAACCAGGAAAACAGGAGCTAACATCAGGAATCTGCCAGGCAGAACAACCAACAGGGGGCAGTGACTTCAAATTGACTATAGGAGGTGCTGGCCTGATTCCGGGAGACAGCAGGACCCTCAACCTCTCGGGTGTATATGCTTCCAAGAAGATGAATGTGTGTGTCTCTATGGGCACCACTGGGCCTCCAGTGCATTCCATATGGGACCCTACCTCTTTCTGGCACCTGTAGTCAAGCTGCCCTTTCCTATGGGGACCTAAGGGTAAGCCTCATATCAGGCCCTTCTGAGAAGTCCCCAGCACCCATGTTGGAACTTCACCATTATACTTCCCTTTGAATCTGTGCTATTTTGCAAAGTAAAAAATACCTCTTCTTTGCCATGAGTTGGGCTATGTCTTAACTCCCTTGTAAGATGATAAAATCCTTGAAGGAAATTGTTTTTGTCTTACTCATCTTTTTCTTAATCACCATCCCCACTATGTATTGAATGCACACGATTGCCTTAAGTGGAATCCAGGGACTTTCCCTCGGTCGCTGAAAGTGTGGTTCCAACAAGCAGCAAAACACCCTCAACTCAGACTCCAGCTCCTTAGGGCCTAGAAGGATTCCAGGTAAAATATTGCCTTGCTTTTTAAGTCAGGCAGTAGAGAGGGTCCAGGCTCCACACTCACATAGGAGGTGCCACCCTTCCCTAGAGCATCGATTTTTTGCTCATGCTTTACATAGACATCATTTTTATTATTAAACAGATATAAATACATTATAGAAAACAAAATTCTACATATTTCTTATACAAAACATGAGTCCTCACATGACTGTCAATATCTCAATGTACCCTGCTCTGCCATTAAGACAATTCACTGCAATATGTAATCCTCAACATAGAAGCATGAACAGAAACGTGACCTTGTTTTACCATTGCCAGACCTAGGCTTTACATGATGCTGCTTAAATGAGACACACGGCTACCCCTGGGCTTAGCAAACCAGAAGCCCAGAGGGGAATCTCTCAGAAGAATAAATACATGAATCTCTTTGAAAGCCTTCCTAATCCACGGTGCTCAGTCACAGGAAGGCTTCAGTAGGTGTCACTGCAATGGCGTGGTCACCTCTTTGCTACATGGAGTGGGCTGCTGCCAGGCTGGGCTCAGCTCCATCCCCCTGGGGTCTCCCTTTTTGACATCTTGTGTTTGGTCTTTGCAGGGAACTGATTCCCTCACTCTTTGTTGCAAGCTGCAAAGCCAGCACTCAGCTCTGAGATGAAGGCAGGATAGGCAGCAGGACCTCCCAGGTAGTGAGCAGATGGATTAGGACTAGTTTTGCAAAGGTGAGGGGGGAAGGTTGTCATGGGATCCTAGCTCTGAAGAATGGCAAGCAGATGCGGGGGGTGCAGGGGTTGGGGGAGGCAGTGGGAATCCTATCCAACTCAGTGTGCTTTCCAATTAGGAGCCTTTCAAGTTAAGGCCTCCTTCAGGTCACCTTCAGCCACTTCTTGAAGGTTAAACAAGTTTTGCTTCTAGTGTACATTATGCAAAGTGGGTAACAATTACTTGTTATTTATTAACATCATATATTTTATGGTCAGACTTGACCCTGCCAAGCCCCCAACAGACCTGCCACTGGGAGAGGAGTCCCCAGCAGGCAGGGCCCAGTCACCCCCAGCTCAGCTCCAGACTCTCTGCCACAGGCTGCTACATACTGAATTTTCTTATAAGATTCTCTTTAAAAGGAGATTCTACCACTAAGATGTTGAAAGCACGGGTTTGACATGATGAAGCCTGCATTCAGAATCCACACACCTGTGTTGTCTCTGCCCTAACTCCACGAGCTCACATCAGCTTGGCCTTTCAGGTTGCATGTCCTTCCCCCTATGTCCCTTGTCTGGGGACCTGAGAAACCTCAGGTGAAAACTTGGCAGAGGCTGGTGCTTCTGATGGTATCTTGAAGGTTAAGTGCAAATCCTGAAGCATCAGTTTCCTCCCTGCCCCTTGCAGAGCACTGATAACCAAACCCACATGAGAAAGATGCAGAGGCCTGGTGCCCGGTATGGGCTCACTGCCTATCAGGCTCTACCTCTGCCTCCCAGCACAAACAGTGAAGCTCTGTGGAAGACTGGTGACATCATTCTTATCAAAAAACTTGAGGGCTGAAGACTTTGGGAAACTGAACAGCCTTTCACTCCTGCCCTGCCCAAGCCCAGCCTGCCCATCTGATGTGCATGGCCCAGTGCCCTGAAAGTCAGCAGTCAGGACTGCAGAGAGGAAAGTGAAGTGGGCGATGGGCTCCCCTAACCCCAGTTGGGTCTTTGAGCTGTGAAACCCTTGAACCTGAGAGATTGTCACTAGGTAGGGTTTTGGTTTGGAGCAGAAAAAAACAATGGCTGCTGCATTCACCATTTGAAATTGGTGTCGACGGATGCTCTACCATCTCTGAAATGAGAATTGTGTTCTTGTCATCAAGGCAGTGGGCATCCAGCTGATTTTTTTAGGAACTAGGTATTTATAAAGAAGCAAGACTGATCACCAGACATGTAACTAGGAGCCTCAGAGAATCACTGGTTTTAATTATTGGAAATATTATATTTGGGTCCTATAGGATATGACCTGGAGGATCCATGAAGATCCCTTTGGTTACAACAAACAGAAATTTCAGGTCATACTAGTTGGAGCAAAAGGGGGCGCTCATGAAAAGGAAATTGAGTTTTCTCATATAATGAGATAAAGATGGGCATCAGGAACACCTGTAACTAGGCAAGAGCCTGACCATAGGAGCTCTGCTTCCCCTCCAATCTCCACTGTGCTCTGAGTATCAGCTCCCTTCCCTCTCCGCAAGGTGAGTGTCCTCAGCAGGCCCTGGGACTCATACGTCCTGGCTTCCACCACCAAAGAGCAATGGGCTCTTTTCCATGTGCATTTCAAAACATTCCTGGAGAAAAAAACTCACGTGGCCAGGCTTGGGACAGGACATCCCTGGCCCAGACAATCAAGGCCAAGCACAAAGGCCTTATTCACAAGGGGAGAGCCACCCCTAGGGAAGGGTATGGGGTCTGGGCTGACCACACAAGAGGGTCTCAGCCCTTAGGCCTGACCTTTTTGTGCTAAAGCAGAGACTGGCAAACCACGCTGAATCTGGTTGACTGCTTGTTTTTGTAAATGAAATTTTATTGGCACACAGCCACACCCAGCTGCCTTCCTACAATGGCAGAGTTGAGTAGCCATGACAGAAACCCTATGGCCAGCAGAGCCTAAACATTTACTATCTGACCCTTCAGAGGAAAAGTTTGCTGACCGTGTGCTAAAGGGTAAGACATTTTAGGAGAGAGCTCAACAGTGGTCCCCAGGTCTGGAACCAGCTCATAAGGAAACAGCCATCCTCCTGTCTCAGGATTCATGCTGTTTAGATGCATTCTAATAAGTAATAAAATGGAAATGTTGTGACTTGGGGTTGAACTTTGTGGACTTGGAGCCAGTGCTGTGATTTTCTTGTGTATTCTGGATCTTTGGATCTTCAGGGAAGTGAGATGTGGGAAAGATTTGGTATTGAAATAACTTAGCTTTTGAGGCTCTCAAGGAAATATGCCAGTTCCAGTGATGTCATAAGAAACATGGAGGTTACAGAGTGAAATGCATTTACAACTATTTGATGACTTTTTACGGGGGATAATGGGATAGGTTTTATAGAATAGTAGCAAGTCTGCATCCTTTTTACTGAGCAGAATTGTACCACATAACTTGTGCTACCATGTGCTGGGGGTTACCCTGTGTGACTCTCCCTGGAAGGTCTGTGAGATACTGTGAGGGTACTGGAACAGAGGGGACTCTTTTCCTCCTCCTGCATAGATGTTCATCAGGCAGTCATACTGGCAGGCATGGCCAGCTTGAAAGCTTTCTTCAGAACCATCAAGAGGCATTCACTGATCCCTTATGGATGTGAGGTGTGTTGGTAAGGACTGGAGACGCTGCCCCATGAAGGAGTGGATAGATCTCTCCTGAAACATTATTCAGCTCTGCACCTAAGCACTGCAGGGAAAACAACAGTCCTGCTTGATCCAGCCGCCAGGTATGAAGTCCACTGGCCTCTCAGAGAGAAAGAACCAGGAGGAAGGGATGGTTGGCTTGAGCCTCTCTCTCCCCTCTTCTCTCTGTCAGCACCCTACCCCCACTACACAGTTGGCACATGGAGAGGTAGGTGAAATGAACAAACCCATCTGCCAGATCATAGCCCCAAGGTCAGCAAGTTAAAGGTCAAGCAGAGAGTATGGAGTCTCTCTCCTTAAGAGGCTTTCCTTTGAGTAGATTGGCTGGATTCCCAGACTCTCTCTCTACTGGGCTGTTCTAAGCTCCCTTTGTCTTCTCCTCATGTAGCTGAGGTTAGAGGTTCATATGAGAACTTTCCTGGCCTTTGAGTGTCCTGAGACAGACACCCAGGACCAACTTTGTGTTGGCCTCAGGGTGAAATTGCCTCTATGACTTCATCTTTAGGATCAAAATTGGTTCATCATGTGCCCCAACCCTTCTGAGCTGCAGAGACTACACTGGAACTTAGTGCATGGGGCTGGAGCTTCAACAGTGATATGATGTTCCCCTGAAATTGTTCTCTGGGCATGTACCTCTCTTGGAGACCTTAAGGGGAGGAAAGACAAAGTAAGGTTGAAGTTTGGGTCTTTCTGGGTCCACTGGCCCAATATTATCTCATAATCTCATCTCTGTCCCCACAAATACCAATCTAGATCCCTTATCTCAGAGGACAATGCTCTGTCCAAGCCCAGAGTGGAAAAATGCTGAGCCCATCTCACTGTCAACTTTCTAAGCAGGAGGAGGGGAGAGCTGTCCTGGGAAGACTGCTCTAAAGCTGTACCAGGCACCGCCTTTTGGAAGCTCTAAGATTTTGTCATAAAAAGCAATATGGAAGAGAGGATTTCATTAAGACAAAAAGACAAAGCCAAAATATATTCCAAGCTCACTTTCAAAAAAAAAACAAACCGTAAGACTCCTTTTGAGAAGCTTTATAGGAGCTTTTCATGTCATTGAGCTCACCTAATCTAGATACTAAATTGCTTTCTGTTCACTCATCATTCTTAGCATTCCTCATGAGGACAAACATAAAGTAAAACAAAACAAAGCAAAACCAACAGCTAAACATGGCTAGGAAGCCAGTCAAACAGTCACACCACACGAGGCAGCATTCATGCCCCCACACATCAGGGAGGATGCACTGAGAATCATTGCTCAGTTGTTCCCTGGGAGATACAGATACCAGTGGGCTGGGGGAGATCCCTGAACACCGGTGAGACCTTGACCCCAGCCGGTGCCCAGGCTCTTGACATCCTCACGAGAAGGAATTCAAGGATGAGTCAGAAAATAGTGCAAGTATGGAGATTTATCACAAAGGGAAAAGTACACACTCTAAAAAGGGAGGTGTGGGTGTACTTCAGAGTTAAGTAGATGGAGTTTGGGGCTGCTACCTTTATGGATTTCTTTAATCAAGGGGTGGAATATTCACGAAAGTTCTTGGAAAAAGGTGAAGAGTTCTTGGAACTGTGGTGCCATCCATTTTTTACACCAAATATGGGTGTTCTCAGAACCATCATGGTGCTGGTGGGTGTGTGGTTAGTATGTTAATGAGCACATAATGAGGTCCTAGGAGAAACCTCGGTCAAATCCAGCGCCATGTTGGTTCCAGTCATTCTCATCCAGCTTGGTCCACACCCTGGTTTTTCAGGGTCTTATCAGCCCATGGGCTGTGGTCATGTGAAACTCCTGCCTGAAATGTTTTATTCTCTTGTGACCAACCTATATTATTCCTGTCTCAAAACAATGACCTCAGAATAACACCTGAGTTATTAGGATAGACTATGACCCACCCTGAAGTCTCAGGGTGATCTACTATGAACACCAGAGTCCTCCTGGATGAGTTAGTGGATGTTGGGACAATTTTAAAGAAGAAAGCAGCACAATGCTTTCTTTGAACAGCCTCCCAGCACTGACCACTTATTGTTTCAGCACAGGGCCAGGTTGCAGGCGAACCCTCTCATTATTTATATTTCCTCTACAATACAGAGTGCCAGCAACCTGAGATTCCATTCATTAATCTAAGCAGGTAAAAGCCAGCAGGCCTGCAGCTGGAAATGGTTTCAGGAAAATGAAGCAGAGATTGCCTTCCTTCAATATCTTACGGTAGGATGATCACCGAGCCTCTGTCAGTCCTCAAAACAGGGACAAATGACACCTATTACTTCCCTGATAAAGTTTCGATGTGTGTACTCATGGGTAAAAAGCTAGGTAAATGACTAGGAAGACCATCTTCCAGTCCCCAAATAAAATAAGACTAAATAACAGAGAAGTTCAATCTCCTTCAGGGAGATTGGCAAAAAGGATGGAGTTGTCAAAACAAAGAGGGGCCACTGCCTTTTCTATTGCCATCATTTTAGTGCCTCTGCACCTTCTAAACTTGTATTTGCTCACCACCGAGGTTGAAGTTGGGATAAAAGTGGGGGGGAAGGGAAGGCAAACATTTGCTTGAGTAAGAGATCATTGTTTCCATAGCTGTTTGCTATGTTTTCTTCCTGAGCCAAACACCACACACCTGTCTCCTAAAGAAAAGACAGAGCCTGTTTAACCAGCAGCATAAGCAGGTGTTCTCTCACTGTTCTAAATGGACTGCTTACTCTTGCAAGCAGAAGCATGCTGCTCTAAACAAATGCCATCCAGTTGCTTCTAAATCTGTATGTCTGAAACACCTAGGGGGGCTTGCTATAAATATAAATTCCCAGACTGTACCTCCCAAGATTCTAATCCAGTTGGTCTGGGCAGGGGCCTAGGAATCTGAATGTCGAGTAGGCACTTCTGCTCCTCCCTGGGAGTGCTGGGAGCTAGGCATAGCAGTTATTCTGCGTTCCCATACCTCACGTTAGCATTTTAGAGCGGAAAAAAGGAACGTGGGGATCATCTAACTCAGCCTCTTTGTTTTACACAGAAATAACGTTGAATCTGAAAGAAAGAACCTGATTCGACCAGTCAGGGCTGAGACTGGTGGAAAATCTCTGGTCCAGGCTGCCTGCCTCTTGCTGAATTGAGAACTTTGGGATATGTTTCTGTAAAGGGCTAGAAGCAAATAACTTTGGGGGCAGGGGAGGCTTATTAGGAGTCATCTATAGAAAGAAGCCTTTGTTCGGTAAAGATGGCTTTGAAAAAGCAAATGTTAGTGTAAGATGCTATATTAGAGGAAGGGCCCGGGAAAATCCGGCCTGGGGCACAGGGGCACAAGAACCGATCTTTGTTCGGCCATCTGCAGTCTGCGTCTGAGTGCCCAGGGAAGAGGCAGGAACTCAAATGGCTAATAGCTTTTGAACTCCAAATAGAAGGCAAACAAAGCCATTCTTAAACAAAAGGACTGTAGTCTTGAAACAATTCTTAAAGAGAAAGGCCCCGTTGATGTGTATTCCTCCCAAATGGAACTTAATTAGGCCACACATGTTCATGCACTTTGGAGACACCAGAAAACCCAATCCTTTCTGTATTCCTAGATCCAGGAGGAGCATGGGTAGCTTACAGCTGCCTCAGTAGCACTATATGGATTGTTAGAGATATTATGTAAATAATTATGGAGTTACCTCTGATAACATGTATGCCCGTAACGGAACCACTTCTGGGTACCCTGCGCACACCCTTCGCCCCAATTCTTATTGAACCACAGGACCCACAGCAGAACAGATGTTGCTGAGAACCCTGGCCATGGGCCTGTCAGGCAGGGATGTGCACATTGTGGGTGTGCTTAGTGTGGATAATGGGGATTCCTGGCAAATTTTAGACCTGGGTAACAGCGAGTATAATTATTTCTAAAATTCTGGGAGTTTTGATTTTCATTCCCTTAAAACTTGCATCATGAAATGGGGGCCCTCTGAGGAATTCTCAACAAAAGGAAAATAGGAAGAAGCAGGGCCTCCCTGGGCACTTGGCCCACAGTTTGAGTGATGTGTAGACCCACTGTGATGCATTGAGCTCATCACTTTATTCATTTAGAAATGCCTGCAGTGCACGTATCCATGGGTTTCTAACCACACAGCCCATTAAGCAGAGCTGACAAAATTGAGGCCCCGTGATATTCTTGCAGGTACTGATAGAGCTGGCGCAAGGACCCAGGAGACCTCCCACACAGCATCCTTTCTACACCAAGACACAGGCTTGATGACTCATCCTCTGTTGACATGAATTTCCAAATTATTAGCTCTTTCCTGGGTAATCAGTGACATCTCATCTTTCCTGGGTTTGCATGGAGTCTTCTGGAAGATTTGGGGTCAGTCTCTACAGCAGCTGCATCTTAATGTGATCCCCCCATGAGTCAAGCCTTGTGTGACCCTTCCCCTTGAGTGGAACCTGCGACTTGATTCTAGCCAATGGAGTATGTCAGAGGTGATGGGATGCCCCTCACTAAAGGTAATGTTACATGCAAGGTGGTACCCCAACCATGGGGCCATGGACCAGTACCCGTTAGGAACCAGGTTGCACAGCAGCAGGTGAGTGGTGGGTGAGCCAGCGAAGCTTCATCTGTATTTACAGCTGCTCCTCATTGCTCACTTACCACCTGAGCTCCACCACCTGTCAGATTAGCAGCAGCATTAGATTCTCACAGGAGCACAAAACCCACTGGGAACTGCGCATGTGAGGGATCTAGGTTGTGTGCTCCTTATGAGAATCTAATGCCTGATGATCTGTCACTGTCTCCCATCACCCCCAGATGGGACTATCTAGTTGTAGGAAAACAAGCTTAAGGCTCCCACTGATTCTGCATTATGGTGAGTTGCAGAATTATTTCATTATATATTACAATGTAATAATAATAGAACATGCACAATTAATGTAATGTCCTTGAATCATCCTGAGACTGCCCCCCACCCCACCCCTGGTCCATGGAAAAATTGTCTTCCATGAAATCAGTCCCTGGTTGCTGCTGTAGGAGATGCTCTCACAGCTGACTGGAGTGAGATTACTTGAAGACATAAGCTGCCATCCTGCAAGAACACCACATGGCAAGGAACGGCAGACAGCCTTTAGGTGCTGAGAGCAGCTGCAGCTACAGCCAGCTAGAAAACAGGACTCAGTGTAGAGCCACAAGGGACTGAATTCTGCCAACAACCACACGAGCTTGGAAGAGGCATGCAGCTTGGCCGATATCTGACCACAACCTTGTAAGAACCTGAGGTCCCAACTAAGCCATGCCCAGTCTGCTGACCCACAGAAGTTGCAAGAGGATAAATGCACAGTTGATTCTCATTATACACCATAGTTATGTTCTGTGAAGTCACCGTGAACACCAAATTAGCAAATACCATTGCTGCTATGGGGAATGCAGGGTTAGGTTCCTATGAGTCTCCGGTCACAACATTTTTTGGTCACCCAATCAATACGTAACCTTGTTTTATGTGTGTTTCTATTGACAGGCACCTGATTTAATATATATTGTTGATTCATTACATTGAACAACTCATGGCCAACAACGCCACAACTCATGCCTGTGTGAAGCTTCTCTAACACGGAATTCCTCCAGGAAGCACATCACAGCCTTCTCATGCTTGGGAACACCAGACGGCTCTTCTGTGCTGTGCCTGGGACCATCTTAAACAGTGAAATCAACATCAAAAACACAAATTGGTGACAAACCATGGCACTAAATAGACTGTGAAAAGGACAATTGTTTACAGCGTGCGAGCTGGAGCAAGAAGGCAGAGCGTTGCTTTGTTCAACTCAGTGGGATGTGTGCCTTGGGTGACTCAAATGTTTCAAAGCTCCATGCACATCCACCAGTGAGCACGAAAGGCACCTCGGGTATCAATTTTGGGGTTACTAATCAATTTCAGCAGTGGGAGAATTCACAAATACGGAATCTGTAAATGATGAGGATGGGCTGTTTTGTTGTTTTCAGCTGCTGAGTTTGTGATCACTTGTTAGGCAGCCATCGCCAACTAACTCAGTCTCTCACTGCCGTCACTCTGCCTGCCGGCGAACCCCAGCCAAGCTCCCTCTCAGAAATAAAATTCTGTTTCCGGTGAACATGCTGTTTCACACTCTGACTTTCTTTGCCTTCAGTCTTCCTTTGAACGTGACTCCTGTTCTGCACGTATGAGGATGTTAAACAAATACTGTTCTTCTGACACAACCTTTCTGTTACTTGAGTGTTTTATAGCACATTCCTAGAACTCCTATGTATTAGAAAAGCACAAGGAGGTGGAAGGCTTTGCTGCACTTCATAAAAATATGGTCTCTGTAGCAGACACAACTCATTCCCTCAGCCTGGCTTAAACATGAGGTCAAATCTCCTTTATTCCTCATTTTAAATCATCACATGGTTTAAGCTTTTTTCGTATCCCGCAAGATCATTTTTCTTGCTTTTACAAGAATCCCACTTCCTTTCCCTGATGGATCAAAGAATTCCAGAGCTCACTCACCATGACTCACCCATGCCCCAGCCAAGTTCACAGGGCCGACAGAAAACCAGGAAAGTCGTTCTGTCCTCTGGCCAGCCCAGGCCTTGGCTGCATTGCTGTGGTCATTGCCCTGCTGCACAGTTTCTCAACCCCAGGGTCACTGGCCACCAGCAACTTTCCTTTGCTCTCTTCTATACCATTACAGAAAATTGGTTGAATATCTCCATGTGACTGAAGCAGGGACTGTCCCCTCTCACATCTGTCCTTCAGTGCAGGCACCCTCGCCCTTTGGACACAATCCTGAATATCAGACCAGCCAGATGTGTCCCACATTCATTGGCAGAATTGAAGCTGAAAGACCCCAGATCCTGCTCTGTACAGCCTGGGCTTAGCGCTGTCTCCAGTAACTGAGCTGAGTAGGTTGACACCTGTGCATAAAGCCATTGCTTCTCCCAAGGCTTGCACAGAAGATTTAGTGGGCAGGTTGCTAGCACCTTCTACTCTCCACTCAACATTGTCTCAGAGACCATCATCTAACCCTCCACATTAGTGCACCCCTCACCCTCCGAATATGGAATCTGCCCCTCCCTCAATCAGTCCTCAAAACCAGCCTGCCCTCAAGACAGGGTAAAAAACCCTCCCGGTTGCATGTACAGATCCTCCTCCTTTTACAATGGGGTTATGTCCTAATAAACCCATTGTAAGTTGAGAATATCATAAGTTGAAAATGCACTCAATACACCTCGCCTACCCAACATTATAGTTTAGCCTAGCCTAGTTTAAACATGCCTTAGCCAACAGTTGGGCAAAATCATCTCACACAAAGCCTATCTTATAATAAAGTGTTGAATATCTCATGATATTTATTGACTTCTGTACTAAAAGTCAAAAACAGAATGGTTGTATGGATAGCATTGCAAAGTTGAAAAATCGCAAGTCAAACTATGGTAAGTTGGGACCCTCTGTGTTAAAAAATACTATCACAAAGTAGCTCAGAGTAGGACACAAACATCCTCATGTTGAACTGCACCACTGCAGCACAGAACTTAGATAAATGAAGAGAAAGAACAACATTACGTTTATGACATAGGAAGAAAAATCTGATTGTCCACGCACAATTAGCAATGTTTCCCCATCCCAGGGGTTCAGAGTGATTTGCCTATTTTCCCATGTTGCTAGGTTAGTCATCATCATCTGCTTCAATGCAGCAAAATAGGAGGAGAATTAATGAACCATTTCACAGCAAGCACTCACCGCGTCTCAGCATAGGCTTACAGAGTAGCCTCAAAAATAAATTACGCAGACCTGCTTTATGCTTGCAGAATGGAGAGAAGAGCTAACAAAGCCATAATTTTCCCTTCTTTTAAGCCTCTGCTCAAAATATATAGTTTTCCACTTTGGTTGATTCCCCTAGGATTTTGTATTGGTGGTGATTGATTTTCTTCTTTTATCATTATCAATTGATGCTATGTTTTCAGATCACTGAACATTAGAGATGTTACAATCTCATTTATAGAAAGCTATAAAAAGTTAAATTTGGAGAATGAGGGACAATACATAAAAAGCATTCTGAAGCATACTAGCACTTTGGCCTGTAAAATGAAGATAATTGTAATAATTTATCACATAATTCTGCTTAAGATTTAATTATGTTGTGACTTTGAGATTTCTTCTTTCAGAATTTATAACTGCAATGAATCTTAAAACAATAAAGGAGTTGGAGAAGAATAAGGCAGAAGAAAATCCTTGATGTAAAAAAGACACAAGCACAGGATTCTTCAAAGAAAGAAGAAGAATGAGACAAATCTATGTGCCAATGATTACTCTCAACTCAGCCGTTAGCTCATTTGCATTATTTTAATATACATCACCTGCTCATAATATTCCATTTGGCTTCAAAATTCTTCCTCCCTCCATGGCAGAAGTGATTGGACATTATTCTCATGTGACTTCTTTATCCTAGATTTCTCCTTAACAGCTACATTCCAAACTAATATTAAGAACCATCACATGATACCATTTACAAATCATAGGAAACATGCATGGAATTCAAAAGGGATAAAGTAGCATTCTCCAAAATATTTTATGGGCATTCTTATTTGTGCTTCACCTATTCTAAAAAGTGTTTGAGGCTTCTCACTACTATACATGTATTAAAGTAGAATTTTTAAAAGTAAGAGAAGAAAACTGTGGGAATAATGGAAAACAAGGATAGGAAAAGTAAGATGAGGTTAGTGCACCTGTATTATTCAACTAGTACTGCAAAAGTGCTGCATAATAGACAATGACAAAATCTCCGTGGCTGACAACTGCAGCATTCCCTTTGCACTCATAAGCCTGTGAGTCAGCTGGGGGCCTCTCTCACCGCAGACCCTGCTGACTCTGCTCCACGAGTCTCTCGCCCTCCTGGGACCAGAGAGGCCAGTTGGGGCATGTTCTTTTCATAGTGAAGGCAGACCACAGGCTGGCAAATGGAAATGCATGATGCTTCCTAAGGCCTAGGCTCAGACCTGGCAACTGTCAATTCCACTTTCCTCATCTTATGTAAGTAGAAACTCTAAAGCAAATCTGCACAAGGAATGGGATTCTGGGAAATGTAGTTCCCAGCCTTAGATGCCTATAGTGATGGTGGTAAAGGTGAGGGTGATGGTGTGATGGTGATGGGTAGTAGCGGTGATGATGGTGGTAACAGTGGTGGTAATGGTGATGATGGTGACAGTGGTAGTGACAGTGGTGGTTATGGTGGTGATGGTGGTGATGCTGTTGGTGGTGATGGTGGTGGTGGTGGTGGGTGATAATGGTGGTTATGGTGGTGGCGGTGGTGGGTGGTGATGGTGGTGATGGTGGTAGTGACGGTGGTGGTTTTGGTGGTGATGGTGGTAGTGGTGATTATGCTGGTGGTGAAGGTGAATGGTGGTGGTAATGGTAGTGATGTGATGGTGATGGTGATGGTGGTGGTTATGGTGGTGATGGTGGTGGTTATGGTGATGATGGTACCGGTAGCAGTGATGTGATGGTGGTGGAGGTGCAGTGGTGGTGGTAACAAGCTGAAAATAGACAATTAAGCACAGTATGAAAATGTTCAGTCCCTGAGCACCTTTCTAGACATAAGCTTGAAACAACTTCTATACTTTCTAGAATTCAATTCAAAGGGAAACATGATCACAGAGGCTGTAAGATTCACTTAGGGATGGGTCATTTATAATTCATTGGGGAGCAGGTTCTTTTTGTGTGAAGTTTTATCTTCATCAATTTCAATCATTTCTGTTTTTTATCTGATGATTCCACTGTTTTCTCTGTTTTCTTTTTCTGTCACCCTTATGTCTCATCATATCTCTCATTTTTTTCATCTTTTTATGTTTGGGAAAGGTTTTCCTGACTCCACCTTTATTTTTTAATCTCAAATAGTTGTTCTTTTCCATTTCTTTCTTTTTCAGAATATTTTGTTCTTGGTTTATGTACTAAAAATTTTACATCTCTCTATTAATTGGAATATTATTCTTAGATATTTTCTGTATCACAAATTACCATATTTTTTCTGTTTATATTTTTTTCTGTTTCTTTGTTCAGCTCTTTCTTGTTTGAGCTAGAAATCAAAAGGTATCTGAGACAAATGTCAATCAATTTAGAGGTTTATTTTGCCAAAGTTGAGGATGCACCCAGGAAAAAAAAACAGAAGTTACAGTAGGATCTGTGGCCTGTGCTTTATCTGAAGAGAGTTTCATGAACATCAATATGTAAAGGCAAAAGAGCAGACAGGAGTGAAAGGAGGAAAGAAAAAAAAAAAGGAGGGCAGGCAATGAGGCAAGCAGTTACATTCTTGTGAGGCTCTGATTAGTGCTCACTGCATCGACATTTTACATAAAAAGAGAGGAGTAGGGGGAAAAGTCAATAATGCATTCCTCTCGAGCTCAGTAAATCTACATTTTACATAAGATAAAGTTAGCATGTGAAATTACAGCTCTCTGGGAACAAAGAAAGGCAGGTTTTGTTTGTTTGTTTGTTTCTGTTATATGTATTTTGTTTTGTTTTGTGTGAATCAGTTCACAGGCTGAACTTTTTGCCTCTGGCATAGTGACTTTGGGGTCTTAAGATTTTATTTTTCTTGCACAGAGTTTAGGTCTCCTCCTCTGCTTGGTGATTTTTGGTCTTCTGTTTGGGATTGAGAAAACAGGATGGGTATGTGGTGTTGGTTCTCTCTGTGGCTGAGTCTCTATGGTATGGTAGGGTGTGTTCAATTATTTTAGAAAATAGGCTACAGTGGTTTCTCTTGGAACATCTACAGGCCACCTCTTCTATGGATCAAGGAGTATATATTCTTTGTGAACTTGTGACTTATCAGGACTTTAATAACCCCCCTGCATACCCAGTTAACATATTCTAGGAAGTCGCTTCACCACACGTTTCATTAGCCAACACATTTCCCTCTAACTAGCAGTGTCTGCATTTTCCATTAAATAATCCATGACTTCTCAGACTATTTGCCTTTGCCAACTTCATCACATATTCAAACTCCTTCTCTAATAATAGGGCTATATGAACTAAAAATCAACACAGCTTTACAGCATTTTTAATATTTGGAAAAGTCATTTCCCCTCATAATACTTTCTTTCAAAACATTTAAAATTTATTCTCAACACTTTTTTCTTCCACATGAACTTTGGATTTATTTTAACAAGTTTTCCCAAAAATAGTATAGAGACTTTGTTTGGAATTATTTTAATTATGTAAGTTGGGAAATTTAATCATACAAAATAGTCTTATCATCCAAGACATGTTATGTAAATATTGGTATTACTTATTTTTTGGTGTGTAATAATAGTATCTATAATTATTTGTATGTTTTCCAAGTGGTTATAGACATTATAAAGACCTGATTTTTTATATATTACTTTCAGAATCAGCCACTGAATTCTATCCACAATCCATATGTTATTTTGATTGACAGTCTGGGGTGTTCATATACAATCATACTGGCTGCAAATAGTAATACTTCTATCTTCTTCGTATCAAATGTATATTACTTGTTTTTGTCTTCTGTCCAGAGCCTCCAAAGTAACATTGTAATGTGTTGATAGGAATGAGAAACGAAGACCTTCACTAAGTTTATTTTTCTACAGTTTCTCTATTCCTTGACTACACTGGGCAGAGGTATTTATTGTCTTTGCAAATAAATCATTTTTTGTTTCACTTATCAATCCCATCATCTTAAAAGTCATTAATTTCTGATTTCATCTATATTATGTTCTTTCTAATTCCCTACGTTGAATGATAACATATATTTATTTTCTTCTTCATTTGGAAATGAAAGAATTTAGGGTTAATAATTGGCCTCTCCAGATATCTTGGAAAGCCTTAGTTACATAGTGTCTTCCTTTTTAATAATTTTCTAAATATACTGAAATAATACTTGATATCCTATCAGTTATCTGAGAGGGCTTTTATTTTATTTGTTATATCTTAACTAATTGGGTTATTCTTTCTAAATGTTTATTATAAATCTTGAATTTTAGAAAATTATGTTCACGAATAGCAAGTTTTGCTTTGAGGATTTTATAGAGGCAAATATATGCAACTTTTGTAAATGTTTCATGGACATTCAAAAATTAGTAGTCCTATTAGTACGAGCTTTATCTTTATCTTTTCTAAGTCTCACATTATCATTGTGATAGGCTGAACAGTGGCCCCTCAAGATATACAGGTCCTAATCCCTCAAACCTTTGGATATTACTTTATAGGACAAGACTTCGCAGATGTGATTAACAGTCTTGAGATGGGAAGATTATCCTGAATCAACTTAAAGGAAAAAAAAACTGAGGCAAAATTAATAAAAGTAGAGAGTTTATTTGGGCCAAATTTGAGGACTGCAACCCAGGAGCATAGATCCAAATTGCCCTGAATCTACATTCTAATTAACAGCAGTTACAAGTGGGATTTTAAAGAAAAGAAGGAGAGGCAGTTCCTAAGCTGTTTACCAAGAATTTACATTAAAATAACATAGTCTATTGAATGGCTATACATTGTCTTTTGTATCACTAATTCCAGGAACAGGATATATGGGTGAGACAGCTGGTCTGAAATGCTTTTAAACAATTGCCCCCAGCATAGGTGTGGAAGGGCGGGGTGAGACTGAAGCCCTGTGCTCAAGTCTCTCTGAGCCTGGTAAGTTCTGCCCACATCGTTCAGACTGCTCTCAGCTATTTTTCTTTTCTCACCTGGATTATCCAGGTATGCCCTAAATGCAGATCACAAGTATTCTTACAAGAGGGAGGCAGAGAGAGATTTGATAGAGAAGAAGGCCTTGTGACCACTGAAGCTGGATGCTATGCTGCTGGCTTTGAAGGTGGAGGGAGGGGCCAGGAGCCAGGGAATGTAAGGAATGCAGCTCCAAGCTAGAAAAGGCAAGAAAGGGCAGGACAACAGGTCCTCCCCAGAGCCTCTGGAGACGGTGAGGCCCTACTGACATCTCCATTTCAGCCCAGTGAAACTGATTATAGCCTTCTGACCTGCACAACTGTGAGACAGTCAATATGTGTTGTTTTAAACCATCACATTTGTGGCAATTTGTTATGGCAGCCACACGCAACTAATTCTCTTTTCATTGTTTCCTGATCTACCATAGAGTAGTGGTACTGATAAACTCTCCCTAATAGTTGTATTTTGATCATTTCTTCCTGACTTTTAAAATGTGAATATACAGTGCCAGTACTGTGTTTCTCAGCATATGAAGGCTAAGGACCATTTTTACTGCTAATACCTTTCGTAACACAACATGACTTTTATTGCCACTTTAAGGCTCCTTGAGTTGATGCCTACATTTTCTTCATATTGAAATAATCGTTTCCTCTGTCATGTGAACTTTTCTGTCTATCTTTCCCCAGTCTTTTATTTTAAATTGTAAAAGATCTCTCCTTAATATTTATTTCTTGTATCATATCCTATTTTTGCTTCCTATTATAAGACTTTGCTTTGATATAGCGGAATTTAAACTGCCAACATTTATCATCATAACGAAAATGCTTGACCCTTATGCCTCTCATCTTCCTTTGTTAGGCTTTCCATTGTATACTTTACTGTAGCTTTCTTTTATATTCATGTTATTTGTACAATGGTATTTTTAAAAATTATACCAATGAATACTTTTAATTTTTAAAATATCTATTTAAATGTGTTCTCTAATTATCTAAGTCCAGAATAAAGCAATTATTTTGGCTCCTTTTTACATAAGACTTAAAATTTATTACACTCCATCTCTTCCTATGCACTTGATTATTTCCTAGTCTTTGTTAATTTACTTTCACATTACAGACCTAGATTGACGTATATTATCATTGCTATTTTTAATAAAGTAAAAATTATTTGAGATTTTTTTTCTCTTTTTAGGCCATTTTAATGTAACTCATTTATTCATCCAATAAATATTTATTGAGGACCTATACTATGAGCCAGATGCTGAGCTAAGAAGTGGCAGAGCCTCAGTGATCAAGACCACACAGCCTCTGCCTAGGCCTCATGGGCTGTGGTGCTGTGTGGTCTCTGTGTTCGATCCATTTCAGTTCTCACCTACCCTGTGTTCAGGCCACCCTGAACTGGGCTTGGTTCTTTAGAATCACCGTACCTACCATGTTACCAAGCCACCATGCCCTAAAGCCACCATGCCACTATGCCCCTATACCACCATGCTACCCCATTACCACACCACCATGTCACCACGCCACCATGCCACCCATGCCATCATGTCACCATGCTACCACACCATCATGCCATCATTCCACCATGTCACTATGCCACACATCAACTCACCACCATGCCACCATACCACCATGACATCATGCCACCATGTTGCAATGTCCCCATGTCACCACCTCACCACACCACCATGCCACCACATCATCATGCCACCATGTTACCATGCCACCACATCATCATGCCATATCACCATGTCACACCCCATCATGCCACCATATCACATCATTATGCCACCATGCCACGATACCACCATGTCACCATGTCACAACATCACCACGCCGCCATATCACCACATCATGCCACAATGCCATCATGTCACATCACCATATCACCATGCCACATCACCATGCCACCATCTCACCATGATATGGTGAGGTGTTACTTACTGTACCACTGTGTCATGATGCACCTTGTCATACTCAACTATGTTATCAAGTTACCACACCACCATCTCACCCTATCACCATCCCACCATGCACCATGCCACTATGTTACCTGTCTCCTGGTAAGTGTTTGCCTGTTTATTTCCCTCTTGTCCCTTGGACTGTGGGCTTCACAAGGGCATGGACCTTTCTGGTTTTGTTCAAAATTTTGCTTACTAGCACAATGCCTTGGCACCTTGCAACCATTCAATAAATGTTTATTAACTAAAGGGGTGACTAAGTAAGGTGCTCTTTTTTGGTAATTAATTCTTTATATTGACTGCTTTTATGTTGGCTAGAATATCTCTTAACTAATTATAAAAGAGAATGTGAATGGTCATTTTCTAATCCCCAATGTAACCAAGGATGACCCTGTGTTGTAAAAGTGTGGCTGGGTATGATAGTCTTTGTACCTAACTTTGACTCAATTTTTACCTCTTAGAAGTGTGTGAATTTGGGGGCATCATCCCCTGGCTTTTGCAGAAGAAATGTCTGATGTCAGATTAATTTTTGTTTGTTTTTAAATAATCTGCCCTCTTTTCTCTTTTGTCTAAATATATGTGAATTTTTATCTTTTTCCTTTAAAAAATCCCATGTAGTGTGTTGGTCTTGCCTAGTATATGGTGAGTGTTCTTCCCCCTGTGGATTAAATGTTTGTTCTATCCAGAGAAGTTTTCATGAATTACAACCTCCCTTGAACTACCCTGTCCACGTGCAGGTGGCCAAGTGACCTTCCCCCACCCACCACCATGTCGAGAACTAGAGCTCAAAGATATAGAGGAGGAATAAAGGTAGATGAAAGTAGGAACACCGCTGATAGCTTCAGAGATAGTCCTTGTGCAGTGAGAGGGTGTCCGCTCTGTTTTCTGATTAATGTGGACTCAAACAAGGATCACCCAGGGGGTCAAAGTCTTTTCCTACCTTCTCTGGGACCTGCTATGCTGATCTCATGCAGCGGACTTGGGGGAATTCCCTGTGTTCCTCAATTAAACCCAAGCTCTGCTAAAATATACAAATAGTCATCCTAAACTCTAGGTCCAACATTGGCCTAGAAACTCTAGGTCCTAATTTTCCAAGCTGTTAGATGTTTTTATTTTCCGGATTTTTTTTTTTTTTTTTTTTTTTTTGAGACGGAGTTTCGCTCTTGTCGCCCAGGCTGGAGTGCAACGGCATGATTTCAGCTCCTGCTCACTACAGCCTCTGCCTCCTGTGTTCAAGCGATTCTCCTGCCTCAGCCTCCCAAGTAGCTGGGATTACAGGTGGCCACCACCATCCCCAGCTAATTTTTGTATTTTTCGGAAGAGATGGGTTTCACCATATTGGTCAGGCTGGTCTCGAATTCCTGACCTCAGGTGATCCTCCCACCTCAGCCTCTTAAAGTGCTGGGAATACAGGCATGAGCCACCATGCCCGGCCTGTTTTTGGGATATTTTAATGGAAAGTGATGGAGTATGAATCCGGCCTGCTCAGGTCAGCCATGAAATCTGCGTCCTGATAAGGAGCCTGGAGAGGCTTCCTCAAATCCCCAGGCCATGGCATTGCCAGCGCAACACTTGCATCTCCTGACTTAGCCCAGCACTGCCAAGCAGACCTCACGGGTGTCCTTCTGCCACCTTCGTGCTTCCTCCATCCTGGTCTCCCTGTCTGTTTACATCGGTGTTTCTCTTGGCCCAGGGCAGGGTCTCTTTATCTCACGGCCTCGTGGTCCAGTTAGTTAGGAGAGAGTTTTGAGCAGGTGCAATTAGTGTGGAGTCTCTGGGGCCTGCACTCACACACGCGGGATCCTGACAAGCCCTGAGTCCTGGAACAGCCGCACCCTGCAGTAGCACCCACGGAGCAGCCTTTAGGCCCTGATGCTCCTTTCAAACAATCAGAAGCTTCTGTGGGCCAGAGCTGTCCATAGGGCCTTTGAGAGCCTGGGGAGGTAGAAGGGAGAGTGAGGCATCCATAGCAGTGTCTGCAGGGAAAGGGGGGTTTACCTGTCCCCTGGCACAGTTAGATGTGTAGCTCACACTTTGACTATAGGATGCTCTTTTGTGTCCACACTTCACAAAGTACAGGGCAACTCTGTGTTGTTGCCCAGAAGAAAATGAACCACCCCCCCCACTTCCACTATATGAATTCTCTGCATCGCTGCCTCTAGGCAGCAGGACAGCCAGCAGTAAGCTGCAGACATCCCACCATGCTGCAGCTTGCTGTCTGCAGCAGGAAGCCCCACATACAGCCTGACAGTCAGGCCAAGCCATTTGGCCATTCACCAGTGCTGCAAGCTCAGGCAGGTTGCTTAACCTGTCTCAGTTCCTGCTTCTGAGAAGTAAAGCTAATGGGGTCTATGTCATGAGATTACTGGAAGATTAAGTAAAATAACAAGCATCAGGCAGCTGAAACAGAAAGTGTGCCTGAGAGGTGGATGGATGGCTCCCTAGCCCCTCTCTTTGTCTTCTGGGCTGAGCCCCTCCTGATCCCCACAGGGCAAAGGCTGGCTGATTTTCAGTAGTTTAAGCTGGTGTGCAGCAGCTAAACTCCACATTTCTAGACCGTTTGAACAGGAAACCTGAGATGAGGGAGCGTTTGAATTGGCTCATGCAAAAAACAATATTTGCTGGAGGTTAGCTGCTGCATTATGAATTTTTAACCTCCCATAAATCAAACTGTAAAAATGGACAAAGCCTGAGTTTCCTGTGCCAGGACCAAAATAGACACCGCCTGCATCTCTTAGACAATTCTGATTATGTTTCCACAACCAAATCATGCTGAGATGAATAGCTGGAATATTTATATTTAGGTCCTTACATATAATGTACAATAAATGAAAACAGTCTATCTTCTTGGCACTGAAATTGTGCCACCATATCCATTTACAAAGACGATAACTCAAAGACCAGGCTGTGCAAAGACCACCATGTGCCTGGGGCGGGATTTTGCTTCTCTGCTCCCATTGCTTTTCCCTACAACTGTCGTCACCAGATACCCAATACTAAATGATTAATAGAAAATCCCCAGCGGGATCAGTCCACAGCAAGGTTTAAAGTGAATCCTTTTGTGAATGCTTTATACTGACAAATACAAATGCTTTAAAAGATCCAGGAGATGGAATCTTGTAACTGCAGAGGACGGTATTTTAACTAAAGAAAGCTTTTATTAATTTGACAAACATATCTTTCTCTGGCAACTCCTATGAGCTACAAACATAGACGAATATCATAACAACTAAGAGATTTTTATTCTTTCAATTTAGTGGTAAAGGGAGATATTAAAGCACCTGATTTACTATGAGGCAGAAAGAAACATGAGCTCGAGTGTTACAAGCAAATGTTACAGACTTCTAGAAGGAAAGACCGCACCAAAAAAGTGAAGTTGGAGCTGAGCTTTAAAGGATGATAAAGGTTTTAGTATGGAAAATAGAGCTCCAGAGGCCAAGAGAAATGTGGTTACACTGAGGTGAAACTGGCAATAGGGTGTGGAGTGAAAGTATGTGATGCAAAAAATAAACTGAAAGCAAGTATGGGCCAGGCACGGTGGCTCACGCCTGTAATCCCAGCACGTTGGGAGACCCACGTGGGAGGATCACTTGAGGCCAGGAGTTTGAGACCAGCCTGGCCCACATGGCAAAGCCCTGTCTCTACTAAAAACACAAAAATTAGCCAGGAAAGGTGGCACACACCTGTAGTCCCAGGTACTTGGGAGGTTGAGGCAGGAGGATCGCTTGAACCCAGGAGGCAGAGGTTGCAATCAGCCTAGATCATACCACTGCACTCCAGCCTGGGTGACAGAGCAAGACTCGGTCTCCAAAAAAAATAAAGCAAAGTATGAAGCAATTTGGAATAAGGAAGATAGAGCCTTATAGGAGACTGGAGGTTTTTAAAGGCTTCTAACAAAAGGGCTGATATGATATCAGCAGTGTGAATGAATCCATTCATTCACTTAACAAATATTTACCGAGCTCCTCAGTGAAGGATGGAGTGGTAGGTAACAAAACCAATAGGCTCCTGCCCCCATGGACCCACAGTTTCATGGGGTGACAAGCATTAACAAATAAACCTGTAAGTAAATGTATTAGGTTGACACAAAAGTAATTGTAGTTTCTGCATTACTTTTAATGCAATTACTTTTCTGTCAACCTAATATAATTACAGGCAGAAGAGAGAACTAGGTAAGAAGGGTGCTTAGGGTGATGTCCAAGGATAGCAGGGAGCCCTGACTAATACTGGGGGTTGGAGAGAGGAGAGAAGGCATTGCTGAGGACCTGGCATCCACACTGGGTCCTGGGGGGTCAATGGAGTTGGAAAGCAGGGCTATGCTGGGGCCAGGGCTGCAGCAGAGATTGGAAGCATTCCAAGTGCAGGACTAGGAACAAAGGCCTTTTGGCAAACGAAGAGATAGGCATTTTCAAGAAAATAAAAGAGAAGAGAGTGGCATAAGATAACTCCAGGGGGATGGGACATCTGCAGGGCCTGGCAAGGCACATTCAGGATTTTATTTTTATTTATTTATTTATTTATTTATTTATTTATTTATTTGAGACAGAGTCTCACTCTGTCACCCAGGGTGGAGTGCAGTGGTGAGATCTTGACTCACTGCAACCTCCACCTCCCAGGTTCAAGTGATTCTCCTGCCTCAGCCTCCCGAATAGCTGGGACTACAGGCATGTGCCACCACACCCAGCTAATTTTTTGTATTTTTAGTACAGATGGGGTTTCACCGTGTTAACCAGGATGGTCTCGATCTCCTGAACTTGTGATCTGCCCACCTCGGCCTCCCAAAGTGCTAGGATTACAGACATAAGCCACCATGCCCAGCCCAATTTTTGTATTTTTAGTAGAGATGGGGTTTCACCATCTTGGCCAGGCTGGTCTTGAACTCCTGACCTTATGATCCACACACCTTGGCCTCATAAAAGCGCTGGGATTACAGGCATGAGCCACTGCACCCGGCCACATTCAGGATTTTAATCAGGAAGTGCAAGGGGAAGCCACTGTCTGGAGTGATAAGATCTGGTTGGTTGAATAACGTCCCTCTGGCTGCTGTATGGAAGGTGGATCTCAGAGGAGTGAGTCTGAAAGACATTGTGGTGATCCTGAGGACTATCAACTGATTTTTTTTTATCTTGTCCGAATTTCTATCTCAAGGGTCTGGGGAGTCATGTTCTACAAATCATAAATTCTCATCAGATGGGTTTAATTTAACCCTATATAGGATGACTTACTTTCCAACCTGACTCTGGCATAACATTATGAGACAAGGAAGAAAATCAAAATATTTTACCCCAAAACATGTTTCTTTGCCATATCTTGAAATGGCCCTGCAAAGCTGTCCTTTGTGGGGGAAGATTTGCATCTATAAAGAATCTCTATTAACCTAGCTAGTTCTTTTTCTTCAAGACCCTCCCAATCCTAAAGAGATTAACTAAAAGTCTAGCACCTTCTAAAGATCTGAATAGGAAACATTTGTCATCTGTTATCTCTAAAGGGCAGCCACCGTAAGACTTCAAAAGAAACTTGGTCTTCACAATCTTTTATCTTAACCCGAACATTTCCTTTCTGTGATCCCAGGTCTTTAGATAAACTCAACCAATTGTCAACCAGAAAATGTTTAAATTCACCTATAGTCTGGAAGCCCCTGCTTTGAGTTGTTCTGCCTCTCTGGATCAAACCAATGTATTTCTTTAATGTATTTGATTGATGTCTCATGCCTCCCTAAAATGTATAAAACCAAGCTGTGCCCTGACCACCTTGGGCACATGTTCTCAGGACCTCCTGAGGGCTGTGTCAGGGACCATGGTCACTCATATTTGGCTCAGAATAAATCTCTTCAAATATTTTACAGAGTTTGACTCTTTTCATTGACAATGTGAAGGAGATATGCGGCAGTTTGCACAGAGCAGTCCTAGTGAACCAGGAGGCAAGAGGGCAATTTAAGACCTCCTTCAAAGTTACAGCAGACAGATCTTGCTGATGGGTTGGGGGTTGGGAGCAGTAGAGGAGGGAAAAGTCAAGGAGACTCCATGTTCTGACTTGAGCCACTGAGCAGAAGGTCGTAGTTTCCCGGAGATGGAAAAGCCTAAAGTAATGTTAATGCGTAGGCTGCAGGTGAGAGGTCAAGAAATCAGCTTGAGATTTGGAAACACTGAATGCCTATGAGACATCCAATGCAGAGATCAAGTGGGCCATTCACAATATGAGTCAGAAGCTCAGAAAAATGAAAACAACCACAGATCATCTGGGAGGAGGGCAGAGTAGAGGCAACAGCTAGAAAGGGCAGTTTCCATCTTGGCTTCCTGTGCCTGGGATCTGCCCCAGCTGACCTTTCCAGGAAGTCTCTGGTGGTCACCTGCCGACCTTATCACAAAGCTCTCCAAAACACATCAACCTTAATTTCAGGTTCAGGTTCACCCAAGAAGAAAAACAGTAGGCTTTTGTCTTATATCCTTTTGCAATCACTTACCCTTCTCCAAATCTGGGCCCCAAGCAATCATGAGTTTACTTTCTGTTGCGATAGCTTAGCTTTGCCTGTTCTCCTCCTCGGTTCTTTGAATGTGCCTATAATAATCTCCAACAGGTTTCTTTGATATTATGACAAGTTCTAGACACATCCTGCATTTTCCTTGACTGCAGAATCTATATTATCTCTTCTCAAGAGCCCTGGTTCCTTTTTGTGGGAAATGATATGTAGAGACCACAATCTGGGTTCAAAGGGTGCTAATTAATAGTGATTCATTGTTACTAGGCCTTTTATAAAGCTAGGAAATTTCTGACTGGGCGTGTTGGCTCACACCTGTAATCCCAGCACTTTGGGAGGCTGAGACAGGCAGATTACCCAAGGTCAGGAGTTTGAGACCAGACTTGCCAACGTGGTGAAATCCCGTCTCTACTAAAAATACAAAAATTAGCTGGACGTGTTGGTGCATGCCTGTAATCCCAGCTACTTGGGAGGCTGAGGCAGGATAATCGCTTGAACCTGGGAGGCAGAGGTTGCAGTGAGCTGAGATCACACTACTGCCCTTCAGCCTGGGCAACAGAGCGAGACTCTGTCTCATAAGGAAAAAAAAAGGCTAGGGAATTTCTAAAAATTAAGATAAAACACTTCCTAATTCATACTGCTAGCTTCCGATCCAGATTCTGGATATAGGCTTTTTACTAAAATTGATTAATCTTACTTCTATTCTTTTTTCTCCCATACAGAAAATTCTGGTTCTCAATGACACCAGCATCATTACTGATTTGCTTTCTACTCACACACAAATAGCCTCCAAATAAGAATGCCAACACTATCACCAAAAAGGTAATTGCTGAAAACTGTTTAAGATCTTTAGCAGGTTTTTGGTGGGAAGGGCTTGGGGGTTTGGGAGGTTGGTTTGGCTTTTTTTTGTTTGTTTGTTTGGTTGTTTTTTTTTTTTTTTTTTTTGGTCCTGACATTATATCCCACTTGGAATGTATACTGTAATTACCATATTTGGAAATCACTTGAAATAGTTTCTCTTTGTGTGGTATGACATCAAATGCACACATCATGAAATTTGTTCTCTTTTGCCTTCTATTTTTATGAATGGTTTTAATGGTGGTTTTGTTTTGCAACTATGTAAAAATATTTACATGTCCCAAGTCAAATTCCAAAACAAGACATATTCAAAGAATTTTAGCTTCTCTACCTGCTATCCCTTTCCTCTAGTCAAATTCCAAAATGAGACGTATTCAAAGAATTTAGCTTCTCTACCTGCTATCCCTTTCCTCTGAGATAGCGTTTTTTTAAGATTTATACCAGCACTGTTTTTACACATGCACACACACATACACACATACACATATTCCTTGTATTAGCTCATTTTCCTACTGCTATAAAGAAATACCAAAGACTGGGTCATTTATAAAGGAAAACAGGTTTAACAGACTTAGTTCCACATGGCTGGGGAAGCCTCACAATCATGGCAGAAGGTGAAGGAGAAGCAAAGACACGTGTTACATGATGGCTGTCAAGAGAGAAGTGCAGCATGAAATGGGGGAAAGCCCCTTATAAAACCATCAGATCTTGTGAGAACCCACTCACTACCACAAGAACAGTTTGGAGGTAACAACTTCCATGATTCAATTACCTCCCACCAGGTCCCTTTCACAACAAGATGAGATTTGAGTGGAAACACAGCCAAACAATATCATTCTGCCCCTGGCCCCTCCCAGATCTTATGTTCTTACAATTCAAAACATAATCATGCCCTTCCAATAGTCCTCCAAAGTCTTAACTCACTCCAGCATTAACTCAAAAGTCCAAGTCGAAAGTCTCATCTGAGACAAAGCAAGTCCCTTCAACCTATGAACCTGTAAAATCAAAAGCAATTTAGTTACTTCCTAGATACAATGGGGGTACAGGCATTGGGTAAATACACCCATTCCAAATGGGAAAAATTGGCCAAAACAAAGAGTCTGCAAGCCCCATGCAAGTCCAAAATCCAATAGTGCAGTCATTAAACCTTACAGTTCCAAAATGATCTCCTTTGACTCCATGTCTCACATCCAGGGCACACTGATGCAAGAGGTGGGCTCCCACAGCCTTTGGCAGCTCTGCCCCTGTGTCTTTACAGGGTACAGCCCCTCTCCTGGCTGCTTTCACTGGCAAGCATTGAATGTCTGTGGCTTTTCCAGGTGCATGGTGCAATCTGTCAGTGGATCTACCATTCTAGGGTGTGGAGGACAGTGGCCCTCTTCTCACAGCTCCACTAGGCAGTAGCCCAGTGGGAACTCTTTGTGGGGGCTCCAACCCCACATTTCCCTTCTGCACTGCCCCAGCAGAGGTTCTCCATGAGGGCCTTGCCTTTGCAGGAAACTTCTGCCTGGACAGCTAGGTGTTTCCAAACACCCTCTGAAATCTAAGTCGAGGTTCCCAAACCTCTGTTCTTGACCTCTGTGACCCTAAAGACTCAACACCACATAGAAGCTGCCAAGATTTGGGGCTTGTACCCTCTGAAGCCACAGCTGGAGTGGCTAGGATGCAGGACATCAAGTCCTGAGGCTTCACACAGCCGGGAGGCCCTGGACACAGCCCAGGAAACCATTTTTTCCTCCTAGACCTCCAGGCCTGTGATGGAAGGGGCTGCTGCAAAGGTATCTGACATGCCCTGGAGACATTTTCCCCATTGTCTTGGTGATTAGCATTTGGCTCCTCACTACTTATGCAAACTTCTGCTGCCAGCTTGAATTTCTCCCCAGAAAATGAGTTTTTCTCTCCTAGTGCATCATCAGGCTGCAAAATTTTCAAACTCTTATGCTCTGCTTCCTCTTGAATGCTTTGCTGCTTAGAAATTTCTTCCACCAGATACCCTAAATTATCTCCCTTAAGTTCAAAGTTCCACAGATCTCTAGGGCAGGGCAAAATGCCATCAGTCTCCTTGCATAGCAACAGTGACCTTTGCTCTAGTTCCCAACAAGTTCCTCATCTCCATCTGAGATCACTTCAGCCTGGGTTTTATTGTCCATATCACTATCAGCATTTTGGTCAAAGCCATTCAACAAGTCTCTAGGAAATTCCAAACTTTCCCACATCTTCCTGTCTTCTTCTGAACCCTCAAAACTGTTGCAACCTCTGCTTGTTACCCAGTTCCAAAGTCGCTTCCACATTTTCAGAAATCTTAATAGCAGTACTTCACTCTACCAGTACCAATTTACTGCATTAGTCCATTTTCATACTGCTATGAAGAAATACCCAAGACTGGATAATTTATAATGTGTAAAGGAAAAGAGGTTTAATGGACTCACAGTTCCACATGGCTAGGGAGGCATCACAATCATGGCAGAAGGCAAAGGAGGAGTAAAGCCACATCTTACCTGGAGGCAGGCAAGAGAGAAGTGCAGCATGAAGCAGAGGAAAAGCCCCTTATAAAACCATCAGATCCTGTAATAACTCACTATCACAAGAACGGTATGGTGGTAACTGCCCCCATGATTCAATTAACTCCTACTAGGTCCCTCCTATGACACATGGAGATGATGGGAACTACAGTTCATGATGAGATTTTGGTGGGGACACAGCCAAGCCATATCATTCCTATTACCTTTCTGAGATATATGGAAGCATATTGTATGTAAACATATTGTTCTCTTTGTTCTCATTGCCTAATATGAATGCACTGTGGCCTCTGATCATCTTCCTTCCTTTTACACCCTAATGCTCCATTACATGGAAGCACCACTGTTATTCAACCAGTCATCCATCCATGAAAATTTGTCATTTGTAATCTTCCATTATTATAAATAGGGTTGCAATAAATAGTCTTGATCATTTGTCTTTTTGTATTTCTGCTAGCACCACTCATTTTTAGGGCACTTACTACATTCCAGGCCTTAATAATATACTAGCAGGAAGACATAAATCCCTGCTGCTATGATCGAAATGTTTGTCTACCCCCACTCCTAAATGTATATGATAAAATGATGGTATTAGAAAGTGGGGCCTTTGGGAGGTGAGGAGGTCATAAAGGTGGATCCCTCATGACTGGAATTAGCATCCTTATAAAAGAGACCCCAGGGAGCCACCTCACCCTGTCTGCCATATGAGAACACAGCCAAAAGCCATCATCTGTGAACCAGGAAGCAGGTTCTCACCAGATACAGAATCTGCCAGAACCTCCATCCTCCAGAACCGTGAGGACTAATTTTCTGTTGTTTATAAACACCTAGACTGTGGTATTTTGTCATAGCAGCCCAGATGGACTAAGACACCTGCCCTTAAGAAGTCATCATTCTGTTGGTGTTGGGGGAAGAAGGACATTACAGAGAATCTGTTGGAATGTGGTAGGGGCTCTGAGGAAAAGTAAAGCTGGGTAAAGGGGATAGGAGCGATGGGATGGGGGTGGGCGTTCTAGCCTATTCAGATAAATCCCCTCGGATAATAGGGCAGTTCAGCAGAAACCTGGAGAAAGTGAGGGAGTGAGCCACAAAGGCTCCAGGAAGAGGAACAGCAAATGCAAAGAGAAGCACATCTGAAACAGGAACAAATCACAGGCCAGTGCGACTGCCGCAAAGTGAGTGAGGGGAGGTGGCGGGAGAGCAGATCAGAGGCATGGCTGTGGCCTGGATCATGAGGCTCACGGAAGGGTATGGTGCATTCCAGAAGGCCCAGGCACAGGTAAGGCAGGCAACTGTCTGGGAGTCCCAGCACCCATACCCAAGCACCCAAGCCCAGCACCACACTCCCGACCAGCTCCCCAAGACTTTGAAACTTGAAGCCCATTCCCATCATCTGTGGCACTGGCCCTGCCTGCTCAGGCCTGGGTAGCAGAGTGCATAATACATGGAATGTCTGGGCAGGCCACCATGGGACAGAGCACAGAGGACACCCATACAGCAGCTGATAATGACCACAGGCCCTCTGGACCCAGTCCCCAGCTGCTCCCAAAGCTGTCTGCTCCTTCAGTGTCCAGCTATGCCATCTACCCCAGAAGATTCCCCCTTGGCTTGATGACCTGGTTGCAGCATTTACCTTGGTACACACCTTGTATTGTTTTAGGTGATTAAAAGTAATTCCCACCAACTCCACATGCCATAAGCCTGGGTAAGAAATGCCCCACCTGGTGCACTCCCAGGCCCCAAGCCCTATGCTAATTGACTATTCAAGGCATTCTCTGGCACCCACTCACTCACTATGCCTCAGTTCCCACCTGTAGGTTAGCGAATATGTCGTGGGACACCAGGTAAGCGTGACTTTGTTGAGGAGATAAGCTGAGGAGGAAAACTGAAGTCAGGATAGGCATACAGTGGGTTCTCTGACTTTTGAATCCTTTTGGCCCTGGTTTCCTCATTTAAAGGCATGAGGATAAAAGACTGGTTCCTGTATCATAGGATACATATGTGGGTTAAATGTTAACTGTCACACATGTAGTGGAGTGATGTCTAATATACACTATGTGCAGAAAATGTGTTACACGATGACAGTGATTTTTATTATCATTACCATACATGGCGTCTTAGTTCTTTTGGACTGCTATAGAAAAATGTCATAAACTGGGTAGCCGATAAACAACATAAATGTATTTTGGATAGCTCTGGAGGCTGGGAAGACCAAGATTAGGGCACCAGCAGGTTCCATGTCTGGCAAGGGCCCATTTTCTGGTTCTGAGACAGCACCTTCTCACTGTGTCCTCATGGGGTGGAAGTGCTGAGGGATCTCTTAGGGGCCTCTTTGAGAAGGGCACTAATCCCATTTGTGAGGGCTCCAGTCCCATGACCTAATCACCTCCCAGAGGCCCCACCTCCTAATACCATCACCTGGGGGTTAGGTTTCAACGCTAGAAAAAGTCAAACTATACCAGTGACTAGAAGAATTTCATAAAATTCTGGAAAGTCTGTCACGTTCTGATAGTGCTGCTTCTCTCCTCCTGGGGGTCATGCGTAAAATGCCTCAGCCATTCCGAGAGCCAGTGAGGTGATCTGCGGAAGAGAAGAAGAGCAGAGCTGGGCACAGCGTCCCCTCCACTTTGGAAGAGAACCCTGATGGACAAGGGAGTGGTGGTGACACTCTCAAGAGGTGTTGTGAAGGAAAGGAAGAGATGGAGTGCAGACAGAGGGTGAGGCAGTGCCAAAGGACAAATTTGAGGGTTCCTTTTAAAGACTAGATGTGCCAGCCAGATGCGGCGGCTCACGCCTGTAATCCCAGCACTTTGGGAGGCTGAGGCAGGTGGATCACCTGAGGTCAGGAGTTTGAGACCATCCTGGCCAACATGGTGAAAGCCCCTGTGTACTAAAAATACAAAAATTAGCCAGGTGTGGTGGTGTGTGCCTGTAATCCTAGCTACTGGGGAGGCTGAGGCACGAGAATCGCTTGAACCCAGGAGGCAGAGGTTGCAGTGTGTTGAGATCGCACCACTGCACTCCAGCCTGGGTGACAGAGTGGGACTCTGTCTCAAAAAGAAACAAACAAACAAACAAAACACAAAAAACAAAAAACAAACAAAACAAAGAAACCCAAACTAGATGTGTCTGTTAAAGCCACATTAACAAAAGCAAAACCTCTGCGGAGAGAATGCAATACGGGGCTCTTACTGCACAGCTGGCAGAGGAGGTGAGGAGCCAGCAGGGCAAGCTGAGTAACCCGGGGCTGGCATGTCTGACAGTCACAGCCACCTTGCTGGAGGGAGGCTGGGCAGTGGTGATGTTTGGGGCCGGGAAGCTGGGGCTGGAGATGGAGTGTGGTGGGCTGCCTTTGGGAGCTGCTGCCAGAGACCCAGCAGTGAGCAGAGAGGTGATGCGGACCAGCACCCCCTCCTCCCGCTCATCCCTAATCTTCCTCTGGGGCCTACCATTGGCCAAACCTGTCCAGGAACCTGGGGTGAGTGGGCCTGAGGAATAGAAGAGCCAGAACTGTGGATGGACAGCTCTATGGGAGATTTGACAACTTTAGGGGTGGGATGAAGGAGGTGAGAATCAGAGCCATGGGGTTGGGGGACGGGGGTCAGAGACGTGGCCGGGGTGGGTCTGGCTGGAGGAGCAGGAAGCCTGTTCTAGCAGTTGGAGCAAAGCTGGCGTTGACAGGGAGAAGGTGCTTCGCCCTCAAGGGAGCTCAGAACAGGCCCTGGGAACGCTGGCCTGGGGTCCTGGGTATGCTGGCAAGGGTCCTGAAGAGGTTTCCTCACTGCCACTCCCACAGGAGGGATACTGATATGGTTTGACTGTGTCCCTACCCAAATCTCATCTTGAATCGTAGCTCCCATAATTCCCATGTGCTGTGGGAGGGACCCGGTGGGAGGTGATTGAATCATGGGGGCAGTTTCCCCCATACTGCTCTCATGCTAGTGAATAAGTCTCACGAGATCTGACGGTTTTATAAGGGGAAACCCCTTTTGCTTGGCTCTCATTCTCTCTCTTGTCTGCTGCCATGTAAGACATGTCTTTCACCTTCTACCGTGATTGAGGCCTCCCCAGCCATGTGGAACTGTGGTCCATTAAACCGTGTTTTCTCTATAAATTATCCAGTCTCGCATATGTCTTTATCAGCAGCATGAAAACAGACTAATACAGATGCTCAGCCACCTCACCTCTTGGAGGAGAAACTGAAGCCTGAGACACCAAGCGCACATCCCCAAAAGTGGCCAAATCAGGATGGAATCCAGGTGCAGATGATTCCAAAGATCAAGCCCCTTGGAGCCACACATCCTCATACACACACACCCTCCCACCTTCTCACTCAGGTGCACTCACAGCCCCTGGCCCCCTGGCACACTCACACTCACACATGTTCACACCCCTCGCACACTCAGCACATCTCCTCAGTCACACTCATGCCACAGTCGCCCACCTACCCCGGGGGTCAGAGTGGCCCTTGGCACAGCCCGGCTGTGGGAAAGGGCCCAGTGCTCTAGGGCTCTCCTGGAGGAACCTTTCATTGAAGACCAGACCTGGGGCACGCGGCGATGTCCCCACTGTTCGTGAGGTTACTGCACGGGTTTCCGACTTGCCCCTTTGCACAGGGACAGGGCCAGGGCTTAGCACACGGTGCTTAGTAAACAGATGATGGAGGAATGAATGGGTGAAGCCAGGCGTGTCTGGGAGGGAGCCAAAGCCCCGAGGCAGAAGAGAAGGAAGGACAGACGTGAACTTGCAGGGTGGGTGGTATGTGCAAAGAGGTGGTGGAATGTTTATTATCCTGAGACCTGGGGTGGAAAGTCCTTTGAGACAGACACTGGTGTTTGTTCAGGATCCTCTCTACGTGGGTGGGTGGGGGCAGCTGTGTCCCCTGAGGGCTGCATGTGGGCAGGCACCCTGCTTCAGAGGAGGGAAAGCTGCCCCACCTGAGAGTGAGGGAGAGAAAGGAGGAAGAGCAGGGAAGAGCAGGGGAAGTGGGGAGAGGGAGGGGAGGCAAACAAGGGGCTGGGACCAGACAGGGAAGATGACTTCAAGAAACGAGCTCTCCAGGCACCTGACAGCACCAAGCTGTCTCTATTCAGCTTCTGCACCACTGCCATGCAAGACCCTTCCAGAAAAGTCTTCTCCACTCATGAATGGACATCCTAACTGACCTCAGCTTGGGTGGTGGGAGGGGGATGGACTGTGAGAGAGATAAAGGAGGAGCTGAATTTCATGCTGGGACCACGATGCATAAACAGTTGTGTTTGCTTCACTCCACAAAGGCAGACACATTCAGGGAGGGTGTTCTCAGTAGAGGAAGAATAATGGCAGCTCATAAAATATCATGGAAACTGACAGTAGTGTCTTCCAGGCAAATTTGATAAGCCTGTTCCTAAAATAAACTTAATTCAAAAGGAACACAGGCAGCAGAATGTGAATTATCTTTTAACTTTCTTATTATTTTTCTGGCGCTTCATTCTTTTTACTCAAGATGCTCTAGTAGTAGCTTGTTTTGCCTTTACAAGGAGCATGGGACTCCAGACTGTCAGCATATAGCTGAAAAACTGCTTCCGCTTGGGTAGTCCTCAGTCCTCCCAGAGCGTGCACAGCACAGCGGGGAGTTTCAATCGCTGCACGTGCCCAGGGCTTCAGCCCTGGAGATTCAGGATCAGTTTACTTGGGCTGGGAGACCTGTACTTTTAAAAAGCTTCAAGGTCCTTCAAATGGGCACTCAGAACCAAGAACCATGCTGTTTGGTACTGAAGCTAATGCCACTCCACCCAAAGCCTCAAAGGTTGCTTAGATACCCACACACTTCTGCTGAAACAAGCTTCCAGAAAGGAATGCACAGATGAATGTCGTTAACAAGGCAGGCCAAATGTTTTGAGTTCAGAAGTTTTTTGTTTTTTTTTTTTGAGACGGAGTCTTGCTCTGTCGCCCAGGCTGGAGTGCAATGGCACGATCTCAGCACCCTGCAACCTCTGCCTCCCAGGTTCAAGCAATTCTCTTGCCTCAGCCTCCTGAGTAGCTGGGATTACAGGCACGCGCCACCATACCTGGCTACATTTTGCATTTTTAATAGAGACAGGGTTTCACCATGTTGGTCAGGCTTGTCTCAAACTCCTGACCTTGTGATCCACCTGCCTCGGCCTCAAAGTGCTGGGATTACAGGCGTGAGCCATCACACCCAGCCAGAGTTCAGAAGTATTTTAACCCAGTAACTGAATTTTCTTTTTACAAATGTAATGATCTTTAAGGTAGATGGTGTGGTAGCGGGGGTTCTGGGAGGTTTGGCTTAATAATATGGAATATCAAAATGAGGGGAGAAACTGAATAAGGGTGTGTTTATGCTTACATTAATTATTTGTAAGTGTATCTATATAGCTTTAAATAACTCAAGTTGTTTTTCTTTTCTTATTCAAATACCACGAAATCCAAAAGCTATGAATTCTCTGAAATATGGACTAATGCTTAGAATGTTACACCTTCCTTTCCCCTTCCAAAGTGTCTTTACTACTTTGATAGAAGCTGTAGGCACAAGCTTCATAAGTATAATCATATCACTTTTATTCATAGCCAAGAAAAATTGAGCTTCTTATTGAGAGTACATGTCACTAAGAATCCAGCTTCTGCAGAGGGGCAGGGGGAAGGTTTTCTGCTTAGTCCCAAATTGCTTTGGCCATGATTGGATTTCAGTGTGAAAAACTGGGGTAGCCTGTTCAGGGTGAGATAGGAGAAAGACAATGTGGAGCCACTAGTTGCTGAGCAGCTGTGAGACAGTCAGCATACAGGCCATGCCTCATTTTCCCATCTACAACCAGGGGTGATTGCAGTATGTGGCATCCAAATGCTGACCACTCTATAGCTTCCACCCTGGGGTCTCAACAGCACTGGGGACCTGAGAACAAGACAGAGGTGAGCCTGGTGCAAAGCTTCAGCCACACACCTACTCATCTATGCTGTCATACTCACTTGGCCCTAGCCAGAACCACAGATGACATCATCCCTGGTAAATTAGCATTATTTCCACCATCACTCGCCTCTGCCTGCCCTCTTGCCTTCTCTTCTAGGAAGTTACGTATCTGAAAGTGGTAATTAATGCAAGTGAGAGATCTGGTCACTTAAATGTGTGTGGCACCTCTCCCCTCTTCTCTTCCTCCTGCTCTAGCTATGTGAGACGTGCCTGCTTCCCCTTTGCCTTCCGCCATGATTGTAAGTTTCCTGAGGCCTCACTAGAAGACACTATGCTTCCCGTACAGCCTGCAGAACCATGAGCCAATTAAACTTCTTTTCTTTATAAATTACCCAGTCTCAGATATATATATATATTTTTTTCTTTTTTTTTTTTGTGAGACAGAGTCTTGCTCTGTCCCCCAGGCTGGAGTGCAGTGGTGCCATCTCGGCTCACTGCAAGCTCCGCCTCCTGGGTTCACGCCATTCTCCTGCCTCAGCCTCCTGAGTAGCTGGGACTACAGGCGCCCACCACCATGCCCGGCTAATTTTTTGTATTTTTAGTAGAGACGAGGTTTCACCGTGTTAGCCAGGATCAGTCTCGGATATTTCTCTATAGCAATGCAAGAATGGACTAATACACATGCTTACTTTCAAAAACTTAAATATATGAAAAGTATAAGAAAAAAATTAAAAGGATGGATACTCCCAAAGTAAGAAGATCATCTTTCTTTACATGTTGATGCACTTTCTTGCAGCCTTTGGTCTAAACAGGCCTCTCAAACATCGCTGGGTCCTCCTTGTACATGGGTGCTCAGGAGGTACCAGCACTATTTGTTCCCCAATTCTCCTGGCTCATTTACTCTCACTCTCCCATTCTCCCCAGTTGATTTTGGGCATCCACAAGGGGCTCTCACACAGGGGAAGAAGTGACTTTCACACCAGTCTTCTTGTGATTTCTAGGGCACAAGCAACACTCCTCAGCACCACGGCCACTGCCATCCAAGAAGACATCACCCCCCTTCACCAAAGAGCCCCTATAACAGCCCCAAACCGGCAAGGGCCAAGCAGAACTGTGCTTTCTTCAGGCCCTACTCAATCATGGCCCAAGTCTATACTTCTGCAGGAGAGGGAAAAAACATCCCTTGTCCCAATTTATTTTGAATTTTGTCATCTGTCTTTGGAAAAACAGTCTCATAAATTTTACCTTGCACTCCTCCCTCCCCAGTTCCCCCTTCACAGGCCTTGCCAGTTACTCAGGCAAGAAGACACATACTTGAGAAGTGGGGGGTTGGGGCAGGGGGCAGGGATGCCACCAGCTCCACAGTCAATCTCTTTACTTCTTTTTAAATATATTCTTAATTGACAAATAATAATTATATATATTTATAGGGTACAATGAAATGTTTTGATTATATATACATTATGGAATGAATTAATCGAGCTAATTAACATATCACTTCACATGCTTATTTTGTTGTTGTGAAACATTTAAAATCTGTTCTTGGCTGGGCACAGTGGCTCATGCCTGTAATTCCAGCACTTCGGGAGGCCAAGAAGGGAGGAGCACTTAAACCCAGGAGTTCAAGACCAGCCTGGGCAACACAGTGAAACCCCACCTGTACAAAAGAATACAAAAATTAGCCGGGTGTGGTGGTGTGCAGTTGTAGTCCCAACTACTCAGGAGGCTGAGGTGGGAGGATTGCTTGAGCCCAGGAGGTTGAAGGTGCAGTGAGCCGAGATTGCACCACTGCATTCCAGCCTGGGTAACAGAGTGAGACCCTGTCTTCAAAAAAAAAAAAAAAAAAAAACAATTTTGAAATGCACATTGCATTATTAACTATAGTCACCATGCTATGCAATGGATCTCAAAAGCTTATCCCTTGCTGAAACTTTGTGCCCTTTGACCAGCATCTCCATACCCACCCACACCCAGCCCCTGGTGTCTCTACCTCTGTGAGTTTGGCTTTTTCAGATTCCACATATTAAGTGAGATCATGCAGTATTTGTCTTTCTGTGCCTGGCTTATATCACTTAACATAATGTCCTCCCGGTTCATCCATGTTGTCACAAATGACAACATTTGTGAATAGTATTCCATGACGTATATGTACCACATTTAGTGGTACATCAACATACATTTAGTTTGTTTTCATATCTCGGCTATTGTGAATGACACTGCAATGAACATAAGAGTGAAGATACCTCCTCAACATATTGATTTCACTGTCTTTGGATACATACCCAGTAGTGGGACTGGACAGCCAATCTTGATGTAGTCTTAGAACCAGGCTGTGCATGTGAATGTGTGTGTGTATGTTTATGTGTGTGCACGCATGTGCCTGTATGTTTGTACACATTACATAATTGTAAACTTTCCATAAGCACAATTTTATATTATTTTTGCTTCATGTCACTTAAGAATATATTATGAATATCTTTACATGTTAAATTTTGGGAAACCTCTTACGTTTGCTGCACGTATATGATTTGCTTCTCCTTACTGGGCATTTGAGTACCTTGCATATTTTTCCATTTTAAATGATCTTGCATGGAATGTCTTTTGATATCAACCTTTGCTATTTGCCTTGGAGTGAAATTACTGGGTCAGATGGCATTTACATTTTAAGCCCTAACTCTGCTTATAGAATAAAAGGCATGAGCACAATAGAGAATTTCCAAAAGCAAAGCAAGTGCAGTTGTCCTCTGGGGGCTGGGGACAGTCACTCTGGAACCACAGCAGGTGGGTGGCTGTCTGCTACACTTATCCATCTAGGTGCATATATATATATATATATATATATATATATCTTAGACATATTTTTGCTAGAAACAGCCCCGCAGCTTTAGCCTGCAGCTCCCCCCTCTTCCCCCTAGACATTTCTCTTAAGAGTGATGGGAATACATTCTATGAAGCTGCTGTTAGGCGAGACAGCTCCCAGTAATGCCAGCCATCAAGTGATTCCGAAAGGAGCCGTGAGGGGCTGTATGGGTGAATGCTCGGCATTGCAACAGTGCACAGCAGACCACCAGTCTATTATCCACCGAATCTTGAGATTCAGCCGAGGATGCATTCAGTTGCTAAAACTGTCACGGCAGCCACTCGCTGCTAGCTCTTAGGCAAGAAAATGTGCATTCCTTCAGAAATTCAGGGAAAGCCGTTGTCTCTATAAAACAGAAAGTCCAAAGCAATTGCGCAGCTGCATGATGTTCAGCACATTACATGGATTCTTCTCGCATCTGCCTCTTAAGTTGTGTACAAATGATTATGCAATTCTAAATTTGGAAACTTACCTTATTGTATGCACCAGGGACTCAACAGAAATTTTTATATCATATTCAAGAATATCAAGTGGTACCAGGACACTGATTTGGCTAGCATAAACGTTACAATTGCTAAATACATGGAGTCAGACTACCAAAGGATTCATTTGTTTCAATCAATAAATATTCATTGAACACTGAGTCTCTGTGAGACCCTGTGCCAGAACCAGGGAATGCAGTAGAGAAAGACCAGCCTGGTTCTGCTCCAGGCATTAAGCTTCCCACCATGTACACTAGGGCACTTCATCAACAGCAGGGTTATGGCCCGCCTTGGTCATGAGCATAAAGACCATTGCTACTAATCTTTATAGTAAAGCCCTGCAGAGATGGGAGTGAGAGCCCGTCTCTTTGACATTCCAACTCACATCTCTACATTCCCCTGACAGTGAGCTTTCAATTTGCCCTTGTACTGTCCTGTCTCATGTTTCCCTTTGATCTAGAATGCTGATCTGCACCTCTTCTATTGGCATACATCATACAGCCAATCCTTCCATGCCTCGCCTGCCTATAACACTTTTAATGGGGAGTCTTGCCCAAGGCTCCAAGCAGAAACAGCCACGCTCTCCTTTACTGTGCATTGTGCATGCCTCTGTGATGGTGTTACTATGCCGGGACCTCTAGGCCATAATTTTACATGTATTAATCTATTAATAGCTCCTTCTCCAGATGTAAGCTAATTGGGGACTGGGACATAAAGTACTTATGGGTTGAATGAATGAATGAATAAGTGAATGCAAAGCTGATGCACACAGATTTTAGCCACAAAGAAAAATTTCCCCAGCCTTTATTAATAGAATATGAGCTTGGAGATGTTTTTCCAGCCTTAAGAACAGCAGGGCTGGGCGCGGTGGCTCACACCTGTAATCCTAGCACTTCGGGAGGTCGAGGTGGGAGGATCACGTGAGGCCAGGAGTTTGAGATTAGGCTGGCCACCATAGTGAAACCCCATCTCTACTAAAAATACAAAAATTAGCTGGATGTGGTGGCACATGGCTGTAATCCCAGCTACTTGGGAGGCTGAGGCAGGAGCATTGTTTGAACATGGGAGGTGGAGGTTGCAGTGAGCCGAGATCACACCATTGCACTCCAGCCTGGGTGACAGAGTGAGATTCCACCTCAATTAAAAAAAAAGAAAGAAAAAAAAAAAAAGAACAGCAGGACTGGGATGTAGGATGGCTGGAGGCAGAGGTATAACCTATGTCCATGAAGCTGAGAATGACCAATGGCTTGTAAAGAGCTTAGATCCATAACCCTGGACTCACTGCCCCTTGACTGTTGACAGATAGGACCCAGAAAAGTAGTGCCACAAAGCACGAGACAGAAAATCAACCATTGTCCCAATTCTATAAAAATGGACTCATTCAATGTAACCCTGGGAGACTTGGTTGAACTTCACCAAAACCCCAGTTCCACAGCCTGTGGCAGGTGGAAGCCCCCACCATGATGCCTGGGTCTCCATAGCCTCACTCCTCTCCCTTCTGTGCTCCTGCCACCTCGTGGGCTGTCACTAGTGGATGCTGAGACACAGAACTCTCCCCTTCAGTAGGGTCCACAGGAAATCCATTCACATCAAGCATTTTGTGATTTTTGTTAAACTCGCACTGAAGATTTTGTTTGTCAAAGAAATAGTCATATCACTCACCGCACAAATACACTTGCACCAGCTTGCCTGTGTTGATGCTGCTTCCTTCTATTTTCTGACTCCTTTCCTTCTAGTACAGTCAAAATATTCCCCACTTGATTCTGGCCCTATCCTTTAGTCCATACCCAGTTCCTTTAAGAAATTAGCTTCTACCTCCACTCACTGTATCAATGAAATCCCTCTGAACAAATACAGGGCCATCTCATTAAGGACTTCTGGAGATTTTGACGTTCTCTCTCCCACTTCATCAAGCAGTTGTTAAAATTTGCTGTTTGCCTCCCCCAACCTCCCAATCCACAGGACTCTTCTTTAGATATTAGCATAAATCAGCATGATTTGGGGGAAACAAATCGTATTTCCATGTTTACATGGTCACTGCTTTCTGAGCAAAAGGTGCTGGCAACCTGGGTTAAAGGACGTTTGAATGGCAACAAACCTTGGAAGTTAAAGTAGGAACTTCTGGAAAGATTGGCAGCAGCATCTCCCCTAGCGATGGGTGTTTATATTTCAGTGGTTGATGGACCTAGAAACCTTCTCGTTCTCTCCCCAGAGAGCCTTTGTTTACATTTCAGAGCAAAAGCTCTTTCTCTTTCTCTACTGGGGTGAGAAGAGGAGGAGCAGCTATGTCAGCAGCTTTTATGTAAGCTCCAGAATTTATACTCCTCTCCGGTGGCCCAAATTCCTACATCCGGATCTCGGTTTGTCACTCTGAGGGGGATGGATGCATGGGGACTGGTGCAGTGATGGCTATGTGAGCAATTAGAAATCTATCTCTGATCTAGAAACCTGGCATTTCCCAACAGAACAAACAAGCAAATAAGTAAAGTTATACAAGTAAAAGTTATAAAATGGATCTCTCAACATGAACTTTGTTATTTCTTAGATAAATAGATTGGAACGAAGTAGAGGACTGTGTAAAGAAAAAAGCAGGGAAGAAATTATTAACATCTCTGTGAATATATTTCATGGTGACGTGTCATGTATTTCATGAAACCTAAGATAGCAAAAGTTATAAGATGCACTATTATTTTGTGCACCACTACAAAAGAAAGAAAAAGCCTGCCAATTAATCTATAATGCAATGATTTCTAGTACCTTAGAACTTTTATTTTATTGAAAGAATTATTTTAGATTAAAATATAGACAAATCGGTCATATAAGTGACATAATTTAGTCAAGGTATCCCTAAAGCTTTTTTACATTTAAAGTCTGAAACTTGTGGATTTCTTTTCAAATTTCAGGTGAACATCAGTGTCATTGATGTTCATGTTGATGACACAGCATTTTTTTAATGCTGGAAATGATTACAGTTGCACCTCACAAATTAGTCCTCAATGTCAATAATATCCTAATTGTTGTTGGGCCAACAGAGACTGTAGGAAGCTGTCAACTGTAGTATGCATCCCAATTTTGAAGATATTGGAATGTGAAAAAATGTGTCTTTTGAATAATTAAAAATATGGTATATGAGATAGACTTTTTGACTTTAAAAAGAAGGAAAGGGGAGAAGACACAAAAGTAGCAGTTGACTGAAGTTATTTTAATAAAAATGTAAGAAAAGCATGTCTATTAATCACCATTAATGATCACAATAAACAATTTTTAAGGTGACTTGAGTCAATTTCTGAATTTCCCTTTCTTTCAAAATTCCCAGTAAATGATTAACAATGAAAAGACTTAGCCATATGAAAAATACATGGGCTGAAAAACAGGAACAGTACATATCTGTGAACCTAGAGACCTCTTGACTTTGAGGATGTCAGATGATCCTTGAGTTATGAGGGGGTTCATCCTGATAAACCCATCGTAAGCTGAAAATATCCTAAGTCAAAAACACACTTAACGCACCTAATCTAACAACGAACACTATCACTTCCCCCAGCCCCCCTTAAACGTGCTCAGGATGCTTACATCAGCCGACTGACAGTAGGGCAAAATCATCTCACACAAAGCCCATTTTACAGTAAAGTATTGAATATTTTATGTAATTTCTTGAATACTGTACTGAAAGTGAAAAGTAGAATACTTGTATGGGCTTCTACCAAATGTGTAACACTTTTTGTACCATGGTAAAGTTGAAAAATCATTCAGCCAAGCCCTCATTAAGTTGGGGACTATCTGTATGGATAGAAGTGGGTTGGAGGTATCCCAGTCACTCTGATTCCACACATGTGAGAGTGCAGTGCTCCTGGACAGTATTGGACAGAATATACTCAAATCTGCAAAGACACAGCGGCAGGAGCTGAGCATGAGGGCAAGACGGTGTCTGATCAACAGGGATGACCTACTGACCACAGCAAGGGCTCCAGGGTCCTCACACCAAGCAGACTGGTGTTGGCTCCCAGGATCCCTGAGGCAGAAATGGTGATGCTCCAGTGAATGGAGCCTGCACCCCACACAGGGAAAAGAAAGTTCCCTGGGGAGCCCAGTTCTCCCTTTGTGGCCTAGGACCTGACACACTGACTCTGTCTGATGCACTCACCAGTGGATCTCCAGAGCTCACTCAGAAACTGGCACACAGCAGGTACTTGGGGGTTGGCTGGATTCATTTATTTTACACATATTTGAGAGCCCAGAAAGGAACAAACAGTGGTTGAATCACCAGGCATATGGGAATAAACCAATGTCAGAGTCTCCAAGGAAGTTTACATTCTAATAGAGGCCATAAAGAGATCAATATATCCCAGGTCAGGAGGGGATGAGCCCAGAAAGGACAGGAAAGCAGGTAAGGGAGGCAGGGCTTGGGGGATAGGGGAGCGTGGCTGCCGCTGAAGTAAAATGGTTGGGAATGAGGCTCACAGAAGTTGCTGGGGCAGCAGAGAAATGAATAAAACAATGGAATGAGTCCCATGGACACCTGTGGGAACAGCATTGCAGAAAGAGGGAAGAGCAAGCCAAGGCTCTGAAAAAATAAGCAAATGGATGCAACAGTGAATTTACGGGACTAACCTCCCTATCCATCCAAACCCAAGCTTCCTGACTTCTATTTCACCTGAGACTAAAGATTTGCCCACATCGTCTCTGAAAGAAATGTCCTCAAGTTCACATTCTGAGCAAACACCACCCTTCCTGGCTAAGAATGATGGGCAGGTGGGGGCAGGTGGAGGGTGAGGTCGAAGTACAAAAAATGTATAAAAAGATGAAGGAGTTCAAGAGAAGGGCACGATTATGGTGAACTAGAACCAATGTCCCCTATGAAGTGGACTTGCTCCAAGGAGAAGGAGAGAATTATTTCCAAAGCGTTTTTTTCATACACAGTTTTACTTTCAGCATGATGAGAGAGACAAGGCAGTTCTAGAGAGAGAACATCATCCTGAGGTCAGCGAAAATTGCTTTCAGTAGAAAAGCTATTACCAAATTTTAAAACACAATAAAAGAGTTTAATAAGGTGCCTAGTTACAAAATAAATCTATAAAAATCAATAGCTTTGTTTTACAGCAATAATAACCTGACACAAAATGTAATGGGAGGAAAATTCCATGCACCATCACGATGATAAATATGAAATACACAGGACAATCTTCATGAGGTATGTCAACGTCCTAGATGAACACTTCAAAATTTACTTACAGAGAGAAGACATCATGTTCATTAAAGGGAACAATTGATGTTGTGGTTTTCGTTTTCTCTGTTGTAATTTTCACTACCTTTGTATTAATTTGCTCTGATGTCTGTATTCCCCACTATGCTGTAAACTTAATAATGGCAAAGACTCGGTTCCATTCTTTGCTGGGTACATATCCAAGTACATAGCCAAGTCTTGGGATGCAGGAGGTGCTCAATAAACATTACTTGGATTAATGAGTGAAGACGGAGATGATCACAAAACTAAATTGTCTTAAAGTGACCTCCAGAAAAATCCAAGATTCTGCCCTGAATCAAAAGAATGGTTTCAAATCATGGTAATTCTTAGACAATCAGGAATTTAATTCTGCCAACATAATATTTCTGGAGCCTCAGCAAAGAGTGTACATCCCAACACATTTAGGCATAGTAAAAGTGAAAAAGATGCTTCCAAGAAAATTACCATCTTGGTAATTTTCCCAGCAGTCCTGGGGGTCAGTAAGGCTCCTTGAAATGTTCCAGAGACTTCCGGGAGAGCGGTAATTCCTCCAGAACTTCCAACATTTATTTCATTGACAATATCATGGAAGGAAATGCTTGTTTGGAATCAAACCTAACCTGATAGCTGCAGCCCTTTGGCCTTCTTAGACGTGGAAATCAGACAGCATAATCCACATAGAGGTGAAACTCAGTTTCCATTCCACCCCTTCTTCTTGACACTGGGAAGGAAAGGAGAAGGAGCTACTCTTGAAATGGATACCCCATGGTTTAGTAGAAGACACTGATGACTTTTCAGTCTGCAAGAAGAGCTCTAGAACCCAGTATTGGGGGCAAAAAAACAGAGACCACATAATCCTTCTGCATATGGAAAGGATTTGCTTTGAGGAAGGAGATGCCACGAGCAGAACGGGAAGTCAGAGCAAACAAAATGGCAGCAGGACCCTGGAGCCCGTGCTGGTGAGAATTGTCAAGGGATTGTCGGAACAAGTCCCAGTGTTCAGTTAAGTCCAGGTCTGTAAACAGATAGTTATATGAATCGAGGAAAAGGAGCCAAGTTCCACATGTAGATTGGTACAAAGACTAGGAATTGGCTGTGGGAGGGAAGAGCTCAGTGAGGCTTTGAGTTCTGCCAGAAGTCAAACTCAGCTTGCAACAATCACAGGGAGATTGGTGGGAGGTAGGGAGGGCTGAGGGGGCAGGTGGATTACTTGGTGAAACTTGCAAGGAAGGGCCAAGAAGGCTCGTCTGAGCCAAGGCCATCCTGGCAGCAAGTCCCTGTTAGCCACATGGAAGGGGACAGCCTTGCTATTCCTTGCAGGACAAATCACCCTTGGAGAGCTACAGCCCGAGACATTTACAACCTAGAGCTTCTCTGTAAGTTACCAGGAGACAAGTGAGAGTATACATACAGCAGATGAAGGCTGATGGAAAGAATTTGGGGTGTTTGGGCTAAAAAGAGAAGTCCATGGGGAAACAAAAAGGTCATCTTCAAAACATGGTTGGACTGTACTTATTATTGTTATGATTCTGGAGGGCAAATTGGGGTTAAAAGATGGAAGCGTGAGGCCAGGCACAGTGGGTCACACCTGTAATCCTAGCACTTTGGGAGGCCAAGGCGGGCAGATCAACTTAAAGTTTGAGACCAGCCTAGCCAACATGATGAAACCCTGGCTCTACTAAAACTACAAAAATTAAAATTAGCGGTGGCGGGCACGTGTAATCCCAGCTACTTGAGAGGCTGAGGCAGGATAATCACTTGAACCTGGGAGGTAGAGTTTGCAGTAAGCCAAGTTTGCACCACTACATTCCAGCCTAGGGGGCAGAGAAAGACTCCATCTCAAAAAACAAAACAAAACAAAACGTGGAAACAGCAGGAAGAAATAATTTGCCTCAATGCAAGGAAAATATTTCTGGCAGTTGGAGAAGGCTAAGTATGAGGGTGCCTTTCCCTGCACATCAGTTCCTCTCTCACGGGGTAAGGTGGGTCCACAGGGCAGAGGAAGAAAGAGCCCGGGTCCAGGGTTTGAGGAGGGATTTGGGGAATCGCTGGGGCAAGAGGAGGTGCTTCCATGGGATCCCTTGATAGAAGTCCCAGCATGAACACACCAGCCCCAGACGCCTCCGTGGGAAGTGGGAAGTGGAGCTTCTCACAGGCAGGACACAGCTCCTCACAGCAGCAGCGATCAAGCGCTTTGGGGAGCATTTCTGGGGTAAGAACAGACACTCTTGAGCAAACTCAGGGACAGTCAGACAAGCGCCCCTGCTGACTGTCAGGTGGGCTCTTCCCAAGGGAAGAGGTGGCCAGAGCATCTGCTTTCCGGAGTCATGTCACAGAACGGAGGAAACATGGGGTACTCCCCTATGCAGAACGGTTCTCCGAGCTCTCAGCCCAGTCTACGGGGCATTTGTGCTGAGAGCCCATAGGATTGGCTGGGAGGGGGTGGGAGCAAAAAGCCTGAGTGCACCACTAGAGAGATGGGAAGGGACGTATCCTGACTGGCTTGGGAAAGGTCTTCTCCCTTCCTGTGCAGCAAGGGCCCAGGGAAGTGGCATCTAAATCAGTGACTGTGTTGACGGCCATTACAATGAGAAGATTGGCCTCGGCCGCCGTGCTCAGAGGCTCAAGGCAGCCTCCATTGCTCACAGTGGCCCCCCAGGTGCTGGCTGACTACCCCGGTGCCACTGCAGTCAGCACAGGATCAGGAGCAGGAAGCCCGGAGTCTCCCATTTCAGAGAGCAGTTTTCATGGTCACAGGCAGCACCAGAGTGACCCAGCCTGGGCCTAAATAAGAAATCGACTCTGGAGGGAGCAAGGGCTCCCAGATATCTCTGAGGACACCCTCTGGACGCTGTTGCTTTGGCCTTTTGGTGTTGCTAATGCCCTTGGCTTTTTCCCATCCCCTGCAGCGTGTAGATTAATACAAATTCCCTACATTTCCCATAACCCCTCCCCAAAAGCCTGGTTACATAACTTTTGAGCCTCGTAAACTGCTCCAAGCATTGTGCTTCAGGGTGAAACCAGCTCTCCAACGTTCCAAGGCAAGAGGCATTGGTCAGCTAAATAGGATTTGGAAGTTCCAAAGAGCAGGCTGGGTAACACATTTAGAGCAGTCTTAGAGCAGTGCCATAGACAATTTTCTGGATCCTTGGATACAATAGCACAGGGAAAATGTGGTTTATGTTGGCAAGCATTGCTTAGATGGGTATAAAAAGAATATTGGCTTAAAATTGGCTGTTTTACACCAATAACAACCTGACACAAAATGTAATGGGAGGAAAATTCCATACACCATCACGATGATAAATATGAAATACACAGGACAATCTTCACGAGGTATGTTCACATGAAGAGGAATCTTCACATGAATCTTCACATGAAAAGGAATTCTATAGCAAAAATATCTCATCAACATGAGGCTGACTTGAGGCTCTTTTAACATGATTGAGTTAAAAGAGTCCAAAAGAAAAGAAATGAACAATGTAATTTGCTCTTATTGCTCCTACTATTATACTTAAAGTGACATGTTTATTTCTATTTTAATAAAAGATAGAAGCTAAAATTCTCTTAAGTGTGAAACAGCTGGGTTTAGAGAGGGTTTGATCAATTAAGCAAGTAAATGCCTCACAAAAACCCCCTACCATTTGGCTGAAAGATAGTCTGTGCTCGGGAGAGGGCTGAGGCTGCAACAATGAAAAATAGCATTTTGCGTCAGTGGAGAGCAGATTGAATCCCATAATCAAATTTGTCATTTGAAAGTAGGCTAGATTTCTCTCTTAGCGCAGGCATTAATTGGATATAAGACAGCAATCACAACTGTGTTTTCAATCTATAGGAAAAATTATCTTCGTTTCCCCAAGGCCTGCAGCTTTGATAAGAAGGCAGGAGTTTTTGGAGGAGAGCGTCGTGTTCGTCTGTCTGTAGACCCTGAGACACTGATTTACAGCAAGACTCACGGTGACAAGGTTTGTATTCTTAAAAACCAGAGATAAGCCATGATTTTGCAAGGGACAAAAACCAACTCTAACTTAAGTGGAAAAGGAAAATTATTAGCTATGGACCTAAAGAACAGAGTGAAGACAGCAATAGCTACACTGTATTCAAACAACCTCCCTATCACACACACACAGCACACACGTGCACACATGAACACACTCTCTCTCTCTGGGTTGGCCTAATCCCTCTGGCCAGCTGGCCCTATAAGTCTACCATACACCATAGAGCACTCTATCCTACAGGCCTACTATCTCACCCAGACAAGACAGACTTCTGCCATTTTTTAAAATCCAGGGAGGGACTCTAATTGGGTAGCTGAGGTCACAAGTCCATGGCTGAATCAACTAGCAAGGCCAGGCGTACAGATACCCTAATTGGCTGCCCCACCAGAACCATATGTTTCAAGTGTGAGTAAAAGAATTCCTCTAAAAAAGGGGATGCAATCTTCTGAGAAGACAAAACATCACTACACCATGCTGGCAAAGTTCCGATTCCGCCTTGTTTCCCAGAGCACAGACACAAAAGGCACAGGGAACCAAGGTGATCTGCTTCCGACCTGTGCTGTCCAATATGGTGGGCACCAACCACGTGGCTGCGAGCCCTTGAAATGTGCGTGAGATGTGCTGTAATGCAAAATACACCCTGAATTTTGAAGACATACTAAAGAAAAAAAGTGTAAACATGGTGAAACCTCGTCTCTACTACTACAAAATACAAAAATTAGCCAGCTGTGGTGGCATGTGCCTGTAATCCCAGGTACTCAGGAGGCTGAGGCAGGATAATTGCTTGCAAGTGGGAGGCGGAGGTTGCAGTGAGCCGAGATCATGCCATTGCACTCCAGCCTGGGTAACAGAGTGAGACTCTGTCCAAAAAAAAAACCTCATTGGTAATAGTTTATTTTAATTACATATTGAAATGATAGTATTTTGGATCTATTACATTAAATAAGATATATTATTCAAAATTTTTACTTCTTTAATGTGGCTATTAGAACTTTTATAATTACATAGGTTATTACCTTAGGTGGCTTGCATTGTATTTCTGTGGGGATGGCTACCTCAGAAATTGAGGGTCACAGAGGCCTCAGATCCTGCCTCATCAAATTAAGCCAAGTGCATCTAGCAAACGCTAGCTATACAAAAAGGAAAGTAGGATGGAATTAACTTCCATTTTTACACAGCATGTCATTAGGGTGCTTAGTGTGTCTGGTTAGATGATATCAACGCTTTTTTCTTTATACTTGCCAGAGTCCCTGCTTTGGTGTCTCCCAGCCATGCCCTTAAAAGATTTCTATCAAAGATCATCATCCAGTTCTTTCAGGAGGCACCAAGCAATAACCAACGCACACAGTTATAAATCTTTGTCTGGGTACCAAAGCCATATATAAATCCATAAGTTATCACGTCTTCCCGTCATCCCATGAAGCAGGTTGAGCAGGCTGAAGTGATTCAGGTTAAAACGTGCACTTTGTCAATGTCATTGTGTCAAAAAGAGTCCAGATCCTAGACGCAGCTACCTCCAGTCTGCAGCCTCTCCATGCCCTAGTGGTCTCATGAATCTGAATAGCTTTCCTGTTTGATGCTAGCTTATTTTCTAGTGTGACCCGTTTTTCTGCAAAAAGCCAGTTTAGGTTGGTGAAGGGAATAAAGGTCTGTGTTGGAAAATTCATTGCCTTTCATTCAGAAAGCTTTCAATGGGAAACAAATTTAGATAGGACAGCCTTACTTCTTTGTATATGGAAAGCACAAAGGACTTTGCGTATTTCATCAGCTTCCCCTCCCAGCATCCCGGAGAGGAGGAAGGCAGGTCTCTGCATCTGGCTGACAGGAGGATTTAGAGATGTCTATTTTAGTCAAAGCCTGCCCCTAAAAGCTTGTGACCTAAAAGAAGCCCTCCAACCTTCTTGCCTTCTGGGCTGTGTCTCAGTTATAAAACAAGGCATCCAAGGACACTTAAGAAAATATTTCCAAATGCAAACTACAGGGTGCCATGCTTAAATATCTCCAAGAGCTGCCCACACCAATGAAGTGCAAAGGTTTGCTGTGGCCTCTAACACCCTACAGAATCTGACCACAGCCTGGGCCTCCAGCTCTTCTCCTGCTGCCTCCTTCACCTCTCACAGCTCTTCAGCCACATAAACCCTGCCCTGCTTTAAGGAGAGGCAGCTGGTCCTGCCGCGGGGCCTTTCCTGGGGCAGGGTCCTGTGTCTGGAATGCTCATCCCAATAATCCTTGCCTCTGCCTCCTTAGAAGGATCTTCCTAGATCAGTCTGAGCAGTTTTCCATTTCATGCATCTAAGGAGTCAGAAGTTGTAGTTCAGGGCCATCAAGTTAGCCAAGACTGGAGAGGTCAAGATCCCAGAGAAAAGTCAAGCAGAGGCCGGGCGCAGTGGCTCACGCCTGTAATCCCAGCACTCTGGGAGGCCGAGGCGGGCAGATCATGAGGTCAGGAGATCGAGATCATCCTGGCTAACACAGTGAAACCCCATCTCTACTAAAAATACAAAAAATTAGCCAGGCATGGTGGTGGGCGCCTGTAGTCCCAGCTACTAGGGAAGCTGAGGCAGGAGAATCGCTCGAACCCGGGAGGCGGAGGTTGCAGTGAGCCGAGATCGTGCCATTGCACTCCAGCCTAGGACACAGAGAGAGACTCCGTCTCAAAAAAAAAAAAAAAAAGTCAAGCAGAAAGGAGCTAGTCTAACAGTCTCAACCCCTTCCCCGCAGGGAACTCAGCCTATTTGTAAAAGGCATGAACCTAGAGAAGCAGAAAAAAATTAGCTGTAAAAAGCCTGAGGAGCCACACAGGGCTTTTGGCACCATCATAGCACTGGAGAAATTCTTAAAAATGGAATTCAGGGTCTGACAAGGAAGAGCTGCCCTGATAACAGCCAGGCACTCACATGGGGGCCCTGAAGAACCTCATCCTAATGCAGTGTTTCTCAAAGTGAGATCCATGGATCCCTGGGGGTTCCAGACACTCTTCCAGGACATTCAAGAGCTCAGACTATTTCCATAATAACCCTTGCCTTTCTCACTCAGTTGACATTTGCCCTAAAGATGCAAAAGTGATAGTAGATGCCTCACCCAAAATTAAGGCAATGGCACCAAAGCCATAGGAGTCACTGTATTCACCACCACCAGGCACTCACAGAAAAGGAACAAACAAGCAAAGTTAGTTTCCCCTAAGAATACCCTTGATGTTTCAGTAAAAGTGATTAATTTTAGTAAATCTTGACCTCTTCAGCAAACATTGTTCTAATATTCTGTGTGACAAAATGAAGTACCTCTGATGAAAAATGAAATGTGATGGTCGCTTCTGGGAAAAGGAATTGTGTGATTTTTTTTTTTGAGTTGTTAGCTGCATTAGCCTCTTTTCATGGAATGACAATAGTCCTTGAAGGAACAAGTCATAGATAGATAAATAGATCTATCTATATACTATCTATTTATCTACCTATAGATGATACCTATAGGTAGATAGATCTATCTAGCAACTGACAGATAAATTATGGTTAATCGGACTTGAAAGACATTCTGAAAAATGTACAAAGTGAACCTGTCTCTTAAAGGAAAAAATACTGAAGTATAGCATATAAAATTTGAATTTAAGTGAAAATTAGAATTTTGGAAAAATTGAATCTGTCACCAGGAACTTGGTAGCATCCCAATAGTAAAAGGCTTCCCTGATAGGACTGATAATGATATTAATGAATATGCTGTTTTGATTTTGTATAAAATGTGTCAACACTTGCAAGATTTGTGTAAGTCAACGACAAATATTTTTTGAATGACCAATGCATGATGTTATAAAATCATGCATCCATTAAAGTTTCATTCAAAGAGCAAGATAGGATAATGGCTTTCCAAGTAATAGAGTATGAAAAGTTTCTAGATATGGCTTCAAATTTCACATTGTGACCAATCCTTAAGAAACTACCACTTGTGGACTTTTGTTGTAGTATTAAAGAATAACCACAGTCATCTGACAAGGATATTAAAATACTCCATCCTTTTCCAATTACATATTGTGTGGAGCTGGATCTTCTTTACATGCCTTAATCAGAACAACAGATTGAAACAGATTGAACACAGAAGCAGATACGAGAATCTGTCTCTCATTAAGCCAGAAATCAGAGATTTGAAAAAATGCAAAACGATGTTACTCTTATGACTAAATTTTTTTGTTTTTGAAGACGGAGATATTTTTCATAAAATGTATTATTTAGACTAACATGGAATAGGTTTATGATGATTGATTATTTTGATTTTTATGATTATTTTGAGTAAATAATGAGTAATAATATTTTGAGTAATATTTGAGTAATAATATTTTGAGTAATAATATTTGAGTAATATTTTGAGCAAATAATTATTATTTTGAGTAAAAAGCAAATGTAAAACTTTCTCAGTGTTTAATATGGCAAATATCAATATATGTAACCCACGTTAACAGAAGCTCTTTGGGGATCCCAGTAATTTTTAAGAGTATAAAGAATCCTGAGACCAAAAGGTTTCAAAATTACGTATCTGGAACAATTGTCAAAATTGGCCATATGCCAGGCCTTAAGGCAAGTCATGAAAAATCTCTGTTTTGAAATTATTCAGAGTGTGTTCTCTCATCATAGTGTAATTAAGTTTGGCATCAGTAAAAATACTTTAGAAATCCCCAATATTTAGAAATTAATCCATTCACCTCTAAATATTCTATGTCAAGAAGATATCCCAATAGAATTTAGAAAATATTTTCAAGTAAATTACAATTAAAAATGACGTGTCAAAATTCATAGTATCTAAATAAAGGTGTACTTAGAGAAAAACTTATAGCACTAACTGTATATATTAGAAGAGAAGCTGAAAAAAGTGATCTAAATATCTATTTAGAAGAAGTAAGAACAACAAAAGCAAACTAAGTCCAAGAAAGCAGGAGGGGGGATAATAAGGTCAGAAATAAGGGCTTAAAACACAAATATTCAATGGAGAATCAGCATAAAAGTTGGTTCTTCTTTGAAAAAAACTAAAAATTAATAAATACTTAAATCACTCATCAAGAAAATTGGAGAAGGCATAAATTACCAAAATCAAAAATAAAAGGTGTCATTAAATAAATTTTAAGATGATACGAGAAAAGTATGAAGTTTAGAAATCATAACTTACCAAAACTGATAGAAATGGAAAACATGAATAGTTCTATACCTACTAAAGAAATTGAATCTGTACGTCAAAAGCTCCCTATAAGGAAAACTCCAGACTTGAATTCATTCAAATATTTTAAGAGGAAATGACATTAATCTTAAACATTTTCTTTTTCATAGAATATAAACATCTCTTCAATTCATTTGATGAGGAAGAAAAGCTTTGATAAAGAAACTTGACAAGAACTTTCCAAGGAAGAAAAATTACCAACAATTTCTCCTATCAATGTAGATGAAAAATTCTAAACAAAATGTGAGCAAATTGAATTCCATTTTATGTAAATAGGATAATACATTATGATGAAATCAAGTTTATTTAACAATGCAAGACTGGTTTGCTATTCAAAAATCAATGAAATATGAATACATATGTAGAGCAACTAAATGTTAAGAAACTCCGGTTTCCAGTCCAACATGTGAAGAGCTTGGAAATCTTCATATTAAAAAAAAAAACTGAACAAATTGAAAATCAGCAATTCTTACATCCATCAGAGAATTGAGGTCCCAGGGCAATCTGCTGCCTTGAAAATGAAAGAAACAGACAGACAGATACAGAGAATTTCAGCTTAAAAGGAGCAGACGGCCTCAGCTGGACGAGTTCGAGTTTAAAACTCCAGGAGGGGCCAGTCTTGGAGATGCCACACAGCTGGGAGTTTCACCTCCAGAAGCCCTACTGTTACTCAAAAGGGGTCCCAAGCCAAACCCCAAGAGAGGGTTCTTAGATCTTGCACAAGAAAGAATTCAAGGCAACTCCATAGAGTAAAGTGAAAACAAGTTTGTTAGAAAAGTAAAGAAACAAAAGAATGGCTACTCCATAGGCAGAGCAGACCCAAAGGCTGCTGGTTGCCCATTTTTATGGTTATTTATTAATTATATGCTAAACAGGTGGTGGATTATTCATGCCTTTCCTTTTTAGACCATATAGGGCAACTTCCTGACATAGCCACGGCATTTGTAAGCTGGCATGGCGCTGGTGGGAGTGTAGCAGTGAGGACGACCAGGTCACTCTCATCACCATCTTGGTTTTGATGGGTTTTGGCTGGCTTCTTTACTGCAACCTGTCTTATCAGCAAGGTCGTTATGACCTGTATTTTGTGCCTACCTCCTATCTCATTCTGTGACTTAGACTGTCTGTCTGGGAATGCAGCCCACTAGGCCTCAGCCTTATTTTACCCAGCCCCTATTCAAGTTGGAGTTGCTCTGGTTCAGACGTGCCTCTGACACCACCAGTTACTCACTGTGAAGGTCCCTCACACTCCTCACCCTGGGAGGGAGATAGCAACCATTTTAAGATATGGCCGGAGCATTTTGCTCTCCTTAACTGCTGCCCTCATGGGGAAAGCATTTTGCTAGAGCCCAACTTGGGATTTTATCCGGGCCTAACTGGCCTGAGAGAAGGGAAATACTCAATTCGGGCTCACTAAAGACTGAGCCCTGATCACAGGGCTACAGGACGCTTCCCCTCCCCCACACCTCATTGCCTTCTCAATAGAGCTCCTGTGTAATAATGGAGGATCAAGAACTGCAAGCCTTAGGCCCTATTTTAAAATTTTAAAAGTCTCTAGGAAAACCCAAAGACAACAGGGGAGACAAAAACAAGAGCACTAGAGGAAATTTCAGCCTCTGACACTGCAGCCACCGTAAACAGTGTTGACAAAAAGAGTCAAACTGTAAAATATTTTAAGAGATTTATTCTGAGCCAAATATGAGTGACCATGGCCTGTGACACAGCCCTCAGGAGGTCCTGAGAACATGTGCCCAAGGTGGTTGGGGCGCAGCTTGGTTTTATATATTTTAAGGAGGCATGAGACATCAATCATATGCATTTAAGAAATACATTGGTCTAGTTCAGAAAGGTGGGACAACTCAAAGCGGGGGGAGCAGGGCTTCCAGGCTATAGGTAAATTTAAACATTTTCTGGTTGACAATTGGTTGAGTTTATCTGAAGATCTGGAATCAACAGAAAGAAAATGTTCAGGTTAAGATAAAGGCTTGTGGAGATCAAGTTTTACTGCGTAGAGGAAGCTTTCAGATAGCCAACTTCAGAGTGAGCATGTTGTAAAATGTTTATTATCAGACCTAAAAGGGCACCGGGCTCTTAGTTGATTATCTCCTGGATCTGGAAAGGAAAGAAGGAAAAAAAAGGGGAAAGGAGATTCTCTATAGAATGTGGATTTTACCCACAAGGGACGACTTTGCAGGACCATTTCAAGACATAACAGAGAAATATGTTTTGGGATAAAATATTTTGATTTTCTTCCTTGTTGTGCCAGAGTCAGATTGGAAAATAAGTCACAATATACAGGGTTAAATCAAATGCATCTGATGAGAATTTATGGTTTGTAGGGCATGACTCCCTAGACCCCTTAGACAGGAATTTAGGCAGGACAAAAAAAAAAAATCAGAGCTTAGTCTTCAATAGTAAACACAGCCCAATGCCTAATCAGATAAACATAAACTTCACACTCACATCCTATCCACCTCAGTTCCTATTACTCAATACATCGTATTGGGCTTTCAACAAAAAAATTACAAAGTGTGCTAAAAGCCAAAACACACAGTCTGCAGAGACAAAGCAAGATCAGAACCCACTTTTGCAAAAATCATGAGAGTGAGAAAAACCTGACACAGGGAAATTATGGCAGTGAAAGAGATCTGACTGAACTGATTCCATCTTGCCTTTAACCTCCAAACTGCTCTTGTTCATTCCTGGGCGTAGGCTAAACTAACTTTGGGAGAAATTTAGTTTATAGTTTAACTTTGAAATAAAGACAATAACAGCCCCTCCCTGAAAAAAAAATGCCCCTTCTTGTCTAGGGACCAAACTGCCTTTGTAAAACTAACAAATTAGCCACAAGATTAGAAATTATGGCTCAGGAGTCACACATCCAGAGCCCGAAAGATTCCTAACCTCCCCAGTTGCTCCTATAGATAACACTACTACTGTGAAAGCTAAGATTGGTGTTTAAGTATTCTTCAGGATCTGCATTCTGTTGGACCAGCTAGCACCACCCAGACCAATACACTGTCTCATCTGGTCTTGTGAACCCCACCCAGGAACTGACTCAGTGCAAGAGGACAGCTTTGTCCCCTGTGATTTCATTCCTGACCCAACCAGTCAGCATTCCCCATTCCCTTGTCCCCGTCTACCAAACAATCTTTAAAAATTCTAGACTGTGAACATTCAGGAAGGCTGATTTGAGCGATAATAAAACTCTATTCTCCAATTTAGCTAGCTGTGTATGTATTAAACTCTTTCTCTACTGCAGTTTCTCTGTCTTGATAAATTGACTCTATCTGGACAGTGAGGAAGAACTCATTAGATGGTTACAGAACCAAACTCAGATACGGCAGAGATTTTGAAATTATCAGAAAGGTAATTAAAATAACTACAGTAGGCCAGGTTCGGTGGCTCACGGCTATAATCCCAGCACATTGTGAGGCCAAGGTGGGTGGATCACTTGAGCTCAGGAGTTCAAGAGCAGTCTGGGCAACATGGAGAAAACCCGTTTCTACAAAAAATTAAAAACTTAACCAGGTGTATTTGAAACCAGCCTGACCAACATGGTAAAACCCTGTCTCTACTAAAAATACAAAAACTAGCTGGGCGTGGTGGCACGCGCCTATAATTCCAGCTACTCTGGAGACTGAGGCAGGAAAATCACTTGAACCCAGGAGGCAGAGGTTGCAGTGAGCCGAGATTGCACCACTGCACTCCAGACTGGGCAACAGAGTGAGACTCCATCTCAAAAAACAAACAAAAAACAAAAAAACAAAAAACTTAACCAGGTGTAGTGGTGTGCCTCTGTAATTCCAGCTACTCAGGAGTCTGAGGTAGGAGGATCCCTAGAGCCTGGGAGACAGATGTTGCAGTGAGCTGAGATTGCACTACTGCACTCCAGCCTAGGTGACAGAGTAAGACCCTGTCTCAAAAAATGAATAAAATAAAATAAAGACTAGTTAATATGCTAAGAATTTTAATGGACAAAGTGAACAACAGGCAATAGAGCCAATGGTTCATGTAGGCAGAGAGATGGAAATTCAAAAAGGGAAAAGAGTTAAAAGGAAATGCTAGAAATCAGAAGCACTGTAACAGAAATGAAGAATCTTCTTGATGGGCTCATCAGTAGACTGGACACGTTCAAGGAAAGAATCAATGAGCCTGAAGGTAAGTCAATAGGAGCTTCCACAACTGAAACGTGGAGAGAAAGAAGAATGAGAAAGATGGAACAGAATATTCAAGAACTATGGAATAATTACAAAAGGTGTAAATTATTATATATAATAACACTACCATTTTTGACAATATCAAAAAACATTATATACCAAAAAATAAATCAAATAAAAGATTGTAAGTCCTCTACCTACAAAACCACAAAACATCTTTGAGAGAAAGTAAATAAGATATAAATAAATGAAAGAATATATGATGTTCATAGATGGCAAGACTCAAAATTGAAAGATGTTCATTCTTTCCAAATTTACTCAGTACAATTCTGATTAAAAACTTCGGAAAGTTTTCTATGAAAACTGAAAAAATGATTCTATAATTTTTGTGAAATGCAGTGGTACAAGTGCAGCAAAGACAATCTCAAAAAACAAAGTTGGAAGTCTCGAATGACTATATATCAAGACTTATTATGAAGTCATAGAAACTAAGACACAACTAGAGACAAATAGATGAATAAAACAAAACAAGATTACAACAGTCCACAAAATGTCACTTTATTTATGGAAAAGGTTACATATTATAGCAGTGAGGAAAAGTTGATCTTTGCACTAAAGTCAACTGGGTATATTTATTTTTAAAAATGAATTTTGACTCCTGTCTTATATTTTAAACAAAATCAATACCATTTGGATTATAGGCATAAATGTGAAAGGTAAAAAATAATAAGTTTCTAGAAGAGAATTTAAGAGAATGTCTTCATGGTCTTGCATAGCAAAAGTTCCTTTTTTAGGGAACAATAAGTCCTAAACATAACAGGAAAATGATAAAAATTAGACTATATTAAAATTAAGAACTTGTGTTCAACAAAGACAAAATTAAAGGAGTGAAAAAGCAAACCACAGAATGGAGAAAACATATGTAATAAATGTGTCTGACAGATAACTCAAATCTGCTATACACAGGGAAGTCTTCAAATCAATTTAAAAAAAGAAAAAGCAGACAACTAATAGAAAACTGGACAAAAGACTGAATTTAACTTCACAGAAGATATAAAGTGTTCAGTAAACACATAAAAAGATGCTTAACATCCTCAATTGTCAGAAAAAAATGCAAATTAAAACAATGTGATAGCAGTACACCCCATCACAATGACAATTGTTTCCGATGTGGAGGTATTATGAATAATACTGCTATGACTATATTTGTACATATCTTCCAGTGCATATTTGTACAAAATCTGCTGGTTGTATACCTAAAAGAGGAAATCCTGGATCACAGTATGCTTCTATTCAACCTTAATAGAGAGCACTAAAGAAATCTCCAAAGAGGTTAAGCCACTGTCCACTCCCAGCCTACAGAGAAGAGGAGTTGGTAGCAAGAATGTGAAGCAACTGGAGCTCTCACGTTCTGCTGGTGGGAGTACACAGTGGCATAGCCTCTTCGGGAGTTTAAGGGTATCTATGAATGTTAAATATATGCATACACTGTGGTTCAGTATTTCTTCTTTTAGGTATATAACCAACAGATTTTATACCAATATGTGTCAAACGATATGCAAATCTATTCATAGCAATATTATTCATAATAGTCCCACATCAGAAACAATCTCAGTATCCAGCCATAGGAGAATGGATATATAAACTGTGGGCCTGTTCATAGGAAGAAATTCTCTATAATAATCAATACAAGTTAACTGCAGCTATATGAATGAAGCTCACACATATACTATTGGAAGAAAGACGTTGGCCGGGGGCGGTGGCTCATGCCTGTAATCCCAACACTTTGGGAGGCTGAGGTGGGCGGATCGCAAGGTCAGGAGATCTAGACCATCCTGGCCAACATGGTGGAACCCCACGTCTACTAAAAATAGAAAAATTAGCTGGGCATAGTGTTGCGTGCCTGTAATCTCAGCTACTTGGGAGGCTGAGGCAGGAGAATCACTTGAACCCGGGAGGCGGAGGTTGCAGTGAGCTGAGTTTGTGCCACTACACTCCAGCCTGGGCGACAGAGTGAGATGTCTCAAAAAAAAAAAAAAAAAAATAGAAAGGAGGAAATCAGACATAAAAGTTACACGCTGTATGATCCCACTTCTCTAAAATTCTAACACGGGTAGAACCAATCTATCTTGTTGGAAGTAGGAACAGTGGCTGGTGTGGAGAGGTAGAGGCCTGAGAGGTGACACGGTGTGGGGGCCCTGGGGGTGGGTATTGTTGGGTAGCCTGATCTGTGTGCTGGTTGCCCTGGTGTGGCCAGTTTGTGAAAGTTGATCAGGCTAGACTCTTAACATGTGTGTACTTTTCTGTAGGTGTATTAGATTTCAGTGAAAAAGCTTGCTTTAATGAACAACTGCAGGGAGAAGTGGGAGTCACCTTTACCTGGAGGCAGAGGAGCAGGAGAATGTTCTTTAGAATGTTCTTTTTTTTTTTTTTTTTTTAAGATGATGTCTTGCTGCGTTGCCCAGGCTGGAGGTAGTGGCTCGATCTTGGCTAACTGCAACCTCCGCCGCCCGGGTTCAAGCAATCCTTTTCCCTCAGCCACTTGAGTAGCTGGGACTACTGACATGCACCGCCATGGCTGGCTAATTTTTAGGAGAGATGGGGTTTCACCGTGTTGGCCAGCTGATCTCAAACTCCTGGCCTCAAGTGATCCATCCACCTCCGCCTCCCAAAGTGCTGGCATTACAGGCATGAGCCACCACTCCCAGCTAGCAGGACAATGTTCTAAAGAGACTACATACAGTCTCTATTTCCTTCCTTCTGAGGAAACAAACAAAAAAACATTTTCCTCTTGTGGGCAGACAGGGTTGCCTTTTTGTTCAGCCTTGTGCTATTCACAGATCCCACAGCAGTGACTGACATGTGGTGACTGGGGAGTCAGTACATCTTTGGTGAATGAGAAGCGAAAATGTTTTTCTTCTCCACTGAGATTCTCTTTTCAATGGCTCTCTGTGGGGGCCAGGATCTATTTTCCATCTCTTGAATCTGGCTGGTCCTGTGACCTGCCTGGGCCAGCTGAAACGGCAGAAGCAATGCTGTGCCCACTCTGGGCGTGGACCTCCAAAGGCCTTGCACGCTTCGTCTCTGCTGTTGTGGCTGCTCAGTGAACAAACCCAGCTAGCCTATTGGGGAATGAGACACCACGTGGCAGGAGACTGAAGCACCCCAGCAGAGAGCCAGCCAAGCCCAGAAGCACAGCCCCTTGACTGCCCTGAGGTCACTGCAGACACACAAGGGAGCCCAGGCAGGACCAGAACCACACAGCCGACTTGTAGATGCGTAAGCAGGAATACAGGGTTGCTATTCTAAACTACTTAGTAGAATAGTTTGATACTCAGAAATAGTTAACTGATTAAACAACCTCTGGGGCAGCTTTCGCATAAAGTACAATAAAAATGGACCCCCTGTGGTTTGCAGCGCAACCTGCAGACACCGGATGCACTGGCCCTGGAAAGTGCTGTGGGTGTGTCAGCTGGCCAACCCCACTTCCAGCCTCTCTCCCTTTTCTACCTTTTCTATATAAGCTACATATGCTTCACTGATGGCCCAGTTTCCCTGGCCACTGGGTGTGGCCGGCCATAGGACACTGCTCTGGTCAGTTAGATATAGGCAGACACCTGCTAGTGACACCTCTCTTCTCTCTTCCTAACTGTGTCTGTGATGCCTGGAGGTGCCACAACTGTTTCTAAGGCAAACCTGAGAGATTCCCTTATAGTATCATGGAAGACAGTTGCCAGATTTAGCACAAAAGAATAAATGAATAAATAACGATTAACTGAAAGAAATGCCGGACATTCAGGTACCTTTAAATTTGAGTTTTGTTTTGTTTTGTTTTGTTTTGTTTTGTTTTTAAGACAGAGTCTCACTCTGTTGCCCAGGCTGGAGTGTAGTGGTGTCATCTTGACTCACTGCAACCTCTACCTCTTGGGTTCCAGCTATTCTCATGCCTCAGCCTCCTAAGTAGTTGGAACTACAAGTACACCACTGTGCCTGGCTAATTTTCGTATTTTTAGTAGAGATGGAGTTTCACCACGTTGGCCAGGTTAGTCTCAAACTCCTGGCCTCAAGCGATCCGCCCACCTCAGCCTCCCAAAGGGTTGGGATTACAGGCATGAACCACCATGCCTGGCCCCCAGAGAATAACTTTTTTAGTATAAGTATATCCCGAATATACCATTTTCTCCAACTCTACCATGGAGTCACACATCAGCCCCCGAGTACCTGGGGTACCCATTCAGAGGCTTCCTGTACATGACTGAACCCCCGTTTGCTTACTCTTCTGAGATAGGAAGGGCTTCCTGCCACTCCGGCTGAATGCAATGCTAGCATATTTTCAAACTGACGGCAGAGGACCCCACGCTAGTCCAAAGGCTTGATGGACAGCCCTATCTTTTCAGTGTATGTATTGATTGCTCTGCTGTCTTGTATCTTACAGTGCTGCCAGTGGAAAATCTCAGAACAGTTGCATTTTCTTTTATTTCTTTCCCTTTGGAAACTTGTAAGATTTTCTACTGATTCTTGCTGGGCGGTGACATGGTCAGCCTAGGTCCATTGGGCATCTCTTTCATGAGTCCTCAGTGGAACTCGGGCGACTGGTTTTACCTATATACTCAAGTGATTTACAACTTGGAGAGTTATTTCGAGCATCTGCTTAGTGAATTCCTCTCCTACACTGTTACCCTATCATTTTTCTATCAGTTTTTTGTTAGTTAGTTTTTTTTTTTTTTTTTTTTTGAGACAGAGTTTTCTTCTTGTCACCCAGGCTAGAGTGCAACGGCACGATCTCTGCTCACTGCAACCTCTGCCTCCAGGGTTCAAGCTATCCTCCCGCCTCAGCCTCCCTAGTAGCTGGGATTACAGGCACCCACCACCACACCTGGCTAATTTTTGTATTTTTAGTAGAGATGGGGTTTCACCATGTTGGCCAGGCTGGTGTCGAACTCCTGACCTTACATGATCCGTCCGCCTTGCTCTCCCAAAGTGCTGGGATTACAGGCGTGAGCCACCGCGGCCAGCCTATCAGCTTTTATGGCCCTAACATTCAAGTTTCTTATTTTGTTCCCTCATACCATTTTCATCTGCAAATGTTTCTCTGGGCTTCAAGACACATGTCTTCCACTTAATCTTCCAGGCCACTAATTTGTGTTTAAGTAGAGGATGCCATCCCTTTGAAGATATGTGCTTAACTTTTTTTAATTCAAAAATAATTCTTCAGTTCCAGTCCATGCTGTAATTGGATTCTGAAGTGTTCTTACTGATTTTTGGTTCAAGCCACATCTGCTTCCAGCAGCAGGCCTGTTTCTGTGCAAGCTGACTGAGTGTTCTTCCTCTCCTTGTCTGTTGGGAAGACTTAAATGCCTTGTTTTCCTGCCTTGCCTCCTTGCAGCTCTCTTCACCCTTGGAGCCATGCTTGGCTGGGCTACCTTGTTGGTGGCAGCCCTCAGGTGGTGGGGGGCCAGCAGTCACTGCTCCCATGGGCCCTGTTGTGCAGCTTAGGATGCTCAGTTCCCTGCCTGCAGCTGGGAAGCAGCACCCAGGTCCGAACTTTTCCTATTGCAAGGCTATTGCTCTCTCATCCACAGAGGTGGGACACTAGGATCACCTGATCAACTTCCCTGAGGCTCCTCTGAGGGAGACCAGTGAGTCCTCCAGGACAGAGCACACTGGCTGGTTCCACCCTTCCAGACTGGTCCCTAGGTCTCCGTGAGCTCCCTGTAGGCACTGTGGAGTCCAAGCCTCACCCCAGGGCTCTGCCTCAGGCACCCAGGCCCTCCCTAGCCTGGAAAAGACCAAACTTCAGTCTCTTACACCTTTAGGCTTTCTCATGCCTTGTAGCCCCGCTTTGGCTGAGCTCAGCAAAGGCACTTGATAGTGCATTCCAGAGACTGTGAGAAAAAGACTCCATGGACCATCTTTCTTCCCTACCGTTTTCCCACAAATGCCCAGGCCTTCTACTTGAGACACCTTTTATTTCTAAAGTTTTAAACTTTGTATATTTTTGTATTACATTTTTAATCAAAAAATAATTTTTCTTTTTTTGAGACAGGGTCTCACTCCGTTGCCCAGGCTGGAGTGGTGAGATCACAGCTCACTGCAGCCTCGACCTCCTGGTCTCAAGCCATCCTCCCACCTCAGCCTCCTGAGCAACTGAGACTACAGGCATGTGCCACCGTGCTCAGCTAATCTTTTATTTTTTGTTGTGATGATGGTCTCACTATGTTGCTCAGGCTGGTCTTGAACTCCTGGCCTCAAACAATTCTCCTGCCTTGGCCTCCCAAATCCTGGGATTACATGCGTGAGCCTGGCCTAAAATAAATATTTTTAACATCAAAAAGAGCTTTGCTTAAAGCATTATAAAAGGAGAAATGAATGTATTTGACTTCATTAGATCAGGATTTTTAAATTTCTGTCTGAGGGAAGGGAAAACGTCCCTTTTGCCCTGGATGGTGTGCTAAGGAATCAAATGACAAAGGCAGGTTGATAGGATGAAGTACATACAGCTTTATTAGCGTACATGGGGAAGAATCACAGAGTGACTGTCCCACTTGCAATGGTACATCTGATGCTTATATACCCCTCTTCTTAGGGGAGAGGGAGATGGGAAGGGGCAGATGATTTTAGGGAGATAGTACATTATTTTTAGGGGAATTCAAGGAGCTTGAAGACATACACTGCCCTGGGACAAAGTCTGTTGGGCCCACAGAGCAGACAACCGTTTGTGACAATAATTTGTGCCTAGCTGCATAGACAGACTTCAGTCTTTCTTCCTGCGATACGAGTTTAGTTAAGGAAAACTCAGGGAGGGACTAAAAATCATTGTTCCTTCTTTGGCAGGTCTGGACTTTAGACAAACAAGGGAACTTCAAAGAATAAGTCCATCCTGCGCTTTGGGAGAGACATAGGATTGAGAGACAGGGGAAGGGCTAAGAGGACGTCAGAGAGACCTTGAGGCCTCTTCTTCACTTCAGAATGTCAAAGTGTCATATTTTGGGGTATCAGTTTCTCAGACCCAACATTTCTTACTTCTAAGACTGTGTTTAGCAAAAGAGTGGAAACCACTTGTGTCCAGTAGCCATGGACAGTTGAGTAAACTATGGTATCTCAAATGGAATACCATGACTATGAAGCTATAAAAAAGGGTGAAAATCTGTGTGCACTGATGTGGAGAGACCACCTGGTTTTAATGGTAAGGGGAAAAGCATGATGCAGAAGAGCATCTAGGGCTCTGCAAACTTTTCCTGTAAAGGGTCAGGTAGCAACTATTTTAGGCTTGCAGGCCACACGTGCTCTCTGTTGCAACTGCTCAACTCTGCCGTGTTAGCAAGAAAGTCGATATGGACAATACATAAACTCATGAGTGTAGCTGTGTTCCAGTAAAACTATATTTATTGCCAGGCCCAGTCGCTCATGCCTGTAATCCCACTTTGGGAGGCCAAGGCAGAAAAATTGCTCGAGCCCAGGACTGAAAGACCAGCCTAAGCAACATAGGGAGACCCCATCTCTACAAAAAATAAAAATAAATATCCAAGTATAGTGGCACCTGTGGTCCCAGCTACTCAGGAGGCTGAGGTAGGAGGATCATTTGAGCCCATAAGGTCAAGTCTGTAGTGAGCTATGATCATGCCACTGCACTCCAGTCTGGGTGACACAGTGAGATCCTGTCTCTACAAATAATAATAATAATAATAATAATAACTAAACAACAAAAAAAAAACACTTGTATCTACACAACAGATAGGGGCTGGATTTGGCCCATGGGTTATTGTTTGCCAGCCCCTGGTGCAGAAGGCACACCCTAAGGTGATCCCCAGTGCACTGAAGCCTTAGATCATCTACTGCCCTTGAGTTCGCACAAAGCCTGACTTGCTTCTTAGCTAATAAGATATGGCCAAAATGAAGGGATTTTGCAAATATAATTAAGATCCCAGATCAGGTGGTTTTGAGTTAATCAAATGATAGTCTATCTTGGGAAGTCCTAACCTAATTAGATGGAACTCCTTAAATAGGCTTCTCTTTAGGTTAGAAGAGACAAAGAGTGTCTTCTGCTAGCTCTGCTAGCTCTCTCTCCTGCTAGCTTTGAAGAAGCAGACTGCTATGGGTTTTATAGCTGCAAGGAAATAAAGTCTGCCAGCAACTCAAGGGAGCTTGCAAACAGATCCTTCCCCACTCTAGCCTCTGATGAAAACACAGCCCAGTTGATGTGTTAACTGCAGCCCTGTGAGACCCTGTGCAGAGAACCCAGCCAAGACACACCCAGATTCCTGGCCCAGAGAAATGGTGAGATAATAAACACACATTGTTTTAAGCCATTAAATTTGTGGTAATTTGTTACACAGCCTAGAAAACCCATACACCTGTTTTATGAAATCTGCTGACACTTATGTAAGAAAGGGAGAAAAAGGGCAGGACTTTTCAGATATGACTTTTTGTATTATTTAGATGTTTAAACCATGTAAACATATTACCTATTCAAAAATTAAATTAAAAAATTTAATCTACTTTCCCATTTGGTAATAAAAGATCATTTTCCAGATTTGTACCTTTCATATTTCAATTATTATTTATTTTCACAGTACCCTTTACCGTGATTCTTTTACATGCTTCTTTTTCCTTCAGAACATCCTTCATTTTATCTCAAACCTCTATGTTCAAAAGGAACTTCTTTCTTTTTTTAAACTTGAGTTTACTTTGCTCAGTGTTGTTCTCCTGGCACCCAACAGAGGGACTGGCATGAGAGATGCCCCCAATAAATACTAACAGAATGACTGAATCACAGTGACCCTCATCTTGGTGTTTGCACATGCCAAACCCACTTGAACAACTCCTGCGCCTACAACCCCCAACCCCTGCAGTTCAGATTTCATCCTCCACTTGGAAAGAAAACTTCTCTACAGAACAAGCTGTCTTGCCGCCTCCTTACCTCCCACCTGCCATCAAGAGATGTTGATGAAACATTATTTCTTGAGGCCTTTTAAACATCTTTTGGGAATATGTTATGCAGAGAAGACATAGTGATGGCAACAGCAAAACACAGGCATCTGTTCTTCTCTGGCTCATTTTCTGAAAACAACTTTCCATTTTCCTAACATGCCCTCTGCCAGCTGACCTATCCTGTTGTGGCCACGGCTTGCAGGGACAGAGTGAGGATATTATGTCCCAGTCTCCCTGCCCCCTTCCCCTACTCCAGGCCCAGCCCTGCCAGTCAAGGCAGCCACCCTGCCCTGATCAATTCCCATTTTAGGAGGCACAAAGAATCTGCCATCAAGCTATCCACCAGGCTCACCATTTGCCTGGGCTGACATCCTGCAAGTGGACCCTCTGCTTTGCTCTGAAGACAGGAACCCCAAGGCACACTTGTCTCCCCATAATTAAGAACCTATATATATATTTTCTTTTATTCTCTTCCATGGACTAGAGTCCAGCCTCCCTTCAGCCCATGATGGTCTCTGGAGCCAAAGAGAAGGTGGTAGGAGTGGAGGGGAGAGATAACAAAAGGCAAACAGCAAGCTGAGTGAAACCGTCCAGAACCCAGAACCATGTCCCTGAGAGTGGATGAGAGTCTGGGGGAATGGGACAGGCTGCCCTTGGGATTTCCCTGAACTCTGAAAAGGAGCTCTCCTGGCCTAAACCGGAAGTGACATGATCTCAGGTGTGGGGGTGGGCCTTGTGCATGCACACACATGCACACACACACACGCACACACAGGTATACACACAGATACAGTCTTTGTCCTCAGTGAGGTGCCCTATGGTGCTAATCTGAGGTTACTTGACCTGTCCTATCACTAGCAGGTGCATTGGAACCCCACACAGCCTGGGAGCAATCATCACTTCCTGAGAACACTCCCACAGCCTATTACCAAGTTCTGGGGCTCTGTTGCCAGCTCCTAGGTCAAATTTCCTCTCATTCTGTGCTCATCCACCTGGTAGACAATAGCTGCCCAGCTCTTGTCTTGGCACCCTGTACTCTTCTCTTGGCCAATCTGAGCACCACCTATGTTCACAAGCCCACCAAGAGAACCAAGAGAACAGAAAACACAGTCGCTGGTTAGAGTTGGAGAGAGGGGAAATATCAGTCACAAAAACGTACAAGATTTTCCCAAGTGGCCATAAAAAATGTCCAATGGAATCTAAAGTACCAATAATGAAGAGAAAAATCTCACAATATAGTGCTTTTTGTTTTTAAAGCAGGTTATAAAACAGTATTGACTATAGTCCCACTTCTGTTTATCCACTATTATTCTATGTTTCCTAACTCTACACACACCTAAACTTTCTTCCTTTATTCTCTTCCAGCCATGCTGGTCTCTGGAGCCAAAAGGAGGGTGGTAGGAGTGGAGGGGAGAGACAAGGAAAGGCAAAAGGCAGGCTGAGCAAAACTACCCAGATCCCAGAACGGTGTCCCTGAGTGTGGACAAAGGTCTCAAGGAACATATTCTCTGCATTTCTACTCAAACTTCAAACTAAACAGGTCTTACATTCAGGTGGGGACCTCCCCACAGAAGTTATTCCTACATCAGAAAAGATGACCCCCTTCTTCCTGATGCTCAGAGCCATCAATACTCCTTTGTCTCTCACCTAGCACCCAATTCATCTGGAAATCCTATTGGCACCACCTTAAATATGTAAACAGAACCTGATCAAGAGCCCCCATGGTCACCCACCTAATTAGGGGGATGGTGTTGCAGGGCTCCTGCTGTCTCATACAGTGGCCAGAGTTTAGCTTTTCAAACACAAATGGTGTTTTTCCCATCCATCCTCCACCTTCTATCACCTCCCTGAGAATGGCATCCTGCTCTCCTCTGACTGTATCTCTCTGCCCTTGCTCTGTAGAATGTGCCTCCACCCCAGGGCCTCTCTGCTTGCTCTTTTCTTGGCCAAGAAACACCTCTCCCAACATGCTCTCTGGCTACAGGTCCTCACTTTTCTGGGGCCCCTGCAAGAGAGGGCTTCCTTAAGGCTGGAGGTGAAACAGCATGTCCCAACATCACTAGCCCCTTCCCTTGCCCTGCACAGCCCTAGACCGCGCATCCTCTTAGATATTCATTTATTTGCTTTTGGTCACCCCCACCCCTCTGTAGAATGGGTACTCTATAAGAGCAGGGATTTTCATCTGTTTTGCACAATGTTGCATCCTCAGTGGACAGAACAGTGGCTGGCACATTAAAGAGCATTTTCTGAATATTCGTTGAATGAATGAACAGGGAACATACCAATTAAATATATACCTATAGGAAGCAGGATGTGGGCAGTATTTTGAGGGGTAGGGGGCCAATACCACTTGGCTTCTTTTGTCTGTTTTTCTGTTTCTATTTCTAAAAGCCTCCCATGGCTGTTGGGAAGTGGGAAGGGAACAGAGATTTCTCTAGGAAGGAATGGTGTCTGATTCTGCTCCATCCCTAACTCCTTTCCCCTTAGCCAGGTAACTGCCATTCCCCTTCCTTGAAGACCTTACATGGGAGAGCCTCTGAACTGAACACAGCTGGGAACAATGGCGGCAACTGTCCTAAAAGCTACAGAAGAAAGCAACATGAGAACCCCTTCACATTTCACCCATTTGATACTCACTCAGTGTGCAGGGCCCCACCATGGAAAGGAGGAGTCCCCTCTGGGGAATGTCCCAGACCAAGGGAAGAGACTTGTAGAGGTGGGTATTTGGTGGAATCTCCTGCAGAGTGGCTGAGTCCTGCCTGCCAGTGAGCCCCCTCTGAGCACACAATACTACCAATCAATGTCTTGGTGACTTCTTAAAATACAACGGCAAACCAAGAAAAGCCTTGAGCCTGAAAGACTAAAACTAACTGTAAACCAAAAATAAAATTCTAAGCCCCCCAGTTGACTGAATGGACCCCGTCAGCCAAGGGGATTCCAAAGAAACCTGAAAAAAAAGTTCAGACCATGACAAGGAGTAGGGTTAGACGTACCTCAGTATACCCTCCTCCCTTTGGAGTTCAGGCACAGCTGACAAGCATTAACTTTGAAACAGAGATCTTAAGACTAACAAAGCAGATTATTTGTAGCAATAAGATACCCAATTCCAACCTGGCTCCAGCATAGGATCACATGACAGATAGCAGGTCCTGAAAAAATTCAAAGTATTTTACCATAAAATATGTTTATTTGACATATTTTGGAAAGTGGTCTCTTGTGGGGGAAATTTGCATTCTGTAGAGAATCTCCTTCCCTTGTTTTTTTCTAGAGAGTCTGGCACCTTTTAAAGTTCTGAATAGGAAACATTTACCTTCTGAGTAGGAAAACATTTGCCATCTATTGCCTCAAAGAGTGGCCACCTATGAGACTTCATCTACACAGTAAGAATCTTGATTTCCACAACCCCTTATCTTTACTCAGACACCACTTTCTATTGATTCCAGGTCTTTAGCTAATAGTCTTTTATTAAGTAGGGAATTCTTTCCCCATTGCTTGTTTTTGTCAGGTTTGTCAAAGATCAGAGGTTGTAGATGTGTGATGTTATTTCTGAGGCCTCTGTTCTGTTCTATTGGTCTATATATCTCTTTTGGTACCAGTACTATGCTGTTTTGGTTACTGTAACCTTGTAGTATAATTTGAAGTTAGGTAGCATCATGCCTCCAGCTTTGTTCTTTTTGCTTAGGATTGTCTTGACCATATGGGCTCTTTTTTGGTTCCATCTGAAATTTAAAGTAGTTTTTCCTATTCTGTGAAGAAAGTCAATGGTAGCTTGATGGAAATAGCATTTTCATGGTATTGAATCTTCCTATCATAAGCATGAAATGTTTTTCCATTTGCTTGTGTCCTCTAGTTCAACCATTGTGGAAGACAGTGTGGCAATTCCTCAAGGATCTAAAACTAGATATACCATTTGACCAAGCAATCCCATTACTGGGTATATACCCAAAGGATTATAAATCATTAAACTATAAAGATATATGCACATGTATATTTATTGCAGCACTATTCACAATAGCAAAGACTTGGAACCAACCCAAATGCCCATCAAGGATAGACTGGATAAAGAAAATGTGGCACATATACACCATGGAATGCTATGCAGCCGTAAAAAAGAATGAGTTCATGTCCTTTGCGGGGACATGGATGAAGCTGGAAACCATCATTCTTAGCAAACTAACACAGGAACAGAAAGCCAAACACCGCATGTTCTCACTCATAAGTGGGAGTTGAACAATGAGAACATATGGGCCAGGGAGGGGAACATCACACACTAGGGTCTGTCAGGGAGTGGTGGCAAGGGGAGGGATAGCATTAGGAGAAATACCTAATGTAGATGACAGGTTGATGGGTGCAGCAAACCACCATGGCACATGTATACCTATGTAACAAACCTGCATGTTCTGCACATGTATCACAGAACTTAAGTATAATAAAAATACATAAAAAAATAAAAATTAAAAAAAAAGATTTGATATCTCATCTCTCCCTAAAACACATAAAACCAAGCTGTAACCCAACCACCTTGGGCACTTGTTCTCAGGACCTCTGAAAGCTGTGTCATGGGCCATGGCCCTCATATTTAGCTGAGAACAAATCTCTTCAAATATTTTATAGAATTTCATAGTTTTCATCGACATAACCCAAAAGAAAACAAGACTTGGAAGAAATATAAATAATAGAGAGGATAGAATGGAATACATGAACACATGTTATACATCAGAGAAACAAAGAATATACTGTATCTATAATATTAGAATGATACTAAAAAACAAAACAAAAGAAATGGGAATATTCAGAGAATAAAGAAGAGCTCTTTGAAACATTAAGAAAATGGTAGCAGAATTTTTAAAAAATTATAACAGACCTATAATCCCAGCACTTTGGAAGGCTGAGGCAGGTGGATCACCTGAGGTCAGGAGTTCTAGATCAGCCTGACCAACATGGTGAAACCCCATCTCTACTAAAAACACAAAAATTAGCTGGGTGTGGTGGCAGATGCCTGTAATCCCAGCTACTTGGAAGGCTGAGGCAGGAGAATCACTTAAACCCTGGAGGTGGAGGTTGCAGTGAGCAGAGACCACACCACTGCACTCCAGCCTGGGTGACAGAGTGAGACTCTGTCTCAATATAATAATAACGACAACAACAACAACAGAAGAACTAATATAAAATTGGTAGAATCTTCTGAAAAGTAGATAGCAACAAAGATAAGGAAAATAGGAGATAATGAATAAGAAAACTAGAGGCTCAGCCTAAGGTCTGATAGGAGTTCAACACTTGGGGAAAAGGCAGAGAAAATGGAGGAGAGGAGATTACAAAAACAAAAAACAAAAACAAAAAAAACCTGATGTAAAAGTTTTCCAAAGACAAACAGATCTGAGCTTTCAGACTGAAGAGCATGGCAATTGCTCAGCACAAATGCATGAAAATAGACCCACACCAAAGCCCACTGCTGAGAAATTGAGAACCCAGGAATGAAGAGAAGATCCTAAAACTTCCCAGAGAGAAAATACAGGCCACAAACAGGAAGTTAGGAACTGGAGCAGCATTCAGTTTCAAAACACCAACTCTAGAATTGAAAGGAAAGTGGAGTAAAGCCTTCAAATGTCTAAGGGGATTCATTTCTAACCTAGAATTCTATTCCAAGCCAAACAAATTTGAGGATAGATTAAAGACATTTTCAGGCATACGAGTTCTCCTTTTTAAAGAAAAAAATATTCCCAGGGCTCTTTATTAGGAAACTAGTATGGAATGTCTGCCTCCAAGACAAAAGAGTAAACCACAAAAGATGAGAAGGGCTCTAGAAAGCAGGAGTCCAATGTAGGAGAAGGGAGAATGTATTCCAAGGATGATGGTGAAGGAAGATCCCAATTTAACAACTGGGCAGCAGTTAGACAAGAAAAATAAGCAGTGCAGAATAAAGCTAGAGGACAGAAGCTGAAAGAATCTGCCAAGAAAAACAAGGACCTGGGGGATGATCAGTAAGGGATGTAAGGGGTTCTGGCCAAATTTGAGGATTAGATAGTGACAAGTACAAAGACAACAGAAAAAGGTAGGTAGTTGTGAACTCCAGGAAAAACAAAAAGTTGCATAAGAAAGGACATGATATCATAGGAAGACAGTGTTTTTCAGTTATGACTCATGTAAATATTACCAAAATATATCCAAGAATATATAAATGCAGAATGCCAATCTGACTCAATTATAACATTACACTTTAAGAGGCTGTGGTGCGGGGAGGCAGGAGGAGACTGGTGCTGAGAAAGCTGGGGGATGTTTTGGATATTTCGTGGAGGGTGGCCTTCAGATAATGCCAACAATTCTAAATCAACAAATAGTAGCACATCTTTGTTATTGAGAAAAGATGAAATATCAGAAAAAAATAAACAACTGAAATTGATTTACCTTTTGAGAGTGGAAATGGGGATGAGGAAGTGAGAAACAAGGGATTATTGTTTTCATCATAAGCCTCCTAGGACCAAGGACCACTAGATGCTTTAAACTATAGACACGCATTACTTTGATAAACATTTAAAATAACAACAGAAAGTCACAACGGAAATCACCATGCATATGCCAAAAATTGTTAAATCTTCAATTATGTAAAAATAAAGAACAAAGCACAAAATTAAAATCAACAAGAAGAAAATTATGTCCTAGAGAATTTCCTACCCAAGTCTAGCTTACTTTCTCCTCAGTGAATAGCTTTGTCATTGATTTGTTTTGCTGATTTAATGTAAATCCTGAGACATCATCATACAAAGTTGAACGTGTATGTCACATAGTGCTGTGTCTTAGGACCTGTCATAGTGTCTGGCATCTCATAGCTCCTCAAGGAATATTTGTGGATTTGAAGTAAAGTTACAGGAGCCTCCTTGTGTCCGAGATTCCTCAGATTTTCTCAGAGATTCCTTTAAGAACCATCTCCATGAAAATCATTTCTGAACTTTCTATAAAACTTCACAAAACATTAGTCATTAATTTGCTTAATGTTCCCTTCAGAAGGATCCACAAGATAAATTCCTCTCTGAATTTAACACCCCAAAAAAGTCAGCCTTCTGAAGAAATGGTGTCTAGCAATGAGAATTATGTAACTTGTCCTTAGCTTTAGCTCCTAGGGCTGAAAGTTTTGTGTCTACTTCAGGTAGGTTAATAACTGGAGGGACCTTCAAGCTGATGAACACTCTTTGAGTTTTTGTTAATGCTTATTCAGGAGAGGAAAAGTGACTTATTCTCTTCCTTTTCTAATGTCAGTTTTAAGTGAATATTTATTCTCTAGGACATGAGTTGCATTTTTTTACTTTTTTATAGACCTGTTTGTTTGAACAGGTCTGTGAGAAAGTAAATTGTAGGAAAGTGTTCACTTATTTTTCTATATGCATAATCAAGTATTGGAATGCTCAAGAATTTGTATCACAGCTAAGATACTGCCACTGTAGGAACTTGGGTCTGAATTCTCTCTTCCTATGTTTGACCAGCTGGGTAGAACGTGCATTTACTGGTCTTGGTGGTGGATGCAGAACCAGCACAGGGAGCTCAGCCCCTCAGGAACTCCTAGGACATCTTCTTGGTGTGTCTTCTGCCCTCAGGACAGACTTAGGATAGTGGGTTGGCAAGACATTCTCTAGTTTCTTTTTTTCAGAAACTCTTGTTCTCAGGAGACTGACTCTTGTCCAGCCAGTTGATGATTGCATTGTACTTGTCTTGAAGTTTCTCCTCTTCCACAGTGGCCTTCTGATTGAGAGCACAGGAGTTCAGTGAATGGTTAAAACACAGCTTGCCTCTGTGCTTCTCCTCTTCTGCCTGTGCCTCTCATCTTCTTGCTCCATGAACTCAATATCTTCCTTTCTCAAAGACATCCTTTGTCTTCAACAATCATAAACTTCTTCTCTTTGCCTGTGCTCTGCTCTGCTGACACACGGGGCTTCCCATAGGCCTCGGGGTCATAGTTTAGATCAACTTGAAGAATGCTGTGGACCCTCAGGCAGGTTGTCATTGGTCATTGATTGCTGTCTCATTTTCATAAATCTGAGTAAGTGTATGATGCTGGTTGTCTGAGAAGCAATAAAGTCTGCACTGCTTAGTGGCCCAGCAGATCAGAACAGAAATAATTCCAACAGAGACTTCTATTCCAAAGATCTTTGAGAAAAAAAAAAAAATCCTAAACATTGCTAGATCTGTGCCAGATTAAATTGTGGTCCAGACAGCTTTATCTAAGTGACAGTCTCATCCTATCATTGAGAAGTCCCACGTAGGTTTCTTATTCTTTGACATATGACAGAGTGCCCCACTAGGGCGATGTTATAAATCTGTGACCTCCTGGGCATGGTGGATCATGCCTGTAATCCCAGCACTTTGGGAGGCCAAGGCAGGTGGGTCACCTGAAGTCAGGAGTTCGAGACCAGCCTGACCAATATGGTGAAACCCCGTCTCTACTAAAAATACAAAAATTAGTTGGACGTCTTGGCATACACCTGTAGTCCCAGCTACTCAGGAGGCTGAGACAGGAGAAATGCTTGAACCTGGGAAGCAGAGGTTGCAGTGAGACAAGATCACGCCACTGCACTCCAGCCTGGGTGACAGAGCAAGACTCATCTCAAAAAAATAAAATAAAATGAAATATACAAATAAATAAATAAATCTGTGACTTGATGAGTTTGCTGTTTTGAAGGGCCCAGGTACCAGGGGCCAGTGGACAAGAGACCATTCAGTTCTTCAAGCTGAGGATGGATATGGAGAATCAGTTGCTTTATGGGGCAGGGGGGCTCAATCATATTCATGGTTAGATGCTTGCAGTAAGTGTGGAGGTAACAGAAATCCCTTTTGGTTTTTTCACACTTGAGTTTGGCAATGAAATCATTGACCATTCAGTTGTCAAAGTCTTCTTTAACTCAAGTGGATTTGTTCGGATGAAGACTTGACATAAAAGATACCATCTTCAGAAGGGAGAATAGATACATCAAAATGCCACTTCCACCTTCGAAGATCAATATAACTCTTTTAACATCAACCTTCTTGTCTAAGCCATGAACAGATGCAGTGAACATTGCCTCATTGATGATTCTGAGCACAGTGAGACTGTTCATGCTTCCAATTAAGAGATGAAATAAGCAGACCCATGACGACAAAACAGTAAAAATCCTCCCAGAGGTAGCTTCTGCAATCTTCTCCATGTTTTTCAGAAACGTAAAAGACAGTTTCTTGGGATGGAAGCTTTCATTCCCTCACGTGTACTGTACCTGGGATTACTGCCACACGCCACCACCACCACCATCATGTAAGCCCCACCCAAATATCCAAACAGATCCTTAGTGATGAAATGGTCTTGGTAAGCTTCAACCACAGTTTGATTCATTGCACTATCACTGATCATCCAATCAATTGTTCCGTGCTGGTGAGGACCACAAAGCTTGGGATGGTCCTGTTTTCCTGATCATTGCCTGGATTTCCATGTCCCCCTGCTGGAAGATACCCACATAGCAATATATGGTGCCAGGACCAACAACCCCAGATCCATGTGATATCATTGCTAGTCCTCACCCAGGAGAGCACCAGGCTCCAGGAGGATGGGTCTGGTTGTTCAGCAAGTGGTGTAAAAAAAACAGGAGCTCTGTGTGCTGAGTAGAATAAACAAAAACTGATTTTTGACAAATAAAACATTTATATCTCTTTATATTCTAAACTACATATTTGTTTCACACTAGACGTAACATTACATTTTAACTCTTCAAAATTATTTTGCATCTGACGGTTTTCCTGTCACTCATAACTGAAGTGCATTAGTCACACTTATTAAGAGTAGAGATGATTTTACGTAGCTAAAGGGTCTTCTTCCTAATAGCCTCAGAAATGCTTTTCTTTTTACCTTTCATGTTGGCCACACAAAAAAAATCCCAATTTTCTTACAGCTCTTGTTCTCATTTCTATTTTCTTTTATAATTTTTAAAATTATGTCTCGTCTTTTAAGAGTTAGGTGAGTGCAAAAGTAATTGTGGTTTTTTGAATTGTTGGAATTTGCCATTTGATATTGGAATACATCTTTTAAAAATGTGGTTATGTTATACATTGTTTTAATAGGCATTTCTTGCTTTATGTCTTTTTGCTAATGACTTATTAGTTGCTGTTTATTTTTGTGTTTATTTTAGACTATGGAAATGCTGTTAGACAAAAAGCAAATTCTAGCAATTTTCTTATTCGAGTTCAAAATGGGTCATAAAGCAGTGGAGACAACTCACAACATCAACAACACATTTGGCCCAGGAACTGCTAAAGAACGAACAGTGCAGTGGTGCTTCAAGGAGTTTTGCAAAGGAGACAAGAGCCTTGAAGATCAGGAGCATAGTGACTGGCCATCAGAAGTTGACAATGACCAATTGAGAGAAATTATCGAAGCTGATCCTCTTATAACTACACCAGAAGTTGCCAAAGAATTCAATATCGACCTGTCTCTAGTCCTTCGGCATTTGAAGCAAATTGGAAAGTTTAAAAAGCTCAATAAGTGGGTGCCTCGCGAGCTGAGCGAAAAAAAAAACATCGTTTTGAAGTGTGGTCTTCTCTTATTCTATGCAACAACAACGAACCATTTCTTGATCAGATTGTGAGATGCAACGAAAAGTAGATTTTATAGGACAACCACTGATGACCAGCTCAGTGGTTAGACCAAGAAGAAGCTCCAAAGAACTTCCCAAAACCAAACTTGCACCAAAAAATGGTCATGGTCACTGGTGGTCTGCTGCTGATCTGATCCACTATAGCTTTCTGAATTCTGGCAAAATCATGACATCTGAGAAGTATGCTCAGCAAATTGATGGATGCACCAAAAACTGCAACACTTACAGCTGGCATTGGTCAACAGAAATGGCCAATTCTTCACAACAATGCCTTACCGCACATCACACAACAAAGGCTTCAAAAGTTGAACGAATTGTGCTATGAAGTTTTGCTTCATCTGCCATATTCACCTGATCTCTCACCAACCAACTACTACTTCTTCAAGCATCTCAACAACAGGTCTCATCTTTTAAGAGGAATCTTAAATGTTTTAAGTTTAAAAAAAAAACATAAATGACTCATTCCTATGAAACAGGATGACATCATTTGTTTTTTGGCTCCAGGATTTCCAGAGACTACATCAGCCCCCTTCCAACAAATTTCTGTTTGTTGGAATCTAGTTAAAGGCAAGCCTGTTATTGTGCAAAGTTCTCAGCAGAGACAGATCTAGGCCAAAGAGAAACTATTTCTCCATGTTTTGTTTTGTTTTCTTCAGGAAGGTGACATCTGCTTCTGCAGGAATAGCATCTTATCTACACTCTTTTCTTCACCTGTGTGAAGAGTTGCATAGGGAAACCTGAATTAATTAACTGTGCCGTATTTCCAATTTATTCCAGGGACGTTTATGACTTCTTTATGAATTGGCACCTGCTTCTTGCTCTGGCTTTTTTTTCTAGAACAGAGCCTGGTATATATTAAATCCTTAGGAATTGTTGCTATATGGTTGCAATTATTTTTTCTTTTTTTTTGCCATTCTGCTTTGCTCTCTCTTGCCCATACTCTTGAATTTTCTCACTTTCTTCCTCGCTCCCTCCTGTGATTGCTCCTTTGCACACTGTGTTTCCTGAGATAACTTACATGTAATTGTGGCCAGCAAAACTGGAGTCAAGGGACACCCATAGTTTACGAATGGTGGCAGAAAATGTGGTATTTAAACAAGGGTTGGGATAGAGTCACCTAACGGATTCATTAGTCAGTGTATTAGTCCATTTTCATACTGCTATGAAGAAATACTCAAGACGGGGTAATTTATAGAGAAAAAGAGATTTAATGGACTCACAGTTCCACATGGCTGGGGAGGCCTCACAATCATGGCAGAAGGTGAAGGGGGAGCACAGGCATGTCTTACATGGCAGCAGGCAAGACAGCATGTGCAGGGGAACTGCCCTGTATAAAACCATCAGATCTCGTGACACTTACTCACTATCACAAGAACCACGAGAACAGCATAGGAAAAACCCCCACCGGGTCCCTCGCATGACACATGGGGATTATGGGGGCTACAATTCAAGATGAGATTTGGGTGAGGACACAGCCAAACCATATCAGTTAGGAAACTGTCCCTTAAATGGAGGACAAAGTGATTTCCCAAGAACTGCTTCTTCTCATCAGAGGATCTTAAGCAACAGAGAGAGTTTAACTCCTGACTTCACCCACAATAGTAGGAGGCTGGGTCCTTGGCTCATCAACAATCCAGTCATGAGGAGGGAGCAAAGGACAGACATGTGTGTGTCAGCCAGAAGGTGGGTATAACCAGAGGTTTTCCCCCTGACATCAAGAGATACAGAGAGGTGAAGGTCCAGACTGTGGTGGAATTATGTCCAGTGACAAGGAATTTTGTGCTAGGCACTGAGAACAGAGAGCTAAACGGAATTGACACAGTCCTTGCCATCACAGTGCTTACCATCTTGGCAAAAAATAAAGAAAGATATATAGACATTTATTTCTGATGTATGACTGAATGATCCGGGGACTCCCCATTCCCCTGCTGAAACAAACAAGCAAATCCTGAATAAAATATCATTGAAAATGCACTAATAGCCTGGGAAAAAAAAATTAGACATATATATTCAGTGAAATAATGTCCTCCAAGAATTCATGTCTTCCCAATACCTTGTGAAGGGAAGTAAGGTATATAACTAACAGACTAGCAGAGGCGGGAAATGAAATAGGAAAACTACTCAATAATAAATCCAAAGAAAGGGAGAAAGGAGGGGGAAACATAGAAAAGTGAGGATAATAGAAAGTACAAATAAATATGGTAGAAATAAATCCAAATATATTAATAACTACAATTTTTGAAGGGAATGTGATACTACAGGTTTAAAAATATCAAATCACATTTTTAGATCAGACTAGATTTTTTTTAAATCCAGCTACCTCTATTTACAAGGGGCACACCAAATTATATGTCAACAAAGATACTGAAAGTAAGAGGTTGAAAAAAATATACCAGGACAATGTTAAACAAAAATTAAACTATGGTATGTAATTAATAACAGATAAATCAACCTTAGAAAAGTATTACTAGAGATAAGAGTATCTTAGTCCATTTGTGCTGCTATAACAAAAATACCTGAGACTGGGTAATTTATCAAGAACAGAAATGTATTTCCTGCAGTCCTGGAGAACAGGAAGTCCAAGATCAAGACTTCTGTCTGGGCGTGGTGGGTCATGCCTGTAATCCCAGCACTTTGGAAGGCTGAGGCAGGCAGTCACGAGGTCAGGAGTTCGAGACCAGGCTGGCCGGCATGGTGAAACTCTGTCTCTACTAAAAATACAAAAATTAGCCGGGCATGGTAGTATGTGCCTGTAGTCCCAGCTACTCAGGAGGCTGAGGCAGGAGAATCGCTTGAACCCAGGAGGTGGAGGTAGTGGTGAGCCAAGATCACACCACTGCACTCCAGCCTGGCGACAGAGTGAGACTCCATCTAAAAAAAAAAAAAAAAAAAAAAATCCATACTTCCGCAGGCTCAGCATCCCCTGAGGGCTTCTCTCTACTTCCAAGGTGACACCCTGATGCTGCATCCTCCAACCTGGACAAACACCACATCCTCTCTTTGCATGACAAAAGAGACAGAAGGGGAAAGAGAGCTGAACAATGCATGAAGCCTTTTTTATAAAGGTCACTCACATGACTTAATCACCTTTAAAGGCCCCACCTATTACCATCACATTGCTGATTAAGTTTCAGCACATGAATTTGGCAGAGGTGTGCCATATAGTGCTAAAAGTACAGTTCATCCAGTAGATGTACCCATTAACAAAGCTTAAAAATATAGACAACAAAAATTTGACAGAACTACAAATAGAAACAAAAATAGCCTGTAATCCCTGCACTTTTGGGGCTGAAGCAGGAGAATGGCTTCAGGCCAGGAGTTCAAGACCAGCCTGGGTAACACAGTGAGACCCAATTTCTGTTTAAAAAAAAAAAAAATACCAAAATTGGCCAGGTGTGGTGGCATGCACCTGTAGTCCCTGCTACTTGGGAGGCAAAGATGGAAGAATCACTTGAGCCCAGGAGTTCGAGGCTGCAGTGAACTATGATCATGCCACCGCACTCTAGCCTGGGCAACAATGAGATCCTATTTCTCAAAAAAAAGAAAAGAAACAAAAATATCCACTTTTATAGTGGGAGATTTTAACATACTTCCCTCAATAATTAATTGACCAAACAGATTGTTAACGTTAGGTCTAGGGCAGAGAAAATACAAGCCTGAAATATTTTATTGTGCCAAGAAATACGGATGTTCTCACAGAATGATGGGAGCATGTCAAAAGAACACAGGAGCCAGTTTGAAGAAGCTTCCACTGGTCAAGTCTGGGATAATCTGAACATCAAAATTTTAAAAATAGGCCAGGTGCAGTGGCTCACGCCTGTAATCCCAACAATTTGAGAGGCCAAGACAGGCAGATCACTTGAGCCCAGGATTTTGAGACCAGCCTGGGGAACACGGTGAAACCCTATCTCTACAAAATATACAAAAAATTAGCCAAGCATGGTGGCTCACGCCTGCAGTCTCAGCTACTCAGGAGGCTGAGAGGTGGGAGGATCACTTGGGAGGTCAAGGCTGCAATGAGCTGTGATCGTGCCACTGCACTCCAGTCTGGGTGACAGAGTGAGACCCTGTCTCAAAAAAAAAAACAAAAACAAACAAAAAATTGTTAGTGATAGTAATGGAGTATAAGTCTCCGAGAAAAATAGTAATCAATTATCTGAATTAATTACTAAATGCTAACTAATTACTAATTGCTAATTAATTACTAATTTACTGAGCACTTACTATGTACCAGGAGAGTGCCTGGTACCTAGTAAGTGCTCAGTAAATTATAACTGCTTTTATTCTCATTTTGTTATTTGGATATATTGTTACTTCTCCCAAATCTTTGGGGCATGCAAAGATTTTTAAGGTGCTAAGGTTTTTAATCAGTCTGGTATACTGTTTTATAAACTGTTACTAAGATAAAATTTTAAAAAAACAGTGTTGTGAGTAAAAGTAATTGAATCAGTAATGATTAATTACTAATTAATTAGTAAAAGTTAGGGAGAAGCTCTTCCTCACAGTAGAATGCCAACTATTAAAGCTAAAAGAAATTATGGGATTAGAAAAATCACAGTTTAGCAACCCACACAGTCATATTAATTCAAGCAAAAACTATCAGCAGATGAAAATTCTGGAGGGGCAAGTCTGATAAGGAATTAGAATATTTGTATAGTCTCAAAGTATCTCCCCACATGCTACTTACTCCTTATTAACAAATAAGTTCATCACACTTAATCAGTTTATTGAACAGCAGAGAAGCCTGACCACCATCATCTTGACCGCGTGATAAAAGAACTTAGTATGCCTAGTAATGGCACACACCGCCAACATCCACCTGCCTCCTGATAGAAAACACTGAGACAGACACAGTCTCAGTTCTGTGAGATTCCTGCCAAAAAGGCACCACCTGAATTAAATTATGAGAAAACATCAGACAAGCACACGTTGGGAGATGTACAAAGTAACAGGCCTGGATGCTTCAAGAATGTCAAGATTAGAAAAAGACAAGGAATTGGATGGAGACTGAAGAGGCATACCTACCAGGTGCAAAGCGTGATCCTGACTTGCATCCTGGCCTATGGAGGGCACTGTAGGGACAATGAGATGGGGTCTGGAGGATTTGATGGTGTAATGTATCAGTGTTAATTTCCTGATTTTCAGAGCTGAGCCCCACATGCAGAAAATTCCTTGCATGAAGAAAACTGAAGTGTTAAGGGGTAATGAGCCATCATGCCTGCAGCTTATTCTCAGTGCAGCCACTACCAATTGATTGGAGCTAACCCATCAGGAAAAACGCTCTCTGCCATTTTAGAACTATGTGACCTTGCAGTTTTCCTTCCTACCTGCATTTAATTATTATCATGACCAGATTTCCCAATATCAACAAACGCATTCATAGGAGAGATGGGGATAAAATTTGACTTTCCAAATACCTAAGGCTGATTTTGAGATGTGCTGCTATAGAAATAAATGAGAAGAAGTGAAAAACTTAGGAGGAATGGAAATAATCTCTGAGAATAAAACCACCCACGCCTCTCACTTTGCAAAATGCCCCTTGCCTGAAACTGATATGCTTTCTTCTGCCATAGACCTCAGTCACAATGGGTCTTCTTGCTTTAAAGGAAAATAACCTTCATATGGCATGACTTCCCAAATACTGGTTATGCTCCTAAAATTCTCCATTACAAGTGAATTCCTAGCACTTCCTAGACAGCATGCTGTCGTGGAAAGAGGAGACTAGGGTCAGTCTGTCTGAGCTCCATGCCCAGCTCACCCATTTCTCAGCTGTGAGACCAGGGACAAGTGACTTCCTATCGCCCAGGTCAGCCTCTCATCTAGAAAGCAGGGTAAATACAAATGGCCTCAGAAGATTTGTTATGAGGCTGCAATGCAGCCCCACTGTGGGCTGAGTGGTAGAGTGCCTGGCACATATAGCTGCTTTTATTCTCATTTTATTATTTGGATACATTATTACTTCTCCCAAATCATTTGGAGCATGAAAAGATGTTTAGGATACTAAGGCTTTTATTCAGCCTGTTATACTGTTTTGTAAACAATTACTAAGATAACAAATTTTAAAAACAGTGTTCTGCATAAAATAAATGTCAATGCAATTTTGTCATGTTGCTCACAGAACTGACCCTGTGTCTTCTAGGCTTTTCCCATTCATTTTATGAATTATGTGTTCCTTCGACATCAAATAAATGCCCAACTGTTACCAGTTGAAGGTGTCCACGTTCTCGGCATCAAAGAATTGGACAAAATGCACAAAGTAAGGAAAGAATGAAGCAACAAAAGCAGAGATTTATTGAAAACCAAAGTACACTCTACGGTGCAAGACTCCGCTGCAGCAGAGGGGCCGAAGAGCCCAGATACAGAATTTTCTGGGGTTTAAATACCCTCTAGAAATCTCCCATTGGTTACTTGGTGTACACCCTATGTAAAGTAGTGACCCGCAATCAGTCTGATTGGCTGTGGAAAGCAACCAATCAGATGCTGAAGTTACAAAGTTACACTCCTATGCAAATGTCTAATTCGTTGCATAAAGCAACCAATCAGATATACTTTCAATTTTCCATCTGCTACACAGATGGAAAGAGGGACGGGGTTTGCAAAGGGACTAGCCTCCCATCCTTTTGTTACTTAGGTGTGGAAAGTTGGTGTTTTCCTTTTGATTTAGTTTTAGGAAGTCAGCGTGAATTGGCCTTAGGTTCCCTGCCTCCAGACCCTATTCTCCGGCCGGCAACCCTCATCTTGGGCAGACCTACAAGAGCCCTGACATTGTGCACCTGCTTATGTGTGCATCCTCTCCCTGGAAGGGGCACAGGAAGCTGATGATGGTGGTTGCCCCTGGGAAATCAGCTGGGTGGATGGGCACAGTTGGGACAGAGATGTCCTCTTCACTTTATACCCTTTTGCAGTTCGGAATTTTGTGCCATGTGAATCTCAGACATATTAAAATAAATAAAATCAAAATGTAAAGACTTAAGATTTTTAAAAATTAAATCCTAGTCCTGAAACTCTCCAAACACCTTCTCCACCCACTGACTTGAGTCATATGTTTAAAGATCATACTTTCTTTATCCAAATGTGAGCAAACACATAATTCTTTAAATGTTGTATTACTGAGTTAGCAGGAAATTAAAGTAACATAGTGAAACGTAAGCACCAAATGTCAGTGTTCACTCAAAAAGAAACATGATCTATTCTCTTGAGAGTTGGTGAGAATGTGGAAGAATGTGAGGAATATCAGGCCAGTAGGGAGCTGAGGTGGGAGCCACAGCCAGGCAACAGGAGGCAGCCAGGCAGCCCTATGGTCGGGCTAGATGGGTCTTGGGATTTAAACGAGCTTGATATAAAAATCGAAAGTAAATCCACAAGTATTAGAATTTTACATTGGACTAACTTACAATTGGGAAGCCTTACAGTATAATAATAATAATGTATGTGGCTATAATCAAGATCTTTTCTAATTAGCTAGGAATTGTACCAGGGCTTATAACAATTAGAGGTGCAAGACAGCACAGGAATTTATCATGTATGTACACGTGTGTGCGTATGTGTCTATGAAGTCTGGAATTTGCAAATTAACCAGACAGAAAGGCCTCCAAAAAGCACCAGTCACGTCTGACTACACAAGGGAAACCTAAGAAGGGAGAGAGAGGGTGAGGGAAAGTGAGTGGGAAAGACAGAGCTGCTCAGAGAGAAGGAATGTCTGTGGCTTTGAGGGGTGAGGGGACAATTCAGGGAGCCAGTACCCCACAGAAAGCCCCGACTGACATGATCCTCTCTAATGCACACCGGAGATGAAACCCAACACTGATACTCAGGAGTGACCAACCAAGAAGACTGCAGCCTGAGGAGAGGAGAATCTAGGTGGAAGGCTGGATGCGGTGGTTTGTGCCTTTTGTTCCAGTGACTTGGGAGGCTGGGGAGGAAGGCTCGCTTGAGGCCAGGAGTTTGAGAACAGCCTGGGAAACATCGCAAGACCCTGTGTCCCTCCCTGAAAAAAAAAAAAAGAAAGAAAACAAAAGAATTCAGGCTAAAATCACACACTCACTAGGGAGGCAATAACTTGTGGCCAAGACCCCAGACTCCCAGATATCCTTCCCGCACACAGGAGTTAAGAGGGAGCCCAGACAACCACCCCACCTGAGTGCCTGTCATTCTAATCCAAGTCACCTTCATCTCTTGCTGGAGTTCTTGTATAAGTCTTGTAATGTGTCTCCCTGCTTCTATCCTGGTGCCCGACAGAGCTCTCAACACAGCATCTGGGGGATCCTTTAAAAATTAAATCTTGTCCTTGCGATAGTTTACTGAGAATGATGATTTCCAATTTCATCCATGTCCCTACAAAGGACATGAACTCATCATTTTTTATGGCTGCATAGTATTCCATGGTGTATATGTGCCACATTTTCTTAATCCACTCTATCATTGTTGGACATTTGGGTTGGTTCCAAGTCTTTGCTATTGTGAATAGTGCCACAATAAACATACGTGTGCATGTGTCTTTATAGCAGCATGATTTATAATCCTTTGGGTATATACCCAGTAATGGGATGGCTGGGTCAAATGGTATTTCTAGTTCTAGATCCCTGAGGAATCGCCACACTGACTTCCACAATGGTTGAACCAGTTTACAGTCCCACCAACAGTGTAAAAGTGTTCCTATTTCTCCACATCCTCTCCAGCACCTGTTGTTTCCTGACTTTTTAATGATTGCCATTCTAACTGGTGTGAGATGGTATCTCATTGTGGTTTTGATTTGCATTTCTCTGATGGCCAGTGATGATGAGCATCTTTTCATGTGTCTTTTGGCTACATAAATGTCTTCTTTTGAGAAGTGTCTGTGCATATCCTTTGCCTAGTTTTTGATGGGGTTGATTGTTTTTTTCTTGTAAATTTGTTTGAGTTCATTGTAGATTCTGGATATTAGCCCTTTGTCAGATGAGTAGGTTGCAAAAATTTTCTCCCATTTTGTAGGTTGCCTGTTCACTCTGATGGTAGTTTATTTTGCTGTGCAGAAGCTCTTTAGTTTAATTAGATCCCATTTGTCAATTTTGGCTTTTGTTGCCATTGCTTTTGATGTTTTAGACATTAAGTCCTTGCCCATGCCTATGTCCTGAATGGTATTGCCTAGGTTTTCTCCTAGGGTTTTTATGGTTTTAGGTCTAATATTTAAGTCTGTAATCCATCTTGAATTAATTTTTGTATAAGGTGTAAGGAAGGGATCCAGTTTCAGCTTTCTACATATGGCTAGCCAGTTTTCCCAGCACCATTTATTAAATAGGGAATCCTTTCCCCAATGCTTGTTTTTCTCAGGTTTGTCAAAGATCAGATAGTTGTAGATGTGCGGCATTATTTCTGAGGGCTCTGTTCTGTTCTATTGATCTATATCTCTGTTTTGGTACCAGTACCATGCTGTTTTGGTTACTGTAGCCTTGTAGTATAGTTTGAAGTCAGGTAGCATGATGCCTCCAGCTTTGTTCTTTTGGCTTAGGATTGACTTAGCAATGCGGGCTCTTTTTTGGTTCCATATGAACTTTAAAGTAGTTTTTTCCAATTCTGTGAAGAAAGTCATTGGTAGCTTGATGGGGATGGCATTGAATCTATAAATTACCTTGGGCAGTATGACCATTTTCACAGTATTGATTATTCCTACCCATGATCATGGAATGTTCTTCCATTTGTTTGTATCCTCTTTTATTTCATTGAGCAGTGGTTTGTAGTTCTCCTTGAAGAGGTCCTTCACGTCCCTTGTAAGTTGGATTCCTAAGTATTTTATTCTCTTTGAAGCAACTGTGAATGGGAGTTCACTCATGATTTGGCTCTCTGTTTGTCTGTTATTGTTGTATAAGAATGCTTGTGATTTTTGCACATTGATTTTGTATCCTGAGACTTTGCTGAAGTTGCTTATCAGCTTAAGGAGATTTTGGGCTGAGACAATGGGGTTTTCTAGATATACAATCATGTCATCTGCAAACAGGGACAATTTGACTTCCTCTTTTCCTAATTGAATACCCTTTATTTCCTTCTCCTGCCTAATTGCCCTGCCCAGAACTTCCAATACTATGTTGAATAGGAGTGGTGAGAGAGGGCATCCCTGTCTTGTGCCAGTTTTCAAAGGGAATGCTTCCAGTTTTTGCCCATTCAGTATGATATTGACTGTGGGTTTGTCACAGATAGCTCTTATTATTTTGAGATACGTCCCATCAATACCTAATTTATTGAGAGTTTTTAGCATGAAGGGTTTTTTGAATTTTGTCAAAGGCCTTTTCTGCATCTATTGAGATAATCATGTGGTTTTTGTCTTTGGTTCTGTTTATATGCTGGATTACATTTATTGATTTGTGTATATTGAACCAGCCTTGCATCTCAGGGATGAAGCCCAGTTGATCACGGTGGATAAGCTTTTTGATGTGCTGCTGGATTTGGTTTGCCAGTATTTTATTGAGGATTTTTGCATCAATGTTCATCAAGGATATTGGTCTAAAATTCTCTTTTTTGGTTGTCTCTCTGCCCGGCTTTGGTATCAGGATGATGCTGGCCTCATAAAATGAGTTAGGGAGGATTCCCTCTTTTTCTATTGATTGGAATAGTTTCAGAAGGAATGGTACCAGTTCCTCTTTGTACCTCTGGTAGAATTCGGCTGTGAATCCATCTGGTCCTGGACTCTTTTTGGTTGGTAAGCTGTTGATTATTGCCACAATTTCAGAGCCTCTTATTGGTCTATTCAGAGATTCAACTTCTTCCTGGTTTAGTCTTGGGAGAGTGTATGTGTCAAGGAATTTATCCATTTCTTCTAGATTTTCTAGTTTATTTGCGTAGAGGTGCTTGTAGTATTTTCTGATGGTAGTTTGGAATTGAACAATGAGAAAACATGGACACAGGAAGGGGAACATCACACTCTGGGGACTGTTGTGGGGTGGGGGGAGGGGGGAGGGATAGCATTAGGAGATATACCTAATGCTAAATGACGAGTTAATGGGTACAGCACACCAGCATGGCACATGTATACATATGTAACTAACCTGCACATTGTGCACATGTACCCTAAAACTTAAAGTATAATAATAATTTTTAAAAAGCAAAAAATAATAATAATAAAATAAAAATTAAATCTTGGCCGGGCGCAGTGGCTCACGCTTGTAATCCCAGCACTTTGGGAGGCCGAGGCAGGTGGATCACGCGGTCAGGAGATCAAGGCCATCCTGGCTAACATGGTGAAACCCCGTCTCTACTAAAAATACAAAAAATTAGCAAGGCATGGTGGCACACCCCTGTAGTCCAAGCTACCTGGGAGGCTGAGGCAGGAGAATCACTTGAACCCAGGAGGTGAAGGTTGCAGTGAGCTGAGATCGCGCCACTGCACTCTAGCCTGGGCAACAGAGTGAGACTCTGTCTCAAAAAATAATAATAATAATTAAATCTCATTATATCCCCCTCCATTCCTCATCCTCCCCAGCTCCTTATTTCCCTTAGAGAAAAATTAAGCCTTAAGTCTTCAATGACCCCACATGCCCTCCATGATCCGCCTCCCTCCTTCTTCCCCATCTCCTCCTGTCCCCCCATGCTCTCTTCCCTCCAGCCACACTGGCCTCCCTGCTCTCCCTTTGAGGTGCCAGGCACACTCCTGCCTCAGTACCTTTGCACTGGCTGCTGGCTCTGCCTGGAATGCTCTTCCCTGAGATAGCCACCCAGCTCCCTCCCTCACCTCTCCAGGTCTCTGTTCAAATGCACCTTTTCAAACAGGTCAATGGTCCAGCCGATATAAAGAGTATATTGTCAGCTCCCTGAACACTGATCAACTTTTCATCCTTACCACCTTCAAACATTCTACATACTTTCCTTACTTGTTGCTTTTTCATCTTTCTGCCCTACTAGAATATAACTTCTCTAAGAGCAGGGAAATATATTTTTTTTCCACTAATGAACCTAAGTACTTGATCAAAGTTTCCATAACTTTTACTCCCTTAAAGCTTGCAACTAGGCAGGGCCTCATAATTGCATATCTGTTCAGCTGGCCTTTCCTAAAAGTGGTAATATACCTGTCCCATACATCAGATATTCACAAGAGGTCAGGAGAGGGGAATATGCCAACACAAGCAATAAGTTAGAAAAATAATTGCTATGGGGAACTCACTGTCCTCAATCTTTCAGCAATAATGAGAAGGAATGTTTGTAGAGGGTTTTGCAGTTTAGAAAGAACTTGCAGTTCATTTTCTCACTTGAGCCTCTCTGCATCCCTGTGAATTATGCATTAGTATTGTTACGCGTACTTTACGTGTGATAAAACTGACGCTAGGAGAGGCCCGAGGTCACTCAACCAGCAAAGGCTCAGGGAGAAGGAAAATGCTGGTCTCAGAACTGTTTGTACCAACACCACGCACCTGCCTTGCCAGAGCAATCAACACAGATGTAAGTGTCAGTGGGATTAACCACTTCAGAGAGCATTTGGTGCTGTTGTTTATTTCCTTCTGCTTGTCTTTTTACCCTTCACTGTAAAATAAATAGAGGAATCACAGAAAGATGAATCTACACTAAAGAAATGTGTGATTTCATGAATTATTATAAAATGAGCCTTGTAAACTTTGCAGCCAACCCAGAAGGCCCCCATGGTCCCCATACCATCCCCACACAGCCCCTCTCTCCCATCAAAAGTAACGATTATCCCAGCTTCTTCGGTAAAAGTTCTCTTGCATTTCTTTAGTTTCACCATCAAGATGTGTATCTTGAGACACAACAATTGTAGTCTTACTCATTTTTTTTTTTCTTGAGACAGGATCTCTGTCACCCAGACTAGAGTGCAGTGGCACGATCAAGGCTCACTGCAGCCTTGACCTCCTGGGCTGAAGCAATCCTCCCGCCTCTGCCCCCAAGTAGCTGAGACTACAGGTGTGTGCCACCATGCCTGGCTAATTTTTGTATTTTTTTTTCTTTTTGTAGAGATGGGGTTTTGCCGTCTTGCCTAGGCTGGTCTCAAACTCTTGAGCTCAAGCAATCCACCTGTCTTGGCCTCCCAAAGTGCTAGGCTTACAGGTGTGAGCCACCACACCCAGCTGCCTTACCCATTTTTTAAAAACTTGCTCTGAACTTTAAGTCTCTTAATCAACTGATTTCCCTGCCATTCTTTCTCTTCCTTGCAATATATCTAATGAAGAATCTAGGCCTTTAGAACAGTAGTATACCCCACAACTGGAGTGTGTGTGTGTGTGTGTTTGGTGTGTGTGTGTGGATGAGCAGGTGTGGGTGTATGTGCACATACACATAAAAAATATCCCTTCAGTTTATACTGATATTTTAAATTCAAATTCAGAACTAAAGGGTTTGTACTTAATCTCTTTTATATTACACCTGTATATCCTGTCTTCCATACCAAGAATCCACACTCTCAAAAGCATAAGAAATAGAATCAGAGTATTCCACAATTATTCATTTGCTTTATCCCTTATCACACACACAACAGTCTCAGAATATTAACACTAGCACTACCACTTACAAAGACTAATAACAGCAAACAATGTTCCCCCTATTTTGTAGTGGTTGTAACATATATTAATTGTCCATCCACACAGCCAGCACATGCCATCCTCCCTCCCTGTTAACCTTCATGTAGCCCCAGTCCTGCAAGTTCATATGTAGTTAGTGCTCACCAACAGTCCTTATGACTCTCTGGTCATTTGGGTTGTTGAAAATCATTTTTTAGTAGCTTTCTGAGGAGGGTCTCATGAGAACAGTATTCTCAGAAGGTTTTCATGTTGATAACAGTTTATCGTGTCCTCTTACACTTAATAGTTTTATTGGATTAAAACCTTGTCTTTTTATTTCTTTTCTTGAGTATATTAAATATGTTACTCCATTTTCTTCTGGCACAAAGCAATACAGTGAAAGAGTCTAATGATAATGGAATGTTCTTTCCTTTATAAGTCAAGGGCTCATTTTTTCCTTCTTTTTCTTTAAAGTCCAATAATGGCATTAGAGTGTTTTGGTGTTAGTTGTTCTGCATTGATCCTCTCAGAAGCACAGTGAGTTCTTTCAATACATAACTTCAAGTATGTATTTTTCAATTTCAAGAAATTTTCTTTGCAGTATTGCTTTTAGAGCTAGGTTTTGATGGTCTTTCTCAGAGGCTCCTATTACCCATATTTTGGATCCTCTTTGCCTGTTTAATCTTTATGATGAAATGATTATCTTTCTTATTTCTAACTCTTAAGTCAATAAATCTTGAGTTCTGTCACCACATTCTGAGTTTTTCTCATTTATATCTTGCATATTATTCTTAATGTCTTTTAATTCCTTTTGAAAAGATGTTACAGTTTTGCTCTGTTTATTTTAAACATCTTTTCCTAGTATATAAGGATGTTATTCTGCTCTTCTTTTCATAAGTTACTATAGTAACTTAGCATGGAATTTAATCTTGATGTTTTTTGGTTGCTCATCTTTGAGTGAATTCAATTAACCTGAATTTTTAGAATTGTTTTCACATAGTGTTAAATATATATTTGTATACATTGTGTTATTTATGTTAAATTATATATAGAGAGGCTAGCTTTCTGAGATTTTCTGGCTGTGTTTTCTTGCCCTGTTTTTATCTAAATAACCGTTCTCTTCACCTCCATGTCCACATGATTCTGCTCCAGCAGTTGCTCCTCACAGTGGGGTCCTATCCTGCTAGAAAGTTCCGGCTGGCCAGCATCAAGTGTTCTCAGGATCAGACTCCTCCAGCCTTTCAGACCTTACCAAGGGCTCTGAGCATTTCTCTACAATCACAGCAGGTAAAATACCCTACTCTAATCTCCTCTTCTCTGGTTGGCCCACCATGCTTTCCAGTGAATAGCTGTTGGTTATTTTGTGGGTTCTCCTTTTCCAAGGTCTGACACCCTGATTCTTCATTCCAATTTATCTCCCAAGAAGCTGATAACACACAAGTCTTGTAGCTACTGGCAATGTGTCCCCACCAACTAAATTTCAGAGGTTATGAAAATATCTTGTCATCTAGCTCTTTTGTAAATGTTGTTCATTAATTTTGTTTGGCTATGCAGATATTCTGTCTGTTTTCACATGGGATTTAGGAAGATCTAAAAACTATGTGGTGACTGCACTGCCGGCTTCCAAAAATCCTCTACTTGTTTTTTAAAAGAGGAGTGTCTAACCCAATTTGAAATTCTTGAATTGGTAAATTATATTATGTTCTGCTATATTATATTGTATTATATCATATCATATTATATCGTATCTCACATATATATAAACATTAGTAGGGACACTTTTATGTTTCTGTAAGCCAAAAACCTGTCCTGAATCTCTCCCCAATCCAGCAGGCCAGGGCAGTATTTTCCAGTTTTAATGTGCATGTGATACGCCTGGGAATCTTGTTAAATTCAGGTTCCAGGCCAGTGGATCTGGCGTAAGGCCAGACATTCTGCATCTCCACCAGCTCCTGGGTGCTGTCAGTAGGATGGTCCACAGACCTCATCTCGAGCAATAAAGGTCGAGGTGTCAGCAAGTGATTACTCACTTTTGAAAGATTGCCAATACATACCATATCTGCTTTTAATGAAGGACCACTCTTAGTAGTTTCTCAAAACATGTAGTACCCTTGTAAGAGCTTGTTCTTCTTTTTAATAATAAAAGAAACTGAAATCCAATACAGACTTCTCTGAGAGCGGTATTCTGCTGCACATTATCACAAACATTCTCTCCTTATTCCTATTATCATTTTTATAAATGATAAAATAGACTCAGATTGATTTGCACATAGGCTGGAATTGCAATGCAAACCTGAATTTTTGACTCCAAATTCCTGTCTCCTTCATCCTACATTGTGCTTGGGAGCATACAATTTCTATTTTGGTCTTTATCATCTTTACCCAATCTTTTCTCTATTTTTATCCAACTTATAGATTCATTATTAAATTTTTAACAATTTCTGGCCAGGCACAGCGGCTCACAGATGTAATCCTAACACTTTGGGAGGCTGAGGCAGGAGGATCATTTGGGGTCAGGAGTTTGAGAGCAGCCTGACCAACATGGTGAAACCCTGTCTCTAGTAAAAATACAAAAAAACTAGCCAGGCATTATGGCGGACACCTGTAGTCCCAGCTATTCGAGAGACTGAGGCAGGAGAATCACTTGAAGCCAGGAGGCAGAGGCTGCAGTGAACTAAGATCGCACCACTGCACTCCAGTCTGGGCGACAGAGCAAGACTCCAACTCAAAAAAAAAAAAAAATTAACAATTTCTCTTTGCTTCTTGCAATATGATCATCAGCTTTAAGGTACTGGTTAATTACTTCAGCTTACTCTTGCCCAGAGAAATGCAGCTCTGTTACCAAATCAAGATTTGATTTATTTCATTGTCATCTTGACTCGTATTAAATAAATTATGTTAACTGGCTCTGAAAAGAATTTAGGCATGCATAGAGAATAGCAGTGTTTTTATTGGCAAGAAAAGAAATCATGACTTTTTAAAAAATACCAGACTAATGATTAAATAAATTAACAGTCCTAGGGTTCCGGAAGTGGCCTGAAGCACGTAGTAGCCCTCCTTAGAGCTCACTCTCTTCGTGTTGTAGTTTGACAGAAGCAAAGTTAAGCCTTGCTCGTCCAGTTCCCATGGAGCACGTCCAACCCCTGAAGAGTGTTCGTGGAAATGCACATCTGCAGCCCCACCCTCCGGGTCTGATTGTGTTGGGCTGGTGGGCCATAGAAACCACATTTTCCACAAGCACTGCAGTGACTCTGATGCTCAGCCCTCGAAGGAAGTCATTAGCAGGCTCAGCCTGGAGGGAGCCCCACAAGACCTCAGGCTCCAGGAAGCAAGTGTGCCAGGTTGCATGGCCATAGCACAGAGGAGTGTGACCAGGGTGCCACTTTTCTCATCTCTCACCATGCCTTTCAGTTTTGTGCAGCAGAGATATCTTCTCTTGGCCCAACTGTAAACTCCGGCATGCTCTCTCATGTATACATAGTCCCAGTCCAGCAGCCATTATAGTTTTCCAGCACAGATGTGGGAATAATGCAGTTTTGAAATGCAAACTTCGAGATAACTCATGTATGAGTTTGCCAGGGTTGCTATATCAAAGCACCACAGATTGCTCAGCTTAAGCAACAGGCATTTGTTTTCTCACAGTTTTAGGAGCCGGAAGTCCATGATCAAGGTGTCAACAGGGTGATTCATTCATTCTGAGGGCTGGGAGGGAGGGTCTCTCGAGGCCTCTCTCGGCTTGCAGAAGGCCCTCTCCTCCTTGTGTCTTCACTATGCCTGCCTGTCTCTATGTTCAAATTTCATCTTTCTGTAAGGACAGTCCTGTTGGATTAGAACTAACTCTAATGACTTCATCTTAACTTGATTATCTTCAAAGACCTTATTTCCAAATAAGGCCACATTCTTGGGCACTGGGGGCTAGACTTTGACACCTTTGGAGGCACCCAATTCAAACCATCACAATTCATTTGATTGAAAAGATCTTTGTAATTTTTTTTTTTTTTTTGAGATGGAGTCTTGCTCTGTCACCCAGGCTGGAGTGCAGTGGCACGATCTTGGCTCACTGCAACCTCCGCCTCCCAGGTTCAAGTGATTCTCCTGCCTCAGCCTCCTGAGTAGCTGGGATTGCAGGCACGTGCCACCACACCCAGCTAATTTTCACACCAGCTAATTTTTGTATTTTTAATAGAGATGGGGTTTTACCATGTTGGCCAGGCTAGTCTCCAACTCCTGACCTCAAGTGATCCGCCTGCCTCAGCCTCCCAAAGTGCTGGGATTACAGGTATGAGCCACCACCGCGCCCAGCCAGATCTTTGTAATCTTAAGAGTAAGTTACAACCTTTAGGAAATGTGGGCTGGAAGCCATTTAAGGAGGTTTGGTTGAATGGAATGTATTTACAGGATTTGCATGATTGCATTACCCTGCTGTGGTTCCTGCTCAGAAGGCCTCCTGTTAACATGTTTATGATGATCCCCCTTGGTTCACCAGGTGCTGAGTTTAGGAGTACCTTTCATGCAACAAGAAAATATTTTTCCCCTGACACAATATCTTGCAAACACTCTAGGAAATACCAGTATTAAGAAAGCTAATTAACATAGGATATGTAAATCGGCATAAAGTCAACATTTGGCAGGTGAATCCGGTAAGCACCTTTGACACAAAGACAAATTCCCAATCTCCTGAGTGTCTATCTGGATGAAATTCAGGGCCTGGGGCTTGGCTCCTGGTGGATGTGGCTACAAGAAGCTGTCCCTTCCCCAGCCCCTCCCCTGGGCCTCCCTGTCCCCACTCTGGGATCCCCAATTCCTCAGGGACACTGACAGATTCCTGCTGTCTCATAGGGACCCCGGCTGTGGGCTGGCTTTTCCAGGGCATCCGCAGTTGTGCTGGCCTTCCTTCCCTGCTCCTGAGAAGCCTGAAGAGGACCTGAAGGGTATTCACAGCCCCCCACCCAGGGCTGGGGGAGAAGCAGCGGTCAGGAGCAGCCCCGCCGTTCCTAGCTTGAAAGCAGCTGCAGAAGGACTCGGCAGGACCTCTTCTCAGAGATTTCAAAGTGTGCAGGGACTTCAGAATGCATGGTCATCAACCGAATAAGGTTTATTTTACAGCTGAACCCACCTGCTTCCCACCCAGCCTCCTCCACCTGCTGCACTCCTTCCTGATTGGGTGAACAGTGCCCGCTTTGATGGCAGCCCCCAGCTGGAAACAAGGGCGCTCTACTGGCCTCCCTCCTCCCCTCACACCCTACAGCCAGTCTGTCATCTCGTGTGATGTGCTGGACCCTCTGACCATCCCCACTGCTGTCCTTGGCCCCTCCCACTGCCCTTATTCACCCTTTATCAACTTCCCATGATGAATCTCGACAGCCTCCTACCTGCACACCCTCCCTGGATAAACCTCCTTCCTTCTTCCAGCAGGATCCAGTCCTCAGATGGAATGTAGGACCCGAGAGGAGGCTCCTGCGCTTCCTAGCTGTCAGATCTTGGGTAAGATATTCCACCCCTCTGTGTCCCAGTGGCCTCCCCTGTAAAATGAAGAGGAGGATAACAGTGCCTGCATCACTGGGCTATTGAGAGGATGAAATGAGATAATCTATGTAAACCCCTTCACCTAATGAGTGCTCGCTCAGGTGAAGGTAGCTATGATTACGTCCTTCCCAATGTGCTCCCAAAGTAACATCTCCTCATGTCCATTGCAGTACTTATCATTCACAGAATAATTATTTTGTGTCTTTTCATCACTTAATAGAAGAGAAGCCTTCTGAAGGTAGGGAATCTCTTATTCATGTCTCATGCCCAGAAGTTAGGATAGTGTCTGGAATCTACTAGGTCCTCAATGAATATTTGAAGGAGAGATGTGTGGAAGAATGGATTCATAGAAAGGTGGATGGCTGAATGGTGACTAAATCCAACACCATTCCAGTGTTATAATCATGTTACAACCCAACATGAAACATTAAGACTTTTTGTCATATTACTTTAGTGGTAAATGCTCAAATGTAGTTTTGTCCTAAAATTAACTACTGATAAATCTTAGAAAACTAAAAGAGAAAGTTTTGATTTAATTAGTTTTTCCTTTTTTTTCCTCAGTTCATATTTCTGTTATAGAGGGGAAGTTTCTGAAAGTTAATAGTAGACGTGACAGTAAATATTGACCATGAGGAAATGTTTTCACTCTTAATTATAGAGGATGCTATCTTTCTTTCTGCAATAATAGTGTTCTTAATAAAGAACTTTAAAAAATTATTTATATAAAGGAACATAACTTTTTTTAAAAAAAAACAGTATTTTGTATTGTGCAAACTGCAATCTTTATATCTCAGCTCTGTCTTTTAATAATAAGGCTTGATGCATGTGTGCAAAATACAGCAAACGCAATTTCACATGATGGCCAAAACCATCTGAATTACCATCAAACTAATCCAAACAAGGCAAGGAAAGCATTGTCTTTAAGACTTAAATGGTGTAGCCATGTTCCATTTTACAGAAATGCACTTTTAGTCTCTGCAATGGTGAATTTTATGTGATCTTATTGGTTCTGTTTCCCTGGAGAACTCTAATACAATATCTTTTGTAAAATTCTAAATGAGTTTTTTTTAAATGCATAAATGATTAAACCTTAATTTGGGGGCGATTCCTATGAGATGAGTAACAATGGGGAAGATCCGCATCAGCATGGCAGGCCCTGACACAGCTTGAGATCACCCCAGTCTTATCTAACCCGCTTCTGTTGACTGTCTACTCCCTGTAGACACAGTACTGGCTTCTAGGTCGCCTGTGAGCAAATCTCATCAAATTCATCTAAATGACCACCAGGCATGAACCAGGATCACATTCTTAAAGGATTGCTGAGGACTTCAGAGTACAGTACTGGGCCTCTAAACACCCACAGGCTCCCCCCAAGTGTGGGGAGGATCTTGGCTCTATCAGCTACCACTTCCAGCTCTGCTCCTAGCAGGCGCCAACCATTTGTCTGCCCCTTTGGGAAACTCCTTCCAATCACGTGGTTCCACTGGGAGCTGCCGTCTTCCTCCAGAACCTGACTCCCTGGCCACAGTGGTGGTCTAGGGCTGAAATGCCCACCTGGCTCATCGCAGGGCTCCAAGCTCTGCTCACAGGTGACTGATTCAAATGTAAGAACCTACACACCATGATTCAAGCCATCTTTTCCCAGGATTTTCTACCAGGAATCAAGGGAAGCCAGTCAGTTCTTCTCGAGTGGCCAAGATGGGCTGATGTGAGCAGCCAGGTCTCCTGCCCTGTGGGGCTGGGAGGAGAGAGAGCAGCCCACTCCGAGGGGCACTGACTAGGAAGAAGGACAGAGCCCAAATTCCACCATTGCCAAGGCCAGCTGGGCTTTCCTCCCTAAGGGGGGTCACAGGAGACAACTGCCCCTTTGCTGGAGCTACTTGGGTTGGGTCTTCATTGGCAGAAACCAAAGAGTCACTCTGATTAGTTCTAAACTACAGGAGCCATTCAGTCTTCTGGGCCTCAGTGTGAACTGGGAATGGCCACACCTCCCTTGAAATCTTAACACTTACGGTGGAGAGTGAGCTGAATGCGTGCGAACTGTGCACACATTACCTTCCCCATGGATCCTATGAAGAGCAGATAAGACTTTATAACCCAGAGAAATAGGAAATGTGTCAGATGTTTACTTATTTTTCTAATCATAATTATGAAAGTTGAGGTTACTTGGGATCCTGTTGTACTAGAATGAGGGATGTGATTGGATGGATTACAAAGCTCATGCGTGCACACATAAAACCAACGTAAGCAGACAACCCCTTGAGATGGTATATGCATGTCCTAGAACAACTATGACAAAGGACTGTAAAACTGGGTGACTTAAAACAACAGAAATTTGTTCTCTCACGGTTCTTGAGATGGGAAGTCCAAAATCAAGGTGTCATATGGCCAAGCTCCGTCTTAAGGTCCTAGGGAGGAATCCTTGCTTGGAGGATCTTAGGCAAGAAATAGCACCTGGTGGCTCCAGGTGTTCCTTGATTTATGGCGGCATCTCTCCAACCTCTGCCTCTGTCCTCACACAGCCTTCTGCCCTCTGTGTCTGTGTCTTCACAGGGTATTTGTGTGTTTGTTCTCTCTCTCTCTCTCTGTCTTTTCTTATAAAGACACCCGTCACACTGGAGTAGGCCCACTCCAATCCAGGATGACCTCATCTTAACCAATTACATTTGTAGCAGCTCTGTCCCCAAACAAGGTCACATTCTGAGGAACCAGGGTTTGGACTCAGACACATCTTTTGGGGACACAATAAACCCACTATGATGGTGCACTCATTTTCCAAACTTCTTAGTGACAAAAAGTAAAGTAGTGGTAAAGTCACCACTGCAGCAAATGTCACCCTGGTCAGGCACCAGAGCACACCGCTCCCTGCTTCAAGCCATGCCCTGGAACATCAGGGGAAAGGATGAGATTGGGGTCATGGAAGTCCTCAGACGGGGCTCCCAGAAGAACCCCAGCAGCCACCACAGAAGGGTTACGCCTGCCTTTGCCTCTGGGGCTCCAAGTGCAGGTCTGCCTGAGACAAGACAACACACTCAGATCTAAAAAATCAGTGGAATCCTCTTGTTCCTCTTAGGTTCATGCAAAGCCAATTCAAGAGTCTGGCCAACTCGTTCCTCTCTGAATGAAGTGAGCTTTGGAACATGACCCACCATTTGAGAGTTAGTCATGGGGTGGTGACTGCCAGACACAATTCTACCCCTCCCTTTCCTTTCTAAAATAACCCCAACCCCTGTTGGTACAGCTGGGTACAGAGACGGCCTGCGAGCCCATCCCAGCCATCACAGCAGCAATCACAGGGTTCAGTCCAGGGCTGGCCATGACCCCCAAGCCGTCACCTTTCCCAGGACCAATGCATGTGTGCTGGTAGCAACAGTTGCTCTCTCCTGCAGTTTCAAGTTGGGAGGCTGTGACGCTGGGACTCGATTCACCCTCTTCCTCCCCTGAGAAGAAGGTTTGCCCTGGTCTCACTGAGGCCCTGGCCCCTGAGCCTGGTTCTGCAGACCTGCTGGCTCTCCATAGCTCCCATGGCGCTCTGTTTCTACTCCTGAGACTTTCAACCTATTTGTACCTTGGTTCTGATACAACCTCCAGTGTCACTCCTATTGAGACTTGCCCATAGAGCTGGCCCTAGAAGTGGACACCATCTGCCAAGGACAGTCCCCACTCCAGCCACTACCACCTCCCTCCATCACCTGCCCCACAAATACTTTAGGTGTAATACATTTTAAACTAATTTAACATTAATTAAGGCTAGACACTGTGCTCATGCCTGTAATCCCGCGCTTTTCAAGGCCAAGGTGGGAGGATTGCTTGAGCCCAGGAATTTGAAACCAGCCTGTGAAACATAGTAAGACCTCACCTCCACCAAAAAGCAAAAAAATTAGCTGGGCATGGTGGTGCGTGCCTGTAGTACCAGCTACTTGGGAGCCTGAGGCTAGAGGATTGCTTGAGCCCAGGAGGTCGAGGCTGCAGTGAGCTGAGATCACACCACTGTACTCCAGCCTGAGTGATAGAGTGAGATCCTGTCTCTAGTAAATAAAACAAATTAACAATAATTTTGCTTATCTCCTTAGAATTCAGTTAGTTAATTGGGTAGGCTATTTTTTTTTTTTTTTAAGTTAAGAGAAGTTCAAATGTGGTTTCTTCTGTTCTCCCACCTTGAAAGCCTCCCAGAACTCTTGTTCTTACAGCTGTCCTCAAATCAGGGAGGCATTTCCCATAGATCCTTTGCCGGATATAAATATTTTAGGCCTCACAGTGGATGCTCCGTGTAGCTGTTTGAAAGACTCTTTTAAGAGGATCAGATGCGCTTTCTTATGTTTTAGCTTTTGCTCTCTTTTCCTCCCAATAACCTCTGCCCCTCAGCTCATGCCAAGAAGAGCCTGGGAAGCAGAATGAAGTCACAAAAGGAAAATGTGCAGGAGTTGGGAGGGAGGACCCGCACCCCTTTGCAGGGGGTACTTACTGGCTTGGGGAATTCAGCGCTGATAAAAAGAGGTCTGTGCTGGGAGGCTCTTCGCCCAGCTGCCGGCTGGGCTGCCTCTCTCTCCACCTTCCCACAGCCTCCCTGAGGCCCTGACCAGCTGCAGATGCTCACAGCACAGTCAGGCTTTGTGGAACCAGAAAATTAGTGAGTCAAAGGACCAGAGAATTAGAGCAAGTATGTTAATTGGATATGAGTCTAGGCCTCAGTGGAGGGCTGCCAAGTCCCCTTTCTCCCTGCGCCCTCCATGCCATCCTTACCAGGAGCCCGGAGCCCCCTGCTGTGAGTGCCGCATTAGCCCAGCTCCTACAGCACGTGATCCTGCACCAGGCCTTGTGTTTGTATCCACTGTCTCCTACTAACCCCACCTAGCAATCCCACCCATCTCCATTCTGAATATAAGCTAAGTGGCTTGTCTACTTTACCCAGCTAGTGTGAGATGGAGCTGGGATCAAGATCAGGTCTGTCTGCCCCACAGCCTGCACTCTGCTTTCTCCTGGGACAGGCCACCAACTTCACTGCGTTACCTGCTGGTGGTCATCATCCTCTTAGCCTGGAGAGTTCCACTTGGAGATGGCTGTAATTGAAAGCCTCCCAGAACTCTTGTTCTTACAGCTGTCCTGTAAGAGCTGTGGCTGGCCCTGCAATGGAGATGACTGAGTGGTAGGGGGCAGGGGGTGGATTTTGCCCCACAGGAGAAATTTGGTAATACCTAGAGACAATTTGGGTTGTCCCAACCTAGGAGTGGGGGGTTGCTCCTGGAATCTAGTGGGTAACGTTCAGGGCTGTTGGTAAAAATCCTACAATGCACAGGACACCTCTTAAACAAATAATTATTCAGCTACAATGTTTCCATCTTGGTGAGGTTGAGAAACCCTGCCCTACAAAATTCTGCCAGAACAAAGTGCCTACCAGCATCCAAAATTAGCTAAAAACATGGCTAAAAGAGAGCAGGGACAGATCTATTTATTCATTCATTTGACCTGTATTTACCGAGTGCCAGCTAGGAGCCAGGCACTCCTCTTACTGCTGGGGGTTTAATAATGAACCAGACAGACAAGTCCATGCCCCCCACCCCCCAACCGGGGCTGATGTTCTAAGAGGGGTTAGAGTGGAAGGCAGAAATAAAATGAATAACAAGACACTGATAAGGGCCATTCAGAGCATTGCAATGGGGTGGTGTAAAGGGTGGGATGAGATGTCTGATTTTGAGCTGGGGGTCAAAGTGGCCCCCTGCAGAGGTGACATTTAAGCTGAGATCTGAACCACAGGAAGTAGTCAGTCACAGACCAAACAGGAGACAGGGCTTCCTAGAAAGAAGAGAGGGTTACTGCAAAATCTTTAAGATGGGGAGGAGCTTGCTGTATCTAAGGAACAGACAAAAGGCTGAAGTAGGACGGGAGGAAGGTAGGGAGGTGGATGGGACAAGATAAATGGGGCTTCTGTATGCCAGCCAGGGATAAGGGGCTCAGAATTTCAGTTCAGTGCAAGGGAATCGGCTAGAGGGTGGGGACAGGAGAATGATGGGCTCTGATTTGCCTTTTCAAAGAATGCTCACTGCTGTAGGGAGAATGAATTAGACGGCTTTAAGGGTTGAATTGTGTCTTCCCAAAAAAGATAGATTGAAGTTCTAGCCCCCGCAGTACTTCAGAATGTGGCCTTGTTTGGAAATAGGGTCTTTACAGAGATGATCAAGTTATAATGCAGTAATTCAGGTGAGCCCTTATACAATACAACTGGCGTCCTTATGAAGAGGGGAAATTGGGACAGAGACCGGCACACATAGAGGGAAAATGATGAGAAAATAACGGCAGAAGCCAAGGTGACGCTCCTGTAAGCCAAAAAACCCCAAAGATGCCAGCAAAGCCCCGAGGCCAGGAGAAGGTTCTGGAACAGATTCTCCCTCATAGCCTCAGAAGGAATCAGCCCTGCTGATGCCCTGACCTCGAACTTCCAGGCTCCAGCACCGAGACAGTAAATGCCTGTTGTTTACTCCACCCAGTTGGCGGTGATTTGTTACAGCAGCTCTGACAAACTAACACAATGAGCCAGAAGCAGCCATATCCGTGTAGGTGGTTACCAGGGTAATCCAGGTGGGAAGGGATGATGGCTTGGACAATATGACACAGTGGGGGACAGAGAAGAGCAGAGCTATGACATGTTTCAGAAACAGGACTCGCTTAGAGAGGGGTGAGGGCAGGACAGGAACTAGGTAAGTTCTGTATTTGGCTTCAGCAAAGGAGAACTGGAAGAGAAATGGGTCCAGGTGGGGGATAAGGGAAGCCTTGGAAATGAAGCAGTGGGTTGGGGCCAATTCCATTTCAGTGCACCCTTGACATCTCCTCTGCTCCCACCCCCCACACAGCTGTCAGCAGGCAGCTGGATTTAGTCGATGAACTGGAGATCCAAGGACAGGGCTGGAGAGACGGACTGAGGAGTGCCTCATGATTTATTCTAATGTATCCTCCTTCCCACTTGGAGGTTTTCACCACTAACCGGGCCACTGGCAGGGTGAAGGGTGAAATTGCTGCTACAAAGCAGGCCAGGTCAACCCGAAGATTGGCATGCATACCATTGAGCTCTTCCTGAAAGTAGCAGCCAACTTCTTTTTCTTCTCTCCTCCTGTCCTCTAGAACCAGGATCCCCAACCCCTGAGCCACAGCCACAGACCATGGCCTGTTAGGAACTGGCCACACAGCAGGAGGAGGGCAGCAGGCTAGAAAACATTCCCGCCCGCACTCCACCTCCTGTCAGATCAGCAGCATTCGATTCTTATAGGAGCTTCAATCCTATTGTGAACTGCACACAGGAGGGATCTAGGTTGCACGTTCCTTACGAGAATCTAATGCCCACAGCCCCACTCAACTCACCCCACCTCCCCCAGCCAACATGGAAGCATGGAAAAATTGTCTTCCACAGTCCCTGGTGCCAAAAAGACGCTGCTCTAGAAAAGGCCAGTGCTGGGCTCTGCTGTCCAGTAATGAACTGGAGAGCAGGAATATTGAGAAGAGGCTGGAGGGGGGCAGAGTAATGGGAAGGACAGGGACAAATGCCCATGCTGAGACTGCGTCACGCCCACTCTGCAGTGTAAATGGACTTCTCCCCAGAGGAGAACAGACTGCCCTCCAGGACCTTGGGAGACAAGGGAGGACGGTGACTTGCAGTTTCTGGAAATTTGCAAATGTGCCTGGAAATGCACCTGGCCTGTCTTGGAGAAGCAGCTCCCCTGATCTTTCAGTCACATCTGTCAATGACAGTGGCCAGGTCCCTTCGGTACCACCATCACTTCCACTGCATTGAAGTCCCCGTGATATGCCAGATTGCCTTCCCCCTCATGTGACTTTCTGGACTCGAGAGGCAAACTCCCTCATCATGGGGACTAATTTCGTATAGTTAGTGACCTTTTAAGAAAGAAATGGCTCAGCCTTGTCTCTGTAATACAACACTTGTTGAACTCTTCAGGGAAATAGCTATGTTTTATTCCTGCTTCAAATGCAAGCAGCCAAGGAGCAGAAATGGAAGCAGGAGAGAAAATGAACATTTTCTGACCATCCGCTATGCACAAAGCACTGTGCTCAGAGAAGCTATGTGTATCCTTCATGGAAGCTTCACAGTAATCCTTCCATAAGGGCATCAATTGAGCTATTGAGAACTGAAATTCAGAAAGGCTGAATAACTTGCTGAAGTAACCTAAAGATAAGTGGTGGGGAGGGGAACCCAACTCTGAGGTCATCTTAAATGCCTAGGGCCATGCAACTGCTGCCTGGATGGTTCTAAAGACATGTGACACTGGCCTCACCTGCCAGCAAAGTCCTGTTTTGAAAGCTGTGGCTGGTGAACAACTGTGGCCTCTTTTTTGTCACACGATTTAATAGTCACATGATAGTCATGGATGTGCCTCTACATGGCCGCCTGCTCTCTGCCAGGGTGATCTTAATGTTAGGATTTGTGTTGGGGCTGCCATGTCTTTGTGACATCATCCCCACCTGCTGCTCTGCTGGGACCAGGCTGCCATGCCCCTCATCCCGCTTTGGCAATATCTAGATTGCAGGCCGTACAGAGACTTACATAACCTAACTAACCTTGCTGTTTGCCTTTGGTTGGTGAAGTTCCCTTTTCAGCAGAGTAGAGGATGGTCAACAACACAGATTGTTGTTTAAACTAGCCAATTTTGTAATGTAATCTGAAGGCAAATAGAGGAGAAATAAATGTACTGTCATGGACAATGTAGAGAAAACTGTCTAGCATATGTGACTGAAATGTAGGCCACTGATCTATATCTTCCAGGTACAGTTTAGAAGTGTTTGTAAGTCACTCTTGGTTCTGAGCCAATGCAAAATTTTCTCTGACATACTCGCAGTTTTCTCAGTGAATCTCATTGTGAGCTAAGTCTTTCTTGGATGTAACAAACACATATTCCCAGATACTGTTCTAAGTGATTTACAAATATTAACTCAGTAGGCCTCATAATAAAGCTAAAAGGTAGGTACAGTAAGGTACGATAAGGAAACAGGGACAGAAAATCATCCAAGTTCATCAGGGCCCAAAACAAGCTCCACTCTGCTGCCCCTAAAATGAAAGAAGGCCAGGCGTGGTGGCTCATGCCTCTAATCCCAGCACTTTGGGAGGCCTAAGTGGGTGGATCATTTGAGATCAGGAGTTCGAGACCAGCATGGCCAATATGGTGAAACCCCGTCTCTACCAAAAACATAAAAAAATTAGCCGGGCATGGTGGTACACGCCCATAGTCCCAGCTACTTGGGAGGCTAAGGCAGGTGAATTGCTTGAACCTGGGAGGTAGAGGTTGCAGTGAGCCGAGATCACGCCACTGCTCTCCAGCCTGGGTGACAGAGTGAGACTCCATCTCAAAAAACCAACAATAAAATAAAATAAAATAAGGAGGGAGAAAGGGAGGGGGAAAGAGAGGAAGAGAAGGGGGAGGAGGGGGAGAAAGAGCAGAAGTCTCTATTTCTTAAGTAAATTGCAGGGAATGATTCTGCAGAGTTCTTCATTATTTTCCCCTTATAATAAATCTTATTCATTTTTCTTTTCTGTCTTTCCACCCTGTCTCTGCACTACTTCACTCCTTAAGCAGAAAAACTCTGCCTTCAGGGCTAACAGTCACCACGTCTTCTGCTTTGGCTCTGAAAAATATTCTATAGCCTATTAATAAACATGTCTCCATTTTTGGATTAAATTATTACTCAAGGCACACAGAACAAATAGAACTGTTTGAGGTTTGGCAAATAGTACCTCTCTTAAGATGTTCAAGTGACAACATCATACCTGATAGATGAAAACAATTAGATGCAATGGAGGAACAGCTCCAGTCTACAGCTCCCAGTGTGAGCGATGCAGAAGATGGGTGATTTTTGCATTTACAACTGAGGTATCGGGTTCATCTCACTGGGGCTTGTCAGACAGTGGGTACAGGATGGTGGGTGCAGCCCATGGACCGTGAGCCGAAGCAGGGTGAGGCATCACCTCACCCAGGAAGCGCAAGAGGTCAGGGAATTCCCTTTCCTAGCCAAGGGAAGCCATGACAGATGGCACCTGGAAAATCGGGTCACTCCCACCCTAATACTGTGCTTTTCCAATGGTCTTAGCAAATGACACACCAGGAGATTATATCCTGATCCTGGCTCAGAGGGTCCCACGCCCGCGGATCCTCCCTCATTGCTAGCACAGCAGTCTGAGATCGAACTGCAAGGTGGCATCGAGGCTGGGGGAGGAGGGCCCGCCATTGCTGAGGCTTGAGTAGGTAAACAAAGCGGCCTGGAAGCTTGAACTGGGTGGAGCCCACCACAGCTCAAGGAGGCCTGCCTGCCTCTGTAGACTCCACCTCTGAGGGCAGGGCATGGCTGAACAAAAGGCAGCAGAAACTTCTGCAGACTTAAACATCCCTGTCTGACAGCTTTGAAGAGAGTAGTCATTCTCCCAGCACAGAGTTTGAGATCTGAGAATGGACAGACTGCCTCCTCAAGTGGATCCCTGACCCCCAAGTAGCCTAACTGGGAGACACCTCCCAGTAGTGGCCGACTGACACCTCACACGGCCGGGTGCCCTCTGAGACGAAGCTTCCAGAGGAATGATCAGACAGCAACATTTGCCGTTCTGCAATATTTGCTGTTCTGCAGCCTCTGCTGATAATACCCAGGCACACAGGGTCTGAAGTGGACCTCCAGCAAACCCCAACAGACCTGCAGCTGAGGGTCCTGACTGTTAGAAGGAAAACTAACAAACAGAAAGGGCATCCACACCAAAACCCCTTCTGTACATCACCATCATCAAAGATCAAAGTTAGATAAAACCACAAAAATGGGGAGAAACCAGAGCAGAAAAGCTGGAGATTCTAAAAATCACAGTGCCTCTTCTCCTCAAAAGGAACGCAGCTCCTTGCCAGCAATAGAACAAAGCTAGATGGAGAATGATTTTAACAAGTTGAGAGAAGAAGGCTTCAGACGATTGGTAATAACAACCTTCTCTGAGATAAAGGAGGATGTTCGAACCCATGGCAAAGAAGCTAAAAACCTTGAAAAAAGACGAATGGCTAACTGGAATAAACAGCACAGAGAAGACCTTAAATGACCTGATGGAGCTGAAAACCATGGCACAAGGACTACATGATGCATGCACAAGCTTCAGTAGCTGATTTGATCAACTGGAAGAAAGGGTATCAGTGATTGAAGATCAAATGAATGAAATGAAGCAAGAAGAGAAGTTTAGAGAAAAAACAGTAAAAAGAAATGAACCAAGCCTTCAAGAAATATGGGACTATGTGAAAAGACCAAATCTATGTCTGATTGGTGTACCTGAAAGTGACGGGGAGAATGGAACCAAATTGGAAAACACTCTTCAGGATATTATCCAGGAGAACTTCCCCAACCTAGCCAGGCAGGCCAACATTCAAATCCAAGAAATACAGAGAATGCCACAAAGATACTCCTCAAGAAGAGCAACTCCAAGACACATAATTGTCAGATTCACCAAAGTTGAAATGAAGGAAAAAATGTTAAGGGCAGCCAGAGAGAAAGGTCGGGTTACTCACAAAAGGAAGCCCATCAGACTAACAGCGGATCTCTCAGCAGAAACTCTACAAGCCAGAAGAGAGTGGGGGCCAATATTCAACATTCTTAAAGACAAGAATTTTCAACCCAGAATTTCATATCCAGCCAAACTAAGCTTCATAAGTGAAGGAGAAATAAAATCCTTTACAGACAAGCAAATGCTGAGAGATTTTGTCACCACCAGGCCTGCCTTACAAGAGCTCCTGAAGGAAGCACTAAACATGGAAAGGAAAAACCGGTACCAGCCACTGCAAAAACATGCCAAATTGTAAAGACCATTGATTCTAGGAAGAAACTACATCAACTAACGAGCAAAATAACCAGCTAACATCATAATGACAGGATAAAATTCACACATAACAATATTAACTTTAAATGTGAATGGGCTAAATGCTCCAATTAAAAGACACAGACTGGCAAATTGGATAAAAAGTCAAGACCCATCAGTGTGCTGTATTCAGGACATTGAATACATGTGCAGAGACACATATAGGCTCAAAATAAAGGGATGGAGGAAGATCTACCAAGCAAATGGAAAACAAAAAAAAAGCAGGGGTTGCAATCCTAGTCTCTGATAAAACAGACTTTAAACCAACAAAGATCAGAAGAGACAAGGAAGGCCATTACATTATGGTAAAGGGATCAATTCAACAAGAAGAGCTAACTATCCTAAATATATATGCACCCAATACAGGAGCACCCAGATTCATAAAGCAAGTACTTAGAGACCTACAAAGAGACTTAGACTCCCACACAATAATAATGGGAGACTTTAACACCCCACTGTCAACATTAGACAGATCCACGAGACAGAAATTAACAAGGATATCCAGGCATTGAACTCAGCTCTGCACCAAGCAGACCTAATAGACATCTACAGAACTCTCCACCCCAAATCAACAGAATATACATGCTTCTCAGCACCACATCACACTTATTCCAAAATTGACCACACAGTTGGAAGTAAAGCACTCCTCAGCAAATGTAAAAGAACAGAAATTATAACAAACTGTTTCTCAGACCACGGTACAATCAAACTAGAACTCAGGATTAAGAAACTCACTCAAAACCGCTCAACTACATGGAAACTGAACAACCTGCTCCTGAATGACTACTGGGTACATAACGAAATGAAGGCAGAAAGAAAGATGTTCTTTGAAACCAATGAGAACAAAGACACAACATACCAGAGTCTCTGGGACACATTTAAAGCAGTGTGTAGAGGGAAATTTCTAGCACTAAATGCCCACAAGAGAAAGCAGGAAAGATCAAAAATTGACACACTAACATCACAATTAAAAGAACTAGAGAAGCAAGAGCAAACATATTCAAAAGCCAGCAGAAGGCAAGAAATAACTAAGATCACAGCAGAATTGAAGGAGATAGAAACACAAAAAACCCTTCAAAAAAATCAATGAATCCAGGAGCTGGTTTTTTGAAAAGATCAACAAAATTGATAGATCACTAGCAAGACTAATAAAGAAGAAAAGAGAGAAGAATCAAATAGACGCAATAAAAAATGATAAAGGGGATATCACCACTGATCCCACAGAGATACAAACTACCATCAGAGAATACTATAAACTCCTCTATGCAAATAAACTAGAAAATCTAGAAGAAATTGATAAATTCCTGGACACATACACCCTCCCAAGACTAAACCAGGAAGAAGTTGAATCCCTGAATAGACCAATAACAGGCTCTGAAATTGAGGCAATAATTAATAGCCTACCAACCAAAAAAAAGTCCAGGACCAGACAGATTCACAGCCGAATTCTACCAGAGGTACAAAGAGGAGCTGGTACTATTCCTTCTGAAACTATTCCAATCAATAGAAAAAGAGGGAATCCTCCCTAACTCATTTTATGAGGCCAGCATCATCCTGATACCAAAGCCTGGCAGAGACACAACAAAAAAAGAGAATTTTAGACCAATATCCCTAATGAACATCAATGCAAAGATCCTCAATAAAATACTGGCAAACCAAATCCAGCAGCACATCCAAAAGCTTATCCACCATGATCAAGTGGGCTTCATCCCTGGGATGCAAGGCTGATTCAACACACGCAAATCAATCAATGTAATCCAGCATATAAACAGAACCAAAGACAGAAACCACATGATTATCTCAATAGATGCAGAAAAGGCCTTCAACAAAATTCAACAGCGCTTCATGCTAAATACTCTCAATCAATTAGGTATTGATGGGACGTAACTAAAAACAATACGAGCAGTTTATGACAAACCCACAGCCAATATCATACTGAATGGGCAAAAGCTGGAAGCATTCCCTTTGAAAACTGGCACAAGACAGGGATGCCCTCTCTCACCACTCCTATTCAACATAGTGTTGGAAGTTCTGGCCAGGGCAATCAGGCAGGAGAAAGAAATAAAGGGTATTCAATTAGGAAAAGAGGAAATCAAATTGACCCTGTTTGCAGATTACATGACTGTATATTTAGAAAACCCAAGTCTCGGCCCAAAATCTCCTTAAGCTGATAAACAACTCTCAGGATACAAAATCAATGTGCAAAGTCTCAGGATACAAAATCAATGTGCAAAAATCACAAGCATTCTTATACACCAATAACAGACAAACAGCCAAATCATAAGTGAACTCCCATTCATAATTACTTCAAAGAGAATAAAATACCTAGGAATCCAACTTACAAAGGATGTGAAGGACCTCTTCAAGGAGAACTACAAACCACTGCTCAACGAAATAAAAGAGGATACAAACAAATGGAAGAACATTCCATGCTCATGGATAGAAGAATCAATATCGTGAAAATGGCCATACTGCCCAAGGTAATTTATAGATTCAATGTCATCCCCACCAAGCTACCAATGACTTTCTTCACAGAATTGGAAAAAACTACTTTAAAGTTCATATGGAACCAAAAAAGAGCCTGCATTGCCAAGATAATCCTAAGCCAAAAGAACAAAGCTGGAGGCATCACGCTACCTGACTTCAAACTGTACTACAAGGCTGCAGTAACCAAAACAGCATGCTACTGGTACCAAAACAGAGATATAGACCAATGGAACAGAATAGAGCCCTCAGAAACAATATCACACATCTACAACCATCTGATCTTTGACAAACCTGACAAAAACAAGAAATGGGGAAAGGATTCCCTATTTAATAAATGGTGCTGGGAAAACTGGCTAGCCATATGTAGAAAGCTGAAACTGGATCCCTTCCTTACACCTTATACAAAAATTAATTCACGATGGATTAAAGACTTAAATGTTAGACCTAAAACCATAAAAACCCTAGAAGAAAACCGAGGCAATACCATTCAGGACATAGGCATGGGCAAGGACTTCATGTCTAAAACACCAAAAGCAATGGCAAAATCGACAAATGGGATCTAATTAAACTAAAGAGCTTCTGCACAGCAAAATAAACTACCATCAGAGTGAACAGGCAACCTACAGAATGGGAGAAAATTTTTGCAATCTACCCATCTGACAAAGGGCTAATGTACAGAATCTACAAAGAACTTAAACAAATTTACAAGAAAAAATCAAACAACCCCATCAAAAAGTGGGTGAAGGATATGAACAGGCACTTCTCAAAAGAAGACATTTATGCAGCCAACAGACACATGAAAAAATGCTCATCATCACTGGCCATCTGAGAAATGCAATTCAAAACCACAATGAGATACCATCTCACACCAGATAGAATGGCAATAATTAAAAAGTCAGGAAACAACAGGTGCTGGAGAGGATGTGGAGAAATAGGAACACCTTTACACTGTTGGTGGGACTGTAAACTGGTTCAACCATTGTGGAAGACAGTGTGGCCATTCCTCAAGGATCTAGAACTAGATATACCATTTGACCCAGGCATCCCATTACTGGGTATATACACAAAGGATTATAAATCATGCTGCTATAAAGACACATGCACACGTATGTTTATTGTGGCACTATTCACAATAGCAAAGACTTGGAACCAACCCAAATGTCCATCAATGATAGACTGGATTAAGAAAATGTGGCACATATACACCATGGAATACTATGCAGCCATAAAAAAGGATGAGTTCATGTCCTTTGTAGGGACATGGATGAAGCTAGAAACCATCATTCTGAGCAAACTATCACAAGGACAGAAAACCAAACACTGCATGTTCTCACTCATAGGTGGGAATTGAACAATAAGAACACTTGGACACAGGATGGGGAACATCACACACCAGGGCCTGTTGTGGGGTGGGGGAAGTGGGGAGGGATAGCATTAGGAGATATACCTAATGTAAATGACAAGTTAATGTGTGCAGCACAACAATATGGCATATGTATACATATGTAACAAACCTGCACGCAGCGCACATGTACCCTAGAACTTAAAGTATAATAAAAAAAAATTAGATGCAACAAAAGACTGCAATAAATTACTGCATTAGAAGACGGACTTCGTTTTTATTCTGAGACCTCTGACCAGTATCAAGAGTAGATGAAATGCATTCCTTTAGACGAAAGATAAGGTGTCAGAAAATTCTGCCTTGAGGCTGGGGGTGGTGGCACACTCCTGTAATCCTAGCCCTTTGGGAGGCTGAGGTGGGTGGATCAGTTGAGGCCAGGAGTTCAAAACCAGCCTGGCCAACATGGTGAAACCCTCTCTCTACTAAAAATACAGAAAAATTAGCCTGGTGTGGTGGTGGGTGCCTGTAATCCCAGCTACTTGGGAGACTGAGGAAGGAGAATTGCTTGAACCCAGGAAGTGGAGGTTGCAGCAAGCAGAGATTGTGCCACTACACTCCAGCCTGGGCAACAGTTAGACTCCGTTCAAAAAAATAATAATAATAAAATAAAATAAACAGAAAAAACTAAGAAAATTCTGCCTTGAGTCTAATTAATGAATTGACATGTGCTAGAATGAAAGAGGAGAGGATCCCCTATAATAAAAATTTTTCTTCAAAGTTGTTAGCAGCCATTTGCCATACTGTCTCATATCTGAAACCTTGGATTATACATTTTACCATCGTTTGATACTTTTATGTCCTCCCCTCTGTAAGCATTCTTCCTCCCCTGCTTACTCAGCCTGAATCCTGCTATTTAGCAAATAAGTTACACTTTTCTCAAAGCCCCTACTCCCTGTGTCCCTGTCCTGCTATATTCAAAGAAAATTTCCACACCCTGGCCTAGACCTACAGTCTGCCAACTTAGTTCCTGGATTCCAATTCCTAAAAGTCCTAAATTGCAGATTTCAGCCACAATAAGTTCATGGTCTCCAGCCTCTGCCACACCTGAGTGCTTTTTTCAATTCTTTTACTTATTCTTGGCTAGCTACAGTGTTGGTAGAATATTATCCCCCCAAAGATGTCCACATCCTAATCCCTGAAATCTGTGAACATAGTAGCTTACATGGCAAAAGAGATTTTGCAGCTGTGATGAAGTTAAAAACCTTGGAAGATTATCCTGGGTTATTCCATAGACCAGTGTATTTGCAGGGGTTCTTCTAAGAGGGAGGCAGGAGGAGAGGCAATGGTGGAAGCAGGGGCCAGAGACAGAGACACTGGGAGATGCTACACTACTGGCTTAGAAGATGAAGGATGGGGCCATGAGCCAAGGAATGTGAGAGGCCTCTGTAAGCTGGGAAAGGCTAGAAAACAGATTCTCCCCTAGAGCTTCCAGAAGGAACACAGCCGGGCCGACACCTTGATTTTAGCCAAGACAGACCCATTTTGGACTTCTCGTCTCTGGAATAAATTTGTGTTAAGCAAGCTGCTAAATTTCTTGTAATTTGTCGTAGTAGCAGTCAAAATCAATACAGTTACTTGTCCCATTTCCCCAGGAAACACACTAACATATTGCTTCTCTCCTCACCAGTTCCAGTGCCTCATGCACTTCTTAGTGGATCCCACCTACTATTTCACACACACACACACACAAATAAACCAGATATTCCTTCATCAGTTTGTCACAGATCCAGCCCCTACCTTTGCCACTTATGCACACAAATGCATCTGTTCCTTACCCTGACTTTCATAAAGAACCACCATTTGGTTTTATTGATTTTTCTCTATAGTTTCTGTTTTCGATTTTATTGATTCTGCTCTTTACCAACTTTTTTCATCTTTTGGCTTTAGAATTAATTTCCTTTTTTAAATTTCTGAGATTTCTTAAAGTGGAAACATAGATGATTGGTTTGAGACCTTTCTTCTTTTCTAATATAAGCACTTTAGTGCTATTAATTTTCCTCTAAGCACTGCTTTAGCTGTATCCCACAAAATGTGATATGTTGTGTTTTTATTTAATTCAAAATATTTTTTAAGACTCCCTGTGATTTCCTTTTTGACCATGGTTATTTAAATGCTTCTTGTTTAATATCAAATATTTCAGGTTTTTCCAGGTATTTTCTGTTACTAATTTCTGGTTTAATTCTATGGTGATAAGAGAAACTCTTCCTTTCCATACTGTTTTTTTGTCTCTCTGCCAATAAGCATGCTCATGTTTCACCCATTCTTAAAAGGACACCCGTTCTTTGATCCTATTTTACCATACCTACTATTCTCTAACTTCCTCCTGTTCTTCTTCTTTTGTCTTCAAGAGTCTCATTCTGTCACCCAGGCTGGAGTGGAGTGGCATGATCATAGCTCCCTGAGGCCTTGAACTCTTGTGTTCAAGTGATCCTTTCACCCCACCTTCCCAAGTAGCTGGAATTACAGTCACCAGCTATCAGCCACCATGCCTAGCTCCTGCTTCTTAAGCTTCTCAGAGGAATAGTTTACACTTGCTGCCTCCCCTTTCTTCCTCCCCACTTATTTCTATACCACACAGTGTTCCTTTTGTTTCCTTCTACTTTCCCAAGCCAGGACCTCTGGACTTTGTTTGCTTCCATAAATACCTATAGCCTCCTAAGAATTGTTATTTTTGTTAAAAATAGCCAGAGTCCATTTATTTGCTTCTAACCAAGAATTCTGACTGAGGTAGATTATGAACACTACAATCCTTTCCCAATTTCACCATCTAATCACCATAGCAACCACATCCTTTGATACATAGCAGCAGATGCAGAGACATGGTGTTAAACAGGCAAGTGAGAAGAATATTTCAAGGAGGGGGAGGAGGTAATGAGTTGGGTCACATTCTGGTGAGAGGTGGAGTAAGATGAGAGCTAAAAATGGCCATTTTGTTTGGCAATGTGGGAGTCAACAGTGGGGTAGTTATAAAAGTCATCATACAAACTGGGATCATTTTGAGAGACAAAGGAATCACAATTAATTAAACCAGAGCCACAGACCACAAGCCAAGATTGTGACAGGCAAGCTGAAACATGTAGTCTTCCGTTTTCTACGAAACACTTACACCTTTCCAAGATGGTTTCAGTGAAGTGGTGAGCTTGTGTGGATCAAGGGGAGAATGCAAAGTAAGAAAAGAGACAACATTTTTGAGGAGTTAGAGAATAAAAAGGAGCAGAGAAGTGGGGCAGAACCTGAGGGAGGAATGTAAGATTTAAAAGTTTTATATCTTCTGACCGGGCGCGGTGGCTCATGCCTATAATCCCAGCACTTTGGGAGGCCGAGGCTGGCAGATCACCTGAGGTCAGGAGTTTGAGACCAGCCTGGCCAATGTGGTGAAACCCCATCTCTACAAAAATTAGCTGGATGTGGTGGCATGCACATGTAATCCCAGCTACTCAGGAGGCTGAGGCAGGAGAATTGCTTTAACCAGGAGGTGGAGTTTGCAGTGAGCCAAGATGAACCCCTGTACTCCAGCCTGGGCAACAGAGCAAGACCCTGTCTCCATAAAAATAAAATAAATAAAAATAAATACGTTTTATATCTTCTTTTTAAGATAGGCAATATAGCATGTTTTCATTTTGATGAGAATAATCCAGTAGACAGGGATAATGGCAGGAAGGAATTTCCCGAAAAGTGAAGACTGAGGGATGCACTGGAGCGAGGGGTTGGCTGCAGGCAGGAGCAGGGACACATCATGCACTTGCACAAGAGAGGTGGCTGTGGGGGCCAAATGTTTCTCCTATACAGATGTATTGACGTCTCAAACCCCAGTACCTGTGAATGTGAGCTTATTTGGAAACAGGCCCTTTGCAGATATATTAAGATGAGATCATACTCAATTAGGGTGGGCCTTAATCCAAGATGACAGGTGTTTCTATAAGGCCCTGTGAAGACACAGAGACCCAAGGAGGAGAAGGCCTCGTGATGGCAGAGGCAAAGGCCGGTTTACTGCGTCTACAAACCAAGGGTGTCGGGGATGCCGGCAACAGCAGAAGCACTCTCCCAAGGCCCTCCAAGAAAGCACAGCCCTGCCGAGATAGCACAGCCCTCCGAGAAAGCACAGCCCTGCCTACGGGACAATTTTGGGCTTCCAGCCTCTGGAACCCTAAGAAGACATATTTCTGTCATTAAAAGCCACCCAATTTGTGGTAGTTTATTATGGCAGCCCTGGGCAACTCAGGCAGCATTAAGAGCAGGGCTGGGACAGATGCTGGGAGACCTAGGGATGAGAAGAGGAGGCTGCTTCCCTGTGATGAAATAAGATCAAATGTCTGTACCTCTTACCTGTCAGCCAGGGGAAACTGAAGCCAAAGTATTCCTGGATGGAGGAGATCGGCACCCTGTTTCATACATCAACAAAGAGAAAGTGACAAAGGCTAGTAAGAGCGTCTCATGCTTGCAAGAGTCACAGGTGAACTAGGTTGGACCAACACTCTCCTCCCTCCCCAGAAAAGCAAGCAGCCCAGGAAAGCACGGCAATGATGCCGACAATCATCCTCAATACTGACCACCTGTTTCCTCAGGAAATTCCTCTCTTCTTGATTCCTTACAGTCACTCTCTCCATGTGCCCCTCTCCCTCTCCCCCACCCCCCATCGCATTTCCCCTACACTCTGCTCTTGGCCCACGTGGCACCCACTGCCCCTGAGGCCCCCAAGCCATCTCACAGGTGTCATGGTTTTAATCCTTACAATGTTGGCTTCTGATAAGAGCTTATTGACGACAGGAGGGAGGCTCAGAGTGGTCTGCCCTCTACTTTTCCCAGAGTGAAAAGTGCTTCTTTGCATCAGTTGCATTCCAACTTTCTGCTTCTGCAAGGCTGAGCCAAAGAAAGACATTTCCTCCAGTGCACCTTTTTAGAGTAAATTTCTTGAGGATGTTCTGCAGCAGACACAAGTAAGGAAAACTGAGGAAGCAAAGACAGATGCTACCCACCACGTAGTGAAAGGATGTCCAGGGTGACAAAGAGAAAAGGTCCAGCTTGGAGTCAAAGTTAAAGGGCAAGAAGCCTTGGCTAGGGCTGGAAGCAGAGGTGTCTTCATAGAGCAACTGGCAGTGTCATGTCCAAGCAATGAGACCAAAGGGGAGCCGAAGACGCCCGTCCTAAGGTATTATGCAGGGAAGGGACATGGGGGGAGGAGGAGGAGCTGAAGCAGGAAGCTCAACAAGGAGGAAAGAACCAAGGAAGGGAAGTGTAAGCAGTGGAGCATTAGGGTGGTGTCTTAGTTCGGGCTGCTATAACTAAATACCATAGACTGTGCAGCTTACAAACAACAGAAATGTATTTCTCACAGCTCTGGAGGCTAGGATTCCAAGATCAAGGTGCTGGCAGATTCGGTGTCTGCTGAGGGCCCATTCCTGCTCATGGATGGCAACTTCTCACTGTGTCCTCACGTAGTGGAAGGGGCAAGGGGTCTCCACTGGGCCTCTTTTATTTTTTATTTATTTTATTTATCTATTTTTTTGAGATGGAGTCTTGCTCTGTCACCCAAGCTGGAGTGCAGTGACTTGATCTCGGCTCACTGCAATCTCTGTCTCCTGGGTTCAAGCAATTCTCCTACCTCAGCCTCCCAAGTAGCTGGGACTACAGGTGCATGCTACCACACCTGGCTAATTTTTTGTATTTTAGTAGAGGTGTAGTTTCACCATGTTGCCCAGGCTGGTCTCCAACTTCTGAGCTCAGGCAATCTGCCTTCCCCAGCCTCCCAAAGTGCTGGGATTATAGGCATGAGCCACCGTACCCGGCCTGGGGCTCTTTTATAAGGGCACTAATCCCATTCATGAGGCCTCCACCCTTATGACCTAATCACCTCCCAAAGGCCCCACCTGCCAATACCCACACACTGTGGTTAGGTTTCTACATATCCATGCAGGAGCGGGAAGTGGGACACAAACATTCAGTCCACAGCAAGTGGGCAGATGAAGACGTCTGGGGAGATTTTAGACCAGAAGGCCACAGCCCGTGGCTGGGGTTTGTAAACCCCCAAGCGCTTGTTTTCTGGGATGGATGAAGCCCATTCAAAAGTGAAGCCTACTTTGCATTGCCCCTCAACCATCACACGGCACACTGTGGCCTCTGCCTCTGAGCCCCTGCAACCCTCTGTAAGCTCTGTGCACAAAGCCAGGGATCCTTTACCAAAGCAGGGGCCACCAGCCAGTGACGTGTCACCCATGCAGGTGTTGGGTTTTTCAATAAGATCATCAGCACACCCTCCGCTGCACACCCAAAGAACACATTTTCCTAGGTCTTATTTTCCTAGGTCTTACTGAATTTTTCTGATAATCCAATGAAGCTTCTACCCACAAGAAATGAAGCTGGGCTCCCAGGAGGCTCACCTTCTCCTGCTGGCCCAGCCTGAAGAGCAGGTCTCTACGTGGACTTACTGTTTTCATCGCAAACTGGTTCAGAGCTCAAAACTGTATGGGTGTGCATTTTACTAGCTCTGTAACCTTTGGCAAGTTACTTAAGATGGAGTTACTCAAGCCCTTTGCATCTCAGCTTCCTCATTTGTAAAACCGGGTTACTGATACAGTTATGAGGATTAAATAATATATATAAAACACGGCAGGACCTGTCGTGGTAAGTACCATACAAATGTTAGCTATTGATATGACTACTACTATTATTGTTATTGCTGCCTCATATGGCAAGAGACTCATCACACCTCTTGTCTGATTTGCGGAAGTTACAACACAGGGCCCATGGCTTCTTTGTCCTCAATAATGTCAACCCTTAAGTTTTGGGAAAGTGTCACAGGCATGAGACTCTGACATTCCTGAGTCTCTACGGGGGCCAAATGCTCTTTTCGCCGTTCTATGATGGCTGAACGCTCCCGTTTGCACACTGCAGGAAGCCCTTTTATCCCTCTGCTCAACCCATCTCGACTCCTGTAAGATTATTTTTAAAATTTGAACACAAAACTACATGCAACGATATGGATGAATTTCTCAAACATGATGATAGATGAGAGGAGACAGACAGATGACTGCCAACGTTATGATTCCATTTACAGAAAGCTCAAAAACAGGCAAAACTAATTTGTGCTGTTAGCAGCTAGGATGGTGATTACACTTGGCAGGGATACAGGAGTGACTAGATTCGATCCTGAGGAAGGCTTTCCGGTGGCTGGAAATGTTTAATTTCTTGATCTCAGTCTTGACAGCATGAAATTATTCAATCGGTAAAAATTCATTGAGCAGTACCATCATCATAGGAGTACTCTTCTGCAGGTACATTATATTGCAACAATATTTTAAAATGAAAATGACATCTGCATTAGTTTCAACATTTAAACATTATTCTGCTTAACTTGGAAATCTGGGTTGGAAGATCTGGCAATATCGGACCCACAACCCCACCAGGCAACAATGGGCGAGAGCTGAGTAGCCTGGGTGCCCACCCCCACCCTACCCCCACCATTCATTACACCCACTGCCCATCCCTACTGCCTCCCTGATGCTGAGGCTGGGGCCGGTGCCTGCCATCTGTCCTCACATGCACCTGTTGGTGCTCTTAGCTCCTCACCACTTCCCTGCAGGGATTTGAGTTTCCAATCCCATTAAAGCTCCATTCCAGTGAATTCTGACCAGCCAACCAGTCCTGGGACTTGGCCAGCACTTTGTAAGAGAAGTTCCAGAACCCTTGCTTTGCTCACAGCTCACTCTCTGGACCCTTTTTTGCCTTAGTTCACCTTCTACACCCCTCCGCTGCCTGCCCTCGTCGCCACTCCCCCAGACCCCTGTCCTTTTGTGCCATCTGAACCCCATGGTTGAGGTCATACCCAGGGTCTGATGGGGCTCCCCCTTTGGACTGCAAAGACAGTCACCCTCTGGACTCCATCTGCCCCCAGCTGCTCTGGGCAGGACCCCAACAATCTACTCTGATATCCCAGACCCCTTCCCCAGGATGAGTTACGGTCCAGCAATCGGGCCATGCTCAGGACTCCTGCGGCAGACATGACCTAGTTCCATGTATTACTCCTTAGGCTCACGTCTCACAGACTTTTAAAAATTTCATAGTATATTTGTCCTGCTCCCGATGTGGTCTCAGGGCCAGCTGGAGTCAGATGGGAGGGGGGTTCCATGACTCCCAAACCCCCAGCTTTTGTCTTTTTAAGTGACCTGATTCAAGCTGTCAGCCCTGTCACATTCTCTCCTGCCCACAGACATTTTTGTGTAAACTAATTATTTCATGATAGCGCTCTTCTATGGGCAAGTCAGCTTTCCAATTGATCCTTGTTGCTTATAAAGTGCCTCATTAGCTATCACAGAAGCTCAGCTATCCATTCTGACAGCCATGGAAGCAGCCATTCTGTGTGTGAGTGACGTGGGAACGTGCGGGTCTCTACTGGAGTCACCCCCATCAGGGATGCCCAGAAAGGCAGGTGCAGCATGCAGGCAGGTGAGCAATGCAGACACCTGTGCTTTGCAGTTCACCCAGCCTGTTGTCATTTCAGCGTCTTAAGTGAACCTCTAGCAGTGGCCAGATTACTGGATTTTGTGGGTGACATGCTTCAAAGCACAGCATCCCTGCTCAAAGCTCATGAGAGTAAGCCGGCATTGCTCAGGTGCCCAGGCTTGAAGAGTGTCCACCAACACATGGCCAACACTCTGTGTTCTCCAGAGTGCAGGGCACTGAGGGTGATAGGAGAGGTCCTGGGGAAGCCCTTGTCCTCCCTCTCATCTTCTCCCAGCATAGAACATCAGAGCCAGTCATGAAAGAGTGTGGCAGGCTGTGGGTGCCGGGGTGTGGAGACCAGGGTACAGGCACCAGGGTGTGGGTGCCATTGCCACCAGGCCAAGGAGAAAGAAATGAGAGGAGGAGGCTGGAAGGTGAGGAGAGGGAGGAAGGAGGAAGGGGAGAAAAGACGGAATAAAAGGAAATCCGCACGTCCTTTTGCATATTTGTAAAATAATACATCCTTTGAGTAGCTCATCCGCGTGCTGATTCGCTTTTTAACTCTCCTGTGGGTTCCCCAACCCACTGCAGCCATTCCCTAATCCATCCAGTGTCTGTGTTTCAATTAACTCAAGGCACAGCTTCCTATTCTATTCTGCCCTGGCCTTAATGTGACTGAGAATAAGCCTACTGAGGTGTGAATAAGATTAAATGAAGAAACAGGACATAAAGTTGGACTGTAATAAGAAGGAAAGATCCACCAGAGACTCAAAATGCTAATTACTCATCCGAGGGGTCTGCAGAGGGAGGCACGCGGCCTGCCTGCTTCCTTTGAAGATTGTCTCCCTTCTGATCCTTCTGTTTATTCAGATAATATCCCATAACAAAGAAGAGAGTATAGAATATTAACATAATCCTAGGGTGGGGTAATCCTATAGCAGTTGGGCTAGAGAGGAGTCCAAGTTTCCAACAAGGTCAGACACTGCATGAGAGGCACCCCGTCTCTCTCCCCATCTGGCCTGACCCCACATGGGGGGATGTGATTCCGAGAAGCTGAGCTCCAACTTTGCAGAATCTTTTTCTTCATGCCAATGGCTGGCCCTTTTTTCCAAGATTGCCCCGAGAAGGGAGTTTGTGTATGATTTTCAAATGTCTGCTCTCAGCTGATAGGAAGTAGCCTTATTCTGATTGTTCGTCTTACTGTCACAGAGCATAGAGGGTCTGATTGATGCCATAACCTGAATCCCCAAGACCTTGCCAGCCTGGTGGCAGAAATTCTAACAAGTCAACCCATGGCGCCATGGTGACAAGGGCCTCCCCTCTCATGGCAGCCCTCTGGCCTAGGATCTGAAACCCTCCTCCAAACTTCCTCCACTCATTTCTGGAGCCCCCGGGAGGTTTCGCGTGTGCCCAGCATGATGCTTCCATTCCAGGGGTCCTCCTGCAGGCATCTGGCCCCTCTCTCTGTCCTTGCTGCTGGTCTCCTGTGTGAGAACGCTGACACCTGGCCAGCGTCCTGCCTCCCGGGCACCCAGTGCACTCAAGATTCCTGCACGATGCGTTCTCTTCGGGGTCACACTGCCAGGACTCGCAGGTTCCTTAAAGGAGCGTGCTTAGGTGACCTGCCACCACGACCTGAGGCTTCGGGAAACAGCCCCTGCAGTGAAAGACCCCTCAGCCACACTGGAAACTGGTGAAATTTACTTTGTGCATGCATACACTTTCTCTGGAGGGCTGCATTGGAAAAGAGCTACAGTGATTGTTGGGAGAGAAACTAGGAAACAGGGGGAAAGTGGGAGGGTCTTCTGTTCCCCAGGGGTGGATTTCCTGTGAGGACTTAAGCTTAGAGGCCCCTCACAGCACAGCCCCTTTTGAGGCCCTGGGTTGGGGGATTGGTGTTCAGGCCATGTGCTCATACAAACATCTGTTTTTGTCAGATTTGCCAAAGACATTTGCTATGTGGTTAAAGAGAAGGCCTTGCATGGTATAAACTTCTGGACCTGCAAAATTTAGAACCACCCTGCTTTTCCCAAATACCCTCCTGGACATCTTAGTATTTTACCACGTTCACATGTTACAGTTTTACTTTGTTTTAATTGCTCTGTTACAACCTGAAATGAGCAGGAAAGGACGGAAGAAAGGGAAGAAAATTCACACGTGGTTCAGCTGCTAGATTATGAAGAAGAAATACCAGAGATCGCTGGGCACAGTGGCTCACGCCTGTAATCCCAGCTCTCTGGGAGGCCAAGGCAGACAGATCACCTGAGGCCAGGAGTTCGAGATGAGCCTGGCCAACATGGTGAAACCCTGTCTTTAACAAAATACAAAAACCAGCCAAGCGTGGTGGCGGGCGCCTGTAATCCCAGCTACTCAGGAGCTGAGGCAGCAGAATCACCTGAAACCAGTAGGCGGAGGTTGCAGTGAGCTGAGATCGTGCTATTGCACTCCAGCCTAGACCATAGAGCAAGATGCAGGCTCAAAAAAAAAAAAAAAAAGAAAAAGAAAAAGAAAAAAAGAAAAAAAAAGAAATACTAGAGATTAAAAAAGGGGGAGCATTCATTTTAAAAATCAGAAACTAAAATGAGATGGCCTACCAAAATCTCTTTTTCGTAGTGTCTGGTATAGAAAGAAAACAGGGGTTGCTTTTCCGGGCGGAACTACATCAGGTTGCACATGAAAACAGAAATTAAAAACTGACAGTCCAAGGCGTCCTTCCTGACCTCCTTCAGCGCGTGTTCCATGTCTCGCGGGGAAACTCTGGCCCACAAATATGGAACCACAGGATGCTGACACGCAAAGCAAGCCGCCTGGAAAATGACTCAGACGCTCCCGCCGGCTGAGCGCAGCCCGCAGACACCGCAGTGCAGGCCCCGGGGTGCGGGACAATGGCAAGCCCGGCAGATGTCTGGGGACATTGAAAGGAACATAATTACCGCCATCAATTTTCCTTTTACACAGCCCTTCGAAAGCGATTTTCCCAAAAAGAGCAGTAGAGCTTTTCAATAAAAATGCTTCTTTGCAATTTTCATGCAAGTCGGGGTAGGCAGGCTGGCCCTTAGGGATGTCCTATTTTCTCAAGCAGTGAAAACAATATTAGACTTGTGTGTTCTAGTCCCAGCTGCACCCCCGATCCACTAAATGGTGGCTTTGGGTTTCCCACTTAACCCCTTAGTCTCCTCCTCACCAAAAGGGAAGAAAATCTTTTTTTTTTTTTGAGCAGCTCAAATGAAATAATGTCACTGAGAAAGCTGCTAAAAGCAGAGTGCTATAAAAACACACAGTTCTTTATTATTAATGTCTTTTTGTTTTGGTGAGCTAATGGTGGTTTTTATGAGCTAATGCAGCTAATTTAACCCAGAATTACCCAGGAGCTGAGAGCAAAGTTTTCTAGCTAGATTGTCTGTCTCTGGGGAGATCATAATTCTCTTGTAAAGTCAGCGCCTCTTGTGATGCTGCCTCATTTTTATGCATGCATCCACTCATCTTCTCTGTCTTCCAAACCCTTTGATTTGATTCAGGTGAGCCTTACCCGGCCCGCGCTTCACCTCTTTCTTCTTTCTCCATAATTCAGTTCTACTGTTGGATCCATTGATTTGCTCAGCAAAGACTGATTGAGCCTCCACCATCTGGTAGGCCACAAGTCAGACGCAGCTCTCAGCTGGAGTGGCTCAGCCTTGGAGAAAACAGCCGCATAAACGTGGGTGACAACACAATGAAATTGTGCCAACATAAGGCCGGGCACTGCAGTCTCTGGGAACTTAAAAGAGGATGAGATTGATGACACAGCTCGGTTTCATTAGTATCTTTTTATTTCTCTTCCCTGAATACTTCAAATATGCATGTATCTTTGAGTTGACTGAAGATTTGATGAGTTTGTTGAAAACAAACTGAAAAACAGAGTTATAATTTAAAATAACTGGATCAGTGATGAGGAAAAACATATTTCAAGCATAATGTGGTCATCACCAATTTAAATAGTTGGTCACCCAAGGACACAATTTATCCTAGAGATTCACAGGCAATATAACGGGTCATGACTCAAAGAAATAGGCAGAAATTACTATTAAACTAGTCTTAAAAGGCGGTCGGCAAATGGTGATCTTTAAACAGTTGACACCAAGGTCCTGTGTTTTAGAATTTATGCACTGAAATTTTCATTTTGGAAGATTAAGAGAGTCATATAAATTGGTTGTGGGTTAATTCACCTCCTATAGCTTTTAAAAGTCAGGCATTGTGTTTGATACACAATTATTTCACTAAGAATGCATCGTTGCAGAACGATAGTTCTCATCTGACTGAAACCAGTAGACTGTACCATCCCTGTTGACTGCCTGATGTTTTTGGAAGCAACACAATTCGAAAAGCAAAACCACCAATTGTTATGAAAAATTACATGGGCTCCTATACTTTGTGTAACAGGTGAAAACCCCAAACAGGGAAAGGAAGACTCATTTAGGCTTCACTCTGGAAGGACATTTCCCTCCTAGTCTGCCCTCTCAGGGAACTTGAATCGTGATGCTTCTTGCCATTAGGGCCACCTGGTTTGAATCCTTCACCATTCTCTGAAGACCTGGGTTCAAATCCCAGCTTAGCCCCTACCTAGCCCTGTGGGTCAATTGATTTTCCTAAGTGTTCATTTTCTCAACTAAACTAGAGGTTATGGAGCCTACTTTCAAGGTTGCTAAGGGAATTCATCGTGACGCTGTGTGCTTAGCCCAACGGCGCTTGGTAAATGCTCAATAAAAGATAGATATCCTCATTGATTAATGCTCCCCAAAGGAGTCCTTTCAACACAAAATTTTGCCAAGAGAGCAGAAAGGATTGATGTGGCATGAAGGGTATACATTAAACATCTCCCTTAATTATGACAATATCCGTGACAAATAATACTCTTTTTTTTTTCTTTTTTTGAGACAGGGTCTCCCTCTGTCACCCAGGCTGGAGTGCAGTGTCGCAATCTTGGCTCACTGCAACCTCTACCTCCGGGACTCAAGCAATCCTACGACCTCAGCTTCCTGAGTAGCTAAGACTACAGGTGCACTACCATGCCTGGCTAATTTTTGTATTTTTTGTAGAGACAGGGTCTCACTATGGTGCCCAGGCTGGTCTCAAACACCTGAGCTCAAGTGATCCACCTGCCTCAGCCTCCCAAAGTGCTGTGATTACAGGCGTGCACCACCGCGCCCGGCCAAATGAGAAATCCCCCTGCCCTGCTTCTTTTTCTAGCTCTCCCTCTTGGTTGTATTTAAGTCATGATATTCTTCTGTGACCCTGCCTTGCCTGCTCTCACGCCTTCAGTCAGTTGCTCTCTCACTCTCTTTTTTAGCTGCGTGAAGTTCACAATTTAAGTATAGCCCCTAAGTCTTCATCACATACATTCCTACAGCTTTGGATTCCTCAGTCCCTAAAGGCTGCTACATAGATCCATGCAGTATGGGAACCAAGGAAACTCATTCTTCTCTCATGAGGGTTTTGCAGGAGGTGAGCTTTCAGAGCAGCTCTCCACTCTCCCTGCTCCCGTAACTCTGGGGTGGAACAGAAATACTGAGATGGACTGCCCGTTCTGTGTGTTTGTTCGTTTGTTTTTATGTTTGTTTGAGTGGGAAGATAATTTCCAAGTAAGATGATGGGTTTCTTAACTATGCAGAAGTCCCAGTTACTTCCTGTGTCTTTTGACCGAGCACTCCCCACTCTTTCCCATGGCAACAGCAGCCTGAGGTTTTTCTTTCAAAAGAAGAGTTAACGTGTATTTTAAAATTGTGTTGTGCTGCTGACCAGACAAGGATTAAAAAAACAAATAGATCTCAGTATTAAGTGGAATTTGGGCTAAATCCATAAGTCCCCATGCCTTGGTGATTGCTGTTTACACATTGACTTACTATTTGCACAGTTCTCTGCTCTGCACTTCTAGACTCCAATCCATGCTGTACAGTGTGTATTTCTAAGACATGGGATTCTGTCTCTACAGGCTTTCCAAAATATCTCTTCTTTTTAAATACAAAACTAGAATCTAGATATAGTCACCGTATGTGAAGGTTACCTGTATCTGCAGACATAGATTTATTTACCTATTATCAATATTAATGCAAACTATCCTGCAAAACCTCAGGTCTAGAATAGTCTCCCTCTGTTAAAGGGGAGATGATAACCAATGCAAAAAGCTTGTGTTTATAACCGGCAATTTCATTGAAGGTTCTAAAGCCAGCTGCCACTGAAGAGACTCAGCTCAAAACAAAAGACAGACCAAGGGCTTGGATTTGCCCCATAATCAGAATGCCAGCCGCACTGTGCCGCTGTTGACACTGGCCTGGGAGGTGCCCGCTCGAATGGTCCCTCCAGCTCACTGGTTTTGCATACGATCACCAGGCTGCAGCCTCCATGAGTCTCCAAGGTAATCCTAGACAGCAAGAATCTTCCTCCTTATTAACAGCCCTGGCTGTAATTTACAGCTCTGTTTTCTATGCTGCCATTTCTAGCACTGCTATAAATTCCGCCACTAATCTTAGGCTCAGAAAAGTCTTTTTACAACTTGCCACCACTGCACAAATGTCAGTGGAGCCTGCTTTTAATAAACAGAGTGACTGGCAGAGGACCAAAGAAGATAAATGGTCAACAGGGCAAAAGTCATCTTGGATGTGTCTCCCTCCTCTGTCTGAATGCTCTTCCTAATTCCTACTACACTAACCAGAATTTTTAGGTTGCATTAACTCACTCTATCCATAAAGAAAATATTAAATACATTCATCTATACAAAAATGTGAGATGTAGGCTGGGTGTGGTGGCTCATGCCTGTAATCCCAGCACTTTGGGAGGCGAAGGCAGGGGATAGTTTGTGCCCAGGAGTTTGACACCAGCTTGGGGAACATAGACTTCTCATCTCTACAAAAAATAAAAAAATTAGCCAGGTGTGGTGGTACGTGCCTGTAGTCCCAGCTACTTGGCAGGCTGAGATGGGAGGATCACCAGAGCCTAGGAAGTCGAGGCTGCAGGGAGCCAAGATCTCGCCACTGCACTCTAGTCTGGGCAACAGAGTGAGACCCTATCTCAAAATAAACAAACAAAAGTGACACGTAGTTCAGTAACCTCTCCAGGGGTGTATGCATTTTCAAATCCAGAGTTTAGGGGTTAATTAAAATTAGTAATTTTCAACATATGTTTGCTCTCTTAATAAAAGAAAAAGATTTCTATGAATAAAAGTTGGGGACAATGATGGGTTTAAAATATCTTTATGTTAGGACTTCTCAGAATCATGAACATGCTAATATGAATCATATTTCTCCAAGGGACACCTAGAGCGTGTAGAATTTTCCAAATGTCTTTGACCACGAACCCCTTTTTTGAAAGAATATTTTGGGAAACAAGTTTATTGGGCAATACTGATCTAAGAGATACATTCCTAAAAGTAAAACTACAGTGATGGGGAGACCCTAAAGGTATAAACGCCTTCCTGGTCATCCATTTTGTGTGGAAAAGAAATGTACCCCAAGTTGAGAGTATACATTGACTCATGGGCAGTGGCAAATGGCTGAACTGAATAGTTAGTGGCCTGGAAGGTACAAGGTTGAGAGACTTAAGATTCATGTAGAAAGACTGGAAGACAAGAGACAGGAGGTCAGGGAGAGAGGTGTGTGGATGGGCCTGTGGAAGTGGACATAAAGAGTGAAGACCTTTATATCACAAGTTAATGCCCACCAGAGAGCACCCGCCGCAGGGGAGGGACTAAAGTGACAAGCAGAGAGAAGGACTCAGGCAGTAAATGTCAGTCTCTGTCATTATCCACCCAGTGCTGGCCCCAGAGGTTTGTGGAAGGAATAGCTACCGTGATAGCAATGGAGACTATGCATGGCTCGACAGCAAGGAACTTTCATTCACTAAGGCCAATCTAGCTGCTGCTATTTCCAGATGTCATGTCTGCCAGCCACAGAAACTGATGCTGAGCCCGGATGTGGTACAATTTCAGTCCAACCAGCCACCTAGGGGAAAGGTAATTACATAAAACCCTGACACTCTGGACAGCACAGGGGATTCGTCTTGACTGAAATTGACATATATTCTAGGTATGAGTTTGCCTTTGTTTGCAAGGCCTCGGTCAACTATCTGAAGACTTGGACATGTGTGAGCCGTCTGTACAAGATGCTGCATAGCAACGAGATGCATCTAGGGACGCAGATGGGATTAATCACCGCATCACTCTAATCCTCACCCAGCCTTCCCCTCTGTGTTCCCTTCTCCGTATAAGGACACCTGTCCTTGGATTTAGGGCCCATCAAGATGACCTCATCTTGAGCTCTTTAACTTAATTACACCTGCAAAGAGGCTTTTTCTAAATAAGGTTTCATTCACAGGTACTGGGGGTAGAACATAGATACATCTTTTTGCTCACTCCCATTCAACCCATAACACATAGAAAGCTCACTGTGCACTTTGTGCTTACTGGGAAGCCCTGCAGAAGTGTCAGACTTTAAAAAAAGAAACTGCTGAGCACATTAACCCCCCTGCAACCACTTTCTTCTCTCATCCCCTCCTCCCTTCCTCTTTTTTGCCCCCTTTTTCATTCTTCTATGCAGTCCAGCTTTCTCTATCTCCCCAGGAAGAAAGCCAATACCCTTCTCTGAAGCCCACCTACCCACAGTTCGAGCTTCTTGCAGAGACTGATTCATGCCTCTGAATCCCAGTTTAAAGTTTCTGGGGGAGAGAAACTGCTTGCCCGGCTTGGATCAGGGTCCACCCCCAATCCATTGAGTTGTAACCCAGAGTCAGGACAGATGGTGTCGGTGTTCTCACCAGGTGTGGGGCGTAATTGCTAGTTACCTACCCCCAATGCCTTCTCTCCCTTCTTCCTTGGGATAAGGCTCTGGTTCTCCACTGTGCACATAAAGACTCTTTCCAAGCCTCCCTTGAAGTCAGATGTGGCCTCACGACTAAATTCCAGCTAGCAAGATGAGAACAGGGGTGTTACATGGCAGCTTCCAAAAATATTCTTAAAAGACAGCAGGAACATGCCTTTTGCTTCCCCTTACCCCTTGTCCCGCCATGCAGCATAAAATATAGATGTGTTGAAAGTCTAGCCACCACTTTCTATTTTTTTCTAATTAGAGATGGGGTCTTGCTCTATCACCCAGGCTGGAGCACAATGGTGTGATCATAGCTTACTGCAGCCTCCACCTTCTGGGCTCAAGGGATCCTTCCCCATCAGCTTCCCAAGTACCTGGGACTACAGGCAAGTGCCACCCTGCTCAGCTAAGTTTTTAGTAGAGACAGGATCTTGCCATATTGTCCAGGCTGATCTTGAACCCCTGGGCTCAAGCGATCCTCCCATGTCAGCATCCCAAAGTGCTGGGATTACAGGCATGAGTCACCGCGCCCAGCCTAACCTTCATTTTCAACCAGAAGATGAAGCCTCCATCCCAGCGGTAGCAGAGCAAAGTGTTGAAATGTGTCTGCACCCCTTAAAACCTCAGGGAGCCTCCGTGCCAGGGGTGGACTTCCTACCTCTGAACTTCCTTTACATGAGAGAGTAATAAATTTCTCTCTCCTTTCAGACGTCTTCTATTTGGGTTTCTGTGTTACAGGTAGCCAAATTTAATCTTAGCTAATATAAAGGCCAACCTTTTGGGGGGACAATTCACAAAAAAAAAAAAAAGACCAGGATAGCACTGTGGACTATGTCGCCTTTCCAGAATGGTCTTTCACCAGGCACGAGGGCAGATCTCTACATCCCCAGAAATCTGATGTGTCCTGCATTGTCCACCACCAGCCTCTCTGGGTCATCAGGCTGGGGAGGCTGTCTAGGTCCAAGACCACCCATGCTGATTTCTACAAGGCCAGGTGTTATCCCAGGAAAGGGATGCCTCATTTCTCCACCAAAGGACAAATGGTGCCAGTGTTCTCACCAGGTGTAGGGTATAACTGCTGGTTACCCACCCCCAATGCTTGCTCTCCCTTCTTCCTTGGGATAAGGCCCTGGTTCTCCACTATGCACATAAAGACTATCTTTCCACGGCTCCCTTGAAATCAGATGTGGCCTTATGACTAAATTCTGGCCTGCAAGATGAGAAAAGAAGTGTTACATGGCATTGTTACATGGCAGCTGATATGTTTCTTGGAGCTTCTATGAAGCACTCGGTGTGGGGCAGCTGGAATCAAAAAGCCCTGCTGTCCTGGGGAATCAGCAGCCAGGTGGGTGGGTGGGATTATATGGGCTGCTGAAGATAACAGCAGAGCAAGGAGGATGGAGCTGGGACCATTACGGGCCAGAGAGAAATCAGGTATGAATGTTAGGCCATTGTCAGAGCATGGAAAGGACCCGATGAGTTGGAATATGCCTTTCATTCTTCCTTTTTATTGAAACACATGACCAATAAGTGTGTGTCAGTAAGTGTTATTGAAGGTTCATTTTTGACAATACGTGGACCTTCACAATCCTCACTAGCAGCAGCACTGGGACACTGGCCACCAACTCCAAAGGCTCAACCCATGCCTGGTACAGGGACAGCTTTCCTGCCAAGGCTGCCCAATAAGCCAGGACTATCCACTTCCGCAGGGACCAGCAACAGGGCAGAATGATGCACGCAGCCCGAGTACTCCAAGCTTTGTAGGATCATGGACCCCAATGAGCAAGTGCCGGTGCTGGGATAGAGTGGGAGATGAAGACTACAAAGGGCATCACCTCTGTGTCAAGCGTAGGCTGTCATGCACACAGGACCAAAGACCATGCCCCCAGGTTGTGGCCACCTGGAATTCCTCCAGATCTACTCACCCATGACCCCCGGGAGCCCTTCCCCAGCCTCTCTACTTTAAAATTCTGCCTCCCACACCAGCACCTCCCATCCGCCTCCCTTACTTTATTTTTGTTGCTGCCTCCACTCCTGTCTGACATCCTGTATGCTGCCTGCTTTGGAGATTAGCCCGGCTGTGGTGGAGGAGCTTGGCTGGATCACCCCAACGCACTTATTGTTTCATTTATTACCTGTCTCCCCATCAAGCTCCATTAGGACAAATGCTTTCCTCTCTCCCATTCTCTGCTGTATCTGCAAGGCTTAAAACAGCGCCTGGCACGGTAGGAGTCCAATAAATACTTGTTAAATGAGAGAATGAATGTTCCGGACCTGCCGGTCAGTATAGTTATCTGCTGGGCCCAGGTCCAGATAGGAAAGTGACCTGAATCCTTGGATGTGAATGTTGCACAGACATCAAACAAGGGCCTGGCTTCCCATGGTTCCACCAGAAAAATCTGGGGACAAATCCAATTGTGGGAATGGGCAGAGCTGGCCCTCACAGGTACCTACTATGAGAAGGCTGGTATGTTTCTTGGAGCTTCAGTAAAGCACTCAGTGTGGCATGGCTGGAATCAAAGAGCTCTGCTGTCCTGGGGAACCAGCAGCCCGGTGGGTGGATGGGATTAGAGGGGCTGCTGAAGATAACAGCAGAGCAGGGAGGATGGGTCTGGGATGATTAACGACCACAGGGAAAGCAGGTATGAGGCACACACCCCCTCCTGCTCCCTTCTCCTCAAACTGTTAAACTGACTCAGCCGCCAGGCCAGGATGCCTGTCGTAAGGTTTGACTCAGTTCTTTTAGAGGGGCCAAGCTAGATCATGAAAAGATTGCTTGTGTAGGGCAGAATCATCCTGAACTAGTCCAGCCACTCAAACTCCAAGGTTCAAAACTCGAGACCAGTGACTGAGATCCACTCTGAGGAGGCAGCCCAGGGCATCCTCTGAGCTCCCTGCTGGGCCCAGAGGAGTGAAGGCTGTAGCACACCAGAGCCAGCTTCACCAGCAGGCAGCCTGTGCCAGCTCTCAGGAACCCATGCTCATAGGGCCTGTGCTTGGTTTAATTCTCCACTGTTGTCATTTTAAAATTTTTAATTTTTTTTAATAAAAGACTCTGCATCTTCATTGTGCACTAGGACATGCCAATTATGTAGCCAGTCCTGCAAACAGGTACCTGGGTCTCCCAGGATTTCTGCCATATCTCTTGTAGATAGCACATGTGAGGCTGACACGCCATTTCATTACTTTCAATCACTGGTGGTACAAAGATGCATGCTGCTTGGAATTATCTAGTACCAGGAGACCCATGTGGCCAGAAAACCAAACAGGTCATACAAGTCAGACAGATGACTATCATGTAAGATAGTCACCTACTCTGTGCCAGGCACTGCAGTGAACCCACCCTTGGATCTTCCTATCACCCTTGAAAGGCTGATATTATTATCCTCCTTTGGTAGATGAACAGGCCTGGAGCCTCACCACCTAATGGTGCCTGGAATACATTAGGAGATCATTAAGTACTTGTTGAATATTCAAATATTATTTGCAAGGTGTACTTACTTTTTGCATTGATTGCAGATTTTGAGACAAGATATAGGTGAACTACACAATACTGGGCATGAAATGCTTGAACATCAACCATTCATTCAACAAACATTTATTGGGCCCCTTCATATGCCTAGACTATGCTAGGTGCTGGGGCACCCTAACAGACCCAGTGCTGCAGCTCATGGGCAGCACTGGCTGGCATTCCATAGGATGCATGATGGTCCATGTCGAAGAAGGATTCGTTTTCAGTTGGGACCTCCAACAGAGAAACTCTTCCTCTTCCCAAAGGGAGTGAACAGGTCAAATAGCCCCCTTCACCACCACAGACCAGGAATGTGCATTGATTGTGCAGGAAACACAGACACCCTAACAAAGACTACTCAGATGATAAGAGGAGTTACTTTGGTGAAAACAAGTAAAGCAGGCAGCCGGCATTTTTGCAGGGCAGACCGGAGGGAGCCAAAGCCTCTACACAATCTATTGATTTCCACTGAAAGTGAACTTTCAGCTATTGCATTAGCCAAAGCTAAGAATTACTCCCAAATAGCTATTTTTAAAACTTTTTTAAAGTGCTATATTTTTAGCAAAATATCTATGGGATAAGAACCATGGGAGGCACAGGGAGAAAATCAATAGAAATTGGGAGAAATGAAAACCAGATGGCTCAGCGCTCAGATGATTCCCTTTGCCACATGGGACGAGAGCTATCACCACCTCCCTGTGCAGAAGAAATGGCATCCAGTGAACAGTAGTAGTCTTCCTGGTTATTGCACATGATTGTACTCACATGACCAGAGTGTGGTTCTTAACCCAGGACAGTGTATTATCAACACAATCCTTTTTCACTTTCATGCCACCTCCATTAAGAATGCTCAGCAAATATTGACATATTTGGTTCCCTGGATGCAGATCTTAAGTGACAATCATTCAAGACTAGCCCCCAGAGACCAGCAAATTAATTCCCTTAAAGAATTCTTTCCTAGGCCAGGCACTGTGGCTCACATCTATAATCCCAGCATTTTGGGAGGCCAAGGCAGGCAGATCACTTGAGGCCAGGAGTTCAAGACCAGCCTGGCCAACACAGTGAAACCTTGTCTGTACTAAAAATACAACAAAATTAGCTGGGCGTGGTGGTGCATGCCTGTAATCCCAGCTACTCGGGAGGCTGAGACATGAGAATTGCTTGAACTCAGGAGGCAGATGTTGCAGTGAGCAGAGATCATGCCACTACACTCCAGCCTGGGTGATAGAGTAAGACTCTGAAAAATAAAATAAAGAAGAGAGAAAGAGAGAGAAAGAAAAAGAGAGAAAAAGAAAGAAAGAAAGGAAGAAAGAAAGAAAGAGAAAGAAAGAAAGAAACAAAGAAAGAAACAAAGAAAGAAAGAAAATTCTGTCCTTATAAGGACACATTTCAGACTCAGTTTCATTGTTTATTTGCTGTTGTACAACTGTATTCCTTTCCTACAGATCATTTGTCTCATCTCTACCTATTTAGTAATTAGGATATGTATCCGTTATCTATTGCTGTGAAACAAATGACTCTAAACTTAGCAGCTTAAAACAACAATAAACATCTATTACAGTGTCTGTGGGTCAGGAAGTTGTGAGTGGCTTGGCTGGTGGTTCTGGCTTAGGATCACTCACACAGTTGCAGTCAAGCTCTCAGCCAGGGCTACCATCATCTGAAGGCTTGATTGGGGCTGAAGAATCCATTTCCAGGATGATTCACTCACAAGACTGGCAAGTTGATGCTGGCTGTTGGCAGGAGACCTCAGTTCCTCAGAATTCATCTCTGCGAGTACACGCTACTTATTATAAAGTGACACCTTCATGGGGAATGAACAAACTTAAATTGTACAAAAGACTAGAAATATAATTTTGATAAAATTGGTTGAAATAAACATTTTGCAAATCATAGAATGTGTTCTTCAATATAAAAGCTGGTCAAAAATTCAGTCAGAGCCTCAAAGAGAGAGTTGTGATTGTAAGTGATGTTATAGGACAGTTAATTCAGACAGAGCACACGGCAAAATGAAAAATATGAAAATGCTGTTTGCAAAACAGAATCCAGTCCTTTGTGGTGAATCAGTTTCATTCATTTGATATGAATTCTGCACCTACCTCATTCCTACTACTGTTCTAGGCATTGGATAGACAACAAGGGATAAAAGGGCAAAGACCCTCTTCTCACATCACTGGTGATGGCATATTCTGCCTGAGTGAGGTTCTAAAGAAATTATACATGTATTCAAGAAGCCCTTTCCATGTGAAGTCCTTGTGCCACGTGGCAAATATTGTCTTATTGTCAGCAAGTTATAACAATCCATAGGAAGATTCTCAGACACAGAAAATAAGCCAATGACTTCCAGGTCAGTGCATTCCAGCTCATGTGCTTCACTGCTTGGCTGTGCTGCTGACTTTAAGGATACACTTCCAGCTCTGGAGCATCTAAGGACTCTACCACTTCTTACATGGGTTCCCCTAGACATAGAATCAGAAATGTTTAAGAGCAAGTACTGTATTTAGAAGGTGATACCAGGAAACAGAGGTGCAGGAGGGAGAAGTGAAACAGGAATGAGCAAGAAGCCAATAAAGCGTTTGTTACCAAATAAGTTTCCACTGTGGCCACTGTGTCTTGATGTTCTGGGGAACTCTGAGAGCCAGCTGGGATCATGCCAAGGGGTTGTCCCATGAAGGGGTGAAGGCTCAGAACATTTATCAACTAGCTTCTCTCATTCAGGGCTGCTGGGGTGGAGTGAAGGTTTCCCTGGCATTTCCAGCCTATCCAGCATGTGGGCAGAGTGGACACTGAGGTGTAGATGGTGGCATTTGAAAGTCCACAGACTACACAGAAATGTAGGAGCCAGAAGAAGGTAGGAGCTAGAAGGATGAGGCAGGGAGGGCGATGGACAACCATCTGCTTTAACACCTGTGTGAATTCATCTCAGCTGCAACCACTCATTCATTTCCCAACACATTCACTGAGAACCTAGTAGGTGGCAGGCCTGTTCTGGACACGGTTTCTTGTCTAGAGCTGACAAACAAGACTTCAGTATTCAATGTCCAGACTCTCTTTCTTCAGAGGCCCGGGCTGTGCTAAATTTTCAACCTGCATAGTTTAAATCAAGGGGGGTGCACCTCCATCCTAGCCTGGCCTCACAGCCCTGGCTGTTTGGTCTATAATCTTCATTCTCCATCCCCTGGGACCTCTCTAGCCTTCTCCCATCCTGAGGCTAAGTCACTCAAGGATTCTCCATTTAAGGTTGAAGGGATACAGCAGTTGTGAGAGAGAAAATGAATAACAGAGCTTCATTTCATTGCTGTAAATGGAAATCAGTGTTGTAAGTATCATCTCCCAAACACTTTTGGGAGTACCTCAGATCTTCACCTCATCCATCTGGGTCCTTCAAGCACCCCTCTACCACCCAACCACAATAATTCCTTTAAAACAGGAATCTAGTCCAGACACCACCCTGCTCAGAGGTTCCCCTCTACTCTGTGGGACACCCTACATTGCTCGCGTTCCTGCAAATGGTGTCCCTAATTTAGTTAAGCCTAGTCAGAAAAGTAAAGGTAGAAGAATAAACAGGCACATCCAGGAATTAAGAGAACAGTGGAATTGACATGAAATAGATTTTGTTGCCAAGAATGAGAATGACAAAGCCTATTGAAGAGGGCTGTCAACACAGTGAGGGGTGTGGGAAGCAAAGGGCCAGCTAGAGGAGAAAGCCACACTAATGACCACAGAAGCTGTCTGCCCATGGGCCATCAGTGTTTCTGATTATGGCATCTGATGGATGGAGGCAGAAACATTCTTCTTCCTGACCACACCACTGAATGTGCACAATCACTTTCCAAGAAGGTTGAGCCAAGAGCCCAGGCAGCCCACTGTGGGCCATACAGGAGAGTCCCCATCCCCCATCTACACCAACGATTAATTCTCACTTGTTATCTCTCTGCCAATATAAGTGAAAAGGGCCTCATTTCTCAAGTGTTTTATTTATTTGATTAACAGTAACCCTGGACATTTTTTTCATAAGTTTATTGTCCATTTGGATTTATTTTGTGAATTTTTTGCTACCAGTTTTTAGTTAGCCTCTTTTTTTTATGGATTTTCTGGTCAGACATGTTTCAAATATTTTCTCCAGTTTTTATGCATCTTATGTATTTTTAGCATCTTTTACCATTCCTAAGTTTTGTGTTGTTATTGTATTATTTTAGTTTTGTTTTGCTATAATTTAAATGTCTCTCCAAAACTCATATGGAAATTTAATTGCCTCTTTTTTTATAACAATATGAAGAGATGGGACCTTTAAGAGGTAATTAGATTATGAGTCTACACATCCGGTCACCCACAGCCTGCCACACTCTTTCATGACTGGCTGTGGTGTTCTGTGCTGGGGGAAGATGAGAGGGAGGACAAGGACTCTCCCAGGACTCCTGAGATCACCATCAGTGCCCTGCACTCTGGAGAACACAGAGCGTTGGCTGTGTGTTGGTGGACACTCTTCAAGACTGGGCACCTGAGCAATGTCGGCTCACTCTCGTGAGCTTTGAGCAGAGACACTGTGCTTTGGAGCATGTCACCCGCAGAATCCAGTAATCTGGCCACTGCCAGAGGTTCACTTAATTTATTGTAGAAGTGGGTTAGTTATTGTGGAAGTTGCCTTCTGATAAAAAGGTTGAAGTTCAGCTCCCATGTTCTCTCTGTCCCTCATGCTTCCTTGCCCTTCCACATTCTGCCATGGGATGACAGATTAAGAAGGCCCTCACTAGAAGCAAAGCAAAAGCCAGCACCAAGGTCTTGGACTTCCCAGCCTCCAGAACCATAAGATAAATAAATTACTTTTCTTTATAAATTACCTAGTCTGTGATATTTTGTTATAGCAGCAGAAAATGAACTAAAACAAGTTTTTTTAAGTTGTGTGCAGTTATATATGAATAATTTTAGCCTTGATATTATGCTAGAAACGGTTCTTCTCAATGGTTTTTTGTTTTGTTTTGTTTTGCTTGCTTCCAATTTGTTTTTTGTTTTTTGGTTTTTGGTTTTTTTTGAGACAGAGTCTCACTCTGTCACCCAGGCTGGAGTGCACTGATGCAATCTTGGCTCACTGTAACCTCTGCCTCCTGGCTTCAAATGATTCTTCTGTCTCAGCCTCCAGAGTTGCTGGGATTATAGGTGCACAATGCTGTAAATGGCAATCAGTGTTGTAAGTATCATCTCCCAAACACTTTTGGGAGTACCTCAGACCTTCACCTCATCATCTGGGTCCTCCAAGCACCCCTCTACCCACCCAACCACAATAATTCCTTTAAAACAGGAATCTAGTCCAGATACCACCCTGCTCAGAGGTTCCCCTCTACTCTATGGGACACCCTACATTGTTTATGTTCCTGCAAATGGTGTCCCTAACTCAGTTAAGCCTAGTCAGAAAAGTCTAATTTTTGATATTTTTAGTAGAGATGGGGTTTCACCATGTTGGCCAGGCTGGTCTCAAACTCCTGACCTTAAGTGATCTGCCTGCCTTGGCCTCCCAAAGTGCTGGGATTACAGGCGTGTTAAGAGATTGGTTGGGAATGAGGAGGCTATTTGTTGCTAATTTAGCCTTTAAATTCAAACATTTATTGCTTTTAAAACAAGAAAGAAATTCAGAAGATCACCTGGGCCAAACTCCCTGCAGGTAAATATCATTGTTGCCCCTTAGCAGAGAAGGCTCAGAGAAATTAAGTCACCAGAACAAACTCTGTATCTAATGACAGCAAGAAACCCTTAGGATGCAGCATCCTCTGGCAGCATGGAAAGGAGATGCCTTCATGGGTCAGGAGACCAAAGGAGACTTCTCAGGGCCTGGGAAATGAGTCTTGAAGGAAGATTCAGAGTCCACCAGGCTGACATAGGGAAGAGGATTTGCTGTCAGATGAGCAGCATCTGCAAAGACCTAAGGCTTAATACAGCATACACAGCACAGCATGCCAGTGTAACTGCAATATAGTGCAGCACAGTGGTCTCATGGAGTCACCTGTGGGCCTGAGAAAACTCAAGTTGCTGGGCTCCACCCAAGAGGTTCTCATTCAGGAGATCTGTGGTGGGGCCTCACGAAGTTGCATTTCTTTTTGTTTTGTTGTTGTTGTTTTGTTCATTTCCTTTTTTTGAGACAGGGTCTCTCTCTGTCACCCAAGCTAGAATGCAGTGGCACAAACACAGCTCACTGCAGCCTCTACCTCCTGGGCTCAGGTGATCCTCCTCCCTCAGCCTCCTGAATAACTGGGATGACAAGCATGTGCCACCACATCCAGCTGGTCTTTTAATTTTTGTAGAGAGGGAGTCTCACCATGTTCCCCAGGCTGGTTTTGATTTCTTGGGCTCAAGTGATCCTCTCATCTCAGCCTCCCAAAGTGGTAGGATTACAGGTGTGAGCCACTATGCCAGGCCAAGAAGCTACATTTCTAACAAGTGGCTGCGTGGTGCTGCTGCTGCTGATCTGGGAATCACAGGTACAGTGGTCAAGAGCATGGGGTCTGGACCTTATAAAAAGAACCTGGGATCAAGTTCTAATAGTCTTTTACAAGCCATGAGAGCTTGAGAAATTTACTTAATGTAATTCTTAATTCTCTAAATGTCAATTTTCTCATCTGTAAAGTACAGGTAATGATACTAACTACCTTGTATAGTTTATGTGAGCATTAAGTGAGATAATTCATGAAAAGCATTCAGCATGGAGCTGAGCACACAGGGACATTCAAGAAAGTGTGTTATTTTCATTGTTATGATCATAATTCCTGAGTGTTGCTGGAGCATGACTTGCAGAGAAGAGTGAGTGGATAAGCCAGGCCAGGAGAGGCCCGGGATTTGAATTGTATTCCAAGGTTATACTGAGCCTTAGAAAAGCGTGCAGTGGCAGTAACACAATTAGATTCATGTTGCAGAGAGATCATTTGGGCAGTGGAGTGAAGGATGAACTGGTGGAGAGAGGTGAGCCAGGCAGCAGCAAAAGCCATTAGAAAGGCAGCCAATGGCCCCAGGCTCACCCATAATGGGTGGCAGGAGCAAAGAAGGGCAGATGCAAATGAGGATACCAGCCCCTCCTTTAACCAACCAAAGACCTGCACGCATTTCAGCCAGGGCTAGAAAACGTTCTTCCACACCGGGCATTGTTGATGCTGCTTGGACATCGAATGGGCAGTCACATTTAACATGGCCAAAGCAGGCTCCCAGTCCCTCCCTCCCTCCACATGACTGCCCTCCCCACTGTCAGTCTGTCCATTTCAGAAAATAAACATCAAGATTTCCAAGGTTCTAGGCCAAAAACCTTGGAGATTTCCCTCCCTCCCTCCTTCCTTTCCTCTCCTCCTTCTTCTTCTTGTTTCTTTCTGCCCCCACCTTTCTCTTTCTCACATTCTCTCTGTGTCTCCTATCCAATCCTTCAGCAAATCCTACAGGTTCAACCTATGCAACAGAACCAGAACTCATCTGTGTCTGACCACCTCCTCTGCTCTCCCCTTAAGTCAAGTTCCCATCACCTCTTGCCCAAATCACTGTAGTTTCCTCCTTACTGCATTCTCTATTTCTACTTTTGATCCTCTGATATTTTCTCCAAATGGCAACCACAGTGATTCCTTTAAAACAGCAATCTAGTCCAGACACCACCCTGCTCAGAGGTTCCAACAAGTCTCCATCACAGTCTGAAGTCCTCATCACAGCCTCCCAAACCCCCTCCAGTGAAGTTTCACACCCCTCCCACTTGCTCTGCTGCGCCCTAGCCTTGCTCCTGGTTTTGCCTCCAGCTCTATGCACACACCTCAGAGTCTCTGCATATGCTGTCCTCTGCCCGCAGGTGTATGTGTCACTCAAACCTTGTCTTACCCTTCTCTTCAGATGTCTGCCCCACCCCACCGAAACCTTTCCTGAACACCTCATCTAACACAGCACCTTGTTGACTTGCTTCCAATCTGTTTCCTGGCTTGCACGAAACTCCATGAGCTCAGAGCTTGGGCTTGCTCTATTCAGATCTTACCCTCAGCTACTGAACAATGCCTTCCAGCAGCGGCCATCATCATTAAACGTGTCCCCAAAAGACTGTGCACGTGAACCAATACGGCAAATGGATGAAACCCCACTCATGGATTCGAGCTTTCTCCTTCCACTCAAGTCCCCAACAGAAGTGACTCAGCAGGCCATACTAACAGTGGCACTGCTCAGCCTCTCTTGAGTTTGAAGAAGTCATCGGGTTTTTGTGACGTGTGGTGTGTCTAAGGAAATAAGTACCATTTGCCAACACATCAGGTGAGACCACAACAAACTACTACAGCCTGGGAGAGAGTCACATTTCGTCATCTGCAATTTGTGAGAAGGAAAAAAGTATTTATTACATCACACAATTTGATTTTTCTCTCCAGCTCTCGTGACTTCTGAGAAATCCTGTTTGGACAATTTCATGACTTGGAGGCAGCCTCGATGTGCCCTTCTCCAGCCAGGTTCTGGTGTCAGGAATAATGAATGGAAGGTCAGGAGAGAAGCCAGTGTTGATTTAACTAAATACTCCAAGCGCCTAAGCAAGAGGAGAGCAGGCTGATAAAGTACTCCCCTACTGCCCAGGGCAAAACCTTTAGCTGAAAGGCGGCCTCGCTGTCCATATTAATAAAGCTCAGGTTCAGAAACTGGCATCACAGAGTATTTGCAGGAAAACTTGACTCAAAGCTTTAGAGCCAACAAAGCTTCTTTAAAACATGGTATTGAATTAAAACTGGAAATCAAAAACATGATGTTTTTAAAACTTTAGCTAAAAGGCAAAAGTATGAAAGTTTCTGAAACTTGAATTGATAATACATCATTTTGCACGTACGATTCTAATCTTACTAACTTCAAAGACCCAAGATATACCAGATTCAGGAAAAAAAACCAGAGTTTCATTCTCACTGAAGATTCCCTGCATTAGCCTGGGAACATCCTCATGTAACTTGGGTTGAACTTTTCATCTCATTTCACCGTCATTGCAGGTGATGGAGAGTAAAACTGGGAAACCCCATCAGAGCTGCTGTGTGCCTCCACACCGTTAAGGACTTGCAACCGCACTCTTCTTAAAGCAGGTAGAATATAATTTGTACATCTGACAGTCATCGGACGCTGGCAGTTCCGTCTTTTACAAATGATAAAAGGCAATAAAATATGCCGCTTACACAAAAGTTGTGATTGATGTGGGCCTCAGATTTCTAACCCACTCTTCTTCTGGTTTTTCTTATTCGATGGTAAAGATCTGATTAACCTAATAAAAACATGCCGGCTGGTTTACCTTCCCTACAGCCTACAGAGGGATGACAGGTAATAACTCTCCATAATACAGAGTCCCCTCCAGATAGTTCCAGTGCCTGGATGAGCACAATTACCTTCAGTGGTACAGAGTAAGCTTCAACGCTTTGGCTTTGACAAATCAATCATCATTCATGTTTGTAGGCTTGACATGCATGTCTCACTGTCCATCCAAGTTGACTTTATTAATTTCCCATGGCTGCTGTCACAAATTAGCACAAAGTCAGGGGCTTAAAACAATACAAATGTGTCCATTGTGTTAGAATTCTGGAGGCTGATGTCCCGCATGGGTCTTGGGTCTCACTGGGCTGAAACCAAGGTGTCAGCAGTGCCAGGTTCCTTTCTGGAGCCTCTAGAGGAGAACATGCTTTCTTCTTGTTTTCAGCTTCTCGGGACCCCTGCACTCCTTGGCACATGGCCCTCTTGGATCTTTAAAGCTGGCGAGGTTGGGCTGAGTCCTTCTCACAGCACATCACCCTGAGCTGCTTCCACTGTCACCTCTCCTTCTCCAACTCTGACTCCTCTCCTGCCCTCTCTTCCACTTTTAGGGGTCCTTGTGATTACATTGGGACTGCCCAGGTAATGTAGAATAATCTTCCAATTTTAAGGTCAGACGATTAGCAATCTTAGTTCCATCTGCAACTTTACTTCCCTTTTGCCATGTAAGGTAACAGGTCAGGGCTTAAGACATCTTTTGGGGGGCCTTTATTCTGCCTACTACATTAATCAAATTAACTGCAAAGGCACCCTGTTCCCAGCAGATACACACACACACACACACACCACACCCAAGCTCCAAGCTCCAGAACGAATTGGGCAGCCAGACATGGTGAGCACAAGCTCACTGACCACCATGCCTCAGCCTGCGTCCCCTTCTTCTTGTACCTAAAGCAACATTTAATCACAGCAAATGCCTTTTTGGTATCTGAACCTTTAAAATGTCAAGAAAGAGAGATAAAAATGCTCAAGAATATGCTTAGTACATTCTTGAAGGGATAACACGAATGACGTTATGAAATTCTAATTAACTGTAAAACAAAATTTCCAATGATGAAATTTCTTTGCAGACACCCAATAACTTTATAGGTAAGATAAAAAGGCTTTAAACCTGTTACTCTTCATTTAATCTCTGAACAGGCATTTCCTGTAGCACCTTAAATATGCCAGGCACATTGCTAGGGATGTAACAATACCCAGGAGAGAGAAGGTGACTGCCAGTTTGGAGTTTACATTAGAGAGGAAAGGATCGGCTGATCATTCTTTTTCCATCCCTGTAACAAAATCCATCTAATGTTTTAGAGGCACCAGGCAATGAAGCTCAGTTTTGCATATTGGCATCATTTTTATTTGACCACCTAATTATATTTTCTTCCCTTACACGATTATGTTCAGGGCTGGGATCTGGCTTGAGCTCAGCCACCGATTAGCTATCTGCTGAGCAAGGAAAAACCATGAAGCCTGTCTCAGCCTCACTTCTCATTGGAAACAAGAAAGAATTACAGAAGTGACTTCCAAGATCTTGCTCAACTTATTCATTCATGCTCCAACCTAAGTTACAACAGCAAAAAGAGACATTTGGTGAGGAAAAATACCAAAATTCTATTAGATGCTCAATATCCAGACATATTAGTGAAATATTACTATTGCAGGGAGGGTTGACCAGTAGTTCCCAGCCGGGGCCACTTACAGGACACAGTATCTTCGGCTGGTCAGAATGTTTCAAAGAGAAAGAATGCCAGGAAAAGACCAGCCTGTGCAGAATTCTTTGGAGCAGGGCTGGTGGCTTACACCTGTAATCCCAGCACTTTGGGAGGCTGAGATAGGCGGATCACTTGAGGTCAGGAGTTCGAGACCAGCCTGGCCAACATGGTGAAACCCCATCTCTACTAAAAATACAAAAATTAGCCAGGCGTGGTGGTGGGTGTCAGTAATCCCAGCTACTCGGGAGGCTGAGGCAGGAGAATCACTTGAATCCAGGAGGCAGAGGCTGCAGTGAGCCGAGATTGCACCACTGCAGTCCAGCCTATACCACAGAGACTCCATCTTAGAAAAAAAAGAATTCATCGGAGAAGTAAGGACGATGCCGCCTTTGCTGGGGCCACCGATTGTTGGGCTGACTCTGTACTGGGCGTCTCCCTTTTGTGGCTCCTGTGACCCAGGCTGATGCACGCAGGCTGACATGTTCCTTCCTCCTAGCCCCAGATCTGTGGCATGCACAGTACTGCTGGGGTGGGGCCCCTTGACCCTCTCGGGGGCCTTATGGACAGGATCCAAGATGACTGACACCAGTTGTCTCTTCTGTGTGGGCTGCATCAGGTCCCCAGGAAGCATTTACATGCTTATTTTTAAAATGTAGGCTTTATTATTATTCGGGTATGGTGAGGCAAACAGACCAGAAGACAGCCGCTGTTGAAAAGTTTGTTACAGTTGCCAAGAAGAGGAGGCCACCATCCCATGCAGGGTCACATGAGGAAGCACTGGGTGGCCAGGAGGCAGGAGTGAGGGAGAGTGTAGCAAGAGTCTTTATTGTGGTTTTTGTGGAGAGAAATGGGTAAAACAGGGTGGGCAGGGCTAGGGTGGCGAGTTTGAATAAGGTCAGCAGGCTCTGGGGTATAGGACCTGTCCCTCGTTGTCTGGTACCTGGCCTTGGAGTGATTAGGACTGGGGAATGCCGGCCTGGAGTGGAAGAGATTGATAAAGAAGGCAACTGGGGGATACAGGCTTTGGATGGACTGGTTTGCATATGGCAGGCAGGCTTGCAGGAGGCAGGAGGAGTTACTCTCTCTAGGAATCAGCTAGCTTGAATGGGGTGGCCTCTCCCAGATCAGCAAGTCCACAACATGTCAAAGCATCATAAAATACAGAAGCTAAAAAACACGATTAATACAGGGCTCCTCATCCTCACCACACTTGGGAATGCCAGTCAGTCCCAGCCCGCTGCTCTCTGGCAGCCACAGGCTCCAGGGGGTCTCTCACACCCACAGGTGCAGGCGTCAGCCTCTCCAGCTGCAGAGACACATTTCACCTTGCAGGGCAGCCTTGTGAGCACGTCCTGTCACCGTGCTTGAGTGGTCCCTTCCCAGCTTAAGGGAGGAGAACAGTGGGGTGGGACAGGGGTGGGGGACAATCAGTCTTTATCTTCAAAGAAGTCTCTTCACATCTTTTTTTTCCATTTTCTGTTTGAGTGCTTAGGAGTGGTGAAACTTCTTTTAGAAGGCTTCCTTTTGTAAATTCCACCTATGAAGAGTTGGCCCCATAGGTTGATGTGGTTTGGATGTTTGTCTCCTCCAAATCTCATGTTGAGACATGATCCCTGGGGTTGGAGGTGGGGCCTGGTGGAAGGTGTTTGGATCATCAGCGGACCCCTTATAAATGGGTTTAGCCATCTCCTTGGTGATGAGTGAGCTCTTGCTCTGAGTTCACATGAGATCTGTGTAAAAGGGTGTATCCCCCAACATACACACATTCCCCCTCCACCGCACTCTCTCTTGCTCCTGCTTTTGCCAGGTGATACCAAGCTCCCATTTCGCCTTCTGCTGTGAGTAAAAGCCCCTGATGCCTCCCAAAAAGCTAAGCTATGTCAGCACCATCCTTGTACAGCCTGCAGAACCGTGAGCCAATTAAACCTCTTTTCTTTATAAATTACTTTGTCTCAGGTATTTCTTTATAGCAAAAGTAAGAACGGCCTAATCCATAGGTTGTTCAGTAAATGACATCTGTCATATTGGAACCCTTGTGAAATTTCCATTTTAACAACCCGTTTCATTGTAGTTACTGTAGATCTAGAGGGTCATGAACTTAGGAGCCAGGTGCTGCAGCAGCACTGTGGATGGCCGCCCCAAATCCACTCCCCACGCCACGCTTGATGGCGGAGTCCCGTGTCATTCAGGGAGCTTCCTCCAGACTACCGTGAGCCCAGGGAAGAGACATTTTCCCGCACAGGAGAGTCAGAGAGCACCCCTAATCATCCCGTCCTCCCACCGGTTTTTGGATTAGGCATCACCTCCAGATTCAGGTCTGGCTGGTGAGACAGGGAGAGATGTCTGCCAGGGGCTCTGGGAAAGATCTTTCTTGCTCTTAAAAAAGAGACAACCAGGATAAACAAAATGTGGTACATCGATGCAAGGAAATATGACAATAAAATGGAATGGTACATGCTATACCATGGGTGAACTCGGAGACACGATGCTGAGTGAAAGAAGGCAGACATGAAAGCCACGTGCTGTGTGATTCCATTTCTATGCAATGTCCAGAAATGGCATATCTAGAGAGACAGAAGGCAAACTCGTGGTTTCTGGGGGCTTGGAGCTGGGAGAATGGGAGAGATTGCTTAATGAGTAAAGATGTCCTCTTGGGGTCATGAAAATTTCCTGGAACTAGAGAGTAGTGATGGTTGCACAATGCTGTAAATGTGTTACATGCTATTGAATAGTATCTTTAAAATGGTTTAAATCGGGGATTTTTGTATCATGTGTATTATATCACAATGATGAGTGAGAGAGAGAGGACCAGGAAGGAGCAGTAGCTTTTCTGCTGCTCTGCAGGACGGTAGGAGAAGGTCATGCCAGGGCAGCCATTACAGCTGTTCTAAGACCCTAGGGGACAGGCCTGAGCTCCAAGACAGCAGCCGAGGGAGGCACAGCCCCGAGGCAGGGAGAGGCAAGAACTTGATGTCTGTCCTGAGCCTGCAACCACTCAATTCTGGAACATCTGACCTCTGGGTTTTTTGTTATGGAAGATTTGAAATGTGCCATATAGAGGCAGAACTCCTTGGAGTAATGATTACCTCCTTTCAGACCACTATACGATTTCCTTTTCAACTAACTGCTGATCTTAGAAAATACGGTTTGCCAAGAAAAAATTCCATTGAATTCCCAAAGGGCAAGATCCATCTTTCCTGTCCCCTTGAGGAAACCTCTACCCAAAGAGCAGAACCGAAGAGCAAATTTGATTCCTCCTCCGTTGCAGATATGATTACACTAATTTTGTTACAGATGAATGGCGGGAGCACAGGATGTAGGAGCACAAAGACCCTGGTGTATTTGGTTTGGGGGTTGGTTTCTTTTTCCCTGCAGTCTCCGGACTGTTCTTTTTTTTCCTTTTTTTTTTTTTAAGCTTCTTCAAGGGTATAAATACATCCTGCAGAAATCATGGAGTGAATGGCCCCCTTATGGCCCGAAAGAGTTCAGTGCGGTTGATTTGTTCCCAAGGTGGGGCACAGACCCTAGGAGGATTCACTCCAGGATTTCTCAGCTTCCAGGGGTTGCTGCTCGGCTGCCTGCATCTTGCTTCCACCTCTTCAACCATCCTGGTATTCACTCATTCCAAATAACATTAGTTTTATACATTTAAATTTGGAAATCAAAGTTAAGCCATAGCATAGGGTCAGAATTTTTTTTACAAGAGGAAGGAAAAAGATCTAGTCCCACAAGAATTCACAGGAAATGGTTCTGAGTGAGTGCTGAATCCCAGTGAGTGGGAAAAGAAAAGTGATGCCCGACTGGGAGGAAACGCTGAGAGCAAAAAGGGGTCCCACCCCAGCCCACGAGTCTACCCACGACAGGTTGGGGACAGACTCCTTCACCCAGACAACGACGAGAGACCAGATGCCCCACGAAACACACATTTTTACCAGGTGCTGAGATTTCTGGCTGTTTTCTTTTCTTCTTTATATTTTTTTCTGGATCGGCCAATATTCCTCACAAGAAACATGTCTTATTTTCCAAATAAGGACATATTTACTTTTTGACCTTTTAAAGTTCACACCATCTACAAGGCAATGTGAAAATAAGTTTCTAAGCATATTTGGGTAACAAGGGCAAGTTCTTTTACATCTTCTCATGTATTTTTACCTTTTTTTAGCAGGTTTAAAAACGTCCAGTCTATACTGTGGGTGTGTTTCTCTGGGGTGCGTTCATAGTAGTGATGTTAGTCTCAAGATAGGAATTGGTTCATCTTAGAAGCTCCGACAGTAGCTCACTGCCTAAAGCGTCTATTGAAATGGTTGTAAACATTCGCGTTCTCTAAACTGACAGTTTTCAGCCCATTGAATGTAATCCAAGGAAACTCATGATTTGGATTTTGATGTTGAAATAAAACCATAAATCTATTGGGTGGAGAAGGGGGAATATGCCCTTTAATTTGGATCCAAGTACCTGAAATTCAAGGTATTTCCTTTGATAAATAACATCACAGCAATTCTGGGTGTGAAAAGGACCCTTTTCAGCCACAAAGTAGAAGAGCAGAGCCACAGGATGACTTCATACCTGGAGAAGTGTGTTTAGCATTTGCTTTGCCAGAGAATCCCTTCTAAAATTTACTGTAAATAAAAATGCCAGCCACACCTTGCAGTAAAAACTCCCCCCAACTTTGCCTCCGCTCTTCGCTTTAGGAAAGAAAAAGTCCCTTTATGTCTGCCAAGTATTTTAAGTTTCCTTTAAAACTTTAAAATGTGTGCATGTTCATTGATGTCCAAAGACTTTATTCCATCTGAAGAAAGCACTTTTCATATAGAAAAAAACTAACCAAAGGATAAGGGTGATGACAAAGGTTAAATCTAAGATGGGCAGCAAGAGTGGACTTCCTCTGTCATCTCCCAGGATAGTGGCAGCAGGGAACCATGCAATCCCAGCTATCCACCTAGAATAACTTTAATTAACTCTGTGTATGTGTGTCTGTGTGTGTGTGTATGTAAAACCTTTTTTAGTTGTTGATTTCAACAGTTGTTGGTTTCAAACCTAAAAGTCTTGCTGCCCCACCTTCCACCATTAACTCTCCCCACGTGCTGTGTCTTCATGGACTCTGTTTCTGAAGGAGAAGGAGATGCTGTTCCCACCCCAGGTACAGCCAAGTAGGCTGTTTCTGTCAGGAGCTTTCTCACCTGTCTCAGCCATAGTGTTGGGTGGGAACTGTGAAGTCTGTTACCCTTGGTAGTGGGTTGAATTTTGTCCCCCAATAAGATCCGTCCACGTCCTAGTTCCCAGAATCTGTGAACGTGACCTTATTTGGAAAAAGTGTCTGCAGCTGTCATGAAGGATCCCAAGATGAGCTCAACCTGAATTTAGGGTGGGTCCTAAATCCAGTGACTGGTGTCCTTATCAGAAAAAGGACAGGGAGATTTGAGACACAGAGACAGAGGAGAAACATGAGGGAGAAGGGAATGCGAAGACAAAGGCAGGGACTGGAGTGACATGTCTGCAAGCCGAGCACTGGCTGCAGACACCAGAAGCCAGGAGAGGCCTGGAACAGACTCTCCCTCGGGTCCTTCAGAAGGAGCCAGCCCTGCATGAGCCTTGATTTGGGATTCATGACCTCCAGAACTGTGGGATAATAAATTTCTGTTGTTTTAAGCCATCATGTTTGTGATACCATCAATGACAGATCACATATATGATAGTGGTCGTATAAGATTATAATAGCAGGTTCTTACTGTACCTTTTCCATGTTTAGGTATGTTTAGATACACAGACACTTCCCATCATGTTACAGTTGCCTGAAGTACCCAGTAGAGCCACATGCTGTACGGGTTTATAGTCTAGGAGCAACAGGCTATGCCACATAGCCTAGGTGTATAGAAGGCTATGCCATCTAGATATTCTATGATGTTCACACAACAATGAAATCATTTAACGTTCATCACATTTCTCAAACCATTCCCCTGTTGTTAAGCAATGCAGGGCTGTAACTTGTTATGGCAGCTCTAGGAAATTAACAGGATCCTGATCTAGGACCTAGTGGTTCAGCCCAAATCCCCAAACTCTGGGTTATTCCACTTTCTTTTAGCTGCCAACTCCACCTACAACCCACCTCCTCACCCTGGCCCCCAGCTGTCTACACCTCTTCTGATTGGCTCCTCCTACCAGCAATTCTTGACCCTGGCTGCACATCAGAATTACAGAAAGTTTTAAAACAATACTGAGGCCAAGATTTCACCAAAGACCAACTTAAAAAGACCATCCGGGGGCAGCGGCTGAGTCGTGAGCATGATGGTAATTGTACAGTGGGAGTAAAAGAACCTGCACCAACCCCAGAGCCTCCCTGACGTTCACCCTCCTCCCTTCCCACATGCTGCCTACAGAGGTCTCTTCCACGGCCACACTGATGACAGCTCTCTGCACCCATGGGCTTCAAATTCAAGGTTGCATAACAATTTCCTGGGAAATTTGTAAAAGTGCAAATTCCCTAGGCCCTACCTACAAAGACCCTGATTCTATAAATCTGGTAGGCCAGAATATGAGTTTGAACAATCTTAAAATGTGTTGCACAGTGGAATTACCTGGGGAACTTAAAGAAAGACAAATGCAGAAAACCAGTGTCTGGGCTGGGCGTGGTGGCTCACACCTGTAATCCCAGCACTTTGGAAGGCCGAGGCGGGTGGATCACCTGAGGTCAGGAGTTCAAGACCAGCCTGGCCAACATGGTGAAACCCAGTCTCTACTAAGAATACAAAAATTAGCTGGGTGTGGTGGTGCATGCCTGTAATCCAAGCTACTCAGGAGGCCGAGGCAAGAGAATCACTTGAACCCAGGAGGTGGAGGGTGTGGTGAGCCATGATCGCACCATTGCATTCCAGCCTGGACGACAGAGTGAGACTCCGTCTCAAAAAACAAAAACAAACAAACAAAAACAACAACAACAACAACAAAACAATGTCCGAACCACACCCCAGATCAACTGAATCAAAAACTTTCAGGGCAAGCACTCAGGCATCAGAATTTTTTAAATGTTCAAGCTGATTCCAATGTGCAACCAAGCTTGAGATCCGTTGTTTCAAGCAATGCTTACTGTATGCCAGCTACAATGGTGAGTAAAATAGATGCTTCGTGCCCTTCTTGAGTATATAGTCTGGTAGGGCAGCCAGATAATTTAATTATTTAAATATACAAATAAATAGACAATTCGAAAGTGTGAAGGGTGCTGTGGTGGAAAGAACGAGGTACTAGGACTGATGTGGGTTGGGGACACCCACATGAGCAGGAAGGAGCTAGAGAGAACAAGCTGAGTTCTCTCGAGAACCAGCCACAAGCCTTCTCCAGCCATGCCAAAGCACATCCCTCCACATGCCTCCCAGAGCTCAACTCTATGCCCAATGGTACAATTCCTGCCCATGCTACGCATCTGAGCTTCACAAAAGGAAATGGATTCCACGAGCTGTGAGCTGGAGAAAACATTGCTTTAAAGATTAGATTTCAATGCTAGTAATTATTTTTTCCAATCTGGGAAGTTTTCTACCCTATTTAAAACTTGGTCTTTTCAGCATTGTATCCTCTGCATCTAAACCTCATGCCTGGCTCACTGTGAGTTCTCCAGAAACGCAGTTCAGCTGGAATTCCACATCTTTTCAGTTCCTGGCAAATGAGACCTAAAAGAGCAATGGAAAGCGGCACCCTGGGAAGGTTGTTGATGCTCATCTGTGTGCTCTTATGCACACGAAGGACATGCAGATGCCTTCAACACAGTATATTCCAAACCAAACTATCATAGTTTAATCAACTCTCCGCACACCTGTCCTTTCCAACCCAATTCACTTCCCCAAGTCAGGCTTCTCTCATACAGTAGCCATTGATTTAACCCTTCCAATGCTCTCACTTGCTCCCTCTCCTCCATACTTATTATGAGGCTGCCTGTCCCCTCCAGGAAGTCACACCTCTCCTGTCCCTCCCTGACCATGCAGTGTCTCTGAAACCCTTCGGTGGATCCCCATCACCCATAACACAAAACCAAACAACTTTCACTTGACACACAGAACCCTCCATAATGCAGCCACTGGCTATCTTTTTAACTTTATTGCTTGCTACCTTGGTTAACCATCTATCCCAGTTGGCCTGGGACCAAGGAGATGGCCAGGATGTGAGACTTTCAGTACTAAAACTAAGAAAGTCTGAGGCAAACTGACACAAGTTGCTTTTGACTCCAGCGCAGCTCCCTACACACCCTCAGCTATTTCCCCACCCACAGTGTTGTTTTGTGCTGTCCATTCTGCCCAGATCCTTTCTGTCATCCAGCCTTTTACTGGGCTAATTCTCATTTATGCTCCTAGACTGGGCTGAGGAGGTGCCTGAGGCTGGACACCTCTCTTGCCTTTATGCTGGCAGACCCATGGGCGAGCTCAGGGCCTCTCCTCTGTCCCCGTAGAGCACTTGGGGTGCGACTATCACAGCCAGGTCACTGCATTGAACATTTCTCTTTGTGTGTCTGCCTCTCACACAGGATGGTAAGCTCTCAAGGCCGGGACCTGTGTCTTACTCCTCTTGTATCCGCAGAGTTCAGCCCAACACCAGGCACGTAGGAGGAGGTTAATCAATGATTGATGGAATCAGTTATTCAGGAACCCCAAGCATAATCCTTTGTGGGAAAAAATGTCATTGCTAATTTAGGAATCAATCCCAATCCTAATCAGTCCTTTAGCCATTTTGAATACAGGTACCTTCCAGTTTAACTTTTCAGATGCAGTTTCCATGAGGAAACTGACCCAGAATTGACCAATAGCCCTGGAATAACTTCTGTGTCATCACACTTCAATGATTAATTTTGGAAATGTGTTACCAGATACTTAATTTACTGCAAGTTCATTTTGGAAATGAGATATTTAACAAAATATGCTTTAAATTTGACCATAATAACACATTCTTGTCATTCTACAGGGATTATTATAAGCTTAAATGATGTAATAAATTTAAAGGTGCTTCAAAACATTTAAGCACTGATATGAACATAATACATTACTATGAAGGTCATTTTTATCTTCATGATTAATGTGGTGCGGTCTCCTGATACATCCCACAGAAAACTGAGAATCTGAGGAAGTAGAAAACGGATATAGTTTTGCCATTTATTAACATGTGGCTCAGGCAAGTAATGTCACTGTTCTGAGGCTCCATTTCTATCAAAAACAAATGAAGACCATAATATCTACCACATAGGGCCAAAATCAATGAGCTAATGTACGAAGAAAGCCTAGAGTTCCAAAGGAGAATGGTGTTGGTGATGATGATAGTGTTGGGACAGAGATGGTGTTGATGATTGTGATTGTGATGGTGATGGTGACGGTAATGACGATGGTGTTGATGATAGTGATGGTGATGATAGTGTTGGTGACGAGGATGGTGTTGGAATGGGGATGGTGTTGGTGGTGGTGATAGTGATCGAGTTGGAATAGTGGTGGGGTTAGGATAGTGATAGTGTTGAGATGAGGACAGTGTTGGTGATGGTATTGATGATGGTGATGATAGTGTTGGAATGGGGATGATTATGGTGATTATGATAGTGTCAGTGATGGGGATGGTGTTGGAGATGATGATGGTGACGATGATGGTGATAAGATGGGGATGGGGATGGTGATAATGAAGGTGCTGGGATGGGAATGGTGATGGTGATGGGGGGTGTTGGGTAATGGGAATGGTATTGGTTATTATGACAGTGGTGATAATGATGGTGATGATGATGGTTCTGGTGATGATGTTGTTTATGGTGATGGTGTTAGGATGGTGCGTTTGAAAGCTGACAGAGTGAAGTGCCATAACTTGGCTTAGTGCGTTGCTCACAAGGAAAGCATTTAGTAAATTTCTTTTGACTGAATAAATGGAATAAGTGGCTTTGGGAGGCCTTTTACTCTACTACACTTTGTCTCAATATTAAATTCAGCAGCCAATGGTATCAGAACCCAAACTGTATTTACGTAAATGTGAAGGAGAGACTGGCTTTCTGGGGACTGACATTTTTGCTTGATACTGATTAACTTATATATTTCAACTGAAATCTGGTTTCAAATGTTTGAGATTTTGAATGTTTTGCCTTCTCTTTTTTCCTTTGCCCACGTATGATCTCACTTTGCTTTGTGACCCCTGTTGAGCAACGCAGAGGACTTTCCAGCTGTGGCCTAGGGCCGATGCTCCAGTCCCTCCGTGCCTGACTGCACTTGAATGTAAGACAGAGCTGATCATGAAGAATACTCTCCTTTCCTGTAAGCACCACTTTGGAGCAATGACTAGAAGAAAGGTCCAAGCTCAGCTCTAAAATTAGAATTAGCCATGTTTCATCAAATCTAGACTTTGGCAAAGAAACCATTTCTGCCTCATAGTTAAACTCTGAGTGTAAACAAAGAAGTCACCAAAGACATGTGACTCCTTCTTGGCCAGACCATAGGGGTCACTGCCCATGTCTCTGAGTCAGAGGTAGTATCCATTCCTCCGCCAGCTGGTTCTTCCCAACCAAACACCCACACTGCAACTTAATGATTAGCCATTATTCTTTCTTTCCTCCTCCTCTAACCAGCCCTCCGTAGCAATGTCCAGGCTCATTCCACAGATGCTTGTGTGAGAACAGATCTATGTTAAATCCAGATGACAAAAATGCCTGAAAAGGAGGAAATGATTTAGTTTAACAACAGAGGACTTAAGTGCAAGCAGATTGACATTAGTTTGTGCCTAGAAATTATGACACATCTGCAATCCCACAGAGGAATTGTGCTAAATGGGCCCACACAGCAGGAGCACTGGCCTGAAAAACAACCTCATAACATGGAATCTGCTCCCAGATACAGAATAAGTTATATGTTTTTTTAAGAATGCGATCTCGTTGCACACATAGAAGCATTTGTGTTATCAACTGACTTCCTCAAAAATGCTTGTTATTGGCATAATTTAAATTAAGACCATCAAACTAAGCTCCAGAAAGAGCACAGTGTTGTAACTAAGGAGAAGAGACAATATACACTCAGAAATTATTATTATTATTATTATTATTATTATTATTATTATTTTGAAACAGGTCTCACTCTGTCACCTGGGCTGGAGTGCCCATGATCTCGGCTCACTGCAACCTCTACCTCCTGGATTCAAGCGATTCTCCTGCCTCAGCCTCCCAAGCAACTGGGATTAGAGGCACCCACCACATCTGGCTAATTTTTATATTTTTAGTAGAGATGGGGTTTCACCATGTTGGCCAGGCTGGTCTCAAACACCTGGTCTCAAGTGGTCCACTCTCCTTGGCCTCCCAAAGTGCTGGGATTACAGGCATGCACCACTGTGCCCAGCCAGAATTCTTCCTTAAGGACCAGAGATATCATAACCAAAGTTACTTACTGAGAAGTGCATCCACGACTTCAGAAGTGATTTTAGTTTTGATTTTTGGTTACATCTGTGATCTGTTCATTCATTCACTCATGAATTATTTCTCGATCACTTGCTAAGTGCCAGGCTGCATGCTGTTCTACTCACAGTATAATTCTTCTTTAAGCATTTATTACATTCTAAAAGAAACTTCCTGCAAAAAAAAAAAACTATAATATGTGATCAAGTTCAAGTTGCTATCTCTAAGTCTTATTAAGCAAAGCTATAGTATAAACTACAGAAAGATCTATGACCTTCTTCACTTGTCTAGTTAATGACATTAAGTTTGACTGTGAGAAAATATTTATTTCCTTTAGCGTAAAAATGTATATCATTTCCTAAAGTGGAGACCATTTTTAGAAGCATTAACAGTCCAGACGTGTTTGGACATTAGCACCATTTTATTTTGCCTGTCAAAATAAAGATTTTATCCCAGCTGTTTTCCTCTTTCCAAACATGTCTTTCCACATGATCTGGGCTGAATTGTGTCTGAGAAGTATAAGTGAAAAACTCACAAATCACTGTGAATCTAAGATCCAAATATGTCATCTTAATTCTGGTAACTTACTCTCTTGAGACTTTGTATGAAGGTGACAATTTCTCAGAGAAAATATCCCCTACCTTAGAAATGAAGGCTGTCGGGGTGTCAATCACTGAAACATGACTGAAAACAGCAATGCAAAGAGATTTTTAACTCCTGAATTGTCACGTGTCTGGAGCAGATGTGCCAGAACTGGTGCACACATACATTGCTGGTGGTCCTGGACATTGATGCGATCGTTTGGGAACACCATTCACATTTCACAAGTCACAAAAGTCTTACTTCATGTTGGATCAGTAATCTCAGTCCTGGGAAAATGCCTTTGGAAACAGCATCTTTAGTGTTGGAAGCAATATTGTCACAAAGATATGTAATCCAGACAGCAGCCAAGGCATTGCTGCTGCTTGAGGAGATCTGATTAGCATTCATTGAGCTCTTCAGTTCCACCACAGCCTTGCCAGGACTTTGTGCATTTTAAGGAGACGCAGCTTCTCCTGGTCACCTCAGTCCTCAGGCTCTTGCTTCTGCACACATTGACTTCACTGCCATCATGTCCACTATGAAAGGAAACTCAGTGTCTTCGTTGACACATACACCTACACACCTGTGCACACGCACCTATGCTCACACACACCTTTCCAAGCTCACACACACACGCCTGTGCTCTCACACACACATGCCTGTGCTCTCTCTCACACACACACACACACACACTTTTCCAAGCATTCATGAGTGCCGCAGCCACCACAGAAGACTGGCATGGGTGAAAGGAGGCAACGTGAAGAGGGATCCACATCACAGCAACATGACCAACTCTGCACTGGTCATTGGGCATCTTTCCTTTTTAAAAATATCCTTTGACCACTCACCAGAACACTGAAGAATTTCCACTCAATCCTTTCGTTGTGGATTTCCTTTTTCTTCTTTTTTTTTTTTTTTTGTCCTTTCCTATCTTGCTCCCTCAACCCTTTCCACCTCCTCCCACTCTGGAAACACTTCTCACATTACTCCAGGACTCACTACCCTGGCAGCCACATTCTGCCCCTGGTCCTCCTCTCCACCCCCATCCCGGCGTGCGGCTCATCGAGGCGCAAGGCACTTCCATTGATGGGACCCACCTGAAAGCAGCAGTGGTCATAGGGGAAATATATGCTTCCTCTATGACTATCCTATGGACCACTGCTTGTAATTGTGAAATATTGCAAACAAGCCAAATAATCAACAATGCAAATATTTAAAAAGGAATTATGCTAGTGGATGCCTAGGGCTGAGGGGAGTAGGACAGCTGGAGGTGATAACTAAGGAGTATGGCTTCTCTTGGAGTGATGAAAATGTTCTGATATTATGGTGATAGTTGCACAACTCTGTGATTATCCTAAAAACCACTGAAGCGCATACTTTAAATGGGTGAATTATATGGCATGTCAGTTATACCTCAACAGTTGCAGTGAGCCGGGATCACGCCACTGCACTCCAGCCCGGGTCACAGAGGCAGGCCTTGTCTCAAAATAACATTATACCTCAATAAGGCTGTTACTAAAAATATTTATGCTATATTCTCATGATGAAATATTACACAACAAATAAAGTGTGGAATTGTGACGATCCTGTCTAGCTCCCCACTCATGGCGGTCTGTGCTTTGATCTGCATGTTTGGGTCTTGCCTTTCCTATTTAACACCTGGCTTCTACACTTACCCATTCATCTTTTGGACTCAGCTTCTGTTACCACTTCTTCTGTCATTGGATCCCACTCTTGGCTTTGGCAATGACTTCTGCACTGAAATACTTGGTCTTGAAATCTATGAATATTTGGATTTGGTTTCTGTTCTGGGCCATTTTTTTGACTTGTGCAACCAACTTAAACATCAGCTTTCCATAAGAGCCACGCTGCATCCCACCATCATCTCTAGGAAGCATCCCTGTCCCACCCACAACCAGGTTAGGGCAAGCCCAGACAGGTGCTCAGGGCACAGCATTTAAGGAGGTGCTCACTCTCAGGCCCTTACAAATGTAGGCTCAGCTCTGAGAGTGAATGCTTCCTTAAGAGAGGCTTTCAGGTTGGAAAAATTTAAAGAGGCACTCACTCTCAGGAGCAGATCTTGCATTTGTGAGAGCCTAAGAGTGAGTGCCTCCTTAAATGTTGTGCCCCGAGTGCCTCCCTTGACTCACCTGGTCCCTGCCCTGCTGACACCAGGTAACCCAGAGGTGGTAAAATCAGACACTAGACCAGCAGGGTGTGTGTTTGTGCTCAATTAATGATTTTTATTTCTTCATTAACTTTGTCATAATAGTTTTTCCAGCTAACATTTAACAAGTAACAATCATGCCCAATAAGTTTCACTTTTCTTTTCAAGACTCCAAATTTAATTCTAGTCCATTGAGCAAAATTCACCTGGAGGCCATAGGAACAGAGTATGCTCAGCAGCACACACATTCCGTTTTCCCTGTAATAAACATTCAAGAAGCAGGTAGGATCCTCAGGCCATTCCTTAAGAGTGTGCCTCTCCTGCTGGGGCCGTTGGAGAAATATTGAAATGCCTTCCTGCACCCCCGCCATAATCACAAAAACTGAATTCACCTATACTTTGTACCAGGAAATGAACTCACTTCCTTTGGGGGAACAGTCTCTCTTCCATTCTGCATGGTTCTGGTGTCATTTGCTATGTGGTAACCACCCCACAAGTTCTTCTTGCCCACTGCACAGATAGAGCTGATTTATCAAGACAGGGGAATTGCAATAGAGAACGAGTTTAATACACATAGAGCCAGCTAAATGGGAGACCAGAGTTGTATTATTACCCAAATCAGCCTCCCCGAAAATCTGGAGGCTGAATTTTTTAAAGATCGTTTGGCAGGCAAGGCCTAGGGAAAGGGGAAGACTGATTGTTGGGTCAGAGATGGAATCACAGGGGTGAAAGCTGTCCTCTTGCACTGAGTTCATTCCTGGGTGGGTCCACAAGGCCAGGTGAGTTTACTGGTCTGGGTGCTGCCAGCTGGTCCACTGGAATGCAGGATCTGAAAAATACCTTCAACACCGATCTCAGCTTTCACAACGGTAACGTTATCTACAGGAGCAACTAGGGAGGTTAGGAATCTTGTGGGTTGTGGCTCTGTAATTCCTGAGCCATAATTTCTAATCTTGTAGCTAATCTCTTAGTTTTACAAAGGCAATCTGGTGACCTTGCCTGGTCACCAGACCTTGTTTTGGGGAGGGGCTGTTATCATCTTTGTTTCAAAGTTGAACTATAAACTAAATTCCTCCCAAAGTTACTTTGGCCTATGCCCAGGAATGAACAAGGGCAGCTTGGAGGTTAGAAGCAAGATGGAGTCGGTTAGGTCAGATTTCTCTCAGTCATAATTTTTGCAAAGGCAGCTTCAGTCTCATCCACCCCTGGCTTCCAGGATGTCATGTGGCCAGGTCTGGCCGGTCGTGACTCCTTAAACCCTCTCCAGTGAGTAGGCACAGGCGTCAGCAGAACCAACAGGTATCCTGCATGAAAACTGACATATGCACACGACGGGGAACGGGTAGCCTCCCACCCTGCAGGGTTCTCAAGCTAGAAAGACCTCATAAACTGGCAGCTGCCAACGGCCATTCTTGTTGCCATGGCTGGAGAATCAAATCACTGCTGAGAACAGAGCCAAAGGACAGGGGTAGACACAGAGCCCTGAGGATGGTACTTCAGTGCCTGGATTCAGCTATGTCTGAAATCTGGCAACCTAGACTTTTCCATAATGAGTCAATTATGCTTCAGGGGAGGAACATTTGTTTGTTTTGTTTTGCTTGAGGTAGTCTGAATGTATTTCGGTCAGTTGTAATTAAGAGAGTCTAGACTAATAAAGCCAAGATCCACTCATTCATTCAGTATTCTCTTTTGTCTTTCTTGCCTTCTTCATTTTCTTTTCTTCCTGCCTCCTGCATTCTCACCTTCATCAACATTCTCTTTCCTTCCCAAAAGTCCCCAGGCCAGGCCTGCCACTGCAGACTATGCCTACGATTACCTAATTTTTTCCCAAAGGGATCATTTAGAACATCTGGCTTCAGACCTGGGATTCTGAATCCACCTTATTACAATGTGGAAACTAGCCTGTTTATTTCCTCTGGGTGAATAAAATCTCTACTGCCTCACTTTATCAGAGACAACATCAGCCACTGACAGTACATGCTCAAGGGTCTTAAGGTTGTAGCGGCACAACGACTGTAAGGATGTAGGTTTTCCTCAACCAGTATACACCTAGGCTAATGGTAAGGACTTGTTTATTTGCTGAAAACATGCTGGGCAGAGGTATCTGATTCAGTATGAGTGTAAATAGAAACAATGTATATATCCCAAGCTTCTTCTGTAATTTTGTTTCTTTCTTTCCTCTCTTTCCTCCTTCCTGCCTTCATTTCTGTCTCTCTCTCTCTCTCTCTCTCCTTTCTTTCTTTCCACAGAGTCTCGTGCCTTCCACCCAGGCTGGAGTGCAGTGGAGTGATCTAGGCTCACTGCAACCTCTGCCTCCCAGGCTCAAGCAATTCTCAGCCTCCTAAGTAGCTGGAGCTACAGGCATGCACTGCCGCGCCTGGCTAACATTTTTTTGTGTGTTTTTGGTAAAGACGGGATTTCGCCATGTTGGCCAGGCTGGTCTCAAACTCTTGGCCTTAAGTGATCCACCCTCCTTGGCCTCCCAAGGTGCTGGGATTACAGGCATGAGCCACTGTGGCCGGCCTCTTATAGTTTTTGTATCTTCAAGATTTTTCAGTAGATTAAATATACAGTTGCTTGCTTCACTAGATGCAGTGTAAAGATACACAGATACATAGATTATTGGGGAAGTAGAAATAAATACTAAATGCTTACAATGAAAGTTTGAAGAGCCAGATTAGCAAGTCTTCTTATTTAATGATATCTAGCAAAAGTGGACATGCTTAGAGATCAGTGAAAATTCTTTCCTCTTTAGATATGTAATAGACTTTCTAAAGAAATAGCAAAGTTGTTTAAGCACAACATTTCAGACCACACAGTCTTGGAATTTAAATATTCATTATCAGGCTGGGTGCAGTGGTTCACACCTGTAATCCCAGTACTTTGGGAGGCCAAGGTGGGAGGATCGCTTGAGGCCAGGAGATTGAGACACCTGGGCACCGTGGTGAAATCTCATCTCTACAAAAAATACAAAAATTAGTTGGGCATGGTAGCATATGCCTGTAGTCCCAGCTACTCGGGAGGCTGAGGTGGGAGATCACCTGAGCCTGGGAAGTAGAGGCTGCAGTGAATCCTGATCATGCCACCACACTCCAGCCTGGGCAATGGGCTAGAGACTCTGTCTCCAAAAATTTTTTTAATCAAAAATAAAAATAATAAAAATTCATCATCAAAGTAGTCGTGGAGATAATGAAAGATGGTAAACATCTGAGAGAAGGGAGTGGACACACCATTCCATGGGAACTCACCACGGTGGATCTCTGGAGAGGACAGTGAGCACAAGGTCAGCTGGGAGGCAAGACTTGGACAAACAACTTTTCATGTCACCAGTTGGGGGACAATGACTAAGACTGTGCAGCTGAAGGAAATGTGAGAGGAGGAGCCAGCAGAGGGATTTGTGATTCCACATCAAAGTCAGGACAAGGAAAGTTTGTGAATGACCCGGAACACCAAGCAAAGAAGTATGGACTTTATTCCTTTTGGAGAAGTGGGTGGGAGGTGTCACTGGAGATTTTGGGTCCTGGTCTGATGCATGAAAAATGATGTTTCAGGGAGATAAACCTGGCTGCAGTGTGCACTAGATGACAGGTGGACAAGAAATCACGGGGGACTCATCAGAATAGCACAACGGAGTCACCAGGAGCAGCTGTGGCAAGGCCTCTGAGGCAGGGACCCTCGGGCTCTGTGGTCATGACTTGGTTTGTGAAAGAGACAGGAATCCTTCCGGGGAAGACTTTGTGTTCATGCCCCTGGAGATGGAAAAAGGGAACCCAAGAGGGGACAAGGTCTGACTTCCCCAGGCCAACCCCAAGAACCAAGGATCTGGAGCCTCAGACAGAACCCAGAAGGGCTGTGGGGGCCTTTGTGAGGATCTGGGCTGGCTCCAGCTGTCAGCTACATTGCCGGAAAAGCAGTGAAACATGCTTAGGGAAGAGTGTCCTCCTCCCGCTGCACCGCACCAGAAGGAATACTAGGTCACATGCAGGCTGACATTTGTACAATGGGGATAGGCTTTCAGAAAAAGAACACAAAATTTAGTATTTTAGATATAAAAATAAATTCTTGTTTTGAATAAGAGGAGAAATTACAATAAATTATAATTGTTAAATAAATAACCAAGAAATAATACAAACATCACATAACCGAGAATAACAATATTTTAATTAACCAGCTGACACACTTGTATAATGATCTTCTTTTTTCCACATATTTTTAGCTGTATACTCTCACTGCCTTTTAATGTCAACAACTTTATAATATTATTTTCTATAAAAAGCAAGAAAGATATTTTTAGCCTTAGTTCTAGCATGGTTGAAGGAAATTAGTTTTTTAATATTGATCGTTTAAGAAAGTTTCTTTCTACTTCACAAAACTTTATTGGTAATATCATGTAAATTTTTTAAGTGTTATTAGGTTTGGGGGAATCTCTATAAGATGTATTTCATACATGAGTTGTAAGAAAGAATTGGGGGCATTTCAGGGTTTCTAGTCTATTAACTTATGCTAAATACCTTTTGAATTGATGACACTTGTTAACCAGCTTGTCACCAATGTCTTCATTATAATAATACACTGAGTTCACGTTATCTTCATCGGTGTTGGTATTTTGTATCAAATCCGAAAGAAATAAGTTCCCATACAGATATGTCTGGGCAAGGCCATTTCAAGCCAAGGGAAGAGCATAAGGAACATGCTCTTTGCTGAGACAGAGTTTGGCAAAAGCAAGGCATTCAGTTTGACAGAATACAGTTTAAGTAAAGTAACAGTGGATGAGCGAACAAGAAACTGCTGGGATCAAGTAAGGAGGTAGGAAGCTGTGCTAAATACTGGCACGTGGCTAACAAAGACCATTATCCTTTTAGTTAAGAAATCAAAGGCCTATTTCTAGACCTAAACACATGAAAGCCACTGCTAAGGTCATTATCGCTGAAATCAGACTGACCAGATTTCCAGCCCTAACTGCCACTAATGAGCTTGTGAACCTTGCTAAGAATGATTTGGCTCTACATGAAAGTGACTGCACACTGCATATATATACATATCACTAAACACAAACGAAACGAATCCACAACCCAACTTCTCTTTTTTTCTCTTTAGAGGATCCCTAACATTCCCACACTCTCCAACACCCGCCTGATGTGAGGTGAGTGTGGACATAGGAGGCATCTGCATGGAAAGAGTCAATGGTATTAACTGTTCCCATTGCCACATCTTAGTTTAGCAAATTTTCTTTTTTAAAAAAATTTCCCTTTATTGCTGGGCGTGGTGGCTCACGCCTGTAATCTCAGCACTTTGGAAGGCCGAGGTGGGTGGATCACAAGTTCAGGAGTTCAAGACCAGCCTGACCATTATGGTGAAACCCTGTCTCCACTAAAAATACAAAAATTAGCCGGGCACGGTGGCAGGTGCCTGTAATCCCAGTTATTAGGGAGGCTGAGGAAAGAGAATCGCTTGAACCGGCACGGCAGAGGTTGCAGTGAGCCAAGACCACGCAACTGCACTCCAGCCTGGGTGACAGAGTGAGACTCTGTTTCAAAAAAAAAAAAAAAATTTGTTTTATTTTATTTTTTAGAGGTAGAGTCTCACTCTGTCACCCAGGCTGGAGTGCAGTGGCATGATCCTGGCTCCCTGCAGCCATGAAATCCTGGCCTCAAGCCATCTTCCCACCTTATACTCCCAAGTAGCTGGGACTACAGGTATGTGCCACCGTGTCTAGCTAATTTTTTTGTTTGTTTGTTTAATATTTTGTAGAGCCAAGGTTTCAATATGTTTCTCAGGCTGGCCTTGAATTCCTGGCCTCAAATGATCCTCCCATCTCAGCCTCCCAAAGCACTAGGATTACAAGCATAAGCCACCACACCTGGTCTAGTTTAGCAAATTTTCAAATTTGTATGACCATGTGAATGCAAAGCTAGGGCCCCTCCGGGATCTTAGGAGGGGATCCAGGCAAGCAAAGCTCAGTTTCAATAGCATCACTATGAAGCCACCTCTGGTCCCACAGCTTTACCTGCCAAACATGAAAGAAGGTCAATAGCTGAGAGCCATGAGGTAGGGGGAACAGATTCACACAAAAAATATTTGATTCACTCACTGGAAACCACCTGAATCCTGGAAGGGGCCTGTGCCTGGGCTGTAGTTCTGGGTAATGCAGGTGTAGGCAACAAGACAGTGACAGGTTAAGTTACCACCGTGGATGTGAAACTCGTAGAAATTCAAGACAAGATCACAGTAATCCCAGTGATGACAAATGAGAGTCTGGTGCATCATTTTCACAAAGAAGTATCTGAAAGACATAGTGCAAAAACACAGTGCAAAGAAAAATATTGAAAAGACCTTATGCCTGGGTGGAGAGCAAGAAGAGAGGAGTGTTTCCTACCTGGGAACTTGGAGAGGATGATGGCTTCACTACCAACACCTTGACGCTCCTAGCATTAACAGCTCAGGTTTCTCCCTGCATGCTCAGTATCACCATTGCCAGTAATTTAGGAGAGAAGTGGGGAGTGGAGTTATTTCTGCCCAAAGCCCACAAGGTCAGAAGAGTTCCATGGTACTGGCTGAAATAAGAAAACTCAGAAGAAGCCATGTGTGAGAACGGAGGTAGCTGCTGCAGAGACGGAAGCAAGAGGGCTCTGGGTGGAGTCAGCAGAGAGCTCACCAGGAAACCAGGACTGATGCCTGAACAGCCAGGAATGTGACACAAGCCACTCACGAAGGCCTCAGATAAAGTGGAGCTCCCCAAGTACTGTTCCCTGTACAGTAACTGTCAGAGTTTATTAAGTTCCAAGTAGCAGAAACCAACAGTGCTCAACTTGGCTTGAAGAATTGATGTAATTCTTGCTCTAAGAAAAATGCAGTTCAGGTTTCCGTTCTGCTTCTCAGCCATCTCCTTCTCCTCTTCTCCATATTCTGGCTTCATCCTCAGGCCAGCTTCCCTCAGGATAGAAGATGGCTGCCCTTGGGATAGAAGATGGCTGCCCTCACAAGATAAAATGGTTACCCTCATGAATCAGCTGCCAGCGACAACCAAGGCCCCAACTTCTCCGTTCATATCCAAAGGATATGCTCCCCCAACACAAACACACACACTCACAACCGTCCAGGAATTGGAAGATCCAGACTAACACATTAAAAATTATTTTCTTTATATTTAGACATTATAATTATCTGTGCAATATTAATACATTGTTTTTGAAAGTCAAGACTGGAAAAAATAATACAACAATGATAATAGCTAACAATTATTGAACATGTATCCTATATACTAGCTGTTGGTGATTTCCTGTATTAATCCCTTCCTCCCTAAGAGGTAGATGATACTGTTAACCCCACTTTACAAATGAGAAAACTGAGAGAGAAGTTAAGGAATGTGCCCACGGTCCCACACAGGTAAGTAGAGAAGCCAGGACTTGAACCGAAGGAGGCATCCACATGACCTCCATACAGAACTTCTGTTTCCTTGCTCTGACTTGCGTGTGTTCCTTCCAGCCTTTTGTTGATTTGCAGGGTTGGTTCCCAGCCGGCTATTCTCAAGTAGGCTATTCTCTCTTATTCTGAATCCACTGTGCCCTATTTATATCCATAGAACTTTCATATGTTTTAGTTACATATTACCTTTTTGGCCATTTATTTAGAATTTTTCATGATTTCTCATTGCATATTCATTTGCTCTGTTACTCCCTAGCATGCCCCATTCTCAAAGACCTTCTCTGATGGTCCAGAGTCCATTCCTCCCTGGCACATGGAAGGTAGGTGCTCGATGACATGGTTCTGAGTGTTATTAGTTGCCATCGTACTGGGTGTAAGATGCTATATCCTCCTTTCATTCATGTACCATAATTGTCTCCCATGTTGCTCCCCAGTCTTCACAATGATCTGCTTTAATGACCGCACAACAGTCCATGACTATTAAATACTGACATTTAATTAACCATTCCAATATGGATAGAAATCCAGAGCTTCTAATTTTTTGTCATTGTAAGTGACATGAGGAGCATTTCCATGTATATAGCTTTTCCCCTGACAATCAAATTTAAAATTACCTGTGAGCATAAAGATAAAGATAGCAGCCCAGCGTGGCGCTCAGCTGCAGCCCCTGTCAGCCTCCCTCTGCAGTCAGCTTGCCCTGCTGTACACACTCCTCCCCGGTTGTCCCTCAGATTTCCCAGATGCAAGGCTATTACTGGCCCATCATGAGGCAGCCAACTTCATACTCAATGCCAGGCCTCCTCGACCCAAACATGTGGTGCCTGGTTTTACACAGGGCGTTGTTTATGGCTACTGTTTCCTGTTAGATCCTGGCCTCTGCCAGGTACCTCCATACACCACCCTCTTTCCTCTTGTTCTCCCTTTGCTTCCACCCCCAGCCAGCCTCTAACATCTTAAATTCCCAGTAGCACAGTTGAGTCTCAACTCCACACACATATGCACATACCTCAATCTGCGCTGCAGGCCCATCTCTGCATTTTCCAAAACAGCTTAATGAGTGTTTTGGAAACATTTCATCAAAGGGCTTTAGCTGTAGCCAATTGTGAAATCAGATTTCTTGATTATGAGCAAAGTAGAGGGTATGTTCTCTCTTTCCCTGACAGGCACAAATCCCAGGGCTTCCCTATCTATTTGGCGTCCAAGGTTATCTGAGGTCACGAGCCACAGAGTGAGTCCTGGGAAGGAAGGGCAGTTGCAGTGTATGTAGTGAGCCCTGGAGCCACAGGACTGGCAGTAAGTGCTACAAACTGGTGTGGCCTCAGAGAGGGACCTTGGAGAGGGGCACCAGCAAGTGTGTGCTCAGAGGGCCATGAGACACATAAATCCTCAGAGAAACATCTCCGTGACTGCTCCTCGCACACTGCTTTTACAGGATGTCATTTGCAAGCACTTCATCAGGCTATAACTCACTGGAGAGCATCTTGCAACCTTTCTCCTCCTCACAATGGAAATTTTTTATTACAGAAGTTATAGTGAATATATACACAAGAAAACCCCAGAGGGAGAGGGAAGGGGTATTTATTTATTTATTTTTGAAATGGAGTTTCACTGTTGTTGCCCAGGCTGGAGTGCAATGGTGCAATCTCGGCTCACAGCAACCTCTGCCGCCTGCGTTCAAGTGATTCTCCTGCCTCAGCCTTCCAAATAGCTGGGATTACAGGCATGTGCCACCACACCCGGCTAATTTTGTATTTTTAGTAGAGACGGGGTTTCTCCATGTTGGCCAGGCTGGTCTCAAACTTCCGACCTCAGGTGATCCGCCCACCTCGGCTTCCCAAAGTGCTGGGATTACAGGTGTGAGCCACCACGCCCACCTGGGAAGGGATATTTATAAGGCAAGAGCACCTCTCCTCTTCTTCCTACTAATTTGAGAAGTAAGAGTCAATATGCAGGTGAAACCCCATCTCTACTAAAAATACAAAATTTAGCCAGGCATGGTGGCAGGCGCCTGTAGTCCTAGCTACGCGGGCCGCTGCGGGCCGCTGAGGCAGGAGAATGGCGTGAACCCGGGAGGCGGAGCTTGCAGTGAGCCAAGATCACGTCACTGCACTCCAGCCTGGGTGACAGAGCAGGACTCCGTCTCAAAAAAAAAAAAAAAAAAAAAAAAAAGAGTCAATATGTATTGAATATTCACAAGATGCTGCCTCTGTCCTATTTCCCCGAGCTGGTGACAGTGCCTGGTTGGTGCATAATCAATTATTGAATGAGCGAGTGAAAGAATTCTCAGACCATGAGGTAAGTTACTAGTGCCCTCTGCATTTTACAGATGAGGGAAGTGGGACTCACAGAAATTAAGTAACAGGCACAAGATCCAACAGCTGGTAAACAGAGAGGCCAGGACACAGTGCAATTTTTATGACTCCAGGGCCCAACCCCTAACACCCCTCCATCCTACCATGATCCTTGCTATTGACATTTTCAGTACAGTAAACACAGGACGCGAATCCAAGGATTCAACCCACTGTGGTCCAAAAATAGTCAGGGGAAAAATAATCATAATAATAATATGAATTTTAAAAACAATACAACAACCATTTACAGGTATTAGGTATAATAAGTAATCTAGAGATGATTGAAGGTTTATGGCAGGATGAGGATAGATTATATGCAAACACTGTGCCATTTTATAGAAGGGACTTGAGCATCGATGAATGTTGGTATCCATAGGGATTCTGGAACCAATGCCTCCTCGGATACACAGAGCTGACTGTCTCCCCAGCATTGGCAGAGGGACTACCGCATATCTCATATTGTAGCAGTTATACTGATTTTTACACAGAAAAGGGGTTTATCTTTGTATTGCAATGGTGAATCAATAATACACGTTGTATAATTTCCCACATATTCCACCGAGGAGCTTATATTCCAGCCAATTCTAAACTAAATAATTACACTTAAACCCTTAAAATGTATCCCCCAAAAGTGCTATTCTTTGATTAACACACACATGCTCACTGAATATTAATGGCAGAAAAGAAGAATTGAGAATTCTGCCAATAAACAATGTACACACAGAAAGAGCTAAATAAAGCACCTTAAAACCGTTTTCTAGTATTTGACTTTACTCTTGTGTCTGAGAATTCATTACGATTACAAGTGCAAGTGGATTCTGACTCTAGGGGCCATTTGGTGAGCTGCTTTAATTCATTTTAGAATCCTGTTTCTAAAAATGACCTTCAGAAGACGGTTTCCTGGAGATGACCAAGGGAAGGATCATTTTACAACCTTTCTGGAACATATTTTATGTTCACCACCCCTAACCTGGATGACTGTTTTAAAACAAACAGCCTGGTTGGCTGTCAAATTCCCTTTCCCACTTAGCACCTACAGGAAGAGAACCCCACTACAATACTGAAACCAGGCAGGTCCAGGACTTCGAGTGGTGGAGAAGATATTTGTAAGAAAGGGCAGCAAAGCTTGTTTCTAATAAACTGATTGGGTCAAGACACCTGGGAATTGATCATTGGCCTAACGTTTTCCTGAAGCACACCCCAGACGTGCACACTGGGACCACTCGCGCAATGCAGCGTTTCTTCTTATAACAAAACCAAAACTCTGCCACTGTCCTTGTTTGATAGAATCCAAGCTAACACATCAGGCATTTGAAGAAACTGAGGTTGTGTCTTCTTCAGGAAGGGGTCGTGGGGTGGATGACATGATGGTGAGTGTGACATTTGCACAGATGCCAGGTCCCCGCTGCATCCTGACCAGCTCCTCAGATGGGGCGGGATTCCAAGGGAGAAATGAGACCAGCAGGGTAAGCAAATCCTTCTCTGGGGTTATCGGGCTCCGCCAGGTGGGGTCTCAGGAAGTCTGTAGCATATATGTAAGAGTTATTTACCCTATCAACAATCTGCATAAAAGCAAACAAGCACACTTTTCAGAAGAGCTTTTCCTGCACTAAACACCAGCTGATTTGTGGAGCATGATTGGTAGTTGAGCTACTTAATTGGATTCCTCAGAACAGGGTCAGTAAAAATAGATGCAAATCCATAGGGTGACATAGTCACATAAGACTGTGGAAATTGTAACATGACTGGCTCTAGGACACGCACAGATTTTCATATGCAGAGTCCTGAGAAGAGTCATGGTGAAGAAACCCACTTAAGCAATTCCAAAGTTAAATGACAAGGAAGACTGCACTAATGTCCTAAGGCATCGCGTCCTGCAGAACTTGCTTGTTAGCAAAACCACCCCAGATGGAAGACTTGGGTGGCAATTCCAAAGGGCCTTTTCCTGCATTTCTGACTGACCTTAATTGACAGTGACGTTGACATCGCAGGCTTTTCTGGCCATCCAAGTAGTGAATGAACTTGCAGCAAACCTTGGAAAACCTTATGCAATCCTGTGTCGAGAATCTCATGACAAAGTAAAGAATCCTTTGGGAACGGGCATGTCCACCTCTTAAATTACATACTTGCTGTAAAACAAACTGGCAGAGCTACTGTCTGGTGACCACAAAAGGTAATTTGCCTACAACTCAGGATGAAGATTTGTCCCAGAATGAATTCTTTTTACCAGTAGAGAATATTTGCATTCAGAGAATCTGGGCCAGAACTTCCTCATCTCTTTTGAAAGGTATGCTTCCTGGAGCCTCTGGGTTGGCCCTGGTGACTCTGTGCAGAAAAGGAGGGTGAGTTCTTCACTGCAGTTTAAGATGCACCCATCAGGGCCATGACCCCCGTTCATTATCGCACATGGCCCTTGGCCCAGGACCAAGGCAGAAAGAGGCACAGATTGCTCCCCTCTTCTCTGGGCCTCTTGACAACCCTGAGCTCTACACTGCTGGATATATACATAGTCCCATGTTCTTAAGTCTCACTTTGAAAACTACAACCCCCAAGTGACAACTGGGCAGAGCTCTGGAGAAGATGGGCAGTGACTGGGAGCCCTACTCAGGGACACAGAACCATGAGTGGTGGGTCACCTCTGTAGGTTAATATTGAGTGTCAACTTGATTGGATTGAAGGATGTCGGACTCCAGGTTCTTCAGCTTTGGGATTCAGACTGGCTTCCTTGCTCCTCAGCTTGCAGACGGCCTATTGTGGGGCCTCACCTTGTGATCGTGTAAGTCAATACTCCTTAATAAACTCCCCTTCATATATACATCTATCCCATCAGTTCCATCCCTCTAGAGAACCCTGACTAATACAGCCTCTTTCTCACTTTTCCTCTTCCCCAGGAGGTCCTGGCCATGCAGTGCTGCGTGGGATCAGGACAGATGACTCATGCTCCAAGAATTCTTCACTTTGCTTAGAAAACCAGCCAAAGAAAGGAAACTCCCTTGCATCTGGCCTCCTTCTTGGGGGAGTGGGGACTGCGGTGCTCTCTCCCCGCCTGGGAGGGGAGGGAATGTTATTCTTTGCAGAGCTGCAGATGTATCTATTTCCTGGGGTTGCTGTTTATTCTGTTAGAGATTGAAAATACTGGGTGAAAATAAAGTTTAACCCAGGAATCTGGCTGATAGGATTCTTGGAGGGAAAGGCATGCGAACCGAAAATAGTCCTCAGTATTGAGTCCCAAGGACTTTTACTCCTTTTTTATTTCTTAAACAAAATTTCAATTGGTGGATAATAGTTTATGGACAAGACTTTATGGAAGAAGCATTTGTGATGGTCACAAGTACCTGCAAAAGTCAAAAAGCATGAGTCTCTCTTTTATATCCAGCACATAAAAATAGCATAGATGGTTCCAGAAAACTGGCCCTGGTGCCCTATCTGCCATCCCCAAACTAGAGCTTTGTGGTTCATTCAAGAGAGGAGTCTCACAGATACACGAAAAGAAGGCTACATTGTGACAATGATACAGGATATTAAAGTTAAAAAAAAAAAAAGATAGTTTAGCCCATTCACTTCATTCAATCCCAGACCTCTAGTTTGGAAACTCAAGACAAGAGAAATTGCCACAGAAACTCTGTGCAGGGTGAAATGAGCTCCTTGCTTCCAATTTTCTTGCTTGTCAGTACCCATATCATACCCAGAACCAACGTAGCCACGAGGAACACCACACATGCCTCTGCCTAGCAATGCATCCTGGAAGGCCAATAACCAAACAGGCAGAAATTTTCCAAACAAGATGTTAAGCTGTTGGTAGCTTGAAATAGACCATGGTGAGAGTATTTACATGCCAAAAAAAAAAAAAAAAATGGCAAACGCTACAGTCATGGCTTTCTGACTTTTTGTTTTGTTTATTGAGACAGAATTGACCAGCCTACCGTTGTCCAGGCTGGAGTAGAATGAAGAATAAGGAAATGGATCTGGCCAAGGGCCCCAAGGGGCTGGACTTTGAGCCAAGTGACGACAGTTTAAAGGACATAAGCAACCCAGCCTTGATTCCATGGCGTCGCCACACCTGCAGATGCGTCCCCTTGGGTAGACAGCAACTATGACCATAGTACAGGTAACGTCAGGGCTGGGTACAGGAACCAAGGCATTCCCTACATGGAGTAAGCTTTGTTAAACAATCCAGTATGTTTTTTGCTGTGCTGTGGGGAATTAAGAGAAGCCTGGGATCATGCTTGGGTAAAGCAGGGCAGGGAAGATCCACCCAGCCTGGAGGAAGCCAACTTTGGTTCAGTAAATGGCATTCATCTGAGAGAGCAGGGGAGGAGTCAGCCGCCAGCTGAGCAACAGGGAAAGAACAAGGACAGATTTGAGGATCAGGCACATCTGGAGTCAGGGTATTCTCAGAAATGGGGAGGAATTGGGGAGTTTCACAATGACAGAAACCTGGTAAAAGATGGGATTTTCTGAAGTCATGCTGCACAGGGATATAGACTGTCAGTCTTTTGAGCACTGAAAGGTAATATGGCCATCAATGACCAGAGAGCTCATAGATAGCCCGCTGACCAACCAAAAGCATTGGGAGGACCATTATGGTTATGGGGGGAGCTCACTCTGCACCAGGTACTAGTCTGAGAGATTTACATGGAATATCTTTTATTTTTCATAGAAACAGCACAGAAGAAGTATTTGCTTACCCCATTTTATAGATGAGGAAACTGAGGCACAGGGACTTTATTCAGCTACTAGGTAGAAGAGCTAAGATTGGAACTCAGCCAGTAGGACTCAAAACCAACATTCTTAGGATGTCACTTCGGGTCTACTGATCTCTGCTACCCTGAAGCTTCCATCAGCTGGTCACAGACACCCCTCCAGGAGCCACCAGAATGGAGCAACGGTTCTTCCCTCTAACAATCTCTCAGGTATTTGAAGATGCCTATTATGCCTCTTGAATTCTGTTATGTTCTCTAGGATACACAGCATTGGTCACTCGCTTCTCTTAGGGTATTGCCTGGACTCTCTGACCCCTCCCCCCACCATGGTGAGTGTGCCTGAAAAATTCAACATCACACTCTGTATGTGCAGGATTAACACAAAGGAAAATGCAAATGATGCATCCTTGGTTCTAGGAGCTAAAGATCGCCACCCTCTATCAAAATATCATCTAGATAAAAAACCGATCTACACATCGCTGTGTTGCTAGGGTTCCATTTTTGTAAAAGGGTTATATAGTCTTATACATGTGCATATTCATAGTTTTTAATATGCACCCCAAAAAACCTTTCAAAAAGGTAAAGATCTAACTTTCCCCTGCTAGTGCATGTAGGTGTTGAGGCTGCGGGTGGGGACAAGGAATTGAGGAGTCTCACACTTCACACACTTCTATATTGACTGAAGTTTGTATAATATATAGTTACTTTACTATTTTAAGATTAAGATATGAAATATTAACTTTTAAAAGGCATGCAATGGGCCGGGCGCAGTGGCTCATGCTTGTAACCCCAGCACTTTAGCAGGCCAAGCGGGCAGATCACTTGAGGTCAGGAGTTCAAGACCAGCCTGGCCAACATGGCGAAACCCCTTCTCTACTAAAAATGCAAAAATTAGTGGTGGTGAAAGCCTGTAATCCCAGCTACTCAGGATGCCGAGGTGGGAGAATCGCTTGAACCTGGGAGGCAGAGGTTGCAATGAGCCGAGATGGCACCATTGCACTCCAGCCTTGGCAACAGAGTGAAACTCCATTCCCGCCCCCACCCCCTCCCCCCAGAAAAAATAATGATTTTTTTCCAGAAAAATAGCTATTTAGCTGCTCTATTTTGTAACATTACAGTAGAATCTGCAAGAAAACAAACACTCAGCTAATAACTTTATTCTGAATGTAATGTTCAAGTTAGAATTCAACTCACATTTTCTCCCCAAAAGGACATGAACATTTGAAATTTATGCTTCCCAGCTCCTACAGTGGTGTTCGGCAGCCAAGCAGTTTTTCACAGATGCCATGGGTAGGGTTCAATGGTCACTGTACTCTTTACTTAGTGAGGGTGGCATTGTTATATTTCACCAGGCATGGCCAGGTTGCTGGGATGACACATCCAGCCGCTCTGAGCTTTGTTTGACCTTCTCCCAGCCTGCAGCCTTCAGAGGAAAATCAGACCAACCTATGACTTCTACAAACCCCTTCCACGGTGGCACCGCGCACTCACTTGGCCTCCTTATCTGGTTCTGAGGATGCTCAAGGGTGTTGTGGCTCCCACTGAACAGAACCTAGCATGAGAGGAGAGCACAAAGCCTCCACGCTGGCCCGGAGAAGCACACACATTAAGCTTTGCAGTTGACAAAAGGCACTCCCAAACACTCCCGGGGTTGACAAGTTATGGCACTGAACGCTTTCTGACTTAGTCTTTATAGAAGTTGTGATGTTGCTTGGACAGGTGGCATTTCATTTTTGCGGCGATGGAAGTTGAGATTCACAGAGGAGAAGTGAATTGGCCAGGTCCATTCCACTGGCACCAACCTGTGTTCTTCCCAGCCCACTAGCATATATTGAACAAGAAAGTGAACAGTCTGGAGGCTAATTCAAATACCACTGAGGGGGATTAAACTATCCCAACGTTTATGGAAGTAATTTGGAAAATTAAAAATTCTCATGTCCTTTGACAAAGCATGTCTCTTCCAGGAATTTATCGTACAAACGTCCCCATGTATCGAAATGATACGTGTCTGTGCTATTCATTCTACTATTGTTTGCATTAGGAAAAATTGGAAACAATCTAAAGATCCTTTGCTAAGGAATATTTAAGTAAATTAATAAATTGAATCTATGCAGCCTTTTAAAAAGAACGAAGCAGATTGATATGCCCCCATGTGGAATGAGCTCCTAGATGTCACATTGGAGAAGGGAGAAAACTGTTTGAAAAAGAAACGTGTTGCTTTTGGGTGTAAAAAGCAAGGGATAAAGACAGTCATATTTAGAATATTTTATATGCTTGGACCCTCTAGAAAGTGAGGCAAGAAGTGGCAGCAGTGACTGCTACTAAAAAAGGGAGCCAGGGACATGGGGGTCTGGGGCCAACAGAAAAGGAACAAGCATTTACTTTCTACCCCTTCATCTCTTCTGAGATTTGTACATCGTTTATGGTCTGTTTACATTTTAAAAATACGTGGAGCATGGTGGCTCATGCCTGTAATCCCAGCATTTTGGGAGGCCAAGGCGGGTGAATCATCTGAGGTCAGGAGTTCAGGACCAGCTTGACCAACATGGTGAAACCCCATCTGTACTGAAACACAAAAACTAGCCAGGCGTGGTGGCATATGCCTGTAATCCCAGCTACTTGGGAGGCTGAGACAGGAGAATTGCTTGTACCAGGCGGTGGAGGTTGCAGTGAGCCAGGATCACGCTAGTACACTTCAGCCTGGTGACAGAGTGAGACTCTGTCTCTAAATAAATAAATAAATAAATAAAGTTTTGGCCAGTCCACTTTGGCCAACTTTCCCAGACACACCTTTAGTTTCAGTATACTTGGAGTTGCTTTGCTACCAGGACTATGATGAAAGCAAAGAGGGGTCCAGAGAGACGTGACTGGAATCCTACTTCCAGAGAGGGATGAGTGGAATTTATGTATGAGTTATGGCTAGATCATGGAATCTCAGCTTGGAACAGACCCTCATGTCCTGTTAACCAATCCCTGCCAGACACATTAATTCCTTCCGTATACCCTGACCCTGACCATTGGCCTGAACACTTCCGTCTACAGAAGTCATGATGCCCGTTTCATGTTTTCCACGAGCATTCATGAGAAAGGCACATGAAAACACCTTGCTCTGTGCCTGGCACACAATAGATGTTCAATAAATGGTGGCTCTGTTGAATGTGAACAATGCAAAACATTAGCTACTTGGAGGTAAAGCCTTCACACTCTTTTGGTATTCTGCCCATTTCGCCTGTCACAAGCATTCCCTGTAGTGCTTTGTTGTTTTGCAGTGGCTTTATAATATTCCACTCATGGGGAACTGTCATTGACTTATCTGCACATTTAGTCTGCTTTGAAATTTTCAGAGAGAGATATATACAGTTGCTCCTCAACTCACAATGGGATTCCATCCTAATAAACCCGTCGTAAGTTGACAATATCGTAAGTCAAAAATGCATTTTATATCTCATCTAGCAAACATCATAGCTTAGCACAGCCTACCTTAAATGTGCACAGAACACTTACATTAGCCTACAATTGGGCAAAATCCTCTAATGCAAAGCCATTTTATAATAAAGTGCTGAATTGCTCATGTAATTTATCAAATATTGTACCGAAAGTGAAAAACAGAGTAGTTGTACAGGTACCCAAAGTACAGTTTCCACTGTATTGCTTTCACACCATGGTAAAGTCAAAAAATTGTTCAGTTGAACCAAGATAGTTGAGAACCATCTGTACATAAATACAGATAAGCATCTTTTTGCACATAGTGTTTTTTTAAAATGTCTTTGTTTTAAGAACACAAATATCAGTCAAAAGAGTAAACTTTGGGGGTGTGTTCATGAAAAATAACACGTTGCTAAGCCATTGATATTCAGAGTCACCAGGTCTAAAAACCAAAGTCCAAAATAAATGGGGAGTTCAGCAAACATGAACATGAGCCAAACAGGAGCCCTGGCAAAAAGCTCTAAAGATTGGGCTGGATGAAAGGACCAGCTTCTATTTATATTATCAACCCACAAACCTTCTCGGACAACCAGAGCCCTGTCACATTTGGGGACCTTTATACAATATCTCAGCTAAAAGCAAAAATAGCAAAGAGCCTGGCATTTCAAAAGGATAAAGAGACACAGTGCCAAAATTCAGAAAGTTTTCATTTCATTCCATCCCCAAAGAAAAATGTATTATCTGTTGAGGCAGAAAGAGAATAGAATAGCATTTTGGAGACAGAAGAGTTGGTCGCCCCCACACCCTGGGCAGGAGCCTGGGGTAGAGGAGAGACAATGGCAGGTGACAATGAATGAGGTGGAGGGAACTGTCTGAGCCCCTGCATTCGTAACTGTGAACCTCCTGAGCTTACTTTGATAATTACATGAGTTGGGAGCGCTATAAATGCAGGCCCCCAGGATCACCTTCCTTCTGAAATTAAACCTCCTTTTGTTGATGGGAGTCCCAAGGCCAGGGTGCTCTCAATGTAGACTCCATTCCTCCCTCCCCGCACATAATCTCTGTTTTCGGCACTGGTTTTTCCTTGCTCAGGAGGTTTCTTGGGTCTGTTGCTGTGGTCAGGGGCCCAGAGGAAAGCCAGCATCTGGGCTGCTATTCATCTCCTCACCATGGGATTCCCTCCTAATAAGGCTAAACTCGCAAGCAATGGCCAAAGAGGCAACAGAGTCTCTTTACTCACAGCCAGTCTGCGTAATTACGGCCTGATTATAGTCACCAGCACTTCCTCTGTGCAGAGCCTGTTCTAAGGGCTTTATGCGACCTTCTCCTGGGGCCCTTGTAGCTGTCCTGTGAGATGGGCACAGATATGACCCCATCGTATTCATGAGGAAGCACCAGACACCCCTACTGCAGGGCTCTCAGGTAAGAGTTGAAATAAAACCCCTGGGTTAGGCTTAAAACAAAATCCTTGGACCAGCATAGTCAAATCCCACAGGGGATGGAGAGAGGAGAAGGGCGGGCCCTGGGTCAGCACAGAAGGGCTGGGTCCTTCTGAAACTCCTCCTAGGTGTGTTCCAGAAGATGTGGAAAAAGAGACACCTGACTAGTCCTGCCCCGGGCGGCGGATCGCATCATGAGTTCAGGCCTGTTTGGCAGAAGAGTGAAGAGAGAGGCACCCAAAATGCAGCCCTGTGCTTCGTCTCATGACCACCTTGGGGCAGGGGGTGGGGGACAGGTGGCCAAGCAATTAAGCAACTTCCTGCTCAGACAAGAGAAAAGAAAGCAAAGGACATCAGGCAATGAGGAGAGGGCCTCCTCTTGCAGGACTGGTCTGTGTTCCTGTCGCCCCACTGAAATGCCTGTCCTTTTTGACAGGGCCCAATCTTGTCATTGTGCAGCCCAACTGCTCGTGGAATTCCGGGGCCAGAGCAGATGCCCAATAGGCATTTGCCAGCCAACGAAAACCAGATAATTACTGAGTCTGAAGAAATGCTCACTGACTGAACTCTAAGCATGACCCTGCCGCTGGCTGTGGTGAGGATGCATGTGTGGCCCCTGCCACCACCAGCATCCGCTACAGGACCCCGACTCCCCCTCTCGCTTTTCTGCTTCTCAGCCCCCACTAACCTCACAGCATCCATATCTCCCCCACATGCTCTCAGTCCCATCCCATAAGCCCTACTTGCGTTCACCTCCTCGGCCACCTTCCCATTGTACAGCTGGGAAAACTGAGGCAAAACTCACCCAAGGACTGTCAAGCTGACTTACTCTGGGGCCCCTGATGTGCAGTCCAGTGTCAGCCCTCTCCAGCCGTAGGTGTGGGTGTGCCCCAGGCTCTGTCCACAGACTTCTCCCCAGGTCCTCACCCCCAGCTGGCCTTATCTACACCTTCCAAAGCTGATGATGCCAAACATCAACCAGCCTCCAGAGACGCTCACATTTCTCATGCCTGGGAGCTCTTCCTTCCCCTCTCAAAATACACACACACACACGCACATGCACACGCACAGACAAACAGACACACACAGGTTCTCAGGTTGGGGAAAAGGAGGAGGGGCTTTATTCCTCCTGGGCCTGTGGACTCTGGGTTTTCTAATACCTCTTGTCCCTGTCTTATGATACGGCCACAGGCTTTGTAGCAACAGAAATCCGAGTTCAAATCCTAATGCTGCTTCTTCACTCAGGTAGGCATATTACCAAATGTTTTTGATGCTCAGTTACTTCATCTCATCTGCAAATTTGGAGTAACTAGTCTTGTGTGATAGGGTTTCTTTTTAGGGTTAAACAGGATTGTAAATATGAAGGTGCTTAGCAGAGTTTCTAGCCCGAAGCCCGTATTCAATCGGTCATTTCTCTTCCCTTCTCAGCAGCTGCAGCAGGGGAGGGCTGCCTGCCGTTGTCACCCCAGGAGGCCCCAGTTCCAGACAGCAGTTGAAAATGAACTCTGTTGTAGCCCTGAAAGATTCCTTCTGCCCTCTCAGATCATGGTGGCCTCTCTCAGTGCACCCAAAATCTTGGAGTCCTAATTCATTCTCCTTGCCGCACTCAACTTCTACACAATGGGCTGTCCCGTTTCTTTCATCCTTTGCTAGGAATGTTTTGGAAAGGAAGTACTTTGAAATACAATCTGACCCACTCTCCCAGGTCAGGCTTGGGGGTATAAATATAGAACAAATCTCAAGGGCAGATATTTTCACAAGCATCAGATATTTTAATTTGCATTCTTTGGAGACCTCAGAAATACTACTCACTATCTAAATTTCTCAATTTCACTTTACTTTTTTAATCAAATATTGCTCTTCATCCTAGTGGGAGGCCTCTGGCTTTTAAACATGACCCAGTGCTTCCCTTTTCCATGGAGACCCAGATATCAAAACCATAACTGCTGGCGTCTCAACTGTGCCCTCATTTTAAAATCCATAGAGTCATCAGGTTTGGACTCAGTGACGCCCTGATGGAAGAATATCTGTAACCCAGCATCTGATCATTGAATATCACTGCATAGTGATATTCAATGAATATTAGTTTCTTGCTTCCTCTCTTCTCCTTTCAGACCATGGCATCTTTTCCTATCTGCTGTCTTACAGAAGGGTTGGGTGCTGAGTTCTAAAGCTTACTGGAAGAAGCCAAAGGGATTACACTTTTCCTTTTGTCTCTGTCACTCTATTTTCCCTTAAAGCTCAATTTCTAGATAAAACAGAAGGCATTGTGAAAAATTTTAAAGGAAGTCAGTAGTGTTCACTTCGGCATGCTGTTCCTACTGCAAAAAAAAAAGAAAAAAACATCTAGTGGATTGCTTTAATTTTCATATATTTTCCCACTTAGCCTCTTCCTTTACCAGAAGGACCACCATTTAATTTGCTGTGACACTCAAAGACCCCAGCATAAAAATATGCCTCTTGCCTCTGCTGATAACTGAAGAACTTCCAACGTGTGAGAAATCAAACGCCAGCAAGACAGCCTGGTCCTGAGCATCACAGAGGCAGGAACCAGGCACGGATGCCTGCATCTCAGCACTATTTTTGTGAAAAAAAAAAAAAAATAGAAGAAGAAAAGAAAGCAAATTAAGACTACTTGGAGCACATCTTAGATGTTAATTTAGAAATTCTGCCGGTTGCACCAGATGCCAGAGAAGCATAAATCTAAGCAGCATCTGGCTGACGGTTTACTTCCCTGAGAACTCCAGATAATGAAGCACCTGATTTAAGCTCTCTTGGGGATAAATATATGGAGATTATAATTCTGTAGAAGAATCATAGATCAACCTGGATCTGGAAAGTGAAACCAGTGGAGATTCAAACGTTCATCAATTGTTGCATTTGGTGCATCTGAATCCTGGAGGTTATATGATTAAAATAGAAATGTTGTGCTAGGAAGAATTCTATGGAGAGCCAGGAAGGCTTGAGATTATTAAAAATTTATTTTTTAAAAAAGTAATGAGAAAGGAAGTCGCTTTGGGATTGAATGAATGTCTAACTGGTTTTGTTTGTGATGCGCCTGGAGAATCCAGGACTGCCCAGGTGTGTTGGTCTGTTCTCGTGCTGCCATAAAGAAATATCTGAGGCCAGGCAATTTATAAAGAAAAGAGATTTAATTGGCTTACAGTTCTGCAGGCTGAACAAGCATGGTACCTGCATCTGCTCGGCTTCTGGTGAGGCCTCAGGGAGCTTTTACTCATGACAGGAGGCGAAGCAGAAGCAGGCATGTCACACGGTGAGAGCAGGAGCAAGACAGAAGAGGAAGGTGCCATACACCTTTAAACAGCCAGATCTCAAGGGAACTCACTATTGCAAGGACAGAACCCAGACATTCAAGAAGGACCCACCCCCATGACCTCGACACCTTCCACCAGGCCCCATCTCCAACACTCAGGATTACATTTCAACATGAGATTTAGAGGGACAAACATCCAAACTCTGCCACCAGGTATGCAAGCTTTAGCAGCCAACTGTTGCTACACAGCAAGCCACCCCAAGATTTATTGACATTCAGCAACAACTGTTTATTGTTTTTCATGGGTATATAAGGTGCTTGGGCCCAGCCAGGCTGATCTCAGCTAGGCTTGCTCCACTGATGGGTCAGCTACAGGCTGATTGGTCTCTGACGGCTGTGGCTGGAACCCCACAGCTCTCCTCCATGTGGTATCTCGACCTCCAGCAAGCTAGAATGAATTATTCTTGAGCTTGTGGCAGTGGGAGATTTCAAAGATAATTAGAAGTGCCCACTGCCTCCTAAGGCCTAACTCAGAGCTAGCTTGCCTTCATTTCTGCCACACTCTACTGCCTAGAGCAAGGGACAAAGATAGTCCAGGTGCCAGGAATGAGAAACAGACTCCATCCCCCTACACACCCCCTGACAGGACAGTCTCCAAGGTCACATTGGAAAGGGCGTGCATACAGGAAGCAGCGGAGAGCTGCAGTCATTTTTGCAACCAATGTCACAGGACTTCCACATCTGGTGTCTGAATATTGTCACTTCAACAACTACTAAACTTTCTGCTGAAACATGGTAACTAGGAGGCAAATGCGACACCTGAGAGCTTGAAGAAGGAGAAGGAAGCATATAGACACTGTGCAAACTACTTACAGGGCTCAGCTACCTGGAGAAGAGCAATCATATCCTTCAAGGTTGATAAGGAGAACGCAAACAGAATAAGGGACAAAGGCAACCACAGTTCGACCACTCTCAGAGCACTGGGATAGAAAAGGTAACTTGAAAGGAGTGTAATATGGTTTGGATATTTGTCCCTTTCAAATCTCACGTTGAAATGTGATCCCCAATGTTGAAGGTGGGGCTTAATAGGAGGTGTGTTTGGGTCACAGGGACAGATCCCTCAGGAACGGCTTAGTGCCATCCTTGCTGTCATGAGTTCTTGCTCTATGAGTTCCCAAGAGCTGGTTTTTGAAAAGAGCCTGGCACCTCCTCCCCTCTCTCTCACTTCCTTCTTCTCTCATCATGTGACACCGACGCCCCCTTTGCCTTCTGCCGTAATTGGAAGCTTCCTGAAGCCCTCATGCAGAAGCAGATTCTGGCAGCATGCTTTGTGTACAGCCTGCAGAACCCACGAGCCAATGAAACCTCTTTTCTTTATAAATCACCCAGCCTCAGGTATTTCTTTATAGCAACACAAATGGACTAAGACAGAGTACTATAGTAGGGTTTGGTACACAGCGTGGCTTTTTCCAACACACAAGATGTGAGAAATGCCTTTTTTTTGGTATTTCAATAAAACAAGTGTCACATGCTCTCTGTATGCCACCAGCACTGAACTGATGGTAAATCCAGTGGCAGCCTTTTCTGAGTCTCCTTCCTCTACCCATGGAGCTGCCATTGTCCGGAAGCTGATATCTGTTTCTTCTCGTGTCCATGACCACCAGTCACCTCTGACAGGCTCCATGTGCAAGCACGGACATGGGGATATCCATGCAGGCTGGAGTATTCTGAGCTTAGGGTCCAGCCATCCCTGGAAGCATCACCCCACCCTGCACCTGCCAGCTCCGTCATGCTGGGAAGAGCAAGGCAAGGTGCCCACAAGTCCTGAGACACAAAAGCCTCTGCCCCCTTTCCCAACTTGGGCAAAGCTCTTGGCCACATTCCACCCATGTCCCATGGCTCCCAAAGCCCCACATGACCTTTGGGCCACGCAGCTCAGCTCTTTTCTAAAACTTCTAAACTCCAACCTGGGTGTCAACGGAGTCCAGATTTTCTGGAACTTAAAGAAGAAAATGGTGATGGAGTTAAAGAGGGAGAAGAAAAATGTTTCTCTTTTTTCCTGACCCTTTCACAGAGGCAAAATAAAACATAAATTAATATTTCAATATATGATTCTATCCTTTTTCAGCTTCTCTCTAAACCTGTCATCAGGGTAGCTAGCAAGAGGCAAGCTGGTCTGTTTCCTCACCATCTGCCCTGCCCTTTCCTCATTGAAAGACTTTGGAAGAGTCTCTAATGGGAACACTGGTGTCCCCTTCCCAGCTTCACCAAGGCACAACCCAGCACACACTTTCTTTCTTTCTTTTCCAATATAAAGAAAGAATTAAAATCAGCTTAGCTCACAGCAAAACTAGCTTTTATTTAGCTTGTGCTTCCTTTTATAAAGCAGGTTCTTTCTTGAGCCTCACCGAAGTCCTGTGGGTGAGCCTTTTAAGTGATATCCCATGGTGAAGCCACCATCACCCCGATCAGGGCTGTCTTCATGATAACTTCTGAGTGACTGGGACCATTTCTCTACCCTGAAGGCCCCTTCAGCTCCTCAAACTCAATGCATCTAATCCAAGAGTCTTTTACCCTGAAACCAGCTCCCCTTAGGGGTCTGACAACAGGACCTTCCTTCTCACTGGCATGAGACCTCAGGGCCCATCTGCCCTTCCTCCCTCTCTCACCAAGCCCAGAGTCCCTGTGATGCCTCACTGCCTTGGCTCACCCTTCTTTCCCATGCCCACCACCACAACCACATGCCTCTCCTCACACCCTGATTCCTCACGGGTCTGCCTGGTCTCAGCTTCCATCCCTCTCTGCTCCAGTGCCTATGGGGAAGTGTCTGCTCTGGGGAGACTTTTGAGATTTAAAGGATCTAAGATGAGGAACTTGTGTGAGGAAGCCTCCATTTCAACAATTCGTTCACTACGGAGAGAGCCGGGAGAGGAGGAGTACCAGGTCGCCCTGCTGCAGGTCTGCAGTGCTGGTCCCACAGAGTGCAAGGAACACGTGGAAAGAGCATTTGCTGAATCCAGATGTAAGATGACTTATTGACTCCCATTCCCCTGCACATCCCAGGCTGGCTCAGAAGGCACAATTCTGCACTCTGGTTGATATACTTCAGGGGCTCCCCATAACTTCCAAGATCAAGGCTAGAGATCTCAGGCCCCCATTCAAAGACCTTCAAGGTATGGCTGCAATCTCCCTCTCTTAGGTTATCGCTCTCTATTCCTGCCTCTGGAGATTCCAATCTTTGTAATTAAAAACTCCTTTCACAATCCCCTGAGGGGTTTTAGGATTTTTTTAAATGATTTTTATTAATTTTTTATGATATTTGATAAAGAAATAATTTAGGCAATATCTTGTTGTATGCCATAGTAAATGCCATAGACTGAGTGGCTTATCCATAACAGTTTATTTATCACAGTTCTGGAGGGTGGGAAGTCCAAGATTAAGTTCCTAGCAGATTCAGTGTCTGATGAGAATGCACTCCTGGGTTGATAGATGGTGACTTCATACTGTGTGCTCACGTGGTAGAGGGAGCACAGCAGCTCTCTGGGGCCTCTTTAATAAGAGTAGGAATGACATTCATGAGGGCTTCTTTCTCATGACCTAATCACCTCCCAAAGGCCTCACTTCCTAATATCATCATATTGGGGATTAGGTTCCAACATATGAATTCTCGAGGAACACAAATATTCAGACCATAACAAGTAATATTCCTTACTTTACAACAAAGTATTCCTTACTTTAGATGAGTATATTATTAAAGATTTATTATGGGTCCACAGCTCCTTATCTGCAATGGCAAAATCCAAATGCTCTGGAAAACAAAAAGTGTTCTTTTCTACATTTGACGTAAATTTGTTTGTATGCAAATCTGACCTTAACTGACATGAGGTTATTCAAAGTCTATATTTATCCTGCATGGTGTGAATATTCATACGTTTCACTGTAGAGATATTAATGTATTTAATTACAGGCTGTGGCCTCAGACCTCACTAGGGAGTTTTACATAACATATGTTGTGTGCAGTGTATTGCTTTTTTAAAATCTCAAAAATTCTGAAATCTGAAATATCTGCCTTAAGATTTTTAACTAAGGGCTAATGGACTGGTACAAGTTTATTGCAATAAACTTTCAATAGTATTTTAAATATATCTTTTAAAATCTATAGGAACACCCTATGTAAAGTAATGCCAATCCCCACTCTCCCCTTATATTGGTTTAAAAAATATGTCCACAAGTTCTTTGCTATTTCTTCCTGCAAAAGGTGGAGATTAGTTCCCTTTCCTTTGTATATGAACTGAACTTGGAGACTCACTTCTAATGAACAGAAGACAGCAAAAGTGATAGTATGCCATTTTCAAGATTAGGTTATAAAAAGACTGCAGCTTCCTTCTTGGATGCACACTCTCTCTTGCCCTCTTGCTCTTTCCCTTGGATCACCTGCTCTAGGATAAGGCAGCTGCTATGTTATGAGCTAATCAGTGAAGAGGCTCCAATGTTGAGGAACTGAAGGAGACCTTCCCCAACACCTAGCAAAGAGCTGAGCCCCTTAATCCAACAACCCATGAGAATCTCAGGCTTGTCAACAACCACATGGGTGAGTTTACAAGCAGATCCTTCAGCCCCAGTTGAGCCTTAGATGAGATCTCAGCCAGGGGCAACAGCTGGACTGAAGCTTCATAAAAGCCCTTGAGTCAGAACCACCCAGTTAAGTCTGTCCCGGATTCTGGGTCACAGAAACTGACATAATAGATGTTTGTTGTTTAAAGTTACTAAGTTTGGGATTATTTGTTACACTGCAATAGATAACTGACACGCCCCTCAGCATTCTCTAGCATAGTGCCCATTCTCTGTTCTTATTCCACTTTATCACAAGCTGAACATTTTATTGAGTTTTTCATTTTTTATTTGTTGTTTATCTTCTCCTCCTCCTATGGGGGAAGGGGGAGTTGGTGAACTCAGTGTTGTATTCACACCACTTAACACAAGGCCTGGCTCAAGGACAATGAACAGAGGGGGTGGGAGGAAGGAAAATTATTCTGGGGCAGTGAGCGTTTTGGTGTAGTGTTAACAAATAACATAATAATTTGAAAAGTCCAAAGCCCAAATGTCAGCTCCTCTCTCCCCTTCTCCCATCATTTGGTCCAAGTGGTCAGCAGGACCCCTTGCTCTCACACAGACGCATCTTCTCCCCTCCATCCTCACTGCCCCCACTCCCTCCCAGCCTCCATTCTCCCTCACCAGTGTCCTCATTGGTCTCACTGTTTTCTCCTCTTCCCCCATTAATCCATTCTAAACGCTGAATGTGTGCATGGGGTCGGGGGGAATAAAGGAAAACTGAGGATCCATTTATTTTTCCAGGACTTTAAATGAATCTAAACCCCCTTCCCTCAAATAAATTAAGAACCAGTGGTTTGAATAAGATTTCTACTTCTATTGACTCTTTCAATACGGTAATATACAAAAAAATTATGCAAAAGTATTCTGAGTTCTAAAGAGAGTGAAGATCTTTCCCCTCATGCCCAGGTGGTGAGAGTATAAATCATATATTCTTTCCAGAAAGTAGTTTAGCCTGAGGTTCAAAAAGAACTATCATAGTCTGTTATCTACTAATTTCACTCCTAAGAACCTAGCCTGAAGGTGTATCTTGGGGCTCCAGCAAAATTTGAATAAAGATCCACAAACAAAGATGCTCAGCAGTTTGCATATAGTGGATTATAAGCAACTCTAGAGGCCCACAATGCAAAAAGGTTTAAACAAATCAGAATATAGCCATTAAGTGAATGTTATTCATCCAGTAAAACTATCTTTCAAGATTTTAATGACATAAGAAAATGCTCAGCCTGGCACACTGGCTCACACCTGTAATCCCAGCACTTTGAAAGGCCAGGGCTGGCGGATGGCCTGAGGTCAGGAGTATGAGAACAGTCTGGCCAACATGGCAAAACCCTGTCTCTACTAAAAATACAAAAATTAGCTGGGCATGGTGGCATGCACCTATACTCCCAGCTACTCAGGAGGCTGAGGCAGGAGAATGGCTTGAACCGGGAGTGGGGCAGAGGTTGCAGCAAGCCGAGATTGCGCCACTGCACTCCGGCCTGGGCAACAGAGTGAGAGTCTGTCTCAAAAAAAAAAAAAAAAAGAAAAAAAGAAAGAAAATACAATATAATATAGCGAGAGCGAGATACTATATATAAATGTATTTGTTCTCTAATACACACACATATGTGCACAAATATACCTGCATGTACATGCCTGCAAAGACTGGAAAAGGAACAGCAAAAAGTTGCCAGCAATGATCTCTGAATAAGGAAATAATGGATGATTTTTTATTTTTTCTTTCTAATTTTACATATGGCCCTCATTTTCTACACTGAATATGGAGACTTTTATATCCAGCTAAGAATTATCATGTTCGTAAATGAAGAACAGGAAGGCCTATGCAGGAAATAATCTGAAAATAGCAGCTAAGACCCTTATTAGACCTTAGACTCTCCCCGCCCTGCGCCCAGTTATGCCGCCACGACAGGCAGTCAGGACCCAGGGGAGCATGAACCCCAGGTGTCGATGGACTCCCCACAAAGGGTCTGTCTGCCCTTCCTGTCCTGTGACTTCAGCGGCTGTACCTGTCAGGGAAGGCTGGCTGGTGGGAGGAGCAGCACTGGAACCTCGCTGGTCTAACACTGCAGAAGTTTCTGTTTCCAGCTCAATCTGTAGGGGAGAGGGGAGGAGAGGTTGGGGGGACTCTACTCCACGCCTTCCTTCAGGGACCCAGCTTGCTGCTCTTTGCGGGTGCTGCCATCCTCAACACGTGGCTTACAGGGTTCTCAGGGAGCAAGGGGAGGGAGAAAGAAACTGAGAGACAGGGAGAAAGAGACCGAGAGAGAGACAGAGAGACAGAGAGAAAGAGGATGAATCCTGCCTGGCTGTGGGGTTCCACGCTTCTGCCTTCATTCCTCCGCCCATCTCAGTTACTCGGTTCCCACTGCCTGCGAGGGCCTGGGAAGTGTAGTCCAGCCAGATGCCCAAAAGAAGAGAGGCACGGCTTTTCCTGAGTGCCAGCATGCGGGGCCTAACAACCCTCAAAAATGGCACCTCCTCAAGGCCGGGTGCCGTGGCTCATGCCTGTAATCCCAGCTGCCTAAGAAACACAGCTGCACGAGGCAGGCAGATCACGAGGTCAGGAGTTCGAGACCAGCCTGACCAACATCATGAAAACCCGTCTCTACTAAATATACAAAAATTAGCTGGGTGTGGTGGTGCACGTCTGTAATCTCAGCTACTCAGGAGGCTGAGGCAGGAGAATCGCTTGAACCAGGGAGACGGAGGTTGCAGTGAGCCGAGATCGCACCATTGCACTCCAGCCTGGGTGACAGAGTGAGACTCCATCTCAAAAAAAAAAAAAAAAAAAAAAAAAAGGCACCTCCTCCAAGCTTATGTGGGGCCTGCGGAGTCCTATGGTTGGGAAAGGGAACAAGGGGGCCACCACCACCTCCCACCCGCTCCCGGCCGGAGGCTGCACAGAATCCGCCATCCACAGGCCAGGCCTTGTCTACTTCAGGTCTGTGAGCCCCAGCAGTGTGGACCCAAATCCTCATCAGGCTTCCGGCTGCCAGGGCTCTTCTGCGACAAACAGGGTCTCTCCTCTGAAGGAATTTCCAAGCTTCTCTTTGCTGGAAGGCAAAGGAGGATTTGGACCCGCCTATGAATAGCAAGGAAGCTGATGACTGAGAGTTAGCTTTTATCATTGCCGGAGCTGCAGGCCTTTGGGGAAGTGATAAGCCTCTCCCACTCCCGAAGCCCTTGTCCTGCCCTCCCCCCCACCACTCCCACCCCACCCCACCTCCACCCCTGTTAAGCTCAACCATTTCAGGCCATGTCGTCTGGTTATAGAATGAAATGTACAGAGCCTTCCCAAACACGGCCTCGCCCAAGCGAGATCTCAGAGGAAAAAGTTGGAAGAGAAGGTGCAAGAATTAATTCTGGGGTAAATTAATGGGGCAAATTAATTCTGAGCCTATGATGAGCTCCTAGGCAAGAACTGCATATCAAACTAAAATGCAGGCATTGTTTAAATCTGACTCAGGGGAGGTTGGGGAGTTTGCTACTGAAAAGAAAGGATTTTGAAGTCGAGTCTCTCTTTAAAGTTTAATTGGGTCCTCAGAGGACATGAGTTTGCCCTACAGAGGAGATTCAGTAAACGTGCCTCAGGCTCCAAAGGCAAATCCCAAAGCAAGTGGCCTCCAGAGGTGCGCTGAGCTCCATGCCCATTGGAATGGCAGAGGGCTTTTCTGAAGGGGCCAGGCTCAGAGGAGGAGAAGGGGTCCTGAGAAGCCATGGGTCCAGCAACCAGGGCTGGGCTTTCTTCCCAAGTAAGTGTGCTAGCAAAGGCCCACAGGCAATGCCTCTCAAAAACTTCCACCAAAGCATTCCAGACAGAAAGGTGAACACATATTTCAGGGGTGGAGTCATAGTCCTAAAGAGTTAGCACGAAGTAGGTCTCTTTATTTATATTTAAAATTCACAGGAACCCTGAATCCAATTCCATAAACACACACACACACAGATGCTTGTTTAACAACGTCCAAGAAATTACCATCAAGTACCATTAAGGTGCTGTGTGCTCCTTGGGGCTTCATCTCATAACTTAATTTAGCACCTGCTACTCTCAGGTGTTGATCCCTGACCTGCAGCCTCAGCATGCCCTGGGAGCTCAAAGAAATGCAGGATCTGGGCCCCATCCCAACCCAGAGAACCAGAATCTGCACTTTTTTTTTTTTTAGGTGAACTCTCGCTCTGTCACCCAGGCTGGAATGTAGTGGTGTGATCTTGGCTCACAGCAACCTCCGCCTCCCAGGTTCAGGCGATTCTCCTGTCTCAGCCTTCCGAGTAGCTGGGACTACAGGCACCCGCCACCACGCCTGGGTTATTTTTGTATTTTTAGTAGAGACAGGGTTTCACCATATTGGCCAGGCTGGTCTCGAACTCCTGACCTTGTGATCCGCCCACCTCAGCTCCCCAAATTGCTGGGATTACAGGCGTGAGCCACCGCGCCTGGCCAGAATCTATATTTTAACCAGATCCTGGTATGACTCATTTGTACATCAAAATCTGAGAGGTGTTGCTCTGCCATGTGTTGTGAAGGGTGTGAACATCCCTGCCTAGGAAACATAGCTGCACAGACTTTTCTGGAAGTTCTGCCAGTGATTCTTCTCCATCCTACCGCTCGTTAACCCTGCTCTCCACTTCGTTGCTTGGTTTTATCTTCTCCAGAGCACTTACCTGATATGATCTTGTTTGTGTTTGGAATACAGCTTCAGGAAGCAGGATTTGTTACAGCTTGTGAAACAACCTCACTTACAACAGATGCTCAATAAAAGTGTTTTAAGTGAATGACTCTAACAGGGAGGGGAGAAGGAGGAGATGTGGGGTGGGTTGTAAAAGGTAAGTCAGGGGGTCAGTCTTTTTATGAGAATTTCTCTACAAAGAACAATGTATTTTTTCTCTTGAAAATGATAAACAAAATGTCATATTGGAGTGTCCACACCATAATCTGTACTTAAATGTTCATATCAGATTTATCCATAATGGCCAAAAACAGAAACAGCCCAGATGTCCATCAATGGAAGAAGAGTTAAACACACAGTAGTATGTCCACACGAAGGAATACTAATCAGCAGTTTAAAAAAATTGCTCTGCTAATTTTTGTATTTTTACTAGAGATGGGGGTTTTACCATGTTGGCAAGGCTGGTCTCGAACTCCTGACCTCAGGTTATCCACCCGCCTCGGCCTCCCAAAGTGCTGGGATTATAGGCATGAGCCACCGCGCCCAGCCTAAAAGAGCCAATCTCTAAAAGGGTGAATATGATATAATTTTATTTACAGACTAGTGGTTGCATAGGGTTGGTAGAGGAGAACGAATGTGACAATAAGAGGGCAGCATGAGAGATATTGGGAGGGATGGAGCAGTTCTGTATTTTGATTGAGGTGGTGGTTATAGAAATCTACACATGTGACAAAATTGCTTAGAAACAACACACACACGAGTGCATGAAATCTGAATAAGATCTGTGGATTATACCTAGGTCAATTTCCTGGTTTTGATATTGTACGGTCTTAGTGCATTTTCTGTTGCTATAACTGGAATACCTAAGACTGAGTAATTAATAAAGAAAAGAAATTTATTCCTTAGAGTTCTAGAGGCTGCGAATTCCAAAGTCTAGGGGCTGCATCTGGTGAGGGCCTTCTTGCTGGTGGGGACTCTCTGCAGAGTCCCGAGGTGGTGCAGGGCATCACATGGTGAGGGGACTGAGCATGCTGGCTTAAGTATCTCTTTCTCCTCTTATAAAAGAGCCACTAATGCTCCATCCTCACTTCTCAAAGGTCCCACCTCTCAAATACCATAGTCAGATTTCCCACCCCTTAATACTTTCACAGGGGGGATTAGGTTTTAACATGAGTTCCCATCGCATATTACAAATCTATAAGATATTAGTATTGGGGGAGACTGGGTAAAGCACACACAAATCTGCTCTACGCTGTTCTTGCAATTCCTATGAATCTATAGTTTTTTTAAAAACAAAAAGTTTTAAAACATTCTATTGAAGTATCCATGGTTTAGCTAAGGACTATGCCTTCTTTTAAAATGTGGAAGAATTTTATACTGTTTAGCACAACCTAACCATAGAAATGTTTTGAATTCCACTGTACAATATGTGTGTCCCTAAAGAAGAAACAACTGTGCCAAAAGCCATTAGGTGCCTACTTTCACTTGAATCTTAGAAAGAAATAATGCTGTGAAGGCTTTCTTTTTGCTTCTTGCATGCCAGTGCCGGGGCAGGGGTCTGTGGAGAGCTGCCTTGCTCAGGTGGAAGGAGACTGAGCAAAGCACCCCAAGAAGGCTGCATCGCGTTTGGGGGCGGTGGGGTTCACCACCATTGCCTGATGGTGTTTGAGATCCCACATGAACCCACGACTCAACCTAAGCAACAGAAATGATGTCCAGGGCAGCCAGGACCTGGTCCAAGAGAAGCCATGCCATCATCTTCCCCAGCCACCTGCATTTTGAGGAAGGGGCACTGTTGGAAGAATCTCCCTGACTTGAACCAGCAGTAAGGAATTACAAGGTGAGGGTAGGCAATTGGAGACCTTCATCCCCTCCCTGCCCCTCTTAATATCTGGGTATACAGTTCTTACTTGGGTCAAAATGTGTGTGGCCTACAGAAACTAAATGGGAGCGCTATAAATAATGCAAGCTATTCCAAAGCCATTACAACAAAGGCAAGCTTGAAAACTCAAATGCCTGCAGGAGCTGGACAGGAAAAGGAGCGCGTGGGCCAAGCAGGACTGTGTGAACTGAAGAAACAAACTGGGTCTAAGGGAACCTTCTCAGCTGACTGCTCCCTGGGGACATGGAGTCACCAAATGTCCCAGCTTCTCAAGACATGCCAGAAACCAGGGTTTTCATGTAAAATGTACTGCTTTGAATGTAATAAAATTGTTTAAGACATCACATGCACGAAACAAGACACAAGTGCCAACAACATCTGACTTGTTCCTAGCAGTCCACCTCCCCCGCAAGCCACTGTCCTTAAGAAAGAAAGGCAAGGACCACGGGAAAGCCAGCAGGTCAGTCTGGGCCACGAGACAGCAGCTCTGCTACCCTCGACCTTGACATTTGTCCTCAGGCCTCTGGAGCTGCAGTGGCAGAGGAAAGCGACTTCACAGGAGAGAGAAACCAGATTGAGCGACATTGGGAGTTTGAATTGGCTCCACCAAGAATTTTTAAAAGGGACCAGGGCACAGTGGCTCACACCTATAATCCCAGCGCTTTGGGAGGCCGAGGCAGGTGGGTCACTTGAGTCCAGGAGTTTGAGACCAGCCTGGGCAACATGGGGAAACCCCATCTCTAAAAAAATACAAAAATTAGCTGAGCATGCTAGCACATGTCTGTGGTCCCAGCTACTTAGGAGGCTGAGGTGGGAGGATCACTCGAGCCAGAGTTGCAATGAGCCCAGATCATGCCACTGCACTCCAGCCTGGGCAACAGAGCCAGACTCTCAAAAAATAAATAAATAAAACTAAAAAAGGGATGAGCCGGAACATAATGTATTAATGTGAGCTTTTCCAACCTTCCATCCTCCAATCCAAGAGGGGAGGAAAGCTTGAGGAACACGATGTGCAGACCGGGGCTGAGGCTGGGGGACCAGGGAAGGGGAGGGTGCGGTCTGAGAACACTGGAGGGTGAGTGCAGTGGGTTTAAGGAAAGCTGCCAGGGACTAAGATTAGATCATCTTTACTGTCCTTCAAGAGGCCCAGGTAAAAGTGGAATTACTTTTGACTGTTATACTGTGTGTTAGAATTCAATAAGACCTTGCTGAGACTCGGCCAGTTCAGGTGAATCTGTTTACTGTGTAGAAATTCTTTCAGTTCCATCTGCAAACTGAAGGAGAGGCTTTATTCCCCCCATAGTCTGCGGGTCTAAGGATGCGCTCTGTAAAATTTCGTAAGCCTCTGGGACTTGCCCAGCATTCTCAGTGGTGACCGTCTTAAAAGCGACAATGTTGTTTGGGAGCATGGAGGTGAAGTGAAGAGAGGGCAGCTGCTCCACTTCGTGGCCTACGTGGGGAGGAGAGAAACTCCCCCTCAGGTTAAGGGCAGAAGACTTGTGTAGGGAGGGGTCATATCATGAGGAAAAGCTGCACCTGTGACATGGGGGCAAGACAGGGCTTGTCTGATAAACTGGTGAGACTGCCCGGCTGAAGCCCATTCTGAGGGGGGATTGACAGACGAGCCTCTTGGCAGAGAATTTTCCCAAGGGAAGAGAGCCAGGCAGGCAAGGTCAGGCCGGAACAAAGCCTTAGTCATCCGAGGACGACACACTCCGAGTCCAGCCCACGTGACCCTGATCCAGCCCATGGAATCTGGCTGAAATCCTGGGAGAAATGACTTGGAGCCAAGATGAAAAGAGGTGTGCTCATCACAAGTCAGTCAGACCCTGGGGGTGCCAGACGGGGAGAGGGGCTTCATCCCTGCTTCTTCCCAAAGCAGCCCTCAGCTGTGCTCCCATATGTGACCCGCCCCCACCACCTCACCCCAGGAAGGGCCCACAGGGGTCAGAGAAGCAGCTGGGTGCCTGGGGAAGGAGGGCCAGAGTCCACAAGGGACAGCTCCCAGGACTTCCAGGACTTCTGGGGGTGGGGCAGCCTAAGGTCATCAAATAACAGGAAGGGGCAAGAAAACACATGCTCCAAGAGTGAAAGTGACCCCAAGCTAACATCCAATCTAGGAGGCCCAAGAAAGCCCAGAAGACAGGCGCATCCACATGTCCCCCCATGATTACTTTTTAGGGTATCATGTTTTACTTTACTAAAATTGTAAGCTCCTTGAAAGCAGAAATCTTTGTCTCTTTTATTCGATGCTCCGCTCCGGTGACAGAAAAGTGCCTGGTGTATAGTAAAGTCAATACTTATTGTCTGATAAATTTCCCATAGAGTTTCACCATCATAGGGTTTTTTTTTTTTTAATCAATTGTTCTCAAGCTTTTTGTAGCAGCAGATGGTCTTCTTGAAATAAAACCTTGTGGGGAAGCTCAAAAAGCAAAACAGATAAATGTGGAGTTCCTCTGATAGAAGAGGAGATGGAATGAGGGATCTCTGTCCAACGCAACCCAGCCCAGCCCCATGCCTTATGGCTGGCCCTGAGAATGCTTCAGGCAATTCCTTAGGCCACAAAGAAGACAGCTAAAAACACAAATATGGTCATTTTGTTAAAAAGGAAGCTGACAGAGATGCCCATGCAACCTTCCCCCCTGGTGGCATTTGGAAAAAAACTCAGTGATATGAGATGAAGCCCCAGGGAAAGGATTAATGCTAGCTTAGCATATGGACGGATGGAGAAGCTAAAGTCAGGGCACCCTTCAGTTCATTATGCAGGGACAGAGGGCAGAGCAACCCAAAACTGGCACATCATGCTCCTCCAGCCAACATGACAGCACCCGGCGAGCCCTGACACCTCATAAATATTCATGGCCGTTGGCTCAGCAGTTTCTGAATATTCCTAAGTTTGAACTCTGCCTCCACACTGCCCGGAACAGGAAGCCAGGTGGAATTGAGACACAGCCCTTGCAGTTTTATCAAATGGTGAGTTTAATTCTATTATTATTTTATCCTTCCCCAGAAAACTCCAGTTTTGCATTTATATTGAGTTACTCCTGGCTATGTCTAGCGACAATGACACAATGTCCCTGTCAGGACACATCCCAAGCCGCTGGGGTCATTCTCTAGCTCCCATTCATACGGGTGTTTCTAACTTTTGCCGAATCTAATTCCAGAGTAAGAAAATAACACTAGTGCCTGACAAACAGCCAGCACCAGGGGGTCGAACTGCATAGATTCTAGAGTTGCAGGGCCTGGGACCAAATGGCAGCTCTGTCATTTTTGCTTGTGAATGTTGCTGATTTGGGCAACTTATGTGGTTTCTGTAAGTCTTTGTTGAGCATCTCTACAGTGTGGGTAATCATGCCTGTATCAGTTTCCTATTGCTGCTGTAATAAAAGACCACAAACATAGGAACTTAAAACAACCCAAACTCATTATCTCATTGTTCTGGAGGTCAGAGATCTGATATGGATCTTACTAGGCTCGATCAAGGTTTCAGGAGGGCTGCGTTCCCTCCAAAGGCCACCACTTTCCTTGGCTCATGGCCCCTTCCTCCATCGTCAGAGCCAGCACTGGCCAGCTGTGTCCTCCCACGCTGCATCCCTCCGACTTCTTCCTGCTGCTTCTATTTATAAGGAATCTTGTGATCATATTGGGCCCATGCAGGGAATCTAGGATGATCTTGCTATTTTAAGCTCATTGATTAGCAACCTTAATTCAATCTGCAACCTTAATTCCCCTTTGCCATGTATGGTAACATATTCACAATTTCCAGGAATTAGGACACAGACATCTTTGGTGGGTTATTATTCTGCCAACCACATTACTCTTCTCCTAGTGTGAGGGGGAAGGGGTAATGTGAGAGCAAGCAGGCCCATGGCCTGCATGTAACTGAGTGGCTGTCTTCAGAAGCCGGACACACTGAGCCACGCTGACACCAGGAAGTTGGAAGACATGTCCTGTCTTGCATTGTCCCATAGGACCTGCAAGTGCCAGTAAAGACTACTATCCAACTTTGCCCACCTAGCCTGCTAACCTTGGGAGAAAGCAATCATCTGTCATCTTAGGCCAACATTCCTTTTGCCTTTGTTAGCATAGAATCTAAATAACAGACTATATGCCCAAACCCACCCTGCCACTTTCCTCTTGAACCACAGGCACTCGGCAGCATCTCCACTGCAACTCCAGGATGCACTGGACCACACATCCAGGAATGTCCCCTATGGACATCTGGGAGCCCAGTCCCAAGGCCCCTCCAGGAGCAGACACCCTTCTATGCAACTTGGAGCAACTCAGCCTTGCTCTCAGGAGACAACTGAGTGGCCAGTCTCTTCCCTGACACAGAGGTTACACAGGAATCCCCTCCGTGGACAAGAGCTGGCCAGGTTGTATGACAATGCCCAGTTCTCATTTTCTGAGTCTTTCCTCATGATAGTTGTTCCCACAGGCCTCAGGAGCTATTCCTCAAGCCCTCTTTGCCCTTCAAAGCTTAAACAATTCCTGACCCTAATTTCCAAATCTTTTCTGCTTAATCTATGCACCAAATACCATGCTCGGCCATCTGTGTAGTCCCCATGTGTATTCGTCTATTCTCAAGCTGCTAATAAAGACATACCCAAGACTGGGTACCTTATAAAGGAAAGAGGTTTAACTGACTCACAGTTCAGCATGGCTGGAGAGGCCGCAGGAAATTTACAATCATGACAGAAGAGGAAGCAAACATGTCCTTCTTCGCATGGCGACAGCAAGGAGAAGTGCCAAGCAAAAGGGGGAAAAAGGCCATCAGATCTTGTGACAACCCACTCACTGTCATGAGAACAGCAGCATGGGGGTAACTGCCCCCATGATTCAATTACCTTGCACCAGATCCCTCCCACAACATTTGGGGATTACGGGAACTAGAATTCAAGATGAGATTTGGGTGAGGACACAACCATCCCATATCACCATGTGACTACAGGTGCTGCTGGAAATCTCCATTAAAGGATCTCTGGAAATGGATAAACTCTGTTGTATTCTTCACAATCACAGCCACACAGCTTGACTGACACTGAAGGTCAAAAGAGGCCTATTCATTATCCCATGAAACAGCTGTCTTTAATGATGCCAGTGGGAACTGTGGTGCAGTGAGGAAGGCTGAAGCCTGGCTGAGTTCGTCAATTCCTCAGTGCGGGCGTTTGAATTGATACCCCACCAATTCTGAACTCTCTGAATCTGTTTCCTCCTTCTTAAAGTGTTCAAAGTAACTTTGCAGTATTATGGCTCAAAACAAAAGAGAATATCTATGGCTTTGCAGTTCAATACTTTGCAGTATTATGCCTCAAAACAAAAGAGAGAATATCTGTTCAAAGCTACCACTTCTGGTACCACATTCTGATTACCTATGGCTGCATCTCAGGTGATCCAAAGCTTAATGGATTCAACAGCAACCATTTTATCATATCTCACAGATTCTGTAAGTCAGGAATTTAGGCAGGGCTCGGTCAGGGGACTCCTCTGTGCCTCATGTGCCCATGGATATTGCTCAGTGGAACTCAGCTGGAGGTGGACTGGCCTGGAGGGTGCGAGGCAGCATCACTCATGTGTTGTCCAGGCAGTTCTTGCTTGCAGTGGCTGCCACAAGCACTGAATTAACTCAAATGGAGCCACTGCTTCTGAGGAAATTCAAGATTCGATTCCCGTGAGCTTCAGCTCACGACATTTCTGTTGACTGATCAATATGCAACTTTGGTTTTTGTGTGTTTTTGTTTAAAGATACCTTATTGAATACCTATTTCTTAAAAAATAATTAGTTATATGAAGTATTTTCTTTATAAGAAAACACTAGCATGGAAGAGTTTATCATTTTCCTGAACCTGGGTAATGTGTCCATGAATTTCTTTGGCTCTCAGCCTCACAAAAAAATGCTGTCACTACTCTTTTTTCTATATGTCATAATCTCAAAAATCTACAGATTTAGCCATTTCCCCATCTTTTTCATAGCTCCATCACACACCAAAGATTTAGTTTAAGCACTTTCTAGGATGGCCTCGCTTACAGATTGGCAAATTTCCTCTTCTCTTTTCCCAATGTACCATGTTGTTGATTCATAACCTTGAACTCAGAGCCAACAGCATTAAAACTCCTGCCTGAACAAAGCATACTGGACACACATATTTCCTCTGCAAGGCACATCAAAGCCTTTTTGCACTTAGGAACACTGGTCTGCACTTAAGCCCTATGTTTGGGGGTCACTTTAAACAGTGAAATCAACAGCAAAAAGCACAAAACACATGGCGCTAGGTAGACGGTGAAAAGGACCATTGATTGCAGTATTGAGAACTATAACAAGAAGGCAAAGCATCTTCTTGTGTGACCTCAGCTGGGAACATGCACATTGAGAGACTCAAACCTTTTGCTGCCCCACACACATCCATGAATAACTACAACAGTGCTGCAAGTATTGATTTGGGGGTTTTGAATAAATTTTAATGAGCAGATAAATTTGCAAATACAGAATCTGCAAATAATGAGGGTCACTGGTATTTGGTGCTTTTTCGAGAATGGATGGAAGACGGCACTCAGCTGGGACTGTCCAATGGGGAGAGGTCCATGTGTGGCCCTCCAACATGTCACAGGGCACTTGGACTTCTTATTGTTTTTCTTGATTTTCCTCATACAAAACTCTGTGTGTGTGTGTGTGTGTGTGTGTGTGTGTGTGTGTGTGTGTGTGTCTTTCTTGAAGCAAAGTCTGTAACTAAATAAACTATGTTACTTTGTGTTCATTATTCAAACATTTTAGGGACCAGGAGAATTCTATGGTTTGTTTAGTAGAAAAAGCTTACCAGGCTGGGCGCAGTGGCTCACCCCTGTAATCCCAGCACTTTGGGAGGCCGAGGCGGGCAGATCACGAGGTCGAGAGATCGAGACCATCCTGGCCAACATGGTGAAACCTCGTCTCTACTAAAAATACAAAAATTAGCTGGGCGTGGTGGTGTGTGCCTGTAGTCCCAGCTACTCAGGAGGCTGAGGCAGGAGAATTGCTTGAACCTGGGAGGCTGAGGTTGCAGTGAGCCAAGATCATGCCACTGCACTCCAGCCTGGTGATAGAGCGAGACTCCATTAAAAAAAAAAAGAAAAAAGAAAAAAGAAAGAAAGAAAGAAAAGAAAAAGGTTACCAAAAAAAGACCTTGATGCCATCTAAAATATGCCTTTTCTCAAATCCTTTCTAATTGTGCTATGTTTAGAGCATGAAGAACATGACACAAAAAATATAATTGCATCATAATTGGGTCAAAAATTCAGTAAAGGTGACAGTCCTTGAAATTTACTATTCTGTATTGGTCCCTTAAGAAATTATCAGCAAGAATATATTTAGAAAATAAGTCCATCACCAACTCATTCCCTTTTAGTTACACAAATCTACAGTCTACCCAGTTAGGAATAATCCTTTCCTCTTACTTCATTAATAAAAAGACCAAATCATTCATCATCCACTTAGGACACCTTTTAGAGTGAAACAGGACACTCTTAATCATGCTAGGATAACAGGCATAAGCCAAGTCTGCCAAGACAAACTGGGCATTGCACCTGTCCCACCTGTGGCAATATTCATAATCAATATAAACCTCAGGACGTTTATAAGACTTGCTTGGTTGTAATGCATTGTATCTTTCCAACTATGATACAAATTACTTTCAGGGGACACAGGTTGAGCTCTCTTTTCTAAAGCCATATTCAACAGACCTTAATTGGTCCACAAGCCCTGCAAACTATTTAAGCCATCTATCCACCAAAACACCTCCCTTTTGTAAAAACTAATGATTAACAATTGCCTTGAGAAATGTGATGAAGGATTTCAAAAGTCACTCTCACTGTAGTTTCTTTAAGTGTATTGCACTTGATTCTTTTCTTAATCTGGAATTCACTTTCTCTTTTTTTTAAAAAAATTGTTTTTGTGTTAGAGGATTTTTAGGAGAATAGACTAAGTTTTAGTATCTCCCCATTCAAGACATAACAGCTCTTCTCAAAGGTATTAAAGCAGTAGCAGCAGTTACTCCTCCCTTCATTCTTAGACTTTCACCTCCAAAGCCAAGTCAATCAAATGCCAAGAAAAAGTCAGTCCATCTTGCATTATATATACTAGAGTAATGGTCTTCATTTATTTCACAGGTTTTGTCATTCATTCTTTGCATGCAGACATAGCCAAAATCCTTTTGTACCATTTGTAAAGTGGAAATGATACTACCACTACTATTATTAGTCCCTTAAAATCACCTGCAGCACATTGTGTGTTTGTGTGTCTCAGGGGATCACCTGAGCTATTGGGAAAGGTTAAAAACACACACCTGAGTTGAGAGGCCAGCTGCGCCTTGGGCTTTATTCCACGGAGAGACACGTCCACCTAATGGAAACTTTCTCACCACACTCTGTAAACAGAAGCCTGTGGTCATACACCTTCCATGTAGCCCAGACCCCAGATCACATTGCAGTTGGTCCCTGTGGCTTGCCTCCATCCTTGGGCTATTTAGATATGCCAGATATACAGCACTCATGTTCTCTTAATTTAAGCCTTTGCATAGCTGCTCAATATCTGCTTGCGCTCCTGGCCTAACTGGTGAAATTAGAAGCGTTGAAACTTCTTTTTGGTGACCTCTTACTATTTTACTATTTCTCAGGTACCAGAAAAGAAAGGTCTCCCTGTCCACATCCTACTGATGTATTGCTGATCAGTTCAAACCAACTTTATCTATTCTGTATCCTAGTAGACATATGACTTGTCCTTCTAACATCCACTTGGGTGGAGAAGATTTGGTAGAGAGGAGAAAAACTGGACATTTTACAGAAGTGAAGTCAAAACAACAATTTCAAGAAATCATTCAGGATTCTATGAAATCCTGATCTCACTTTACACTTTTCATGATCTCTGATGAATAAATCTTTATGCAAGGAGGCTGGTTTAGGGACTTTGCTGCTCTGGGTTTGAATACCCCACAGATCCTGACCAGCACTTCCCACAGCTTAATGAACCCCATTCAGAGATTCTAAACCTTAACAATATCAAGCCTTCGTGCAATTCCTCTTATGGTTCACTAAAAAGCTTAGGCTAGGGCCGGGCACAGTGGCTCATGTCTATAATCCCAGCACTTTGGGAGGCTGAGGCAGGTGGATCACCTGAGGTCAGGAGTTCAAGACCAGCCTGACCAACATGGCGAAACCCCATCTCTACTAAAAATACAAAAATTAGCCAGGCGTGTTGGCATGCACCTGTAATCCCAGCTATTTGGGAGGCTGAGGCAGGAGAATCACTTGAACCCGGGAGGTGGAGGTTGCAGCGAGCTGTCCAGACTGGGTGACAGAGCGAGACTCTGTCTCAAAAAGAAAAAAAAACAACAACAACAACAAAAAGCTTAGGCTAAATCATTCGCCTGAAGGTCTCAGTATCCTCCAGTTTTCATGTACAAAGATGGCGTTTCCACCTTCTCAGGACTATCATCTCAAGAGCAGACTCAGGCACAGTCCTTTCATATTGACTCCCGCTCTACATTTCATCACCTTTTAGAGAATGCGCCCAGAACAACAAAAGACTGTTTGCAGTTCTAATGATTTTCTTGCTGACCTTTGACCATGCAGACAACACTCTGTTTTCTCTATCCCAAAATGTGTCTGTGCATAATGCCCTGTGACATTCACCTCTATCTTTGAATTGCATGAATTAGGGATTAGAGCCTCAGTGAATGCTGCTGCCCTTTTCAGGCTGTTTCAACTCTGCAGGGATTTATTTGCCCCATTTTATGTCAGTAACTTTGCCTTTGCAAGCTTTACCTAGGCTTCTTTAAAAAAATTATTTTTTTAAGTTATAGAATATAATCAGAGCAAAGCTTCAGAGCTGTGGGGCAGGGAAGACTAATTGGTGTTTAAACCACTTTGAAACTTTTAGTCCAAGGGCAGTAGCATCTCCATAAATGTTGTGAGTATCCAAGGGCCTGATTTCACTCCAAGAATATGATTTGTGCAGTTTGCAAGTTGTTTGCTAATTGTAGGATGTGAAGAACTGTCGGCTAGAGTCTAGATTGATTCTGATGAGAGCCCAGAGACACAAATTCATCTTCACTTGCCCTCCTTGTTTCACGTTTAGATGGCCACAGATTTCATCTCCAAGATATTTTAAAAACACTCTTTTCCCTGTGGTCCCTACCCCGTCATGACCATCCATGTGTCCTCCATTAAATGTAACCAATTTCTGTATCTTTTTGAACTTCAAAATATTTCACAATCAATTGTCTAGATAAACTTACATCTCATTTAAAATGGCATAAAAGGCGAGAGAGAAGCTTGCTTGCTTCTTGAATCTGATTACAAAAAATTATCAACTATGTAACTTTTTACTTTAAACTACCCAGAGCAGCATGAATGGTATGTCTCAGAAAAGGCAAAAATAGTAATATTTCCCAAACTCACTAAGGTAATTATTCCTGCCTTATAAATAACAATACTTGACAAATAGAAAACACCTTCACATCAAAGTCACTCACACTGTGTTTAAAAAATTGAGGCTAATATCTCTGGGTCCCTATCTGAATAGCCAGATGCAGTCTCCTGGGGCACGGCAGGGAAGGAAAGAGAAGCAACATTTACTGAGTCTCTCGTGTGTTCTTACATGTTTAACCCCATTTAATTCTCACAATAACCCGGAAGTTACAATTTTCCTATTACAGAGGAGGTAACTGAGGCTCAAAGAGGTTCTGTACCTTGCCCAAGGTCATTCCTGCTAGCAGAGGCAAGGTTTGAACCCACTTTTGGCTCCCTGCAAGGGGTGTCCCATGTGAGAGATAAAGAAAAGTCCCTCAGGACCTGTCACCTTGAGCAGCAGCCTAACTTCCTGCTGAAAATTCTAGCAGGTGGCCTAGAAATTGGAGAATGAAGCAAGTCAGAGAGAAAAAGAAACATCCATGAAAGAAGTGGCAATGGACTGTCTCAGAATGACCCAACCTTGGTTCTCAAAGGGCATCTGGTTGTGCCTCAGTGTCACTGGTAGGACACAGCGAACACCTGAGGAGGTGTGGCCAGAAGGCACTGGGACTTCAGAATACAGCAAGGCAGGAAAATAAACAGAGCCATGTCCAGTCCAAACTGGAGTAAGGGCCTTGAACCCTCAGAAGCTGGCTTCAGCGGTGTCCTAGGGTGTGTTAAGGTCACAGTGGATCCAAGGACAGAAGATAGTGGAAGGTCTTTCTGGGGGAGTCCAAAGAAGAGGGTTTGGGGTCAGAGCAGAGGTCAAGATTCAGGGGCAAAACAATGGTGTTCAGAAAGTCAGAGTACAAGCTCAGGGGAGAGGTGGCCTGGATGAGCCCTGTGGTAATGGCAGTGTATTCGTCTGTTTTCAGGCTGCTGATAAAGACATACCTGAGACCGGGCAGTTTACAAAACAATGATGTTTAATGGACTTACAGTTCCACATTGCTGAGGAGGCCTCACAATCATGTTGGAAGGCAAGGAGGAGTCGGTCACATCTTACATGGATGGCAGCAGGCGACGACAGAACTCGTGCAGGGAAACTCCCATTTTTAAAACTGTGAGATCTCATGAGACTTATTCACTATCACAAGAACAGCATGGGAAAGACCCGCCCCCATGATTCAATTACCTCCCACTGGGTCCCTCCCATAACATGTAGGAATTCAAGATGACGTTTGGGTGGGGACACAGCTAAACCATATCAAGCAGGTACCCAGCTGCTGGGCTAAGAAGGAAGGGTGGGCAAGGGGTCAGGGCTGGGATTTTCTTTTCCCAGCCCTGTCCCCCAGCATGGTCAGTATTATCTCGGAACCTGAGCAGGACCAAGCCCTCCAGTGCTGTGCCTGGCCTGCTGCGCTGTGTGGCTCTAAGAAGGTAGGGCCTGACCAGAGTCCTCAGGACCCGTGTGGGAAGGCACTGAGCTAGAAAAAAATACACCAGTTGACGAACAGATGGGAAATTAGAAAAGAAGTAGAAATTTCCTGTAACCAAAAACAAATAAGAGCCTGAAACTGAAAGTTGAGGCTTTTTCCTTTGGAAAAGATGTCCCAGCACTGACTTTTTTCCATGACTGGCCATTAAAGAGGCAGGCTGGCGGGGAAGGGGATGTTTCCAGGGCTGGCCCCACCCAGCGTAGTGACAAAGCACAGCCGCTGTTTCAAGCTTGGGGAGAATTTTGGTGCATCCGGCCTAATGCAGTGACTCATGCCTGTAATCCCAGCACTTTGGGAGGCCATAGTGGGAGGACTGCTTCAAGTGAGGAACTCAAGACCAGCCGGAGCAACATAGCCAGATCTCATCTCTACATAAAATTTAAAAATCAGCTGGATGTGTTGATGTGCACCTCTTGTTCCAGCTACAAGGTAGAAAGATCACTTGAGCCCAAGAGTTTGAGGCTGCAGCAAGCTATGATCACACCACTGCACTACAGCCTGGGTGACAGAGTGAGACCCCATCCCTAAAAATTAACAAAAAAAGTGAAAAATGATTGGTGCATTAAATTGAGAGGATGAAGTGGATTACAGATGTGGAAATAAAAGTACGGAGGCGAGAGGTTGGAAAACACAATGAATGTACAGATAACATTGAGCAAAACAGCTTTTCGGGTGCAGGCTGCACCTCTGGAATTGGGGAAGGAGATGCACAAAGAGGGCTTGTGAGCACTGCCGGGGTGGGTTCTGAAAACACCCTTCTCAGCCATCACATACTCGCTGCAGGCTGGGCATGACTGTTGAGCTTGCCCCATGATGGAACACAGTTGCTAGCTAGGTGGGGCAAATGGGCTTCTTTCACTGCTCTCCGACAAGAAGACGGTGGCTTCCCAATTAAGCACTGCATCTGCTGAATCATGAGGTCTGAGCATCCCTCCAAGCAAAAGTGCAGATGCTGCCCCTGCAATACCTGTGTGTCCCAGAACGTTTGACAGGGGGAGATGCCTTGGAGCGCTTCCTCAGACAATTTCTGGACAGGATGAGAAAATTCGGCTCGTCAATATCTGTCATTGCTTACAACATACAGGCAAGCATGCTTCCGGGATGTTGAGAAAATAAGAGAACTTCTCTGAATTGCTTTAAAGGAAAATTATTGCCCTCCCTTTCTCTGCTGTCTGGCACTGAAACACTGTTTTCTCCATTTTGCTACATAGTCCTCTCTTCTGATGTTTATCTTTTTTTTTTGACTAATATTTGTATTGGTAAGAGGTGCTTTGGAATTTGCACACATGAAGAAATAAAGAGCTTTTTTCCTCTACATTTCTAATATTCAGCTGCTCTCTTACCTTTCTTGTCCAGGTATTCTGACTTTTAAATTCTCTAGATGGTTTCTCTTTCTCTTTCTCTTTCTTTCTTCCTTTCTTTCTTTTCTTTCTTTCTTTCTCTTTCTTCTTTCTTTTCTTTCTTTCCTTTCTTTCCCTCTCTCTCTTTCTTTCCTTCCTTCCTTCCTTCTCTCTTTCTTTCTTTCTTGACCAAGTCTCACTCTTTTGCCCAGGCTGAAGTGCAGTAGTGTGATCTCAGCTCACTGCAACCTCCATCTCCTGGGTTCAAGCGATTCTCCTGCCTCAGCCTCTCGAGTAGCTGGGACTACAGGAGTGTGCCACCACACCACCTGGCTAATTTTTTTTTTTTTTTTTTTTTTTTTTTTTTTTTTTTTTTTTTTTGAGATGGAGTCTCGCTCTGTCGCCCAGGCTGGAGTGCAGTGGTACAATCTCGGCTCACTGCAAGCTCTGCCTCCTGGGTTCATGCCCATTCTCCTGCCTCAGCCTCCCGAGTAGCTGGGACTACGGGTGCCTGCCACCGCGCCTGGCTAATTTTTTTGTATTTTTACTAGAAACGGGGTTTCACCACGTTAGCCAGGATGGTCTTGATCTCCTGACCTCGTGATCCACCTGCCTAGGCCTCCCAAAGTGCTGGGATTATAGGCGTGAGCCATGCGCCTTGCCTAATTTTTGTATTTTTAGTAGAGACAGGGTTTCACCATGTTGGCCAGGCTGGTCTTTAACTCCTGACCTCAGGTGATTTGTCCACCAAGCCTCTGCCTGCCTAGGCGCTGCGAATTATGTAGTCAGTTCTGTTCAGCATTTTCAAAAAATCTCTCCTCTCAGAATTCTGAGGACACGACTCTACTGCCTGCTGGATTTTTATTCTGTGGAAGTCTGAAGCCAGGCCTGATTGGTTGTTTGGGGTTACCTGACTTTTGTTTTTATTGCGGTTGTTGCTCTTATTTACTTACTGCTCCTATTTACTCTGGGTCCCTTCTTTGTGCCTGAAACATCCAAGTGTCACAAAGCTAAGTCTCGGTGTCCCACTCTTCTAAATAATTGGACTTTGTTTTAATGAACCTTTTTAACCTGAAGGCCAACTCTTTCTTTAGCTCAAGAGCGTTTCTATTTGTTCAGTGTTTCTTTTCCATGTGTTCTGTACTTTCTTACATGTACATGCCACATCCTTAAACTATGGGTCTTTTTTCCTCCCATCATTTTCACTTCCTCATCTTTTTCATACCCTTGACTTTTATTTTTCGGCACAAGAGTTTGTCACATGTGTCATCTACTTCACTGATCAGGTTTTCTGCAGCCTCGAATCTGTTGTTGCTGCTTCCATCTGGGATTTTAAATTCCGCTATTGTGCTTTTTTCATCTTCTCACATTATTGCCTGATCTCGCTGTTCTTTCTCTGCCCATTTGCCTTTCACAGGTGCAATATCTTTCTGCATGTTTTAAGGAACGCATGATAGAAAATTTGTAACATCTCCTTTTTCTTACATAACTGTACTACATCGGAAGACATTTGCTCTGGTTTCTTTTGAAGTCCCTTATTTCATTAATGACATGGTTTGTCTGTGTCCCCACCCAAATCTCATCTTGAATTGTAGCTCCCATGATTCCCACATGTTGTGGAAGGGACCTGGTGGGAGATACTTGAATCATGGGGGCGGTTTCCCCCATACTGTTCTCATGTTAGTGAATAAGTTCCACAAGATCTGATGGTTTTTTAAAGGGTTTCCCCTTTCACTTGGTTCTCATTCTCTCTCTTGCCTGCTGCCATGTAAGACATGCCTTTGCTCCTCCTTCACCTTCCGCCATGATTGTGAGGCCTCCTAGCCATGTGGAATGGCGAGTCCATTAACCTTCTTTTTCTTTATAAATTACCCAGTCTCGGGTGTGTCTTTATCAGCAGCATGAAAACAGACTAATAAAATTGACTAGTGATTTTCTCTATAATATTGCTTTGCCAAGCTATTAATTAGCTCTCTCTTTATTACTTCTTGTAAACAGTAGTCACTGATTGTTTATTATCAGGAATCAAGATGGATTCTGACACATATTATCTGGATCCCTTCCAGCATCTTTTAGACTCAATAAAATTTAAAGACATTTATAGAGGTTTCGATAGCCAGATCAGGTATGCAGCATGCTGCTGAGACTAAGGAGGGAACCTGATTGTATGAGTTCATTCTCACACTGCTATAAAGAACTACCTGAGACTGGATAATTTATAAAGAAAAGAGGATTAGTTGACTCACAGTTCCATATGGCTGTGAGGGAGGAAACTTACGATCATGGCAGAAGGCAAAGACGAAGCAAGCCCTGTCTTACATGGTGGCAGGAGAGAGACAACATGCAGGGGGAAGTGCCAAACAGTTTTAAACCATCAGATCTCATGAGAACTCACTCACTATCACAAGAACAGCAAGGGGGAAATCCACTTCCATAACTCAGTTACCTCCCACCAAGCCCCTCCTCCAACACGTGGGGATTACAATTCAAGATGAGATTTGGGTGGGGACACAGAGCCCAGCCATATCACTGAGCCAGCAGCTGTGGCAACACAGAACATTGCTTAGTCCAGAGAACCTTTTTCCATGCTTCTTCTGACATCAGCAATTAATACTAGTATATAATATCCAAAATATCTCCATTTATCAAAAAATATCTTGATTTATGATAACTATAGAATAGTACAAACCATACCATTATACTGCAAAGGAATGGTACTGTACATATTATTTTGTAACTTGTTTTTTTCACTTACTGGCATATAGGGTGTATCTTAGACACATTTCTGTTAAAATACATGTAGGTCTTCTTCATTCCTTTTCATGGATGTATAGCATTCCATTAGATGATACCAAATTCATCAACCTGTTCCAGACTGATGGCACTTAGGTTGCTTTAGGGCTAGTTGGTTTGTTGGTTTTATTTTGTTTTTCTTGCAGTATAATTTAGTGGATCCCTCATTATTTCGATATTCCCTTATAATTTTTTTTTTTCTGAGGTGGAGCCTCACTCTGCCGCCCAGGTTTGAGTGCAGTGACGCGATCTCGGCTCACTGCAACCTCCGTCTCTTGCGTTCAAGTGATTCTCGTGCCTCAGCCTCCCAAGTAGCTGAGATTACAGGCACTTGCCACCACGCCCAACTAATTTTCATATTTTTAGTAGAGACGGGATTTCACCATGTTGGCAAGGCTGTCTCAAACTCCTGACCTCAAACAATTTGCCCACCTTGGCCTCCCAAAGTGCTGTGATTACAGGCATGAGCCATTGTACCCGGCCTCCCTTAAATATTTTTAAACACAAATTAAGGCTTTTACACAAATGTCTCCAATATATTCATTTATGTAAATAAATTTTTTTAGAATAATATTACCTCTGTGATGTGAGGCCATGGAGGGGTCACATGGAAGGAATGAGCTAATATATTTCACTTTCAATCCTTTGCTACTGTCAGTTTTTACAACTAAGTGTAATGCTTTTCTAATTTTAGTCAAAATATATACATAGGTAATGCTATATTAACATTTTCACAAAGACAGCCTTTTTCTTTCTCAGGCCTGTATCTCAGGAGATGTGTCTAAAAGTTAGATTACTGGGTTAAATGGCACAATCCTGAAAGTGTTATACCCACTCTTATGGTCTGGAGAGATCTCAGAGGTTTAACATTCCGCCTGTGGTTCCTACCAGCAGGTAAAAATAGAGATAGCCATTGCATTAGTCTGTTATCACACTGCTATAAAGAACTGCCAGGGCAGATCATGAGATCAGGAGTTAGAGACCAGCCTGGCCAACACGGTGAAACCCCGCCTTTACTAAAAATACAAAAATTAGCTGGCCATGGTGGCAGGCACCTGTAATCTCAGCTACTCAGGAAGCTGAGGCAGGAGAATCGTTTGAACCCAGGAGGCGGAGTTTGCGGTGAGCCGAGATTGCGGCATTGCACTCCAGCCTGGGCGACAAGGCGAGACTCTGTCTCAAAAAACAAAACAAAACAAAACAAAACAAAAAAAACTGCCAAGACTGGGTAACTTATAAAGAAAAGAGGTTTAATTGCCTCAGCCTCTTCAGCCAGTTCCACTGAAGAGGCCTCAGGAAACTTACAATCGTGGCAGAAGGGGAAGCAGGCACATCTTACATGGCAGGAGGTGAGAGAGAGAGCGAGAGGAGGGCAGAGGAGAGATGAGACAGGAGAAGGGTGGAGAGGGAGACAGGGAAAGAGAGCAGGAAAAACTGTCATTTATAAAAACATCAGATCTCATGAGAATTCACTCACTATCAGGAGAACAGCATGGGGGAACCACCCCTATAATCCAATCACTTCCCTCTCTCCACTCCTGGGGATTACAGGTCCCTCCCTCAATACTCGAGGGTTACAATTCGAGGTGAGATTTCAGTGGGGACACAGAGCTAAACCATATCAGCCATATTCCATTGTGTTGTGTCTAACAGTGGAAGCTCCACTCATGCAGCTAGTGTGAAGGAGGTGATCTTAAAATCCATTCGAAGAGGCTCAACTGGTGGAAGTGCTCGAATGGGTCCTATGTGATTCAGCTCCATTCTTGTCCGCTTGCAGCTCTGGATCGAAAACCCAGAGATGAGTGGCATTCTGTTCTTATGGGTGCCCAGAGTGGTAGCTGGTGTATTTGAGGATGGCAGATAGTGCTATAAAAGAAGAGTCCCGTTGAGACTTTGCTCAAACAGAGCCCCCGCCTGTCCGTTGGAGATTCTTTGTTTCACCCTTTTCTGTCCCCGGCTCTGTCCTCCAGCAGGCCTCCGCAGTAACCAGAGCCACAGCTTCTTTGCTCACGTCCAAATGGAGAAAAAAAAATGGCTGAGCTTTGCACTGCCTGGGTCACCCCTAACTCAATCCCTGCCACCAGGCTGCAGATTTGGGTAGCAGTTTGTTGCCCTAACACAGGATAACTGTGATTGGTTGATATCAATCAAGATATGTCCCTAAAGACCCAGAGGAGCCAATCTCAATCAAGCCTTGGCTGCAGCACAGTGAGAAGTCCCCTGGCATGGCCAGGAGAAACCTACTTTGCCCAACAGGTACGTATCCATGATTGGAAAGGAAAAAAGACCAATATGTACTGAACCTATATTGAGTACTGACTAAGGAGCTTTTACCATTTAATTTAACCCCAACAGTCCTTAGGGGGAGGGCTTGCTATGCTTATTTCACAGATAAGAAAACTTTAGCTCAGAGAGTATGAGTCATTTGCTTAAGGTCCCACAGCTAATATGCATCAAAGCTTATCTCACCGATTTCATATGCTGCTTGGCACAGCTTGTTAATGACCCTGAAGTCCATCCAAGCTAGACCTGGGAAATACATTTTAGATCCCATTCCCCCGAGTTTTGTTGTTGTTTAAAAGTCATGTAGAGTATTTGGAATACATATATATGGAATATGAACATATATATATGGTTTAGACTAAAGTTGGAAGGAAAACTAAAGATATGTTTTTTCCAGTTAAGCATCTTCTAACAGTTTAAGTAATTGGTTTGTGTTATCAGATTGTGGTCTAAACTAGATCACAGGAATGAATCATAGCTGATGTAATGCACACATGTCTTAGTACAGCTATTATGTGGTACCCAGGTGCACTGAATTTTACAATATGAAACCAGAGCTCTGCCCTTGACCCCGGTGAGCAATTATGGCATCATGAACTAGGCACTTGGATGCAGTTCAAAGAGCTGAGAACAAGTTACGAAAACGCAGGGAAAGTAAACTTCGGAGTTCCAGAGAGGTCACTCACTCTCCTCCTGGCCTTGCAGAGATGCCGATATCAGCTCCATGTGAAAACTGGTGGGGAAAACCTACAAGTCCAGGCTTTCACTTTTCCCTTAAAAGAACAGGGGTTGTCCTGAGCTGTGTAGCCTCTGGGATGGTGAGTCTTCCAGAAAATTTTCTCCCAGGGGACTTCACGGAAGGAGAAATTCCCTTCAAACTTGGGCTTTTCAGTTCTGTTACTAGCATTTGGGATTGGACCAATAGCCCCTGATGGCAATTCTGGTTGGGCAGGGGAAGTGTGAGAGTGTGGTGGGCAGGTGGGTAGAGGTGGGAAACGAAGCAAAGGGACAGAGACATGCAGGCTAATGTGGATGGTGGAGACCTCCCAGCAAGGGCAGCACTGCCTGCAGCAATGCCAGAAAGACAGCCAGAAAGAGAAGCTTTCTGCAACCTTAGTTCTTTTTGCTCAGGAAGTACTAAAGTTAGAACCTGCTGTCTTTTAAAAAGAAATGATGTTATTTCACAGATCCGCACATTTAAATAACAAATAAGCCAAGACAAAACAAAACAAAATGTGAAGTCCTAAAATTTAGTTAAGATACATTTTTCTTCTAAGAGACTGCATGGAAATTTTGTTGTTGAAATAATTCACTGTGCTGAGCTTCACTTGAAATGCTTAAATACCTTGAAACCATTTCCATTTTTGCCTTTACTCAAAATAAGTGGTTAATTTCTAATGAATGAAAAGACCAGTATGTGAAAAGTGTGGCTTAGGCCAATAAAAAGGGAGGTAACAGCATTTTAGTAGTTTCTCAGAAGCAGTTAAAAAATGACACAATGAAGTTTAATAGGCTGAGGAAACATCACACCCCATCATTAAAAACTCAGCAATGCCAAAAATACCCAGGGGTGAACAGAGGTGAGGGAGACTGCCAAAAGATTATTGCTTGAAGGATTGCCTTTCCTTGTACGGGTACCTACCCAGGGCAGTTGCCCCAGGTTCATGCAGGGGTGGCCATATTTTGTATCACGTGATCCTCAGCCCACAAGCTGATTGGACCAGAGGAGGCCACTTCCCCAGAGGCTGATCAGAACACCGTGATACAGCTCCCTGCAGGGGGCGCTGCGCTGTTTTTGCAGCCAAATGCAAAATGAAACTGTAAGTGCTCTCATTCAAAAAGCAGGAGAAACGTGCCATGGAATGTAGTAAAAGATAAGGCTTTTCCCTTTTTCTACAGTCTCTCAATTTGTTATGGTGTTTTTACTTTGCTACTTGAGGTCGTTTTGAGTAAAGAAAGAATACAATTTTAAATCATTAGCATGAATTTTACCATTACTCTTCATATTGTGCAATTTCACGTTTAAATACAAACATAGGTACATTTAACTCATATGCAGCATCACCAAAATTACACAATTTGTATTTTGTGGCTTGTACATGCATATATATTTCATTCTTAGCAGAACACTGGAAACACTACAACACATGAACTCAACTGTCTTTATTTCACTTCTTGGTGCACACATTTTCTACTAACAACCTCTACTTTTGGCTTACTGATGAATAAGGAAAGACTTTAAAAAAAAAAAAAAAAGGAAAAAGCAAGTCTGGCTCTCTTGCCCTTTCCTTCTAAGTCCTCGTTTTCAGCATAAGGGGTTAGCTGGCATAGCTGTGAAGCCTGAATATCTGAGACAGATCTCAGTTAATTTAGGAAGTTTATTTTGCCAAAGTTAAGGACATGCACCTGTGACATAACCTCAGGAGGTACTGATGACATGTGCCCAAGGTCATCGGAGCACAGCTTCTGAGAAACCATTAAAATGGTGTCACCTCCCCTTTTATTGTCCTAACCCACACTTTTCACATACTGGGATTTGCATTCATTAGAAAGTAGCCACCACCTGATTTGAGTAAAGGCAAAAATGGAAATGTTTTCAAGGTATTTAAGCATTTCAAGTGAAGCTCAGTACAACGAATTATTTCAACAACAAAATTTTCATGTAGTCTCTACAGAGACATGAGACATCAATCAATATATGCAAGATAAACATTGGTTTAATACTGAAATTCCAGGTCATAGGTAGATAAGAGACAAATGGTTGCATTCTTCTGAGTTTCTGATGAGCCTTTCCAAAGGAGGCCATCAGATATGCATTTATCTCAGTGAAGAGTGGGATGACTTTGAATACAATGGGAGGCAGGTTTGCCCTAAGCAGATCCAGCTTGACTTTTCCCTTTAGCTGAGTGATTTGGAGGCCCCAGGATTTATTTTCCTTTCATGTAAGGAAGTCACATGAGTAACGAAGGACATGACAGAGTCCCTTGGTAATTCACGTTTCTCACAGTGCCATTGACTTCCTCCAACTTCTAGAGCAAGTCCTGGCTCTAGTGACACATGTACTGAATAAATGACAGTGGGAAGCAGAGCAAAACTCATGGGGCCAAGATACTTTCATTTTTCCACTTTTTTTTTTTTTTTGCTGGCACTTTGTGTTGCTGTGATATGTAAACATAGATGTCAATTTTCAACACTTTCTCCTTCCTTTTATTAAAAAAAAAAGTTATTGCGTTTCATCATGATTGGTTAAGAATTATTGTTTTGTGTTCAGGTTTTCATTGGTTAAAGATTGAAACTGGGCCCTATGCTGTGGCTCATGCCTATAATCCTAGCACTTTGGGAGGCCGAGGCAGGCAGATCACCTGAGGTCAGGAGTTCAAGACCAGCCTGGCCAACATGGTGAAACCCCGTCTCTACTAAAAATACAAAAATATTAGCCGGGCCTGGTGGTGGGCACCTGTAATCCCAGCTACTCAGGAGGCTGAGGCAGAAGAATTGCTTGAACCCAGGAGGTAGAGGTTGCAGTGAGCCGAGATCACACCATTGCATTCCAGCCTGGACAATGAGAGCAAAATTTCATCTCAAAAAAAAAAAAAAAGATTGAAAAAGATTGAAACTGACTGCCAGGCATGGTGGCTCACCCCTGTAATCCCAGCACTTTGGGAGACCAAGGCGGGCAGATCACCTGAGGTCAGGAGTTTGAGACCAGCCTGGCTAACATAGTGAAACACCATCTCTACTAAAAATACAGAAATTAGCCGGGTGTGGTGGTGCACACCTGTAATCCCAGCTACTTGGGAGGCTGAGGCAGGAGAATCGCTTGAACTGGGAAGGCTGAGTTTGCAGTGAACCGAGATTGCGCCACTGCACCCCAGCCTGGGCAACAGAGCAAGACTCTGTCCCAAAAACAAAAAAACAAAAACAAAAATGTATCATTTTAAATTAGATTTACTTGTTTAATTATTTACTAAGTGACAGATTTACCAGACTCAAAACTTTAAATTGTTTAAGAATGAAATAGAAGCAAAATTCTCCCTTCCTCCTCTGCTGCCTTATCCTCTTTCCGCCCTCTCCCCAGATAGATAACTATTGTAATCAATCCCTTAGTTATCTTCCGAATTTTTTAAATATACATCTAAAGTCTGTTAAATTGTGACTCCAAAATATACATTCATGTCCTAATCTTCAGTATTGGTGAATGTGACCTTATGGGAAAAAGGATCTTTATCAGCAGATACCATTAAGTTATCTCAAGATGAGAGAACTCTGCATTGAGGAGAGGCCCTAAACTCAACAGCAGGTGTGGGGGTTTTTTGGGGATTCTTTTTTTTTTTTTTTTTTTTTCGAGATGGAGTTTCACTCTTGTTGCCCAGGCTGGAGTGTAATGGCACAGTCTCGGCTCACTGCAACCTCTGCCTTCCCAGGCACAAGCAATTCTCCTGTCTTAGCCTCCCAGGTAGCTTGGATTACAGGCATGTGCCACCATGCCCAGCTAATTTTTTTGTATTTAGTAGAAACGAGGTTTCACCATGTTAGTCAGGCTGGTCTCGAACTCCTGACCTCAGGTGATCCACCTGCCTGGGGCTCCCAAAGTGCTGGGATTACAGGCGTGTGCCACCACACCCAGCCGAGGTGTTCTTTTAAGAGAAGAGAAAGTCAGAGACACAGAGAAGAGGGCTATGTGAGTCACAGGCACAGATGGAAGTGAGGCTGCCGTCAACCAAAGAAGGCCTAGGACTGCCAGACGCTGGAAGAGGGAAAGGGGGACTCTCCTTTGGGTCTTCAGAATGGGCCCATTGGCCCTGCTCACACTTGATTTCAGACTTCGACCTACAGAATTGTGAAAGAATAAAACTCTGTTGTCTTTAAGCCATCGTGTTTTTGGCAATTTGTTATAACAGCCCCAGGGATGGAAAACAACATCTAAGCAATGCAAGAATATATTCTTTTTTGTGTGATTTTATCCTTAAAAGCCTTCACCTTTTAGTGAAGTTATCTCTTTAGAGAAACATAAGCAGTTCTCAAGGAGGTATGGATCTCACTGAAACAATGAACTTAATGACTGCCACGGCCCACTCTCGTCACCCCTGCCAGGAAGGGATCTGAAGGCTGAACCATATCTTTTCCAGACACCGTAGCTGAAAAGTGTCGCACCTGTCACAGATTCTCAGGGCCGCCTCCAAGAAGGGAATACCTACGCCTGCTGCCAATGCAAAGCTGTGAGAAAGTCTTTTTACTCTCAGCAGGAGGGCCACATTCATTGACTTTCGTTCACCATTTAACGGTAGTTCTTAGAATGTGTCACCTAGTCTGCCATCACAAAAATCCAAAGCCTGAATAGTTTTTAAACCATAGGAAAGCTGGAAGAAAAATATTTTCTACTCCTTAATAATGCCAGGGCTTAATTATACACTTCTTGAATTGCAGCTTCAGGGAATTTCAAAACACATAATTTAGCCTTCTTCGACCGTATGAAATATTCTATTGGAACAAACAAGATTGGGGCTATTATATCAAGTTCATCTTACCCAGACAGTAGAAGCAGTAATTCATACTTTCAGAGAGAGGGAGAGAGCATTTGCCTTAAGTGGCCAATTTTAACTTCTGCAGATTCTAATTTTTAACATTGGGGTTAAGCTCCAGTTAATGCTGAAAATAAACGTGTGTTGCCTGGAGCCAAAGGCAGAAAATTGTGAGTCTCGGGAATAGTACCAGCCATTAACTCTTTCGTTGCAGGACAGTGGGAATGCAGGGGCAGTAAACGAGAGGTCGAGGTGGTAAGAGCACTGAGGAACCCTGGGACATTGGGGGTGTGGGGCTTCTTGGAAAGACAGCTATTTCTGACCTGGCACAGAAATACTTCAGCATTTTAACAACCAGTAATGTGTTCTGGTGTATGTCAGCCGGATACAGTCCTAGTGATATGAGGATAAACAACACATCCTACCCAATACTTTTACACCCATCATCCTGTCTGACTCTTGTACCAAAGGTCTGAGTTCACTGAGTTCAGTGTTATCCATGACACTGACGGCTCCAGGATGCGAAACGACTCCACCAGGGTGGCCCCAGCAGTAAGTTGTACTTGCAGGCCTTGAGCCCATATTTTCAGATTTCAAATCCAGCCCTCTTTTCATTAAATAGCAGCTACTTTTTAAATGAGATTAAATCTTCCCAGCCTAGGCACACAGCCAAGCCAGTTTCACTTTGGGTGGCAGAACCAAAGAAAGCCATACCAAAGCCAGAGAAGAAGCAGGGGGGATCAGAGTCAAGGATGGTGTGGGAGTTGCCATGAGGACACGTTTTTAAAACTGAGAAGCCTCAAGCCTCTCTTATGGATGAGAACCTTAAAATCGTGACTGAGGAGTAGACAAGCTGAATGTAGACCTCTTTTTTTTTTTTTAGATGGTGTCTCACTCGTTTGCCCAGGCTGGAGTGCAGTGGTGAGATCTTGGCTCATTGCAACCTCTGCCTACCAGATTCAAGCGATTCTCCTGCCTCAGCCTCCCGAGTAGTTGGAAGTATAGGCACCCGCCACACACACAATAAAAATTTTTGTATTTTTAGTAGAGACGGAGTTTCACCATGTTGGCCAGGCTGGTCTCGAACTCCTGACCTCAAGTGATCGGCCCACTTTGGCCTCCAAAAGTGCTGGGATTACAGGTGTGACCCACGGCGCCCAGCCTCGTCTCAGCAACTTACTTGATAGAAAGAGGTCAACATCAGAGTAAAGAAAACATGACTACCTTACCCAATAAGTAGCAGAATGTGCTAACCCAAAATATCAAACAAAAATTGTCAAAGGGGATTTATGTTCATATATGGATGCCACCAATAATAGGTTATTTTATAGGAGAATGGGATCGGGAAGGGCACAACTTTGCATTGAAACTGCCATCAAAGAGTTTCCCTCTTTCAGGGGAAAGACAAGGACAGGTTGACCCAAGCCTCTCCCCAGAGGCTGGTCTTGACTTCTCTGCTGCTGGGGGCCACTAAAGATGTCTCCCAAGGCCAGATCTGAAGATAAACAGTGGCCCAGTGCTTTTTTGCCATGGCTGAGATTTCTGTCTCTTTCTACACACTCGTAGGCAGAGGAAATAAAGTGTCTGTCTCTGAAACTCCAGTGGGCCCAGCCATTGCCAAGGCTGAAGCATGGTGTGTGCTGTGTGTGCACTTCTGCCTGCTGCATTTGCATATTTTATTCCTGTTTTAAAGCTGAATAATGGATTCAGTTTCTGAGCAATAGAATCTCTACATAATTTATTAGCCAGTCCGGGCTCTGCTTTGTGCTCAGGTGAACCTTGCCCCACTTTTATCTGCGGCTGCTGCTGCTCTGTGAGAATGAGCCCAAGGCAGAGCCTCTGCAAACTGAGACCCAGGGCTAGGCAGGGAGAGGGGGAGATTGGTTCACACTGCAGGATGTTTTTTCCCAGTAGCCAAGAAATGCATTGTCTGTGGAATGGTAAACAACACAGGGGGCTAGGATAGACTAACTAAACCTGAACTTGAGTCTAAGAACTGTCACGGGATGGGAAGGATGACCCAGTGGTGCCACATGAGAGCAAGCTGAGAGATGTCATCGTGACGGTCACCCATTTAGTTTCAAATCAAGCAAATGCAAGTATTAAGGACCTATCTTGTGTTACATACCATGTTGAGGACTGCAGAGATCAAGTCAAAAGTGTCTCTACCTGAAAAAGCAAAGTAAATTAACAATATGTTATTAAAACGAATAAGAAAGCTAAGTAACTTGTCAGGCCCAAAATTAACATGAAAGAGCCAATGGTGGAAATAATGTTAAATCCAGGATTTGCTTCAAAATAACTGGGGAGGTAGAAAGGAGTATGTGGCATAGGGAGAAAGGAAGAGTGGGCATGACTCAGCTTGGTTTGGGGAACACAAGGATTCCTCATTCCCCTCCCACAAGTTGCCTTTGCTTTTGAAACTTTCCACTATAAGAAGTTTTATTTTCAAAAAACTATCCCATTCACAATAACAAGAATTATAAAACACATTAAAGTATATCTACCAAGTAATGCACTATGCATATATAAAGAAATCTTCTGTAACGCCTAACCAAAAGCTAAAAACCTAAAGAGAAAAACAGGGTATTTCGGGATAGGAGTTTTTTTTAACCAGAAAAATATTGATTTTACTTTAATCTATAAATTCAATGTAATCTCAATGAAAACTCCTGCCAAAGTGTATTGTATTGGACTTGGTGGTTCTATGAAAAAGTAAATAAATACATAAATAAAAATTTAAGGGGGGAGGAGCCAAGATGGCCGAATAGGAACAGCTCCGGTCTACAGCTCCCAGCGTGAGCGACGCAGAAGACAGGTGATTTCTGCATTTCCATCTGAGGTACCGGGTTCATCTCACTAGGGAGTGCCAGACAGTGGGCGCAGGTCAGTGGGTGCGCGCACCGTGCGCGAGCCGAAGCAGGGCGAGGCATTGCCTCACTCGGGAAGCGCAAGGGGTCAGGGAGTTCCCTTTCCGAGTCAAAGAAAGGGGTGACGGACGCACCTGGAAAACTCGGGTCACTCCCACCCGAATATTGCGCGTTTCAGACCGGCTTAAAAAACGGCGCACGACGAGATTATATCCTGCACCTGGCTCGGAGGGTCCTACGCCCACGGACTCTCGCTGATGGCTAGCACAGCAGTCTCAGATCAAACTGCAAGGCGGCAGCGAGGCTGGGGGAGGGGCGCCCGCCATTGCCCAGGCTTGATTAGGTAAACAAAGCAGCCGGGAAGCTCGAACTGGGTGGAGCCCACCACAGCTCAAGGAGGCCTGCCTGCCTCTGTAGGCTCCACCTCTGGGGGCAGGGCACAGACAAACAAAAAGACAGCAGTAACCTCTGCAGACTTAAATGTCCCTGTCTGACAGCTTTGAAGAGAGCAGTGGTTCTCCCAGCACGCAGCTGGAGATCTGAGAACGGGCAGACTGCCTCCTCAAGTGGGTCCCTGACCCCTGACCCCCGAGCAGCCTAACTGGGAGGCACCCCCCAGCAGGGGCACACTGACACCTCACACGGCAGGGTATTCCAACAGACCTGCAGCTGAGGGTCCTGTCTGTTAGAAGGAAAACTAAAAAACAGAAAGGACATCCACACCAAAAACCCATCTGTACATCACCATCATCAAAGACCAAAAGTAGATAAAACCACAAAGATGGGGAAAAAACAGAACAGAAAAACTGGAAACTCTAAAAAGCAGAGTGCCTCTCCTCCTCCAAAGGAACACAATTCCTCACCAGCAATGGAACAAAGCTGGATGGAGAATGACTTTGACGAGCTGAGAGAAGAAGGCTTCAGACGATCAAATTACTCTGAGCTACGGGAGAACATTCAAACCAAAGGCAAAGAAGTTGAAAACTTTGAAAAAAATTTAGACGATTGTATAACTAGAATAACCAATACAGAGAAGTGCTTAAAGGAGCTGATGGAGCTGAAAACCAAGGCTCGAGAACTACGTGAAGAATGCAGAAGCCTCAGGAGCCGATGCGATCAACTGGAAGAAAGGGTATCAGCGATGGAAGATGAAATGAATGAAATGAAGCGAGAAGGGAAGTTTAGAGAAAAAAGAATAAAAAGAAATGAGCAAAGCCTCCAAGAAATATGGGACTATGTGAAAAGACCAAATCTACATCTGATTGGTGTACCTGAAAGTGATGGGGAGAATGGAACCAAGTTGGAAAACACTCTGCAGGATATTATCCAGGAGAACTTCCCAAATCTAGCAAGGCAGCCCAACATTCAGATTCAGGAAATACAGAGAACGCCACAAAGATACTCCTCGAGAAGAGCAACTCCAAGACACATAATTGTCAGATTCACCAAAGTTGAAATGAAGGAAAAAATGTTAAGGGCAGCCAGAGAGCAAGGTCGGGTTACCCTCAAAGGAAAGCCCATCAGACTAACAGTGGATCTCTCGGCAGAAACCCTACAAGCCAGAAGAGAGTGGGGGCCAATATTCAACATTCTTAAAGACAAGAATTTTCAACCCAGAATTTCATATCCAGCCAAACTAAGCTTCGTAAGCGAAGGAGAAATAAAATCCTTTACAGACAAGCAAATGCTGAGAGATTTTGTCACCACCAGGCCTGCCATAAAATAGCTCCTGAAGGAAGCGCTAAACATGGAAAGGAACAACCGGTACCAGCCACTGCAAAATCATGCCAAAATGTAAAGACCATCAAGACTAGGAAGAAACTGCATCAACTAACGAGGAAAATAACCAGCTAACATCATAACGACAGGATCAAATTCACACATAACAATATTAACTTTAAATGTAAATGGACTAAATGCTCCAATTAAAAGACACAGACTGGCAAATTGGATAAAGAGTCAAGACCCATCAGTGTGCTGTATTCAGGAAACCCATCTCACATGCAGAGACACACATAGGCTCAAAATAAAAGGATGGAGGAAGATCTACCAAGCAAATGGAAAACAAAAAAAGGCAGGGGTTGCAATACTAGTCTCTGATAAAACAGACTTTAAACCAACAAAGATCAAAAGAGACAAGGCCATTACATAATGGTAAAGGGATCAATTCAACAAGAAGAGCTAACTATCCTAAATATATATGCACCTAATACAGGAGCACCCAGATTCATAAAGCAAGTCCTGAGTGACCTACAAAGAGACTTAGACTCCCACACATTAATAATGGGAGTCTTTAACACCCCACTGTCAACATTAGACAGATCAACGAGACAGAAAGTCAACAAGGATACCCAGGAATTGAACTCAGCTCTGCACCAAGCGGACCTAATAGACATCTACAGAACTCTCCACCTCGAATCAACAGAATATACTCTTTTTTCAGCACCACACCACACCTATTCCAAAATTGACCACATACTTGGAAGTAAAGCTCTCCTCAGCAAACGTAAAAGAACAGAAATTATAACAAACTATCTCTCAGACCACAGTGCAATCAAACTAGAACTCAGGATTAAGAATCTCACTCAAAACCACTCAACTACATGGAAACTGAACAACCTGCTCCTGAATGACTACTGGGTACATAACGAAATGAAGGCAGAAATAAAGATGTTCTTTGAAACCAATGAGAACAAAGACACAACATACCAGAATCTCTGGGACGCATTCAAAGCAGTGTGTAGAGGGAAATTTATAGCACTAAATGCCCACAAGAGAAAGCAGGAAAGATCAAAAATTGACACCCTAACATCACAATTAAAAGAACTAGAAAAGCAAGAGCAAACACATTCAAAAGCTAGCAGAAGGCAAGAAATAACTAAAATCAGGGCAGAACTGAAGGAAATAGAGACACAAAAAACCCTTCAAAAAATTAATGAATCCAGGAGCTGGTTTTTTGAAAGGATCAACAAAATGGATAGACTGCTAGCAAGACTAATAAAGAAAAAAAGAGAGAAGAATCTAATAGATGCAATAAAAAATGATAAAGGGGATATCACCACTGATCCCACAGAAATACAAACTACCATCAGAGAATACTACAAACACCTCTACGCAAATAAACTAGAAAATCTAGAAGAAATGGATAAATTCCTTGACACATACACTCTCCCAAGACTAAACCAGGAAGAAGTTGAATCTCTGAATAGACCAATAACAGGATCTGAAATTGTGGCAATAATCAATAGCTTACCAACCAAAAAGAGTCCAGGACCAGATGGATTCACAGCCGAATTCTACCAGAGGTACAAGGAGGAACTGGTACCATTCCTTCTGAAACTATTCCAATCAATAGAAAAAGAGGGAATCCTCCCTAACTCATTTTATGAGGCCAGCATCATTCTGATACCAAAGCCAGGCAGAGACACAACAAAAAAAGAGAATTTTAGACCAATATCCTTGATGAACATTGATGCAAAAATCCTCAATAAAATACTGGCAAAACGAATCCAGCAGCACATCCAAAAGCTTATCCACCATGATCAAGTGGGCTTCATCCCTGGGATGCAAGGCTGGTTCAATATACGCAAATCAATAAATGTAATCCAGCATATAAACAGAACCAAAGACAAAAACCACATGATTATCTCAATAGATGCAGAAAAAGCCTTTGACAAAATTCAACAACCCTACATGCTTAAAACTCTCAATAAATTAGGTATTGATGGGACATATCTCAAAATAATAAGAGCTATCTATGACAAACCCACAGCCAATATCATACTGAATGGGCAAAAACTGGGAGCATTCCCTTTGAAAACTGACACAAGACAGGGATGCCCTCTCTCACCACTCCTTTTCAACATAGTGTTGGAAGTTCTGGGCAGGGCAGTTAGGCAGGAGAAGGAAATAAAGGGTATTCAATTAGGAAAAGAGGAAGTCAAATTGTACCTGTTTGCAGACAACATGATTGTATATCTAAAAAACCCCATTGTCTCAGCCCAAAATCTTCTTAAGCTGATAAGCAACTTCAGCAAAGTCTCAGGATACAAAATCAATGTACAAAAATCACAAGCATTCTTATACACCAGCAACAGACAAACAGAGAGCCAAATCATGAGTGAACTCCCATTCACAATTGCTCCAAAGAGAATAAAATACCTAGGAATCCAACTTACAAGGGATGTGAAGGACCTCTTCAAGGAGAACTACAAACCACTGCTCAATGAAATAAAAGAGGATACAAACAAATGGAAGAACATTCCATGCTCATGGGTAGGAAGAATCAATATCGTGAAAATGGCCATACTGCCGAAGGTAATTTACAGATTCAATGCCATCCCCATCAAGCTACCAATGCCTTTCTTCACAGAATTGGAAAAAACTACTTTAAAGTTCATATGGAACCAAAAAAGAGCCCGCATCGCCAAGTCAATCCTAAGCCAAAAGAACAAAGCTGGAGGCATCACCCTACCTGACTTCAAACTATACTACAAGGCTACAGTAACCAAAACAGCATGGTACTGGTACCAAAACAGAGATATAGATCAATGGGACAGAACAGAGCCCTCAGAAATAACGCCGCATATCTACAACTATCTGATCTTGGACAAACCTGAGAAAAACAAGCAATGGGGAAAGGATTCCCTATTTAATAAATGGTGCTGGGAAAACTGGCTAGCCATATGTAGAAAGCTGAAACTGGATCCCTTCCTTACACCTTATACAAAAATCAATTCAAGATGGATTAAAGACTTAAACATTAGACCTAAAACCATAAAAACCCTAGAAGAAAACCTAGGCAATAGCATTCAGGACATAGGCATGGGCAAGGACTTAATGTCTAAAACACCAAAAGCAATGGCAACAAAAGCCAAAATTGACAAATGGGATCTAATTAAACTAAAGAGCTTCTGCACAGCAAAAGAAACTACCATCAGAGTGAACAGGCAACCTACAAAATGGGAGAAAATTTTCGCAACCTACTCATCTGACAAAGGGCTAATATCCAGAATCTACAATGAACTCAAACAAATTTACAAGAAAAAGACAAACAACCCCATCAAAAAGTGGGTGAAGGACATGAACAGACACTTCTCAAAAGAAGACATTTATGCAGCCAAAAAACACATGAAAAAATGCTCATCATCACTGGCCATTAGAGAAATGCAAATCAAAACCACAATGAGATACCATCTCACACCAGTTAGAATGGCAATCATTAAAAAGTCAGGAAACAACAGGTGCTGGAGAGGATGTGGAGAAATAGGAACACTTTTACACTGTTGGTGGGACTGTAAACTGGTTCAACCATTGTGGAAGTCAGTGTGGCAATTCCTCAGGGATGTAGAACTGGAAATACCATTTGACCCAGCCATCCCATTACTGGGTATATACCCAAAGGACTATAAATCATGCTGCTATAAAGACACATGCACATGTATGTTTATTGTGGCATTATTCACAATAGCAAAGACTTGGAACCAACCCAAATGTCCAACAATGATAGACTGGATTAAGAAAACGTGGCATATATACACCATGGAATACTATGCAGCCATAAAAAATGATGAGTTCATGTCCTTTGTAGGGACATGGATGAAATTGGAAAACATCATTCTCAGTAAACTATGGCAAGAACAAAAAACAAAACACCGCATATTCTCACTCATAGGTGGGAATTGAACAATGAGATCACATGGACACAGGAAGGGGAATATCACACTCTGGGGACTGTTGTGGGGTGGGGGGAGGGGGCAGGGATAGCATTGGGAGATATACCTAATGCTAGATGACGAGTTAGTGGGTGCAGTGCACCAGCATGGCACATGTATACATATGTAACTAACCTGCACAATGTGCACATGTACCCTAAAACTTAAAGTATAATTAAAAAAAAATTTAAAAAAAAGAACTGAAAATAAATAAATAAATAAATAAATAAAAATTTAAAAATAAATAAAAATAATTTAAAATAATAAAAATAAGTGAAAAATAATTTATTGTAACTGATTAGTTGATTCTCAAGTTCATACAGAAAAGAAAATATGCGAAAATAGCAATAAAATTTTAAAAACAAAAATAATGAGAAGGAAATTACCTTATCAAGTATCAAAACACAGTATAAAGTAATAATTAAAATACTGTAAAATTAGAACAAGAAAGGACATGTATTAATAGAACTAAATAGAGATTTCAGAGGTAGAGAGATGTATATATGAAAATCTGGATTATATATACTATATAGAGAGAGCTAGCATTTCAAACCTTTCCCTTTCTGATTTGGGACAAGTTCAGTTTTCTATGTGGAAAAAATATACTTACATATATGTATTTTTATGTCAATATACTTATTTACCAATATATCTATGTTTGTATATCCTACTTCCATGTTTATATCATTAGGCAAAATTACATGTTTATCTTAATATGCTTATATTTTCATACATTTTTATTTGAAAAATATGTAATTAATATTTGTTTATATATTCCATATAGATAAATCCTACCAGACTAAATAAGGTGAACAAAACAACATTTTCACCTGCCTGGAGCTCACAGTACATATATATAAATGTAGACATATATACATGCATGCATATGTGTATATATTTGCTTACATATGTACGTAAATACACATTTTGTATGGATGTGTGCCATGATTCAGATGTATGTGTCCCTCCAAAATTCGTATGTTGGATCTTAAAGCCCAGGATGATGGTATTAAGAAGTGGGACCATTGGAAGATGATTAGTGTATTAGTCCATTCTCATGCTGCTATAAAGACATACCTGAGACTAGGTAATTTATAAAGGAAAGAGATTTAATGGACTCACAGTTCCACATGGCTGGGGAGGCCTTGCAATCATGGCAGAAGGTGAAGGAGGAGCAAAGGCACACCTTACGTGGCAGCAGGCAAGAGAGCTGGTGCAGGGAACTGCCCTTTATAAAACCATCAAATCTCACGAGACTTATTCACTATCACGAGAACAGCACTGGAAAGACCTGTCCCCATGATTCATTGACCTCATACTGGGTTTCTCCCACAACACATGAGGATTATGGGAGCTACAATTCAAGATGAGATTTGGGTGGGGACACAGCCAAACCATACCAATTAGGCACTGCCTTCATGGATGAGATTAGGGCCTTCTAAAAGGGCTCAAGGAGTGAGTTCATCTCTTCATCCTTTTTGCCTTTCCACTTTCCACCCTGTGAGGATGCAGCAATGAGGCGCCATCTTTGAAGTAGAGAGCAGCCCTCACCAGACGTGGAACCTGCCAGTGCCCTGATCTTGGATTTCCCAGATTCCAGAACTGTGAGAAATAAATTTCTATTACTTATAAGTTGCCTAACCTAATTGTTGTAACAGCCTGACCTGAGTCAACATGGATATTTTAGCGAGGAAGGCATTTAGTTTTGAACTAAATATGCATGTATTTGTATGCATAATGGCAACTTGAACAGAGCCGTATAGATACAAGAAGGTGAGTGGGGCAGGCTGAGGAAGGTTTCACAGAGAAAGACATCTGACTCCAGCTGCCTCAGCAAGGGAAGGACAGTACAACCCAGGCAGAGCAGCCCTGGGAGAGAGGCAGAGAGGCCTGAGGCTCCCCAGGGTTAACATGTGGTCACGGCATTCTGTGGCAGCACAAGGTGGCCCATGGTGGGAGAGGCCAGCAGTGAAGGTGGAAAGAAATGGCAGCGTTGAGTCATGAATGTCAGGTATGTCTCACCCTAAGCTTAATGGGGAGCCAGCAAGGTTGTAGAAAGTGGGATGGCAGGGGGACATGACTAGGTGGGTGCTAGAAGGACCTCTCCGTGGGACATCTTGGAGACATGGTCACCAGAGACAAGAAGATGCATCTGGAAGCCAAAGGAGTGGGCCTGAAAGTCCAGGTGAGATGCCCAGCCTGCCACCTGGAAGGGTGGAATCTGCCAGTGCCTTGATCTTTGGACTTCCCAGCCTCCAGAACTGTGAGAAATTAATTTCTATTATTTATAAATTGCCCAGCCTAATTGTTGTAACAGCCTGAACTAAGATAACATATGTATATTAGCTAAGAATGCATTTAATTTTGAACTAAATATGCATATATTTGTATGCATAATGGCAACCTGAAGAGAGCCAGGAATTGCCTATCCCCTGTCCAGGCCAAGATCACCTGGACAGGGGTTCACAACACTTTAACCCGTGAGAGCATCTTTATGGTGGTAGACACATTAGCCTGAAGACAGCTTTGCTTGCTCAGCCTTGGACATCCAGGCCTGGCCTATGAGGGGCTGAGGAGCCAATTGCCCACAGGTTCCATCTGATCAGGAGGTGGTGGCTGGGGAGGCTCTTGCAGGGTGTATGTATGATATTGGCCTTTCTGTTGTCCACCTCCACCAGACCACGAATGGATGGGAGGAGAATCTCAGTGACACGTGTCTCACCAGGGGAATAAAGAACATGCTTGTATTTCCTTAAAGCCAAGAAACAGCAATTGCACCTCACTTCTGTGGAGTGCTTCCTGTGTATCTGGCACAGAAGCCCGATGTATTCTCATTTCATCCTCACATCAGCCAATATGCAATAGGTTGATAGTCGTTACCTTTGTTTCTGAAGATGAAAAACAGGTTTGGTGCAGGAGTGTGACCTGCTAAGGGTCACTCAGCTGAGCAATGGGAATGCCAGGCTTTGACCAAGTCCTGTCTATCTCCAGAGCCCGTGACTTTGACTTTGACACCTGATTGCTTCTTTTCAAGGTGATTTCAACTAATCGTTTACCTAGAAACATTTCTAATTCTTTTATAACTAAAAGTGTTCTTAGGGAAATGCCATATCACTTAACCGTTCTTAGGCCAAAGTTTTCAAACCATTTCTTATCCCTGTGACTCCAAACGCCATTTGTGGACTTGACTCTTGGGGGCAGCCCCATGTGGGCATTCTTTGGGCATCCACACAGCATGGGCATTGACAGGCTCTGCAGCCAGCCCCAGCAATGAGATAGAGAAGGAGAGGGGAGCCGAAGGGGCCAGAGGTGATATGGAAAAGAGATGACAACGACTAGACAGTTATTGACTGAGGAAACGTTATTTCAAATATAATTATTTTCTGAATATCTTCTTCCTGTCTCCAGTGTGCAATAAGATGGACATCACCAGGTATCTTTGGAAATCATCTATGAGTTGGAAACATTTGGGTATTGGAGAAAATTAGATAAATTCACTGGGGGAAAAATTATCTTACTTTTATATATTTCCCAATGAGGACAAGTACACTCAAAATAAATTGTCTTTCAGTGGCTGCCACAAGAAGCCATAAAAAATGTTGGCACCATCATAACAGAAATAAATTTACTTTTAAGGATAAAAAATATGAGTTAGAAGGAAAATCCTGATTGCTTAACAGATATGTGAATCTAAAATAACAGAGAGTGGCCCTCCAAAGAAATGAGTTTGTTCAGGATCAGACAGAAGGGTTATAATCCAGATGTGCATGCTATGACTACTCATAGGCATATCTGGAGAGGCTGAGGCAAAGGGAAACCTTTAAAGGCAAAAAGGAGAAGTATGTGCAGGTTTTGAAACAAAAGTTTATTGCTTACAGGGCTTATCACAGGTGGCAAAGTGTGCACTGGCCAGTACTAGGAGAGGGTCTTCACAGGAGCGGCACTGACTGCAAGCTTGCGGTTTCGTGAGGCTACTTGCAAGGTTGCAGTTAGGACTGGCTGTTATTGGAAGGCTGTCCTCATAGAAGTGGGCTTAACTTCAGGGTTGTGGCTTGGGAGAGTCTCTTGTGGTAGTTCTCTCATAAGGCAAATATACATGAGGGCTTTCCCTTCACGGCCTCCTGACTTCATTTTATTAGGATTTGACATAGTGACTCTCTATTGATTCTGACAACTTTCACAGATCCACACCCAGCCCACCCCCAACTGACATCACCTAGGGGTCTTTGCGGCCTGTTATCCCCGAGGACTTTCCCTGGCCACCCTGTAAAAGTGTGGTCAAGCCCAAGAGCGGTTTCCAGCGGGCAGATGGGCCGGGTGAGAGAAGGATTCAAAAGCAGGTGTAGTCACTCTCTCCCCAATTTGAGCAGGGGGTGTGGGAATGGAGGGAGAAGTGCACACAGGTTCATCATAAATTACTTCCAGACCTGCCTCTAGCTAGAGAACACACAGCTTTCCAAATGGTATAGGTGACTAAGGCGTACAATAGATGCTGTAAATTTGTATAAACACCAGTTATTTTGCATTTCAAATATTCTAGCAGGACAAAAAGGGATATGCTTTCCTCTTTATTCATTCAAATGTATTCTAGTCCTTTTGTTTGATAATGAATTTCTTACTCCTTCTGTGCTGGCTCCCTCTGCTCCTGGAGTGTTCCTTACTTCTCCTTCTGAAAGGACCCAGTGAGAGCCTGAAATTGGAGATGGTGTGGAGGAGAAGGGACCAGAGAGATCAAAGAGGTCTAGAAGGGCTATGGATTCACCAGGTTCCATGGCCCAGAAATGTCAGAAATCCATCATTTCTCACGCTGTTCCCACTCTATCCTCCCTCTCCCTTCTCTCAAAACCACAGCTCCCTCTATTTGCCTTCCCATGTCTGCCATTAACAAGAGTTCCTTCAGTCTCAACCACAAGCCAATGTCTTCTCTGCCATTAACAAGAGTTCCTTCAGTCTCAACCACAAGCCAATGTACTTCTCTGCAAGTACTGTTGCACCAGTACCCTGGGTCTCTAGCCACCCACAGGGCCTTTGTAACATGAGGTCCCACCCTCTGTCCTGCACCACACTTGTCCTTGAGCCACCTTTAGTACAGCATCTCTAATATTTGAAAGTTTGAGATGGTGAGATGAAGAATAATTAACCAAGACTAAATGTTTAGAGTTTCCTTAGTTGAAGCCACTCAGGTGGAACGTATCACACTGGTCACAAGGAGACGGCCCCCACTGTGCAGGGAAGAGCTGTCATTCACACCAGGTGAGGTCAGGAATAGACTGGGGCTGCTATAAATAATCGGTGCGTTTGACATCATTTTAACTGCTCCAGGTAGGAACGACCGATGTTTCAGTTGAGAACCTGTGATGTGTTGGTGAGAAATCCATTAGAAAGTAATTATTGGCCAGGCGCAGTGGCTTACACCTGTAATCCCAACACTTTGGAGGCCGAGGCGGGTGGATCACAAGGTCAAGAGATGGAGACGATCCTGGCCAACATGGTGAAACCCACTGTCTACTAGAAATACAAAAATAAGCTGGGTGTGGTGGCGGGCACCTGTAGTCCCAGCTACTCGGGAGGCTGAGGCAGGAGAACTGCTTGAACCTGGGAGGTGGAGGTTGCAGTGAGCTGAGATCTCACCACTGCACTCCAGCCTGGTGACAGAGCAAGACTCTGTCTCAAAAAAAAAAGATTATTTTTAATAAGGAATATTATTAAAATAATAATATAATTATAATATTAATATTATATTAATAACATTATATTCTTATTACTTGTCCCCATAGCACAAATGAGAAAAAGAAGTGAGAAGGTTTGGAATTTTCTGGAAAGAAGTCACTTAGGTATGTGATATTGTGATATACTAAGAAACATATATTTGGTCTTTGTCCTCAGTTTCTGGTATGGAGCTCCTAAAACCGTCGGGAATTTCCTAAGTGATGGGGGTTAGAGGAGTATCTTTCGCTATCAGAATCAGCCCTTTCCGCTGGGTGCGGTGGCTCATGCCTGTAATCCCAGCACTTTGGGAGGCCAAGGCAGCCGGATCACTTGAGGTCAGGAATTCGAGACCAGCCTGGCCAGCATGGCGAAACTCCATCTCTACTAAAAATACAAAAATTAGCCAGGCATTGTGGTGGGAGCCTGTAATCCCAGCTACTAAGGAGGCTGAGACAAGAAGATCGCTTGAACCCAGGACGCAGAGGTTTCAGTGAGCCGGGATCGCGCCATTGCACTCCAGCCTCGGTGACAGAGCAAGGCTCCATCTCAAAGGAAGAAAAAAAAAATCAGCTCTTTCAACCTTACCTGGGTTTACGCTAATGAAATGACACTGATGCCCCCTAGATAGCTTCAAGACCAGAGGAACCACCCATGCAATGAGAAGCTAGGAACCTGGGGTCCCACTCCCCACCCTCCAGGGAGGGAAGAGAGGCTGGGGATTGAGCTAATCGCCAGTGGCCAATGATTTAATCACTCATGAGTACGTAATGGAACCTCCATAGAAACCCTAAACCCTGGGGTTCTGAGAGCTTCTGGGTTGTCGAATTGCTTCAGGGCTGGGACATAGAAGCTCCACGCCCCTCCCCACCCTCGCCCTGGGCAGCTCTTCCGTTGACCATTTATGAGCTGTATCCTTTATAATGAACCAGTAATGGTAAGGAAAGCACTTTCCAGAGTTCTATAAGCCCTTCTAACAAATTATCAAACTAAGGAGGGGGTCTTGGGAATCCCTGATTTAGAGCTGACGGGCCAGAAGTGCAAGAGGCTGAGATCTGCGACTGATTGGCGTCTGAGGTGAAGAGGGTCTGTTAACTTGTACGAGCTGCGTGTTCGAATTGAAGCGAATTGAACTGAATTGAAGGGCACCGGCCGGTGTTGGAGAAGTGGTTGGTGTGGGAAAACGCCCCTCAACATGTGGTGTCAAAACTGTTGTAGGAAATGGTTCAGAGGCCGGAAGAGCAGCAGCTGGAATGTGGACTCAGCCTCGCCCTGCACATTCACTGCCTCACCCAGCCCCTGCGGCTGGTGGGTGTTCACTACTTACATTAATCAATAATACTGAGAAAATTGCAATCGGTATTTTTTTTAAGCACCTCACTTGGTCCAAGTGCTTGAGTCACTCCCAAGGAAACTAAAAGGTGAAAGGAATTCAGATCTTTTCTTCAGTGTCTCAAAAAATGCCACAGAGAAAATAGACAAGCACAGAGAAGCAAGCTTTAATAACTTTTTCCCTTCTCTTTCTTAGTATCTCCCTAAAACCAACCACTGCTTCTCACAACACCATTCTCCCCTCCATATAAGCCCCTTAAAAAGAAACCTCATCAGGCCAGGGGCAGTGGCTCACACCTGTAATCCCAGCATTTAGGGAGGCTGAGCTGGGCGGATCACCTGAGCTCAGGAGTTTTGAGACCAGCCTGGCCAACATGGTGAAACCCTGTCTCAACTAAAAATACAAAAATTAACCAGGCATGGTGGTGGGTGCCTGTAGTCCCAGCTACTCGGGAGGCTGAGGCAGGAGAATCACTTGAACCCGGGAGGCAGAGGTTGCAGTGAGCCAAGATGGCGCCATTGCACTCTAGCCTGGGTGACAGAGGAAGACTACATCTCCAAAAAAAAAAAAAGAAAGAAAGAAGGAAAGAAGGAAAGCAAAAGAAAGAGGGAAGGAAGGAAGGAAGGAAGGAAAAGAAATTCACCAGAAAAACTCCTGGCCTTCTCTTCTCCTTCCTGCAAGTCTAGCAGAACTCGTAAATCCTCTCCTGCAGAGCCAAGCAGGCATTCTCTTTCAGGGTACATCTTGACTACTTTGTATATGTGCCAGTTTGTGAAAACACACATATGCACCAGGCACGCATGCACACAGGAACACACACACACACACACACACACACACACACACACACTAGCCAAGTTGGAAGGAGAGAACCAGCAGAGTTGGCAAGAATTTCCCAGGCAGAATGATGGGGGACAGATTGTGGACGGTATGCCATCATGGGGCTTGATTATATTATTTTGTCCCTGGCACACAATCTAAAAAGAAACAAGGAGAGGGCCCCATGCCTGGCAGGTGATGGTGGACTGTCAGGTGTGTGCCAGTCAGTCTTGAGAAGTCAGCCTCTGACCTGGAGAGGGAGGAGGGAGGAGGCCCCAGGTGTCTAGGTTGACCCACCCCCTCTTGATTTTCTGCCCTGAGGATAAAACTCCCTGGGGTCTCAGCCCAAAGAAGCTGCCACACCGTGTCAAAGACACTCACTGTCTTAATCATTTGTTTGTATTGCTCTGGTTATATTTTCCATAAGGTTTTGGTTCTTGTTATTTTGTTCACGTAAAAGATTTGTTTAATATCCTAATTTTTTTTTTTTTTTTTTTGAGAGGGAGTCTCACTCTGTCGCCCAGGCAGGAGTGCAGTGGCGCAATCTCGGCTCACTGCAAGCTCCGCCTCCCAGGCTCATGCCATTTTCCTGCCTCAGCCTCCCGAGTACCTAATTTTTAAAATTTCATAATTGCCTGTTATGGCGTAGTGATATTTATGGAATATAGCTCTCAGTGTTTTCTTTTAAATTATCTCTTTACTGTCCTGGTTTTACCTTTCTCTTGTTTATCATTGCTATAGATTGAATTGTGCCCTCCCAGCCAAATTTGTCTATTAAAGTCCTTATCCTCAATATCTCAGAATGTGGCCTGGTTTGAAAACAGGGTCGTTGCCAACACAATTCGTTAACATGAAGTTCTCCTGGAGTAGGGTGGGCACCCGATTCAATATGACTGGTGTCCTTGTAAAAGGGAACATTCTGACACAGACACACACAGGTAGAATGCCATGTGAACATGAAGGCTGAGGTTGGGGTGATGCTTCTACAAGTCGGAGAACCCTGAACATTGCAGGCAATCCACCAGAAGCTGGGAGGGAGCCCTCAGAACCCTGGGAAGAAACGAGCCCCCTGACACATTGATCTCGGACTTCCAGCTTCCAGAACTGTTAGAGAATAAGTTTCTGTGTTGAAGCCCCCAGCTTGTGGTACTTTATCAAGGGTGCCCTGGAAAACTGACACAATCATTTAAAAATCATTTATGTTGTTCTTTCACTTTTTACTTTCTTTTTCTCCTTATATTTCAGTCTTGTCATTCCTACTTCATTTCTGTTTTTTAAAGTCTGCTTTATCTCTGTGAATATTTGAATCTTTTCTTTCATTATTTTCAAACTTTATTTCTCTTGCTCCCTTGATTTTATGTTATTCTTTGTACCATGTAGCATATTTTGCCTCTGGTCCTCTCAATAGTTTACCAGGTTGGTGCTACTAGTGTTTGTCAATATCATCGCCTCTCCTCTTGCTGGGGCTTGGGTTACAGGGAAGAAGTGGGCCAGGCACGGTGGCTCACGCCTGTAATCCCAGCACTTTGGGAAGCTGAGGCGGGCGGATCATGAGGTCAGGAGTTCAAGACCAGCTTGGCCAACATGGTGAAACCCCATCTCTACTAAAAATACAAAAATTAGCTGGGCGTGGTGGTGCACGTCTGTAATCCCAGCTACTCAGGAGGCGGAGGCAGGAGAATTGCTTGAACCCGAGAGGCAAAGGTTGCAGTGAGCCAAGATCGTGCCACTGCACTCCAGCCTGGGCGACAAAGCAAGACTCTGTCTCAAAAAATAAAAATAAAAATAAATGAGGCCCTCGCAGTGTGCACCCCACAAGCACCCAGGGTATTCGGTCTCTTTTTCCTTTCTCTCCACCTCCAATTTCCTGCAGCGAATCTCCTGTCTCCCTCAATGCTGATCTCTAAAAATTCTCCACGTGTTTATCTTGAGACTCCCAATCCAAACAGTTTCTCCGAAGACCATTATGATTCCTCAGGTATGGGTTAAACGTTTGACTATTGGAACATCTATTTTGTACATCATACACCATTGGGTCACTGAGCTGCCTCATGAGCATGGGCTCAGACAGTTTGGGTCAGGTTTAATGTTCTGCCCTCACCGTCTCAAACTCCTTAACAGCTTCTGCACTAGGCCCTGCAAATTGGGTAACTGCTTCTGTTCAGCATTTTGAAAAATCCCTCCTCTCATGTCTTTAACCACCAGATGCTGAGAAGTCGCACAAACTTTGCGCTGTACATGAGCAGGTCCACCAAGAAAAGACCATTGTGCAAGGCTCAGGCAGGATGTCCCTGAACTCCCGCCGGTCTCCATGGACAGAAGCTGAGGAGAGGCTCTGCAGCCAGGCTCTTGAAAGCCTTTCTAGCCAGCCTACCTCAAAAGTAGTATGTTTCCAGTAGGGCTGGAATGCATCAATTTGCAAAAATGTACTTTTATAATCTCCAATACCTAAAAGAGAAGGTTGGAAAAAGAAAATAATTCTGGGATAGGTTGATGGTTGTTGGATGACATTTCAGCTCTCACTGGGGACTCAGAGAGAGCCAATAGGGGCTGGACATAGTGGCTCACACCTGTAATCTCAGCACTTTGGGAGGCTGAGGCAGGAGAATCACTTGAGGTCAGGAGTTCAAGGCCAGCTGGGCAACATAGTGAGACCCCATCTCTACAAAAAATCAAAAATTAGCCAGGTGTGGCAGAGCATGCCTGTTGTACTAGCTACCAGGGAGGCTGAGGTGGGAGGATCACTTGAGACCAGGAGGTTGAGGCTACAGTGGGCTATGATTACACCATTGCACTCCAGCCTGGGTGAGAGAGTGAGACCCTCTCAAAAGAAAAAAGAAAGGAAGAAAGGAAGGAAGAGGAAGAGAGAGAGAAAGGAAGGGGGGAAGGGAGGGAGGGAAGGAAGGAAGGAAGGATGGAAGGAAGGAAAAGGGAAAGGGAAGGAAGGGAGGGAGGGAGGGAGGGAGGGAAAGGGAAAAGAGAAAGGAAGAAGGGAGGAATGGAGGGAGGAAGCGAGAGAGAAAGAAAGAAAAATAAACAAAGGAAGGAAGGGAAAGGAAGAAGAAAGAAAGGTCTACAGGCCTTGGTAAGCCCCAAACTTGGGATCCCAGCACCTGCAGCAGCCCCGAGCTCCCTGTGTACCCCAGTTCTGCAGTGTTTTCCCCCCAGCTCCATCCATAGACCCCATCTGGGCCTCAATCACCAGTCTACAGTTCACTCTGGCTTCCTTCCCACCAGATCTCCCTCCCAGGACTGAGGCCCACCTTGACCCTCCAGGTACAAGCCTGCTTCCCTCCCTAGCAGCAGCCATCCTCGGAAACACGGCATCATCGCATTCCCGTTAGTGGTTTCCTCAAAGAATCTCTCCTTGCTCAGCTGGGCCTGGCACACTTCCCAGCACCCTTCTTGCCTGGATTTCTCCCCACTGAACCTCGGGCCTTCGAAGCCCAGCTGCATTGCTAAGGCCAGCCTCACTGCCTGATTAGAGTCCCTCAGCCTCGTGGGCAGGTCCAGATCCTGGACGTAGATTCCCAGCTTGCCTGAGCAGGTTCTCCTTAGAAAGCAAAGCAGAACAGAACTCATGAATATGCAAAAAAAAGTATTTTCATAATCTCCAAAGCCCAAAAGAAGACATTTTTTGAAAATGATGGTACACTAGGCAGGTGAGTTGTTGCATGGCATTCTCTTTTTTCTCCAAAGTTTCATAAACATTTTCTGCTCGTTTAACAAAGAAGAAAATTTTATTTACCTTGCCAAACATTCTAAAGTATATCTGGACAGTATATTCTCAAGAATACCTAATCAATTTTTTAAAAATAAAGATAATGAGGTAAGACATACCCTAAGGGTTATTATAAAGCAAAACAAAACAACGACTGAAAAAACAACAGCAATAAAAACAGTACAATTGGCCCTGAAACAAACAAAATTAAAACCACACAGACACACACAATGTGATAAATAAATGTAACATGTTATAAAGGCAAAATTACAAACTAGTTAGAAAATGAGAGATTTTCCAGCAAATCATGTTTGCATAATTGGCTGAGTTTCAGACACAGAGTTAAGTTTGTTTTTTTTTTATCTTGAATGAAAATGGGTTCCAGATGGATTAATGATTTTAATATATAAAACAAAGTCATAAAAATAATAGGAAAAAAAACAACGGAAAGATTTGTATTAAATCAAGGCCAAATAGAGACTTCTAAGTACAACACAAAAGACACGCATGTCAACAGGATGGTTTTGACCAGGGCAGCCAGACAGGGACAAGGCCAGCAACCTAGGGTGGAAACGGTAGCTCATATAACATGTGTGTAAGGATCTGAAATTATAAATCAAGCTAACAGATTGTTAAATTAAAGATGTTTTATCCTTCTCTATACTGTCATAAAACAAAAACATGAAATTCATAGAAAGCTATGCTTTTTAAGATTGGAAGTTAGCAAAATATCAAAGACTGCATGTCATAATGATTGTGTTGTGTTTGGGTATTCTGTTGCTGAGCCATCAATATGTGGGCAAGTCGTAAAACAAGTATAAATAATGAATAAAATGTTATATTTCATTCATACAAATTACTTTCGGGTTGGGTGCGGTGGCTCATGCCTGTAATCCCAGCACTTTGGGAGGCTGAGGTGGATGGATCACGAGGTCAGGAGATGGAGACCATCCTGGCTAACATGGTGAAATCCTGCCTCTACTAAAAATACAAAAAATTAGCTGGGTGTGGTGGCGCTTACCTGTAGTCCCGGCTACTCAGGAGGCTGAGGCAGGAGAATCGTTTGAACCTGGGAGGTGGAGGTTGCAGTGAGCCGAGCTGGCGACATGGCACTCCAGGCTGGATGACAGAGCAAGACTCTGTTTCAAAAAAAAAAAAAAAAATTATTTTCTTGCCTTCACTTCAGTAAAAATCACTACATTATTTTAAATTTTTTAACATAATTTATATATTCCATTGACTCTAACAATCCAAAGGATTATAAAGCAAAACTTAATGGCATTTTAAGTGTACAAAATTTGAATTTTCTTCTTCAAAAATATACATTGAATGAAGATTAAAATCTAAAATTATTGTAAGAGAATGGCGTGAACCCGGGAGGCAGAGCTTGCAGTGAGCCAAGATCATGCCACCGCACTCCAGCCTGGGCAACAGAGCAAGACTCCGTCAAAAAAAAAAAAAAATCTTAAATTATTTTAATTAGTTTTTGAAAAATATTTTTCTTCTAAAATAGCTGTGATAACTTATTACAATTAAAAGGCAAAGTTTTAATTAGTGGCTATCAGAATTTTCAATCAAAATTATTTGTGCAAAGATAAAATTTTAAATTTATTTTTGTTAATTAAATCTTACTAAATAATAAAAATGATACTATTTCCAATCCTAGCAATCACAGTCCTTGTTGCCAATATGAAGAAAGGGAATCTCATGCTTCACACCTGTTGTGTTTAGATATATATGTGTACAAAATACTATATATATAGAAATGGTATTAATCTTTTTTTTTTTTTAGATGTAATTTAGCTCTTGTCACCCAGGCTGCAGTGCAGTTGTGTGACCTTGGCTCACTGCAACCTCCACCTACCAGGTTCAAGCAATTCTTCCACCTTGGCCTGCCCAGTAGCTGGGATTACAAGCGTGTGCCACCATGCCGGGCTAATTTTTGTATTTTTAGTGGAGAAGGGGTTTCGCCATGTTTGCCAGGCTGGTCTCAAACTCCTGACCTCAGGTGATCCCCCAGCCTTGGCCTCCCAAAGTTCTGGGATTACAGGCTTGACACCGCACCTGGCCATGGTATAAATCTTATAGAGAGAATAATGTATGTGTGTATATATAAAATATTGTTTGTACAGAAATTATTTTAATCCTTATAAATATTCCTATCTAAAAAGATCTCCGGATTCAAGAATTTGAATCCAGGCAAAGAAGCAAGAAAACAGACATGCAACCCAACCAAGAGATTGTGCTTGAGCGTGCAAGAACTGATTGAACGCGTACCTGCCATGAGACAGGGATTGACCAGGTAATCAATGTCTTTCTTCTTATCGAAGCACCTCTGTCTCCCGGTTCTCCACCCCAGAGCCACGTACCCCTTTAGCCTCTGCCGCAGCACAGCATATACACTGCCCTAGTGTTGGGACATGATCACCTTTTGTTTTGAGGATGTTGAGCAAGAGGTGAGGATTTTTTTTCCAGGAAGCCAAATAGTTTCAGTCACAACAGTTGTTGTTTAGGATACAGATCCCACTGTACCAGGGCCAGGCACACCCAATCCCCAAGTGAGCATCGGCTTTGACAACATTCAAAAATCACTTATTTATAAAGCAAACAAAACAAAACAAAAATTCCATGAATAAAATTTCAAAGCAAAAATACATCTGCAACAGACATGACAAACCAAAGATTCAAATCATAGTGCCACTACTGTGTGAAAACAAAACAAAACAAAACAAAAAAACAACAAAAAATAAGGTTTTTAGAATTATCCCTAAAGGAAAATTGAAAGATAATGACACCAAGCAACTGACAAAAGAAAAACTATAGATGGCCCCAAAAAAGTCATTCAAACTTATTAGTAGCACTTGGCTTCCAGGGAAAGGGCCTGGATGGATTTCCTGGCAGGTGGCAGGCCTAGTGTTTGCAAGTTTAGGAGAAACAGGAATGGGAGTCCATGAGGGAGAGGGATTGGGAGGAGAGCCAAGGCCCCGAAGATCCACTTTCAGGAAGCCATGTGGGGTCATCACCGTCGCTGTCACAGAGAGATCCAGGAGGTGATGGACTTGCAGATTCACCTTGGGAGTCAGGAGATGCAGGAAAAGAGAGGCTGTGCTTTGCTTTGGACGAGGGCATTTTGTTATGTGAGAGGAGGAGAGAGGATAACTATTACCCCTGTTGCTCTATGGGCCCATTTTGTGCCAACCTCTGTGCAGGGCACCTTCAGGGGCACCTGTCTGAAACCCGACAGTCTTTTTCTCATTTGCCAGTGACCTCTGAAAGAGCTGACTCTGTAAAATGATGGCTTTGCCAAATGCAGATTCCATGATCATTCAATAATCAGGGATTTGAAGCTGTTTTAAGTAACCATTTCTTCTACTAGCACAAAAATTAAAATCACCAGCTTTTGCTTAGATGTATTAAACTGGATGTCTAAAACATCATTTCTTCTTTCATAAAATACATAGCTAAAAATTTTCTGTTACCATGATTAACAAACTAGCAGTAAGCATTTAACTAGAAGTTCAGGACCAATGGCCAGTGAGGCTAAAATTAACTTGTTTTTATTTGCCATTAACTGTGTGAAACATCTTTCTATTTAACAATAGACTTCATAAGTCATTATTGGGAGTAACTATGACAAGAGCCAAGCCTTGGAAGCCACCCAAGGCTGCGGTAGGCTTGCCACCATATTGTAGGTTTATGTATTAAATGATAGAAGCCCAGATACAAGTTATAACACTTCTCTAATCCATCCTTTCCATAGCCACGTTCTCATTAGAATACTATGCTAAAGTAAGTGGCACTAATTTTATTCTAGATTTAACTAAACTGAAATAATTGCAATGCTCCATTTTTTTTTTTTTAATAAAGAGACTATTCTCCATCAATCCAGTGGATTCTTGCACTCTGCTACTCTCCTGGGTCTCCCACCCATGAATAACCATCTACTTCCTGGATGAGCTCACCCAAGGTGTTAACCACCAGCTGCCTTGAAGAGTTTCTCCAAAGCATAATTTCTGCATCTGAAAATGTATCTGATTTTGCTAAATGAGCACTATCTAAAAGCACCAGGAAGAGTGCAAATTTGTACCCTTCTTGAGTCTGGAATAGCAGCCCCTGGAGAGACTTGATTCTAAAATACCTCAGGGGACACCTAACTCCTGCCAAGGTCATTGTCCTCTGCCTCCTGTGAGCTTCACAGATAGAGTGTCAGGGTCCTTTGGCCGTTCTAAGACATGCAGACACCAAGGCCTTAGGAAAGCCAACTTTCATCTGTTTCTTGATCTTCTCTAACGACCCATCCCAAGGTTTTGTCGCTAATATCATTGTTGCCATTTTGCACTGTGCTTTCTGCCACTGAACTAGAATGACCAAAGCATTTTCATGAAAAAGTTGACACAGTATACATAGCCAGACCACTAATACACCTGGATAAATCAATAACTTTAAATTTATAAATTTTATTAAAATTTTATTTGAAAACAACCAGGAGATGCTGCTTCACCTTGGGTCACCCTGCTGGTGCTCATGCATGGCTGTACTTACACAGTTAGTCTAAATTCACACCATACCTAACACTTCCATGTTCTAAGGGTTAAAGATAATAAGCCTAAGCATGCTGGGACATAGTCGGTGCTTGCCAAGTGTCTGTTTAGTGTTAATTATTGTGTTCACCTAGACTATTTGGGGTTTTTCGTTTGTTTGTTTGTTTGTTTTTACCAAGTCTCGCTCTGTCGCCCAGGCTGGAGTGCAGTGGCACGATGTCGGCCTCCCTAGTAGCTGGGATTACAGGTGCGTGCCACCACCCCCAGCTAATTTGTGTATTTTTAGTAGAGATGGGGTTTCATCATATTGGCCAGGCTGGTCTTGAACTCTTGACAAGTGATCCACCTGCCTCGGCCTCCCTAAGTGCTGGGATTACAGGCGTGAGCCACTGTGCCTAGCCAGCCACTTGGTTTTTATGATGCTGTCTGAAGCAGAATACATTTGTGAGCTCTTAAAATGCTAACTGATCTTCCACATTATCCCATGACTCACTCCCAGCCTCAGGCTTCTGGCAGGAAGGGCTGGTTTGGCTGGAGAGAGGACTTGGCTTTGGCACTAGACTCTGCACTGGGGCAAGGCAGATGCTGGGGGAACTTACAGAGATGCCGAGTCCAGTGGGAGCCACCATGTTCAAGGGATGCACAAAAACACCCAGACACGGCTCAGGAATTCCAAGGCCAGATGGTGCAGGGGGCACTGATGTGGGACGGAAATGGTCAGACATCAGGCAGGAAGTTAACACTGGTCTGGGTGGAGGGAGGACAGCACAGAGATTTGTTAGATTTGGGTCCCTGGGATGGAGACACCAAGCCCCAGTGAGACAGGGCCACTGGACCCATTGCACGGATGGAAACAAGGACAAAGGCCAAGGTCTAGGCAGAATTACCTGTACCTGCTCAAAGGCTCAGAAACAAGAGGAGATTTATTTCTAATGAACCACCTAGTCAGAGTTGGGCTGGTTGCAGAGGGGAAACCTTGCCAAGCCTTTCGGGGTTGGGCTGGTTTAAGCATTTGTCCAAGAAGGAAGGGGAGAAATAAATGTCCTTGTGGCCCCACCTAAAGGAAGAAGAGGGCCTTTAAGGCTGGGCTACATTTGAGGTGAGAACTGACATAGAGAATTACGATTAAGGCCAGGTGCAGTGACTTACCCCTGTAATCCTAGCACTCTGGGAGGCCGAGGTGGGCAGATCACGAGGTCAGGAGTTCGAGACCAGCCTGACTAACATGGTGAAACACTGTCTCTACTAAAAATACGAAAATTAGCCAGACATGGTGGTGCACGCCTGTAATCCCAGCTACTCAGGAGGCTAAGGCAGGAGAATTGCATGAACCAAAGAGGCAGAGGTTGCAGTGAGCCGAGATCACACCACTGCACTCCAGCCTGGGTGACAGAGAGAGACTCCATCTCAAAAAAAAAAAAAGAAAAAGAAAAAGAAAATTACAATTAATATAAAGGCATTCCACCCAGGCTATAAAATCATTTAATTTGAACCAACGTGATTGTAAAAACCACTATTGTAAAAACTGGGGTAAAGATGTAACATTAAACACTGGATTTCTCTCCAAACTGGATGGCTTTTGAAATCAGATTTCTAGTAGACATGTGAATAAGTACATACAACAAGAGAATATAACCACAAGGAGACTTTTGTTTAAAAAACTCTTACTTCAGATTCTCACTTCTTAAATCATGGCTAACAGTTCCTACTACTGTTAGAAAAAGCTGTAAGCCTTTGAAATTCGTCAAAATAGAAAACAAAGGATTACTGTGTGTTCTTTCTGAGGATGTCCATTAACAATCTCTGAGCTATTTTACAACTCTTTAATTAGAAAACAGATACAAATTAGTTTTGCCCAGATAGATGCAAATTTATTGTATCTGGTGGAATGCAATTATTAGCGACCCATTTTGCATCTACAGTTCACTACTGAACAACCTGGGGTTAGGGACGCCGACCCTCTCCCCAGTTGAAAAATCCATGTATAACTTTTGACTCCCACAAAGCTTAACTACTAATAGTCTACTGTTGACTGGAAGCCTTACCAAGAGCATAAACAGTTGATTAACACATATTTTGTATTTTACATGTATTATGTACTGGATTCTTCCAATAAGGTAAGCTGGAGAAAAGAAAAGTCATTATTAAGAAAATTGTATGGAAGAGAAAATACATTTACAGTGCCGTACTGTGTATATTGATACCATAAGCTTCCTTTGTCTGTTTACAAGGTGAATCAGCTGTCTGAAACAGCAGGCAGCTGCAGCTGCAGACCTCAGTCTATGGTACATACCGAGCAATTCAACTTCTTCTTGTGAAGTCATGACTGATCTCTGCTTCTTGGGAGCACTTCCAGCATTCCTAGTGGCCCTTCATATGGGTCCCATGGTGTTCTTCAAGGTTTATGGTATTGCACTAACCACAGTGTAAACTCCACGAGCACCACAAGAGATCGCTTTTTACTGTGATGTGCAATTTACTGCGGAGACAAACTGCTCACAGGGAGATAAGTGTCATATGGCATTTTAAGCAGATACTGGCAACACTTGAGCTCACCTCAATAGCAACAGGAGGTGGCTACAAGCCTATCACGGTGGTACAGCAAGGGTTGCAGTTAATTTCATGCAGTTATGACTTCATGCTGCATCATTACATTTGTTCACCTTTTTCTCAACTGTGAATGGTGCCATATACAATCTGTGCTTGTGTGTATGTTTTGATAAATTTTAACTTTCTGTAAAGGATTTGTGTATACTTTGTGGTAGTAAATGGTATAATAGACTAGTATCTACATATGCTTTATGTATTCATGACATACCTAACTTTTTCTTAATTTTTCTATATTTGTAGGCTATGCCATTCATCTGCAAGTTTTTCAAATTATCAAAAATCTCCAAAAAATGTTTCCAACATGTTTACCGGAAAAAAATTATGTGTAAGTGGACCTGTGCAATTTAAACACATGTTGTTCAAGGCTCAACTGTATCTGGAGAATCATCGCTTTTTTTTTTTTTTCTTTTTTTGAGGCAGAGTCTCGCTCTGTCACCCAGGCTGGAGTGCAGTGGCATGATCTCGGCTCACTGCAACCTTTGACTCTCTAATCAAGTGATTCTCCTGCCTTAGCCTTTCAAGTAGCTGGGACTCCAGGCTCGTGCCACCAGGCTTGGCTAATTTTTGTATTTTTAGAAGAGACGGGGTTTCACCGTATTGGCCAGGCTGGTCTCAAACTCCTGGCCTCAAGTGATCCTCCCACCTCAGCCTCCCAAAGTGCTGAGATTACAGGCGTGAGCCACGGCACCCAGCTGGAGAATCATTTCTGCATCTCTTTTCTGCCTTTATGCCTGTGGTACTTTGAATTCTCCTTGGAGCAAGTTGTGACATCTTACTGGTTCCCTTATTCGTTAATGGGTTAAAGAAAATCCTTGACATGTGTTTATTTTATATTAGCGTGAGAATTATGATTAAACTCTCTTTTAAATATTCTCTTTTAGCACAACAGAGCATTCAATCCATTGAAAAGATGCAAGGCACTGTGTATGTGTCCTAGAACATAAACAAAGTCAAAAGAGGCAGCCTTTGTGACAGAAGAACTGAACTGTTGATTGAAGACTGGGCTCCCATCCCGGGGCTGGCAGTGGCCGTGCAGGCAGCCGTGGGCAAGTCTGTGCCCCTCTCTGACTCTGTTACCCCTCTGGGGGGATGAAGGTGAATTATCGTAGCCCTGATTCCTGTAGTTCCACACCATCAAATCCAACTAGATTTATCTTTGAATGTGTGGCTTACAATCTAATACAAATGTAACATCCTGTCTTATCCTAAAGGATGAATCCAAAACATCAAAATTGAGTTAAAGTACAGTTTCCTAAATAAAGAGCAAAAATGTCTGTTTACCCATGACTAAACATGAGTGCAGGGCACTCCCCAACAGCCAGATTCCGGTCTTGTCCCTCTTTGAGGGACAGCTACTCCAGCAGCTGAGGACTGCCAGGAACTTTAGTGGGGCTTTGATCACTTATGAAGGGAATGTAAGGAGGAGAGGCATGGCTGCGGGACTGCACAGGCAGAGTCTGGCTGCAACTGAAGTCAGGTACAATGTAGTCCCCAGAGAGATTTTTATTATTATTATTATTTTATTTTTTATTTTTGAGACGGAGTCTAGCTCTGTCGCCAGGCTGGAGTGCGATCTTGGCTCACTGCAACCTCCGCCTCTCAGGTTTAAACGATTCTCCTGCCTCAGCCTCCCAGGTAGCTGGGATTACTGGCATGCGGCTCCATGCCCAGCTAATTTGTATTTTTAGTAGAGGTGGGATTTCACCATGTTGGCCAGGATGGTCTTGATCTCCTGACCTCGTGATCCGCCCATCTCAGCCTCCCAAACCCAAAGAGATTTTAATGAAATTATCCTACACTAGAAAGAACAACCATCCCTACCCCAGAATTATCATTAGTCAATCAAATAATCAACAAATGTGGCAGTTCTTGCAAATTTTAATTTGAAAAAAAGGAGAGATCACTAAATTGACAAGCTAAAGTCCATCAGTTTTGAATTTATGCATATGTATATATGAGTATATAAACATATATTCAGATATATATATATTTCTGTACTGCAGTGAGATGTTCTAAATGTCTATGAAATTTTAAAAAGTTATTCATTTGCAAATCTTTGTTGAGTATTTATAGGCCTAGATTTAACTGAGCAAGGAGGGGAGTGGGTGAAAAAGCAAAGGACATGAACAGACACTTCTCAAAAGAAGACAAACCATGTGGCCAACAAACATATGAAAAAAAGCTCAACATCACTGATCTTTAGAGAAATGCAAACGAAACCACAGTGAGATACCACCTCACACCAGTCAGAATGACTATTATTAAAAAGTCAAAAAACAACAGATGTCGGTGAGGTTATATAATGGGGAAAAAAATGAACGCTTTTACACTGTTGGTGGGAGAGTAAATTAGTTCAACCATCGTGGAAGACAGTGTGGTGATTCCTCAAGGAATCAGAAATATAATTTGACCCAGCAATCCCATTACTGGGTACATACTCAAAGGAATATAAATCATTCTATTATAAAGATATATGCACACATATATTCGTTGCAGCACTATTCACAATAGCAAAGACATGGAATCAACCTAAATGCCCATCAGTGATAGACTGGATAAAGAAACTGTGGTACATATACACCATGGAATACTATGCAGCCATAAAAAAGAACGAGATCATGTCCTTTGCAGGAACACGAATGGAGCTAGAAGCTGTTATCCTCAGCAAACTAACACAGGGACAGAAAACCAAACACCACATGTTCTTACTTATAAGTGGGTGCTGAACGACAAGAACACGGACACATGTGGGGAACAACACACTCTGGGGCCTGTCGGAGGTGGAGCAGTTTCAGGGAAGAGAGAGCATCAGGAAGAGTAGCCAATGGATGCTGGCTTAAGACCTGGGTGTTGGGTTGACCTGTGCAGCAAACCACCATGGCACACGTTTTCCTATGTAAGAAACATTCACATCCTGTACCTGTACCCTGAACTTAAAATAAAAAATGAAGAAAAAAATAAACAAATAAATATCCTTTAAAAAAAGTTATTCATGTGCAAATCTTTATTGAGTATTTATAGGCCTAGATTTAACTGGGCAAGGAGGAGAGTGGGTGAAAGAGCCATCATCGGCGGCCCACAGCTTCAGAACAAGTTGACTGCTGTCTCTCAGACAGGTTTAGAGAGACTTAAAGAAGTATCTGCAAGTACAACCGCCCTCCCCGAGAGTGGAATGGAGAAGAACGGATGTTCCAGCTTCCCTCCTCTGTTGGTCAAGGCTCACTCACCAGAGCCTTGATGCCCCAGAATTTTGGGACTGGGGATGCACGGCACTGGTGGGGTGTCACCACTAGGTGACAACAGGGAGGCCCAGAGGCAAGAGACAAGAAATATGAGGCATGAGTGTGAGTTAGGGAGGGCATGTGAGGCAGGGCACTGCCAGGTCCTGTCCTGGAGCCACACCAAAGACTAAGCAGTCACCACAGTGGGTCCCTGATAGCAAGGGGCACAGCAGTCACCTGGTCCCCTCATTGCCAGGGCCACAGTGCTCAGAAAGCCAGGCAAGTGCTCAGCTGTGGGAGGTGCATAAACCAGTCCCAAACACACAGTAAAGTGCCTGTGACCTTTACATATAATTCTATCTTGGCGTCATCATTTGCTATCTTCCTTTTTTCTCCAAGAGAAAAATGTCCAATCATTTGCATATTTATGGTTCAAATAAGATGATTAGATTTTTTTATTCCTCTCACTTGGCTTCATGAATCAACATGAAATACATTTTGAAACAGCTCTTTAAGGAAAGTCACACTTGCAGGAGATTAAGTTAGGAAAAATCACTTTATCTTGGAAAGTTCACTGTCATAAGTTTCAATTGCCCCTAAGGCCATTAAAATCCTGGTCCTAGAACCTGTGTATTTTATGGCCTGCTTCCTGTTAATGGGTGCTAAGGCTTCCATAAAGAAGAAGTCTCTAACTAAAGGAATGCTAACCAGCAGATAAGGCTCATTTTAGTGTCTGGGGGAGCGCATATTTCCATTTCAATGGCTGTAAGATCCGGAGTTCTCTTTCCAAGTTATTTTTGACATGAATCTACAGCTGTAGCCAGGGGAAGTCTGGCCTTGACTTTGAAGACAGTCCCCTTTAGCAACATTTTCCCACTTCTTTTGATGCTGTTTTGGTCCTTTATTGCAGGCGTCATACTTAAAATTCTCTTCGTTGACTCCAAAATATGTTGAAGGGCAAACGTTAGGTTTCTGGCACATGTTCATTATTATTCCCATGACAAACAAAAAGTGCTTTGTACCCAGCAGTGCTCTGTTTGATAATTACCCGAAGGAAATGAAATCAGTATGTGTAAAGATGTCTGCATCCCCATGTGCATTGCAGGATTATTCACAATAGCCAAGACGTGGAAACCACGTAAGTGTCATCAACAGACAAATGGATAAAGAATAAAGAAATTGTTTTTTTGTTGTGGGTTTTTTTTTTTTTTTGAGATGGAGTCTCGCTCTGTCACCAGGCTGGAGTGCAATGGCACTATCTCTGCTCACTGCAACCTCTGCCTCCCAGATTCAACTGATTCTTCTGCCTCAGCCTCCCAAGTAGCTGGGATTACAGGCATACGCCACCACACCTGGCTAATTTTTTTGTTTTTTTAATAGAGTCGGGGTTTTGCTGGTCTTGAACTCCTGACCTCGTGATCAGTCTGCCTCAGTCTCCTAAAGTGCTGGGATTACAGGCATGAGCCACCATGCCCGGCCATGAAATTGTTATTCAGTGTTGCACTGCATAATGGTGTTTGGGTCAACAACAAACTACATATCCAACGGAGGTCCCTTAAGATTATAATACGGTATTTTTATTGTACCTTTTCTATGTTTAGTTGCATAAATACATACGATTGTGTCACAATTGCCTACTGTATTGAGTACAGTCACACACTGCACAGGTGTCTACCAGGTGTATACCAGGGTATACCATCTAGGTTTGCGTAAGGGCACCCTACGATGCTCCCACAACAAAATTGCCTAAGGATGCATTTCTTAGAACATATCCCATTTGTTAAGTGATGGATGAGTGTGCAATAGAATATTACTCAGCCCTTAAAAAGAAGATCCTTCTATTTTTGGCAATATGGATGAATCTGGCAGACATTATGCTAAGTGAAATAAATCAGAGAAAGAAAAACACTACATGATCTCACTTATACGTAAACTTTTTAAAAGTAGAATACATAGAGAATAAATCAGGTAGGAGGAAAAGAAAAGGAAATGAGGAGATGCAGGTCAACGATTTTGAAGGTACAGATAGGTAGAATCAATTAGTTGAGAAAGCTAAGGTATAACATAAACACTATAGTTACAATATTGTATTGTATACTGGATGTTTACTTTAGGTGCTCTTATCACCCACACACACAAAAAAATGGGTAACTAGGAGGGATGATAGATATGTTAATTTGCTTGACTACAGTAATTATTTCACTATGTATATCAAAAATCTTGTTGTACACTCTCCCCTCCAACACACACACACATATATATATATACACACACACAACAAAAATGAACATTTTAAAAGTACTTTGTTCATTTTTTTTTCAGACAGCGTCTCTCTCTGTCACCCAGGCTGGAGTGCAATGGTACCATCATAGCTCACTGCAGCCTCGAACTCCTAAGCTCAAGTGATCCTCCCACCTCAGCCTCCTGAGTAGCTAGGACTACCGGCACATGCCACAATGCCCGACTAGTGTTTTTTTTTGCAGAGATGTGGTCTTGCTATGTTGCCCAGGTTGATCTTGAACTGTTAAAGAGCTATACAAGGTAAATCGTCTAAGGTAACATCACCCTGGAAGCAAAATTATGAGCACAGTAATGATCTTTTACAGAATTTTTCATTTTGTTTTGACCACCATTCGCTACATCAGCTGCCAAGGCTTCCTCCCACACACTTCATTCCCAGTCATTGCTGGGGTTCCCCAGGGAAGCCTCCTGGAGACCATGCTCAGATTCTAGTTTCCCATGGTGATGTGCAACTAAGTGTGCAGTGGGCAAATGATGCCTATATTCAAGCTGAAGCTCCATGTTTCCATCCCCAATTGAAACTACAGTCTTTGCACATTTTTCTTTCCTTGCCCTAAGATCCTTTTTTGCATGAAGGGGTGGGAAATGGACATCTTTACAATGGATTCTCAGCGGCTCTCCCGGCATTGGCTGCCAGGCTTTCTGACTCTTGACCAAGGTCTGGGTGGGTTGTGATTCCTTTGAGACATCCCAGCAGCTGGGAAGTCCCCTTGCATAGGCCACAGTCCAAACAGAAGGTAGGCTCCTTGTCACAGAGCTCAGCTCCACCCTATTGGAAAGGGACTCATGCTTGGAGTGGCCTGAGTCACACTGTTGTGGTCAACAGGTCTGAGGCTCCCTGGGAGAGGACTGAGTCTCAGGAGAACCAGGAGGTTCAGCCCCCAGCCTTTGTCTGCACCTGGAGTGACCAACTCAGATATAGATGGCTTCATTGGAGTACTAGTTCATTTTCATGCTGTTGATAGACATACCCGAGACTGGGTGATTTATACATTAAAAGAGGTTTAATGAACTCACAGTTCCACGTGGCTGGGAAGGCCTCACAATTATGATGGAAGGCAAAAGGCATGTCTTACATGGCAGCAGACAAGAAAGAATGAGAATCAAGTGAAAGGGGTCTCCCCTCATAAAACCGTCAGATCTCGTGAGACTTATTCACTACCACAAGAACAGTATGGAGGAAACTGACCCCGTGATTCCATTATCTCCAACTGAGTCCCTCCCACAACATGTGGGAATTATGAGAGCTACAATTCAAGATGAGATTTGGGTGGGGACACAGACAAACCATATTAATTGGTGACTGCCAGCACAGCTTTAAGAAAGAAATAATATCAATTCTGCACACTCTTTTGGAAAATAGAAAAAAAGGAAACATTCTCCAACTCATTTTATGAGGACTGTATTACCAAAACCAGACAGATATATTATGAGAAATGGAAACTATAGACATATATCCTTCATGAACATAGGCATAATTTTTTTAAGCAAATCATATCAAGGGATAAATAACCAGAAAACTACATAAGAAAACCCAATGATTGGGCTTATCCCAAAAATGCAAGGTTGGGTTAACATTTTAAAATCAATCAATATAATGTACCATTAACGGAATAAAGGAGCACAACCATATGACAATTTGAATAGATGCAAAAAGCACTTAATACAATTCATAATTTTTTAAAACCCTCTTTACAAATTAGGAATGGAAGAGTCCCTCTCCAAGCTGAAAAAGGGCATCTATGAAAAAAATACACCTAGTATGTGTTATAATTCCTGTGAAAGACTGGATCTTTTCCCCTTACACAGTGGGATTGAGGCAAGAACTTTCCCTTCTGTCACTTCTGTTGAACATGGTACCAGAATTTCTAACCAATGCAATAATTTAAAAAAGGAAATAAAAGTATATGGCTTGGAAAGGAAGAAGTGAAACTTTTGTTTGCAGATCATGCATGGAGAAATGCCAAAGAATCAAATAACAAAGGTACTAGAATGACTAAGTAAATTTAGCAAGATCATTGGATAAAAGACCGCTATATGAAAATAAATTATATTTCTATATGCCAGTAAATAACTGGAAAATACATTAAAAAATTTTTTTTCTCTTTTTTTAAAGACAGGGTCTCACTGTGTCACCCAGCCTAGAGTGCGGTGGCTTGATCTTCTTGGCTCACTGCAACCTCTACCTTCCAGGCTCAAGCTATTCTCCTACCTCAGCCTTCTGAGTAGCTGGGACTACAGGCACGCATCACCATGCCTAGCTATGAAAAATAAAGTTTTAAACAAAAATAAAACCATTACAGCACCAAAAAAAAAAAACATGAAATATGTGGGATAAATTTAACAAACTGTAAGATTTTTCTAATGTTCTTTGTTGAAAATTACAAAATTTAAAATTTATAAAATGACAAAATGGGAGTAATTAAAGAAGACTTAAATAAATAGATACGTAAAGTTAATGGATTAGGTAATTTGATATGGGTAAAATGTCAATTTTTCCCAAATTAATCTATAGACTCAATGCAATCCCAGTCAAAATTCTAACCGGCATTTTTATAGAAATGTACAAGCTGATTCTACAATGTATTTGAAACTGCAAAGGGTGTAGAATGATACTGAAAAAGAGGAACACGGTGCAGGAAAACACTGACTGATTTCAACAGCTGTACTCATCAACGGTGTGGCATTGGCATAAGGTTAGACATATGGATAAACGGAATGGAATAGAGCGCCCAGATATAGACCAATACATATGTGGTGAATTGGTTTTCAACAAAGGTGCTGGGATAACCCAATGGGGGAAAGATAGTCTTTTCAACATATGGTACTTGAACAACTGTGTATTGATTTGGGGGGAGGAAAGTGGACCTCAACTCAGGCCACACGAACACTGGACCACAAAACATACAAACCATAAAAGAAAATGTTAATAAACTAGCCTCCATCAACATTAAAATTTTCCGCTCTGAGAAAAAGATACTTTTAAGAAAATTAAAAGGGAAACTGCAGAGTAAAAGAAAATAATTACTAAACATTTCTGACTAGAGATTTGTATTGAAAGATAAAGTCTTACAAATCAGTGATAAAATAAGACACCTATTTTTAATGGGAAAAATATCTGAATAGATTGGGACCTCAGAAAGAAAATATATGAACGGATTCAAAATTTATGAAGTTGCTTATTATCATTATTCACCAGGAAAATGTGAATTAAAGCCACCATAAAATACCACTCCACATCCGCTGAAATACCTAAAAATTCAAAAGACTGGTAATACCAAATCTCGGAGAGGAAGTAGAGCCGGGATAGGGTTGTAAAATGACTAATCTCTTTGGAAAACTGTTCAGCAATTTCTTACAAAGTCAAACCTTATGCCCCCACAATTATACTCCTAGATATTTAACCAAGATAAATGAAAGCATATATTCCCAAAAAGTCATATACAAGACTGTTTAGAGTACTTTTTGTTTGTTTGTTTGTTTGTTTTGAGACAGAGTCTAGTTCTGTTGCCCGGGCTGGAGTGCAGTGGTGCAATCTCGGCTCACTGCAACCTCTGCCTCCCAAGTTCAAGCTATTCTCGTGCCTCAGCCTCTTGAGTAGCTGGGATTACAGGCACACACCACCATGCCTGGCTAACTTTTTGTAATTTTAATAGAGATGGGGTTTCGCCATGTTGCCCAGGCTGGTCTCGAACTCCTAAGCTCAGGCAATCTGCCCTCCTTGGCCTCCCAAAGTGCTAGGATTAGAGGCGTGAGGCACCCAAACTTGGCCTGTTTATAGTACTTTTATTCATAATAGCCAAAACTGAAAAACAGAAAACAATCCAAATATCCATTACCAAGAGAACTGGGGGAAAAAAAGAGCTGTAATACGTTCATATGATGAACGCTACATAGCAATAAAGAAAGACAAACTACCGATTCATACAACAACATGGATAAATCTGAGAAACGTGTAGAACCCAGACACAAAAGGTACATATGGTATGATTCATTTACATGCAGTTGGAGAACTGACAACGAATCCAGTTACAGAAATCGGAGTCGTAGTGACCTCAAACTGGTGGAGGATTGACCAGGAGGGAACAGGAGGAGACCTTCTGGGGTGACTAAAATATTTTACATCTTGATTTGGGTATTGGTTTTACATTTGTCCAAACTCATCAAACTGAACACATAGGATCTGAGCATTACGTTACATGCAAATTTTTCCAGAAGATACTAAGCTATATTTTGGAGGATGCAAAAGTCAAAATGAGGAAAAGAATTCATGACAAAATGAGGGCAGTGGGTGTGCTGGAACGGTGGCTGGAGCTGTGACCCAGAAAGGACACAGCTGGAGTCCCAGACCATTCTCATTCTCAATCTTGGACAGGATTGTTGGTTTCATAATTATTAGTTAAAACATGTACTCATGCTTTATGCTGTTTTCTGTATGTGTGTTATATTTCACAATTTTAAAATAATTTTAAAAATATAACAGCAAGATTCTGGTTCTTAGAAGTTTTCTTTCTATCCCGACAACTCAGACTGTAGCTAGATTGCTCTACATCCTTCATCTTTCCTTATTCCTTTCATCCATTCTCCTATACATTTCCTTTTTTTTATTTTTAACTTTTACTTTAGGTTCAGGTGTACACGTGAAGGTTTGTTACATAGGCAAATAAATGTCACTGGGGTTTTTTGTACAGATTGTTTCACCACCCAGGTATTAACTCCAATACCCAATAGTTACCTTTTTTGCTCCTCACCCTCCTCCCACCCTCCACCCTCAAGTAGACCTTGGTGTCTGTTGTTCCCTTCTTTGTGTTCATTAGTTTTCATCATTTAGTTCCCACTTATAAGTGAGAACATGCAGTATTTGGTTTTCTGTTCCTGCATTAGTTTGCTAAAGATAATAGCCTCCAAGCTCCATCCATGTTCCCACAAAAAGCATAATCTCATTCTTTTTTTATGGTTGCATAGTATTCCATGGTGTATATGTACTACATTTTCTTTATCCAATCTGTCATTGATGCACATTTAGGTTGATTCTATGTCTTTGCTATTGTGAATACTGCTGCAACGAACATTCGTGTGCATGTGTTGTAATGGCAGAATGTTTATATTCCTCTGGGTATATACCCAGTAATGAGACCACTGGGTCGAATAGTAGTTTTAGCTCTTTGAGGAATCATCATACTGCTTTCCACAATGGTTGAATTAATTTACACTCCCACCAACAGTGTATACGTGTTTCCTTTTCTCTGCAACCTCACCAACACCTGGTATTTGACTTTTTAGTACTAGCCATTCTGACTGGTGTGAGATGATATCTCATTGTGGTTTTGATTTGCATTTCTCCAAAGATCAGTGCTATTGAGCTTTTTTTCATATGCTTGTTGGCTGCATGTATGTCTTCTTAGGAAAAGTGTTTGTTCATGTCCTTTGCCCACTTTTTAATGGGGTTGTTTGTTTTTCTCTTGTAAATTTAAGTTCCTTTATAGATGCTGGATATTAGACCTTTGTGTCAGATGCAGTTTGCAAGTATTTTCTCCTGTTATGTAGATTGTCTGTTTATTCTATTGATGGTGTCTTTTGCTGTCTAGAAGTTCTTAATTAGATCCTATTTGTCAGTTTTTGCATTTGTCGTGATTGCTTTTGGTGTCTTCGTCATGGGATCTTTGCCCATTTCTATATCTAGGATGGTATTGCCTAGGTTGTCTTCCAGGGTTTTTATAGTTTTAGGTTTTACATTTAAGTCTTTAATCTATCTCGAGTTAATTGTTGTATATAATGTAAGACAAAGGTCCAGCTTCAATCTTCTGCATATCGCTAGCCAGTTATCCCAGCACTATTTAGTGAATAGGGAGTCTTTCCCCATTGCTTGTTTTTGTCAGCTTTGCCAAAGATCAGATGGTCGTAGGTGTGCAGCCTTATTTCTGGGCTCTCTATTCTGCTCCATTGGTCTATGTGTTTGTTTTTGTACCAATACCATGCTGCTTTGGTTACTGTAGCCTTGTAGTATACTTTGAAGTCAGGTAATGTGATGCCTCTAGCTTTGTTCTTTCTCCTTAGGATTGCCTTGGCTATTCAGGCTCTTTATTTTGGTTCCATATGAGTTTTAAAATAGTTTTTTCTAGTTCTGTGAAGAATGTTAGTTTGATAGGAATAGCATTGAATCTGTAAATTGTTTGGGGCAATATGGCCATTTTAATGATATTGATTCTTTCTATCCATGAGCATGGGATGCTTTTCCATTTGTGTCTTCTCTGATTTCTTTGAGCAGTGTTCTGTAATTTTCATTGTAGAGATCCTTCTCCTCCCTGGTTAACTGTATTCCTAGGTATTTTCTTCTTTATGTGGCAATTGTGAATGGGACTGCCTTCCTGATTTGGGTCTCAGCTTGGCTGTTGTCAATGTATAGAAATGCTAGTGACTTTTGTACATTGATTTGTATCCTGAAACTGTGCTGAAGTTGTTTAACAGCTGAAGGAGCTTTTGGGCCCATCCTGTAGATTTCTTTACAATATGGCAGATTAGCTCTTTTTGTATCTTACTATCCAACACCCTTAAGGTTTTAGATTTTCATCAAAGAGTTCATCACAGTATTTTTTCTTTTTCTTTTTCTTTTCTTTTTTCCAAGATGGAGTTTCGCTCTTGTTGCCCAGGCTGGAGTGCAATGGCATGATCTCAGCTCACCGCAACCTCTACCTCCAGGGTTCAAGTGATTCTCCTGCCTCAGGCTCACGAGTAACTGGGACTACAGGCATGTAGTGGCACCAAGCCTGGCTAATTTTGTATTTTTTAGTAGAGACAAGGTTTCTCCATGTTGGTCAGACTGGTCTTGAACTCCTGACCTCAGGTGATCTGCCCGCCTCTGCTTCCCAAAGTGCTGAGATTACAGGCGTGAGCCACTGTGCCCAGCCACAGTATTTTCTTAAACAAAGACAGATCCCTTCCTAAGAATAATTTTGGTACTAGTCATAAGCTAATAAAATTTATACCTCCTTACATACACAGAGGACGATAGATAGATAGACAGACAGACAGACAGACAGATAGATAGATAGATGATAGATACATTCCTTAAGCACATTGCATGTTCAGGATTTCAAAATAATAGGATCCTAATCATTTTACTTTCTGTGAGCCAGAAGCTTCCAGTTTCTATGGGGATGTACAACCTTCAGCCATACCTGACTTGTTCTGAGATCCCTTATAATTGGACTATGACATTTGATTTCAAATCCCCCATACACAGCCAAGTGAATAGCCCATCATTTTGACAATGCATTTTATGAGGAAACTCAAAGGGCTATGCATTTGGATTGCATATCAAACACATTCAAGGGATGTTAAATATTTAGAAAATGGGAGTGCAACTTAGCCTGCTTCAGAGCTCACTCAGGGTGGGTGCCGGCATCAGCAGCATTCATCTGAGTCCATTTAGAGGGCAGATGCCTGGAAATCCCAGAAGGACCCAGGTTTAAAACTCGCTTCTGAACATAATCCCACATCATAAAGCCTGTTACTGAAACAGCGAGACTCCAATATACTTAGTTTTATATTTAGCCTGTTTTAGGAAGCAAAGTATGAGGAATCATGAGCACCGGGTCTACTGAGGTGCCTTCCATTTCTGTAGAAAATGTGTTCATCTGTATGACTTTGTCATTGGGGGATTAAAACAAAGATAAGAGAAAGCACACAGCTCAGGTCTGAGGCACCTGCAGTAGGCATCTGCAAGGCCTCCCAAGGCTGTGCTGGACCTGCTGAGGAATGTGCGCAGGAGCTCCATGCCCGATTTCAGGAGTCATTCTGGCACAGAAGACCTTCCTGGTGTTAATCTGCCATTCCCTACAGACCTTTCTCTAAAGCTCAGGGAAGGGTGAAGCCCCATAAGGACCAACTCAGGAGAAATCAGTTTTGCCATCAGCGCACACAGCTGAAAGCTGTTGCAGTGGTTTGTCCTGTCCACGTGGGAACCCAGCTGGATACACAGCAGAGTGAATGCCCGTCGTTTCAACAATGCATTTTACAATGGACCTCTGGGGCTTCCAGTTGTTCAGAGACACCAACAAAGAAAACGAACGGAGCTGCTCTGTCTCATCCTTAAGGATGGAGCCAACAAGGAACCAAGCTCTAGAACCATGTCAATGAGGGCATCGTGATGGTGTTCAATCTCCCATTTATTTGTGAGACTCGAACTGTCAATGCACCTGGTACTTTTGCAATATCCTCAACGTGGCCAAAGCTAAAAACAGTAATAATAACAGCAGCAGCAACATACTTCCTTCAACCAGGCACAGTCCTCTGTGATTGTCCCATCCTGCAGGTGAGAAGCGGCTTTCAAAAACCTAGTTCTGAGGGGTGAGTCCTGCCTATATAAAGGGCAATGCTGCTTCTGGCATGTCAGGCTCCATGCCATGCTCCTCACATGTATTATGACCTTTGCCATGGGCAGAATAGTTTCCCCTCAAAATTCCTAATCCCCAGGACCTCAGAATGCAGCTGTATTTGGAGACAGGTCCTTTAAAGAGGTAACCAAGTTAAAATGAGGTCATAGGGGTGGGCCCTAGTCCAATATGATTGGCGTACTTATAAAAAGAGAAGCTTAGGATGCAGAGACAGTGGGGGTTGTGTGAAGACATTGGAACAAGATGGCTATCTAGGCGGGGGGCAGTGGCTCATTCCTGTAATTCCAGCACTTTTGGAGGCTGAGGCAGGTGGATCACTTGCACCCATGAGCTCGAGACCAGCCTGGGCAACATAGTAAAACGCTGTCTCTATAAAAAAATACAAAAAGTAGTTGGGCATGATGGCACCTCTGTAGTTCCAGCTACTTGGGAGGCTGAGGCAGGAGGATCAATTGAGCCTGCAAGGTGGAGGCTGTCATGAGCTGAGATCACATTACTGCACTCCAGCCTGGGGTGACAGAGTGAGATCCTGTCCCCCGCTAAAAAAAAATGAAGGCCATCTATAGTATAAGCCAAGGAGTGAAGCCTTAGAAGAAAGCAGCCTGCCAACACCTTGATCTCAGACTCCTAGTTATGAACTAGATTTTGTTATAAAATAAATTTCTGTTGTTTAGGCCACCTAGTCTGTAGTACTTTGTTACGGCAGCCCTAACAAACTAATACAATGTTTAATTATTTAATGAATGTATTTAATTATTGGATGGGAAATCCTATGAAGGTAGGATTACTATTATTATCCCATTTTCCCAAAGAGGATGTTAATACCCGTGGCCACAGAGGTGGGGAATCAGGTGATGGGGAACCCCAAAGTCAGCCTCCACACCAGAACTCTTAACCACCATGCCATACCGTGTACAATCATACAAGGTTTTTGGTTGCCCGAAACAGACATGGACACTGGCTGATTTAAGCAGAAAAGCCATTTATAGAAGAGCACTGGGAAGTGCTGGGAGAGCTGGAGAGGAGCAGCTGGTGGGCAGACCTGCAACCGACAGCCAGAATCTTCCTGATAGGATGGGCCTGCCACCGCCACGGAGCCTAGGACCCTGAACATCCTCAAGAGCGCCACCCTCACTGCCTGGGAAGAGCATCCACATGGTCCTTCTGCATCTCAACTCAAAGCCCAGCCTGGTCCTTCTGGTTGGAGGAGCCTTCATCACAACACCAAGTACTGGCTCCAAGGGGAAGAGAAAGCAGGCAGGGGTTCGGGTGGTTGAAAGCCACCCCATTTGCTGGGGTTCAGCTTCTCTAGTGGGAGGTGGGTTTGTTCTCCCCAAAATACTCATAAGATGGGATATTCTGCAAATATAGGGTGGAGACTCCAATGCTGGAGAGTCAAAGGAAACCAGCCTTGGATACCTTCTGCATGCTGCAGCCATAGAGCGAGCTGATTCGGAAAGACTTCAATCAGGACGGGCAAGGAAACTTAGTCTTTGGTGAGCCCAGGACAGACGGGAAATGGGGAGGCTATGAGGGCTCCCTTCCATCCTGAAATGGGCTCTCAGAAGAAGAAGGTCATGGTTGTGTATTCCCAGGAGCCAGACAGCCCTGATGCCGGAAGTCTCAGGAAGGCAGATTCCAGTCACACATGGCGACCGCTGCCTCTTACGTGCGCAGGCCGACAGCGATCGCGAGACCTCTTGCTTCTGCAGGGCTGAACGCAGAGGCTGGTCAGGAAGGTGGGAAAAGGGAATCAACATCAGATGGCGCTGGCCACAGGGGACCTCCAAGAATTCTACGAACATGTGATCTTAAAAGCTATCCTTTCCTTCTGAGAGAAGAGCAGGAAACTGAATTACAATGTGCTGGAACCCTACTCTGTGTAGATACCGTTTTGGGCAAAGTAAAGGGTTCCAGATAGTAAAAGGCATAGTCCCTATAATTGAAAAGATGACAAACACACATACCAAAAGTTGAATAATTAAAATTCTCAGGAACAGTTACAGGTAATAACTGGGTGCATGCCACAGAGCAGCTCAGGAATAGTTGCTAGGTAAGTCTTAAAGACAAAATTGCTATTTAAAGGATACTGAATTGTAGACAAACTCGCACAGACATCTTGAAAACATATTTTCCAGCATATGAGTAATTAGGACCAATTTGTAAGGTGGTGAGTTTTGCTAAATCTTGGTGACATCACTTGTTATTAATACCTTAATAAATTATTACATTTATGTTTACTTGGACCCAGTGTTGGGTTTGTTTGTTTATTTATTTATTTTTTTAAGACTGAGGCTCGCTCTGTCCCCAGGCTGGGGTGCGGTGGCACCATCTCAGTTCACTGCAACCTCTGCCTCCCGGGCTTAAGCGATTCTCCTGCCTCAGCCTCCCAAGTAGCTAGGACTACAGGTGTGCACCACCATGCCCAGCTAATTTTTTTGTATTTTTTGGTACAGATGGGGTTTCACCGTGTTGGCCAGGATGGTCTTGATCTCTTGACCTCGTGATCCGTCCGCCTCGGCCTACCAAAGTGCTGTGATTACAGGTGTGATTCACTGCACCTGCCCTTTTTGTTTATTTTTAACCTACACTGCACAAAGGGCATATAGATTATCCAATTTGTGTATTGCAACAATAAAAACTAAGTTCTAGGTTTTCTTTTTAGCTTTTTAGGAGACATTTCCTGTGCTTAGCTGGTACTGCTCACCACAGATGAGCATGCACAGGGTAATATTGACCTAAGGAAACAGAATCGGGCAGCACGATTTGTTGGGAACACACAGAGACACAAGTCTAAAAATAAAGACCATTAGGTTGTGAGCTCATTTCGCATTATCTTCTCATTACTTTCTCTATCAGCACTAAATAATTTAGTTTTATAAAGTACATTGAAACTATTATACAAATATAAATCTTGTCATAAGCTACTTTATCTCTGCTTAAAGGTTTCCATTTCCAATCAGACCTCAAGTGCCTTTCCCAGAACTGCCTCTTTCACTTTATAGAGAAAGGAAAGAGCTAGAAGTGTTTTTAGAAAACAAGTGACATCATGCAGGAGCTCCCGTGAGTCACACGTGACCAGATGATGCACACAGGTGTGACACAGGCCCAAGGGGGTTGCCTGGGCACAGGAGAAAAAAGCCCCTGGCTGCTGGCTGTTGCTCTAACCCTTCTCCCCCATCCAATAAAGTCAAACGAATGCAAGTGAGCAAGGATTCCATCGAGGACATAGCAGCTTGAATCGTTTTAAGGTAAATTATTCACCAACTTTGGTGCTTCACGTTTTGCCAATAACAAATTACTTGGAGTACTACACCAACCATGTAGAAAACACCGTGCATAGCAACACTCAACTGAGCAGAGCTGGCACAAACTGTACAATAAAATAACCCCATCGTTTTAAGTAACACAACTCCACCCACCCCCAAAAAAGATGTTGGCATTTATTTTGCACGCCGACGACATACCCAAAACTTAAGTCCCCCTCTCCTAGGAGATTTGTTGAGAAAACTCATTCTTTCTTACCAAGTAAAGTGCTGAAAAGCACTCAGTTGTGTTGGATCACGTTTTCCTAGCCAAAAACTGGGATTAATTTGCTACATGCAGTCAAAAACTGACTAAATATTTAAATTCAAGATGGTCCTGTAAATTTTAGGAGCTGTAGCACAGAGGCCATGCTGCGCAGCCGAAGGCGGGGCCAAAGTGGACAATTAGGAAAGGGAAAAGTTCTGCAAAGGGGAAGAGGAACTCAAGGGATCGTCCTATATGTGTGTTCATATGCGTCTTGGTGCCTAGTGAGTCAGCCATTGGATGCATCCATCAGCCTTCACTTGCTATGAACTAACAACAGGCATCCCTCTCCTCATTCTCAGGTTTCACTCATCTATTTGGGTCTATTATAGCTAGATCCTCTCTTGCAGAAAATTCGTATGCATCTATTCTTGGATACGTGTTTTAAACATTGGAACCACACAAAACACAACAGAACCGAACCTATTATTCTGTAGCAAAGCCAACAACCAAACAACCTTTCACCCAAGTTACCCTAGTCCTGCGAAGTAAGAGGGACTCTCACCACTTTCTCCTAGCAATTTATAAACAGAACTTTGCAAAAGCATTGCTAAGAAGTAAATATTTGGAAGGCATGTTTGGAGATAAAAATATTTCATTAATAAATATTTGGGGAATAGAAAGTGTTTCTGTAAATGATACCAAGATGAGCAATTTCTACATCAAGGGGAAAAACATTTTTAGTTAGTAATAAATGGCCACTCTATTTTAATTCTGTTTTTTTTTTGTTTTGCTTTGTTTTCTTTTTTTTTTTGAAATCCAAACTTACTCAGCAAAGTTGAAGAAATTCCAAAATCTTAGGAAACTAAAATATCTTGCAAAAGTTGAACTTTTGTGAAGCAAAACAAATGGATGCGGACAACTGAAAGACTGAGGAGAGTTCAAGAAGATGGAGGTATTTCTGAATGATCTCTGTAGAGAAGGTGGCCAAAGGAAACATCACACACGCACACACACACACACATACAAATGTGGTTATGTTTGTTTGTTTGTTAGTTAAGACGGGGTCTCGCTCTGTCACCCAGGCTGGAGTGCAGTGGCTCGATCTCAGCTCACCGCAACCTCCGCCTCCCATATTCAAGGGATTCTGCTGCCTCAGCCTCCCGAGTAACTGGGATTACAAGCATGCGCCACCACACCTGGCTACTGGCTACTAATCGTTGCTTTTTTTGTTTGTTTGTTTGTTTTGGAGAGACGGGTTTTTTGCCATGTTGGCCAGGCTGGTCTCGAGCTCCTGACCTCAAGTGATCCACCTGCCTTGGCCTCCCAAAGTACTGGGATTACAGGCATGAGCCACCGTGCCCGATGCCCATGTTTTGTTTTATACTTTTAAAAAATGTGTTTAAATGTTTAAATGAGCAAATTATTTGGAAGTTGCCTTGCGCATTCTGATGCGGCTTTGCGACACATTAAGAGTCTTGACATTAGGCCATCATTCATTTCCTCTTTCATTCCGCCAACATTGATTCCGTGTCAGGCATGTGGGAGACGGCGCAGACACAAAGGCAAACAATCCCAAACACAGGCTTTGCCCTCCTTGTACGTTGAGACAAAGGAAGCAGAAATGAGCCTGGGATCACAGTCTGCGCCGAGCAGCATGGAGCAAACAGGGCGTCCCCTTCTCAGTGACAGAGGGACTTGGGCTGACCAACCGTCTTGGCTTCCCTGGGACTGTCCCAGCTCAGCACTGAAAATCTCATGCCCATGAAAACCCCCGCAGGCCTGGGCAGATGGGAACCTTGGTCACTCTTGCAGAAACTTGAGTCAGGTAAGGGTGGTAAACAGACAAATGGAAGTGGGGTATGGAGGTGGGTGACAGATTGGATCTGGGCCTGAGATGTGAATCAAGGATCATTAGCATATAGATGATCATTAACTGTGGGCGTGTGGATGAGGTCCCCTAGGGAGACAGTGTTGATTTCCTCCCTTATCATGCAGAGCAAGCAGACCTCCCCTTTCCCAGGGAGGATTTTCGCTTTGAATCCCGGCTGATGCTAACATATCCCCGCTCACTTCCTTTCTGGTTCTCATGTACCTGGTACTATATGTTTGCCTTTAATTCTTTCCCTCTGTCAACATGTCATGGGTCTGACTTGTAAGCAGCCTATTATTGGATTTTTGTTTTTAAATTCAATTTGCTTCCTTTTTCTTATTGAATTAACCCATTTATACCCATCAACATTGTTTCTCTTCAGTTTTGCTTCTGTAATTGTTTCCTCTCTGCTGTGTTTGGTTTTGTTTGAGTGAGGTCTTTTTTTCCCCCCTTTTATTTTCCTGTATAGACTTTCGTACTGATTTGTGAGGTAAATATTCTTTTAATCTAACAATTATTACACGAAAAAAAATTGTTTTGAAACAGGGTCTGATTCTATTGCCCAGGCTGGAGTGCGGTGGCGTGATCTCAGCTCACTGCAGACTTGCCTCCCAGGCTCAGGCGATCCTCCCACCTCAGCCTTCTGAGTAGCTGGGACTGCAGGCACACATCGCCATGCCCACCTAATTTTTGTATTTTTTAGAGAGACAGGGTTTTGCTACGTTGCTCAAACTGGTCTCAAACTCCTGAGCTCAAGTGATCCTCTTGCCACGGCCACCCAAAGTGTGCTGGGATTACAGGCATGAGCCACTGTGTTTGGCCTACATGAAAATATTTTAAAAAGTATTTTTTTTTTTTTTTTTGAGGAAGAGTCTCACTATGTCACCCAGGCTGGAGTGCAGTGGCATGACCTCGGCTCACTGCAGCCTCTGCCTCCCGGATTCAAGCAATTCTCCTGCCTCAGCCTCCCGAGTATCTGGGACTACAGGCACGTGCCACCATGCCTGGCTAATTTTTTGTATTTTTAGTAGAGACGGGGTTTCACCGTGTTAGCCAGGATGGTCTCGATCTCCTGATCTCGTGATCCGCCCGCCTCGGCCTCCCTAAGTGTTGAGATCACAGGCGTGAGCCACCGCACCCAGCCTAAAAATGTATTCTTAAACTTAATGGAAACTAACTGTCAAAGTCAATAAGGAAGGGAGCCTTGTAATAACCTTATAAGGAAAACAGTAGATTTCGAAGTTTTCTTCCTTACCTCCCCACCCCTACCCAAATTAATCTGGATCTGTAAACATCATCATTTTCATATTTCTCTGCAAATCATTTCTTTCAACAACGACAACAAAGTACTTTTAAAAATCGTGTCTTAAAAGTTGCATGGCTTTATCTCCATATGTTCAACTTGGGTCACTGCCTGCCCTCTCCAGCCATGATTTCCTCATGTTGGAATTCTATTTTCGGGCTGATTTGTATTTCATTCTACAAACCTTTTTTTTTTTTTTTTTTTTTGAGATGGACTCTTGCTCTGTCGCACAGGCTGGAGTGCAATGGCATGATCTGGGTTCACTGCAGCCTCTGCCTCCCAGGTTCAAGCAGTTCTCCTGCCTCAGCCTCCCAAGGAGCTGGGATTACAGGCACCCGCCACCATGCCTGGCTAATTTTTGTATTTTTAGTAGAATTAGGGTTTCGTGATGTTGGCCAGGCTGGTCTCGAACTCCTGACCTGAAGTGATCCACCCGCCTCAGCCTCCCAAAGTGCTGGGATTACAGGCGTGAGCCACTGCGCCCGGCTCATTCTACAAATCTTTTGATTATTGGTTTTGCCCCATCTCCATTCTGGACTCTCTGAAATGTTATCATCATATTTTTCAGAGCTGTCCTGGCGATAGTGTTGTCTCTCTGACCATCTACGTCTGGTTGTCCCTTTATAACACAACCATCTGTGGCCCTTCCATCTGCTCCCAAACCTCAGTTTTCCAGCCTGAGGACTGCATTCCCACTTCACTTCCTGGGCACACATCAACTTCCTGTTTCTGTGTTCTGCAGAGATGCTGAGAAAACTCGGGAGCATGGGAACCTCCTCCAAGGCTCCACCACTGCCTTCTCTGGAAGTCTCCTTCACAAATGGGAAGGGGTTGGATATCCTGGTCTTTTTCCTTCCAAACTGATTCTTTTTTTTTTTTTTTTTTTTGACACGGAATCTCACTCTGTCGCCAGGCTGTAGTGCAGTGGCCCGATCTCGGCTCACTGCAACCTCCGCCTCTTGAGTTCAAGTGATTCTCCTGCCTCAGCCTCCCAAGGAGCTGTGACTGACTACAGGCGTGCACCACCATGCCCGGCTAATTTTTTTGTATTTTTAGTAGAGACGAGGTTTCACCACGTTGGCCAGGATGGTCTCAATCTCTTGACCTTGTGATCCACCCACCTCAGCCTCCCAAAGTGCTGGGATTACAGGCGTAAGCCACTGTGCCTGGCTCCAAACTGACTCTTTACCTCTAGTGGCCGGGTTTGCCTGGAGAGCAGGTTTCCTGGTGGGGAACAGGAAGGGCTGCCTCTGTGTTGACAGCCTGACAAGTGGAGAGCAGAGGCAGCCGAGAGAAAGGTGAAGCCCAGGTCCACAGGCCAAGGTAGGGACTTCAGACAGCACAACACTGTAATAAGAGGCACCCCTGACTCTCACCAGCCTCAGTCACACTAGCAAGTGCAACATACAATGTGTGAAAATCCATACTTATGGAGGCCAGCTTTATCAGAGCCTACTTATGGGGAGAGGGGAGCAGTAGAGGGGCTGAGGCAGAGAGAGACTGATCCGGCGGTGCACCGCTGCCTCCACAGAGAGGGCACAGGCCCTGCCTGCTACCTGCCCCCACTGCCACCTCTAGACTCTGGCGACCATCTCAGATGCTTCTGCCTCTGAAAAGGCACCTCCAGGTGCCCATTCAGACTGTGCCCTGTCATTTATCTGGCTGTTGCACCTCAAAACCAATAAACAATGATTTGGAGGGGAAAAAAAAAGGAAAATATCTTGGTCTCCTAGCTCCTCCCTTATCTTGATCCACTCATAGCCAGTTTCTTCTCTTTTTTAAAAATCTTAATAGCTTTGAGAGTACAAGTTGTTTCTGGTTACATGGATGAATTCTGTAGTGGTGAAGTCTGGGACTGAGAACACCCATCACTTGAGCAGTGTACACTGTACCCGATGTGTACTCTTTTATCCCTCACCTGCCTCCCACCTGCCCCGGAGTCCACAAAGTCCATTAAATCACTCTGTATGTCTTTATGCATAACAAATTTCTTAAAAACGTCCTGACCCCTAGTCACCCACTCTCACCTCCCAGTCTGCCCTCCGCCCTCTGCCCCTCTGTCATGGCTAAAGCAGCCCATGCTCTTCCTGTTGCCAAACCAACAGGGGTCCTCTGCTTTTCTCTTTTTTGCCATCCCACTCACATCTGACACGGCTGACCCGTCTCTCCTACTTGAAATCCGTTCTCTCCTGGCCTTTGGAGGCTGGGTTACCTTGACTTCCCTTCTGTTTCCCCAAGTGTACCTTTTGAGTCTTCTCTTGACTCCCTCTGGACACTCACTCATTCCCTCCACAAATATTTCTGGGGCACCAACTTGTTCCCAGGGAGTGTTTAGGCCCAGTGGATATGGCAATCACCTCTCCTCTGGAAGAGCTTACATTTCAATGCAGAGCGAGGGCGGAGAGCAAGGAACGAGTGACAAATAAATGAATGCTTAAGTATGTACCACAAGGACAGGTGATGATAAATACTGGGCAGCAAAAGAAAAGGAGGCGAAGCTGATGAGAGGGCTCTACCTGGATTAGGGTGATCAGAGAGGGAGGCTGCTGATCAGAGATGGAATGACACAGGAAGGTGGCCAACGTGAAGTCCTGGGGAGCGTGCACTTGGCAAACAGAACAGCAAGTCCAGAGACCCTCAGGCAGGTCCCTGCTGCATGTGCTCGAGGAGCATCAGGGGAGATACAGTGAGAGAGGAAGGAGTGGAGGGAGAGCATGCGCCAAGGTGTCCAGGAGTGAATGACAGTTTCCATCATCGTCCCGATGAATCTACAACGTCAGCCCACACCTCTTGGTTAAGAATCAGACCCCCATCATTAGGACATCTCTATTTGGATGTCCCAGAAATATCTCAGACTCAACATGTCCAAACCTAAGTTCTTCATTCCCCTCAGAACTGCTTCCTATCTGGGATTCCCCGTCCTGTGAAGGGAGACATTGTCTGCTAAGTCAACTGGCCGAACGGAGGCATCGTGCTAGTCTTCTCCTTTGTTCCCTCCACACAGCCACAAACCAGACAGTGCCTGCCATCCTCACATCGAGCATCTCTGCTTACCACACTGCCACTGCCCCAGTTCCAACCCTCATCACTTCTTGCCCCAGTTTCTGAAACAACCATTTAACTGTCCTTCATGACCCAAGTCTCATCCCCTTCTGGTCCACTTTCCATACTGCAGATAGGAGGAGCTTCTGAGGAACAGATGTCCTGATGGCCCTCCTCTGCTTTCAGTCTAGAGTATTCTGTTAACATCACTTGGAAAAGCGACCTGTCCTTCATCTGACTCTCAAGTCACATTCTCTCCAACACACACGCACAGACACATGTGCTACAATCTCATCCTGGCCACCCATGCCCAGCTCTCGCAATGTCCTAGGCTGTCTCACATCCTACATCTTCCCACTGACTTGCTCCTCTACCTGTGATGCCCAGAGCCCCCTCTCAGTTAGTGGATGCCTGTCATCCTTCAGAACCACCCCAACGTGGTGAATAAAGTCTGGCACAGCCATGCAATGAAACACTGTATGTCCATTAAAGAGAAGGAGGCAACACTCTGTCCTCTGCTTTGACACCATTTCCAGGATATTCTGTTTGGGCAGAAGGTAAGGTGCAGAATAGTGTTGGTGGGAGGCTAGTATTTGTGTTTAAAAAAAATAGACTATTAGAAGTACAATGGCAAAGATTTTGGAATTCAGTAGAAAATTGGGAAAATAAAATGAAGCCAGTATCTAAAAAGAGCTGAACAAATGGACACAGAGATAGGGAATACATGAGGAAAAAAATAAAGAACACAGGGTCAAACATCCAAAAAAATCAGAGCCCCAGAGAGAGAAAAAAATATCAGAGTTCCAGAGACAGAAAATGGAGGGGCTCATTTTTTTGTTTGTTTGTTTGTTTGTTTTGAGATGCAGTCTTACTGTGTCACCCAGGCTGGAGTACAGTGGTGCAATCTCGGCTCACTGCAACCTCCGCCTCCTGGGTTCAAGTGATTCTTCAGCCTTAGCCTCCCGAGTAGCTGAGATTACAGGCATGCGCCACCACGCCTGGCTGATTTTTGTATTTTTAGTAGGGACAGGGTTTCACCATGTTGGCCAAGCTGGTCTCGAACTCCTGACCTCAAGTGATCCACCCCTGCTCAGCCTCCCAAAGTGCTGGGATTATAGGCATGAGCCACCATGCCAGGCCAGGTTCAAATTATTAAAGAAAAAATATTCAGGAAAATCTCCCACAATTTAAACACAAGAAGCACGTGTGTTTCCAGATTGAAAGGCTGTTAAATTGTTCATCACAAATCACAATAGATGAAAATAGAACACAAAGTGACATCTCAAGAAATTTCACAACCCTGGGAACAGAGAGAAATTTGTAAGAACACCGAGGGAAGAAATACATATCCATCAGGTGCGCTGTGCACGTTAGAGGTGAAAAACGCTGGTCTCTCTGGATAAGTGATAAAATGATTGTTAGTGGATAATTAGTGTATTCATAACTTCCTGCGTGTTCCGTTTTCTTTAGTTACCTGGGAGCTCGGTGTTAAATCTTATGCTCCGTTGCAGGCATACACCTCAGCCAAGTTTTGCTGGTATAAAAAAAAAAACACAACTCCTTCCATCTTTAGTCCATATTACAAGGCTCCTAAACATTTCCTTTCTTTTTAATGGCTTTATGGACTTTGTATTATTTATCACGAACTGTCTAAATCCCCTTGGAGCACACAGGGGCATGAAAAATAAGCCTGAAGAAACAGTCTGCCTTTATCCCATTCCACCCCAGAGATGTCAGACTCTAGCCTGTGCTCAGGGCACACTGCAACCCTGGGAGCCTCTGTGTGTGGGAATAGCCCCCTCTCCTTCTGAACGGCCCTTTTTTCCCTTGGAGTTCTTGATGATCTTCCTTGGCAGTGATTCTCAAGTCTAGGGAAAGGAGAAAGGAAAACGCATCCCCTAGAATTTTTTATGTTGTCATTTATTGCCTGTTACCCCTACCTGATTTTAATTCTGTGACAGCATGTGCGTTGCAATATTCCCTGTGACTCCAACAATGCCTGGCCCACAGTAGGCTCTTGCATGTTTATTAAATGAACACATGAACCCGGCCTGTCAAGGGTTGAGGGGACTTCAGAGATGATCTAGTTCATCTGCTTATTTGATCCAACTGTAGAGAAGAAAAGTGATCTATTCAAGGTTACACAGGCAGCAATGGGCACACCTAGGACTGTATGGCCCTCACCTGTGGGGAAGCATCAGTAGGCACAAGAGTTGCAGGTGAAAAACATATGCTGTTAGGGAGACCTGGGTTCGAGCCTGTCATGTGCCACTTCCCAGCTATCTATCTGTGATCTTGGGCAAAGTATTTAATCACTGAGAATGAGTTTGTAAAAATGAAAATAATAGGAGGCAATGTGTGCAGCATAGTATCTGGCTCAGAAGAAGCACTCAAGAGCTATTAGTTCAATTTGACTCGGTGCTTATTGGGGAACTTGCTAACCTGGAAAGTATGCAGAGAGATCTGAAGATGACAATCTATGCCTTTGCCTGACTCTTTCCACAGCTGCCTGAGACACTAGACCCAAATGCCAGGGCATCAGAGAGTACCCCAGCCCAGGCAGGGTGGTCCACCTGCAAGGTGCGGAGCAGAATAAATGTCAGGAAGAACTTCCCATGTAAACAACTGATAAAGAATTGGAATCCAAAGGTGGCATTTGGAACAAGTGCATAAACAGAGACAATTGCCAGGCCTGGGAGTCCTCCCCTGAGAGATACGGGTGGCCGGTTCTTGTGAAGATGAAATAGATCAGGTTTATACAGGACTAAGAAGCAGCCCAGAAACCAGTGTCCCATTGCCTAGATTCCATACTCTGCCTCTATGAGGAGAAGGAACTAGAAATTGACATCAGAAACAGAGGTAGGAGGGCTGGTGGGAGGGCAGTGGTGCTTTTAGCCTGCAGCATAGAATTATACATTTTTAATATGTGACAGTTTTTGAGACCCAGTCCTTTAGTTGCTGTCTAAAAGAACTTCTCACATATTAGACTCCAGAAATAGACGACTTCCTTCCTGCCCTAATCTATGATAATTTAGATTCGGATGCTCAGAGGAGAAAATCAGGAAGCCCCCTCCCTGTTCTTTCCAAGTGTGTGTAGACAGTGAGCCTGTGAGATTACTGCCCCCATAGTGGCCCTCTCTGACCATGCCCGTTACCTGGGGAGGGAGCAGGGCCACCTGCCCTCCACTCTCTGCCCTCCCAGAACCCCTAGGGAGAGAGGCTGATACACAAAGCTACCAGCTCAAGGGGAGGTCCTTAGGGAGAGATCACCCCAAAGCTGAGCCCGCAGCGGGTCCTCTCCCTACACAGCCTCTCTTCAGTGACAGCTCCAAGTGCTGCCCTGCTCTGCACTGACCAGAGGCGCGGGGCACCTGGCAGCCTCCAAATTCCTCTCCAGGGCCAGTACCTGCTTTCAGGCCAGCATGCCGCTGGGGAAGAATGAACTGTGAGGTCCAGGCTCAGACTGTCTTAGAGTCCCAGCAAGCGTGAGCTCTCTTCATCACCTACTGGGCTGCAGAAATGGGGCCCCGCACAAAACAAGCACCCCACCAGGGCACTTCTTGTTTTCTTTTTTTCTTTTTCAGACTATCTCTCAAAAGCACCTGATGCACAAGCAAGCATAAAGAAGCAAATCATTTCCCTCCTCTGCCCTTTATAACCAAAACAAAATGGAAATAAGAAATGGACATGGCTTCTTTGCAGCTTCTCTCCCGCATGCTTCCAGCAAAAGCCCCGGGTTTCTGTCGCCTTGGCCTGACCTGGCTCAGGTGTCTGCCCCTGAGGTTTGGAGGTTCCGACTGGCTGGTCCTGGAGTCAGGAGCTGTGGGCGCCACCAGAAGCACACATCTGAGTGTGACTCCCTAAAGGAAGATGGGGGTACGGTTCATGAATGAGGTGGTAGAGTGGCAGGCAGGCAACCCAAAATGCACCAGAGGCCAGGAATACAAAGGTTTGCTATTGACTTTCCAGATGTTAAGAACCACATGTTGACCAGACCTTTACCTCTCCCCAGTGAGAAACGTGCTATCTAAACAGCAATCTCAAATCTGTGCTTCTCTCTGGCCCTCAAAAGGTCAACGAGAACAGAAATGTGGCTAAGGTAGCTAAGCGGTAAAGCTCCTTATAATGCAGGAGAAAAAGGGGAGGGAAAGAAGAGAGGGAGGGAGAGGAGAGGGAGGGAGAGGAGAGGAGGGTGGAGGAGAGAAAGAAAAAAGAAGAGGGAGAGTGGGAGACAGGGAGGAAAATGGAGGGAAGAAGAGAGAATGCCTTCTCTAACATCTTACACACAGAGAGAAAAGTCCACCCACCAGTAGACACAACAGCAAAAGAGAAGAAAAATTTGCAGGTTTTGCTATGGAATCTGTGTCCACATCCCCCTCACTTTCTTGAAAACAGCAATTTTTTTTTCTGATTATATCAAATTATCATTTTTATTATAAATTAACAAGCTACAGTTGTATATACTTATGGGATACAAAGTGATACTTTGATTCATGAATACAATGTGAAGTCATTAGATCAAGCCAACAAATACATCCATCACCTCAAATATTCATCAGTTTTTAGGGTAAGAACACTTAAAATTTACTCTATTAGCAATTTTGAAACATACAATACACTATTATTTACTATATTTACCATGCTATGCAACAGATTTCAAAGAAAAAAACTACTATTCCTCCTGTCTAACTGAGGCTTTGTACCCTTTGACTGTCATCTCCTCGTGCTCCCAACCCCCAGCCTCTGTTACCGCCATTCTACTCTTCATTTCAATGAGTTTGACTGTTTTAGATTTCCCATATAAGTAAGAACATGTGGTATTTGTCTTTCTGTGCCTGGGCATAATGTTTTTCTCTTCCATCTACGTTACTGGAAATTACAAAATTTCTTTCTTTTTAAAGGCTGAATAGTATTCTACCATGTATATATACAACATTTTCTTTCTCCATTCATCTGTTGATGGACACTTAGGTTGATTTCATATTTTGGCTATTGTGGATAGTGCTGCAATGAACATGGAAGTGCAAATTTCTCTTCAACATACTTATTTCAAATCTTTTGGGTAAATACCCAGAAGTGGGATTGCTGGATCATAGGGTAATTCTACTTTTAGTTTTTAGAGGAACTTCCATACTCTCTTCCATAATGGCTGTACTAATTGACATTCCCACCAACAGCCTACAAGGGTTCCCCTTTCTCCACACCCTCACCAACGCTTGCTACATTTTGTCATTTTGAGAATAGCCATTCTGACAGGTGTGAGTTGATGTCTCATTGTGGTTTTAATTTGCACTTTCCTAATGATTAATGATGTTGAACATTTTTCATATATCTGTGGGCCATTTATATGTCTTCTTTTGGGAAATATCTATTCAGGTCTCTTGCTATTTTAAAATCAGATTTTTTTTTCCTCCTAATAGAGTTGTTTGAGTTCCTTATATATTTTGGATATTAACCCCTTATTAGATATATGGCTTGCAAATATTTCCTCCCAATCTGTGGGATGTCTTTTCATTGTTAATTGTTTCCTTTATTGTACAGAAGCTTTTTTAGTTTGATGTAATCCCCTTCGTTTATTTGTGCTTTTCTTACCTGTATTTTTGGAATCAAATCTAAAAACATCATTATGTAGACTAATGTAATTTTTCCCCTATACTCTCCTTCAGTAATTTTATAGTCTCAAGTCTTGAGACATGGCTATTTTTTAAATATTTTATGTTTAAATATTTAATCCATTTTGAGTTGATTTTTGTATATGGGGTGAGATAAGGATCCAATTTTATTCGTCTGCATATGAATGTCCAATTTTCCCAGTACCATTTAGTGAACAGACTGTCCTTTTCCCATTGTGTATTCTTAGCACCTTTGTCAAAAACCTATTGACTGTACAGATGTGCATTCATTTTTGGGCTCTCTATTCTGTTCCATTGGTTAGTGTGTCTATTTTTATGTCTGTGTCATGCTGTTTTAATTACTATCACTTTGTAGTATAGTTTGAATTCAAGTAGTGTCATGCCTCTAGCTTTGCTCTTTTTGTGTGTGATTGCCTTGGCTATTTGGATTTCTTTTGTGGTTTTGTATGAATTTTAGGATCATTGTTTCTATTTTATGTAAAATTACATTGGAGATTTTATAGAGATTTCATTAATTCTGTAGATTGTTTTGGGTAGCACAGATACTTTAACAATATTACTTCTTCCAATCTGTGAACATAGGATATCTTTCTGTTTATGTGTGTTTTCTTCAATTTCTTTCATCAACATTTTATGGTTTTCAGTATACAGGTTTTCACCTACTTGGCTACATTTATTCTTAAGTTGTTTTTGTTTTTGAAGCCATTGTAAATGAGATTGCTCTTTTAATTTGTTTTTTGGAAAGTTTGTAGTGTCAACAAATCAATGGAAACTACTGATTTTTGTGTGTTGCTTTTGTAATCCTCAACTTTACTGTATTAATTTCTAAGTCCTAACAGTTTTTTGGTGAAATATTTAAGGTTTCCTCTGTATGGGACAACAGACAGCAACAATTTCACTTCTTCCTTTCCCATTTGGATGCTTTTTATTTCTTTCTCTTGCCTAATTGCAAGGACTTCCAACATGATGTTAAATAGAAGTGGTGAGAGTAGGTTTCCTTGTCTTGTTCCGAATTTTAGAGGAAAGGGTTTCAATTTTTCACCATTGAGTATAAGGTTAACTGTGTGCTTACCATATATATATGTTCTTTATTGTGTTGAGGTACATTCCTTCTATACCTAATTTGTTGAGAGTTTTTATCATGAAAGGATGTCAAGTTTTGTCAAATGCTTTTTCTGTGTCTGATGAGATGATCACATGGTTTTTGTCCCTCATTCTGTTAATGTGGTGTATTGCATTTGTAGATTTACATTTGTTGAACCATCCTCCTATCCTATGATAAATCCCACTTAATCATGGTGAATGATCCTTTTAATGTGTTGTTGAATTCAGCTTGCTAGTATTTTTTTGAGGATTTTTGTATCTATGTTCAACAGGGATCCTGGTCTGTAGTTTTACTTACTTATTTATGTATGTATTTATTTTTTGTAGTGTCTTTTTCTGGTTTTGGTATCAGAGTAATGCTGGCCTCATAAAAAGAGTTTGAAGTATTTCCTCCTCTTTAATTTTTTGGAAGAGTTTGTGAAAGATTGGTATTAGTTATTCTTTAAATGTTTGGTAAAATTCAGCAGTGAAACCATGAGTTTTCTTAGGATCCTTTATATTTCTGTAGTATCAGTTGTATTATTTCCTCTTTTATTTCTGACTTTATTTATTTGTCCTCTCGTTTTTTCTCAGTTTAGCTAAAGGTTTGTCAGTTTTGTTTATCTTTTCTTTTTCTTTCTTTTATTTTTTTTTTATTTTTTGAAACAGAGTCGTGCTCTGTCACCCAAGCTGGAGAGCAGTGATGAGATCTTGGCTCAGTGCAACCTCCACCTCCTAGGTTCAAGCAATTCTCATGCCTCAGCCTCCTGAGTATCTGGGACTACAGGTACACGCCACCACACCTGGCTAATTTTTGTATTTTTAGTAGAGACAGGGTTTTACTATGTTGGCCAGGCTGGTCTCGAACTCCTGGCCTCAAGTGATTCACCCCTCCTTGGCCTCCTTAAGTGCTAAGATTATAGGCATAAGCCACCGTACCTGGCCATTTATCTTTTCAAAAAACCAACTCTTGGTTTTATTAATCTTTTGTATTTTTTTTAGTCTCTTTCATTTATTTCTCCTCTGATCTTTATTATTTTTTTCCTTCTACTAACAATGGGCTTAGTTTATTCTTCTTTCTGTATTTCCTTGAGGCATGATGTTAAGTTGTTTGAGATCTTTCTCCTTTTTTGATGTAAATGGAAAACACCAATTTAAATCCCTATTTAAATCCAATTGATATCCATGTTGACATGACTAGTAGTTACTGATTTTTTATTTATTTATTTATTTATTTTTGACAGAGTCTTGCTCTGTTGCCCAGCCTGGAGTGCAGTGGTGCCATCTCGGCTCACTGCAACCTCCGCCTCCAGGATTCAAGCAATTCTCCTGCCTCAGTCTCCGGAGTAGCTGGGATTACAGGCGCTCGCCACCACACCCATCTAATTTTTGCACTTTTTAGTAGAGACAGGGTTTTGCCATGTTGGCTAGGTCTGTCTCAAGCTCCTGACCTCATGTGATCCGCCCGCCTCGGCCTCCCAGAATGCTGGGATTACAGGCATGAGCCACCGCGCCCATCCCTGATTTTTTTTTTTTTTTTTTTTTTAAGAAATAAAGCAACTTCTCCCAGGCCATGTGGAAAAGCCATGTGTGAACCAGAGGAACAAGTGTGAGTAAATCTCAGCCCTCTGGGCAGAATGTTCTGCTGTTCGTGCTATTTCTTAATCACAAGACTGGCTGTGGATTGCAAACCTGTCACCTCTTTTTTACATTCCCAAACTCACCAAAATGCCTTTGTTAAATTTTCATAGTTTGACATTGAAATATTAACGTGCAGACAACTGGCCTTGTACAGTTTTGATTCTATGCTTTGCAGGACTTTCCGGGATTTGAGGTAGCCTGCATGTCTGGCCTGGTGTTCCTTGGCCTCGCAGAAATATCCCACTCTCCTTGCCAGACACAGAAAGCCCTTTGCTCCTTCCCTGGAACTTCCTCAAACCTCCAAACTTTGCACTTGCAGATTCTGCCTGGGATGTCTGTCCTCTAGTTCTGTTTCTCTTTTTTTTTTCTGAGACGGAGTCTCGCTCTGTCGCCCAGGCTGGAGTGCAGTGGTGCGATCTTGGTTCACTGCAACCTCTGCCTCCCCAGTTCAAGCAATTCTCCTGCCTCAGCCTCCCAAGTAGCTGGGATTACAGGCACACGCCACCACAGCCAGCTAATTTTTGTATTTTTAGTAGAGACAGGGCTTCACCATGTTGGCCAGGCTGGTCCCAAACTCCTGACCTCAAGTGATCTGCCTGCTCGGCCTCCCAAAGTGCTGGGATTACAGGCGTGAGCCACGGCGCCCGGCCCCCCAGCTCTGTTTCTAAGCCTACTAACAAATCGTATTCACCCTTCATCATCCATCCCTGAGGATACCCATGCCCACCTACATCCAGGATGGGTCCAGGTGGCCTTCCTCTGTGTACCCTGACACTTATCCAACTATCGTTCTATAGACTAACTATATAGAATGATAGCAACTGTGTACTCCTTAAGTAGAATAATCTAGAACATACCTATCTTCCTATCCTCAGCTCCTAGCACACTGCCTGACACACAGTAAGCATTCCACACATATTTGTTGAATGGATAAGTGAGTAAATGAACAAGGTAATGAATATTTGTTTAGAAGTATTTCTGGAAGTTTCCTTAAAGCCACAGAACTCTTTTCAGCAGATCATTTTGTCTCTGCATCCCTTCTGGATTCTGTATGTTCCTGGGATGCCTGGGTTATGTCCCAGTGCTTATGAATTTTTTTTTTCTTGAGACAGATTCTTGCTCTGTTGCCCAGGCTGGAGTGCAGTGGTTCAATCTCGGGTCACTGCAACCTCCGCCTCCTAGGTTCAAGCGATTCTCCCGCCTCAGCCTCCTGAGTAGCTATAACTACAGGCATGTGATACCACACCTGCTATTTTTTTTTTTTTTTTTTTTTTTAGTAGCGATGAGGTTTCACTATGTTGGCCAGACTGGTCTCAAACTCCTGACCTCAGATGATCCACCCACATTGGCCTCCCAAAGTGCTGGGATTACAGGCGTGAGCCGCAGTGCCCAGGCCCAGTGCATATAAATTTATTAAGGACAGTCAGCCATGTGGCGGGGCTCCCTGTCACAGCTTTTTACAACTGGAAGGATAGAGGCTTCTCAGAATGGCAAACAGATCACCCAACATTTTCTGGCAAAACTGAAGTCTTGCTCTCTCTTATAGCTAGTGTCTCACTGAATTCTTGGCAAAGTAACGTTCTCCAAGCTGCTGGGGAAGTTACAGAGGATGGGCAGCATCTAGATGCCCCATGAGCCCCCATTTCCCAACACGGTCCCCTTGGAATCTCTCTCTTTCCCTCTTTCCATTCACTTCATTCTTTTCTCTCCAGCCTCACTGGTGTCATTTCAGTTCCCTGAGGGTGTGAAGCGCTTTCAAGCCTCAGGGTCTTTGCACATGCTGTTCCCTCTGCCCAGCATGCCCCTCTCCACTCCTTTCCCTTCGGGTCCAATGTCACCTCCCCTAGGGCCTTCTCCAGCCCTCCCACATAAAGCAGGTCTCACCTCATCCTAGTTCACAGCCCACTGTGCTTTCTTTTAGGACGCTTATCACCACTTGTAGGCTTTGTGGTTCCCCTTCTGCCTGGCTCCACTCTGGAATCTCAGCTGCCTCTGTCTCACCAGGGCTCTCACTCCCTGGGGCCATGCTCGGGGCTGGCATGCAGCAGATGTCCAATAAGTATTTCTTGAACAAATGAATGTCATTCTGTAGGCTTGTGAATCATGTAAGCAGCATTTTCTCCCTCAACTTAAATCCACTGTATTAGGTTGTTCTTGTGTTGCTATAAAGGAATACCTGAGACTGGGTAATTTATACAGAAAAGAGATATATTTGGCTCACAGTTCTGTGGGCTGTACAAGCATGGCTCTGGCATCTGCTCAGTTTCTGATGAGGCCTCAGGGAGCTTTTACTTATGGTGGAAAGCGAAGTGGGAGCAAGAGAGAGAGGGGGAGGTGCCACATACTTTCAAAGGCCAGATCTCCCCAGTACTCAGTCACTATTGGGAGGATAGCACCAAGCCATGAGGGGTCTGTCACCATGACCCAAACACCTCCCACCTGGTTCCACCTCCAACATTGGGAGTCATATTTCAACATGAGATTTTGAAGGAACAAATATCCAAATTTTATCACCAACAGAGGGTATGTATCTAGGCTTGCACTTTGATAACAGGTCCTCTCTCTGCATTCTGAGTCAGAGGCAACTAATTTAAAAATCCATTCACCCACATTGACGATTAAATTTCTACTCTTACAGATTCCATTTGAAAAATATCCTATGCCTTGTGTTCTTCTTTGCCCTTTAGCTGTGTTTTGTACATTTGTATTCTATTTTCCCTGTGACATGGGCATTTTGGTCATTAATGATTTCAGTTCACCAGAAGAACATTATTCTTTTTATTTCATTGCCGAGAATGTTTTTGTCCATAGACAGATATTTTCATTATGGGCCACATGCAATTTCTGAGTAGTTATTTCCTAATATGAAGTGTATTTTATAGGTGGTCAGAATGTTATAACATATTAGAGAGCTTATGTAGAGTTCGGGATAGTGTATATTACTTGGGAGTTATTCTTGCCCGGGCTGCTTTTTCTGGGAGTGTTGTATCTATTCTGAGAAGTCCTTGGAATGAATTGGTGGTGCTTGGTGTGATTGAACTGTTGCTGGTGTTAGTAACAGACGCAGCACACTGACTGTCAAACCTACCCCAATCTTTCCCTGCTCATCTGTGTGCATCTTACTTTCCTAGACAACAGAGCCACTGAGTACACCCCAACACAGAGGAGCCCGCGCTCACCGAGAGATTTGCCAAGTGGAGTCCTTTTGAGACGTCCAAATTTCACTGTCTTCAACTTATTAATGTGAAACAAAGAATAACGTATATGTGTGCGTAAATATGAATAGTAACAGCTTATATTTGTAAACAATGTGCCGTGCGCCCAGCACTACGTTAAGCAGTCTCCATGCAGCACCTCCATTAATCCTGGGGAGCACTGTACCCACTTCAAGGTGAGAACACTGGTACTGAGTGGCCCTGCTTTATGTCACCCAGCAGGTGAGTGGTGGGTCTGGCATTCAAAGCTGGGCAGCCTGATTTTAGAACCTACCACACTGTCTTTATACATAGATGCATGTCCACGTATATATACCCACACACATCACGCACATATGTATCATCTACACATGCACGCACCCAACGCGTGCAAACGCTTGGGAAAAACCTCTGGTAGAGTATAATTCACTGTTAACTATGGAATCTGGGAAAGGGTAGGAACTTAGGATCGATGCTTACTTTTTACTCTACACATTTCTCTAATCATTTTAATCCTTTGAAACAAATGTGTTATCTCTGTACTAAAAAAAAAAATAAAAACCCAAGTTATTGATTTTGCTGTATGTGTTCCCACTGGAAAGGCTTATTGAATAATTGAATGTTATGAATGAATAGCTCATTTTTTTTTTCTTTTGATCCAGAGGCCTTTAGAAGAGCAAGTAACAAAAACTGGTGGAAAAAAAGCACACATTCAACAGGAAGCAACATCTAGAGACCTTTCTGTCTTCCAGGATACAAAAAGAAAACAGTTCATAAACAACTTACATCTAAACCAGTAATGTTGTCTCCCTGGCTCATAGGAGCTGAAGAAGAATTCCAGTTACTGTAGTAAGAATATAAGGTAATGTGTTCTTGTTTTTTTTCTTTTTTTTAACCACTTTGTTTAAACATTCTGACCTCTGTTAATTCCTCTCTAGGATGTGGACTGGTTTGAGGATGCTTGAGGCATGACTATAGCAAGTACTGCGCATACATATGTGGACATCGTAAGACACGCTCTCTGCTTCCCCAGGCGAAATCTGTAATGCTTTGTTTATTCACGTTCTATCCTGCGTTTCCACGGCACTTTGTTCTTTGTGGTTTTTAGGGTATCTTTCTCCCTCTCTGCTCAGTGAACTGAGCTGCCTGGACAGGCCTTGAGTTTTCTTATTCGATTGTTTTTTGTGTGTGTATGTTTTGCCTTAGCTCCCTCACTAGTATAGTCAAGGAGCTTTTCATGCTTTGAGCCATTTGTGGCGTTTCAGGAATTACCTTCATAGCTTTTGTCCATTTTCTACTGGCTTGTCTTTTTCAATGCTTTTATAGGCATTTTTTAAAAAACACAGTGTGGATGTCATTTGGGATAGCAGTACTAATAGCAGCTAAAACTTACTGAAAGCTACTGTGTGCCAGGCAGTCTGCTGAGCACTTTACATGCTGCCTTTCATTTTTACACTCATTTAGGAAACTGAGTCACAGAGAGGCGAGATAACTTGCCAGAGATTCAAGCACACTCCAGACACATCCCTACACCAATCAGACCTCCTAGCCACCCAGAAACTCTCCTCTGCTCGGAGGCTTCTCTGCTTCCTCCATCTGCCCCTTCGCCTCACTGCCTCCTTTTAAAATCTGCGGCGTGTATTTTAGGGATACTCGTATCCATTGTCAGGAATTCCATGATCTACACACAGATGACACCAAAATCGGAACAGCAATGTCCACCCTTCTCCCGAGCCCTAGGTCGGTGCCTCTGTCCACCTGTGTCTCCTGAAACTTCAACACAGACTTCAAATGGAGTGGCAGAAAACCAGATTCCTTAGGGAAAGGAAGGTCTCCCAGACGGCAGGAGCGGCAGGGCTTAGGGGCAGCCGCAGGGGCTCGGGAGTCTGAACATACCCGGTTTGAATTCAGACTCTGGCACGCCCCATGTGATCATAACATAGTGCTGCACGTCTCAAGCCACCTATAAAACGGGGACAATAACAATATCTGCCTCGGGGTTAATGGTGAGGACTGACTGTGTGTGTCTCGCTCAGGACCAGGAGCAACAAATGTTGGCTTCTTCCCCGGCAAAGACCCGCGCTTTCTCCTGGGCTCCGGGTTCCCGGGGTGGGGGTGGGCGCAGTCCCGAGGGCCCCAGGCAGTGGCGCAGTGGTTAGACCCCAGCCTCTGGAGTCGGCCTCGGTTCAGATTCTGGTTCTACCCTTCTCCTGCTGTGGCGAACCAACCCTCCGAGCTCTAGTTTACTCGTGTGAAATGGACTAGCCAAAATTGGGATTTTTTTTTTTTTTTTTAGGATTAGATGTGTCGGTCCATAGACGTCGCTGGCCACATAGTTAAGTGGTGCGTTCACTCACTGGGCATTGATGGAGCGCCTACTACGTGCCAGGCCTGTTTTACGCGCCGGGGGCCCAGAGGCGCCCAGGTCAGACAAAGTGTAAACGATTCCGACCAGAGCCCTTCAATCTGCATTCCGCTTCGCAGGAAACTCTCCTCCTTTTATGATTTTCAGCCGGACTGCCTTCCCTGTTGTTAGTTTGTAACTTTCGCTCCGGCCCCCGCAGCCTCGCGCTTGCCTTCCCTCCACTGTCCTCGGCCAAGGTGTAGTAAAGCGTCTCCGAACGCGGCGCGACCCTCGCCCACGCCCGCTCGCGGGGGGACCGCACCGCCCCAGGGGTCCTCGCTAGAGGTTCCCGGAGAAGGGGTGGGAGATGGGGGTGCGGGGGGGCACAGGAGCGCGGGCCAGCACCCAGACCTGCTCGGTACCGGGGACCCAGACCCGAGGATGCCGGGCGGCCAAGGCCCCGCTACCCTGGCCGGCTCCGGGCGGAGGAAGAAGAGGAGGCGCCCAGACTGGATACCCGCCGGGACCCGGAGCCGCGGCACCACCCCCAGCCCGCCCCACGCTCGCCAGCCTCAGACGGCCGCGCCCCGCCCCGCCCCTCTCCCGAAGCCCCGCCCCGGCGCGGGACCACCCCCTCCGCGGCCTCAGCTCCGGTCCCGGCCCCGCCCCCCGCGCCCCCGCCCCCGCCCCCGCCCCCGCCCCCGCCCAGGCGCGGGACCACCCTCCGCCCGCCGAGGCGGGGGCCCAGCGCGCCCGGCACTCTCGGCGGTCCGGGCCCCTCGCCACTACCGCCGCCGCCGCCGCCGTGAGTCCCGCGGAGCCGCGCGCGCCCCCGGCTGGGCCGAGCCGCTGGCCGACGAGCGGAGCCGCAGGAGCCGGCGGGGACGCCATGCGAGCCAGGTAGGCAGGCGGCGGCGGGGAGCGCCTCGGGCGGCAGGGCCCTGGGGGCCGGCGGGGGCGCGGGGTCGTGCTCTGGGGCTTTGCACTCTCTTGCGGGCGCAGATCGTGCCGCGGGCGCCGATCGTGCCACCGCCGCCGGAGTTCGGGGCTGCGCGGGTGCCTGGGCGTGGGGCGGCTTCGGGGAAGCCTCGCGCGCCCCTCGCCGCTCCCCCGGGCGCTCGGGTCTCCCTGGTGCTGGTGGGCAGGGACCCGGCCCGGGGTTCCGGGCGCCGAGCCGCAGCCCTCCACGTGCGCTCGGGCCGCCCCCCAACCCCGGCTCTGGCCACTTCCCGGCGGGCGGCCCTGCGGGGTGGCCTCCCTGGGCAACCGGACGCGTCCTCGGGCGCAAATCGGGGGGCGCGCTCGGCTCACGGGGGCCGTGGGGGCCACGGGAGGGCGTGGAGGGGTCGGGGCGCCCCCCTCGAGAGGCGCTGGGGAGGAGGGAAGGACGCGCGGTCTCCGGTTAAACTTGTTGGTGACAATGCATATTTCAACTTCTTCGGAGATCCCTCCTGTGAGGATGAAATTGAAAACTCCGGTTTCTGGCTTGGCGATCGGGTGACCCAGCAGCCGCGAGGTGACAGCGCCGGCGGCCCGCGGGCGGGGACCGGCTGGGATAGAGGCGCGTTGTTCTCTGAGCGATGTTTACCGAGAAGCCCGCTCCGCGGCACGGGCGGGTGTCTGTTGGGACCCCAACCCTGGGTCCCGCGGCTCCTAGCCCGGGGCCTGCGGTGTAGACGGGGGTTGGGGACAGGCCCAGCTGGCCCTGACCGGGTGTCGGGCGCCCAGAGATGCCGCGCGGGAGGAGCCGCGGGAGAGCCGCCGGACTCAGCGAGCAGAGGGTCGTGGAGCCTGATGGATCGATGAGATCTGAAAAAGAACACTGTGCGAGATTGTATTCCTGCTTATTCTTTCCAAGTTAGTAGGCAGATTGGAACTATAGAATTTATCCGTGATAATAATAAAGTTCGCATAACTTTTGTTCTGATTACAGAAACAATGTATGCTCAGGGCAGAAAGCTAGAGATAAAGAGAAATATAAACAGCAAACAGGAAACCATCCCCAATCCCACATTTTTTACCAGCCTTGTCACAGCCTGGCAGATTTGAACATTAAGTTAGAACTGGAGCCATTCTTGCCTAAACCAGAGAATCCCTGAATGCAGCCGCCCCTTCTCGCCCTTGTGACCGTCTGTGAGCTCCAAAGTTTGGGTTTTTTCCTTGCTCCCTACCCGGGCAGAATCTCTGCTGGCCACGAGTCCCCTTCCCAGTGGGCTGGGGGCTTTCCTTGAGATCCGTGGCCCAGATGAAATGATGGGAGAGGCCTGGATCCTCACCGCCCTCTGTGGTTTTGGTTCCTTGCCTTGTAAAAATGAAGGTAATGATTCTCAATCTGCTTCTCAGGCCACCATAAAAATTAATGGGTGGTTTGCAGAGCGTTTTGACATCCGTGGATGGACAGCGGCTGTACTTTAAGGCGCTGGGGAACATTCTACTGTTCCTCATTGCAGTGGTCATGCAGTGTAATAGGCTGCCTCTCACCTGGCCGTCCTGCCCAGGAAACAGACTCCAGGAATGTCCAGTGGAGCCCTGAGGACAATATTCCTGGTTCCTTGCTCAGTGCCCTCGGGACTCGGCCAAATCCCTCAGAGTGGGAAGCTTGGGAAGAGGCAGCGCTCTCCAATCCCCCTCCTCCACCTCTGCTTTCTGCTTGTAGGCGGATTTCTTAAAGTAAGGGGGCAGTGATATTTAGGCGGGACCCCAGATTGCCCACTGCCTGATGTTTGTGGGTCTGTGGAATGCCCGGGCCGTGCTTATCCAAAAGAACAGTTAGTTCTGGGAGGGCGCATAAACTGAACAAACCTGGCTTCCTAGAGGTTTGTATGGCTCACTTGTTTACTAAATGAACAATGACCGGCTGCGGAGAAGCCCAGGACACTTCTGTGAGCTTTATTATTATTTTTTTCCTGTTGTCCCAAGACTACATTTTAGTGATCTTATAAAACAATAAATAAGAACCCAGGCCATTTGTTAATTCTGGGTACCAAAGGCCCAGGTGGGGAGAGGTACTTCACAGCATGCCTTTTGTCCCCAAGCACCCATGCCACCCCCACAACAACAAAGTAATCAGGGTAGAAGATCCTCCTTCTGTAACTGTCTGTCGTTTGATAGTTTCATTTTTTAAATTGTCCTTTCCACCAGCACGTGGATCTGATCAGGGTCTGTCTAGTTGCAGATCACAGCTCAAGAGGGGGTTTTGGAAAGACCCAGAAAGTGGGCTGAAAAAATTGCTGATAAAGTATCCTTCACCGGGTGGGTGCCTTGTCTGTTAATGTATTGTGCTCTTACTTTTCTCTGTGGAGGGAGGACCTTCCTGGCTTTTCTCCCTTGCTCTTGTTTGCTAATCCGGCAGCCTGGAATTATTTCCCTCTGGGCTGCTTGAATAGACTTTCTTCTTATTCTAATGCTGGATTCTAGTCTGATCATAAGATATGCGAATGGTGAATGTGGTTTACGCCCTTGAATCCTGGGAGGTGTTCCTGGTTTTAAATCCTGGGATCCTGGCCAGTTAAGAGCCCTTGGCTCCCCTGAAGTTGCGTGGGAGGTGTGTGTGCTTTCTCTTCCTGGGGAGCTTCTTACAGAGCCCTTGACCCAAACAAGGTTGAGAGCTCCAGAGTGCGGCCCTGGCAGACCCCGTCCCTGGACCCTGGCTCCAGGCAGGCCTCCCAGTTCCAGCCTCATTTCAGGTACCAGCCTTGTTTTGACCGAGTAGGAGCTGCTGTTTACAACTGGCCAGCCATGTGGATTTCCCTTGGCTTTATTATTTTCAAATTCCACACCTAAATTGGGCAGTGTTGTGATTTTTCTTCTGAAAATTGGAGTCAGGCCCCTGGGACATTTCCCAAGGCCCTGGAGGTGGGCATCAGGTCTTCTCTGTTGCGAGGTAGCCGCCTGACAACCAGGAATCCAAAAAGGTCACCGATCACTAAACAGAGTTCTCAGAGCACTCTCAGTGCGCGGGTCAGCTTTGCTCCTGGCCAGGAGCGAGCCTCAGGCCAAGCAACGTTTACACTCAGCTTCTGGGGAGCTGGGCTGGGTCTCTGGGCTCCCCAGCTATTTGCACGAAAGAAGCCTCACATTCTGCCACCACCCTGTGGAGCAGTGACAGAAAAACAATTCATCTAGCCCCCAAATACCCAGGGAACAATCCAGCTACTTGATTCAGTATCCTCCAGGAAGCCGAAACCAGCTCCTCGGTGGGTCCTGAGGGCGTCCATGTGTTACATAACCCAGCACCTGATCCCACCGTGACCTCGCTAAAGGGAAAAAGTCTCAATAATCAGTCTTCAGAGGGCGAGGGAGTGCAGAATACGCTTTAGAAAGAGGCTGTGTGCCGTGTTTTAAGAAGGGTAAAATCCCATGTAGAACATCACAGCCTCCCATCTTCCAGGTGAACAGTGCCTCCTGAAGTCATCAGGAAGCATGTGGATTTGAGGAAGTAGAATTGCTGTACGGAATTCCTCTAATTTAAGGTTTGGGTATTTTGAGGGATGGAAATAGGTACCACTCGTTGAGGGCTTACCATATGCTAGGCTGCATGTGTGCCCTTTTGAATCCTCACGAAAACTACCAGGGGTTTCATTTTACAGGGAAGCTACGAGAATTTAAGAAACTCCTCCAACCTTAGACTTTAATGAGTGCTTGAGTTGGGATTTGAACCTGGATCTGTCCAAGTCCAGAGCTCGTCATCACATCTCCCAGGGTGCTGAAATTAAAGAAACAAACGGCTCTCAGTCACACATTGGAGCCTGAAGATACAGGCATGCAAATAGCAGAGTGCCAGCCTCCCTCACACAATTAGAAAATAGCTTGTACTCTGAAGGTGATGAAATCTTTAAAACATGTGACGCTTTCTCAGCCTAAATGGAAGGCAGCCATTTTGCACCTTTGTTCGTGAAACCTTCACCCCGTCACCAGGGCGAAGCAAGGTTTATTTGGAAGATTGTGACTTTGAAGTTGGGATAACCCAGGATTTGGTACGACGTCTTTCCTTGTCCCGTGAAAAGAGGGTGTTTGGGCACATGGGGTCACTAGAATGAGATTAAGATTATAGGAAGGCGGTTAAGTAAATGTACAATAAGGGTTCCACCTTCCTCTTTACAATCAAATAAATGACATACTAATGAGATTATTCTTATCTGCGCAATAAAAGCTTATCTCAGGGGAGCTCTCTTTGCTGAAGCCTGTTAGCCCAACTCTTCTGTAGAGATTGAGAATAATACTTCCTTTGAAAGGATTTTATGGTTCCAAGTTTTTATTAAATCTGCATAACTGAGGACAACCCTGCCTCTTTTTTTTTTCTTTTTTTTTTTTTTGAGTTGAGATTTCTCTGTTGCCCAGGCTGGAGTGCAGTGGCTCAATCGTAGCTCACTGCAGCCTTCAACTCCTGGGCTCAAGCAATCCTTCTTCCTCAGCCTCCTGAGTAGCTGGAACTACAGGTGCACACCAGCACGCCCGGGTAGTTTTTTTTTTAATTCTTGTAGAAATGGGGTCTCGCTATGTTGTCCAGGCTGGTCTTGAACTCCTGATTTCAAGTGATCCTCCAGCCTTGGTCTCCCAAAGCACTGGGCTTACAGGTGTGAGGTATGTTGCCTTGCCCTTGCCCCATTTTTATGAGCAGGCAGGAAGCTTTTCTAGCCCCTCCAATGTAGGAGGTCCCTGAGCTCATAGTGTGCCGGTAAACCTGCTCTCTGAGGAGAAAGCAGAGCTTCGACTGCAGTATCTGCCAATGTGACGTAAATATTCCCACGGTGGCTAATTTCTTTTTCTTTCTTTTTTTTTTTTTTTGAGTCTCACTCTGTCACCCAGGCTGGCTGGGGTGCAGTGGTGCAATCTCGGCTCACTGCAACCTCCACCTCCCAGATTCAAGCTGTTCTCCTACCTCAGCCTCCTGAGTAGCTGGGACAACAGGCATGCGCCACCATGCCCAGGAAGTTTTTGTATTTTTAGTAGAGACCGGCTTCCCCATGTTGGCTAGGCTGGTCTTGAACTCCTGACCTCAGGTGATCTGCCCACCTTGGCCTCCCAAAGTGCTGGGATTACAGATACAAGCCACCATGCCCAGCCTGATTTCAAACTGCCAGTTTGGGCTGGGAACATTACTAAATAGTTAACAATCTGTGTGAGCCAAGAAGAGCCGGGTCCTGCTCACCATTCATTGCACTGAGCCCACCCACACGACACCCCTGCTTCCCCTTCCGTCACCCCCATCACTTTAATGGAAGAAATTGTGGCCTCACTTCTGCTTGGTCCATGTCTGCCTAGGAGCAGTACTGAAAAAGGATTTGGGTACTACTGAGTAACCGAATTTGGCCAGCAAGAGTAGAAGGCTTCAAAACTCAGGCTGCATTTTAAAATCACCCGGGAGCTTAAAAAAACAACAATCCATGTTCCAGGCCCATCCCCACTTGAATCAGAATGTCTGGGTGTGGGGCCAGACCTCTGTAGATTTGGAAAGCTTCCCGGGTGACTGTAATGTATATCCACGTTGAACACCAGGGATGTGGTGATGAATTTGTTCAAGAAGAAAGTTGAGGGGGTGCAATTTGGGGCAGGGCGTGGCAGAGCCTGTATTTGAGCCCAAGGAGGTGAGATCTCCCTTGCAGAGCAGGGAATGTTTTTCCTTAAAGCCTTGTAGAGGGTGAGGAAGTGCTGGGCTAGGAGAGGCAGGCGGAGCCCATCTTCCCCCCAACAGGTCTGTCCTCCTCCAGGGGCACGTGTCCTACACTGATGAGGTCCACATACTTGTTTGGCTTTGGTTGCTTCTGCTGGTCTAGAAAGGAAAAGAGTCTTCCTTCCAGGAAGTCAGGGGGTCAGAATGAAGCCAGGCAGACCCCCTGGGTGGGTGTGATGAGCTGTTCTCAGATATTAAAGCAGAGGGGCTTACTGGGACCACCCAGATGAAGGAAAGAGAAACCCTACCGCTCAAGGACCATAGCTGAACACTTCGTAAGAGTCCTTGAGCTTGGGTGCACACATAAGCTGATTATTTTTTCTCCATCATAATTACCAGTAAAATTATTTTAAAATGTGAGAGCTTTCCTTGGAGGCGGTAAGCATGTGGGAGGGAAAAGTCATTCAACTTCAGAGCCAGCCATGGTGAGCGGGGCTGGGACTGGGGAGAGGCACACGAGGCCCCTGGGGTGCAGGATTCAAGGAGGTGCTCGCCCTGGGGGGGTGTCTGGGGAAGGGTCTGTCCTGCTGGCCAGAGGAGGGCTGTTTGAGAGAGGGCGGTCCTGGGCTCACTTCCTTAGAGCTGGGCAGTGAGTGTGGAAGAGCTCATACATGGGAACCTAGAGTGAAGAGCAGGGGCCAGGATCACACTGCTGGATCACCCCCGGAAGGGGCAGGAAGGCTAAGGGGGAGCCAGTGGAGGAGGAGCTGGGATGGGAGAACAAGTGCCCTGTGGGGCCCTGAAGTCAAGGAGGAGAAAGATGGGGGTAGGGAGAGAGGGGGTTGAGAGCTCAAAGGAGACGGGACAGTTCTGGGTCTATCATGTGCGGAGGATTTATGAACGGGAGGGCTGGAACCCTGTCACTGTGGTAGTGGAGAAACTCTATAATAGAAGAAATAGCACAGAGTGGAGGCCACGCAGAAGAATGTTGGTGATAAAAGAAATTGGACCGTATTTGATGGTGTGGAGACAGGGCAGGAGGGAGCCAGGGTTGGGTCAGGGGGACTGGGATTCTAGCAGGGGTGGAAAATTCTCCTTGGAGTACCCGTGCGGTGGGGAGTGGCCACAGATGCTGAGAGGGAAGCATTCGGTGTGAAAAGCTGATCACCAGGAGCAGCTGGTTAAAAGACCTTCCCCAAATGCTTTCTCAGATCATAACATCTGCAACTTTTCCCCACTAGCCTTTGTGGAGGGCTGGCTGGGGGCCCCATTTGTCCTTAAGACGCAATTCAGCGGACTCACTTGCTCTTCCAGGCCCAGTTCACACTCCCCTCTCAGACACACCCGAGTGATCCTGCCCCTGGGTCTGCCTGTGTCCTAGCTTTCTTACCTGTCTGTTGTCCCCCTAGGCAGGGCGCTGCTTGGGGGCAGTTGCATTTTATTATCTCTGCATCCTCCATACACAGGAGCCCCTCAGACACCATGCCCAGTGCATGAAAGAGCTGGCAGAGAGAGAGAGAGTCTGGGCAAGGTGAAAACTTAGGGTGGTGACTTCATACAGCCATGTAGTGACAACTCCAGTATTCTCTTCTTGACATCTTGGCAGTAAAACTTACAATATATGATAGAAGTAATTCCTCCCTATGAATAATAAACAGCTTACTTATAAATACTGTCCAGTGGCCGTCCCCGTAATTCTGTGCAATTTAATTTTTAATTCAGGTAGGTTTACCTTGCCTTTGTTTACCCATTTTCCACTGTTGCCCTTTGTAAGAGGATTTGACTTTTTTTTTTTTTTTTGAGACGGAATCTCACTCTTGCCCACGCTGGAGTGCAATGGCACGATCTCGGCTGATTGCAACCTCTGCCTCCTGGGTTCAAGTGATTCTCCTGCCTCAGCCCCCCAAGTAGCTGGGATTACAGGCGCATGCCACCATGCCTGGCTAATTTTTGTGTTTTTAGTAGAGATGGGGTTTTACCATGTTGGCCAGGCTGGTCTTGAACTCCTGACCTCAGTTTATCTGCCCACCTCGGCCTCCCAAAGTGCTGGGATTACAGGCATGAGCCACCTTGCCCGGCGAGGATTTGATTTTTTAATAGCTTTAAGATTAAGAGATAAATGGAGTATTATTAAAATGCATGTACATTTAAGCATTTTTAAATCCTCCTAACAATCATAGTTGATGTACAAGTGCCGTCAAATATTTGTATGTGTCCTGGGCATAAATGGGCAATAAGGGAACGGTGTTCAGATCTAACTGAAAATAATGATTGGAGCTGATGTAATACTTATACATAATTCATGTAGAATGCTAGGCCCAGGGCCTATGCCCCATTGCAACGTGGTGAATACAGATATGGTTGTGGTTCTTCCTGCTGTGGTCTGGTCTCACGTTTCCTTACCCCTGTCCCAAATATCCCCTCGAGCAAGTTGGGTTTTTGTTTTTATCTCGTGGAATCGATATTTCAAATGTTTGTAAGAGGAATGCTCTGTTCCGGTTCAGTACAGAGCAGCAGCCATTGGTTCTCTCCTTTACAGTGTGGGACTAGGACATCAACACAATTTTGAATTTTGGTCTCATTTCAGGCCTGTGTGAGGGGGTGCTGACTCTGGGTGACATCAGGAGATCAGGCACTGGCTAGTCATCACAAACAGAATCCCAAGAGTTCACTTAGTGCCCATTTTTGCTTATATGTGTATCTTATTGGAGCCACCTGTGATTTTCAGAACTGCTGAATTGGGGGAAAGCAGACGCTACTGTTTGGGGCCACATGCGCACACACTTGAAATGCTCAGTTGCACTGTGTAATGTAGGATTTTTCCGTGGTTTTGGATTCTTCCCATTTTTGTTGGCCTTTTCCCTGTGTTACGCACTGAGACACTTCTGTACGCAGCTGTTTCTTCGAAATCAATCAAATATGAAACAGCCTGATTTGCAAAACTGAAAGTTGTTGTATGGAGGAAGATCCTTGGTAAGAATTACATGGCTCACGTATCATGTTCTTCTTACATTGTTTTTTGTTTCCCAGCCATTGTCGGGGAACAATAGCTGGAATGACGTTTTCACAGACCGCAATATGAGAAGTTCCTTTTTCCAGTGGCAGCTCCATGGCTCTTTGTTGGGACCTGGTTCATTGCGGGGACATCACAGTGGGAAAGAGCAGGGGGTGTCTCAGCCCCACACACCTGTCTGTGTCCGAATATTTGGCTTCTCTTCCTGTTATGACCTCGGTCACATTTTTGGACATCTTTGAGGCTCAGCCTTCTGATCTCTAAAATGATGACCATCGTACTTCGCTCCTGGAGTTGGGCAGTTTAAATGAGATCACACTCAATGCCACTGTACTGCTAGCTGTGGATTTGGCTCCATCATTGTCCCTGTGGTTTTTGTTTGTTTGTTGTTTGTTTTTGAGATGGAGTTTTGCTCTGTCGCCCAGGCTGGAGTGCAGTGGTGCGATCTTGGCTCACTGAAATCTCCACCCACTGAGTTGAAGTGATTCTCCTGCTTCAGCCTCCCAAGTGGCTGGGATTACAAGTGTGCGCCACCATGCCCAGCTAATTTTTGTATTTTTAGTAGAGACGGGGTTTTACCATGTTGGCCAGGCTGGTCTCGAACTCCCGACCTCAGGTGATCCACCTGCCTCAGCCTCCCCGGGTGCTGGGATTACAGGTGTGAGCCACTGCGCCCGGCCTCCATGTTGGTTTTGAGCCCCATGCTTCTCAGCGTGCAGTTCATCATGCCTTGCTTCTTTTGTCTTGTGTACATGTACCATAGTTTATTCTTAGATACTGAGTTAATAGAATTTCTGTGATGTTCCAGCATCTGAGTTGAACAGAGTGTAAGGGTCTGATATTCTTTAGATGCTCAACTTGACCTTTAAAAAGCTCGTAGGTGTGGACCAGGGGCTTGATGCAGTCCTAAGTGTCTAAATAAGGTTTAGGGCTCATCCATGCCGACTTTGCCCAGTTCCTGAAGTTCCTGGAGGAGGTGGGGTGGTGGGGGTGGGGGTGAGGAGGGGGATGTGTTTGATGAGGCTACAGGTCCCCAGACCTGGGGTGGAGTGTGGCTCTGGCAGGTAGCATAGAAGGACCAGCAGCAAGTGCCGGAGGCCCCTGTGCCTTTGTTTGTAAGAGGTCTTTACCTGCTCTGACTTCTTGGGTGGGGTGGGGAGGTGATAAGCATCTTTTGTTCACTGTAAGTACTTTATAGACATATGAGTTGTTTTCAGAATTGTTCCTTGTGATTTTCTTTCAGCTTTTGGTTTTTTTGGAGACAGTGTCTCCCTCTCTCACCCAGACTGGAGTGCGGTGGCCCAATGTCAGCTCACCACAACCTCCGCCTCCCAGGTTCAAGCGATTCTTGTGCCTCAGCCTCCTTAGTAGCTGGGATTAGAGGTGCATGCCACCACGCTCGGGTAATTTTTGTATTTGTAGTAGAGATGGGGGTTTCACTGTGTTGGCCAGGCTGGTCTTGAACTCCTGACCTCAAGTGATCTGCCCGCCTTGGCCTCCCAAAGTGCTGGGATTACAGGTGTGAGCTACTGTGCCTGGCCTCTTCTTTTCCAAAAAAAAAAAAATAATAAAAAAACTTTTCTGCTTATGTATTTTAAATTACTGAATAAATTAGATGTTTGTACATGTTTGTTTTAGAAACACTAGAAAATGTAAAAAGAAAAAAAATCACATCAGTGGAATTCTACCACCCATGATGACCACTCTGGACACTTTCATATGCGTCTTTCAGATATTTTCGCTTGAAGTATAGAGCTTCCAAACAAAAACAGGCTGAGACAGTGAGTGGTCTTGCCTGTGTACCTGGCATATAGCAATTTTTCAATAAGTATTTATTGAATGAATACTATGCTTTTTTTTTCTGAGACTTTTTAGGCTGGAGTGCAGTGATCTAATCTCAGTTGACTGCAACCTCCGCCTCCTAGGTTCAAGCGATTCTCCCGCCTCAGCCTCCCTAGTAGCTGGGATTACAGGCACTTGCCTGTAATTTTAATATTTTAGTAGAGACACAGTTTCTACTAATTTTAATATTTTAGTAGAGACACAGTTTCACCAGGCTGGCCAGGCTGTTCTCAAACTCCTGATCCCAAGCGATCCATCTGCCTCAGCCTCCCAAAGTGCTGGGATTACAGGCGTGAGCCACCACGCCCAGCAATACTATGCTTTTAAAAATAGCTTTTTATCTAAAATTGTTGACATATTTTCAGATCAATAAATACAGATTTGCATCCTCATTTTTCATGTCAGGTTTGTATAGGTACAGGTACAGTACCCTGTTTGTTTAACAAGTGTTTGTGAATAGACACTTCCCAGTTATTTTGAAATTATAAACAACACTGCAATGAACATCTTTGATATATAGATTTTTCCATGCATGTTAAGTTTCTCATTTGAATGAATCTTTTACTTTTATTGTGCTTAAAATCTATGAAGAACTTATAATTATATTAATTGTTGGGTGACTGTATAATTACTATACAGAAAAGCACCTCAAAAGGGAGTGACGTTGGGAAGAGTTCCAGAATCTGTTGTATAAAACTTGGTGAACTTTAAGAGCAACCGTACTTGTTCCCATCCTTTTTGGGGGAATGCTTTCTGTTTCTCCAGATCCTGACGTGCTTTGCGTTCTGCGCTTTTGGAGTGGGAGGGTGGGTCAACAGAGTAATGTTGATGCCTTAAGCGCATACTTCAGTTTTAGGATGCACACATACATGCCAGCTTCAGAAGCATTACCATCTGGGAGTAACTGTATGTTCTAGAGTCCAGGAGGTGTTTCCGTTGGGAGGTCTTCAGGGCCCACTCCCTCCTAGAAGGGGATGAGTGATGGTTTTCATGCATTCAGCTTCGGAACTGTTGTTGTAAGCTTCTCCAGGGTCATGTCGTCATGGGTGTCCAGAGTGATTTTGTGGCTGTGTCACTTGATCAGCTGTGACAAGACGGACTGCAGTTGGATCTGGCATCTGGTAAAAGCACAGACTTGGTTTTCAGGACCTCTGGGTTCACTAAGGGGAGAGTTTGTCATGCCTCCTGCTGATTGCAAGACTGTAATTTGGATCTTTGACTGCGGTCTGGTGTCGCAAGCCTTCTTTCTGGCAAGAGAGGAAAACTAATTTATGGGCGGAATATTTTTTGGCCTGTCTCCTGTAGTTTTGCACAGGGGCCTGGCTGCCTCCTCAGGTCTTGGCACCGCAATATTTGTGAGTCATCCACCTATAGGTAACATGAGGCAGCACTTTGGGGCTTCGTGAAACCCCAGCTAGGGGGATAAGGGACTGGCCAGCATTCCCAGCACGCCCCAGGGGCTGCTTAGAAGCAGGAAACTGTCCATGAGTTCTGGTTTTTTGTTCTGAGTGTGGAGGACACCTTCAGGAGGCTGGGGAGGGGCCCTGACATCAAGCCTGAGAGCTGACCCCTTTTCTAACTCTCTGGGACATGGTCCTGGCTCTTTCCCTCTTCTTGTTCATGCTTTAATGCCTTTTAATTCCTTGACTCACTGCTGAGCCCGTCTGCATTCCGGGTGGGGGAGATAAATGGGGAGCCCACCAGATGCAGCGTCTGCCCACAGGGAGTTCACTGCCCAGCAGGGGAGAAGGGGCATTCAAGTGCACCAGGGGAAAGGTCAGGGTTCATGAAGTTGTACTGGGCGTCAGGACAGGATCCCTAAAGAAGCCCCACTAAGTAGGGGGACCTGAAGAATGAGCAGGCCAGGAAGTGCATGGTGATTTAGGGGGGCAGTGGACTGGTGGGTTCTGGGCAGGGTGGCTTGGTGAGTCCAAGGAACCAAAAGAGGGCCATAGTGAGACCCCCTTCCCAAGAGCACCTGGGAGGGATTCCGGGGCAGGTGGCTGGATCGGACAGGTCCTTCTGCACTTCCCTCGCTTTGAACTTGTATCTAAGGGCACCGAGAAGACGCGATTAGATGTGTAAGTGTGACTTGAAAGGGGCCGGGTGACCTGCCTGGGGTTCCCTGGCACAGGGGGTGACCCATCCATCATCGAGGCCTGGCCTGGCAGGGAGGCTACCCTGTGCACCACATCCTGTTCCAGACACCCATCTTCACAGCCCTGGCACTACGTGTAGCAGAGTCGGTCTCCCAGCCCAGTGCTCCCGTGACCCACATGTGGTACTTCTCCCTCCCGGCCTGCTGTGAGATTCTTATAAAATTGTCTCTGATTAATCACCCTGTACAGCTTTTAAAAGTTACTTTTATTACCCAAAACAACACTTCAGAAACTAAGCTGACGGTTGAATCATTGAAGGAGTCACAGCATTCTTTCATCCCAGAGAGAAAAAAGGTAATGAAGAAGAGGAGACTGTCCAGTGAAAACCACATGAGAGGCACCCAGCATCAGTGCACCTCTCTCTGGTCAGCTGAGTCCTTGAACTCCTCGGCAGTTCCCCCTCAGGGAAGGTCAGCGGACAGGCTGTGTCCTGGCTTTAATTGTCAGTTTCTGAAACTCACCAGGCTGGGTAGTCAGACTCCTGACAGCCACTGTCTCTGCACCGCGGTGAGCTGCTGAGTTTACTGGCCATCCAGAGAGACTTCTGTGTTGAACCCACATTAACCTGGCTAATCCCATCTCTTCTGTGAAAACTTGAATACAACCTTTTGCAATAGGAAAACCGGCTGTCCTCAACTGGCTCAGAGGAAAACTATTAGTTTTTCAAGGTGAAAAGGAAATAGTGAAACACTGGGAGATGATGTCATAAACACTGATTTCTTTGTCATTAGTCAAATTGTCTAGAAATTGGCTGCTTGCTAAATTGGGAGTGGGATCGTTATTCTGGGAAGATGGGGGTTATTTTCATGCGCAAGAAGATGGGTAAAATGGCAGTGATTTCCACAGCGAACCTGTGTTGGAGGGCTGCGACTAACAGGTGAGTAACATTCGGGACAAAATTCTGATTTACTGCTCAGCCGATGATTGCCAACTAGGCATGATGGGAAAAACTTGCGCTTGTGTGACTTCGAATGTCAGGTTGTTTGTGGTTGTCCTCTTGTGCTACTAGGATTTGCAAATAGGCAATGCAGTAGAGCTTGCAAATGGGGTCTGGAAGGGAATGTACGAAAATAACAATTGTTGTTTGGGTTGAGATTTGGCCTGGTGAGGTTGAGGATGGTCATCTCCTGCTCACTACACCTGACCCCTCCCGTTGTCTTTAAGGAAACAAAGTAAACTTCGGGAGAAAGAGGAGAAAGAGGCTGGGCATGGTGGCTCACACCTGTAATCCCAACACTTTGGGAGGCCGAGGCAGGTGGATCACTTGAGGTCAGGAGTTCCAGACCAGCCTGGCCAACATGGCGAATCCCCATCTTTACTAAAAATACAAAATTAACCGGGCCTGGCCTGTAATCCCAGCTACTTGGGAGGCTAAGGCAGGAGAATCGCTTGAGCCCAGGAGGTCGAAGTTGCAGTGAGCCGAGATTGCGCCATTGCACTCCAGCCTGGGCAACCAGAGCGAAACTTGGTTTAAAAAAATGATAATTAAACAAAGAGGAGAAAGGGAAGTGGTGGCTAAAATTTGTGGAGCAGCTACAGGCAGTCACTGTACTAGGTTATTTCACTTTCTTAATCCTCAGGAAAACTCAGTGGAGTAAATGGTTTTGTTTCCATTTTATGATGAAACTAAAGCCAAGAGGATAATTAATGTGTCCGTGAACATAGCAAGTATCTGAAATACCACGCAGTAAATCTTGTGTGTGGCACTTAGGTCTGGATATTAACCGAGGGGAATTGGAGACACAAGGCACCGGCATGTTGATTTTAATTTTCTGCAAACTCTATTTCGCATTCTGCATTTGAGGATGCCTGTGACTTGGACATCATTTTGACTCTCTACTATTCCTTTGAATTATAAGGGTCTTTTGAAACTTTGGAAATAGTTATTTTCATTGGCGGCAAATGGCCCTGGTGTCAAACTAATGTGAACATTGCCTGTCTGGCAGAAAATGTAAAAAAAGCTTTGCTTAATTAAGGTAACATTATTCTTGATAGTAGAAATATTAAAAATACATAATCCTACTTCGCTAACTAATCACATTTATGTATTCCCTCTTTCTGATTCTTGTTTGGTGTTCATGCATAACACATATATTATGCTTACAGTAATAATAGTAATAGAATAGGGCTGCATGCCATCCTGTGTTTTCAGCGCTTTACAACCTTACAACCATAGGAGGGGAGGGACTCTTACTGTCTCTGTTTAACAGATCGGGAAACTGAGGAACCATGGGGTTTAGGGACTTGTGTGAGCTGGGAAGTGCAGAAGCCAGGAGTTAAGTCCAGGCTGTCTCAACCATGATACTGTTCTCCCCTACACGGGGGGCCAGGTCTCAATTCCAGGGTGAACAAGGTGCTTAACCGGGACCAGACTGGGGAGCAGGATGGGGCTGTGTTGTGGGAGGTAGGGAACCTGAGGTCGCAGATGACGTGTGAGGGTGGGCGGGAGGTTGCCAGGTGGGTAATCAGGAGGATGAGTTCAGACCTACAGCAGGAGCCACTCCTTGGAGGATGAGGGGAAGGCCCTAACACCAAGAGGGTGTGGAGCCGCGGTCTCACCACTACACCCTGACACGTGGGCTCCCCATCTTCCCTGCCTGCTTGGAGTCTCCTGCAGCAGTCCTCGACCTTCCAGCCCTGCAGCTTCTGCTGCAGCCTTGCACTTCCCTAAGTGGTATTGGAGCTGCGCTCATTGCAACAAGGAATTATTCTCATGGCTCCATATCCGTGTCAGGTTACCTCCTTCCCGTGCCTCCCTGGCTCCCTGGGTTCTTGGTTCTTGGTGCTCACCTCTGCACAGACAGGTGTCACTGAAGCCCCTCCCCCAGTGACCCAGTGATGCTGAGTCCTGCTTTGGGAGGTGTGGCACAGGGGCAGCCACAGTGGACCCTTGGTGGAGAGGATCAGAGCCAGGATCCCTGCCACCCTGAGTGGCGGATGCTGCAGAGACAACTCTTTATACCTGAGAAGCTTGCCCTCAGGTATCTGTACTTTGTGGGGCTTCTCTGATTGGCCATTGTGTGTTCATCTTAGAGTTAGTGCAGGACGGGAAGCTCCCACCCAGATGGTGAAGGCACCTGCTGGGTTTCCTGCCACCTGTGGAGAAGCCCGCTCCTTCCCTTGCTCAGGTGAGGGCGACCACACCCAGGTCCACCTGGTTCCACCAACCAGTCCGTAGCTGATGGAATGAAGGGAGCAGCTGGGCTGTAGCCAGGTGGCTAGGGATCTGGTCAGCTCGGTGGTAGCAATGATAATAGATGGAGTGTTCTAGGTTTTCCCCTTTGGAAATCTGAACTCTACTCAGGGAATATTTGTTAGTAGCAACATCAGTAGACTCATGAGGTGGGGACTGGGGGCTTGTGTTTCCATGAGGGGCTGCAGAAACACGGCCACCTGATGCCCAGTGAGTTTGTAGAACCAGATGGACCCTGGGGTGTTCTCCATGTACCTTCTAAGGAGTCTTTAACTCAACAGAGTTGTTCTTTTTTTTTTTTTTTCAAGTTGTTTACTCTTATTTTCTAGTTACCTTCTAGAATTATTGCATTGGGGCCAGGTGGTGTCTAGTACAGTTTTTTACTTTGGAGAATTTATTGAAATTTTCTTTGGCTGAGAATGCCTTCAGTGTTTGTGGTTATTCCTTGGATACTTGCAAATCGATTGTATTTTCTCTGGGACACGGGGTTTCAGATAGATCAGTTAAATGAAGCTTGATTATATCGTATTTCACGTCACATGCTATGTGTCTTGTCTGTTGGACTGTCAGGTCTCAAGAGACGGGCTTGGGTTTCCCTGTGTGGCTGCTGCCTTGCCCCTTCCCCGATCCACACTCACGGCTTTTACCATATGTTTTAGTCGTTCTTTCGGCATAATTGGATGTTTCCGTTGCTTTGCAATTTTACCAGTAGAGAAATCCTGTGTGTGTGTATTTCATACTTTTCCTGATACCCTTTTATTGCCTCCCTTTCTAGGTCATTTCATTGTGGTTTTATTTTATGCAAACAGTGTGCAAGTGATTCTTTCTGCCGGTTTTCATATTTGGTGTTGTAACTCACACAGCTGATCACTGCCCTCTTCTTTGAAGATGCTGTCGTCTAGAGCTCTTTCTTCCTTTATGATTTGGAAGTGAGACCAGCCACCCTGGTTCCAGGCGACTTTGCTGTTAGCTTTAGAAAGGAGAGCATTCAAGCTAGTCCCAGCCCAGGGCTACTTCCCCCAGGGCGCCTCTTCCCCGTAGCCACAGGGGAGCTTTCATTTGAGAGGTTCTAATTTTGTGTTGTTGAAGTTGCCAGTCTTGTTAGGCAGACTGACAGCTTAGGCTATCTCACTTATTGGCTTTTTGCAGAATTTTGTGGGTGGTTTTGGTTTTGTACGTTTGGTGCTCTGATCTGCGGGTGGCTTTGGGGAACGGTAGAGTCTGGGTCTATGCTCCTTCCTCATGGTCAAGTCCTCTCCCCTGAAGTTTGGAAGTTGCATGTCATCACGTGCAGCCCTGGGACGTCCCAGTGTGTGCTGGCTCTGAGTAGGTGGCTCTGTGACCCTGGCCTCTGACTGGGAGGCCACCCTTGTTCCTCCTGCCCATTCATTCATTGATTCGCTCAGCAGACACGCACAGGCTGCCTTCAGCGCCAGCTGTCGCCTTCCAGCTATTCCAAGGACTGAAAACACAGATCTGATCGTGCCTCTTCCTGGCCTGCAGACTTCAAGGGCTTAAGCCTCCGCTTTCCACACAGCACACGGAGCCTGGCAGGCTGGACTTGGAGGGTTTTATCCCGAGCCTGCTCCTGCCCTGCCTCCTCTGGTGGGCCCCTAGGATGCCCGTGGGTCCCCTCAGGGAAGCACGTGTGTACCCCAGCCTTTCCCTTACTGCCTCTGCCCAGTGGGACCTTCTCAGCTTTCAGGCTGAGACGCGTGCGTGCGCGTGCGTGCGCACACACACACCCCCTCTTTCTCTCTCTCTCACACACTCTCGCTGTCTCTCACACACACTTACACACACACACAAACACACTGTCACACACACACATTTATGTACACACACACTCTCGCTGTCTCACACACACACTCACACACACTCCCACATACACACACTCGCTGTCTCACACACACACTGTCGCTCTCACACACTCACAAATACACTCACTCACACTCACAGTCACTCTCACACACTCACAAATACACACACACTGTCACTCACACACTCACAAATTCACACACACTGTCTTACACACACTCTTACACGCACACTCACATACACTCCCACATACACACACTCGCTGTCTCACACACACTCACACACTGTCGCTCTCACACACTCATAAATACACTCACTCTCACACACTCATACACACACAGTCACTCTCACACACTCACAAATACACTCACACTGTCACACACTCACAAATTCACACACACTCACACTCTTACACACACTCTCACACGCACACTCTCACACTCACTCACACTCCCCCTTTGTTTCTAGAGCGCTTCTGCTTCAGTTGTAGCCGTGTTGGTCAGAACTCAAAACATTTGGGAACGCTGATGCCGAAGGACTGGCCGGATGGAATCTTAAATGTAGAGAAGCCTTAACCCCCCTGTAAACCTTGGCGGGACTTCTCCTTTGTGCATTAGAATCAACTGTGAAGGTTAAAGATACTGCTCAGGTCCTTCCCCTAGAGATTCCATTGGCCTGGAGCTGGGACCTCTGGCTTTTTAATTTTAAAAGCATCCTAGGTGACTCGATAGGCCCAACTGGGATTGAAAATGAGCAGTTTAGACAGTTACCTCCCTTGGAATACGTGTCTTGAGTGGTATCATTTCTGAGATCATGGTTTTACAAAACTTCGGGTGTGCATAACTCTTTTTATTGTAGGAATAATAAAAGCCTTTGTAGTCATTCCAAACATTGCAGACACATAGAAAGTGAACAGTGAGTCACCCTCCTTTCCTGGAGCGCCTTCCCTCGGGGCACCCGCCTTGCATTCCGCCGCTAATTCCAGCTAATTGGGGTGCACTCTTCAGCTGACTTCTGTTGCGTAGGTTTCCATGTCTGTATTCTCAGATGGGATTTATGTGTCGTTTTCTTTTTTGTTTATTAGCGCTGGGGATCAGGATCACTTTTTACTTCGTAAAAGCAATTGGAGAGAGGGTTGACTTTTTTTTTTTTAACTGCTTTGGAATTGTTCTGTAGGTTATCAGGCCCAAATTGAAAGAAGGTAGATGTGGGGATGGCTGCAGCGTGAGTTACCAGACACAAATTTCTTCAGAGACTACATGAAGACAACAAAATAGGCTACTCATTATGGCCTTCCCCCACTGCCTTTAAAAAAATTCTAAAATTGTGGTAAAAGACATAATATAAATGTTATCATCTTAACCATCTGGAGCATACAGTTCAGTTGCCTTAGTGTTGTACAGCAGAATCTTCACACCTTTTTCATCTTGCAGAATGAAAATTCTGTACCCGTTTCCTCCTCCCCCCGCTCTTGGCACCCACCATTCCACTTTCTGTTCCTTGAATTTGATTACTACAGGTACCTCGCATAGGTGGAATCATACAATATTTGTCTTTTTGTGATTGGCGTATTTCACTTAGCATAGTGTCTTCAAGGTTCATCCATGCTGTGGCCTATCATGTTACAGTTGAAGGCTGCATAATATTCCATTATATGTATATGTTATATTTTATTTATCCATTCATCTGTCCATGGACATTTGAGTTGCACCTCGTGGCTATTGAGAATAATGCTGCTGGGAACCTGGGTGTGCAGATATCTCTTCGAGACCCTGCTCTCAGCTCTTTTGGGTATATTCCCAGAGGTGGAATTGCTGGATTATATGGTAATTCTATTTTTAATTTTTTGAGGCACTTCCATATTGTTTTCCTTAGCAGTCACTCCATTTGGCGTTTCCGTCGACAGTGTACAAGGGTTCCGGTTCCTTCACATCCTCACCAGCGTTTGTTATTTTCTGGTTTTTTCACAGTAGCCGTCTCAGCAGGTGTGTGGTGGTCTCTCACAGTGTTTTTGATTTGCATCTCTCTGATGACTCATAATGTTGGCCAGCTTCCCTTCTTTAAACTGCATTTATTAACTTAAATTTTCTGTAAAGCTTTCCTTTTTCTTTTTTTCTTTTCTTTTTTTTTGAGACAGAGTCTCGCTCTGTCGCTAGGCTGGAGTGCAGTGGCGTGATTTTGGCTCACTGCAACCTCTGCCTCCCAGGTTCAAGCGATTCTCCTGCCTCCGCCTCCAGAGTAGCTGAGACTACAGGCGTGTGCCACCATGCCCAGCTAATTTTTGTATTTTTAGTAGAGATGGGGTTTCACCATGTTGGCCAGGATGGTCTCCATCTCTTGACCTCATGATCCACCCGTCTCAGCCTCCCAAAGTGCTGGGATTACAGGTGTGAGCCACCGTGCCCGGCCTTTTTTTTTTTTTTTTTTTGAGACAGTGTCTCAATCTGTCGCCCAGGCTGGAGGGCAGTGGCGCCATCTTGGCTCACTGCAACCTCTGCCTCCTGGGTTCAGGTGATTCTCATGCCTCAGCCTCCTGAGTAGCTGGGATTATAGGCACGCACCACCATGCCTGGCTAATTTTTGTATTTTTTTAGTAGAGACAGGGCTTTACCATGTGGCCAGGCTGGTCTCGGACTCCTGACCTCAGGTAATCCACCTGCCTAGGCTTCCCAAAGTGCTGGGAAGCATGGTGGCTCATACCTGTAATCCCTTCGGTTTTTTTGTATTTTTTCTTTTTTTGGTAGAGATGGAGGAGGGAGGAGGGAAGCTGAGGCAGGAGGATCGCTTGAGCCCATCAGTCTGAGACCAGCATGGGCAACATAGTGAAACCCTGTCTCTACAAAAAAATACAAAAAATTAGCTGGGCATGGTGGCATGCACCTGTAGTCCCAGCTACTGGGGAGACTGAGGCAGGAGGATGGCTGAGCCCGGGAGGTCAAGCCTGCAGTGAGCTGTGATCATGCTGCTGCACTCCAGCCTGGGTACAGAGCAAGACCTTGTTAAAAAAAAAAAAAATAAAGCTCAAGTGAATTGTTTTAGATAGTGTGTGTTTTCTTTCATTGCACGTTTGCTTGGGGAGCTTATTTCTGAACAGACTGCAGAGAGAAGTTCCTTCCGTGGAAAGTGGGAACAAGCCTTTTTCCCGGCTTCACTCTTCCAAAGCCACCTTTACCTTCACAGATTGTTGAGACTGAATGTAGTTGAAGTAGGTTGTGTTGAAAAACACATGCAGAACACAGACATCACCGCAGACCTGAGGGCTGAGACTCAAGCCTCCTGGTGACTCTAAAGTATGGCCAGCCATTGTCCTTTTGTCTGTTGGTGAGTTACATGTGTATCATAGAAGATGTAGAAAATAGAGCCTCGGAAAGAAATTAAAAATCACCTGACTTCCCTTAACTGCATTACTGTGAGCTAAATCACAGAGACATTCTTTTTAGATGGGGTCATTTGTGTTCATATCTGCACCCTGCTTCTTTCACTGGGTGGTTTCACTGGCAGTGCTGACGTCGCCCACACACCATCCACCTGTGAGCCATCCCTGGCGGGAGGTGGAGGGCCATCTTCCGGGGAAATTATTTTCAGTGCTGTTTCGTGACCCTTCGCTGATGGAACACAGTGGTTCACCTACCCCTGTGCCCTCCCGGTTTTAACATGTCCCTTCCAATCTTCCTTGCTAAGATTGGCATCTTTGCAGCATTTCTAAGCAGTATGTACAGCCTCACTTCGCAGAAGTCATTCCAGTGCCCTGTCCTGAAATCAAGTCATCGAGGATTTGTTGACCACCTCTTATGCAGGAGGCACCAGTCCCAAAGCAATTTGACTTTCTGAGGCAGTCGTATGCAATACGTACCCCCCTGAACAGACAGTACCTGCCCTTTCTCACTTAATTCAGCTGTAGGCTCCCAGAAGCCCTTCTATGTAAAGCCTGGATTTTTTTTTTTTAGGCACGGTCTTGCTCTGTTGCCCAGGCTGGAGTGGAGGGCACAAGGATGAGTGACTTCTGGGCTCAAGGGATCCTCCTGCCTCAGCCTCCTGAGTAGCTGGGCCCACAGGCGTGTGCCACCACACCCAGCTAAGTTTTACAACTGTTTTTGTAGAGAGTTTCCCTATGTCGCCCAGGCTAGTCTCAAACTCCTGGGGTCAAGGGATCCTCCTGCCTCAGCTTCCCAAAGTGCCGGGACTATAGATGTGAGCCACTGCACCTGGCCAAGCCTGGATTTTGGGGGGGCTGTGAGGCTGCACTGCCAACATGAGCCAGTCTCCAAGTGCTCCGGGTCTAGTAAGTCAACAGGGGAGGCTTTCAGAACTCAGCAGCTCCTCACTGGCTCTGGGAAAACTCATTTAGCGATTTGTGAAGGACCTGGCACAGTGGCTCACCCCTGTAATCCCAGCACTTTGGGAGGCCGAGGCAGGTGGATCACCTGAGGTCAGGAGTTCGAGACCAGCCTGGCCAACGTGGTGAAGCCCCATCTCTAATAAAAATACAAAATTAGCCGGGCATGGTGGCACACACCTGTAATCCCAACTACTCAGGAGGCTGAAGCAGGAGAATCACTTGAACCCGGGAGGCTGGGGTTGCAGTGAGCCAAGATCGCGCTATTGCACTCCAGCCTGGGCAAAGAGCGAAAGTCTGTCTAAAAAAAAAAAAAAAAAAAGAGAGAAAGAGAGATTTGTGAAGGTCATGAGCTCCAGCCCATTTCACTGCTCCATAAAATGCTACGTTGGTGAAATGGGCGGGATGAGTTGCTCTGTGGACACGCAGCCCTGGAGCTAACAGGAGTATCCTGCATCCCACCACAGGATGTGCTGAGTCCACTTGGAAGCCCAGAAAAAGCCTCTGTGTTTAGCCCTTCAGTTTCTTGCCTTAGTGTTAGGCTGGCGCGGGCCTTCTGGTGCTCAGGGCCCCCGTTCCCTGGTCGCATTTTACACTAACAAGGGCTTCATGCAGCCTGCGGCCCAGGGCGTTCACAAGCTCTCTTAGCTCCGAAAAATCGAGGGGTTCCTTGCCAGCTTCTCTGGCTCCTGTCTGCCTCCTCTTTGTTCCCTGGCTGGTGTTGGGGTGCTTTCTGGACAAGGGTGAGGGGAGGGGAAGGAATCTGAGCCAGTCAGTGTGCCCACACTGGGGGTGCTGCAGGTCGCGTTTCACCCTGGCACGCCCTGCCTGCCCCATGACATGTGGCGATTTGTGATGGGGATCATAATAAAACTTAGCCTGATTAGAGGCATGTGGGAAGCATGCCCAGCACACGTCTCAGTCCCGTCCCTCAGAGCAGGCCAAGCTCGGGCGGCAGGCAGCTGCCTTGCAATTCTCAGAGTTTCAGGAACTGGACAGGGGAAGGTTGGCTTGCGATGTATTTCTCTGGGTTCATTTGGTGCCGGGATTGAGTATTTCCGGTGGAGACAGTTGTTGGAGAGCTCCTGGGGAGACAGGCATTTTGTGGTTGGTTGCATTGTGATCCCACAGGGAATTGGTTTCTTGCCTCCAGGAAATGGCAGTAACATCGGGGACAGCAGCAGTTGCAGGACGACAGACGTGTCACTGAGGGTGCAGGGTGCTATGGCTGGAGCTGCTGCTGTTCTCCCTTTCACTGGTGGGGAAGCCAGGCCTGGCGAGGTGCAGGCACTTGCTGAGGTCCCAGCGGCCAGACTGGAGCCCAGAACTCTGCCTGCACCTGAGCACAGTGTCCCTTACCTCCAGCATCTGAGTCCCATCGTCTAATGTGGCTTTAACCTCAGGATCGGGCCTAATTCTAGAATCCTACCTGCGAGACAAGCACTGTAAGTCGCTTCATTTCATATATGGGGAAACTGAGGCACCGAGCAGTTTGCTGAAGCTTTGAGGGTCAAAAATTGAATGAAAGTTGTTTGAGGCTGGGCGCTGTAGTTCATGTCTGTAATCCCAACACTTCAGGAGACTGAAACAGGAGGATTCCTTGAGTCCAGGAGTTCAAATCCAGCCTGAGCAACATGGTGAAACCCCGTCTCTGCAAAAAACATGAAAATTAGCTGGGCATGGTGGTGCATGCCTGTAGACTCAGCTACCCGGGAGGCTGAGGTGGGAAGATCACCTGAGCCCAGGAGATTGAGGCTGCAGTGAGCTGCAGTCATGCCATTGTACTCCAGCCTGGGCAACAGAGCAAGACCCTCTCTCAAAAAAAATAAATAAACAAATAAAGGTAGTTTGACCAGGAACATTCAACCTTAGCTTCCCTCTAACCTCTAGTGGCTTCCCCACTTCTCTGCTTAAAAGAAGCTATTTCTTTTCTCCAGCCTCAGCTTCCTGTCTCGTCAGCCCCATAGAAACTGAGCTCTTCAAATTGAACGAGGACCCCAGAACACGGGAGTCTGTGCCGAGTTTGGCACCAGGGATGATGTGTGTGGTTGTATCTTCTAGGGACAGGGGCCCTGGCTTTTATCTGCTGACCCCTGTGGAGGACTCCTGCGGATTCCCCATCTACCCATGAAGAGCGGCTCCTGCGGGGTGGCCCGGGTTACCCCAGCAGCAGCCCACCTGGCCAGGTTTGAAGGGCTTGGGCAGGACAGGTGGTATCTGGGTCCTTCTCCTAGAAATTGCCTTTTTATAAATGCAGGCCAGGCTGTCACCTTTATTTATTTATTCATTCAGTCACTTAGATTTTAAACTTGTGTTGACCTTATAGTCAACTGATAGTTCTGAGTAGTTAAGTTAGATCCTTAGGGGGTGACAGGGCAGGTGTGTACCAGGTTAAGGTCTCTCTTGCATTTTGTGGGTGGCTGCCTGCAGTTAAGCAGGGCTACCGTCTCTCGGCCCGGGGCTTCTTGTTTCATGATAAATACAGAAGCCGATGTTTACCTGCCTCTGGTAGCGGACATAGGGGCATCTCTGAGCAGAGAGCAAGCAGGGGCCTGCGGAAGGGGTTAAGAGGGGCTGGGCAGGTGACCAAGGTCACCATGGCAGGGATAAGTCACGCTGATGGCATTGTGTGGCGAGAAGGACACCTGCCTCTGGTCTTCCTCTCGGTAACACACAACCCAGTCTAACTGGGAGAAAACATAAGACAAACCCCAGCCGAGGGGCGTCTTACAGGATACCTAACCAGGCCTCCTCTACTGTCAAGGTCACCCAAAACACGCAATGTCTGGGGAGATGCCCTAGCCAAGACGAGCTTAAAGAGACACGACACCTAATGTCATGTGGTGATCTGGATGGGATCCTGGGACAGAATAAAGGACCTCACGGAGAAACATAGGAGACCCGGATGAAGGACGGGCTTTATTGTTTGATGATAGTGCACCGACATCCATTGTGACAAAGGTGCCGTCCTCCTGTAAGACACTCACAGGGAAGCCGGGTGGCAGGAGGCCTGTGGGAATTCTCTGTATTATCTCCACGACTTTTCTATGAATTTAAATCTATCCTAAAAGAAAAAGCTTATTTAAGAAAATAGGTAAGAGTGGTTAGGAAGGCTGGTTGGAGGCTGGGGTTCCAGGCCTGACCCTCTGCACCCGTGTCTGCTTCAGGGAGATGACACTGGGCACCTCCTGCTGGGGAGAAGCTCAGGGTCCCCATTTCTTGGCCGGGAACTTCCCTTTCCTACAGACCCTCGCTTGGTGCGCCATGGCAGCTGGGCCCAGGCCTCCCAGTTGGGCCGAGGCCCATCTGTTTTCCCAACAGCACATCCTTTGTTCTCTCCAGCCCAGACTTGTAGAGGTGAGCCACCCTCCTGGCCAGTGAGGAGCTTCTAAACACGGAGGCAGATCAGCTTTTTGCCGAGTGAACTTGAGAACCGAAGCAGAGCTGCAGGGACAATGTTGCATTATTAAACTGCTCTGAAACTCAGAGCCCAGAGCACCCGGCTCTGGGGCGATTGGCAGGTGTTGGACCTGCGGCCGTGGCACCGGCCCCCACTAATCCCATTAGCGACTTAGGGGTGAGTGGATGGAAAACAGGATGAGAGTGTCTCTCCCCCAAAGAGGGCTGGTTCAAGTATGAATATTCACAGCCACACCGAGGCACCTGCTCGTTAGATGTTTTTTTTTTGCTTATGCAGTTAGTGCACAGAGTGAGCCCTGCGCTGGGAAAGACACGCACACGCATATGCACACACATGGGCACACACACACATGCGTGCACACACACGCAGACCCTGAGACCCTGCACTTGAGTTTCTAGTCTTAAGCAAGAAGGGTGTCACCGAGGTTGTGTCCTGCAGCTGCTAGTGGCCAGTCTGTCCCACTTGGATGGTCTGTTTCTATTTTATTTTATTTTTTACTTTTTTTGAGACAGAGTTTGGCTCTTGTTGGCCAGGCTGGAGTGCAGTGGCGCCATCTCTGCTCACTGCAACCTCTGCCTCCTGGGTTTAAGCAATTCTCCTGCCTCAGCCTCCCGAGTAGCTGGGATTACAGGCATGCGCCACCATGCCGGCTAATTTTTGTATTTTTTAGTACAGAAGGGGTTTCACCATGTTGGCCAGGCTGGAATCGAACTCCCGACCTCAGGTGATCCGCCTGCCTCAGCCTCCCAAAGTGCTGGGATTACAGGCGTGTGCCACCATGCTGGCAGTCTGTTTCTATTTTGGCATTGCCTCACTGCACCTGGAGAAGAGCTTCATTCATTCATTCATCCATTCATTCATTCATTCAACAAGTACCTGACAGCCTGTACAGCAGTGGTGCCAGGTGAGGAGGGTGGGTAAAAATGCAGGGTCCCCCTCACTGCAGTCACTGCGGGACCAGGTACTCTTTTCCTGCGCCCCACACCGCCCCAAGGCCCCACTGGTCATCCATCCAGCACTCTGTGCTCGCTGACTGGTGCAGTGAACTCTCCGGCTGGGCTCCTTTCCTGCTGCAGGTGCCGCGTCTCTTTCTTAAGAAAGTTCTTTTGTCCGGGTAACATTGGCATGATTGAATCAGTGCCAGAGCCAAACAGGATGTGGTTCTGGGCGACTCCCAACTTCCAGCAAATCCATGGTTGTTTTCAGTTACCTTAAGAGGGACAACTGAAACAGAGACAAGCACCCAACAGTAGGGTGCTTCGAGGTCCTGGAGGGGAGCCCTGGCCCTGTGGAGAGAGACCGAGTCGGGCAGCATCCGTGGCCTGCATTTGAAACTGAAGGGCAAGAGGCTGGTGAGATCCGAGAGTCATGCCGCAGCACGGAGGAACAGGCTGAACCTCTGGAGGAACGGCTCTACCTCCAGGTCAGGCTGGAGGCTTTTGCATTTGGTTTGGCGAGGAGAGACAGCAGGATTTCTGGGTGCTGGACATGCTTTTGGGTCAGAGCTGGTGCGTTTCTTTGCAGGGCAAGGTGGACAGGAGGCGGGGATGCCGGGGAGGCATCTGCTGCATTTCTTGAGGTTTCACAGGGTGCAGACCCCCTGTCCTCACTGTTCCATGGGGTGCCAAGGGAGCAAGCCATGTGGTCCCTGAACTTTGAGTAGATACAGGTAATATTTGAAAATATTTGGGGATGTTTACACAATCACAAAAACAATGAACACTTGTGTAGCCACTACTCAGGCCAAGAAATGGAACTTAACTTTGAAATTCCCTTTGCCCCTCCCAATCCCAGCTTCCAGCTCCCGATCCTCTCCCCTTCCTGCAAAAATGTGTTTATCAGATAAACCTGAAGCATTTAAGGGAGTCCCTGTCCTGAATTTCGCAGTTGTCATTCTCTGCTGTTTTTTAGTTTTATCACATGGGGTTGTGTTTCTAAGCAACATCGTTTGTTTTTGTTCTTAACTTTTATATACATGGAATCATGCAGTATCTTTTGTGGCTGGCAGACTCTGAGATGGCCTTCAGTGATCCACACCTCCTAGTGTTCACATCCTGTGAAGTCCCCTCCCTTTGGCGTGAGCCGAGCTAGCAACTTGCTTCTAACCAGTAGGATGCATCCAAGTTGACGCTGTGCCTTCCTCCCGTGATTACGTTATGTGGGCTTAGAACTTCTTCCTTGACAACAGATGGTCTCCCCTGCTGGCTGTGGTGGAGCAGGCTGCCATATAGAGAGGCCATGTGGCAAGGAACTGAGGGTGGCCTCCCCCGGCAGCCAGCATGCAGTTGAAGCCTCAGTCCCATGGCCATGAGGAACTGGATGCTACAACAAGCAGGTGACCCTGGAGGACCACTCCCCAGTCTAGCCTTGAGATGAGACCCCAGCCTGGGCCAAGACTTTGATGGCAGCTCTGTGAGAGGCCCTGAAGAAGAGAGTCTCTTCTTCACCAGTTAAGCCACATCTGGATTCCTGACCTACAGAAGCTGTGCGATAATAGAAGTCTGTTGTTTGGGGCGATTTGTTACACAGCATTAGGTAGCTAATACATAGTCTTGCAAGAGTTCCTTTTTTGGCTGAGCATTATGTTCTTGAGGTTCATCTGTGTTGATACCTGTAGTTGTAGTTCATCTGTTTTCATTACTATGTGCCTTTCCCCTGTAAGTAGTCCCCCCCTTATCTGCAGGGGATACAGGGCCCCCAGAAGGTGCCTGAAACTTCAGATAGTACCAAACCCTAATATGTACTATTTATTTTTTCCTATGTATACATGCCTGTGATAAAGTTTAGTTTGTAAATTAGGCACACTGAGAGAAGAACAATAATGAATAATAAAATAGAACAATTATAGCACTATATTGTAATAAAAGTTGTGTGAATGTGTTTTCTCCCTGCCAGAATATCTTATTGTACTGTAGCACCTGTTTTGGGACCACAGTTGGCCAGGGGTAACTGAAACCATGGAAACTTGGGGTGTGGGGGGACTGCTGTATGTTAATGCCTCAGCTTAATTATTCTTTCTGCTCCTGAAGGACAATAGGTTGTTTACAGCCTTTGCTATCAAAAACCACACTTGCTGTGAAGGTCTTTGTACATGACTTCCAGCTCAGCGTGCAAATGTTTATCTAGGGAGTGCGGCTGGGCCTTGGCTGCCAGTCCAGCTCCACTTCCCAGAGCAGCCTTCAGGTTCGCCCAGGCTCCTCCGCATGCTCCCCTCCCTCAATATTGTCCGCCTTTTTTTCACTTGGGGGGATGGTCTGATGGGTGTGAGATGGTATCTGAGTGTTTTTATGTTCTGCCAGAAGCTAATGTTCACTGACCATTCTGATTTCCTCCCGTGCGGAAATCCTTTTTGTGGTTTTTGCCCGTTTTTCTTACTGAATTGTAGGAGTGCTTTTTGTTTTTGTATTTTTGAGACAGGGTCTCACTGTGTCGCCCAGGCTGGAGTGCAGTGGCACACAAGCTCTGCCCACTGCAACCTCCGCCTCCTGGGTAGCTGGGATTACAGCCTTGTGCCACCATGCCTGGCTAATTGTAGGAGTGCTTTGAATTTTCTGGAAAATAAGCCTCTCTTAGTTACGAGCATTGCAGACACTGCATCCCAGTTTGTCCCTTGCCCTCATGGGCTTTTAAAATCAAATCAGGCACAATTCTGAATTTTTCTGTCCCGGGAGGATACTTTGCAGAATTACACTTTTGCGGCATTCCTAGTCCTGGCCTCTGTGTGTCCTGGTCTTTGGGTCATGGACTGGTGCCTGTGGACTCGGCCCCTGTTTATCGCTCTTGCTTGATGCTGCCTTCCTGAGGTGGAGACTGCTGGGCTCTGTTCCCGTCTGTGGCTCACCCTCTAGTCTGGGAGTGCTTTCCTGTTCAGATAGCTCATTCCAACCTCTTAGTCACTTTGGAGAGCCTCGTTCAGTGAATCAGCACGGGACCTGGAGCCCGGGGACCCCTCACAGCCAGGCCAGTGCATGCTTGGAATCTGCAGTTTGTCTTAGGCCCCTGAAGGTGATTGCTTGACCGCAGAGGAATGCACGGGTCTGGGGAGAATTTGCCCAGCGTGTTTAGAAGGAATGCATTCCTGGAGAAGGTTAAAATTAGAAAAAGCTGCTACATTTCCTGCCATTCAGTCGCAGTTGGCTGGTGTGTGTTTGCACAAGGATTCTTTGGTAACAATCTGTAGTCGGTTTCTGGCGGAATGTGAGGTGAAGTCACGATTTTCGGGATGGAGGTGAGCGGTTTCCACCGGGATCTTTGTTGTGGGAGTGACTGCTTTGTTTTCCGAGTTGTTGCAGAATCATACCGGAATGGAAAAATATTACCGAAACAATCCCTTGTTGATAGTTAGCAAGAAGATTATTTTATTTATTCTAGAAAACAGCTTTTTAGTGGGAAGCACATATCGTGGAGCACATCTCTTTGTAAGCTCGGCTGCCATTTTCCCGTCCCCGCCTCCTTCCTGGGTGGCCACCTCTGATGTCGCCTCCTGAGGCCGGGCTTTTTGGGAAACTCCCTCTGACTGGCACAGGCAGTGGGGTCCAGGTTGAGCAAATACAAATGCAGAATACCCGGCTCCATTTGAATATCTGGGGTAATGTACACTAAAACATTATTAGTTGTGCACCTGAAAATTCGATGTAACCGGGTGTTCTGGGTTTTGTCTAGAGACCTCTCCCGGCCCAGCTACACTTTGAAGCCCCCTCTGTCCTGGTCTCTGGTGGTGCCTGGGCCTCTCCCAGCTGAGCGGGGCATCGCTGGCACCAGGCGGGCTATTGGCACCAGTGGGCACACCTGTGGCTTTGCAGGGTTTTGTCCACTTCTGTGTTGGTGCCCTCCTCCTGCTGGTGCTGGGCTGGGGTTGTGTGCCCACTTTATGGAGGCGGAATGGAGAGGCCGGAGGGTTACCAGCCTGTCCAGTAGTGTGCAGCTGGTAAATGGAACTCTTAGTCTGTAGGTTTCAAAGCCCAGCAGCTGGAGGGCACAGGAGAAATTAAACCATCTTCCTCCCTGGGGAGCAAGAAAAAGATGGTCAGAAACTCACACACAGGGAGGAAGTGCTGTGGGGCTGAGAGTCTGGGTGGCAGGTGGGCTATCCCCAAGACCTGGGAACACAGGCTGCGGGGAAGCCTCAGTGTGGGGCTTGAGGGAGAGGCAGTTTTTGCACAGGCAGGGAGGGGACCAAGGAGGCATTCCCTAGTCACAGGGGCAGTGGGCAAATGGGAGGAGGTGGGATATGTGTAGGGGAGTTTGAAGGTGGGGCCGCTGACCTGGCTGGAGTGACCAGTGGATGCCATGGAGTCTGTCCACGTGGGGTAGGGCAAACTGCAGAGAACCCCGAAATGGGGCAGGGAAGCCTGGCTCCAAGGGAGGAAGAGGCAGGAAGGAGCAGGGCACCCTGTGCTCTTGAGCCGGGGATAATACAATGATGATGAGGCAGTGGGGCTGTAAATTTGGTGGAGAGATGCAGCTGAGACCAGCGGGGAGGTGGTGGATCGGTGGACCTGAGACCAAACTGCCGATTACAGGTGCTTGGGAAGCTTCCTTTTCTGTTCAGGCAGCAGGTGCTATTGATGCAGCTGCTGCTGAGCACTAGTGCAGGCCTAGGGGCTGGGTGGGGATACAGAAGTGAGCAGGACAGGTGGGTTCCTGCCCGCAGGCCATACAGGCCAATTTGCCAAACACCTGGATGCCAATTCCCCAGGGCACTCCACACAGCCCGTTCAAGGTGCTTCTTGTTCTTGTCCACAGATTTGTGCTTGAGAAGCTCTGAGTTCCCGTCTGTCCACCTGCATTGGCATATGGGTACTCTATAAATCATCCATCCATTCAAACATTGGCTGACTGCACCTGCTATGTTCCAGGTTGTTCCTGGTGAACAGGACAAAGTCCTTGCATTCATGGAGCCTGTTCTGGTGGGAGAAAAAGGAGAGAAGTAAATGATAGATACAAGAATGTCAAGAGCAGTGGACGAGACCAGGGGAGGGAGTGGGCAGCAATGGTGTGCTTGTGTTTTTGATACGGTGTGGTCGGCTGAGTAATCCCTTCCACAAAAAACCATATTTCTATCCTAATGCTCAGAACCTGTAGGTGTTACCTTATTTGGCAAAAGGGACTTTGCAGGTGTGATTCATTGAAGGCTCTTGAGATGGTGAGATACCCTGGATTACCCAGATGGACCCTAAATGTTATCATGAGTCTTTTAAGAGGGAAATGGAGATCTTACCACAGCAGGAGGCCCTGGAATGATGGGAGCAGAGACTGGAGTCCCGAGCTTTGAAGATGGAGGAGGGGCCCTGAGCCAGGAATCCAGGCAGCCATGGGATGCAGGAAAGGGCAGGGCCACAGAAGCAGCTTGCCCCCTCGGAGCCTCCAGAAGGCACTGGCCCTGTCATCAGCCCAGTGGGCCTGGTTTCAGATTTCCGGCCTCCAGAACTGTTGGAGAGTCAATGTGTGTTTTAAGCCACTAAGTTTGTGGTAATTTGTTACAACATCGATAGGAAAGTCATGCAGGGTTCTGCGGCTTTGAGGGAGTTACGTTTGAGTAGAGCCGTCTGAGGTTGGGGCTCGGCTTCCCTGCTGACACGTGGGCTGGGGCCACAGAGCCTGAACCAGGATCCAGGCCTAGCTAAGGGTCAGGAATCCCTGCTCTGGCAGTTGTCCTCAGCCTGGAAGTGACCCACAGTGCATATACATGTGTATGAGTTTTCGTTTGTTTGTTTGTTTGTTTGGTGCGGGGCAGGGTCTCATTCTGTCTCCAGGCTGGAGTGCAGTGGTGCAATCATGGCTCACTGCAACCTCGACCTCTGGGCTCAAGTGATCCTCCCACCCCAGCCTCCCGAGTAGCTGGGACTGCAGGCACACATCACCATGCCTGGCTAGTTTTTTTTTTTTTAACTTTTTGTAGAGACGAAGTCTTGCTGTATTGCCCGGGCTGGTCTCAAACTCCTGGGGTCAAGCAATCCCCCTGCTTTGGCTGTCCAAGGTGTAGAAATTACAGGCATGAGCCACTAAGCCCTGTCCTTTTCAATGTAAAAATGTCAGATGAGGAATCCATCCCCTTTGCTGAGTATAAGTGTATCTTATTAACAGAAGAAAATGTTTGCTTGGCTTTCTAAATTGGGAATTTCTAACAATCCGTAACAGCCCACTGGCTTTGACCAGAACCAACTGAGTGCTCAGGACCAGAACCGACCGAGTGCTCAGTTACATCACTCAGCTGAGTGCCTGTGTCGTGGACAGAAAACCCAGTGGTCTAGCACCATTTACCATCTGTCCTGGTTTACAACCCCTGAAAGCAGAGCCTGAGACAAGGACTTGGGTGCTGATGTTTTCGGGGAGATGACTGGTCCCAGCAGTCCATCCAAATAGAAGAGGGTGAGAAGAGGGAAGAGGAAAAGCTAATCGGGGGTCAGCTACTGAGCTAGTGGCCACTGTTAACCAACTATTAGGGCTCCATCATGCTGGAGACGCATTTGAGGAGCCATGAGACTATGCCCTAGAATTGTCTTTCTGGAGGCCAGGAGGCGGGGGCGTCGACCCCACGGCAGCCCCGGGGGCTATATGTCAGCAGCGCATCCTCCATCCTGCAGGCTGACCCGGGCTTGGGGCTGTGGTGTGCTGGGATAGCGGAGCACCTGCAGATCACACCCCCTATTCGGAGAATATCTTGACAGCGCAGCAACAGAGTAGTGAGTGTACAAAGATCTACTATAGCTGGCCTTCCACTTCCACGAAGTCCTCACTTTGTGGCTGTTCCCTGGGAGTCATAAGAAAGGCACATAGTTTAGCTCCATCCACCAAGACTTGAGTCACCTGCCAACATCTGCCTTAATGACTTCACAGACAGTCAGTGTGGCGGAAGCTGTTTAGAAGAATATGGGAGAAAGTCAAAAGTGTGCGTGAATGAAGGGGAACGAAGTGGGAAAACGCATCTCACCTGCACACACATTTTTGACTCTTGTGCACAAGCATTTTTGACCCTCTGTGCACAGCTGTTTTTGACACTTGTGCATAAGCATTTTTGACCCAATGCACACAGTCGTTTTTCACTCTCTGCACACAGGTGTTTTTGACCCTCTGTGTGCAGGCATTTTGACTTTCCGCGCACAGGTATTTTTGACCCTCTGCGCACAGATATTTTTGACCCTCTGCGCACAGGTGTTTTGACTTGTCTGTTTGTAACATCCTCCCTTGATGTATGTTCGGGTGAAGCAGCCCTCGATGCACACCTGTGAGCTCAGGGACTGGGCGCAGGTGAACCAGCCTGTGACACACGCCTACGAGCTCAAGGAGAACCGTGCAGGTGAACCAGCCTGTGACACACGCCTACGAGCTCAAGGAGCGCGGTGCAGCTGAACCAGCCCTGGATACACGCCTATGAGCTCAGGGTCCATGTGCAGGTGAACCAGCCCTTGATATACACCTATGAGCTCAGTGTCCATGTGCAGGTGAACCAGCCCTTGATATACATCTATGAGTGCAGAGACCACGGTGCAGGTGAACCAGCCCTTGATATACACCTATGAGAACAGGGACCATGTGCAGGTGAACCAGCCCTCAACACACACCTATGAGCACAGAGACCACGGTGCAGGTGAACCAGCCGTTGATATACACCTATGAGAACAGGGACCATGTGCAGGTGAACCAGCCCTTGATACACACCTATGAGCACAGAGACCATGTGCAGGTGAACCAGCCCTTGACACACACCTATGAGCACAGAGACCACAGTGCAGGTGAACCAGCCTCTGACACTCATCTATGAGAATAGGGTCCACGTGCAGGTGAACCAGCCCTTGATATACACCTATAAGCTCAGGGTCCATGTGCAGGTGAACCAGCCCTCGACACAAACCTATGAGCTCAGGGTCCATGTGCAGGTGAACCAGCCCTCGACACACACCTACGAGAACAGGGACCATGTGCAGGTGAACCAGCCCTTGATATACACCTATGAGCTCAGGGTCCATGTGCAGGTGAACCAGCCCTTGACACACACATAGAACAGGGACCATGTGCAGGTGAACCAGCCCTTGATATACACCTGTGAGCTCAGGGTCCCTGTGCAGGTGAACCAGCCCTCGACACACACCTATGAGAACAGGGACCATGTGCAGGTGAACCAGCCCTTGATATACATCTATGAGCTCAGGGTCCATGTGCAGGTGAACCAGCCCTCGATATACACCTATGAGCTCAGGGTCCGTGTACAGGTGAACCAGCTGTTGATATACACCTATGAGCTCAGGGTCCCTGTGCAGGTGAACCAGCCCTTAACACACATCTATGAGAACAGGGACCATGTGCAGGTGAACCAGCCCTTGATATACACCTGTGAGCTCAGGGTCCATGTGCAGGTGAACCAGCCCTTGATATACACCTGTGAGCTCAGGGTCCATGTGCAGGTGAACCAGCCCTTGATATACACCTATGAGAACAGGGACCATGTGCAGGTGAACCAGCCCTTACTATACACCTATGAGCTCAGGGTCCATGTGCAGGTGAACCAGCCCTCCACTCACACCTATGAGCACAGAGACGACGGTGCAGGCGTTATCTCTCTTATTCATGAGGAGGCCCAGTCATTCCCTCCCTACCCTGAGTTGAGGAGGAAGGATAAGACTTAACTGTGGTCCCAGCATTTAGTGGCAGAGCCAGGATTTGAGTCCGTATTTAAATAAGGTCCAAGTCTTCAACATACTGATGTTTCCCAGATATTTTCACCTTCCTAAAGGTTTATTAGGGGGACAAAACTCTTTCAAGACTCCATCACAAACATTCTTAGTCTGTTTCAGGCAGGAATGTTAACTTCTACTTTTAAAGACTTGTGATTTTATAACCTGCCATGGGAAAAGGAAATGCAGGATTGGAGCCTGGTCTGGAATCTTACACCCTCACTTGTCCACGTCCTGTCTTACTGCAGCCTGTGTGGTCTTGGGATTGTTCTGTTTGTGTTTGTCGTTACTCTGCATATCATGGCTGGTGGCTTTAGGTTAGGATCCCAGCTTTTCACTTCCTGATCTCGGGTGAGTCTTTGAAACCTGGTCAGCCTCAGTTCTCTTATCTGCTAAATGATGGCATGATGATACCTGTCTGGCCTACCTCATAGGGTTGTGAAAAGCGACCGAGAGGCCAGATGGGAAAGTATGTTATCAACTACGATACATTATGCTAATGATTTTATTTTATTTTTTTTGTGATGAAGTTTCACTCTTGTTGTCCAGGCTGGAGTGCAATGGCTCAATCTTGGCTCGCTGCAACCTCAGCCCCCCAAGTAGCTGGGATTACAGGCATGTGCCTCCATGCCCGGCTAATTTTTTGTATTTAGTAGAGATGGGGTTTCACCATGTTGGTCAGGCTGGTCTCTAACTCCTGACCTCAAGGGATCCACCCGCCTCGGCCTCCCAAATTGCTTGGATTACAGGCATGAGCCACCCCGCCCGGCCTGCTAATGGTTTTCAGAGGCAGCATCAACATCAGCTGGGAGCATGTTAGAAATGCACATTCTCAGGCCCACCCCAGACCTACAGAATCAGAAACTGAGCGTTGTTGGGCCCAGCAACCTGTGTTGTAATCAGCCCTTCAGGTAATTCCAGTGAATGCTGGTGTTTGAGAACTACTGCCTTAGTCACAGAATTTCACGGGTGTTGTATGCAATTTCTACTATGTATTTGGCACTCAGTGTCTGGTATATTTCAAAGAAAAAAGAAAAAAAAAGACAGGGTCCCTGCCCTCAACATGGTCTACAGGCTGGAAGAAAAATTAAAGCAAGAGAAACCCACATGAACTGGATGTACGGTAGAGCCCCATGTTACAGTTGAGGAAAACGAGGCCCAGGAAAGATAAGTCATTTAGCAAAGGTCGTGGAGCTGGTGTGAGAAACGTGAACCCACACGTTTGACTCATGACAATCTCCGGACCCTTCCTTCCCCAGGCCGCCTCCCCCCAACATGGGCGGCTCATGGTGCCCCCCTACTTATCCATGCGAGAGAGTTCCAAGGTCAGAATCAAAGCCTAGGACGCCTTCCTTGAGACGCTCTCCTTGGCTCGCTTTTAGGTGGTGATTGTCGAAACCTTGGATTAAAACCTTCACCCCCCACAGCCACGGTAGAGTCCAGAATGATGAACTAGATCTTGTGAGGCTCCAGAAGTGATTTGTCAGTGAGTTGAAAAAGTCAAAGTCTAGAAGAATCATTAAAAATACAAGGAAAAGCCGAGTGTGCATGGGTCTTCCAGTCTTTCTGTTGGGTGCGGGTCTTTTCTGAGTGTGGGTTTGGCCATGGTGTCTCCTGTGTGACCCACATGCATGATGACGTCATTGATTTCCAGTCCAAGATGGCGCCATGACACAGGGACACTGGTGAAGCCATCCATGCCCAGAGTTCTCCTAGAGTTGACTGCATTTTCCTCAGGCGTTGAATGTCATTTAGCTTGCCAGCCACATTTTTTTTTCTTTGAGTCAGAGTCTCAGTCTGTCGCCCAGGCTAGAGTGCGGTGGTGTAATCCCGGCTCACTGCATCCTTCGCCTCCTGGGTTCAAGCAATTCTCCTGCCTCAGCCTCCCAAGTATCTGGGACTATGGGCGCCCACCACCACGCCTGGCTATTTTTTTGTATTTTTAGTAGAGACAGGGTTTCACCGTGTTAGCCAGGATAGTCTCGATCTCCTGACCTCATGATCCGCCCACCTTGGCCTCCCGAAGTGCTGGGATTACAGGCGTGAGCCACCACGCCCGGCCCGCCAGCCACGTTTTTAAGTGATTCACCTTTAGCGAGTCTTTCTGAAACATTCCACTTGAATTGCCAAGGGAGCTGCCCTTGTCTCACCCCTGGCCATCAGTTTATGTAGTAATTAAATATGTAAAGTTTCCACAACAAGGACCCCAGCTCCAGCCAGGGGAGCAGAGCCCAAAGGGGAATGAGAAAGTGGTCTTCTGGCCACACAGGTGTAGTGGGCCCTGTGTCTCATTGTCCTCCCGTCTTCACACTCAAGGGCAGGGGGCCTCTGCCTCCTCCACCGCCCTGCCAGGGAGGAAGGGAGTTCAGAGAAGGCAGCCACTCGGTGCTGCGCGGGTGCCAGGGGGAGCTCACCGTGTGTAGGGGGGATGCATGAACAGGTGAACAAAGCCGTTGCGGGTGCTGGGTGGGTGGTTGTCTCAACGCCCCTCCTCCATTTTTATGCTTAGTATTCATTCTAGGTTTGACACAGGAGAGAGGAAGGTTATATCCCATTCCTTATCACATTCTCTGTAAAATTGGAAATTTTATGTAATTACAGGAAAGGTAAGTGAAGCAGTTCTGTGTTCTGCATAAGAAAATGTAACATCCATCAGGTGAGATTTCAGGCCCTCTCACTTGGCTGCTTCATCCATCTGTTGCCCAAATACGTTGTCAGTGTGTAAGTTTTAATAGTGTTGATTTTGATAGCATGAAGTAGAAAGGCTTTTGTCCGTCTATCAGAGTGTCACTTTCTCAGTTCTGTAAATTGGTTGTCTCGGAGTGGAATGATCTGCCCTCATAGAGAATGAAAAACCTGGGGTTGGGTCAGCCATGAAGTCTCTGTGTAGTCTTGGACGTGCCGTGCATGAGGACTGATTGTGCGAATCTGAAGCTGGAGGAGGATGGCGTCACTGTGCTGCCAGAGCGGGGCCAGAGATGCCTCCCCTCTTTTTGAGGTTGGAACCAGCTCTAGAAAGAAATGGATGTTGGGCCCGTTCCCGTCTCCCTTTCTGACCACACCTACGTCTGCTTTTCTTTCCTTCCCTCTTGCCATCTCCTACCCTAGCTGGTCTCTTGGCAAACACTCCTGGCATGCAGCCATGTACCCGGGTGAATGCCCACTTCCGTTTGGCTTGAGCCTACATCCCGTCTGGCCCTTTGCCCACTGCGTAAGTAGGAAGGGTAGAGAACAGGGCTTGGCACACTTTTCTCTGTAAAAAGCCAGAGAGTAAATATTTTCCGCCTTGTGGGCCATGAGGTCTGTGTCACAGCTCCACTGTTTTGGTTGCACAGAAGAGCTATTGATAAACTGGTGGGGCTGGGCTCTGTGCAACTTAGGTAAGGACACTGCGACTTAAATTTCCTATCATTTTCATGTCGTGAAATATTACTCTTTTTATTTTCCCCCCAACTGTTTAAAAATAGAAAGACGTTCTTTGTTCATGGGCCATACAAAGATAGGTGGCCAGGTTGGATTTGGCCCGCGGGCTGTAGTTTGCCTCGGGTTTGGACAAGAATTTTCAGGGTGAACACCCCTCATCCAAAAATTTGAAATCCAAAATGCTGCAAACTCTGAAACTTTTTCAGCACCGACGTGATGCCACAAGTGGAAAATTTCTCACCTAATCTCACATGACAGGTTGCAGTCAAAACTCCAGAACAAAATTATGTAAACTGTTATATAAAATCACCTTTGGACTATGTGTATAAGGTACGGATGAAACATAAATGAATTTAGTGTTTAGACTGGGGTCCCATCTGCAAGATATCTCATTGTGTATGTGCAGATGTTCCAAAATCTGAAATCCAAAGCACTTCTGGTCCCAGGGATTTTGGATAAATGGTACTCAGGGTGTATTTAGTTCTACTTTGTAGTTTGGTTCTACTGACTGGCTCTGATGTCTGGTGGTGGGTGAGGCTGGAGCGACCCCAGTCATCCAGCTGTCGGGGATGCAGGCTGTAGAGGCTCCTCTGGCCGATGGCTCCATTGATGTCCACTGTGGAGGCTTAAAAAATCTAAGAAATAGGCTTACACGTTTTCCAATTTACTCAACACCAGCCTAACATTGCTTCACCTCAACCCTTCAAGAATGTGTCCCATAACTAAGTGGGTTGGACTTTTGGGCCTATACCTGAAGTTGTTGGAACAAAATTAGTTTTGTGTGTTCCTGCATATTTCCTGGGAACTCATGCAGGTCTGGCCCTGAAAGACTCAGCTCTGCAGAGTGGACCAGCTCTTGGTGTGGTCAGCACAGGCCAGCCTGTAGGTTGAGTTGGGTGAAGAGTTCACGGAGCATTTTCAGATCTGTCACTCCCTCAGCAACCTCTGAGATGGGCAGAGCCGTGAGAATTCCTTTTCCCAATTTGCAGATGAAGACTCTGAGGTCTGATGAATTACTTTGACGGGGCTGTTGTCAATGAACCACAAACTGCTGGGTGGTTTGCACAGTGGAAAGGGATTGTCTTACAGGTCAGGAGGCTGGAAGTCCAAGATGAGTGTCAGCAGGGCCGGTTCCTTCTGAGGCTGAGGGAGAATCAGTTCCAGCCCTTTCTCCCTTAGCATCTGGGGGTTTGCAGGTAGCTGTTGGCTTGTAGAAGCCTCACCCCCCATCTTAGTCATCCTGTCACCTGTCCCTCTCTGTGTGCATGTCTGTTGAAACTCCCCCCTTTTATAAAGTCACTGGGTCATATTGGACTGGGGCCCACCCTGGTAATCTCACTTTAGCTTGATTGCACCTTGAACACTCTGTCTCCAAATAAGGTCACTTTCTGAGGTACTGGTGATGCATACAAATTTGGGGGGATGCAATTCCATCTATACCATTGGGAAATGGGGTGAATAGCTGTCTTGGTGACTGTCCTGGAATGAGGATTTAGGACACGGTGGTCATCTCTGTGTATGAATATAGCTTCCTGTCTGGATGTGGTAGGGTGAGGACCATGAGCCTCATATCATTTATCCACTCGCCCTCCCAGACCCTCTGAGGTGGGATCAACTCTCTGCAGATTTGTCACCAGCTGAGACTGTCAACCATTGTTAAAACAGCTACTCAGATGGACAGAGTGACATAACTGCCCTTCTCTCTGCACCGTGGGAGAAGACACTTGTGTTTTGAGCTGCTGAAGACAACAGAATCTTGTCTTCTTGGCATTGTGGTTTTTGGAGATTTGCCCCAAATCATGGTTAATGACAACACTGATGTTTCTTGAAACAGCCGGAGAATAAGGCATCCTCTAGACTTTATGCTAATTCCATCCACCCACGCTAAACCGTGTGGTTTTCTTGGGGCCCCTGAAGACTGACGGGTCCACACTGGTGTCTGGTGGTGCCCACAGGAGAACAGTGCTTGACTGAAAGATCGTACCCCGCTCTTCTCAGCAAGGCGATCCTTGTCCAGAGACCTTGGGCCTCTGGAGAGGTTGATCAGGAGTTGGGGAGGTGGAAAGGGGCCAGCGGTCTTGTCCACTGAATCCATCCACTGGGACCTCCCGGACATGACGAGCCAGATTCTCTCCTCCCTCCACTCCAGCACTGAGGGGCTAGTGGTGCCACATGTGCACCTGTCCCTGCCCAGGGTCCAGTTCTGGCGTCTCTGAGCCCCCTGTCAGGGCAGCTGTGTCCTCCCATACTTAGGCATGAGGTATGAGTTTACCCAATCATCCCCCTGTCCAGGGAGCCTGCCGGGCTCAGCTTCAGGACCACAAGGCTGTTAAGTAAAGACGCTGCCTAAAGAACCTGCCAGAAGGAAAGCTCCAGAGGGCTTGCAGGGCCCTTATCCAAAAATGTGAAAATAATCAGTGCTGAAAGCCACAGTGACGGAGGGTGTTGTCAGCGCAGCCTCTCTTTAAATAGAGAAAGGAGCACAGCAGCTTTTTGGAGTTGGGGCGAGGTGGCATCTGGAGTTTCCAGCGAAGATTTATTTTGTGCCTTGGGGGGCAGGAGCTGGGCAGCCTGGGGAGGGCTGGGCAGCAGCGAGGATGGCGAGGCTGAGGCGCTGGGCCACATGCAGGTCGTTTTCTTCGGGGTGGCTGGAGGGCGGCTCTCCAGGCAGCTCCATGGCCTCAGTAGCCCCCATGACCAAGTGGAGCGGAGTGAGCTGGGGGAGGAGTGTCACAAGAAGGAAGGCATTGTGGGCCCCTGGAGATGGATGCGTTCCTGCCATGTAGCTCTGGGTCTGGAGTCCCTGGAGATGGACGCATTCCTGCTGTGTAGCTCTAAGTCTGGAGCCCCTGGAGATGGACACGTTCCTGCTGCGTGGCTCTGGGTCTGGGCAGCACCTGGAGATGGACGCATTCCTGCCGTGTGGCTCTGGGTCTGGAGCCCCTGGAGATGGACGCGTTCCTGCTGCGTGGCTCTGGGTCTGGAGACCCTGGAGATGGACGCATTCCTGCTGCGTGGCTCTGGGTCTGGGCAGCACCTGGAGATGGACGCATTCCTGCCATGTGGCTCTGCATCAGGAGCCCCTAGAGATGGACACGTTCCTGCCGTGTAGCTCTGGGTCTGGAGCCCCTGGAGATGGACACGTTCCTGCTGCGTGGCTCTGGGTCTGGAGACCCTGGAGATGGACGCATTCCTGCTGCGTGGCTCTAAGTCTGGAGCCCCTGGAGATGGACACGTTCCTGCTGCGTGGCTCTGGGTCTGGGCAGCACCTGGAGATGGACGCATTCCTGCCGTGTGGCTCTGGGTCTGGAGCCCCTGGAGATGGATGCGTTCCTGCCGTGTGGCTCTGGGTCTGGAGCCCCTGGAGATGGACGCGTTCCTGCTGCGTGGCTCTGGGTCTGGAGACCCTGGAGATGGACGCGTTCCTGCTTCGTGGCTCTGGGTCTGGGCAGCACCAGGAGATGGACGCATTCCTGCCGCGTGGCTCTGCATCAGGAGCCCCTAGAGATGGACACGTTCCTGCCGTGTGGCTCTGGGTCTGGAGCCCCTGGAGATGGACGCGTTCCTGCTGCGTGGCTCTGGGTCTGGGCAGCACCTGGCGGGCTTTGGGGTAGGCCTTGCCCACAGCCTGGGAGGCTGGGGAGTTCCTGTGAAGGGAACTGGGTCCTTCCGGGGAGTACCCGGTGGGGCTTGTTGTCCCTGCCTTGGGCTTGTCTCAGGAAGTGCCCGCGGCAGAGTGAGGAGGCTGAGATGAGCCCCGGGGGTCGGTTTCTCGAAGCCCCCGTCAGAGCTGATGTTCGGGCCACACGTTCTCTTGGGGTGATCCGTTCTGTGTCACTGGACTCACCCCCCCCTCATTTCCTCACTGGCCCAGTAGTAACTGCGGCCACTGGAGGCGGATCCCCACTGAGGCTGTTCCCATCTGTCCTTTATGACGGCTTGCGATGGACCCGCCTGATGAAGGGGCCCAGCAGTGCCAGTGCCTGCCTAGAATTCAGGATGGAGATTCCGAGAACCCTGACCACGGCATAGGGGCTTGGGGTACAAAGGAAAGAAGAGGCACTAGGTTCTCAGAGATGCTGGTGCAGTGGCTTTTAGAATCAGAAAGAAAAAATGGGAAATGCACGCTCACGGTAGAGGAAATGGGAGAAGTTGCAGAAGTCTGAAAAAGGCAGGGACATATACCATGAAGCCAGCCTCATTCGTAGTTTCACTTCCCCCAGGTTTTTTTCAGTGCCCTTTTATTTCTTTTAAGATGATGAGATTTTCAACTGTTCTGTCTTGACATGACTCTTTGGAGAACGAGTACTTTGAGAGACATTCTGAAGAGCTCTGAGCAACATGGTAGACCCATTTCAAAGGAGAGGGATGGACGGATGGCGGCGTCCTGCCTTCTCTGCCGAGAACGGGGCCGCCTTGTGATTCCTGTCCAGAAAATCAGCCTGGGTGCAGGTGGCTGTGTTGGAGCTGTGGTGGCACCTGCAGTCCCGCCTGTCTCTTCCCACCCTTTGTTTTTGTCTTCTCTGGTTTCAGATCTTTTGTGTTTGTGCATATATTTTGTCACATTGTTGCGGCCTTTTTCGTAGTGTTCATTGAGTCTTTTCTTTTTGCCTGTGTGATTTTGCACATCGCTTGTACCCTTAGAAGGTCCGTGTCTACGTAGAGATCAACTATACAACCAGATTTTCTATTACCTGTTGGGCGGTTTCCTTTCCTCCCTCCCTCTTCCCCTCCACACCCTTCTATTGATCTGGAATTCATTTTGTCTTTGGGTGTGAGTTGAAGCCCTGAAGGGGGGGATCTGTGCTCTGAACACCAGCCAGTTGTCCTAGCATCACAGGGAATGATTCTTTCCTTCTTGGGTGATTGTGACGCTCCTTTTAATTGCATGTTAAATATTTACACGGATGGAGGTCTGTTCTGGGCTGTCTGGTTCCTGCGGAGGATGAGTGGCCATGATTGAGGGAAGGTGTCCAGAAGGAAGTTCCCACTCCTTCTTTCACAGTCTGATGAGGTCCTGGATTCTTCTGAAGTCCCCGGGGCCCACTCTGTTATTCCTGTGGAGGAAGTCAGCCTGAGGGGGAGGGCGTCGTGGTGGCACCTGCAGTTCTGTCAGTCGCATTGATGTTGGCTGGTTCTGCTCTCAAAGGCGCCGGCTCTGTAGTGATGTCAGCGCCGTGTGACTTGAGGAGGAGACCCCACTGCTGCGGTGTGTCTGGGGTTCATCTTCAGGGCGCAGCTGATAAGATGCTTCTGTTGCGCTCACAATGCCAGTCATTGCAGCAGAAGTAATGGCAGGTGACGGGAGACTCAGTGTTGGGGTGAGAAAAGGCACAATAAGCTATTGTCACAGGCAGGGTTCCCTGTGAAGCGGAACGTGACGCAGAGGCCACTGGGCAGGACGTTTAGGTTTGCTGGGGAGCACAGCAGCAGGGTAAGAGGACAGTGAGGCTGGGATGCAGCCTCCATGCAGCCTGTCGCTTTCTCCACAGGAGCTCTGGCCTGGGCCGGACTGCCGAGTCACCCTGATTCAGGAGTAGGGTGAGGGGCAGGCTTTGTTACCCCGCGCTGGTCACTGGCCTGGTCATTGGGTGCAGGCTGGCCCAGGAAGGGGGCTGATGTGGCCTCACAAGGGCTCTTTCCAGTGAGACAGTTCTGGGTGGCCCCCGGTGAAGGTCCTTCCGCTGGCCACTCTCCAGAGTTGGCTTCAGAAGGGGACCTGGGGGCTGCGTGGCAGCGTCTACCACCATCCTCACCTGCCGTGGAAATGCACCGCAGAGCCCGTCTGTCCTCCAGGATGTGAAGGGGCCCTGGCGGGAAGCAGGCCTGAGTTCTGCGCTGGACGGGACTGAAGCTCACTTGTGTTTCCTTCTTGTCTTGCAGCGTCTCCCTTCTCTCCTGGACAGAAGGCCGTGTCCTGGGACTTCTCTGATGGCGGGAGGCTGCGGCTGTACCAGGTAGGCAGTGCAGGCATGGTGTGAATGGGTTGCCGTACCTGGACCCGCTTTACCATGTCATGACCAAGGTGCCGGACTCATGGGGACACAGGCCCCAAACGTGTGCAGAGCAGCTGCAGGAGGGAGAACGCTTCTGGAAGCTTCTGGTGACACTTGACCTTTCTCAGGCACTGCAGGCCTGTCCCTCATGGCGCTCTCCCCTGTCCTCGAAGCCCACAGTGTTGCACATAGTGTGGGAAGGTCATTTGTCATCCTGGCATCCAGAAGCCCGGCCCCGGCACATTCCCAGAACAGCCCCGTGTTTCTCTTTTCAGCGAATCCACTTTCTGTTGCCACCCATGGAACGTTCTCACTCTTCCAAGAAGCCAGGCTAGCAGCTCCCCCGCCCCAGCAGCCGCGGGACAGAGCCCAGGTTGGGTGGTGTGTACACAAAGGAGGGATTGTTCTCACGTAGCACAACGAGATGGGGATGGACCCACGGTTAGAGGTCACCCTCCCTGGGGCGTCAGGGGAGCATTTGTCCTTGAAACACGCTGGCAAAAAATGTTCCAAGGAAGCCTCAGCTGGTGTTCGTGAGGAAGAGCTGGATTAGATGGTGTTCTGGTAAAATGTTCCTGGAGGTTTTCTTGGCTGTTCTTGGCTTTTATACTCCTGGCTGGCAATAGAAGGAACACCCTCCTTTGTAAAGTCGGTTGGATAGGATCACCTACCTCATAGGGCGGGCACAGCCTCCAGTTTTTTAAAAAAGCAACATACAAGTCTTTCCCCACCAAGTAGAAAGGATTGGATCTAAGTAAACGCTACATTTGGATGCTCAAGGCCAAAGGGGGAGGTGAGAAGCCGCAGCTCACAGTGGGATTCCTTTTTGGGCCACGTTGGAATTTTAAAAGCCCTTCTAAATAAAGCAGGCAGCTACTTGCACTGTTTCAGGTTTTTCTTTAAATCCTGTAAACTGAGGGTAGCTGATTGGATTTTATTTCAACTTCTCCCCCTACCCTTTCTGTCCTGTCTCTTTGTTTTCCAGTATCTGCCTGTGCCTTAGGATGGAGAGAAGGTTTGAGATGTTCAGGAGGAGGCTCAGGGCTTTTCATAGCGACGTGAGGAATTCAGGGGTTCTCTGGTCCCAGGGTCAGTCCTCCGCCCACTGGGGCCTCAGCGACTTGAAACACTTCAGCCCAGGCAGAGGCCACCAGCAGGCCTTTCCTTATAAGTGCAGCCCCTGGCCCTGGAGGCTGTGGTCTCTTTGGGCTGCGGTGAACCCTCCTGAAAGGCATCCACATTCCTGGCATTCTTTCGGCCTGGCATTGGTCAGAAAGCGGGGGTTTCTAAAATCAAAGGCGAGCACTGCAGCTTGGTTCTTGTCTGTAGATAAACTAGAGAGACACCAGGGGGTTGTGCGGCGTGGTTCTCTTTGGGCCCCCACATGGACTGGCCTCGCTGGACTTTGCATTTGGGGCATCGCCAGAGCAGGCCCCATCCTGAGCAAAGCAGGAGGAGGTTAATGGGGGTCCCTCTCGGGCTCCAGCAGTTCCTTGGGCGGCACGCATGTGGTTGGCTTTTTCTGACCCTGTGCCAGAGTTACTGGGGCAGCAAGACGTCTGGGAAGAGGAACGGGAGGGTGGGACGGGTGCCGCCATCCCACAGCGGTGCCCGCTTGTCTCCGTGGCGGGCACACAGGCTTCCGGGAGCCCGGTGAGGGAGGTGCACCCAGACTTGCCCTGGATACAGCGGGCAGAGCGTTGCATGTGCCTCTGGGGGGGGTGTAGGGGTGCTTGGGGGCGTGGGTCCCCACAGCAGTTAGAGACCATCCACAGGCCACCACACTTTAAACTGATTTTCGTTTTGCCTTGCTTTCCCAGAGGCATACATGCGGTGTTTTCTTGGTGCCTCTGAATAGTCACAGTCTGATTTGCCCGGGGGTCAGTGAGAGACACGGCTACCCAGGGTTTCCATTTCCAGGCCCCGAGTTTTGCCCGTGGCAAATTTTGTGATTTGCACATAGTTCCCACCTCATGGGTTCAAGTTGTTAACCTGATCCTGCTCCCACTGTCATCACCATCAGAGGTAGTTTATCCTGGTGCCTGGTGTCCTTCAGGATGAAGGAGGCAGCAGAAATGCTCCCTGACTCAGTTCCTGAGACCAGAATGACTGAGGAAACGGAGGCCTGCAGCAGAGCACAACCGATTGCTCCTCCGAGGAGTGTCAGCTAGGGGACGGAGCTGGTGCGGAGATCGAGGCCCCACAAGGCCTGCCCCTGTGGTTGTTCCCACTGTCCCACTGATGGCTGGGAAGGGTGAGCTCCAGCCCCCGGTGGCTTGAACACCCTCTGTAGTTGTGTCTGCTCAAGGTCTGGGAACACCCTGCCTGTTTCACAGATGAGAAACTCATCTCAGAGTACTCAGAAACCCAGAATACTTCATTCAAGTTCATGTTCAGAGGGTGATTAAGAAGAATTGGAAGACTGGGTGCGGTGGCTCATGCCTGTAATCCTAGCACTTTGGGAGGCCGAGGCGGGCGGATCACGAGATCAGGAGATCAAGACCATCCTGTCTAACGTGGTGAAACCCTGTCTCTACTAAAAATACAAAAAAATTAGCCGGGCGTGGTGGTGGGTGCCTATAGTCCCAGCTACTTGGGAGGCTGAGGCAGGAGAATCGCCTGAACCCAGGAGGCGGAGATTGCAGTGAGCTGAGATTGCACCACTGCACTCCAGCCTGGGCGACAGAGCGAGACTCCATCTCCAGAAAAAAATAAAAAATAAAAAAGTCTCGGAGCCCAGCCTGCAGACCGGCTGCATTTGTGTGTCCCCTAAACCACTCCTCTGTTCCTTTAGCTTAGCTGGGTGCCTGGGGGGGCACGTGAACCACGTGGGCTGGTACCACACCCCCTCTAGACTGGCCAATGGGAATAAATCGTGAGCCACAAACAGGAGACATAAAAATGAACAGGTAAACATGATTTTTTTTATTGGGATTGTAAATTCACACGACAGTTGAAGGTGCAGTGAAGAAATGGTTGGTAGCGGAGTCACCCACTCTTCGCAGGGCGACTGGCCACGCAGGCTCTGCCTGCGCACCTCCTGCCTGGACCATGTGGAAAGTCTTCAGGGGTCACGTCAGACTGGGGGTCTCCAAAGTTCCTATCCCTTTGTGTGTTTGGTGAGCTTTTTGTTTGTTGGTTTTGGTTTCGAGGTGAAAGTCACATAACCTCCAGCTGACCACTGCAGTGGGCATTGAGTACATTCTTGGTCCTGTGTCACCACCGCCTCTCTCTCATTTCAAAACTTCGTCATCACCCTGAAAGAGCACCCTGTACTCACTACGTGACCACACCCATTGCCCCTGCCCCCGCCTCTGGCAACCGCTAATTGGTTTACTTTTGAGGTTTGCATTGGGCTATGTCCCCATGGCCTTCAATCTGTGACAGAGATCCTGGCTTTCATACATCCTTGGGACAGAGAAACTAAGGCCAGCGTCCTTAATAGCATGACCAGGTCTGCTTGGACTGTCCATTGAGGTGTCCTGCAGGCACTGATTCTGCACCCGTCAAGGCCTGACCTCCCCGTTATCAGCAGATAATCCAATAGAGGAGAAGGGCACTTGAGGCCATGCAGCGGCTGAACGGGAAGCCGTGCTCAGCGTCTCTCCAAGCCTCTGCATTCCAGTGACAACGTCCACAGGGCCTCAGTGAATAAACCACTGCAAATGCACGTTGGTGAGGCCATCAGCTGCCGAAGGGAAGCTGGGGAATCTGGACGGAGGAGAAAGAAACGTGAGCTGCACTCCCGGCGACACATTGAACTAAGAACGGCGCCTGCCTTCTTGAGGGGCTTGTTTTGTGGTGTCATAACTAGCCTGCCTTACACCTTTCTTAAAGCAAGCATGTTGTGAGTTCACAGGAGGGATTTTTAACATACTTGAGGCTTCGGGGACAAAAGACATCAGTCAAAGAAAGATTCCGCTATTATTTATTTCAAGAGCCTTTGACTCTCTTGCTGAAATCTGCTCCCATTTTGAAGACGCTTCCCATCAAATCAGAAAAGCCCTGATTTTCCTGTCTCTGTGTTTGGAATTGTCCCCCACCCTGTTGTTAGTTCATTCCTTAAAGTTGTCTGGGCAGACTGCAATTTCAGAAGGGCACCTGGATGCGTTTCATTCTTGGGTCAGAAAAATACCTATGCAAAGAGCTTCTGACTAAGCATAGACAGATTTCAATTATTGGCACAATAGCATGTTACATAAATCAATTTCTTTGGGCCTCAGTTTCCTCCTTGGTAAAGATGGAACCTGGGTCTCTGAAGGTTCTCAAAGACTAAAAAGGAATCTAAGACACCCTCAGACTTGCTCAAGAAGAAAACGGGGCAGGATTATTGGAATGATCCAGAAAGAGAGCACAGTGAGTCTTCTCAAACTTTGAGAAATGAATTGGACTTTCCTAATCAAAAAGTCTAATCAAAAATTAGACTTTCCTCTCACCTGTGCAGCTGGCTCTGTCACCCGGCCTCTGCTGCTCACCAGCAGCACACACCTGGCCCAGGAGTGGCTGCCAGTCAATGCGCAGCAGCCCTTTGCAGGACCTGCCCATGGGCTGCTTTTGAGTTTCTGAGCATCCAAGTCTCAGAAGCAATTGGTTGGGCCAGCTCAAGCTCTGGGTCCGCTGTGGATTGATTCACCTGTACCTGGTCTCCACCACTGATCCATCTGGAGAGGGGTGAGGCCACAGGGGTTTCCAGGCTGGGGGTGTGCCTGGGCCAGGCAGCGACAGCCACTGGGAACCCCAGGCAATAGGGGAAGTGGCACTCACTTATCCTCAGCTGGGCTTCTCTGCAGGCTCCCTCCCTCCTTCCCTTCTTCCTTCCTTTCAGAACTCCCTACAACCCTATCATGTTAAGCAAGTCCTGTAGCCTCTCTCGGCCTCACTTCTCTCACCTGCTTATGGAGGGCCCCCGAGCCTCGGCTGTGTGGCTTCACTGTTAACATGTTATTGATGTGACTGGGGGGCTGCCCCTGTGCCTGACATTTCATTCATGCCGTTCTCCCATGCAGGTTGCTCTCCTGATCTGGGCCCCGCCCTTTGGTTCCAGGGGATATGAAGGTCAGAGGAGGGATTAGCATGATCCACTGGCCAGAGTCAATAACACGGGGCCCCTCCTTCCAAGAGGGGCTTAGCCAGAAGGGGAAGCCTGGATCTTGGGGTCGGGCTCTGATGCTTTGTCTCTGAGCCGCTGACACGGAGATCGTCAAGCCGTGATGTTCATGTCCCCATTGCATAGAGGTGGGTCCTGTAGTCCCACATGTGGTGTGCTCTGAATCTCCTTTCCACTCTGTTGGAGGGTCAGAGGGACTTGAAAGATCACAGAGCCCAGCCTTGCATTTGGCAGAGGAGAAAGCAGAGACATAAAGGCCAGGGACTTGTGCCGGGTCCTACCCCCCATCTGGTGCCCCACACACTGGGGCCTGTCCCCACTGCCAGCAGCCTCTGTGTGGGTTCTGCCTTTTTCTGCACTGGTGGTGTCTCCCCATCGCCCCAGCTGCTTGTGGGCAGGCGTCACCTTGTTTTGACCTCTTTCCTTCCCCCAGGCAGCTCTGGACTTTGCTCTCAGTAAACACAACTTGATTCTTTTCCTTCTTACCTTATCATTGCCCATAAATCCCGTTTACACGGTGCCCACTTTTGTGTCTGAGCTGGGACGTACAACCTCGTCTCTGCCTCCAGTTTTTGAGAAATTAATTATAAACAGTGTTGACAGAGGCTCTGGCTTGACTTGGGGCATCTGCTGCTCTTCCCGGCCTTGGTCTTCTGAAGGTAACTGTTATCAGTAACAGAACAGATGTGTTTATCCTGGGCTCCCGGGCCCTTGGCGTGGCCCTTTGAGGGGGTCTGTGAAACCCCTGAAACTGCATGCGGAACTTTACAGATGGAGGTAGTTTTCTAAAGAGAGGGTCCAGAGACTTTGTCAGATTCCTTAGAGGATTTGCACCCTCAAAAAACGTTAACAACCTCTGAGCTGGAGGAAGGCCTAAGACAAGCCTATCGCACTTGGAGATAAGATAAGCCGAGGCGGGACCTAATGGGGCCTGAATGTCTTGGCCAGAGTGCGCAGCTGAAATGGAGATGACACTTGACAGAAACCAGTGTAAAACTCTCCTTCCCTTTATTTAGCTTTTATTTCTTGTGCTTTTCATTAAGTACAGATATTCTTTGCTCGCTTACAGACCAGGGAAGACCTGGCTTCTGAAAATTACCTTTAGGTTTTTCATTGAATTTGGTCTTATTCTGAACAATGCCTGAACGTCGAAGGTGCTCCCCTAGATAGGTTAATAGAAACCCACAGTCCAGGGCAAGAGGCCGCATCCGGGAAGCCTGTGTACAGGTGACTGGAGAGATGAGTTCTCACGGACCGTTCGGGCAACTTGGTGTTCAGGCCTGGACATTTCAGTGCTGCATTTGAAGAGGAATTATGAATTGGCTCTCAAAGGAGGGTGAGGTGTTTTGTTTTTTGTTTTTTATTTTTTTTTGACATGGAGTCTTACTCTGTTGTCCAGGCTGGAGTGCGGTGGCGCAATCTCACCTCACTGCAACCTCCGCCTCCCGGGTTCAAGTGATTCTCCTGCCTCAGACTCCAGAGTAGCTGGGATTACAGGCGTGCGCCACCACACCTGGCTAATTTTTGTATTTTTAGCAGAGACAGCATTTCACCACGTTGGCCAGGCTGATCTCAAACTGCTGACCTCAGGTGACCCGCCCGCCTCGGCCTCCCCAGAGTGCTGGGATTACAGGTGTGAGCCACCATGCTGGGCTGGAGGGTACATTTTTAAACGATGCAATTCTGGGGCCATCGTCAGATTTGGCGAAGAGGAAGCTGCGGGAGAGAATTGTTACTATACAGGATTTGAAGAACTCTCCTGCAGGCTTATTTTATATTTAAATTGTGCACAGTGGTTTATAGTTTGCCAGGCTGTCTTGGGTTTGTTATGTTGCGTAATCTTCTCAAGGACAGGTGGGTTGAGCCAAATATTCATTAGCAGCCTCCTTTTACAGATGAGGAAACTTGTGCCTCAGAGAAGCTGAAGTCATCAAACCAAGGTCAAGCTGGATGCGGTGGCTCATGACTGTAATCCAAGGGAGGCTGAAGCGGGCGGATCACTTGAGTCCAGGAGTTCAAGACCAGCCTGGGCAACATAGCAAAACCTGGTCTCTATAAAAAATACAAAAAATTAGCCAGTCGTGCTGGTGACACTTGTATCCCCAACCACTCAGGAGGCTGAGGTGGGAGGATTGATTGAGCCCAGGAGGTCAAGGCTGCAGTGAGCTGTGATCACGCCACTGCACTGCAGCCTGCATGACAGAGCGAGACCCTGTCTCAAAAACAAAACAAGTAAAACAAAAAGTGTCAGGCATTTGGCAGGGATGGACCCCAGTAGAATCTTCTGATCCCAGTGCCGTGACATAGGGTCCCCAGAGCAGATGGGCTGGGTTCAGATAACGGAAGGCCACACAAGATTCTAGAATTGTCAGCAGAGGGAGGAGTTGCCTGACAGCAGCAGATTCCAAGGAGGGCCCGGATGAACCTCCAACAGGAATGCTGATTCCGTTTTGCCTTTGATCTCTTGATTTCAAAAGAACTTGAAGTAACTTGAACCTGGCTGCCATCTGCCCAGGCATAGGTGTGTGCCAGGAGGCAGGTCTGCCTCTAAGTTGCTATGAAATAGTTTGCCCAACTCGGATGCTACGTTTCTTTAGAAAATCTTCAAGCTATCACACGTGAATAGGCTTCTGATCGAATAAGCCCAGGGCTTCGGTGGATGGGGCGTGGCTGGCAGCAGGGCCAGCGTGGCCCTGTCCTTTTGGTCCTCTGTGGCAGGGACCCAGGAAGCAGTACCCAAGGGCTGGAACCAGCGTGGCCCTGTCCTTTTGGTCCTCTGTGGCAGGGACCCAGGAAGCAGTACCCAAGGGCTGGAACCAGCGTGACCGAGGAGAACTCTCCCCTGGCCAGGGCCTAGCTCTCAAACACCAGATTCTGGGGTGGACTTAGATCCTACAAACCCAGGCCACGGAGGCCAGGGTACCAATGTATTCATCTGACAGGGAAAAAGGGGATACTTTGGAGGTGCAGATAATGCATCCTCACTGTACAGGTCGGGGCATGAGAGCAGAATGAGGGTCATTCGAAGGATAGAGTGTCTGTTTACTGTTTTATCTGCTGAGAAGCCGACCCTGTTTTCTTCCCATTTTGCCAGCACCTGTGTGTAGCCTGGACTCTGGAACTAAACTCTCTGGTCTGAGGGCTGGAGGGGGTCAAATCTTGGTGAGGAACAGTTGCACGGCTCTGCTCACTGACCTCTGTTGGGCCTTAGTTTGCTCATCTGTAAAACGGGAGTGAGAAGTCGTAGTTATGGGCGTGTGACGCCTTCCCAGTCATGCTGCTATGCAGGGAGATGTGGCTCTGGCATACAGAAGCTGAACTCACAGTGATGGTGACAGAGGCTGGAGGCTGGGGGGCTTGCAGTGTCTGTATCCAGTTGGCTCCAGGGATGGCCCCACCCCTGTCCTTACCTCGGTGTGATTTTAGGGGCCACAGTCTGTTCCTGTTTTTTCTTAGCTGGTTTGAGTTGGGTTTTGAGAGTCCTAAAACCCACCCAAGATGGCCCTAGGTACCTGCCCTCTGTGGGGTACATTGCCTCAGTGGGACTGCAGGCTTTGGGGCTCCCCGTTAGGACCCCAACTGCTCCCGGCTCCTGGCTGTCACTCGGTGAAGTTTGCCACGGCTTCCCCTGTTGGCGTTTTTCCTGTGCCTGACTGACTAGGTACCCTCCTAACTCCTAACTAAACGTAGGTTTTCTTTTTCTATGCCTTAGTAGTTATTTCTGATAACAAAAATATGCTCTCAGTGTCACAGTTATTTTTAATAAATGTATCTTTCCAGACTGTTCTCTGCGCATGTGCATAATATTTTAGCCTCAGATGGGTTCCTCATGGGCACCTCTTAAGGTGTCATTGCCTGTAGTCGCCTCGGTGGCACTGGACCTCTTTAGAGTGGCTTTGCTTCTTTACAGGGTTTCATTATTTTTTTAAAAAGTTTTATTGAAATGAAGTTCACATAACATATAATTTACCATTTTGAAATGTCACAATTCTGTGCTGTATAGAATATTCACAAAGTTGTGCAACCACCACCTCTTATCAAATCTCCAGAACATTTTTTCAACCCTAAAGGGCACCCATTAGCAGTCGCTGCCCCTCCTTCCCGCCCCTGACAACCACTGCTCTGCTTTCGGTTTCTATGGATTCCTATGGATTTGTGTATTCTGGACATGACTTATAAATGGAACCATATAATAGGTGGCCTTTGGTGACTGTCTTCTTTTCACTGCAGAGTGTTTCCAGGGTTCATCCACGTGGCAGCATGTGTCAGAATCCCATTCCTTTTTATGGCTGCATAATATTCCATTGTATGGCTATGTCACATTTTGTTTACACTTTCATTTGTTGATGGACATTTGGGTCATTGCCACCTTCTGGCTGTTGTGACTGGTGCTACTAGGATTCATGTATTTGATGGTCTAATTCTGTTCTAAGAGCTGTCTTCTCTCATTTCCAAGTTCTTGGAGAGATCCCTGGCTTTTGATTCCTTCTCCTCCACCCCATGCCTATCCCCAGGATTTTATGAATCTCCCAGGAGCTAGGGCTTGGTATGTTGTTGAACTCACCGTTGGCATGGACCAGCAAGGGTCGCTGTCACATAAAGGCCTGTGTTAGGTGCCATCCGCCTGCAGATCCCCCTGGGTGTTAACACAGGACTGCGAGGAAGCACTGCTTGTGGAGAGCAGGATAGTCAACAACAGACCTAGGCCAGGTGTTTGCCCAGGTGTCACACAGGAGGCTTGTTGTGGAAAAGCAGCTTCCTGGGCATGCCCTGTGCTGGCCATGTCTGTCTGTCTGTCTGTCTGTCCCTCCCAGCCCTGCTGTGCTGTTGGCCCAGGGAGTGGTCTGAGTTGGCTGCACCCCAGGGGGCTCCCCTGACTTCTGGCTTGCGGTGGAGAGGGAGGTGTCAGGGGAGCCCCTCGCCTGGGGCTCACTCCGGCTCCCCTGACTGGGGGTCCCTGTCTCCCCCAGGTTCCAGTAGAGGCTTCCCCCTTCCCCACTTCCCTGGCGTCACTTCCCCCAGGGGTCCCTTCACTGTTGTAAATTGTCCCTTTCCTGTTGGGGCCTTGAGTGATGTCTCAGCCCTACTGAGTGAAGATCTCCAAGGCAGGCCCAGAACCTGCATTTTAACAAATCTTCCCCTGACACCTTGAGCCCCTCAGAGCTGCTGAACCCCCGCCTCCACCACCCCGCTTAGTTGTTGATCTCGGCTTCCTCGTGTCCAGGCTACAGGCTGACCTCTCTTGTGCTTCTGCCTTTCAGAGCTTCAAAGGAAGCACATGTTTGCTGAACCCTCCCAGGGATCCAGGCTTTGCAGGTTTCACACACATCTTACAAAATGCAGTGGGGGCAGAATGAGAGGAGAGCCAGAGCATGCTGGCTTTGGGAGGGGTGGCCCATTGTAAATAAGCCAGCGCTGGCCATCCCAGGGTCCCAGGCAGGCTGGCTTGGTTGGGGCTACACACAGCCAAGCACTCTTAGCTCCTGCAGTTGGAATCCCGCTCTTGCGTGCCTGCCTGTGTTCCCGGCTGTGGGAGGCGCCAGGGGGAGGTTTTGATCCCTGGGGGAGTAGGAAGCCGGCCCAGCCCCTGCAGCTGTCTGGCCCCAGCCACTAATCCTGGGCAGGAGCTGCCTGTCCTGGCTTGGTGCTGGGCTGGCTGGAGTGGAGTGACCTGAGAATGGGGCCTGCTTTGTACCCAGAGCACACGCCGGCCACGGCTTTTATGACCTAGCGAGCAGGACGGGAAAAGGACAGCAGGTGGGAGATGGGAGTCAGCCTTGGTCTCCTTTGTCTTCACGGGCTTTGTTCCGTGAGGATTTTTTCTTTCCTGCCTTTTTCCTTTGGGCTGGGCGTGGGTGTGTTCAGAAAATCTCAGAGCGGCCACTTGCTGCCCCCGGGGGTATCATACGCATCATGGGTTTGGTCAAGAGTGGATCCATCAAAAATCTGTGGAGTAGCATTTTTTAGGAAACGAAGCATAGTGCCTTTTATTCCTAATGGATTTTTAGCTGTGATATAAAAGCATTCCCGGAAAGAAGCCAGCGGATGAAGGTCCCGATGGTGCTGGGCTGGCTGCAGTCGGGACCACAGGACTCTCAGAAGCAGAGGGCCTGTGCTCTCAAGGGCCTGTGCTCTCAGGGGCCTGTGCTCTCAGGAGTCTGTGGACTCAGGGGCCCCCCTCGATCTGCTTTGCCAGGGGCTGCCCAGCCTAGATTTCTGCTGGGCCAGCACCCCGTGGGCTCTCGGATGAGACTGGCAAGGCCAAGCATGTGAGGCCTGTTCCCAAATGGAAGCGTCCGTCTGTACTACTGCACGGCTGCCAAGACCCTCCAGCTCTGACCCTCCATCTGGGTTTTGCCTGGGGATTCAAAGAGGGGCTGGGTTAGGGGAGATAAAGGGAGGGGGACTAGGGCAGGACCTCAGTGACAGCAGCAACATGGCTGATGCACCTGGTGTTTAGTGATGAAGATTGGGGGTGCCACGCCGCATCTGTGTGTCCTTAGACAAGTTCATTCCCCAAATCCATTCCATTTCCTCTACTCATCGGATCTGCTTCAGAGACTTAAACGAGCTGACGGAACATTTCGCACAGGGCCTGGCCACGGGTAAAGGATGTCATCTTCCCCCGGTCAGAATGGAAATGAATTCCATTTCCTAGGGTCGGGTGAGCCCACACCTGTGAAATCAAGTAGAGGGGAGGGAGGGGAGGGAGTGGAGGCAGTTGAGTGGGAGAGTCCAGGTGAGACAGGTGAGTCCCTGCAGGAAGGCAGGGGCAGGAGGCACACAGGGGAGCTGGTCAGAGATGGAGAGATGGCAGGTGGGGTCCAGAGCAGCTCCTCCCTGCTTCCTCCAGGTTGCAGTGGAGACCAAATGGCCTGAAAAGCCCCAGATACTGACTCTCTGATCCTTTACCACAGAGCTTCTCACCTGGGGCGACCTTGCCTCTCCCAGCCCCCCAGGGACACTTGGCAATGTCTGGAGATTTGTGGTTGTCACCACGCAGGGAGGAGGGAGGAGGTTCCAACCGGCATGGAGTGGGTAGAGCCTGAGGACGCTGCTGCAGATCGTGCAGTGCCCAGGAGAGCCCACACGAAGATGGATCCGGCCCCAAATGTCAGCAGTGATAAGGTGCAGAAATGGTTTTCCAGACAGTTTGCTGTTTCACCTAGAGAATTGATTGACTGGTTTTGGAGGAAGGAGGAATTTAGGATGAGGGATTTCTGGGCGCTGCCACTTGCTAAGTGGGGAAGAAGAGACCAGGTGTGCAGTGCTTGAGAGGCTGTGGCCATCCTGAGCCCGGGCTGCGGCCATCCTGAGCCCGTGGGGGCAGTTGTAGGTAGTGCTGAGGAGGCAGGGTAGAGACACGGTTTGGCCATCAGCAGAGATGCCCCAGCCATGCCCAGGGTGGACTCAGGCACCCGAGGAGAATGCGCCAGCGAGGAGACCAGCAGAGCAGGGATGGGCACCGGAGAGGTTGGACGTCAAGGGCAGGCAGGGGAGGAGACCCTCTGAAGGAGGCCAAGAAGGACCAGCCGTGAGGGGTGGAGGATGCCGCGTGAGCTGCACCCCCGCGGGAAAGGGAGAGTCGCAGCTGGGTGGCTTGGAGATTTCAGAGCTGTCAGGAAAGCTGCCCTGGGACTTGGCCCTCTGTGTGGCCTTACTCTCCAGCCTGGGTGGGAACAGTGTCGTGAGCCATTAGGTGGGAGCTGGTGCCCGGAGAGCTGTGGCACAGCTTGAGGGGCCACTGCAGGATGTGTATAAGCTGAAAGGAAGGGGGCCTGTTTGCCAGCCTCGCCTCCCAGCTCAGCCAGCCTGAAGCCCTGGGCTGGGACAGCCCCTTGGTGGGAGGGAGGCCCTTTGATGCAGCCGGGGCTGTGTGGTCACCTGGCATGAGCTCTGGGCTGCAGCCTCCCTGCAGGGCACCAGGAGGGCCGGAGAGAAAACGCCAGGAAGAACCAGCTGAGGCCTGCTCAGGAACCATGGTGAAATAAAGCAGGAGGCGGAGAACGCTTGAGGTGCTACCTCTTGTACCGCTTCTCCTCGTAGGTGGTTATTTTCTCCTGATTCTCTTTTTGGTACCCTCTGTGTAGAATAATGCTCCTTAGGTACTTTCTAGTTGGAGACAAGAAAGAAGCTTCTCCAGGCTCCCCTTGGTTCTGGCAGTGTCCTCTGGCTCTGGATCACTCTTGGTGCCCTTTCCAAGCACCTCTCCCTACTCGCTGTAAAAACTCCAAGGCAAACAAGCTGTGAATTATCAAAAGGCCACCGGCCTCTGGTGAACTCATTCTCCCGCTAGGAAACCTGTTGGGTAGGTTTTCTTCTATTTTATCTCCACCTGGTATGGGCTTGTAGCAGAGGCCCTACTGAAAAACGGGGTGATTCACACACTTTGCTCATTTATGCTTTGCTTTAAAAAAGAAAGCAATGGGAGCAGCTGGCTGCTGCCTGCCTGTTTTTGTCTGACTGTCCTGTAAGCTCTACCACACCAGCACAACACCGGGGTTCCAGCTGGCTTACAGGGGCTGGGCTGACATTTGCCCAAGGGACAGGTGGACGGACAGCTTGTGTTCTCTGGGATTGTCTAGAAATCAGCTGATTTGCATAAGAATGTTTCCCCATAGCTGAGAGCTTAATGTTCATCACTGACCCATTGGTGAGTTTGTTGAAATAGAAATGGTTCCGGGTAGAATATACTTGCCTCCTTACCACCTGAAGGACTATTACTTGGGATAACCAGGCTTCCCAGGGTGCTGTCTGGGCCCTCCTTCTGCCCAGCTCCCCTCTGAGCTCTGCAGGTGCCATCCAGCCTGCAGTGTGTGTCTGTCTGCCGTGGGCCTCCACTCTGCAAAGGCAGTTGTCCCCTCCACTTCCAAGGAACAAAACTCAGAGGCTCGCTCCAGTATGGCGGGATGGTTGAAAGGACCAAAGTGTCACTGAATGAACCAGAGATAAGAGGATCTTAAAGGAGAGTTTGGGAGAGGGGCCATGGTGTGGTGTGCCTGGGACCCTGGAGGACGGAGCTCCTAGGTCATTGTGTCTAAGAGTGCTTTGGGGATTCAGCTCCTTCCGTTGGCCTCCATTATTTCTTGGCTTCTCTGTTGTGTCTCTTCTCTCTCTCCTTGGCCTCTCTCTGCATCTGTGTCTGGTCTTTGCTAGCCGGCCTGCCTTTGATGGTAACTGTTCTCTGGGGTCTTGCCCTTGACCCTTGCCTCCTTCCCATATCCTTGGTCTGGATCTCTCTATGGATCTCTCCCCCAAATGTCTATTCCAGATCTAATCAAGATTTACCTCTCACTGCCAGAGCCATGTGTTTGCTCCTCACGTGGGTACCCCACTTTGGCATGTCCAGGAGAAAACCCTCTACCTTCCTTTTTCTCCATGCTGCCCACATTCAGCCTATTTTGGAGATCCCAGCTAATAGCGTCTTTGTGGTTTCCGCTCGCCACCTCCATGTCACCCCCAGGACCTTCCTCTTGCTCCTGGGAAAGTGTGTTAGTCTCGCCTCTCCTCAAACCTTCCCTGCCGTGGTATAGATGCTCAGTCACCTCCTTCTGGTGAGTGCTGGAGCTTCCTGGAGGGTCTTTTTTCAGGGTTACCTCCTGCTTATCTACCCTTCGTCCCATCCCTGGGATCCCCCAAACTACTGAGGGTGTATCATCCCCTCCTTGGCAGCCTGACTTGCAGATTAGAGACCCCTCCCCATGGTGCACACGGCCCCTATGGCTCCCACCCCAGGTTTTCTCCATAAACCTTGAGCCAGCACACCTTCATGCACCAGAAGTGATGGGTGTTTCTGTGAGCCCCCTTTGCTCTGTCCCTGGGCCAACCCCACTTCATCTCCAGTTGCCTATCTGAGTCCTGTGGCACTGACCTCCCGTGCTGGGCCCAGCCTGCTTCATGGGGAGGCCTGCAGGGCAAGATGCACACAGTAGGCCCCAGAACTACTCGGTCCAGCTGTTTGGTGGCTGGAAAACCTTGGACAAGAGGCTTGGCTTCTCTGCATCTCGGTTTCCTCATTTGTGAAATAGAGGTCATAATCCTTATCTGCCTCATAGGGCACTTGTGATACACAAATGAATTAACACATTGAAAGCTTTTAGAATGGTGCCTGACACACACCCAGCAGCCAATGAATGTTGCAGGGCATACTGGTTCCCTAGGGCTGCTGTAACACAGTGCCAAGGATTGCGTGCCTTAAAGCAGAAACACATTCTCACAGTCTGGAGGCTGGAGCCTGAAAGCAAGATGTTGGCAGTACTGTGTCTCTCCAAAGACTCTAGGAGAAGCCTTCCCCGCTCTCCAAGGAGAACCCTTCCTCCCTCTCCTAGAACCCTTCCTCCCTCTCCTAGGAGAACCTTTCCTCCCTCTCCTGGAACCCTTCCTCCCTCTCCTAGGAGGACCCTTCCTCCCTCTCCTAGGAGGACCCTCCTCCCTCTCCTAGGAGGACCCTCCTCCCTCTCCTAGGAGGACCCTCCTCCCTCTCCTAGGAGAACCCTTCCTCCCTCTCCTAGAACCCTTCCTCCCTCTACTAGGAGAACCCTTCCTCCCTCTCCTAGAACCCTTCCTCCCTCTCCTAGGAGAACCCTTCCTCTCTCTTCTAGGAGAACCCTTCCTCTCTCTCCTAGGAGAACCCTTCCTCCCTCTCCTAGGAGAACCCTTCCTCCCTCTCCTAGAACCCTTCCTCCCTCTCCTAGGAGAACCCTTCCTCTCTCTTCTAGGAGAACCCTTCCTCTCTCTCCTAGGAGAACCCTTCCTCACTCTCCTAGGAGAACCCTTCCTCCCTCTCCTAGGAGAACCCTTCCTCCCTCTCCTAGAACCCTTCCTCCCTCTCCTAGGAGAACCCTTCCTCCCTCTCCTAGAACCCTCCTCCCTCTCCTAGGAGAACCCTTCCTCCCTCTCCTAGAACCCTCCTCCCTCTCCTAGGAGAACCCTTCCTCACTCTCCTAGGAGAACCCTTCCTCCCTCTCCTAGAAGAACCCTTCCTCCCTCTCCTAGAACCCTTCCTCCCTCTCCTAGAACCCTTCCTCCCTCTCCTAGGAGAACCCTTCCTCCCTCTCCTAGAACCCTTCCTCTCTCTCCTAGGAGAACCCTTCCTCCCTCTCCTAGGAGAACCCTTCCTCCCTCTCCTAGGAGAACCCTTCCTCCCTCTCCTAGAACCCTTCCTCCCTCTCCTTGGAGAACCCTTCCTCCCTCTCCTAGAACCCTCCTCCCTCTCCTAGGAGAACCCTTCCTCACTCTCCTAGGAGAACCCTTCCTCCCTCTCCTAGGAGAACCCTTCCTCCCTCTCCTAGAACCCTTCCTCCCTCTCCTAGGAGAACCCTTCCTCCCTCTCCTAGGAGAACCCTTCCTCCCTCTCCTAGGAGAACCCTTCCTCTCTCTCCTAGAACCCTTCCTCTCTCTCCTAGGAGAACCCTTCCTCTCTCTTCTAGGAGAACCCTTCCTCTCTCTCCTAGGAGAACCCTTCCTCTCTCTCCTAGCTTCTGGTGGTTTTTGGTGGTCTTCGTTAGCTTAAAGCTGCATTCCTTTCAAAAAATGTCTGCCTTCATTGTTATGTGGCCCTCTTCTGTCTGTGTCTCTGTACTGGATTTAAATTTCCCTCTTATAAGGACACCAGTGATTGGAGTTAGAGCCCATCCTAATTCCGTATGACCTCATCTTAACTTCGTCACATCTGCAAAGACTGTATTTCCAAATATGGTAAAATGTACAGGTACCAGGAGTTAGGACTTGAACACATCTTTTGGGGTGACTCAGTTCCACCCATAACAGTAGCTCTCGCTGTCTTCCCTGGATCATAGTCTCTATGATAGCTCTCATCTGTGTCTTTGTCATTTCTGTAAACCTGCTGAGAACAGCGACAGTCTTGCTTTTCTTTGTATTCCTGGCAAAGGCTCAGTACCTGTGTATTTAGTGAATGTCCTTCCTCTCGACTTACATTAAGGAAGACTCCAGTTCTGGTAACTCTCTGGTTGTCAGAACATATGCCTGTACCAGCTGGAAATGAGAAGGATATGAGCATAAGAAGTCTTGCTTTTGGGAAGCAGCCCCATTCGTATACAAGGAGATGGATGGGAGCCACCCTGAAGCCCTCCTTGCAGTTGATTAGTGTCCATTGAGCGGTTGCTGCTGCATTCCAGGCTCTGGGTGGGGGATGGGATTCTGAGAGACAGGCATAGCCCTTGCTGACCCGGAGCTCACAGCTTGGCTGGAGAGACACACAATTCAATAAGCTGTTACAATAAAGTGATTAGGTCCTATTATAGGGAAAGCACGGGGCTGGTGCCCACACACTCAGTGTGGACGCAGGGAGCAGCTTATTGGTTTAAACACTCTGGCATCTTCCCTCCAGCTGCTCATGAATGTTACGGGGCGCTGACAGTGGCTCAGGGTACTGGCAGGGACAGCCAGCCCAGAGGAGACACAAGAACAGTAACTGGGATGGGAAGCGCCCTGACCTCAGCAGACCATCCCTGGGGTCCCTGTTGCACACAGCACAGTTCAGTGATTGACAGCCACAGCCAGTAGTGACCCAGCGTCTTCACCCGACAGACAGGTCATGCTGGCCAGGCTCCACTTACACAGGTTGAGAAGGGTGGTGGCTACAAATGTGTCCTGTAACGTTCTATAAATGGGAGCCGAGGGGACGCCTGAGTTGTCTGCCAAGTTTTCTTCCTGGTTGTCATGTTTGGATCATTGTACATCCCACCTAAAGAAAGCACACCCTGTGTCTGAGTGGGGACAATAACCAGCCGCACCGCAAGGGAGGGCTCTTCCTTTTACTGCCGGGTGACCTGTGTGCCTGCAGGCCTGGCCTGACCCCAAGCCTCGCTCATAGTTCCCTCCTTTCACCTGCCTGGCCGGCTGGGCTGCAGTGCCTGCAGGGTGCAACGGCTCTTGCTATCACCCACCTTACTCCTCGGAGTGCATTACGCACATCTAACCCTAAAATGCGTTTCCATCTCGGAGTGCATTACGCACTTCTAACCCCAACATGCATTTCCAACTCATGCCGTGCCATTGTCCCAACTTAGTCCCCACTGTGGTCCAAGGAGCAGGAGGAAGGAGACAGGGATGAGTTTTTAATATTTTACCAAGGATCAGGTGAGAAAGCCAAGGACCACACCAGATGGGTGCACAGGCCTCCGGGAGCAGGGCTGGCCTTTCTGCGCCTCGGCTGTGGGCCTGGAGGCCGGACGCCGAATGTGCACGCTCCCTAAATGCAGATGGTGACACAGCTTTTCTCCCAGGCTGTGGAAATTTCAGCCCACTCACAATAAAAAGAAATGTTTCCAAAACAGCCTTTCTGTTCCCTGGTCTTTTCCCAGAATGAATCTTGAATCAGCAGAGGTGAGATTCAGTTGTGAGAGAAGACACATTAAAACCCTAAGTGCTGACTCGCAAGGCACATCTGACCAGCGTGGGAAGGGAGGAGGTCTTCAGGCCTCCGCTGTCCGAGTGGCTTTCTCCCCGGCCTGTGTGGTTCGCTGCCAGCCCTTCCTCCCTTCTGTGCAGACGGTCCAGCCCGTCTTCCCCACAATCCCGCAGGAACCTTGTATATGGAGCTGTTCCCCCTTCTCCAGTTGTCCCCGGTGTCTGGGCAGTCCATGTGCTTCCCAGCACTCCTGCAGGCTGGGGTCTCCTGCCCTTGGCTGGTTTTCACTCAGCTCCTACCAGCTGCTGGAAGTTTCTCCTTGGAGTTTGATCTTAGAGCTGTGACTAGGGATGGGCATTCATTTGCATTAGTAATTATTTTGTTAGTTGGTGCATATACCGCTGCAGACGAGTTGGGCCCCACCAGGAGGAACTTGATTTTCTGGGGAGATCAGCACTGCCTCAAGAGCTCCCAATGTAACTGCTGGACTGAGGGTAAGAGGGTTTTGCCTGCAGTCGCTTCCAGGGTCTCCGTTCTGCTCTGTCCTTTTATTCCCAAGCCCCTCCCCCCATTTTCTAATGGTTTGAGCGCATTCCTAGTTAATTGCAATGTTCAGATAGTTCCAGTATCTTAATGAAAGTTAGTGTGAAAGCCCCAGTGATTTGGTTGCCATCAAGAAATGCCTTTGCCCAGGGTCACCTGGTGAGTAAGCAGAGTGTGAAGATTAACCTCTTTGTGCCTCAGTTTCCTCAGCTATAAAACAGAATGATAATATTAACCCCCTCCTAGGATTGATTTCAGATGCAAATGATTACTACTATCTACCATATATAAACAATGTACATATAGAATATATGTGTATTATGTACTATTGTTTTCTATAAAATTGTTATTTACTAAAAGGTTTATCATAATATTATTAGCTATTAAAGTATATGTTAATCAACTTAAAAAAAAAAGAAATGCCTTTGCGTGGCTCTTACGGTGACATAGCAGGATTTTGTAAATTGCACGGTGGATATAGAGGTGTAATTACCCGTTGCCTGCCAACGTGAGCCTGATCCTTCAGGAATGTTTGGCGAGCAGGATCGGGCGATGCCGGATACTTTGGGCTCTTAGAAAGTCCACTCAGCGAGCGTGGAGGCCGGCCGAGTTTTGCGGTGGAGGCCTCGTCCCTCTGTTTTGGGAGCTCGCCCTCTGTGTGCTCTTGGAGTCTGCATTGTGTTAGATGTTGGAGGCGCTGGGGAAGAAGTGCCCACATGGCACTGGGGGAAATGAGTTCTGAGAATAGGGATGTGTCCCAGCCTTCTCAGTTTTAGCCTTTAGGGAAATGTTTGTTTCCTGGGGCCACCATAACAAAGCACCACCAGCCAGGTGTCTTCCCCGTGGACATCTATTCTCAGTTCGGGAAGCCTGATGTCCACAATCAAGTGTCAGCAGAGCTGTTCCTCCCGAGGCTGTGAGGGAGAATCTGTCCCATTCTCCGCTCCTGGCTTCCACTCCTTGGCATCCCTTCTTGGCTTGCGGTTGGTCACCTTCTCACCGGGTCTTCACATCACCTTTCCTTGTGTGCATCTCTCTGTGTCCACATTTCCTCTTTGTATAAATGAGGATGCCAGTCCTATTGGATTAGGGCCCCCCAGTCACTTCATCTTAACTTGATCATCTGCAAAGACCTTCTTTCCAAAGACAGTCACATTTACAGCTACTGGGGATGAGGACTTCAGCATCTTTAGAAGGGACAAAGGGTATTAAAACAATGGGAACATAGTGACTTCTCAGTATTATCCTCTCCCTGGCCTGGTGGCATTTAGGTTTTAGCCAAAAGGTGCTTGCTCACAAGCATTTCTGTGTTATCCTTTAACCCCTTGTTTGGGCCTTAAATGGCTCAAACAAATGCATATTAGGTGCAGTGAATATTGCTAAACCTTCACTATGTGCAGCCCATAGTTGCCACAGCTGTCAATGGAGGTAAAATTTAGTAATTGATCAGTAGTTAATAAAGAAATCATACTACCCAATTTAATGAAGCACCTGTTAACCCAATCTGGTGTAATTCTTTGCATTCCAGACCACAGTGGAACACTTGGGAAGCAGCAAGGCTGAGTAAAAATAAGAGTATGTCAAACAAACTTTCACAGACTTTGAGCTATTATTGAGGAAAAATGTAGGGCCTGGGTGTGAGCTGGGTCACGATGAACCTCTGCAGAAGGCTCAACTTCTAACCTCTGCAGAGCATGTCCCGGGCCCGTGCCACATTATCTCACATGGGAGCCCTCGCTGCGGTTGTCCCTCCCTATGGTCGATGGGGACAGTGAGGCACAGAGGTCAGCAACTTCCCCAGATCATGTGACTGATAACTGCAGTGCTTAGGCATGACTGCAGGGCTCTGTGGGGAATGCAAGGATGGTTTGAGTCCAGTGTTAGCCTGAAGGACCAGCAGTGAGAGGGTTTCAGTGACTGTGATGGGTACAGCTCACTCTGGTGAGCCAGCGTTTCCCAGGCGGGTAGAGGAAGGTTGGGAAGAAAGAGGCTGTGGGCAGGTTCTTGAGGATCTGAGTGGTGGGGGTGGCCAGAGGATGGGGCTGGCTGAGAACAGATAAAGGTGTGAACCATCTGGGAGGCTGGTTATTTAATGTGGTGCCCAGCCTGTCTCAAGAGTAACACGTCATCCAGGGAAAATCCCTCTCAGGTGTCCTCCTGCATGGTATTGCCAGAAAGAGACCACAGCCATGGGCGCCTTGCTAGTTGATCTTGAGAGTGGCTGAGCTGGGTCAGTATGAGAAAGGTGCAAACGATGGGCCTCGTGGGGTCCCCTGTGCTCATCAGCATCAGTCACATGGGGGTACGTTGCAGAGATTTGGGGGACACACATTTGGCTGGGATTAAGAAGCTCAGATTAAAGCGTTAGTTCTGGGAGAGTTGCTTCCCCACCCAGGGATATTAAATAATGTCTGGAGACATCTTTAGATGTCACAGCAAGGGGTGGGGGGTGGGGGGAGGAGAAGTGAGGGGAGAGGGGTAGTTAAGGTGGCCACTGCACTGGGCCCAGGGGAGCTTGCTGTGATGGACGTAACCACATGGACAGAGACCTGGGCCAAAAACACGAGGCACATCTGAGGAATGAAAGTAAGAGGTGCTTTGTTTTCTGCTGCTTCTGTGTAAGAAGAGATTTGGAAGGCCAGGCAAATTTCCTGTAAGTCACCTGAGCATGTGTTGTACTGGGTGTACTGCTGTGTTGTACTTAGAAAGGGAACACTTTCCTCTGTGACTGGAAGTGTCTGGTGATGCTGAATGCTAAGCTGGGCCTGGGGAGTTGACCGCCCTCAGCACCACCGCCCATTCACTCGTCCTTTCTTTTCTTTTCTTTTCTTTCTTTTTGAGACGGAGTCTCACTCTGTCACCAGGCTGTAGTACAGTGGCGTAATCTCAGCTCACTGCAACCTCTGCCCTCGTGAGTTCAAGCGATTCTCCTGCCTCAGCCTCCCAAGTAGCTGGGACTACAGGCGCACACCACCATGCTCAGCTAATTTTTTTGTATTTTTATTAGAGATGGGGTTTCACCATGTTGGCCAGGATGGTCTCGATCTTCTGACTTCATGATCCACCCACCTCGGCCTCCCGAAGTGCTGGGATAACAGGTGTGAGCCACCTCAACTCATCTTTTCATTCATCCTTCTATCTGTCTGTCCATCCAACCATCCATCCATCCATCCATCCCTTCCGAGCTAATGCAGAGATGCGGGTTTCTGTCTATGGGGGATGGGGGTGCCACTTGACACTTCCCTTGAGAGCAAAACACGTTGACTTCAGAAGATACAGGGAACACAGAGAAAATTACAAGCAACAACATAAATCACCCAGATCTCACTTCCGGCAGCGAGTTTCTGTTTGCCTTTCTTTCTTTTTTTTTTTTTTTTTTTTTTTTTTTGGTATATAGCCTTCTCATGTACCCAAAGAAAATTGAGACTATGCTATACTATTGTTTGGTAAAATACTTTAAGACTTAATATATTCACATTTCTCATATTTTAAAATCCTCTCCTGGCTGGGTGAGATCCAGCACTTTAGGAGGCCAAGGTGGGTGGATCACGAGGTCAGGAGTTCAAGACCAGCCTGGCCAAGATGGTGAAACCTGTCTCTACTAAAAATACAAAAATTAGCCAAGTGTGGTGGTGGGCACCTGTAATCCCAGCTACTTGGGAGGCTGAGCCAGAGAATTGCTTGAACCCAAGAGGCAGAGGTTGCAGTGAGCTGAGATCGTGCCACTGCACTCCAGCCTGGGCAACAGAGTGAGACTCAGTCTCAAAAAAAAAAAAAAAAAAAGAAATCCTTTCCTGAGCCATATTAATGGCTGCTTGGCATTCTGTCATCCATAGATCAGACTTTAATTAATCAGTTTCACCCTCGTCTGTGGGGTTATCTTGAGCTTTTGTGTCTGGCTTCCCATCCGTCTTCTCAGGATGAGTGACTGGGCATAAGTTGCTTTATCGACATGAGTGAGCATTGATATTTCTGCACACGTGCTTATCTCCCCTGCCCTCCAGGGGCCCAGTGTCATTCACTGGGTGCCGTGTGTCAGGCCCCCTCCCCTGCTTTTTCATATGGGTGTAGTGTTATCAGCGTTAAAATCCCTCTCAGGAAATTAGAGGCAGTGCCACATTAAATCTGTAATGAATTATTTTAGAATGTTGGTTTTAGGATGAACGACATCAAATGGTTGATATTCACCCAGTTTTTTTGGTTCTTTCTGAAACGCAGCAGGACTCTTAGTGGGTCCACTGGAGCAGAAAGCACTGTAGGTACCTAGTGTCTTTCCTATCAACACCACCTACATAAACATTCTGTACGGAAGTGAGACACAGGCCCTAATTCTGGGGCCCTGGCAGATCTCCATGGCCCAGGGTGAGTCGGGGGCAGACAAGAGCTTACAGGGTCTTGGATTACCTGTGTTCAAGGGTCTAAGTGGCTTATGGTGTAGCCAAACCCTTGGTGTGGGGCAGGGAGGTTGCAGGAGGAAGGAAGTTGGATGAGGTGATTGTTTCCATGTAACTCGTATCAGACCATGGCCCTGAGTTCATTCTACAGAGTCTGGGTGCTTGCTGGGAGTGAGGTGCAGTTCCAGAAGCCAGGGGATTGGGCAGGGGGCTTGGTAGAGCAATAAATCAAACAAAACAGCAGTCCCTGTGCCTATTTTAGTCTCGTGGGGTACGGGTACAGGCTGTCCCTCCCAGGCCAGTGTGCAATAGCCAGGTTCAGGCCCCTGGGCAGGTGAATAGGAAAAGCTGCCACTTCCCTCTTAAACACCAATGTTAGTTACCATAGCATCTAGCATGCTTCTGGCATAAGCTTGCCTTCAGGGAGGCTTTATTGAATAGGTAAATCATTCTTCCACCCCTCCATGATCTTTGCAAGCAAACATTCCTGAAAGTTTTGAGCAAAAAAGATATGTATTATTACGAGTAATTTAGATGACTGTTGTTTCCACAGTGACGTACTTCTGGGAGAAAGGGAGGCAGGACTGGGGTGTTCTGGGGGTCCCCTTTGGTGTGCAATGCTGCCTTTGGGTTCCAGTTACTTTTTTAAACCCATTTTCCTGAGTGACTGAGTCATACCTGGTGCTGTTCTGGGAATCGGGGCACATCTGGGAACAGGGAGTTTGTTCACGGAGCTTACCTTCCAGAGGGAGCCAGGAAATAGACAAGACCTAAAGACAAAGCTGATTGAGGTAAGTCATGTGCCCTCAAGAAAACAGCAAAACCCGCTGAGCAGGGCTGCCGTGGTGAGTGGTCAGATCGACCTTTCTGGAGCAGTGACACTGGCCTGAGATCTGGGTGGCAAAAGTTATCAGCCAAGTGACGTTCTGGAGCAGTGCTTGCCTGCCAGAGGGAACAGCTAGTGCAAGGGTCCTGGGGCAGGAACAGTTCCGTTGTGCACCAGGAAGGAGCAAGTTCAGGCAGGGCCTCGGGGCCTAGTGAAGAGGTGAAATTTTGTTCTGAATGCAGCGAGATGCCCTTGGAGAGACTTAATTTGCTGGGTGCCCTAAGGAGAATGGTTTTGTTGGTGGGTGGGTGGAGGGAGTGGAACCAGGGAGCCCAGGAGGGCGCTGCAGGGCACTCAGGTGAGTGATGGTGCACACAGCCGGGAGCAGGTAATAGAGAGAGGAGATCAGACTGGAATACACTGGCGATCACACTGACTGGACACAGTGGGCTGGATTGGGGGCAGAAGAAAGGGAGAGATGCAGGGAAAGCCTCTTGTGTGAGGATGATGGGCTTGACGGTGGGAAGGGTGAATTTTTTTTTGAGATGGAGGTTGGATTTTGTTGCCCAGGCTAGAGTGCAATGGCGCGATCTCAGCTCACTGCCACCTCCGCCTCCTAAGTTCAAGCGATTCTCCTGCCTCAGCCTCCTGAGTAGCTGGGATTACAGGCATGCACCACCACACCTGGCTAATTTTTTACTTTTAGTGGAGACGGGGTTTCACCATGTTGGTCAGTCTGGTCTCGAACTCCTGACCTCAGGTGATCCGCCCGCCTCAGCCTCTTAAAGTGCTGGCATTACAGGTGTGAGCCACCACGCCTGGCCAGGGAAGGGTGAGTTCTATTGTCACCACTGTTTCTGCTGCTGCTACCTTCTCAATCTAGAAGGTGGTCCATTCCATTCCTCCTTTTCCAGATGAGAGATCTGAGGCCAGAGTTCCCAAACTATACTCTAAAGATTCTTAAAAAAAAAAAAAAAAAAAAAAAATCTTTAAAAGAGACAAAAGCAAGTTCATGTTCTATATGGAAATGTTGTTGTAAATGATATTTGAATTGACTATTGATCAGATTATGAGAAAGAAACTCAAGCTGGAGCTTGTGGACCCCCCAAGGGAGAGCCACCGAATCTAGGAAGATTCTTCTTTGCGACATAAGAGAAAGAACGGGAAAGGCAGTGAAACAGACACCACTGAGCTGGGCAGACTCTGGCTTGCCCTGAAGCAGGTTTGTAGGAATGGGTGTCTTTAAAACAAGATTTTAGTTACTGAATTGAAAATGCCTAGATATAGAAATAAGTGACTTCTTGACCAGGTTCAGTAACTCATGCCTATAATCGCAACACTTTGGGAGGCCAAGGCAGCAGATCACTTGAGGTCAGGAGTTCAGGATCAGCCTGGACAGCATGGCGAAACCCTGTCTCTGCCAAAAAATACAAAAATTAGCCAGGCGTGGTGGTGCATGCCTGTAATCCCATCTACTCAGGAGACAGGGGCAGGAGAATTGCTTGAACCCAGGAGGCAGAGGTTGCAGTGAGCCAAAATTTCACCACTGCACTCTAGCCTGGGTGACAGAGCGAGACCCTGTCTGGAAAAAAAAGAGAAGAAAAAATAAGTGACTTCTCTTTTGCAGCAATAATCTCCTGAAAATATAATCGGAAAAAGAGACGGCATTCACGGCGATGACAACATCCAAACCCAAATTTAAAATATCATAATGTATTAAAAATGATTTCTGCAAAGAAAACATTTTGAGTCCTCTTCCGACTACTACTGTTACTACTACAGCTAGTAGTTGTTAGTGGTAGTGCTGGTGTTACCCAACAGTTATTTTTAGTGCTTTTAGTTAACATCAACCCTAGAAGAAGTGCTTTTTGTGTACCTATTATCTCATTGTGTTTTCATTGTTTCCATTTTGCAGTTAAGGAGTCCTTTCAAGGGCAAGTGATTTTTGTCCTGAGCCTCCCAGCTGGTGATTGGTAGTGCCAAGGCCCCAAGTCCATCAGCCAGACTCTAGGCAGAGTGTCCCACCCTCATAATCTTGACACCAGGGAGGGGCAAACTGTAGTCTGCCTCCTATTTTTTATAAATACATTTTTGTTGGAACATGATCCTACTCAATTATTTGTATCATCTACAGCTTTTTTTGGACCACAAGGGCAGAGCTGAGTCTTTGTGACAGAGAATATATGGCCCCACAAAGCCTAATTTACTCTCTGTCCCTTTACAGGAAAAGTTTGGCCGTCTCTGCCCTACACTGCTCTGGGACTCATATCTAAACCAATGGGGACCCAACCACATTTGTGGAAGAAAAGATGGAATAGTATAAAGATGTCACTTCTTGTAGGGCAGTACCCAGGAAATCCCAGTGGGAATATGTTTTTGCACAAATGAGATGGTGGGAGACATTGTATTAAATTATTCTAAAGTTTATTTGGAAGAGGGCCGGGTGTAGTGGCTCACTCCTGTAATCCCAGCATTTTGGGAGGCTGAGGCATGTGGATCACTTGAGGTCAGGAGTTTGAGACCAGCCTGGCCAGCATGGTGAAACCCTGTCTCTACTGAAAAAACAAAAACAAAAACAAAAAATATTAGCCAGACATGGTGGCACATGCCTGTAATCCCAGTTAGGAGGCTGAGGCAGGAGAATCCCTTGAACTTAGGAGGCAGAGGTTGCAGTGAGCCAAGATCATGCCACTGTGCTCTAGCCTGGGTGAAAGAGTGAGACTTTGTCTCCAAAAAAAAAAAAAAAATGATAATAATAAAGTTTATTTGGAAGAAAAAAAAGGTAAAAATAACTGATGGGACTTTGAAATAGAACAGTGCATAGAAGCCAGACCTTCCATGTAGTCCAACACAGCAGAACTATCATGGTTAAATAAAGGTTGATATTGTGGTAAATATAGGCAAACTAATGACACAGAACAGCCCCGATTCAGACCCTAGTGTCTGTACACATTAAAAAATGCATTAAGATGACATCACATGAGTCAGAAGGGGACAAATTGTTCAGGAATTCATGCAGGAGTAATTGCTCATCTGTTTGCTAGTTAATTTTGTAACATCCCTCCCCGAGAAGCAAAATACATTCTTTGTACATTAATGTCAGTCCACAAACCTTTTATTTTTAAGTAAAGGAAAATAGATGTGAATGTTTATTGAATTTGTCATCAAGGGAGGCCTTTCTGTGCATCAAGGGGAAATGACAAAGGAAAGATTGATATGATTAAATAATTGAGACTTTATCAAGTTACCAAATGGATTAGTGCAAGCAAGCACAGAGTGGGGGAGATATTTGCAGCCGACCTGCTGAGATTTTAGGATGTAATTGAGCAGAAGGTGCAAAATGATAATCCACAAGGTAGGACATAAGAAGTAGTTGCTACTTGGCCAGGTGTGGTGGCTCACACTTGTGATCCCAGCAGTTTCGGAGGCTGAGGCGGGCAGATCACTTGAGGTCAGGGGTTTGAGACCAGCCTGGCCAACATGGTGAAAACCCGTCTCTAATAAAATACAAAAATTAGCCAGGTGTGGTGGTGCACACCTGTGGTCCCAGCTACTAGGGAGGTGGAGGCTGCAGTGAGCCAAGATCGTGCCACTGCATTCCAGCCTGGGCGACAGAGCGAGACTCTGTCTCCAAAAAAAAAAGTAGTAGTTGATACTTGAACTATTTCTGACTAATGGTCAAAGGAGGGTGGATTGAAATGTTGAAAGCGGGTGAATCGAGACATTGACGGCCCATCCCCTCGTTGTCAGATGAGCAAGGCTTTTCTTGACCTGCTAGTTAGGGGTGAGAACTGGACACCCGCTGCTGTTGAGAGGATGGATTGTCACAGTCTTCCAGGACTGCTTTTGGCAACCCTTCCTACTCTACTTGAAAGCAGTCCTAAGAAAATAACCCAAAATATGGAGTATGATTAGATACAAAGATGATCACTGCTGTGCCACTTACACTAGCAAAAATGTGGCAGTCTTGCTGGGAGGAGCAGGGTCAGGGTGGTGCTCCCTCTGCAGAGTTGCAGTTGGGGCCTGATGGGTCTGGTTGGGCCCCACTCCTTGACCTTGTCCCTCCTCACATCTTTCTAGCCAGTAGCCCATGTCTCCTACTTAGTGGAGTAATAAGGCCGGGAGAAATAGGTGTACCTTTATTTTCATGTAACGGCAAAATGACTTTCCCCAAATCACAGAGCTGGAATTGGGAATCCTGGAGTTAGATCCACCAGGATTAGTACACAATTAGAGGTGCTCAGTCAAGTATCTGAGAGCGTCCAGAATCAGCTCAGCTGGCCTCCTTTTCACTTGCTCGTAGCATGGCCTTACAAAGTTGCAAAGACCTGCTGGAATCAAGGCCTCATATTTCAGAATAATAATGGGAATTCAGGCTGGGCACGGTGGCTCACACCTGTACTCTCAGCACTTTGAGAGGCTGAGGCGGGTGGATCACCTGAGGTCAGGAGTTCAAGACCAGCCTGGCCAACATAGTGAAACCCTGTCTCTACTTAAAATACAAAAAAATAACTGGACATGGTGGTGGAGACCTGTAATCCCAGCTACTTGGGAGGCTGAGGCAGGAAATTGCCTGAACCCGGGTGGTGGAGGTTGCAGTGAGCCGAGATCGCATCACTGCACTCCAGCCTGGGTGACAGAGTGAGACTCCATCTCGGGCGGTGGGGTGGGGGGGGAGAAGAATGGAAATTCATTTTATAAAAAGCATTTTTGATTGTAGAAAAATCTTAGGAAAATTAAGAAAATTTTGAAGAGGAGAAGAGCTCTCCATACACTTGCTACCTAGAGATAAAGTTAGCATTCAGTGTGGAACTTACTCTTCTTTTTCTATAAAAGGTGTTTTTTTGAAAACAAAGTAGAAGATTTTATTATACAATCTGTGGATTTAAATTTTTAAATATTATGTTGTATGGATTTTCCATTCTATTAAATAGCCTAAGAAGAATTGTAATGGCTGCACAGCTGTTTCTGGAGATACGGTGCCCTCAAGCTGTGTGTGAGGAACTAGGTTGCTCCCATCTCCATGTCACCAAGCACTTTATCTACATCTTTGATTTCCTGAAGACGGGTATATTGAGGGACAGTGGGAGGGGAGGAGGGACAGGAATTCTGTCCCCTCTCATTTTCTTAATAAATATTGGTCAAGGATGGATTTTTCATTGCTTTTTTGCTCTAGATATCTCAATTAGTAATTGATGGACATGTGAGCTCTTCAGTAAGGAAATTCATTCATTCATTCACAAATTGTACTCATTGCTTAGAGGCCAGATTCTTGATAAACTGGTGGTTAAAACTGCAGTTGCTCCCTTTCTTTGTGGCTAAAGGTCTGGCTGAGAGGCAGAGGCTAAAACAATAAACTAAGGAGTGACACCTTGCAAAGTCATCTCTCCTAAGCGACGCCCTGAGGGCCCATCCACAGTTTTGCATGCATGGGGTTGGCAGGTCAGGCATCCTGGGGTGTGTTGGCGCTTTTTCAGCAGATCCACTGGGTGGGCTTTGCTTTCTGCTTGTGGCTTTTTGCAACGACTGTGGCATCCTCATGGCTGCTTTGGCTTCAGGGCTCCACTCACGTCCTCACAGTATGAAATTCCTTGAGCCTCAGACATGGCATGTGTGTGTCACTAATGAGAACTGTTGGTAGAATCAGGAACAGTATTAAACCCTAGAAGCTGCCTCCCCCTCTCCAGCCTGTTCAGATCCAGCATTTTCATCAGGGAAAGCCCCTTTCAATAAAAGTGAGGCCTCAGTTTTCTCATCTGTAAGATGTATGTGTGGGGCTGGCTAGCTCTGCAGTTTTCAGAATGGCACCTAAGATGCACTTTAAAACATTCCTTTGAGTTAATGTGTACTAGAAAAGATCTATCAAGTTGTAAAAAGCGGGTTGATTGATAAAGAAGTATTAATAACATTTGATTTTTTTTTAAAGAAGATGGTAAGTCAGTGAGTAGTGTTTGGAGGCCACAAATCCTTCCAGTGCCGAAGCTTTGCGGTCTTAAGTGGCAGGTGGGAGCCAGGAGTCTGAGTACAACCCTCTGGCCAGCCCCAGTCAAATGAATGGGCCTCTCTGCTTGCTGCTCTTAAAACGTCTTCAGAGATAGTTGCACTTTTTATTTCTGGTCACTGGCTGGGGACCAGAGCTTGGAAGTATTTCTGGTCTGGGCTGATCACAGGGTCCTGCTTCACAGCCTGTCTGCTGTCAGCCGTCTGACACGGGCGGGCCAGCCTTCCCATGTGATTCAAGGGGGCTGACAGCAGCCCATTGCCACAAATGTCTGCCTAAACCCCAGGCTTGATGAGCACTTGACAGGTACACACTGGTGTGTCTGTGAGCTCTTCATGATTCTCAGCGGCAGGATGAGGGCGGGGAAGGAAGATGTAGGTGAAGAGTTTTGACCTAGGAGCGCGCTAGGGAAGCGAGCCAAGGTGTCTGCGGACTTCCAGTCCCATCCACACCCAGAAGACATGGTGGGGGCCCCCACCCCTCTCCTGTGGCGTTGGTTGCATGTGTGTGTCTTTCCAGCTTAATGATAAGCAGTCGAGGGAAGGTCCGGGTCCTGCTTTCCCTTGTGTATTTACTGGTCCTGAATGCACGTGATGCTAAATTAATGTCTGAGCGCAACAGTCATCCGTGCCACAGATGACACCAAGCACCAAGCTTCGGGGGCCCCCGCAGTCTGTGGGAGACAATCCAAGCTTGGGCTGGGCACTGCGCTCAATGCTGGAAAATTATAAAGACAGAGCAGCCAAGTCACCAGCTTTCAAGGAAACGAGTGTAGTTAGGGAACTAAGAAAAAATAACAAGCATGATGAACAGTGCGATGCCCGGGATAAAAGCAGTAAATGCCTACAGATGATGACGTGTGTCCAGGAGAGCTAGGAAAAGAGGTGGACTTCCATTTGCAAAGGCAAAGGCACTGTTTCAGGGGGTCATTCTCCAATCGGTAGGTTTTGATGTTATAGAAACGGGGAGCCCTGTTGGGTCTTCAAGAAAGTGGGTGGGAAGAAAGGCACAAGGTCTGGAGATGTTTTGGAAGAAACAGTAGCTGTGTTTGGTGAGCGCATGGGATGTACGGAGGAAGGTGTGAAGAATCTGGAAAGCTTAGAATGTCTCCCACAGACTGTGGGGGCCTCTGAAGAGTCTGAAGTAATGGTTGCTTTGAATGCAAGGAGATTCTGGGATCTGTGCAGTGTGCTGAGAACAACCCCACAGAGGGGATGGGGGGAGGGATGGGGCCAGGAAGAGAGGAAGCAGGGGAGAGGGGAGGCAGGCAAGGGAGGAGGCCAGGTAAGAAGAAGCTCAGGCCTTGAAGAGGGATTCGCACGCCCTCCCCTCCTCTTCCTGACCTGTCGGGGCATCCCCAGCCTCAGATGTTCTCAGTCTGGCCGGTGAAAACATCTGGAATCGTGACTCCAGCCACGCTAGCCATCTCACTTTTTATAATAAAAACTGAACAAGCAAGGAACACCTAGTGACGACTCATGGCCCTTGTTTTCCCCGCATCTCTGGAGTCTGAGTCACCAGCTTGGCACCCACAGTTAAGCCTTGAAGGTGTGCAAGTTATAACCCGGTGTCTGGCACGGAGAACCTTAGCGCTCCTTCCCCTCCAGGTCTTCCATTCTTTTGTTGATTTGTCTCCAATACGGGTTCCCTCAAAACCAACTCTCTTCCATTTATTTCTGTCCCTAGTTTTGAGCACAGAGCCTCGTTGCTAGAGCCTGGCACTCCGTAGATGTTCACTAAGGTGACCTCTGTGCGTAGTCCCAGGTAGATGTGGCACCCAGGATATGCCCACCTTTCTCAAACTCAGACTGGAACGCGTGGTCCTGCCCTCGTTCCTCATTTTTTCACCCTGCGGCGTGGTCTTGGCTCTGAATAACCGCTGCCACCTCCTAAACTGAACACAGTTGTCTAGGGAAATGCACCCAGAGGGGCACCATGAGTGAGTCTGATCGGCTGGCGTGCCTGTCGGTGGCTGCCCATGCCTTCCGATGGGCCTTGCTGTTTTCTCCCCCAGGAAGAGGCAGCCCACCCGAGCCCCAGGCAGCATGTTCCTCCTGTGCCCTGGGTGCATTAGGCGAGATCAGGCGTGTTCAGGGTGGTATGACGATAGACAGTGCTCCGGGAGCATTAGGAAAGGTTCTGCTGATCAGGCTTCTGTAACAGGGCGGGGCATCTGCTAAGGTGGCGGGAAAGGTTTGGATTTCACTGCACCTGGGCTGGTCCTCGCCCTGAGTCGGAGCCTTGCATTCCCTGCCAAGCCACGCCCAGAAGCATCCTGGCAGGGACACCAGTCACGTGTTGACTCTACTTGGGCTGTTTCCCAGACCAGTCGGATCAGAACTAGGAGGCAGATTTCCGCGATTTTGCCTTTGGAGTGAGAGGAGGCTGGGGTGTTAACCCCGTGGTCTCCTCATGGTCCCATCAAGTGACTCTGTGAAAGCCAGGAGTCCCTCCCACCCACCCCAGGCCCCGAAGGCTTCTCCACTATAGCAACGGGGTCCAAAGCTCGGGGTGCTGGGTGTCAGGCCGTCAGTAACAGGAGGACCGACCTGCTGGGGCGGAATGTCTGTGGGTTTTAGGGTCCTCCGGAATGCACTCTTGCTCGCGGAGGGAGATGAGCAGATGTGATGAGTTTCCGTCGACAGAGCTGGTGACAGAAATTACAGAGAGCAGGTGGAATCTCCCGCTTTTTGTTTTCTAACCCGGAGGAAATCTGATGAAATCAACATGATACTCCAGAAATTATCATCAAACATGGAGAATGAGTCATTCTAAACAAGGCACACAGGGAATTGGCAGGGGAGGAGCAAGGGCAGTATTTATGCCTCGATCCCCTCCAGGCCAGCTGCTTTCCTTCTGCAGCGTTCAGGTTCATGGCCGCAGGAGAACGGAGGAGAACGTGAACAGTCTGTGCGCTCAGCCTGAGGTTCCCGTAAGACCTTCTCCGCCCCAGACACGCTCTCGTTAGGTTGGTTTTTCTGGATTGATTTGTTCTCTAATTGTTCCTTGGGGTAGATCATTGGCAGTAGGCCACAGGGAGAATATTCTGTGATCTGGAGTCTGCGCGTGGCGTGACGGCAGCCGTAGCAGAGGGGGTGTGTGCGGCTTCTTGAGTTTGCCGCCGGAATCTGTCAGTGATTCCTTCTATATGCAGTGATGTTGTCTGTTCAGACGCTGCCCTCTTGGTTCCTGGGGAGGAGCCAAGAGCAGCCTCTTTTGTCTCTGGATGAATCAGCCTTTGCACAGAAAAAGGAAAAACTTATCAGTTATGAGTTCAAATGCGCCTTCCTGTCTTCCTAGACCTGACCCTGGCTGGGAGGTGAAGAGGTGAGATGGAGCCTGCTCCTCTAGGGGGTCTTGAGATCCAGTGGTGGCTGTCCTGCCCAGGGTGGGCCCTGCAACTGCAGGCTGTCCTGGAGAAGTGACCACTGGGACCTGCTGAGTAGACGGTGGTCAAGCTTGTTGGGCTGTCCAGGTAAACCCGAGGTGCCCACCAAGGGAACCTGTTGGTGTTTTGAGAATGTGTGGCTTAGGTTTCAGGAACAGAGTAGAATTCCTAAATTCAGTCTCCTGAGTATAATCCTATCACATCAGCCATTTGGCTCCCTTAAAGATTATCCCAGAGATACCTACCGAGTTACCTCTGAAACAGTCATCTTTGTTGAAACCGAATTCGTTCATTCATTCGGGTTTGAGAGCCAACCATGCACATGACAGGAACAGAAAAAGACAAACAGATGGTCCTATGTCCTGGGAATGCTCAGATTCTCATGGAGAAATTGGGCCAGGGACAAGTCTGTGCATGGTGTGTCTAGCGGTGGTAAAGGGCAGAGAAAGAGGATGGGGTGAGGGCCGCTTGTGTTGACATTTGAGCAAAGACCTGAATGAAGTGAGGGGATGAGAGCATCTCGTGTCTAGGCCGGGGCCTTCTGGGCTGAGAGCACTGCATGTGCAAAGGCCCCGTGGTGGGAGGGGCTTGGTACCTGGGGAACTTCATGGAGACCAGAAGAGTCAAGTGGAGGAAGGCAGAGAACAGCAGGAAATGGGACAGGGGCTGATGATGTTGGGCTTCTAGGGCACTGGAAGCTGCTGATGAGAGCCCAGGAGCCTTTGGAGGGTTTCAAACAGAGTCTGGAGGGTGTCTGACTGACTTTTCAAAATGTTCCGGCTGCTAATTGAGGGGTGGACCCCAGGCCGCAGGCAGGCCTGCTGGAGAGGAGCTGATGACTGTAATTGCATCGAGAGATGACGGTGGTGTGGAGGTGCTGGGGAGAGGTCAGCCAGAGGTTGTGTTCTGCAGGTGGAGCCACCAGGAGTGCGTGAGAGAGGGACGGGGCAGGGAAGACGGAGAGGGATGCTGGGCTTCTTGGATGGCTGGATGGAGCTGCCGTGCATGGCTGAGATGGGTGAGGCCAGGGGCAGGGGTTTGGGGCAAGCTCCAGAGTTGGCTTTGGATCCAGGAAATTCAAGATGCACCTTAGGTACTGAAGGGAGCACTTGGTGGGCAGGTGGGTGTCTGAGTCTGAGGTTCAGGAGCCACTTGTTAAAAGAATGGGAATGCAGCCATGTCCACCTGTGCTTTGAGGGGGCTCAGGCTGCCTGGGCATTTGAATTGGTGGCTCCTTAGCAGTTTTCCTAGCCAAGGGGAGATAGCCACACCCATGAACACACCATTCTCTCTCATGGCACGTGCCTGGGAAGGTAGCTAATGTATGTTTCCTAATATTTTCTAATTTTAAAAATGTTTTATTGTGCACATTTTCATACAAGTACATAATTTTAGGAAAGATAGCATAATGAACCTTCGGGAGCTCATTATAAAGTCAATCACAGCATTGTGCCTTTTACTCCTTTTCTAATAAAGCAAGGACCAGTTCACGGGTGCGGCACTCGGGATGGGTGAGTCGGATCTGAGGCTCTGGGCCGTGGGCTCTGGGCTACCTGCGCTCCACAGTCCATGCACTGGTGGGTCACTCTAGGACCTCGCAGGGCTGGGAATCAGCGGAGCTAAGAGATGAGGAAAGAGAAGATGGGCTTCCTGGAAGCTTGGGTGAGGTTGAAGGAACAATGCAGAGGTGGATGGTGTTGGGCCAGCTGGAGACACAGCAAGTTCCAGCGAATGTGGCCAGTGATTGATTGAAGGGTTGAGATCGGCAATACGTAACCCTGGAGGTACAGGTGGAGACTGAGTAGTCGGGGGCTTTTCATCTCAGGCCAGGGCAGCAGCATGGCTTTGAGAAAATCAAGGGCTCACCAGAGGTGGATGGTGAGGAGCTTGAGGAGCTCCAGGGGCCCAGCAGCCACTGGCAGCAAAGGCCTGGACAACTCTGGGCGTGGGAAGAAATAGTTAGCAAGACTGGGAGCAGAGAGTGTTTTGTCAGGCTCACGTCTTGGCTGCGTTACCCTGGGCAAGTTGCTTTAGTGATCTCTCCAAGCCCGTTTTCATGGAATCTGCAAAGTGCAGCCAAGTCTGGTACCTGCTGCCTAGGGCCCTTGAGGACGCAGTGGGATGGTGCCTGGTGGAGCTTGGAGCGCAGCCTGTGCTGTAAGGGGAGGACACATAACCGTCAGCGTCCACGTCTGTTTGTTAGATGCCGTTAGAATCCATCGGGGGAAGTGGGTGATCCAGGGGAGATTGAGAGGTTATCACCCAGAGGTGGCCAGTGAGGGTGGCCACACCAGGCTGAGCTGGGAAGAGGAGGAGGGGTGGGAGGGGAGAGGATTCTGCTGTAGAAAAGAGGACAGAGCTGACATCCCAGTGAGGAGCACACAGGGCAGCCCCGGGATGCTGGCTGCATTCTCCATCCCGTGCCAGCCCTCTGTAGATGCAGTGGTGTCTGGAGGAGCAGAGCTTCCCTTTCAGCCCTCAGTGTGACTCCACCTGCTCAGGAAGGTTTTGGGAGTGGAGAGCCCTCTGCACTCAGTCCACACCAGGGCTGGCTGCCCTCTTTCTGTGCTGTAAAAACGGCCCCGAGGGTGCGGACAGGGGGCACCTCTGTTACTCACCCCTGAATGTCTGGATGGGTGTTACAGCTACACTCAAGGATGGCCTCCCTCTGGCCCTGGGGAGGAAGCTGTCAGTCTGGGGATTTACAGAGCATTGAGGGCCACAGGACACACGTCTCCCACCTGCTATGTGGAGGGGAGGGCTGCCTGTGAGTGAGCTCAGTGGTGCCCGTGGGAACATGATGGCTTCTGGGCCCTGGGAGTGGGACTTCCCTGCTTGGCTTCTCTCGGCCTGAAAAGGGGTGAGGGTGGCAGAGTCCACAGTTGTTGACTCGTCTTCCTTGAATGGTTTCCTCTATGGAGAGAGGACTGCAGATCTCTTTCTAGAACTGCAAACACTTTAGCTTTTTGTCTCATCACTAGTTCAGGGGAGTGGCCATACTCCATCATCAATAATAAACACACACACTGGTGCATCTCCAGAAAGCACGTGTGCAGTTCTGTGACTTCTTTCTTCTGCTCCCAGGGCGCTGGAGGCCATATGTCAGTAGTTTTCAAAGAAAATGACATTGCTGCTTCCATTTTGCCCTTTTCTACAGCCAGAGTTCTCCTCCTCAATCGGAAAGCTGCAGTGGCTTCCCAGGGTCTCCTGGACAAGACTGACCCTTCACCACCGCGTTCCGCCAGCTTACCTGGCCTCCCGCCTTTGCTGTGGGCTCCACCACAGCCCCTCCATCCCTCTAGCCCCTCCACACTCGCGGGGCCAGGTCTTCACTGTGCCCACCTGTTCTTAGGCCTTCCACAGGCCTCTGGGCCTCCTCCTTCTCACTGAACACTCACTGGCATCTCACCTTCTATGGGCAGCTCTCTGGGCCCCACTAGGTGGCCAGTCGTGCTCTCCAGGTAACAGTTCCTGTTACCGCCCTAGGCCCCACCAGGGCTGGCGATGCCCTGAGCAGCCTGCATGGAGCCCCAGATGCCTGATGCCCATCTCTGCTGACAGCTTTGCAGAGCCAGGACATGCCTGGAAGCTTTTGGGAATGCCTCCCTCTTGTGCCCAGATGGACTTTTTGTTAACCCTCCATGAAATAATTCCTCCTGGCGTGAATGTGAAACCAGACAATGCTATAGTCATGAGGCGGCGGGGTGGCCGAGGTGGCCGAGGCAACCCTTTCCCTTCTGCAGGAGAGTTGTGGGCCGTGGGAAGAGCACACATTGGTGATTAACAGGAGTCTTCGTTCGGCCACTGTGACCCAGAGCCTCACCCGGCGCAGTCCTCGGAGTAGCTCTGGACTGGTGGGGGTGGGAGCACCCCAGTCCCTGACAGGATGGGCAGGTGGGCTCCAGTTGCCCTCACAGCTGACACCCCCTGATTTTTCCTCCTCCTCGGGTGCAGTCAGATGGAGACTCTCAGGCAGGAACTGTCACTGTCACACGTGAAAGGCCACATGGCAAGTACCGGTTGTGGGCTGGAGATTGTCCTGAAGCTCCTCCCCTCACCCACTCATGGGTCTCTTCATTTTCTTTCTGCATCGATTCTCTTCAGTAAATGATCCCGCATTTTTATATGGGAAGGATTTTTACTCCTCACTCAGCCTATTGAAGTCAGGCTGCTCTGGAGGTGGCCATCACTGGGGTCTCCACAGTGGCCTCCAAGCAGCCCGGGGGCTTGCACACGTGGCCCTTGCATTTGGGGGCTGCTGGGCTGCCTGGCTGTGGTAGGGTGGTCTCTCACATGGTGGCAAGACCCCTTCATCCTGCTCTACACGCAGGCTGTGCATTCAGAGCCACTTGGTCACTGCTTCTGGTAGGGGGCAAGGGTGCTGTGCCGTCAGCGCTGAGCCTCAGCGTCCCAGACCCCAGCAGAGGGGTGGAGTGTGGGGTGGAAGGAGGCCTCCTCCTGGCATGAGCACCGTCACTTCCAGCCAGGGACTCTCGGTCCAGGGCGTCCGGGGTTCTCCCCAACGCATAGTTCTCAGGGGCCGGGAATAGGGAATAAGCGTGCAGACCTGACCGTTGTAACTTCATGGGGAAAGATGGAAACATCTGTGACCACCCAGTTTGGGGAGAACGGCTTCATTCCTTCCTGTGAATAACTGGCCTGGGTGAGTGCTGGCCTCCACTCCGCCCCTCCTTACACTGCTGGGTAGGAGAGATGGCGGGGCTGGGCTCAGGTAGGTGTTTTTTAAGGGAAGGGCCCCCAGCAGGGTACTTCTGCCCCTCCCCAGAGAGGTGGCCACCACGCCCTCCTCTCCTGCCGCCTGCTGCATTCAAGCACCACAGCCCCGGTGGCCCAGCAAGGGAGGCTCATCTCTCACAGTTCCAGGGGCCAGAAGTCCAAAGTCAAGGCTCTGGCCAACTCTGTTCCTAGGAGGACCCTCTTCCTGGCTTCATGTGTCCTCACGTGGTAGAGGGAGAGAGAACGGAAGCTCTCTGGTGTCTCAAATAAAGGCGCTGATCTGATCATGAGGACCCCACCTTCATGATCTCTTCTAACTCTAACTACTCCCCACTGCCCCACCTCCCGTGCCATCACATTAGGGGACAGAGCTTCAACATAGGAGTTTCGGGAAACACAGTTCAGTCCATAACACATGCCTTCTCTCCAGACAGCGTTCAGGTGCAGAATGCAGCCTTCTGAGGCCTTGAGATGGAAAGGACACCTCCCTTGAGCCACTATCCGCCGGTCACTGGGAGCTGGGATTGCAGCTTCTGATGCAGTGGTGACAGTGGCTGAGACTTGGCAGGGTTAAATATTGAACACAAGATTGTGCCTATAGCAGCATGTGGACACACGCCTTGCTCTGCTCACTGCACAGGGGCTCTCCAAGCCATGCTCACTGCACATGGAGCCTGGGGGAAGAGTGGGGATGGTCAGGGCTCCCACCCGGCTGCTGCAGAAACGTTGCAAAGGGTGGTGTCAGGGCCTCTGGGTCTCTGCATGGTAAAGGCAGCACACTGGGTCAGAAGCTACATTCTCAGCTGTCCCTGGATAGAGGAATTGAGGAAAAAGGGACCTCAGACTATTGTATATGTGCCCAGTTATGTAGGGGTGAGATTTGCCTGCTCAGAGCTCTAAGTACTGTGGCCAGCTGTGAAAGTGTCTGCCAGTTTCTCTTGGAGAGCACATGAAATTCACTGCTTTGAAATCGGCTCACTCCTGTTCCTGTCCCTTCTCCCTGGACCCTGCTGAAGGGCCTGCTCAGAGCCAGTCACCTCATTCATATCCAGAACCCCCCACATGCTTCAGTCCTGTCTGTGCGCCCTTCCAGAAAAAAAAGCAGAGGCCTTAGGGGTGATTGTTGTGGTCTCTTCCACGGAAAGATCTTTCCTGCTTAGTAACAGTGGTTCAGTAAATATGCCCTGGTTTCATCTGCATACGTTGCATTGAGAATACCTTATGGCCGCTCTGTGTTGTGTTTAGAATTGTTTATTTGGGGTGCAGGGGGATTTCAGGAGCGGATTGGGTAGGGAGCATCACCCTTGGGGTCTCTGCTGGGCTGTGTTCATTGATGGCTGCTTCCCGGGGCCGAGTCACCATGATGACTGCCCCTGCACTGGGATCAGCCACTCTGAACAAGCAGAGGCCGATTTTTCCTTTTCCGAGCCCTGCAGCTAGCAGCATGAACTGTACAGTCCTGCGCTGTCCTCCTCTTTGATTGTAATGAATGGACTGGCCAGGTGCTGGAGCACATTTCACAAACATCCTTATGCCCCTAAGAAGAGCAGGTGCAAACAGCCGGCCAGAAAACACTGCTTGGGCTGTGTGTGCCCAGTGTGCCAATGAGACAAGCACAAAGTGGGCACAGAGGCCAAGGAGCAAGCGCTGCTCTGCTCTGTTGGGCCAGGAAGGATGAAATGGGTCTGTCCTCATTAGAACAGCCTGGAAGAAAGAGGATTCCCACTTCCCATAAAATTACCATTGAACTCATGTTTCGCTTGCTTAAGGGACTTTTTTTCCTCCTCTACTTTCAGGAAGAAGCATATTGCCAAGTGGATGCCGCCGCGCAGCGTGTTTGCTTGAGGCAGAAGCTTCAGCATCTGTTGGGATAACCGGAGGAAGAAATATGAAGCCTTAGCGGCTTTACCCGGGAAGCGAGTTTCGAGATGGCGGCTCAGCGGATCCGAGCGGCCAACTCCAATGGCCTCCCTCGCTGCAAGTCAGAGGGGACCCTGATTGACCTGAGCGAAGGGTTTTCAGAGACGAGCTTTAATGACGTCAAAGGTGAGCTTCTGGGGAACAGGACTGTGGCTAAGGGAGAATGTTGGGAATTTCAAGTTGGGACCCAAGAACTTTTCTGCTTTAAAGATTGCCAGTTTAGCATTCAGATAATTAAAGTTTAGTTCTTTAAACTTCATCATGGTAATAGATTTAGCCCTGGAATCATAGTCACTTGTCTTATTTTTTGGTTCCCCTTTATTAGTGAAACCCCTTCTTGATACAGGGTATGTTTCTTTTTACTTGATAAAATTCCGTGACAGTGTGGTAGGGAGCTTGGTGGTACAGAAACCCAGAGGAACAGAGAGTGTGGTAAGTAGATGAAATATTGAGAACCACTAGAGAAGAAAAAAGGTAGCTTAGGGGAGAGGTCAGCAAACCTTTTCTCCAGTCTGATAGGAAATATTTGAAGCTTTGCAGGCCGTATACCATCTCTGTCACAACTATTCATTGCTGCCTCGTTGCATGAAAGCATCCATGAAGTAAGTCATTAAATAGCCAGAGTCGTGTTTCCAAGACAACTTTTTTTTGCAGACAGCCCCATTTGGCCCCAGGGCCGTGCTTTACCAACCCCTGATCTAGAAGGTGGTTCTAAAGTTTAATAACCCTGGGTCTCCAGGTTTCTCCAGTAGCCTCGTAAAATTGAGTTCATGAGAAAACCTATCTTTTGGACACCAAGGTGAATACTAGCAGGTCATTTTCTTCCTGCACATCTGCCGTAACCTAGGCCACGTTCAGTCTCTCTCACATGCTCCGTTGGGGCTTGGCAGCTACAGTGACAGCACCATCATCATCAATATCATCATCCCTTGGCTTTCTCTTAGCTGTTGAAATTGTCTTGCCTGGAGCACAGCTGAAAAGTAGGAACTTGACTTTGACCATTTGTATCCTCAGCCCCAGCCTAAAGTCAGTGCTAAGTAAATGTTTCTTGAACTAAACTGCTATCCCCCAGATAAAGTTGTAATCCTCTACCCTGATGTACAAAAATTATATGCACTGTGTTTATGTCTGTCTAATTGAGTAGCTTCTCCTTCCCCTTTATCCCAAACATCTTCTCCCTGCCTCTGATTGATGCTGGCATCCCTGAGCATTGCTGTAAATGTTCTTTAAAAGAAACGTCTAGCCCGTGTGAGATTTTATTTGTAAGAGAGCAGCAGTGATTGGGTGTTGCCATAAATAACTGAAGCATTTATTTTTCAGATTCTGTTAATGGACATTTTGTTTTTTACTTTATAGCCCAACTCATCAGAGTCAAAGCTAGAACTTGGGAGCATAAAGTGTGTGATTTGGGCAGAGTGTTAAAGTGAGGAGGGCAGAGTCTTAAAGTGAGGTGAATTTTTAAAAATGTCAGTGGGCCGGGCACGGTGGCTCACGCCTGTAATCCCAGCACTTTAGGAGGCCGAGGCAGGCAGATCACGAGGTCAGGAGTTCGAGACCAGCCTGGCCAACATGGTGAAACCCCCGTCTCTACTAAAAATACAAAAAATTAGCCAGGCATGGTGGAGCGTGCCTGTAATCCCAGCTACTCAGGAGGCTGAGGCAGGAGAATCACTTGAACCCAGGAGGCAGAGGTTGCAGTGAGCCGAGATCACACCACTGCACTCTGAGACTCTATATAAAAAAAAATAATAATAATAATAATAATGACAGTGCTCTGGAGGAAATATTGGCTGTTATCCCTAAAAGAATCCCTAATTTAGAGGAGGAAGACAAACAAGACAGCCTCGAACATGAAGGGGAGGGTGTTTTGAGAATCTGAGGTGGACAGAACCATGGGATCTCTGGCCTTGCCCAGAGATTGCCCAGAGATCCTGGGGAATCTACCTCCGAGGCGCCACATGTGACCCAGGCAGTTTGCTAGCCAGAAGCTTCACGCACATCCCAGTGATAGACAGACTTCAAGGTGGGAATTTATTTGAGCCAAAGTATCTGCCATGAAACCTTCTACTCTGATGAATGTTTTGCCTGCAGAAGAACGTAGGCAGACGGATAGGAAATGTATTATTCAGTACATTGAACTTCCTAACACCCAGGGAGATTTTTGTATTAAAATCAAGGTGGCTGTGAATCTGGGTAACACTCCTCAGAATTCATTAAGATAGAATTCGATAGGGATTCTCTGGCATTTGATGGGATGGAAGCCCTTCCCCAGTGTCCCCATCTGCTTGGCGGCAGTTGACTGATGGAGGGCCTCATCTAGAAGGGGGAATCACACAACAGTCCACCTCCGTAGGGTCCTGGAAAGGAAGAGTGGGGTGATTTCCCTTGGCTAAGCCTGATCCCTTGAGTGAAATCTGTGACCACTTCTCTTCCAAGGAGAGTGCTGGGAATTTTAAGTGAAACCATTCTTATTCTTCAGTTGGATAAAACTGAGTGATAATTCTCATTGATACATTCTAGGCTACGCACAAAGCATAATTGATTGCTTTGGTTTCTTAATTTTGAAACTACTGTAAGGGAATTATTCTGAGTGAGCATAATAAGGACATAACCTTTGAGGGATTCTAGCAAGATTTCGATGGCCGGCAAGCTCTACTTAATTTTCATTTAGTTTTCATCTTTATGTGACATTTCCAGTAGATTATGTCAAGGAGATAAAATGGTTTATTATATTCCTGGAGATCATGACTAGCAAGCAGAAATGAGAGAGAAGAGCTTCTGTATCCTCTGGCCTCAGCCTGACCCACATCAATTCTTCCCACCTCTCCATGAAAGCCATTTTCTTTCACAGGTTTTGGTTCACTCCCATCTCATATTAAATAATTTGTTGGTTTTATGATTTTTTTAGAGCACAAGGGCACAGCCAGGGGGAATTCAGACACTGCTTTCACCAACACCAGGATCCAATAGCATAGATTATGGCTTCTCTGTGTCGTTTACGCATGCACGATGATCATTCATTCCACAAATACTCATTGAGTCCCCGCTACGTGCCAGGCCTTGTACGAGGCCCAGGGATACAACAGCAAACAAAACAGGCTCTAATGGTGCTGATACCCTAATGGGGAGATGGAGGCTCCCCCTGCAAAAGAAACACACACACAGACACACATACACGTATTTCATATATATATACACATACATATAATATATATATAAAGGATATATGTATTTTATATATATAATATATATAATATATATGTGTATATATAATATATATAATATATATGTGTATATATAATATATATAATATATATATCTGTATATATAATATATATAATATATATATGTGTATATATATATATATATGGTATGTAGAGAAGGAAAAATTCTTAGTTCTTGGCTTGGGCCCCTATAACAAAAGACATTAATAAGAGAAAAGCATGCAAACTTACTTAATATATGTTATATGTATATTACAGATATATAATTTCTTCATAAGGAAATGAAGACTTAAAGAAGTAATTAAACCTGAGGGATTTGATGAGGTGTGGAGAGTCCTGGAAAAATGTGATGGGACAAGAAAAAGCATAAGCGAGTGTCATGAGCTGGAGGACAGCAAGGCCTGGGCATTGCAGATTCCCTGTGTCCTTGGAGATAGGATGCTCTGTCCCCCACATATAGGGAGGGCCCCTCCCACTTGAGGGTCTATGACCTGCTTCAGGGGGCAGGCAGGGAGTCCTGCCTGCACCTGCGGTTTCTCAAATTCCTCCAGCTTAAAATATGTGTGGTGCTATATTTTGGGGTAGCATGTTCTGAACCTCATCAGGTACATGATGTAGTGGTTGGTGGTAAGAGCTATGGAAAAAGATAACATTGGGGCCAGGAGATGTCTATTTCACATAACATCCTGTGCGTCCGCAAGTTGGGTCAAGCAATATTATGACAAGTGCCTTATCTACGTCTTTGCATTTTGTCCTCTCCAAAGCTCATTGAGGAAATACACTTTTTGTCCACCATGAGTGGAGTCTTAGGCTCTGGAGATCACACAGTTTCTAAAGGGCTCCACTCGAGTCTGGGTTTAGTGATCCCAGAGCCGGGTTCTCTGAGACACCCAGATAGACCGCCTGCTGTAATTTCACAGGAGGAGGTAGGTGGGGCTTCAAGGCCCAGGGATGCTCCCAGCTAAGCGCATCTCTGTAACCCAGTTAATGTAAATGAATAGAAACTGTCTACCTGATTTCCTAACACCTTCCCAAGGAAGTGTGATTATTTCCTTTCAAAGGAAAAGGAAACTGGCAGGTGATTTTCTGGGGTGGGGGGGCAATTTGATAGAATACGATGACTGTGGACTTCATCACATTAGAAAAGATGTAGGTTTAGTTTAACTGAAAACAGATTCCTTTCTTTGGTCATTTGCTTTGGCAACTTAAAAGAAAGAAAGAAAGAGAGAGAGGGAGGGAGGGAAAGAAAGAAAGGAAAGAAAGGAAGAAAGGAAAGAAAGGAAAGAAAGAAAGGAAAGAAAGGAAAGAAAGGAAAGAAAGAAAGAAAGAAAAGAAAAGAAACGTTTCCTTTCTTTCTTTCAATTGTTTATTACAGGAAGCCAGAGTGTCAGCAGACTCCGTAAGTGAGGCAGTTTGGGAGGTGGGGGAGGGGAGTCCTGGGGAGAAGTATATATGCTTATTTTCTTCAGAAAGAATGTTCTTCATCTTCTGAATATACCTTCTCATGTATGAGAGGGAGAGAAAACACTTGGATATTTAATCATATCCATTATTTTTCAAAACACACCACTTGTTTGGCTGACTTATTTTTGCTGTTTCAATTGCCGTCTACATTGGTAACATACAGAGTTCAATGGCAGGAGCCATGAATTAACTTGATTCACTTTTTAAAGGGTTGGAATTTTTCAGACTGCTTCAACACTTGTTCAATGATAGTATGAGCTATGACTAGGCATAATCTCTCGTTTTCAAGGTATGTAGACAGTCTGTTTTCATGTTGTGATTTTGAATGATAATTTAAAAGAGGTTGGGCCGGGCGCAGTGGCTCACACCAGTAATCCCATCATTTTGGGAGGCTGAGGCAGGAGGATCACTTGAGGTCAGGAGTTCGAGACCAGCCTGGTCAACATGGTGAAACCCCATTTCTACTAAAAATACAAAAATTAGCCAGGCATGTTGGCACACACCTGTAATCTCAGCTACTTTGGAGGCTGAGGCAGGAGAATCGCTTGAATCTGAGCGGCTGAGGTTGCAGTGAGCTGAGATCATGTCAATACACACCAGCCTGGGTGGCGGAGCGAGACACTGTCTCATAAATAAATAAATAAATAAATAAGTAAAATAAGAATAAAAGAGGTTGGAAGGAACTGACTTCAGAATTCTTACTTTATCTGAGGAAACAGTTTGGTGAGGAACAGGTTGAGTTTGGAAATTTAAGAAGCAGGTTGAGGGAAGCTTTCCATCCAGAGGCAGAGCTTGGAATAAGCTCATACATGTCATTGCGGGAGTTTTTGGAAGCTGTTCATTTCCAGTCCCTGATCACATGCAGTGGTCACCTAACTCACCATGTCACCGTGTTTTCTAAGTTAATCACATTCAGTTTCTCTTTGTATCTAGTAGCAGTTCTTTTAAGAAGAATTTTAACGTTGCCCAAAATGAGATGTTTAGGGCGTAGGGCATGTTAAATATTCCATTGCACTGATTTGCCTTTCTGTGAGTAATGGAGAGGCTCCTCTGTGGTCTTTCTGCCGGACATAGGCTGTCGATTTCAAAGGTGACCAAGTAGCAGGAACCAGTTCGTTGGCCAGGTAAATTACCTACTGAATTTCACTTTGGTTTGTTTCTGTTGGTGACTTGCCTGGGTTATTGTGCACCTGTCTGTTTACCACCGTCCTCTCTCCTTTGGGAAGCTCTCCGGACGCCCCGCCGGCCTTGCCCTCACCATCTGTTTTCTTTGTGTTTTGCACAGTGCCTTCTCCCAGTGCCTTGCTCGTAGACAACCCCACACCTTTCGGAAATGCAAAGGAAGTGATTGCGATCAAGGACTATTGCCCCACCAACTTCACCACACTGAAGTTCTCTAAGGGCGACCATCTCTACGTCTTGGACACATCTGGCGGTGAGTGGTGGTACGCACACAACACCACCGAAATGGGCTACATCCCCTCCTCCTATGTGCAGCCCTTGAACTACCGAAACTCAACACTGAGTGACAGCGGTATGATTGATAATCTTCCAGACAGCCCAGACGAGGTAGCCAAGGAGCTGGAGCTGCTCGGGGGATGGACAGATGACAAAAAAGTACCAGGCAGAACGTACAGTAATAACCCTTTCTGGAATGGGGTCCAGACCAATCCGTTTCTGAATGGGAACGTGCCCGTCATGCCCAGCCTGGATGAGCTGAATCCCAAAAGTACTGTGGATTTGCTCCTTTTTGACACAGGTACATCCTCCTTCACTGAATCCAGCTCAGCCACCACGAATAGCACTGGCAACATCTTCGATGAGCTTCCAGTCACAAACGGACTCCACGCAGAGCCGCCGGTCAGGCGGGACAACCCCTTCTTCAGAAGCAAGCGCTCCTACAGTCTCTCGGAACTCTCCGTCCTCCAAGCCAAGTCCGACGCTCCCACATCGTCGAGTTTCTTCACCGGCTTGAAATCACCTGCCCCCGAGCAATTTCAGAGCCGGGAGGATTTTCGAACTGCCTGGCTAAACCACCGGAAGCTGGCCCGGTCTTGCCATGACCTGGACTTGCTGGGCCAAAGCCCTGGTTGGGGCCAGACCCAAGCCGTGGAGACAAACATCGTGTGCAAGCTGGATAGCTCCGGGGGTGCTGTCCAGCTTCCTGACACTAGCATCAGCATCCACGTGCCTGAGGGCCACGTCGCCCCTGGGGAGACCCAGCAGATCTCCATGAAAGCCCTGCTGGACCCCCCGCTGGAGCTCAACAGTGACAGGTCCTGCAGCATCAGCCCTGTGCTGGAGGTCAAGCTGAGCAACCTGGAAGTGAAAACCTCTATCATCTTGGAGATGAAAGTGTCAGCCGAGATAAAAAATGACCTTTTTAGCAAAAGCACAGTGGGCCTCCAGTGCCTGAGGAGCGACTCGAAGGAAGGGCCATATGTCTCCGTCCCGCTCAACTGCAGCTGTGGGGACACGGTCCAGGCACAGCTGCACAACCTGGAGCCCTGTATGTACGTGGCTGTCGTGGCCCATGGCCCAAGCATCCTCTACCCTTCCACCGTGTGGGACTTCATCCATAAAAAAGTCACAGTGGGTCTCTACGGCCCTAAACACATCCACCCATCCTTCAAGACGGTGGTGACCATTTTTGGGCATGACTGTGCCCCAAAGACGCTCCTGGTCAGCGAGGTCACACGCCAGGCACCCAACCCTGCCCCGGTGGCCCTGCAGCTGTGGGGGAAGCACCAGTTCGTTTTGTCCAGGCCCCAGGATCTCAAGGTCTGTATGTTTTCCAATATGACGAATTACGAGGTCAAAGCCAGCGAGCAGGCCAAAGTGGTGCGAGGATTCCAGCTGAAGCTGGGCAAGGTGAGCCGCCTGATCTTCCCCATCACCTCCCAGAACCCCAACGAGCTCTCTGACTTCACGCTGCGGGTTCAGGTGAAGGATGACCAGGAGGCCATCCTCACCCAGTTTTGTGTCCAGACTCCTCAGCCACCCCCTAAAAGTGCCATCAAGCCTTCGGGGCAAAGGAGGTTTCTCAAGAAGAACGAAGTCGGGAAAATCATCCTGTCCCCGTTTGCCACCACTACAAAGTACCCGACTTTCCAGGACCGCCCGGTGTCCAGCCTCAAGTTTGGTAAGTTGCTCAAGACTGTGGTGCGGCAGAACAAGAACCACTACCTGCTGGAGTACAAGAAGGGCGACGGGATCGCCCTGCTCAGCGAGGAGCGGGTCAGGCTCCGGGGCCAGCTGTGGACCAAGGAGTGGTACATCGGCTACTACCAGGGCAGGGTGGGCCTCGTGCACACCAAGAACGTGCTGGTGGTCGGCAGGGCCCGGCCCAGCCTGTGCTCGGGCCCCGAGCTGAGCACCTCGGTGCTGCTGGAGCAGATCCTGCGGCCCTGCAAATTCCTCACGTACATCTATGCCTCCGTGAGGACCCTGCTCATGGAGAACATCAGCAGCTGGCGCTCCTTCGCTGACGCCCTGGGCTACGTGAACCTGCCGCTCACCTTTTTCTGCCGGGCAGAGCTGGATAGTGAGCCCGAGCGGGTGGCGTCTGTCCTGGAAAAGCTGAAGGAGGACTGTAACAACACTGAGAACAAAGAACGGAAGTCCTTCCAGAAGGAACTTGTGATGGTGAGTGCTCAGCAGGTGCCTGGGCGTTCAGGGGTGCTGCTCAGCAAAGCCTTTCCGCCTTCCCAGTGCACGTGGGCGTGGGCCGTGGTGTCGTAAGTCACCAGGACAGTGTCTGTGGCTGATGTCCCGCTGCCTGAGATAGGTGCGGCTCAGCACAGCCTTTCGCCTTCCCAATATGCGTGGGCATGGGCCGTGGTGTTGTAAGTCACCAGGACAGTGTCTGTGGCTGATGTCCCGCTGCCTGGGATATACGTGTGGGGCTTGAAGTGTGCTTGAAGTGGAGATGGGGTTTACGGGGGATCCTGGGGGGCCCCAGACAACCCAAGGACCCTGCAAAGAAGAGCATTCCAGTTACTTTTCCCACCGAATCTGTGAGCTCCAAGAGGGTCCCAGAATGGACCAGAGGCGGGTGGGGGCAGAAGGAGGCCTGTGCTCTCGCCATTCAGTTTAGATCTCTTGGGAGCAGATGTGTGGTTCGTTAGATTCCCAACAGGGTCTCTGACTCCAGAGTCCCACGAACCGCTGCCCCAAAGCCTGTGTTCATTGTAATGTGAGTTTTTCTCGCCTTTGCTTCCTTGAAGCTTCTAACATCTCTGTATTGTTTCCACTTCCCCCTCTGTGTTGGTTTGAGTTGGGGCGAGGACAGCATTTGTTTTGCCAGCACAACCGTGAACTGGAATCCAAAGAAATAAAAGGGGGAAGTAAGCATCAGACTGTGGGTTACGCCCTGGCCCACGAGTCAACTGGGGAGCATTTGCTCAACGCTTTCTTAGCACCGCTCCCTGCAGGCAGCCCCGCCGTCAGCAGAGCTGGGTCCTGGCGGTTACCTTGGCTAGGCTTAGCCATACCCGTGTCCTGGCATCCCCAGGGGTGTTTGTGGTGGAGAGTCCCTGTGGACTTCTCCCTGTGATAGAACGGAGTCCACCCCCATCCTCCGGAGAGGGGCGCATTGCTGGTGTTCATTCCTATGGGAAAACCCTGTGACCTTGGTGTGTGCCGCTCTTCCTCGTTCCTCTGAGCCCGCAGGCTTTCTTGCATCCTAGCTTCTGAGAGGCGTGGTTCTTGGTGCCCTGCCTTTCTGTCACCTCCCCAGCTCCCCTGGATTGAGTCCTGTTTGTCTGGGAGAGCCCAGAGTGTCCTGTAGACACAGGTGTGCAGGCAAGGGTCACACGTGGCACATACCCGGCTCGGCTGCCCATGTTGAGCCAGGAGACAGAAGGGACGCAGCCCGGCAGGAGTGGGGCAGGAGTCGGGTGAGACCCTCTCTGGGTGGCCTGCAGTCGTGTGCAGTGCCAGAAGCATGGAGCCACGAGATTGCCCAGGGGAGGGAGATGGAACTGGAAGCGGCCGTCAGGGGGGCCACCTTGGCAACCAGGAAATCACTGCACTTGGGTGGGGAGGAAGCGAACAAACGCAGCAGGGAAGCCTCCGGGCCCCCATGTGGGGTCACCTGCAGGGAGGGGATGGCCTGCGTCCCTCCCGTCAGCCATCACCCGTGTGTGATTCAGAGCACACCTCCTGGCTCTCCAGAACCTGGTGCCGGGCCGTGGCCTGGTCTCCTCATGGGTGCACCCAGCACAGTGGCAGACAAAGCACCTCCATCCCGTGAGAGCCTCTGTGCGGGCGGCCCCGAGACCACAGCCGTGGCTGTGCGTGCTGTCGTGGAACCTGACAGCATTGCTGAGCCCAGGACACTCACCTCGACGTTGCACCGGAGGTGGAAAAATGACACAACCAGGAGTACCACACCAGCTGTGGAAAATAACCGCCGAGTAGGTGGCTTTTACACTCATTTTCCTGCTTTTTTATCTTTTTCCAAAAGACATAAATGATCAAACTCTCTCAATTCGATTGGTGAGCATCTCTGGGAGGGGGTTTTTTGGTGGGCCTCCCTGTCCGCTCCAGGGAGGGGTGTGTCATCTGTGCCCGAGTCCTTCTTCTACCCAGAGAGGAGGAAGTGAAACTTGCCCTTGGCCAGGTCGGCTCCCTGAGGCAAGGTTAGATTTTGTGGTGATAAAGTGAAACTGGTTTTGCAGTGTCCCCACCCGCCCCCCACACCTGTGTCAGTCATCATCTTGGCCAAACTTATAGAAACCGCAGACGGATTTCTCCCAGGGCGTTTATTAGGAGACCCTGAAAACTGGCTGTTCTATTCCGCTTGTCATCACAGGGCTGCCACGATTTCTGCGGCCTCTGCCACCGCTTTACCTGCCCCTCCCAGAGAGTCACAGCCAGGCCACCCCCTGCCTCTCATTTTTAGCATAGCTTTCGGTGTCCTTGTTCTGATGCCTTGGGTTGGAAACAGTGTTTAAATGATGGGGAAAGTGTGAGAGTTGGAGACAGTCAGTGTGCAGGGAGATGGGAAGGAAAAAGGAATCAAATGAGACCTGGGTTGTTCCTCTCTCCACTGCCTTTAGAACGGGGTCAGCCTTTGCCCCTGCCCCACAAAGTCCTGTAAGATCTGGCCCTACCCATCCCACCCCTGGGGGCCACTGTGCTCCGTGCACCCCTGCCCTGAACACACCCAGCTCGCCCGGCCTCCAGCTCCTGCAGATGCTATGCTGTTCCTCTTCCTGGAGCTCCCTTCCCAGACCTCCTCATCTCCCTCAGCTGCCAGCTCAAATGCCGTCTCTCCAGGACGTCCTTCTCTGCAGCCCCGCGCACTCCATCATCCTCTCTCTCCATGGTGTTTCTTGAATCAGAAGCGGTTTGTTTTGGCCAGGCATGGAGGTTCACACCTGTAATACCAGCACTTTGGGAGGCTGAGACAGGAGAATCGCTTGAGCCCGGGAATTCAAGACCAGCCTGAGCAACACAGTGAGGCTTCATCTCTCCAATTTTTTTTTTTTCAAATTAGCCAGGTGTGTTGGTGTGCACCTATAGTCCCAGCTACTTGGGAGGCTGAGGTGGGAGGATCACTTGAGCCCAGGAGGTCGAGGCTACACTGAGCTATGATTGCAGCACTGCACTCCAGCCTGGACAACAGAGTGAAACCCTGTCTTGAAAATAAAGGAAGAGAAGAAAAGAAACAAGTGTGTTTATGTTCTTGTGCACTTGTTTCTCATTATTCCTCTAACTGAACATAGATCCCATGAGAGGAAGGGCCCCGGCACATAAGAAACACTGAGGTACTAGATGGATAAGTGATTGAATGAATGAATGATGGATGAATGAATGAATGAATGATAAATGAATGAATGAATGAATGCAGGCCTTGGGCTGGGCTAAGAATCCAAGCTAGAGGCATTCTCACGTGGCCATACCATGCTTCTGTTCTGTGGTTCCATTTCCTCTTTCCATTCTTTTTGCGCCTGTTTTTGATAGAGTCCGTGTGTGAGGCATCCCAGTGCCTCTGCCTGCCCCTTCCCAGCAGCATGGCTGTGGCTGCACTCAGAGCACCCCTCTGTCCTGGCCACCTCTCTCCCACCAGAGCCTCTGTCCGTGATGGTGTCAGCTGAAGAATGACAAGGTTTGTGCATTTGGAAAGGAGAGCCTCATTCCTCATAAAGGGTTGCAGCCTGCGGGTGGCTATTCTGACAGGTTGGGAAGCAGAGCCTCCTGCCAGAAGCCAAAAACAGACACTTCAAGGGAGGGGCAAAGGCAACAAGAATTTATGGATATTGGTGGCCAAATATACATATTCAATAAGCCGTAGGGGGAGTCATGAATATTTATGAAAGGAGAAACGTGCACATTCACATTTAAGCCTTGTGCTCCTTCAGGGGTCCCATGTACAAAAAATGGTGGCGGTGGCATGATTCAAGGGTAGGGTTTTCTTTCAGCTCCCTGACGCATCAGAGGCTAAGCAGGGAACATGAAACCCTCGCTGTACATCCTCTGTAGACTGGCCAGAAACACTGCGTGGTCGGTGGGCTCCTGTCAGGCAAAGAGGAGGGGCAGCGTCTGGCAGTGGTAGAGGCCTTTGAAAGGGAACCCAGCTTTTTAAGAATAAGAAAAGTCATTCAACAGTGCCCTTTTGATGCAAGAGACTATTCCCAATTCTCGGGATACTGTCAGCACTTGGCACATGGTCTCTGTTATGGTGGGGAAGGAAGGGGAGCCAGCTGGAGATAGCCGTGGGCAGTGGCCATCAGCCATGGGAGCAGAAGCAGCCCACGGTGGCCTCAGGCCCAGGGAGAACTTCCTAAGGGGCCAGAGTGAGCTGTCACAACTGGTCCTGGATCCACCATAAGAACGAAGCCGTGGGGTGTGGTGACCTGGAGCCGTCGGTGATGGCTGTAGCAGGGGCGTTTTGGTCAAGTTGCGGGAGGTAGGGAAATAGGCGTGTCGGGCTCTGTAGAGAAGTTTCTATGAGAAAGGGAAGGAGTTGCTGTGGGATGCAAAGCAAGGGAGGGTGGTTGTTTTAGGAGCGGAGTGGGGGCCGGAATAAACCCAAAGAGACTTGAAAACTAACAGAAATAAGGAAGCTAGCAAGTGCATGGGGCGCATTGGGGCGGGAAAGAATGGGGTGGTGTGAAGGGACTCTCTGTGGATTGGGAGAAGACCCACTTTAACCTCCAGAAGAGCAGGAGTTGATGGACAGTGTGCATTGGATGGGGTCCTGAGGGATTCCTCCCAGGCAGCCCCAAAGCCAGAGCCTGTGGCTGTTAATGTGGGAGAGGAAAGGAGGATGGGCCCATTGTCCAGATGCCATGTGCAGAAGGCTTCCCCTCGAGTTTTGGGGCATGTTGGGAAGGAAGCAGGATGGAATAAACATGCAGCAGAAAAGCCTAAATTGTATTTCTTTGTACTTTATAAAAATATTTCCCCCCGCCCCTTTTTTGAGAAAAGGTCTCGCTCTGTCTCCTAGGCGGGAGTGCAGTGGTGTGATCACAGCTCACTGCAGCCTCGAACTCCTGGGCTCAAGCAGTCCTCCCACCTCAGCCTCCCAAGTAGCTGGGACTACAGGCAGGTGCCACCACACCCAGCTAATTTTTTTTTTTTTTTTTGTCTGTAGTAGAGACAAGGTTTGATTGTGTTGCCCAGGCTGGTGTGGAACTCATTGAGCTCAAGCTGTCCTCCCACCTCAGCCTACCAAAATGCTGGCATTATAGGGGTGGGCCACCATGGCTGGACAAGAATATCTCTTGAAGCAAGTTGCCAAACTCTGGCCACCAGGCCTGCTATTCCTGTCAATGGCGTTTTGTTGGAACTCAGCCACACCCATTCCCATGTGCATCGTCTGTGGCTTTCAGGCTTCGTGTGTCCCACAAAGGCAAAAGTACTATCTGTCCCTTTATAAAGTTCAGTCACCCTGACTGAAATCATGGTGTACTCACTGTAACAAAATTCCAGCTGAAACCAGGGTAGTGCAGCAGTCCATCGAGTGTTTCCTGGTGTACCTGTGTGCCCATAAAAAGAGGAAGCTGCAAGGATCAGGTTCATAGAGCTAGAGCCTCCTGCTGTGAAATTTTTCTATTGCTAAGAATTGGTTGGCACCCAAAATTTGCCCTTTAAAAATATGCATCAATTATGCCTTGTTGATGGTGTGGGTGGTTTGTAACAAACTAAACCAGGGCTGGGCTCAGTAAAAGTTGTGTAAGTGAGTGAGGGAGAGATGCCTTCATTCTTGGTGTTGGAAGTGCCGACCTCTCCATTCATCCGGGATCCATGGAAATGGGACCTTGGCTGCCCCTGGATGGAGTCCAGGCGCTCTCCTTCCCAGGGGCCAGAGAACACCTGTGTTTCCCAGGACCTTGGGGACCTGTGCCCAGTTCCCCTGGGGAGAGAGCGGTTTTGATCACTCGTGCCAGGAATGACTCGAGTCAGAAGCAGGTGACTTTGACATGTTCTGTTACCTAGAAAATGAGGCCGCTTTGGAGCCAGGCAGCTGTGCACACAGCCAGATGAGCTTGGTGTGTGCTGAGTAGCCACAAAAGAGCTGAGTTGGGGACATTGAGTGACTTCGTGTCAAACCCTGTGGTGGTCCAGCACACCTTCCCAGGACCACAGACGAGGCTGCCACCACAGCAAGAAAATTAGGATCTGACAGCCTACCAGCTAACTACACACACTCCTGACACGTGAATACACACCCGTATGCTTTTATCTTCTGAAACAAATCTAGTCAACATTTAATTTTTTAAAACAATTTGTTTTGAATATATCCAAATTCAAATAGAAACAGACCTTCTTCTGAAATATATAAATAGTTGATATGAAGCATAATCCAGACCGGTATTACATTCGGTTCAATTCCCAATGCCATGTGGGGCTCATGGAATTGGGAAGGCCGCTGGCCGAGTGCTGAGAAGTTTGCATATTTGCCTCCACGCCTGTCACTTCCAGCTGTGGGACCTGGGACAAGCCTGGGGTCTGCAGGCTTCCTGTGCTTATCTGTAGAACAGATGCCTTGCGGCCCACACAGCAGAGAGGACCTGGGGTTGGGTGCCCAGAGGCAGCTCTGGCTCTGGCATTTCTAGGTGTGAAACCCACTTCCCCTCTCTCAGCTTCTTCTGTAAAGTGGGTTGAACTCAGCCTCTGCTTCATGGGGGCCTCTGGGGAGTGGAGGAGCTGAGTGTCTGGCTCGCAGCAAGCCCTGGGTTTCTTTTTTTTTCTTTTTTTTGAGACGGAGTCTTGCTCTGTCACCCAGGCTGGGGTGCAGTGGCGAGATCTCAGCTCACTACAAGCTCCGCCTCCCGGGTTCACGCCATTCTCCTGCCTCAGCCTCCTGAGTAGCTGGGACTACAGGTGCCCGCCACCACACCCGGCTAATTTTTTTTGTACTTTTAGTAGAGACAGGGTTTCACTGTGTTATCCAGGATGGTCTCGATCTCCTGACCTCGTGATCCACCTGCCTCAGCCTCCCAAAGTGCTGGGATTACAGGCGTGAGCCACCGCTCCTGGCCTAGCCCTGGGTTTCTAGTAGCTTCTACAAAAACAGAAATGGCCACCAGGTCCTCAAACCCCCTTCTGGCCAGCCTCCTTGGTAGCCAGCTGTCAGCCTCTCATATCTAGGGAGGCATCAGAATGATCTGTCACTCCTGGTTCTTTTTAAATTGCATGGATTGAGATGCTGGGGGCCCACCTAGAAGGATCGTGAGTCACCTACTCTGGCTAATGCATGCCACACGTCGCCAAAAAGGTCACCTTTTTGTATTGTTAGACTCCCCCCAAGTAAACATAAAGTGTACATTGAAATGCTCAGTCTAAAACAGCTGGGCTCGCTTTGAAGTAAGCAGCCCAGCCGACCGCATGAGCACTAGCAAGACGACCCTGCTATCGGCACAAAATAGTTGGCCAAAGAGCGCCGGTACCAGCGGTGTGGTTGGCGGGGGTGGGGGGTTGTTTGTTTTTTAGCACACTTTGGAGTCCTAAAATGACAACCTCAGGTGCTGAAACAGAGCGTAGAGAGAAAGAACGCCAGGCTTGGTGACTTTCCTCTCCTCTTAGCAACTCGCCTGTCCAAGGGCTCACGGGAGCCTCAGAAACCGTCTCTGGGCTGCCTCGGGCCACTGTGCCCTGGAAGCCAAGCCTTTCCCATTGTTGGATGAGAGAAAGCTTTAAGGGTGGGGGTGAGCTGTGCCTTCTATGGCAGAGGAGACTCAGACAAGAATCAGACCCAGCATGCGGCTCTCCTGCCATCCTGATGACGTCATCCTGACTGGCTCAGAGCCACACGCTAACCATGTGTGGCCTCATTTATAATTAGGATGGCGCCAGAGTCGCTTGCATGACACCCAGTGGCAGTCATGTGACTTGGCACAGTGTACAGGACTAGCAGGCCTGCTGGCTTGTGCTAGCCAATTTGATTTGTTTCTTTAAACCAGAAGTGTGAGTTTGACACCAGCCTGGGGTCCCCCCAGATATATTAGGCTGTTGAGCCATATGTTCAATGCCTGTCCCATCCAGCCCCCGTTTTTAGGAGGGAATTGAGTCCCAAGGCGGCCACGTGGTTGTTCCAGCCTCAGCTGGGACTTCACTGTCCCAGCAGGGCTGTCTGTCCTGTTACCTCCCCTCTGACTTCCTCTGTGGTTAGTAATCCCTGTCCTAAAGACACAGTAGAAAGTTCTTGCAGCTTTGACGTGGGAGCAGTCCCACCAATTGTGGAAACTGTTTTCTCATGTTGCACAGTCCTGGGGGAGGTCTGTGCATCTCCTGGTCACCGTGGTTCTTGGTGGTACACCCTGTCTCTGCCCGGGGCCTCTTCTGTTCTCTTCTTCTCCCTGGGTGGTCCCTGCCTGAGTCCACCAGCCTTCGTCCCTTCTGCCCGCGGTGCTCTCTAACTGGCCAATGTCAGCACCGCACGCTCAGCAGGTCCAGCTCGCCCTCCGTCCGTCTCGGCCTCAGGCTATGGTGTCTATTTGGTGAAATGCATTCGTTTCTCTCTGGTGTCCCCAGAGAGTGGGAGTGATGACAACTCTAATCCATATGCACCCTGTCTGTTAGCTTCCTGGGGCTGCCAAGACAAATGACCACAAACCAAGGGGCTTCAAACAACAGACACCTGTCCTGTCACCATTCAGGAGGCCACAGGTCTCAGTCAGGGGTCCCAGGGTGGCCTCCGTCTGGAAGCGGTGGGGGAGAAGGGGTTGCAGGCCTGCCTTTCCTAAGCCCCACTGGCTCAACCCTCCTTCTGTTCCTTGGCTTGTTGCCGCATCTGTCCCGTCTCTGCTTCCGTCTTCACACGGCCTTCTTCTCTCTGCCTCTCTGTCTGCTTTCTCTTCTTATGAAGACGCCAGTCGTTGGTGACTTCCCCTAATCCAGAGGGACCTCATCTTAATTCCATCTGCAAAGACCCCATTTTCAAGTAAGGTCACGTTCTGAGGTTCTGGGTGGATGTGGGCTTTGGAGGGAGACACTGGTGAGCCTGGCACGCTCTGCACATCATCTCTTCTCTCCCGTGAGTCCTGGCAGTGATCGATTTCAGGGGACATTTGGTAGTAGGTCAGGGAACATGGAGAATAGAGAGCCCATGGCCATTCCTGCACCGTCTGCTGGAATTCTGCGGGGAGCAGAGCCTGCCCCACTCCCTACACTGTCTCACGCTGTGCCTCTTCCTCTGCAGGCCCTACTGAAGATGGACTGCCAGGGCCTGGTGGTCAGACTCATCCAGGACTTTGTGCTCCTGACCACGGCTGTAGAGGTGGCCCAGCGCTGGCGGGAGCTGGCTGAGAAGCTGGCCAAGGTCTCCAAGCAGCAGATGGACGCCTACGAGTCTCCCCACCGGGACAGGAACGGGGTTGTGGACAGCGAGGTGAGCAGCGGCTGAGCTTCGAGCTCACCGAGCCCCTCTGTCCCTGGGTTCCGTGGACCCATGCAGTGCAGCCATAAAAAGTCTTGCCTCGCGGCATTTCTGTGAGGGTGCAACAGGTGGAAATGTGCACGCATGTGCCCAGCACTGGGTGTGCCTCACTGAGTGGGAGCCATCCTCCGGATTGGTTGTCATGAGCCCTGGCTTTAGGATGTCAAGGCTGTTCCGCACGACATGGGAAGGACAAACAGAACTGCCTGTCCCTTGTTCATTTTGATCTTAAATTACCATCTGTAGGATTGAATAATGCAATAACACATACACAGAGGACTTTGTGAGCCGCTCTGGACTGGAGTGATACCTGGTATGTTACATAACTTGGGCCAAAGCCGGTGTGGCCGGGCTCTTGCTCAGAGGTCCTTTGTGTTCTCGCATGTTTGTGGAGGGCACCCTAGTAAGCTTCCTGGAAGACGGTTCAGGCTTGCAAGATCCAGGAAGCAGGAAGTCCCAAGGACAAAGCTGTCTTTTATGAATGGGATGAATTTCCAAACAAATGGCACAGAGAGAAAGTGCCATTAAGATTGTAAGGAAAGAGAAGTCCTTTCTGTTTATTCATTTGTTGTGCACCTACTCTTGCACAAAGCCCTGCTTTTCCCTCTGGAATGTGCTGACCCTGGCCCCGAGATGGTTCCACTGTTTCTTCTGTGGGCTTGTCTCACTCGTGAAAGAGTGTCCCAAATAGTGACTACTGAAGCTGCACCAAGTAATAGGAACAAATCTCGTTCTGTCTCCTAATCTTTCTTCCTCTCTCCCTCCTTTTGTTTTTTACAACTCCACCTCCCAGGCCATGTGGAAGCCTGCGTATGACTTCTTACTCACCTGGAGCCATCAGATCGGGGACAGCTACCGGGATGTCATCCAGGAGCTGCACCTGGGCCTGGACAAGATGAAAAACCCCATCACCAAGCGCTGGAAGCACCTCACTGGGACTCTGATCTTGGTGAACTCCCTGGACATTCTGAGAGCAGCCGCCTTCAGCCCTGCGGACCAGGACGACTTCGTGATTTGAATGGGTCCCCTCCCCTCCTGCTGCTCTGGAGTGCAAGCCCTCTTCTGCCCTGTGTGCCCTGCTGTCACCGCGGAGCTGAAGAGGGAGGAAGGGGCGGCTGCTCAGACAGATTTAGGGCCCGCCAGCTAGGCTACACCCATCATGCGCCGCCCTCCTCCATCGAGGGAGAGGCCTGAAGGGACTGCCTACTGCAGCTCGTTGCCAATCACATAGCTTTCTATTTGTTAAGTATAAATTTAAATTTAAAATCACTTTTTTAACGAATGGGGGGAAGGGATCTATGAGAAAGGTGGTATCTAATTTTTTTATGGACCATAAAGGTTTAAAAGAAAACTTATTAGGGGCACAGGCTGTTGAGGTTTTTATGTTGTTATAGACCTTTTTAAATTATGTTAGAGATGTATATAGGTATTTAAAGGTCACTGGGGGCGTTTCTGATTCCCGGCCACACTTTGCATTTCAACACTCAGCCCGGAAAGATGCTCGTTCGGTTGTTGGACCTCTTTCACTCCCTGCGTGTAAGAAGGTGAATCACGTGGGAAAAAGTGGCTTTTCAGTAAACGGGTACAGCTCATTCTTTCTGAGAAGGCCCCAGGTCCTGCTCCCTCCTCGGATTTGATTGTCTTCCGTGCTTTGCCTCACTCGTAGTAAATGACCATCCATAGAATATGTGAATCTTTGGTGAGCTTCAGTGGGCAGAGTGAAGTCCCGCATTAGCATTTAGGTGCACTGAGCTGTTTCTGCCAATAGATTAGAAAGCAGCCATGAGTTGACAGTCTTTAGGGCCCCTGCCAGTGTGCAATTAGTCATTGACAAGAACAATGCCATTTGAGAGTGAGGTGGTCCCTGCTGCTACGAGGCCATTGTGCTGTTTTTTCCTTGGGGTCAAAGCAGTGCTTCCCATAGAGTTTGCTGCCTCTTCTGTGGACAGGAAGAAAACTTCATGACCGAATCAGAGCCTTGGTGGCCACTGACTCTCGTGCTTATTGCAGATGCTGTGGTTGGCCTCACAAGCAACGCCTTATGCTGATGTGCAGAGGTGCCAGCTGCCATTTGCCAAACTCTGCATTTCATTTCATCTAAGGCTTAACCCCTCTTCCTTCCTGGTGTACCTGTGTCTCCTCGGAAGGAAGTCATAGTTTAGATGAAACCATTTTTTGTACAATGTAAAGATCATCTGAGCAAGATGAGCATTTTGTAAAAATGAAAATGTGACTCACATAAAATCAGGAACTTGGCACAGTGTTGCATTAATAACTTTAGGGTGCAGACATGCTGTGTGAATCTCACAATGCGTCGTAGATGTTGCGTGTTGGAAGGGAGCGGGAGGAAGGACTGATACTGGCAAATCAGTAGAGTGAGGTGATCCTCAGCAACGTGCCAGGACACTTCCTGTGTGCCTGCAGTTGTCAGGGACCATTTGGGATCCCGAATCTCATTCTCTAAAACTGCTTTCTTGAAACATGTTACTTCCTTAGTATAATCAATGTGTACTCCCTTACTGGCCTGAAACGCTGTATAGCTACTTATTCAGATACTGAAGACCAACGGACTGAAAAAAAGAACAAACATTAGCTATTTTATGCTGCAAGAACCAGGACACACAATTCGCCAATCATCCCACCATATAACCTTCGATTGTGCTTCTCAACTCCACCCCATAATTTCTCCCAGAGATCATCTATCACCTTTTCCCCAAAGAAGAAACAAAACCAGTTGCACCTTAAACCATGGATATTTTTTCCTCAGGGGCTTTAAATAGTTTCCTATGCAACGTGTCTTGTAGCACAAATAAAATTCTACAAAAGTTGCAGTAAATTTTATTTGGATATTTTAACCCGTTAAGTGTGTGTGTGTTTTCTGTACCCAACCAGACTTTAAATAAAACAAACACGAAACCTAATGTAAGTATTTATACATACACCAATGGCTGCCTCCCCAAAATAGTCACCCCTAGATGACAGTATGACAGCTGGTGTGGCAGGTGTCTATTTTCTTGCTGTTCATTTAATTTGCTCTTGAAACATGAGTCACTCAGTCACCACTAACCAAATGGGAATTGGTGTTATACCAGGCACCCAAAGGAAAGCACATCGATGACTTGCTGTTTTCTGGGTCCCATGAATTGGCAACCCCAGTCCCGAAATAGAAAGTTTAGGATGGAGTCATTTCTGTGTGTCAGGTGTCAGCCTTGGAGTGCTGATTGCGGCAAACAAGGGCAGACCGTGCTTTAGGAAGACCGTGTTGTGGGGGAGAACGGAGTGAAGGACTCCTAATGGAGACCAGCTCCACCTGGAGGTAGGGGGAGAACGGAGTGAAGGACTCCTAATGGAGACCAGCTCCACCTGGAGGTAGGGGGAGAACGGAGTGAAGGACTCCTAATGGAGACCAGCTCCACCTGGAGGTAGGGGGAGAACGGAGTGAAGGACTCCTAATGGAGACCAGCTCCACCTGGAGGTAGGGGGAGGAATGGGGCTAATGGAAATCTTTCTTGGGAACATGACTTTGATGAAAGGCTTGAAGGCTGAGTGGGAGCCAGCTAGACCACCAACAGACCAGACCTGGGGACCAGTGTGTCGGCAGCGTCGACGACACGGTACGTGGGGCAAGGAGAGGCTAAACCCTCCAAGTGGCTGGGACTTGTGGAGTGAGTACAAGCCCTCTGTTAGCTGGATGCTTTCCACCGCTTGTACCTGTGTTAATTCCACCATGCATCACCTACCAGCTGGGTCCTCATACCCATTTTGCAGTTAAGGACAGGGCTCAATGTGGTCCCATAATTTACACAGCCAATAAGAGAGGCAGGGACCTTAACTCAGGACTGCCGTAACAAAGTGCCCTGCATGGCTAAGGACAACAGAAATGTGTGCTGTCACCGTTTTTGAGGCCAGATGTCTGAAATCAAGTTATCACGTGGTCGCTTGTTCTCCATGTCTGTGACTAAATCTCTCTAAGGACACCAGTCCTAGGATTTAGAGCCCACCCTAATCCATCAACACCTCATCTTAACTTGGTCACACCTATGATGACCCTGTTTCTAAGTAGGGTCACATTCACAGCGGGGTTTAGGACTTGGACACGTCTTTTTGAGAGGCACAATTCACCCACCACCCTGCTCCATGCCTGGCCCTTTGGGCGTAGCCTGTTTGGGAAGAACAGTGCACAAATCAGATTTAATCTATCTTGGTGCCCTCCGCCCAACACAAAGCAAAGCCAGGGTGGAGGAAGGCAATTCTTAAAGGGAGAAAGCTCATCTGATGGACTGCCATGTTCCCCCAAGACCCATCCTCTTCCTGAGCCAGCGACTGGGCTGTCTTTCCCCATCTCCCTTGCAGTCAGGTGCGGTCCAGCTAGGAGATGGGAACCAGAATGCTATGGGCCGCCTGCTGTTGAGTCTGGCTCACAGGAACCTTCCAGAAATCCTCCCTTCTTCCAACTGATCAGGAGGAACTCCAAGTCCCTAAAGGTGAGGCAGGGGCAGACAGAAGGACCCCAGGTCCCTTAGGGACCCCCAGTAAGCTCTGTTCCGCAAAGTATCTGTCACACGGTATCCAGAGAGAGAAAACTATGATTGGCCACCGAGAAGGTGAGTTACCTGTTAGGGTGGCTGGTGTTGCTTTCCCTCATCTCGGGTACATTAGACCCAGATGATCACTGTAATCCACAAGCTGGCGGGGAATGCAGCTTGTTCTTAACTGGGAAACATCCCTAGTTGGATGTTTATTTTTTTAAAATATTATTATTAATTTTATTATTATTCCTATTTTCAGAGAAGGAAACTGAAGCTTAGAACCGTGTTATTCATTGCCGAGGGTGCAACCAAGTTAAGGATGCTGTCTTTTTTTTTTTTTTTTTTATACTTTAAGTTCTAGGGTACATGTGCACAACGTGCAGGTTTGTTACATATGTATACATGTGCCATGTTGGTGTGCTGCACCCATTAACTGATCATTTACATTAGGTATATCTCCTAATGCTATCCCTCCCTCTCCCCCACCCCACGATAGGCCCCGGTGTGTGATGTTCCCCTTCCTGTGTCCATGTGTTCTCATTGTTCAATTCCCACCTATGAGTGAGAACATGCGATGTTTGGTTTTTTGTCCTTGCAACAGTTTGCTGAGAATGATGGTTTCCAGCTTCATCCATGTCCCTACAAAGGACATGAACTCATCATTTTTTACGGCTGCATAGTATTCCATGGTGTATATGTGCCACATTTTCTTAATCCAATCTATCATTGTTGGACATTTGGGTTGGTTCCAAGTCTTTGCTATTGTGAATAGTGCTGCAATAAACATACATGTTCATGTGTCTTTATAGCAGCATGATTTATAATCCTCTGGGTATATACCCAGTAATGGGATGGCTGGGTCAAATGGTATTTCTAGTTCTAGATCCCTGAGGAATCGCCATACTGTCTTCCACAATGGTTGAACTAGTTTACAGTCCCACCAACAGTGTAAAAGTGTTCCTATTTCTCCACATCCTCTCCAGCACCTGTTGTTTCCTGACTTTTTAATGATCACCATTCTAACTGATGTGAGATGGTCACAGCCAGATTATTTCCGGCAACAAGAACACCCCTTTCACACTATTTTTTCTTGGCCTAAACGTGTTCACAATTGGTCAGTACCAGTCTGAATATAAATGACTTTTCTCCCTAATACTCCGAGGCCAGCCCAAGCAGTTCAGTTAAACCTCCAGTTTTTCACTGATGCTGATTTTGACATTGACATTGTTGAGAATGATAATTAACATAACATTATGGTATTTGTAGATGTTCTTTAGGACCTCATTCAGGAGAAAAGATTTAGTTAGAAAAGAGTTAGGCTCTGACTTCTCGACGAAAGGACAATTTTGTCCCTGATTAATTCTTGCCTTGATCTGCACCTGGCCATCTTTCTGTCAAGTCACTTGGGGCATGTGTCAAGTCAGTTATTTTGTAATCCTCCAGCCCCCAGCACCTCTGAGTATCCATCACCCCACAGTAGTGCCCAAGCTCAGACTCGGTCCTGGGACCTTTCCCCATCAGTGGTCCAGATTCCAGCAACTCATAGGTTTCACAACCATTCCTACTGCCATGACCAGAATTAAGACTTTTTTTTCCTGGATGCTCATCCTCTTTCTTTTTGACCAAGCTACTCCAACACCCTCCCCCTGGTCCTCCCTCCAATTCTGTCCTCCCCTATCCACAGGACAAAGGACTCCTTTCACAGGAGCCCTTCCTGCATCCTTCTGTGTGGTCAACTCTGGGCTCACCCCCTTTGCTATGTCCTCGCACACATGGACTTCCTCCAGCACTCCCTTGACCATCTTTTTGTAAACTTCCCTGTGTTGGTCTAAGCTGTGTCCAGGCTGTGGCACCTTTCCTTCCCCACCTGGCAGAGTGACACACTGAGATCCTTGAGGACAGTGACCTTGTCTTGGCTCATCTCTGAATCCCAAGAGCCTAGCACAGTCAATATTGGTTTCTTGAAGGAATTGTTCCTATCTCTGCAATAGAAATGCATCTCCATATAAGATGGCTTTGGCTATTGGACTGAATAGAATGGGCTTCATGCTATGTCTACAACCAATGTAAGAGATGAGCGAAAAGTTGTCCACCAATGAATGCATCAAAACCAGCTTGGATTTTAAGAGGTCAAAGAGGAAGCTTGCAGGGATGGAGCTCAATGAAGTGTATACCAAGAACCATTATATTCCTTAATGAATCATTTTCTGGCATGAGGGAAACATTGTCAGTTTGGTCCATGATTTATGCTGCAATAAAATTTGGCTTTATGTAAAATAGATTGAAATGAACAACTTAGCTCTTTCTGTGCCATAGGTCAACCCCTCTGGCAGTTTGAGAAAGGCTATAAACTCCTCAGTATTATGGAAATGCACATAAAAACCCTGAGATCGCAGATGAAAGCAATTATGTTTACATAGAATTACCAACAACTTTTAGAAATTGTGGTGTAATATATGTACTTCTTTATGCATTAAATAACACAATCTAGTAGTTAATCTTACATCCCCCGGAAACTCAAAATAGTGATGAGCATTTAGATACCTGCAAAAGCATTGATGGAAATAAAAATATCAGAGATTTCTATGTTTGGCACATTACGGGAACTCCTAATATTAGAGAGGTTCCTTGCCTAGGTGCATTCTTGAAGGAAGCGCCAACGTTCAGGTTAATGAAAATAAAGATGTAATGTTTTCCCTTTATTAAAGAAAAAAGAGCTCGTCCTAAGGAAACTGAAGTCACCCAGATTTGCTGTACACATTTTTTAAGTGCTTCTATTAGTATTTTCTGCTCCAGGCTAGCAAGAATTGTATTTTTAAAGCTTTGCTTCTCTGATAGAATTTTCTGCTTAATGAGGGAGAAGGAAAATGTGAAGAAATTAATGGGCTGTGCCTGTGACTTTTTAAGTATCTAGAGTCATCTTTCTTAATTTTCCATTTCAATTGGCTTTTTAAAAAATCTGTGTGCTTATATCATATATATATATTGCAACTTTCAATGTAATTTTCATTTTGGGAGGGTGCAGCATACATATTAGTGAGCTACGGGCAGCTTGATGGAGGGTCGACTCACTGCTCGTCAGAGACAGGTCGGCCCGTGTCAGTCCTGGGCACACAGAGGGTCCAAGGGACAGCAAGGGAGAAAAGAGATGGTTCCTGGGCCTCCAGGAGTTTGTATCCAATGAGGAAGATCAACACACACAAGCAGGCCAGGAGCACTGGTTCATGCCTGTAATCCCAGCACTTTGGGAGGCAGAGGCAGGCAGACCACTTGAGGTCAGGAGTTCGAGACCAGCCTAGCCAACATGGTGAAACCCCGTCTCTACTAAATATACAAAAACTAGCCAGGCGTGGTGGTGAGTGCCTATAATCCCAGCTACTCAGGAGGCTGAGACACGAGAATCGCTTGAACCATGGAGGTGGAGGTTGCCACCGTGAGCTGAGATTGCACCACTGTACTCCAGCCTGGGTGACAGAGCAAAAACCCCATCTCAAAAAAAAAAAAAAAAAAAAAGAAAGAAAGAAAGAAAAAAAGACCCAGGAACAAACACCTGAAATTCAAGGGAGATGGCAGCACTGTCATCAGTGGACAGAGAAAGTGCTTGAGGAAGAGGAGAGCGCCTGCTGCTTGATGGAACTTTGGATGCTACTGCGGCTGGGTATGCCGAGGCTGTGACAAGAGCCTCCCAAGGCAGGGTGGGGTCCTGAGAAGATACAGAAAGGGCAGGGAGAGGTGTTTATTAATTGATAGACACTGATTTTCTATTTGCCAGGCATTGTTCTAGGCCTGGGGTTAGGGTCCCTGTCCCCATGGAGCCCACATGCTAGTGGGGAAATAGGAACAAACTAAATTCATATGATCAGGCAGAGGGAGGTGCTAGGAAGAAAAATCAGTGATGCACTGGCCGGGGCGAGGCTGGAGCAGGGTAGCCTGGAAGGCCTCCCCAGTGAGGTGAAGTCTGGGGAAAAGTGAGCAGCTCAGAGAAGCTGGAGTGTAAGTTGCTTTTAAAAGGGCAAGGGGGGATTAGAGTGGGATGGGCTATGGTTTGGATGTGTCTAGAAACACCAGGTGTTAAAAAGTAATGCCCAGTGCAGTGGGATGGAGAGGTGGGTCTTTAAACAGTGATGAGATCAGGAAGGCTGCTGCCTTCGAGAATGCGATTACGGCCCTTAAGAAAAGAGGCTTTGGCCAGGCACGGTGGCTCACACCTGTAATCCCAACACTTTGGGAGGCCGAGGCAGGCTGATCATCTGAGGTCAGAAGTTCAAGACCAGCCTGGCCAACATGGTGAAACCCCGTCTCTGCTAAAAATACAAAAAATTAGCCAGGCATGGTGGAGCGTGCCTGTAGTCCCAGCTACTCCGGAGGCTGCGGCAGGAGAATTGCTTGAACCTGGGAGGCGGAGGTTGCGGTGAGCCAAGATCGCGTCATTGCACTCCAGCCTAGGTGACAAGAGCGAAGCTCCGTCTCAAAAAACAAACAAACAAACAAACAGGTTTCAAGTAGCGTTTGGCACACTTGCCCCTCTGCCCTGCCCGTGAGGACACAGCATTGCTCCCCTTTGATGGTAGCAAGGCTCCGTCTTGGAAGCAGAGAGCAGCCCTCACCAGCCCACGAACCTGCCCAAGCTGTGATCTTGGTCTCCCAGCCTCCAAACTAAGAAATACATTTCTGTTTTCTTGACACCACTCAGTGCTGGGCATTCGTTAGAGCAGCGCAAATGGACTAAGAGAGATGAGAAGACGGGCCAGTGGTGAGCAGCCTGGAATGGCAGACAGGGAGGCAGAGGCCGTGGGACCTTCAGGCAGTGCCTGGCTGGGCCCGAAGAGTCCCAGGAATGGGAAGGCAGACAGAGACGGAGGAGGGAGGGTCAACTCAGTCTGCCGTTTGGCTGGACAGGAGCGGGTTGGGCCAAGAGGCACTGGTGTCCTGAGAGAATGTGGCCTAGGCTGTGTTGAACGGCTATGCTGGACGGGGGGAGAGGAGGGGTGGAGGCTGTGGTGGGGGGAGAAGCTGAGTAAGACACAGATGGGGGAGCAGGAGGGGAAGCAGATCTAGGACTCGGCTCTGAATGGGAGGATGTAAGGTGTAGCTGGAAGATCATGGACCTGAGGGTAAAGGCCTTTGAGAGACGGCCAGTGAGAAGAAAAGGTGAAAATACGTAGAAACCTGGTCAGCAGCCCCTCATGCATCTACCCATTGAGTTGGTCATTAGGCGTCTGATTCAACTGCCTTCCATCGCTTTTCTTCCCTCGACACGGCTACTGCTGTACTTCTGTGCACTGTCACCTCTCCCTGTAACTGCAATTCCAGGCTTGTCCCATCAGCTGATCCTCCATGGCCCCCAGAAGGGTCCTTCTAAAATGGATTCAGGCCAGGCACGGTGGCTCACACCTGTAATCCCAAGCACTTTGGGAGGCCAAGGTGAGCGGGACACACAAGGTCAGGAGTTTGAGAGTAGTCTAACTAACATGGTGAAACCCTGTCTCCACTAAAAATATATAATTAGCTGGGTGTGGTGGTGTGTGCCTATAATCCCAGCTACTTGGGAGGCTGAGGCAGGAGAATCACTTGAACTCGAGAGGCGGAGGTTGCAGTGAGCAGAGATCATGCCACTGCACTCCAGCCTGGGCGACAAGAGCAAGACTCCGTCTTAAAATAAAATAAAATACAAAATAAGTTAAAAATTGGATTCAGGCCAGGTGCAGTGGCTCACACCTATGATCCCAGCACTTTGGGAGGCTGAGGTGGGTGGATCACTTGAGGTCAGGAATTCAAGACCAACCTAGCCAACATGGTGAAACCTCATCTCTACTAAAAGCACAAAAAGTTAGATGGGTGTGATAGCACACTCCTGTAATCCCAGCTACTAGGGAGGCTGAAATGGGAGGATTGCTTGAACCCAGGAGGCAGAGGCTGCAGGGAGTCGAGATTGTGCCACTGCACTCCAGCCTAGGCAACAGAACAAGACTCTATCTCAAAAAAAAAAACAAAAAACAAAAAACAAAAAACAAAACAAAAGGATTCATACCCCTCTCCTGCTTAGCCTCTGCCATCAGCAGTCCCCTGGTTTCAGCCGATGAATGGAGGCTCCCAAATGCCAGCTTGGAGGTCATTGTGGGTCCTGATGAAGCTTTCACTGGTACATGAAAAATGAGAGAAGAAAAGACAGCGCACAGAGGATTTTCATGAGGCCACATTGATGCACATCAAATAACTGTCTCTGATCCTGAGATTAAGCCCTTCACTCCTTTCTCGTGTTAAAATGTCCTATATCCTGGTGAGTGAAGGTGACAGGGGATTGTAGTGGCAGGAGTTGTTTTGGTGTTTTAATGCCTCGCTTGGCAAGGTGAAAGCCTGGCCGATAATACATCACACATTGTTCCGGACTTGTGTTGTTGAACACAGGGAGGGAGAAACGGGATGCCTGCCTGCAGCATTTCCATGGCTGTCTGCCCTTGTGGCTATTTCTGCCCTCACTGGGAGGGTGGCCTTTGTCATATCGTCTGTGTGCTCAGCATCTTGGAAACTCTCTCGCTATATTTGGGACCCTTAAAACATAAACTCACAGCTTCCCTAGCAGCTAAATATAAGCGTATGACCAGAGTCCACCACGTGGAGCTTGGACTCTGAGGCTCCGATTCATGCAGAAGGAGGGAAGAGAGCTGGCGGGAGCGTCAGGGCAGCAGTGGTCACGGGGGTGAGCTCCTGACCCGGCCGAGAGTCTGTGGGGGACACACAGCCATGGCAGTTTGCTCTAGTGCCAGGCACGCCCACTGCAGCCACACTTTTGTCACCAGGCCAGTTCTGGACAGGGTTCCTGGAAGCTTAGCACTGAGTGTGGGGCTCAGCTCTCCCAGCCCTACTGTGAATCGCCCAGGTCCCCTTTAATAAGCCCCTTTGGTGAAGAATCAACACTTGGCAATTTTGTTGCCTTCAAATGAACACCTTGACTTCCTGCTCTGTTTACTCCTTCAGGATTCAGCTCTGCAAATCACGCTCCTAGGTGAGTCTTCTCAGATGCTCCCTCTGCGAAAGGTCCTTCCTTTGTTTTCCCATAGCTCTCCGACCTCACTACAAATAGAACTTGAATCTCTCTGTATCACAGCTGAGTCTTTGCCTGGTGTACCCCACAGACTGTGAACTGGACAAGGAGGATGTCATAGCGCTGGACTCACACTCCACACTCAATACATTCTTGGATGAATGAAATCTTCAGAGAAATTTCCTCAGGGGCATGGAGGCCAGGTCCCAGTGCCTGAATAGCTTTGTGAGTACCTTGTGGTGCTCCTTTCTTTTTTTTATTGAGACAGATTCTCGCACTGTCGCCCGGGCTGGAGTGCAGTGGCACAATCTCGGCTCACTGCAACTTCTGCCTCCTGGGTCCAAGCGATTCTTCTGCCTCAGCCTCCGGAGTAGCTGGGATTACAGGTGCCCACCACCACACCTGGCTAATTTTTTGTACTTTTAGTAGAGACAGGGTTTTACTAGGTTGGCCAGGCTGGTCTCAAACTCCTGACCTTGTGATCTCCCCGCCTCGACCTCCCAAAGTGCTGGGATTACAGGCGTGAGCCACCACCCCCAGCCGACTCCTTCTTTCTTAATCTAACAAATACATGTTTTGTGGGTGGATCCAGACCATGTTCTAGAAAGTTTCATCTCTACTCGTTTTTAGTTTGTTGGTCTTCCCGCTATAATGTTACGTATGTTTAACTCAGCTGAAGCTCACACTTTGGAATAAGAAGTGCTTGCTTTATTTTTCACACACCCACATATTTTTCTGCACTCGAAGTGCAAAATCACTTCACACCCAGGGTGTAGACGATCCCACGTAGGCGAGAATAGCAAGTGTGGGTACGCTTGGTGGACATCTGTAGCCTCAGGTGAGCTTTCTGGGGGTTGAAAGTTCTCTCCGAACAGTCCCCTGACACCTGAGTCAGCCCAAGGCAGGTAGAGGGGGGATAGGGAGGTTGCCTGGCAACTCCAGGAGGCTCAGAGCCATCCTTTTTGTCTAGGAGAGAAAAGATCCAGAGAACTGAGTCACTTACATTTTTTATTCCGAGCCTGGTTAGAACCAACATACACAGAATGAGGAATTTACAGCAAAATTCACACTGACAGATCAGCATAACAACCTGTAACACTGACAGGTACAAACGCAATTCTGTGCCTGTTTATGGGAGTGCTGGACAGCGTGGATTCTTTGCACAGCCAGTGAATTCATAAGTATATAATTATGCGTTAAAAATATCTTTAGAAAGTCAGATTCCAGTTCTTCCAGGAGCTTTGTACAACACCTTTATATATTCCTCATTATCACATTTTCCATGGATAGATGAGCTGAGAAATTAAAGACAGGAAAGGGGATGTGTGTTGAGGGACTCAGGGCACTCGACCTACTTAAAAATAATTCACACGGACCCTGGAGATTTATGGATTTTTTTCCCAGGACCTGGGAGATAGCTATCATTTTTCAAATATTAGGTTTATACAGAATAAACCATAAATATTAGGTTTATACAGAATAAACCATAAATATTAGGTTTATACAGAATATTAGGTTTATGCAGAGATATACCAAAGGCTGATGTCACTATGCCAGGCACAAGAATATCAAAACAAGGATAATTTTTTTTGCATTCAGAAATTCATATCCAAGCAAAAACAACTCCATTTTCTGTTTGTGACGTGCATGTAACAATATTCCAAAATCCTACTTCAAATATTATTAAAGTACTTTGCTGTAGTCAGGCAGCTTTCTCTCCTTCAATGAAAGAGCTTTGTATGGTTACTCACACTTCACTTCAAACAAAGCAGTTTCTTAGTGTCATTACTAGTATCACTTTTTCAAAATGTCCTAAAAATATGTTTTCTAAGCCAGGCACAGTGGTTCATGCCTGTAATCCCAACACTTTGGGAGGCTGAGATGGGAGCATTGCTTGAAGCCAGGAGTTCGAGGCCAGTCTGGGCAACATAACGAGACCCCATCTTAAAATAAATAAATAAATACATTTTTTAAAAAAATATGGTTTCCTTACATTATTGAATTTTTTTTTTTTTTTTGGCAGTCTCTTTCTTGTTACCCATGCTGGAGTGCAGTGGTACCATCACAGCTCACTGCAGCCTCAACCTCCTGGGCTCAAGTGATCCTCCCACTGCAGCCTCCCAAGTAGCTGGGACCACAGCTGTGTGCCACCACCATGCCCGGCTATTTTTTTTCTTTTTTAACTTTAAGTGGAGAGGAGGTCTTGCCATGTTGCCTAGGCTGGTCTCGAACTTCTGGCCTCAAGCCATCCTCCTACCTCGAACCCCCAAAGTTCAGGGATTACAAGCATGAGCCATGGCACCCAGCCACATTATTGAAATTTTTATAAAAGTATCTTATTTGGGCATTTTGCAAGTCAGATCACAACAGAGCTCTGGTTGAAATATAATTATTATCTTGGATTTCCATGTATTTTCTTTCATTCACAGCTCTGAGAGGAGGCCGACTGGCTACCAGCCTAGTAATCTGGAGAAAATGAAAGAATTCCACTATTTAATATCATTCTGAAAACATAGTTGCTGTGACCACTCGTCTGTGTCTTTAAGTGTAGCCCATGGAGCTGCTGAAGAAAACTCAGCAGGAGAAAGCCTGCTAAAAATGCAGCTTCCAAGGCCTTCCCAGGCCTCCTGAATCTGATGCCTGTGGAGGCCCAGGAATCTGCATTTTAGCAAGCTTTCCATCGGACTCTTCCGTGTCCTAAAGTGTGAGGACAAGCTCCATTTTTGATTTTTTTGGTAAAATTCTAGACAGAAAAGAAACAAATGACTTCCGTGTCTGGAGAGGAGGGGAGGAGGGGGATTCTGTTTGTGATTTCTAAATATTTCAGCAGCCACAGCTCCAGCCTGTTCCCTCTGCACCTCCTGGCTTCCAATCATCGTTGGACTTGCAGTCGCCTCCTGCTGAACTTTAATTAAAATCCAGGCAGTCGTGTTCAGGGAGCCTGCTTGATGCAGACCACGTGACTGGGACCTGTTGGGCTGCCCCTGCTGAGAGGGATAAAGAAGCCAGCCAGGGCTTAGCGATGGGCCCCTCTCTCTGCCCAGTGTCTGTCTCAGGCTTTCTGTGCATCACAGAGTGATTTTTTTTTTTTTTTTTTTGAGACGGAGTTTTGCTCTTGTTGCCCAGGCTGGAGTGTAATGGCGCGATCTCGGCTCACCGCAACCTCCGCCTCCCGGGTTCAAGCAATTCTCCTGCCTCAGCCTCCTGAGTAGCTGGGATTACAGGCATGTGCCACCACACCCAGCTAATTTTTTGTATTTTTAGTAGATATGGAGTTTCTCCATGTTGATCAGGCTGGTCTTGAACCCCCGACCTCCTGTGATCCGCCCGTCTCGGCCTCCCAAAGTGCTGGGTTTACAGGCATAAGCCACCGCGCCTGGCCTGAGAGAGTGATTTTTATCCCCTTGCTGGAAACTCCGAAACAGGACAGCGTGTGCCCCTGGCCAGGCTAAGGCCTGGGGCTGACCTGAGGCTATGTGTTCAGGGACTAAGGGCCATGGCTGTTTGGATGGACAGAGGCTCCCTGTCTCTGTGGAAGGTACCACACGGGCAGATCCACAGTCCTCACATCTGGCTGATGCCAATCTTCAGACAGGACTTTGCTCAGGTCCCTTTTGCACACTGGTACCTGTGTAGTAGGCCTCTGTAAGTCCCTGGGAGGTATGCAGGTGAGATATTCGTGTGTGTGTGTGTCTGTGTGTGTGTCTCCACCAGGGTCATGGAGGGTTCTGAGACAAGCCCAGTTCCTGGCATTCCTTACCCTGGGCAACACCATGACTACAGAAGCAAGAGCGGCTCCAGTTTTATTCCTAGGCCACCTGGACTAATAACAGCCAAGGCTCACTTAGCACTTACCCTGTGCCCATCACGGTCCTAAGCACTTTAGAGATTTTTAGCTCATTTGACTCTGGCAATAGCCTGTAAAGTAGACAGAATTAACAAAACTGTACGTTCTGCACATGTACCCCAGAACTTAAAGTATAATTTTAAAAAAATGAGGCACAGAGGGGTTAAGTAACTTTCCCAAGGTCACACAGCTAGGAAGTGTGGACTGAAATCTAAATGCAGCCCCAAGGCTCTAATGTGCGTGCAGTATCCTGCTGCCATCATGCTCAGGTGATAGTTTTCTGAGTCAAAAACCCCAGCAAGAGAAATAAATAGTGACTTAATTCAAAGTGGTAAATAGCAAAAATTGTAATTTCTCACTCCTGACATGAAGAGGACAGTAAGAAGTGGAGAAAGATTTGCCATCGGCTTGATGCTTTTTGTTTTTAATTTCCTTTGGCCAAGCAGATATAATTAGTTTCTATTCTCTCTGCACACTTGGACGGCTGGCATGGAGACAGCCCACAGACCTCCTGAACCAAGAGTGATTTTAAAATTTGCTGCAACGTAAATGTCTATCAATAATGGAGTAGTTAGATAGCTTGCACTACATTTATACAATGGCATCCTGTTCCACCATTAAAAGGGAAAAGGCAACTCTATCATTATTGGTGTGAAAGGCTTTCCAAGATACAGTAAGGGGAAAAAAGAGAGCAGTGAGTATAAAATATCTCATTTATAGTGAAAGAAAAAAAAATAGAGCTGTACGTGAAGTATTTCTAAAATGACACTCAAGAAACTTAGTGATGGGTTTGCTGGGACCTGCAGATCAACATCTGGAGAAGGACCCAGTTTCCACTGTGTATCCTTTTATGTTGTTCAGAATCTTACTCAGTGCCAATGTAATTTTCATAATTCTACAGACTTTTTTGCGACAGATAATTTATGAAATGAGAGCAATTTAGAATTGGCTGTAAGTACCGAAGGAATAGAGCAAATATCCCAATTTGCAAAATTAAAAATCAAACAAGTACCTAATTAACATGTTGTTAATCAACAAAGTGGGCATATACAGACAGATAATCAAAACTAATTGTGTATGCCTACAAGACTTTTGCAGCCAGGGTCCATGGATGGGCTTTAGGGGGTGTATTAGTCCGTTTTCATGCTGCTGATAAAGACACACCTGAGACTGGGTAATTTATAAATAAAAAGAGATTTAATGGACAGTTCCACATGGCTGGGGAGGCCTCACAACCATGGTGGAAGGCGAAAGGCACATCTTACATGGCAACAGACAAGAGAGAGAATGAGAACCAAGCTAAAGGGGTTTCCCCTCTAAAACCATCAGATCTTATAAGACTTATTCACTACCATGAGAACAGTATGGGGGTAACCACTCCCACGATTCAATTATCTCCTGCCAGGTCCCTCCCATGACACATGGGAATTATGGGAGCTATAATTCAAGGTGAGATTTGGGTGGGGACACAGACAAACCATATCAGGGGGTCTATGAAACCCTCAAAATGATGCACAAGTGTTTTGTTAATTTTGGCCTGTGCATCTTCTGAGGAGGTTATCCAGAGTTTTTTATAGATTCTCACACAGGTTCATGATCCACAAGAGTTTTCAATAGAGTCTCACACAGGCTCGTGATCCACAAAAGCTTAATAACCATTAGCCTGGAGGTAGGCAAAGGAGGATGCCAGTATATTGTTCAAAGGTTAATGAGTATTGGTGAGGGACTGTCTCATACAAAGCTAAACAAAATGAAGGTGTGAGGCCATTATTCTCCAGGGACCAACTCACCTGCTGTGATGCCCAGGCACACCTTGCCCAGATGTTCTCAGCAAATACACATCAGGCAAAGCACACCCACAACAGGCACCTGCACCTCTACCAGTCTGCAGGATTGCATTCCACAGGCTGCAGCAGGAACCCAACCAAGAGCAGATGCGGCAAAGAAAGGGTTTCATTTTCTCACCTAATGTGTTGTCCAGGGTGGGTGAGCGTCCCTTACTCAGAATGCATAGACTCCCTTAGAGTGTAGCTTTGTCCCACAGTCAAGACAGTTGCTGTACCTCTGGGTGTCAGGTCCATTTTTCAGGCAGGAGGAAGGGGAGGGGGCTCTGCCAGCTCAGTCTGTCTCTTTGTGAAAGGGAAACAAAGACTTTGCAGGTGACTGCATTCAGTGGAATTCTGTTGCATTGCATTAGCAGAGCTGTGCCCCATGGCTGCCCCTGGTTATAGGGAGCCTGGGGTGAGGTGGGGAGGATTTTGTTCACTCATTGGTTACAGTCTAACCATGTACCCCTAGGGGTGATGCTTGTTGGGAAGAATAGAAGTAGAGAGAAATTATTCAGGCCCCAAGTGGAGTTTGCCATGTATGGCTTTGTTTCCCCTGTGAGCTGGCAAGCACAGATTCCTGGATCAACTGGGGCTAAAAATTGGCCTAATACCCCATTGTGAAGGTGCAGCCAGGGGGTATGACTCACAATCTGCATTCACTAGTGCCACTGGAATCTAAGATGAATGTACTGGCACGATTTTTAACTACTCAAGTTTTATTTTGATAAAACTACATGACACAGGTGGAGCAGAGAATGAGTCTGGTGGATTGACGGAGAAAGTGGGAGCTGAATTGACAAGAAATGATCTTGAACCAAATGACCAAATACGTCTTTAAGAGTGCAGAGAGTGACTGCATGTGGGCATAAGACTTCCATCTACACAGAGTTCAAGTCGAATGAAGTAAGATCAACTTTATTCCTGTGAGTTTCCTTGAATTTTAACTGAAAGCCTTTTCTATGCAGGATAACTGCATGGATCAACCCCTTTTACAATAGCTGCAAAAAAATAAAATACTTAGGAATATACCTAACCAAGGAGGTGAAAGAGCTCTGCAAGGAATAGTACAAAACGCTGCTGAAAGAAATCATAGATGACACAAACAAATGGAAACACATCACACACTCATGGATGGGTAGAATCAGTATTGTGAAAATGACCATACTGACAAAAGTAACTTACAAATTCAACACAATTCCCATCAAAATACCATCATCATTCTTCACAGAATTAGAAGAAAACAATCCTAAAATTCATATGGAACCAAAAAAGAGCCCACATAGCCAAAGGAAGAATAAGCAAAAAGAATACATCTGGAGGCATCACGTTATCTGATTTCAAACTATACTATAAGGCCATAGTCACCAAAAGAGCATGGTACTGGTATAAAAATAGGCACATAGACCTATGGAACAGAATACAGAATCCACAAATAAACCCAAATACTTACAGCCAACTGATCTTCAACAAAGCAAACAAAACAGAAAGTGGGGAAAGGACACCTTTTCCAACAAATGGTGCTGGGATAATTGGCAAGCCACATGCAGGAGAATGAAACTGGATCCTCATCTCTCACCTTATTTAAAAATCAACTCAAGATGGATCAAGGACTTAAATCTAAGGCCTGAAACTATAAAAATTCTGGAAGATAACATTGGAAAACCCCTTCTAGACATTGGCTTAGGCAAGGATTTCATGACCAAGAACCCAAAAGCAAATGCAATAAAAACAATGATAAATAGCTGGGACTTAATTAAACTAAAGAGCTTTTGCACAGCAAAAGGAACAGTCAGCAGAGTAAACAGACAGCCCACATAGTGGGAGAAAATCTTCACAATCTATACATCTGACAAAGGACTAATATCCAGAATCTACAACAAACAAATTAGCAAGAAAAAATAAATCCATCAAAATGTGGGCTAAGGACATGAATAGACAATTCTCAAAAGAAGATATACAAATGAATATCAAACATATGAAGAAATGCTCAACATCACTAATGATCAGGGAAATGCAAATCAAAACGGCAATGCAATACCACCTCACTCCTGCAAGAATGGCCACAATCAAAAAATCAAAAAATAATAGGTATTGGCATGGATGTGATGTACAGGGAACATTTCTACACTGCTGGTGGGAATATAAACTAGTACAGCCACTATGGAAAACAGTGTGGAGATTCCTTAAAGAACTAAAAGGAGAACTACCATTTGATCCTGCAATCCCACTACTGGGTATCTACCCAGAGGAAAAGAAGTCAGTATACGAAAAAGATACTTGCACACACATGTTTATAGCAACACAATTCACAATTGCAAAAACATGGAACCAACCCAAAATGCCCATCAATCAATGAGTGGAAAAAGAAACTGTGAGATACATACATGTATCTCATATATATACATATACTACTCAGCCATAAAAAGGAATGAATTAATGGCATTCGCAGTGATATGGAAAGATTGGAGATTATTATTCTGAGGGAAGTAACTCAGGAATGGAAAACCTTATACATCATATGTTCTCACTCAAAAGGGGGAGCTAAACTATGAGAATGCTAAGGTATAAGAATAACACAATAGACTTTGGGGACTCAGGGGGAAAGGGTGGGAAGGGGATGAGGGATAAAAGATCACAAACTGGGCGGGCGTGGTGGCTCACGCCTGTAATCCCACCACTTTGGGAGGCCGAGGCAGGTGGATCATGAGGTCAGGAGATCGAGACCATCTTGGCTAACACGGTGAAACCCCATGTCTACTAGATATACAAAAAATTAGCCGGGCGTAGTGGTGGGCGCCTATATTCCCAGCTACTCGGGAGGCTGAGGCAGGACAATGGCCTGAACCTGGGAGGAGGAGCTTGCAGTAAGCCGAGATTGTGCCACTGCACTCCAGCCTGGGTAACACGGCGAGACTCCGTCTCAAAAAAAAAAAAAAAAGACCACAAATTGTGTGCAGTGTATACTGCTCAGGTGATGATGGGTGCACCAAAATCACACAAATCACCACTAAAGAACTTATTCATGTAACCAAACACCACCTCTTCCCCAATAACCTATGGAAATAAAAAAAACTTAATTAAAAAAAGCAGCCAGTCATGGTGGCTAACACCTGTAGTTCCAACTAGTGGGGAGGCTGAGAGGTGAAGATCCCCTGAACCCAGGAGTTCAAGGCTGCAGTGAGCTATGATAGCGCCACTGCATTCCAGCTTGGGTGACAGAATAAGACCCCATCTCAAAAAGAAAAAAAAAAAGAAAGCAAGAATGGAATATTTGCAGTGTGATACTTCTCCAAAGGACAATAACTTACTAATTGATAGTAACATTTCACCAGAAACTATTATGAATATAAACTTAAAAGCATTCTCTTCCTTGGAAATTTTCCATGTTCTTTACATTAATTCCAAAATTTTAACTTGAGACCTTTGTATTTTAAACAGATGTTACTGGATAGTATAGTCTCCAAATTTTCCCTCTTGTTTATTGCAATAAAATGATTGTCCTGAATGCGGTGTAAATTGCAGGAATCAGAAAATGTATATGACTTAATACATAAGGAAAAATAATTGAGTATATCTTTGCAAAAACCCACAGTCTAAGAAAAAAAGTTGTTTTTTTTTTTTTTTTTTTTTTTTTTAGTTTCCAACAGAGAAAATCCAAAATACACAGATACTTGTTCAGCCTTTTATGAGAAATTACTGGAGAATGATTTTGGATCATAGCTTCTCTTTCATTGTTACACAAGATGGTATTTTAAAAAATCATGTGAAGTACCTTTGATTTACGTTTTCTATACACCCAAAGAAATAGCCGTAAGGCAATTCAAAAGCTGTAATTTGGGAAAATATTAGTCCTTCCATTAAGGTTCTGAGGATAAATTGAAAGCCATGTTTCTTTAACATATGCTTTGTTTATCACAGCTCTCTCTACAATATTTTAAAACAGGTATACTTCACGTAGTCTGATGCTTTCGAGTATCTTGAGGCATCCTGCGAACAGCTTGTAAAGCTTTAAAGTGTCCTTGTGGGAGCTGCATAAACAATTAAAGAGATATGCAATCAAAAATGCGGGGGCCCGCAAATGCCATTGTTAAAGTCAGCCTACATTTACTGGGTGACTGGCTGGCCCGGTCACTCTGATTAGAGGCAGCCAGAATCTCTTAACTGGATGGACTGCAGAGGACTCAAAATAACATCTTGTCACTTCCTTAGCAGAGGCCTCTGTGAGAACAAGAAGAACGGAAGGGTCACATTTCACACATGAAAAAGCACATCTGGGAGGTGCTCTTGGTTCTCTGGCTGTCGGTGGGGTCCCCTCCCCGGAGATGACTCTCTCCATCACACCCCTTCCTCCTGCTCCCCTGGGTCACTCCCTCTAACACTTCCCTAGGGATGCCCTCTGAACCCCTGGAGGCTTCTTTGTTAAAGTGTCACAGGCCCCATAACCCTTTACTCTGGACAACTTACCTTGTTTTATAATTACATCGTCTTTCTTTTCTCTTTTTTTGAGACAGTGTCTCGCTCTGTCACCCAGGCTGGAGTGCAATGGCACCGTCATAGCTCACTGCAGCCATAGTCTCCTGGTTTCAAGATATCCTCCCATTGCTCAGCCTCCTGAGTAGCTGGGACTACAGGCATGCACCATCATGCCCAGCTAATTTTTAAAATCTTTTGTAGAGATATGGTCTCACTATGCTGACCAGGCTGATCTCAAACTTCTGGCCTCAAGCCTTCCTCTTGCCTTGGCCTCCCAAATTGCTGGGATTACAGGCATGAGCCACCACACCCAGCCTACACCATCTTTAATATAACTATTTCCTTAATGCTACCTCCCCACAAGATTCTGGGTGGTGTCCCACCTGGCTGCGCTCACCATTGCATCCCTGGCAGGCAGTATAGGGGTTGGTGCATTGAACATCGAGTAGGAAAGAAGGAATGGAAGAGAAGGCAAGGAAAGAGGGCAGGAAGGATCCCATTGCTGGGCCATCCAAATTCTCATTTGGACAGTGTGATTTGACAACCCCGCGGAGCTCAAAATTGGAGCTGGACACAGTGTTTATTTGGCTGATTACATCCAAATGCAAACAGCCAGCCATTGTCGGTGCTAGAGTGAGGGCTCCCCCCATTTGGAGAAGTCAGCCAGCTCTTGGGGCTCATTCACCTTTCTTAATGTCACTTTTAAGCAGCATCCTCTACTGGTGCTTAGAGTCGCTTAAAGGAACAAAACTGCTATCATATTTGATAAAACAATTTCATACCCAGAGTCCTGGATGTATGGTCGGTTCCTGAAAATGCCTGCAGGTGCCTGGTTCTAATATTATTACCTGTGGCTTAATAGCCCAACTTTGTCAAAATGAAAGGCCGCCATAAGCCCCCAGGAGCTCGGCTGAAGTTCCTGTTAGTCTCCTGGGAAAACTCACGGCCTTTAACTGCACTTGCTACAGTTGGCTCTGCAGCAGATACCATCCATTGGTGCTTTTTCTGCCTGAGTTACGTATAGATATCCAGAGTCGAATGAAGAAAGACAAAACGTTATCTAGCCTTGGAGAAGTCAACCCGAACCTTACATAAGGAGAAATGATTTGACTCTTGGTGTTTCGAGTGGAAATCAGCAAGGAGGCAGGCCTGGCATGTTGGAGGTATGGCTGCATTCATGACAGCAACTGGCTACAGCTGGCTGGCATCCCCCGGCCTGACCTTCACTTCAGGCCATGCCGTTGTCCACCCTGGAAGATCCGATGTGATCTCAGCCAGGCCAAGAACTCACCCAGCACCTAGGGAAGCCTGCCTGGCTCTGGACCTGAGGGCCTGAGAGAGAGAGGGCAGTTTCCTAAAAGAAAAATATCTGGGGATTTTCCTCCCCCTCCTCTCCATCTCCGACCACTGCTCTTTAACAGGCTCATTTATTTTGCATTCGCACTCTTAATAAAAGTGGTGTTATGCCAATACCTACCCACTCAAGTGCTGCTGGTGAAAATTCAAAGCCCTCCAGACATGGCATGAGACGATGCACGTTTACAAGGTATTGAATCCCGACGTGATTACAAGTGGGTAACAGACCACGTCCTCTAGACCTACTGTTGGCAGGGGCTGGGGAGGAAGGATGCATCAGCTTTTCACTAGTTAACTTGCTCACTGTTCATTCTAAGGAATTCATTTTCTTCAAAAGTCTTTCAGGCCTATAGGAACCTGTTTCCTTTCCTATTCTTGTTTATTGTTTTATGTTTCTTTTTTTATTTTTCCATTTTTTTTCCTGCAAAGATAACTGCTGAAGAAATAAGAGCATGTTGTGAGTAATAGTCGCCTCTTCCCTTAGATATTCCTCACACTGGCTGAAAACCAGCCTCTTCCCTTAGATATTCCTCATACCGGCTGAAAACCACTGACCCTATTTTTGTCAAGACTTCATTTCTGCCTTGTTCATTTAGTAGAAACTTCTAGACTGGCAAATGATTTTTTTTTTTTTTTTTTTTTTTTTTTGAGGCAGAGTCTCCCTCTGTCGCCCAGGCTGGAGTGCAGTGGCACGATCTCGGCTCACTGCAACCTCTGCCTCCCGAGTTCACGCCGTTCTCCTGCCTCAGCCTCCCGAGTAGCTGGGACTATAGGCACGTGCCACCACGCCCGGCTAATTTTTTGTATTTTTTAGTAGAGATGGGGTTTCACCGTGTTAGCCAGGATGGTCTCTATCTCCTGACCTCGTGATCCACCCGCCTTGGCCTCCCAAAGTGCTGGGATTACAGGCATGAGCCACCGCGCCCGGCCATGATTTTTTTTTAAGACATGGTAAAAGTTGGATCCTTGCTTCCAGCCATGAGGAATAATAATTTTGTCACCCCTGGAAGGTTCCTCCTGGCCCCTGCAATTAATCTTATTCCCCGACTCCAGCCCTGGGCAACCACCAATCAGTTTCTTGTAATATAGCTAAGTATTATCATTCTAAAAGTTCTTGTAAACGAAATCATTATTTTTCTCAGAAGGAAGTTTTAAAGTTTTATCCACATTATCCATGTGTCAGTAGTTTATTACTTTCTGTTGCGGTAGGGTGTCTTTCTGCATGAATATACTACAATTTATCTGTTTCTCTGCTGATTACATTTGCCATTTGGAGTGTCCCTGTGTCCAGGCTATCATGAGTAACACTGCTGTGAACATTCATGGACAAGTCTTTGTATGGACAAATGCTTCCATCTTCCTAGGGTAAATAACTAGGAACAGAATTGCTGGGTGATGCGGGTTCTGTTCTCTGCCCTTGTCATTCTCACCCTATTCTCCTGATTGTTCTACATGTGGCTTATGGACCAAATACGGTCTTCTTAAAATGTGTTAGTCACACAATTAGCCTCTCAGTCTCAATCATGAATCACTTGGTGAGAGGATAGAGGAAAAAACAGACTCCATTTCCCCTACTCTCTACTCACCACAGCACAGTCAGCACAGAATACTTCTGTGACTCTTGTTCATCAAAATGTGTGGGGATTTCTTTCCACCAGCAACCAATTCTGCAGTGGACGCCAGCTGGGTGTCCCTAATGCAATTAAATTCTAACACTCTCTACTGGGAGGTAGCGTCAGATCTCACAGGTTGAAGGCTCAGTCCCACAAGGCTTCTCCCCCACGCCACTTCAGATGCCAGTTGCAAGCACAGGTTGTGTCTGTGCTTCTGACCTACTGACTATAAATTGAGGTTCCCATGATTCCCTCTTCTGGTTCAATTAATTTGCTATAGCAGCTCAGAACTCAGGGAGACACATGTACTGGTATACAGTCATGCGCTGATTAACAACAGCAATACATTCTGAGACATGTGTCATTAGGTAATTTTGTCATTGTGCAAACATCATAGAGTGTACTCACACAAGCAGATTGTGTAGCCTACTACACACCTAGGCTATATGGTATAACCCGTTGCTCCGAGGCTACAAGCCTGTACAGCATGTTAGTGTACAGAACACTGTAGGCAACTATAACACAATGGTGAGTGTATGTGTATCTAAACATATCAAAACACAGAAAAGGTACAGTAAAAACACAGTATGATAATCTTAGGGCACCACTCTTCTACACGTGGTCTATCATTATGTGGCACATGACTGTATTATAAAGGATATTACAAAGAATACCAATGAACAGATGCATAGGGCAAGGGGTGGGGGAACGGGTGCCGAGCTTCCAGGCCCTCCACAGGCGCACTACCTTTCAGGAACCTCCACGTGCTCAGTTATCGGGAAGTTCCTGAACCCAGTCCTTCTGGGTTTTAATGGAGGCTTCATTGCATAGACATGATTGATGAATCATTGGCCATTGGTGATCAACTCGACCTTCAGCCTTTCTCCCCTCCCTGGAGGTTGCAGGCTGAGGTTGAAAGTCCCAACCTTCAATCACACCTTGGTCTTTCCTGTGACCAGCTCCCATCCTGAAGCCATCTAGGGACTGCCAGCCGCTGGTCATCTCATTAGCATACAAAAGACACTCTTATCGCTCTGGAGATTCCAAGGATTTTAGGAGCTGTGTGTTAGGAAACAGTGAGGAAGACCAAATGTATATTTCACAACATCACACTTGGTTTCTAGAAAGAAGCCCATTCAACCAGGTGAGTCAAGAGAGCCTTACAATGTAGACAAAGGTACCTTATGCAGCCTAAAGGCAAGAAACATGGTCAGGACTCAGGAACGAATGAACAGGGAAAGCTGTCAGGAACAAAGGCAGCGGTGACATCCCGTTGTGTCTGGTCAATTCCCTTCACCACCATCTCTGTCATTGTTCCCTGCTACCAACCAGCCCGCACATTTGCACATGGTCCTGCGTGGCTATCCTCAAATGGGTGGCCCAGCCTTCAAGTCAACAGGATATTCCTGCTCTGTCCCTGGTAGGTTAGTTGTAGTGTCCACAAATTTAAAGATCCCAGGAAAGAGAATCTGATGGGTCAGCTTGTGGCAACTGTCATCCCCTAGTTCAGTTAGCTTGTAAGTGTGTGTGTGTGTATGCATGGGAATGTGTGTATGTGAGTATATATGCATGAGTATGTGCATTTGTGAGTGTGTGTGTACATATGTGTTGTGTATGTGTGTGTATGTATGTGTGGATGTGAGTGTGTCGTGTGTATGTGAATGTGTGTGTATGAGTATGTATATGTGTGTGGTGTGTGTATGTGAATGTGTGTATAAATGTGTATGTGTGAATGTGTGTGCATGTGTGTGAACGTGTATGAGAGAGTGTGCATGTATGTGTGATGTGTGTTTATGTGCAAGTGTGTGTATGTGAGTGTGTATATGTGAGAGTGTGTGGTGTGTGTATGTGAATGTGTGTGTATGTGTGTATGTGTGTGGTGTATGTGAATGTGTGTATGAGTGTACGAGCGTGTATGTGTGTATGCTGTGTGTATGTGAGTGTGTGATGTGTGTGTATATGCGAGTGTGTGTGATGTGTGTGTATGTGCGAGTGTGTGTATGTGAATGTGTGTATATGTGAGAGTGGGTGTGTGTGTGAGTGTGTGTGCATGCATGTGTGTGTCAGGCATTCGTGGATTGATGTAGCACAGTGGATTATCCAAATGGACTGAGAACAAGGCAGTTTCTCTGTGCACACGTGTGGTTGGAGGAACCTAGAGCAATGCCTTATGATGAGCATTTCTCGTTGAACCCCTTCCGCCTGTAGAACGGCTCTGGCAGCTGGCAGCCTCTGGTAGGCAGCTGACTGCCACCATGTCCATGCCAGCAGTTTGGGTCTTTACAAATGCAATTGATTCTGTGCATAATTAATCATTGAAAAAGTGAGCAACTCAAATTTAATTTCACTAAAAGTGCATCACAAAGCATGGGTATTAGGACCCCTGTCTCCAAAGAGATAGGTACGAATGAAACCTTCATATGTCTTTGACTGATATTTGAGTCACACTCACTTCAGTCCTGAATTTGCATCACTTTCTGAAAGCCTTATAGTTTTATATGTTTCATTTTGTATATTTTTAATAGTTTATTGTTGACATATCACACAATTTACCCATTAAAAGTATACGATTGAATGATTTTTAGTATATCCACAAATATATGCAAGTACCATTACAATTTTAGAACATTTTCATCACCTCCAGAAGAAACCCCATAAGCTTTAGCTATCGAACTCTGCTCTCCCAGCTCCCTCCCCCGGCCCTAGGCAAACACTAATCTGCTTTCTGCCTCTGTAGAAATGTTCTGGACATTTCATATAAATGGAATCGTATAATATGTGGTCTTTTGGGACTAGCGTCTTTCACTTAGCATAACGTTTAATGTTTTTGAGATTCATCCATGCAGTAGCATGTGTTAATGCTTCCTTCTTTTTTAAACCTGAGTAACTTTGCACTGTATGTATTAATATCTTCTGCATTTGTTTATCCATTCATCTGTTGACAGATACTTGGGTTACTTCTGCCTTTTGGCTATTGTGAGTAATGCTGCTATGAACTTGGGTGTGCAACTATCTCTCAGAGACTCTGCATTCTTTTCTTTTGAATATATACCCAGAAATGGAGTAGTTGAATCATATACTAATTCGATCTTTGTATTTTGGTGAAACTGCCACATTGTTTTCCATAGTGGCTGCACTGTTTTCTGTTTCCACCAACAGTGCACATGGGTTCAATTTCTCCACATTTTTGTCAGCACTTGTTATTATCTCACTTTGGTTCTAGCCATCCTAGTGGGTGTGAAGTGGCATCTCTTTGTAGTTTTGAAGACTCACCGGCATTTTCAACTAGCTATGTCCAAACAGAACTATCTTTTTCCTCTCAAAATCTGCTTCTTTCCTTATGAGTCCCATTTACATCAAAGGCATTGGGATTCACCCACAAACCAGTGTATGTTTCCAGCACCTTCTTTCTAATGTAGCACCCATGTCCATGCTTGACATTGTCACGCTGAGCCAGCCATACTCTCAGCATGCTGGGTGTTGCATTAAGTTTTAAACATCTATATTATGTATCTTTCATCATTTTTCTTCAATTACAATATATGCTCATTATTGAGAATCTGCAAAAGTATAAAGATGAAAATTTAAAATACCTCCCTCACCTAGGGAAAACAACGGACCAGTGAATTGACTTCCTAGTGTGGTTGCCATGTGTAAACACTCCACATGTATAATTTAAGGATAAACACTCTTTACCCCTGACTGAGGCAACTCTAAAGTATGAGCTCCCCTTCCTCTGGAGTTCTCCTGTGGGGTGGAGCCAAAGTTTGTATTAGCCCGTTTTCACTCTGCCATAAAGATACAATTCAAGATGAGATTTGGGAGGGGACATAGCCAAACCATATCATTTACCCTCCAGGGGATTTTGTTGGATATTGCTCCCCCCTACCCCCCATCCCTGGTGCCACTTCCCTTCCCCCACTAGTCTTTTCTGAGGCATGTCTTGTTCCATCACTCTCATATGATCTGCTTCTCAACATCTGCTATAGGAAAGCCTGGCACATCCTAATATGGTTTGGCTCTGTGTCTCCACCCAAATCTCATCTTAAATTGTAGCTCCCATAATTCCTGTGTGTTGTGGGAGGGACCTGGTGGGAGATAATTGAATCATGGGGGCGATTTCCCCCGTATTGTTCTCATGGTAGTCAATAATTCTCACAAGATCTGATGTTTTTATAAGGGGAAACCCCTTTCGCTTGGCTCTCATTCTCTTCTCTTGTCTGCCGCCATATGAGATGTGCCTTTCACCTTCTGCCATGATTGTGAGGCCTCCCCAGCCACGTGGAACTGTGAGTCCATTAAACCTCTTTGTTTTGTAAATTGCCCAGTCTTGAGTGTGTCTTTATCAGCAGCATGAAAACGGACTAATACAGGTCTTTCCACACCTTTGCTAATCCAGGGTGACATTTAAAAACAATCTTTTAATATAAAACAATTTCAAGGTCGGGCGCGGTGGCTCACGCCTGTAATCTCAGCACTTTGGGAGGCTGAGGTAGGCAGATCACCTAAGATCAGGAGTTCAAGACCAGCTTGTCCAACATGGGAAAACCCAATCGCTACTAAAAATACAAAAATTAGTTGGGCGTGGTGGCATGTGCCTATTAATTCCAGCTACTCTGTAGGCTGAGGCACAAGAATCACTTGAACCCAGGAGGCAGTGGTTGCAGTGAGCTGAGATGGCACCACTGCCCTCCAGCCTGGGCAACAGAGAGAGACGCCATCTCAAAAAACAAACAAAAAAAAAAAAACAATTTGAAGCATACACAAAAGTATAGAGAATAGTATAATGAACCCCTAGTGCCCATCACTCGTTCCAACAATTACCCACATTCTGTCCTTTGTGTTGCATCTGTCCTCCCAAAACTGTTTTGGCTTTTCTTCTGGGGCATGTACAACAAATTCCAGATGCCATATCATTCACTGAAAAATACTCCAGTGCTTATCTCTAACAAAGAAATGATGAATGCTGAAATGCACACACACAACACCATTCTTATATCCAAAAGATTAGTAATCATTCCTTAATATTAATTAATGACCAGTCTATCTTCAGTTTTCCTGATTGTTGTCTCGAAAGTGTCTTTTTCCGGTTCATTTGCGCTATTTATTGCTCTTAGCTGATATGTCTCTTAATTCTCCTGTGATCTTAACAGTTTCAACTCTTCTTCTGGTTTCTCCATGCCAGCTATTTGTTGGAAACAATCAGCTCATTTTCCAGGTCATTTATCTTACAGAATGTCTCGCTTTTGGATTGAGCTGGTTGAATCGTTGAGGAATCATTTAAGGCTGTCTTCCAACCCTCATATTTCCTGTGGATGGATAGTTAGATTTAGAGGCTCAATTCGGCTCAGGTTGTTCAATTTATGGACAATAAAACATTACAGGTGACACTAGAAACTTATTGCCGAGAGTCAAGAGGCACAGAATGTCTGGGGTCCCACCTTTGGTGATGTTAAGATAAATGAGAGGAATCAGGTATTGTCAGCCTGATCCATCCATTATAAAGTTTCCCATCAACTTTTCACCTCATGGTTTTAGCTCTCCCTTGGGATTATAAATCTAAAATATCTTTGTGAACTTGATAGCTGATAAAATAGACTTGTGTGTGTTAGTTGGTAAATTGATTGCTCATTTGGCAGCTCTGGGGATTCTTTGTGATTTAGTGCCCTGACTCCTGGTCAGGCCTCCCCATCGGGTCTTGATCTGGTCTGGTCTGGTCCTGGCCTTGCCCTTTCCATCAAGCCCTTTGGACTGTTTGATGCAGAAATCATCCCATACACTACTCCTGGGGATTGTCCCCACATTCCAGGCTACATGGAGTTGTGAGATCCGGGTGCTACCTGGATTCCGGCTCCATGCTGAGGTGTCTGCTGCCACATCAAGATCAACATCTTTGAAGCCACTAGCACTGCAAGAGAGCTGCAGCAGTCACCATGAAACCTCCATGAAACCACCTGCAGGTCCACCAGTTCAACATGCTTTCCCTCCCACAGTCAACATTGCAGAATGAGAGTTGAGTGAAACAGTTAATCTGTTCATTCTTACTCACTTTTTTTCACTTGTTTATTTCAGAACCCTCTTCCTAAGGCACAGACATGAGTCTGTGTGGGCTGGGCCACAGAGCAGTTTGTGGGATAGATGCTGTCCAGAACCAAAATGAGCCCTTGATCCTCACCTGGCTCACTCACTAGGTACCCTTGTGTGCTCTTCAACCCTCCTTCCTCTTAGGATGAGTTACTTCCCAGGGAGCTCCAAAGTCTCTCAGCAAATATGTCTTTGATAGGGTCAGTCCATAGGCCACATAGACAAGACATACAGACCTGTCAGACCCATCTGAATCATGGTATGAGGACAGGGAACCCCACCCACTGGAGCTCTGCTCCTGCCTAAACAGCAGCAGAAAACAGAGGGATTGGAACCTTCAGAGAGGTACAAACCATGGGCTACCAAAGGGGTGTTCTTCCAAAAGGCCTTTTAAAAATATGAAAAATCATTTTAGTAATCCAAGTATCTCTCTTTGTGGAATATGTTTAGGAATTGGGTAGGAAACAAAGACTTGAACAGCTGCCCAGGGACTGGGGAGGGCTCTCAATTGGCATTATTTCTGCTTTCCTCTCAGAGAAACTCCCTTGAGTCTCAGGTCTTGATCAAGGATGCATGTAGGACTCTGGTGAATTTTTTAACTGGTTCTTGTCCTTCACTGATCTGAGGGGAATTCCAACACTAGTCACCCACTATCTTCTGATGAGTGGCCAGGGACAGGCCCAAGCTAGATCTGTGACCATCGCAGCAATGATGTTCAACCATTCTGGGAACCCCCCTGGGGATCATGATGACACTGGAATACTGTTAAGGTGGAATTTTGCCCCCAGTACCAGCCCGGGATCCTAGACACCTCTCAGAAAGGTCCCCAAGGGAGAAATATACACACCTTGAAAACAAGCAGCCCAAAGATAGTGTTCTTTTACTAAGCATTCACATCATGTTTTTATTTTATTTTTGGCGTAGCATTGTAGTGGCACCTGTTCTGTTCCTGTTTTCACAATTAGGAAACCATCATTCCTACTCAGCTCCTGAGCCCACAGCTGTATTGGAGTTCTCTGGACACCACTCCCTTCCTCTGACTTCCCCTCTGCCAGCTTCCCATGTGGTTTTCTTCTCTCCAACCAAGAGTCAGTGGATCCCAAGCACTATTTTATCACAGTTAAAGACTGTCTTCTTTCTCATTAGAATAGATTCCAAGTGAATTCCAACCCATTTGATCTTAGGGAGGAGCTGCCAAGTCCCAGTGACAGTTAGTGATGACATTAGAAGAAAATGAACCGCTCAGCAATTTTGCATCTCAATAGTTGGCCCTTCTCCACACACAGCTGAGTTAGAGGTGCTGGATCCAGCTCTCGTGCCCCGCAAGAACATGACCAGTGGGATCAAGTCTTTAGAGTTCTTCAGGCCAAATGTGATGCCGTGTGGCTTCCGAAGCCAGGGCTAAAAGGCCATGTGGTTTCTGCCTTGTTCACTGGAGCATTTGCTCTTGAAGTCCTGACTGCCTGGTAAAATGACCAATGCCTCTGAAGCTGCCATGCTCTGAGGAAGCCCACGCCACATGGGGAGGCTGTGTGGAAACACTCTGATCAGCAGTCCCAGCCGAGCTCAGGCACCAGAGATGTGAGTGAAGAAGCTTCTAGAAGATTGCAGTCATTCAAGTCTTTTACTCATTGTGGAACAGAGAACAGAGACAAGCCAACTCTACAGTGCCCTGCCCAAATTCCCAACCCACAAAATCCATGATAATAATAAAATGATGGTTGTTTTCCTCCTGTAAGTTTTGGGGAATTTTGTTCCTTAGCAACTAATAGCTGAAACACTGAGAACTCTGCTCCTTGCGTCCATGCAAGGATAGAAAATCTTTATTTTGTATCTTTTCTTTTATGTTGTTTTCCTTCTGTTTCACTTGACATCTATTATTGTGGGAGAGATCCTGAACTCTTCCAATTCCTTCTAGAAAAGCCAAAGAAGCATCTTTTGATGATAATCAGCAATAAATAGTCAATTATTTGCAGATCTACACAAATATGCCAAACAGAGAACCCATAGCGGCATGATATGGTTTGGCTCTGTGTCCCCACCCAAATCTCACCTTGAATTATAATCCCAAGAATCCCCAAATGTCAAGGGTGAGATCAGGTGGAGGTAATTTGAGTCATAGGGGCAGTTTCCTCCATGCTGTTCTCATGATAGTGAGTGAGTCTCATGAGATCTGTTGGTTTTATAAGTGTCTGGCATTTCCCCTGCTTTCACTCACTCTGTCCTGCCTCTCTGTGAAGAAGGTGCCTTGCTTCCCCTTGGCCGTCTGCCATGATTGTAAGTTTCCTAAGGCCTCCTCAGGAATGCAGAACTGTGGATCAATTAAACCTTGTAAATACTCCAGTCTCGGGTATTTCTTCATAGCAGTGTGAGAATGGATGAATACAAGGCACATGCAGTGAAGGTGGCTGAAAGATTTCCATTTGGCCACTGACTTCACTTACTCTACTTTTCAGTGATCTGTGATGACATAGGAAGAAAGGCAAAACAAATCTGAAGACAAAGGAAGTCACATAATCAGGACACTCATGGTGGAATCATTGCATCGGCCATAAGCCCTGCAGTAGGGAGGCCACCAGGTCAATGGCTACATGTATGATGGAGGATGTGACTACTTACAGTGATGGCAGAGAGCACAGGACAGATGGGGGAAATGCTGAGATACACTTGTTGTGGAAAACAACAGACATGTGTGCACTGAAAGCAGCTCTGGATAAAGTAATTTTAAAAGAAGAGAGAAAAACCCAGGAGATAACAGTCACATACAACTGGAAACATGTACAAGGATGTTCATTGCAGCCCTGCTGGTTTTAGCAAAAACATGGAAACAACCTCATGCCTCAGTCAAAAGACAAGTGGGCAGATGAAGTCTTCATTGGCATAAATACAAGCAATAAAACTGTATGAAAAAGAAAGCAGGCCAGTGAAAGCCAGGACTCAGGCGATGATTAGCCTCAGGTAGAGAAATGCAGGAGGGTCAAAGGAGAACCATCTGGATACAGGAAGGTAGTTGTCAAGGTTAGAGGTTTTGTTTTGGGTGGTGAATTTTCTGGAGCTTAAAAATAACTAGATAAGTAAAAATCCAAATGTGCACCATCCATGGGTCAGTGATGAGGGCATGTCAGGGAGCAAGGACTGTGGTTAATCCAGCCTGGTACAGGAGGCCCAGCCGAGCAAAGAAAGGCAGACTATGACACGGGAGGAGGACAGGTGCAGGAGCAGGCAGAGGTGGCTCCTCCAAGCAGCTGAGCTGCAGAGGGGGAAGAAAGTGAAGGCAGCAGCAGAGGGGTGTGAACAGGGCCAGGATGTTGTTTTGTGTGTTTGTTTGTTTTTAGTGCATTTGCTAATGGAAACAATCCAGGAACTGATGATGCAGAAGCGAGGGAGAATCCTGGGTCTGGCACTGTGAGGAAGCAGGAGGGAATGTGAAGTGGTATCAAACGAGCTTTTCTCTGTGGAACAGAATGTCCTGTCCTTGTAGAAGGGGCAGCTGCCTGCTTGCCTGGCAAGGTGTCATCTCAAATAAAAGGAATGTGGATGCCAAGTGTAACCTAAGACATCCACCTTGCACCCACACCTTGCATCCACCTCGCACCCACACGCTGTGCGTGTCACAGACCCGCCTATCTTCCCACGGAGGCATCTTCTTATTTGCAGAAAGCCATGGACCCAAACAATCCCCCTCCACCTGCCTGCCTTTCCTCAAAATCCTGCCTTTATCTCCATTCTCTGGGAGAAGGAAGATACTGCACGTTTTCCAAGGGAGGCACATTTCGCAGCTGTCATGCCCCTGCCTGGTTTCTGGGCTCCCCTGCCTGGTTTCTGGGCTCCCCTGCCTATCAACAGTGACTGCAGGCTCTTTAAAACTGCTCGGGCCCACCCCGTGGCTTCCACTTTCACAGACCCTGAGCTGCAGACACCTGGGCATTCAACTTCCCCCACTATGCTGTTCCTGGGGGGTCTTTCTTCCTTCTCATTTGTAAGAAACAGTCGATACGATTTCAGGCATAGTTTAATGCTGCTTCCCACATGATACATTCTGACCTGCAGTGGATGTGCTCCCCTTCACACCCCTGCCTCGTGTCATCTGGACATTTCTGATGGGCCCTGCCCAACCGCCCCTCCACACCTGCTCCGGGCTGGGCTCTCCCCGGGACCCAGCCATGTCCTGGTCATCATTATGTGCCCCACAGCAGGCAGGCTCCCAAAGGCCTCTTTTACCCTCTCAGGCAGTGAGAGTCCTGATGCTGCCCCCAAACCTTTGTCCCTTCTAAGAGAAGAGTTGGGGGAACCAAGCATTATGCCTGATGCCAAATCCAACTCGGGCCAATGGAGCTGAGTTATACACAGTTTTACTTTCCTGAAAATCTCGGTGCTTTCTCTCAAAAGTGGAGTCATGCATTTTGTAAGGAGCCTTCTCTCCCTGAGCTATAGAGTGAGACCTCTGACTCCTGGACCTTCCTCCTGGGCTCATCCCGGGAGCACCCTCCTCTGCACCTGCCCCTCCTCCCCACGGGTCCTCCCGCCAGCACGGGTGAACGCTGCTAACTCAGAAGTCCCACCCCTGCCTTGGACAAGTGCCCACTCCTGCGCGTACATGGCCAGCTGGGTCTCCGCATAGCTCTCTCCACCTCGCCTCTCCCACTCCCTGTTCCCGTTCCCATCTCTGTCCTCCTCCTGCCGGTCCCCGCCGGTGGGGCAGCCTTTCAGTGGTCCTGGCCCTGCCCAGTTCCTAGGGCCCCTGCTGTACCATCTGACCAGATGCTGACCTTAGCTGCTACTTTCACTTCTGTTGCCTGGGGACTTGGAGGAGCTGACCCCTGGCTGGAGGGGATGGGAGAGGCTTTAATTTAGTTCTTTCTTTTGAGGCTTTCCCTCTCCCCACCGGCTTTCATTTCCTCCCTGTGGCATTAGCCGTTCCTTGTCTCCACCCCTGGCCTTTTCCCACAAGCAGGAAGGTGGGCTGGGGCAGGAGAGGGTGGGGCCGGGTTTTGCAGCCTTGGTTTCCATCAATTATTGGGATAACAATAAGAAACTGAGAAGAGAGAGAGAGACAGAGACGCAGAGACTCACAGTGCCACACTGCATTGCAACTACCCCACACTGCGCTGCCTGTACATTTTCCAAAAGTTTCCATCTCCAGCTGGGCTGGAGGAGGCTGTGGGTGAGGGCTGGGCCTCCAGAGAAGACAACTCGTAGCCCCCTCATCCGGCTGCATGAGGAATCCTAAGAAGAGGGCAGGGGACAAAATCCAGTGGGTGGAGGATGGAGGCACCTGAAGATGCTCCTATTCAGGACAGGTCTTGTCTTCAAAAATTTCTAGATATGGTTTTGTTCCTGGCATAGGAATCTTCACTCCCGGAACCAAAATAAGAGAGACAGGTTTCCTCGGCAACCGAGGAAACATCTCTAGAGAAGGGTTATATTGTTTTGAAGTGTTTTGAAATCTTATCAATGGTTTCCAGGGAAACACGAGATGATGAATAGAGGCCTTGCTAGGTGAATTTAAGAAGAAACACAGGGGAACATATTTGGATTCACAGTGTGCAAGTATTCAGCTGTGTATCAAGGCAGAAAAGTATATTTCACTCTCATCTGACATTTTAATTTTATTACTAGTTCAGCTTCATGTACAGTAACTCCTCAGGGAGGTCAGCATTATTTGAATCCCAATTAAAGAAATTAACAAAGTTTTTAAATTATGAAATTTGTGAATCCCACAGGAATCAACATTTTAATTAACATTATGTATTAGACGTAGGGAAAATAAAGATTTAAAGTAGCAACTGAGCAGCCAAACTGTGGACAGAACAGTTTGCGAATCAAACGGCAGTGGAGTCTCCAGCAGAGACGGCAGAACGGCAAATGAGCTCAGGGAGAAATGGCCAGAACTGTGGCTCCAGCTCACCTGTCACTCCTACTCTGTTTGACAGTCAAAAACGCCTGGCAAGTCTGACTGTCCAATGGTATGGAGTTTTAATCTTTTTTCATTTTGTTAAGCTACTGAAATCACCAGGTGCCTTTGTGTTCTTTCAGCAGGTAATATTTTGTCTTGGTTGATCCATGATTACATCTCAGGGTTCATCTTTGACCTTATTGATTTTGTGACTATTTTTGATTGATTGTGTGACTATTTTTGTTTGTTTGTTTTTGAGACAGTCTTGCTCTGTCATCCAGGTTGGAATGCAGTGGCACGATCACGGCTCACTGCAGCCTCAACTTCCCGGGCTCAAGCGATCCTCCCACATCAGCCTCCCGAGTAGCTGGGACCACAGGTGTGTGACCACACTCAGCTAATTTTTAAAATTGTTTTTGTAGAGATGGGGTCTCACTATGTTGCCCAAACTGCTGTTGAATTCCTGCGCCCAAGCAATCCACCCGCCCCAGCCTCCCAAAGTGCTAGGATTACAGGCATAAACCACCGCACCTGGCCCTATTTAAGTCTTCCTAGCTCTCTGAGGATTGCCCAAGAAAACAATGGAGGAAAAATCAAAGTACCAATGTCCTCTAAGTCCAGATAATTTCATATCACTACATCTCTTGAGAAACATCTTCCCTTTAATTGAAATTTGCACTTTAATATCTTGAGTAATATTTTCCATTGTCATGGTGCTCTATACATGCTTTATATAAGGTGACACTCTTCTATTTTTCCTTGGCTTTTGTTATTGGAATCAAATGCAATTGATTACAAGCAAAAACAGATGAGCCAAGCGGGCTCGGTGGCTCACGCCTGTAATCCCAGCACTTTGGGAGGTCTAGGCGGGTAGGTCACCTGAGGTCAGGAGTTCAAAACCAGCCTGGTCAACATGGTGAAACTCCATCTCTACTGAAAAATGCTAAATTAGCTGGGCGTGGTGGCAGGCACCTGTCATCCCAGCTACTCAGGAGGCTGAGGCAGGGAGAATTACTTGAACCTAGGAGGTGGAGATTGCAGTGAGCCGAGATCAAGCGCTGCACTCCAGCCTGGGTGATAGAGCGAGACTCCATCTCAATAATAATAATAATAAAAACAAAAAACCCAGATGAGCCTAACTATATGCCAAATTGATATTCTAACCACACAGGAAAATAACAATTAACTCAGGTAACTTTTGAAAAGTGTACTTTGATTGTGCACCTTCCAGTGGGATAGATTTTAAGGACAAAAGAGCTTCAAAGACATGTTGACATTTACTTAATAGGTTTGCTTTCAGCAGTGACATTGGTGTAGTAATTACAAAACTATTTTGTGGGTTTGTAGGACTGGGCAAATGAAGAAATATGTAGTTATTGGAAACCCAGGTCCTCACAGTGCGAGAGATAAACATATATGAGGTGCGGGAATGTGAAGAAGAACCTATTGGTGTGGGATTGGAGGTGGGAGGTAAAGGCATCATCACATGAACTCATGATTTTAATTTAAAAAAAACTATGTTTCGTATCTCTGCCCATTGAAAGGGAGAAACAGTGACACAATAGCAGCAAAGAGCACACTTGCCACCTAGACTTTGGTTGGTTTCCTTCCTTCCTTCCTTCCTTCCTTCCTTCCTTCCTTCCTTTCTCTCTTCTTTCTCTTTCCTCTTTCTTTCTTTCTCTCCCTTCCTTCTTTCCTTCCCTCCCCCTCCCTCCCCCATCCATCCATCCATCTTTCCTTCCTTCCTTCCTTCTTGTCTGCCTTTCTGTCTTTCTTTTTTTTTTCTTTTTCTTCTTTTTTTAAGACAGAGTCTCACTCTGCTGGATTGCAGGGGCGCGCACGATCATAGCTCACTGCAGCTTTGAAGCTTTGAATTCCTGGGCTTAAGTGATCCTCCCGCCTCAGCCTCCCAACTACAGGTGCCCACCACCACCACACCTGGCTAATTTTTTTTTTTAATTTTCTTAGAGACAGGGGTCTCACTGTGTTGCCCAGGCTGGTCTTGAACTCATGGGCTCAAGCGATCCTCCTGCCTCAGACTCCCAAAGTGTTGGGATCACAGGTGTGAGCCACTGTGCCCAGTCTCATTGGTGGAGAATGGTGTTTAGAAACCAGGCCTTGGTTTGGTTTTTCCACCAAAGGGGAAAAGGGTGATTCCAGGCCTGGAGCATGGAAAGTATGAGGTCAGCCTGAAATGTCTTCTAGTGTCAGAAGGAAGAGTGTACCCAAAGACTAGGCAAAGAATGTGAAATTAGCAGACTTAAAGGGCCTCCAACTGGCGGCATTTGGGATGGTTTGAGTGTTTTCTAAAAATGGATTACAACACATTGCATTTTTAAAAAAGCATTCACAAATCCAAAATAATTCCAAAAAGTGATGTTGGGGGCAGATCTTCTTTACAGAACAATTCAGGTAATAAATAGATAAGAAACAATAGAATTAGAAAAAAGTTACCATTTTGTAGCCACCAATGTCATAGTATATTCAGATAAGAATATATTCAGGGCGTGGCTGGAGGAGAGAGGCAGTGGCCTGGGGCAGGAGGCTGGCAGAGTGGATGCCCCTCGTCAAAAGAACAAGCTCCACCTTCCCCAACCTGAGAGTCTCTGAAAACAGGACCTGGCCCTAACACTTCACACGTCCAGCATGTAACCCTGGCAGCCACATTGTGGTATGGATGTTTTTCAAAATCCTTTCCTAACACCCATGTTTGACTGCAGGGAAGTTCAGTGACCAGGCTGCCAGGTCACCGTTAAACAATGGCTTTGGGAACACAGTCCCCATCAGCCGGCATTTGCCTAGAAGGTGGCACCGGGACAGAGGGCAGCCTTCAGCCCACAGCCATCCCAGGAAGACTCCTGCACAGCCAGTGGGTCTGCTGGGGGCAGCTCCTCAGCTCCAAAAACCTAAAATCACTCCAGAGGCGAGTGAGAGTGACAGAGTGACCACAGAGTCCCCGCCAGGTGCCAAGAACGCGAGGAGGTGGAGGCCCCTCTCCTGGAAGCCTTGCAGGCGTCCTCCAGGCCCATTTGGAATCCCCACCCCACGTTCAGTTCTCTTAGGACTCTATTAGCAGAAGAGAGGCAAGATCTAAATACATATTTGTTGAAGGCCATGCAAATTCCACAAGTTCAATAATTTTGCAAAGGCTTGGACTTTTCATGCTGTTCACGAGCTCAATGCTTCCTCCTCCTCCCCACAAGCACCAGGGCATCCTCACAGATGCAGCAAATCCTGTTTGCTCTTTTGCCGTGTGCATCAAGGTCAGGCACACCAAGGGCGCGCTGGCCTTGGAGACAGGTCCGGTCCCAGTCTCAGTTCCAGAGTGACCTTGGGCAGCCTTTTATTTCATCACTGGTGGCTTCGTCTCTCATGTGGGACGGATTATCTGCCCCATGGGGTGCTTATGAGCACTAAATGAAATTAGAAGCTTGTGAGAGTTTGAAACTGCTTTCTTCCGAATGCGGTTTCGTGCCTTCCATGCAGCTGAACGCCTGCCCTCGGCAGCAGTGATAGTTAATCAGATGTGGGTTTCCTTGTACTTTGAAGCCTTGGAAGAACCCATTGGGATTTGGAGATAATTGCAGGTATTCTTCAGCTCATCAGGACCAGAGTGATCCAATATAAACAAGGAAGAGTGTGCTCTGGGTAACCTGCTGGCTTCTGCCGGTACAGGCGGGCAGGCCTCACTGTCTGTGCCTGGGTCCCTGCGCAGCTCTGCAACCATCTACCTCGTCTTGCTGATGAGCAGCTGCTGCAGAATGAGGGATTGGGAGGAATTACTAGAGGTCCACCCATGGCAATGTAAAACCAAACCAAACCAAAACAAAAAAACAACAAACAAACAAAAACACAACAAAGTACTGTTATGATTATTTTTTAAAACAGCTTTCTTTCCCCCAAATCTCCATTTTTCATTTCAGAGAGCCTATGCCAGCATCTATAGAAACCCAATATGTGCATCGATAACCAGAACCTGGGGCAGCACTGATGGGGATTTCCAAGCACCTGGAGTAGTGCTGGTAAAACCCACACCCTGGACTTCATTCACCACTGAGGCAGCAAACTTAGGGGATTTCCCAGAAGATGAGGATGAAGAGTTTGGGAGCACATCAGATGCCAGCTGGCAGTGAGGTTGAGGAAGCGAGGTAGAACGGGATCTTAAATGAATCAAAAGAAACCCAGTCATCTGAACTGGGTCATGCTGGAGTTGAAAGGGTGTTGGGCAGGTGTGGAAACCTAGACACAAGCATTGGCAGGACCCTTCTAGCTCCCTGGGGCTGAATGAAGCTTGCCTCAGGGGGTTTGTGCAGTCAAGTATCCTTGGGGCATACCCCCTAGGATGAGAGGAACATCCCAAGGTCAACCTTCTTCCAATTCTTTGTGCATCAAGCAGTGTCATCATTCCAGCTGCCCTGGCAACCAGCCTACAGAAGAAAGTGTTCCCTGAGCCATGTCACATGGACATCATTCTGTCCCATCAACAATCACCTCTCTTCTTATTGATGGATAAATTAGCCTCAGGGTTTACACATCGGTTTTTATGAGTCTAGTTAACTTGTGTCTGTCCTTGAGAAAGACAGGCATTGTCAGTGTAATAACAAAATCGGGTTTCTGGAAACCAGAGCTGGGGTGCAAAGAATTCACCCAGGTCAAGGCCCTGCCCCCCAAGGGGTGCCTGCTTGTGTGGCCAGCCCAGCTGCACTTGAGGCTGACTTGCATTGAGCCTCAGTGTATGTAGTCACATGAGAATCATTGTTAAAGAATGACAGATCATGGCCGAGCGTGATGGCTCATGCCTGTAATCCCAGCACTTCGGGAGGCCGAGTCAGGTCGATCACAAGGTCAGGAGTTCAAGACTAGCCTGGCCAAAATGGTGAAATCCCGTCTCTACTAATAATACAAAAATTAGCCAGGCATGGTGGCAGTTGCCTGTAATCCCAACTACTTGGGACGCTGAGGCAGAGAGTTGCTTGAACCTGGGAAGCGGAGGTTGCAGTGAGCCGAGATCACACCACTGCACTGCAGCCTGGGTGACAGAGTGAGACTCTGTCTCGAAAAAAAAAAAAAAAAGAATGACAGATCACATTTCCAATTCTTTAGGTTAACATATGTGCTTTTATGTTACTCTCTGTGTCTAGTCTCCCTTTTATTGTCACTGTAAATGCTAATAAAATGTTCAATAAATGCTGATTTATTTAATAAATGGATTGATTTATTTAATAAAAGGACTGATTTATTTAATAAAATATTGAGCCTATATTTATTAAATATATTTATTAAATTTATTAACTGTATTTCATGTATTTATTAAATTTATTAGATATATTTAATAAATATAGGCACAATATTTTTGACTGAAAATGACTAAATACCAATGAGGGCAAAAGGCAGACTGTATGTGAAAGCACTTTAAGATAAATATGCTTTATAAATACAAGTGATTGTAAATTACCCAGCGGGATTCCATTCTAACACTGGCCACACATGGCACAGGACTTACATCCAAACCATGACCCAAGTCTGCTTTATGGGTTCCATGGTTGTAAGCAGTTTCTCACTCACGCCTTCACTTTATCCTCATAGCGCTGTAGGTAGGGCAAGGTGGGAACTAAGGTTTGAATGTTGTGTTGTGTTATTTGTATTTGATTCAAGAATGCCTTAACCTTGATTTGCCAATCGCCTCTTTTTTCCCTTCTTCCCCCCTCACTCTTTAGCATGGGACTCCTGTGGGAGCAAAATACAAAAACAAAACAAAAATACAATTACCAACTGACGGGAATCAATTATTTAAAATTAGCACAGGCCTACTGTCTATGGACATCCATCGTCCAAAAACAAACAAAAATGAACCTTGACCTAAACCTCACACCATATACAATTATCTCAGAATGGATCATGGACTTAAACATAAAACATAGAACTATAAGCTTTTGAAAAAAACCCAAGGAGAGAATCTTTGAAATCCGGGGCTAGTCAGAGTTCTTTGACTTGACACCAAATCACCATCCACAATAGAGGAAATTGATCAATTGGGCCTCGTGATAGTTAAAGATGTTTGCTCTCTGAGAGACCACATTAAGAGACTGAAGAAACAAGCTATAGACTGGGAAAGAATATTTGCAAAGCACGTATCTGACAAAGGACTTGCCTCTAGAATACATGAAGAACTCTTACAGTGATGATATGCAGATGGCAAATAAGCGCATGAAAGGCTGAACAACATGATCAGCCAGAAAAATGTAAAATAAAACCAGAATAGGATGGGAGACACACCTGCCAGAGTACCTAACATAAAAATAACGACCATGCCAAATGTTGACAAGGATGAGAAGAAGCTGGGTCACTCATGTGTGACTGGTGGGAATGTGAAATGGTACAGATCCTCTGGAAAAGAGGATGAGTCGTTTCTTACAAAACCAAGCATGAACTTGCCATATGGCCCAGCAGTTGTACCCTTGGATATTTAACCCTAAGAAATGAGAACTTCTATTCACACAAAAACTTGTTCATCCGTGTTCATTATAGACTCGTTTGTGATAGCCAAAAACTGGGAACAGTCAAAATAATCCATCATGGGTGTATGGTTAAAAAACTGTGGTAAGGCCGGGCATAGTGGCTCACACTGGTAATCCCAGCACTTTGGGAGGCCGAGATGGGAAGATCACTTGAAGCCAGGATCACTTGAGCTCAGGAGTTCAAGACCAGCCTGGGCAACATGGCAAAACCCTGTCTCTACAGAAAATACAGAAATTAGCCAGGCGTGGTGGCACATGCCTGTGGTCCCAGCCACTCAGGAGGCTGAGGTGGGAGGATGGCTTGAGCCCAGGAGATAGAGGTTGCAATAAGCCAAGGTCGCCCCACCGCACTTCAGCCTGGGCGACAGAGTAATGCCCTGTCTCAAAAACAAACAAAAAATCTGTGGTGCATCCATACCACGGCGTACTACTCAGCAATTAAAAAAAACTCAAACTATTAATGCATACAACAAACCACTTGGAAGGATCTCAAGGGAATTATGCTGAGTGGGGAAAGCCAACCCTGAAAGGTCACACATTGTCTCATTTCATTTCTACGGCACTCTTGAAGGGAGGAAATCACAGAAGTGGAGTACAGATTACTGATTGTCAGAGACTATCTTCCAAGGTAGCACAAGGGATCATTGTAATGAAATTTTTCTGTATCTTGACTATAGGGGTGCTCACATGTATCTACATATGTGATAAATTTACATCTGACTAAACACACACACACACACAAATGCATTTCACAAGGAATGAAATCTGGAAAAGGTTAGTATTAGTTTGCCAAGGCTACTGTAAGGAATTACCCCAACTGGGTGGCTTAAAACAGCAAAAGTTTATTCTATTGCGGTGTTTCGAGGCAAAAGTCTGAAATCAAGGTGTCGGCAGGGCTGGCTCGCTCTGAAAGCTCTAGGGAAGAAGCCCGGACTTTTTAAGCTTCTGGAAGCTCTGGGTTCCCTGACTGATGGCAGCACCCCTCCAATCTCTGCCTCTGCCTTCACAGGGCTGTCTTCCCCGTGTCTCTCTGTGTATCAGCGTCATTTTTCTGGTGGTGTGATATTGCCTTATACTATAGTTATGCTACCCTTGGGGAAGTTGGACGAAAGTTATATGAGATCTCTCTGCAGTATTTCTTACAACTGCATATGAATGTGCAAGCATCCAAACTAAAAAGGTATTGCTGTTTTTTTAAGTTGGCATATGGAGAGGCTGAGCAGGGAGGGATGCACAGGTCCTGGCGTCTGCTTGGCTGCAGGGCAGAGGGAGACATGGAAAGTAGCATCCAAGTTTCATGCCTGGATGATGGGAGATGGGCTGGACCAGGACACCACAGAGGACAGGGAAGGAGGACCACACCAGAGCCAGACCAGGGGACCAGTGGTCGGCATGATGGCTTCAGGAACTAGAAGCGTGAATTTCTTTGGGATGCAAGTAACACTAGCCAGCTTAAGCAGAAATGGGGAGTTTCCTATAAGATCAAAGAGAGGAACCATTGAAGCTAATGGCAGAAATGCAACTGGACCTCAGGAAAGGCCAGTGCCGGGCATGGGAGGCCAGTGGGCACCTAGGGAGAACATGCTGGCTTTCTATTTGATTTCAATCCAGTTCCTTGACAGGACAGCCATCTCTATCCCTTAGTCCACCTGCTATCGAGAAAATGGCTGTCCCCAGCTCCGAAGTTCACATGTTATCATTTCAGCCACTGGGAGAAACTGCCCTTTTGTTATTAGTCCTAGTCTCAAATTCCCAGATAAAAGGTTCTGACTGGCTCTCTTGGGGCCAGGTGCCATCTCCACTGTGGCCAGAAGGCAGGATTATTTTACACACACATGGTCAGAGCTCTCCAGAGAGCAACAGCTTAGGGAGTTCATTTTGAGCTGAACAGATATCCCCAAATGTATTCTCTGTCTACCACAAAAGTCTTTAAAGCACCTTATACTCAGTTCCATACACTTATTAGAGAAATAGAATTAGCCAGATTTTTTTTTCAATAAAGGCATCTCTATATATTTTTTTCAACCATCACATTTTAGACGGACTTTCAACAACAGTAACTGAAACAAACATTTAGATTGGCTTTTATGTAACCATAAATTAAATTAACCAAAGAATCAACTCCCCAAACATTCTTAGAGTCAGAGTTTTATTATAAATCTAAATCTATGAAAGCAGAAACTATACTCTTCTAGATTGATAACAATTACTCACAATCCCTTAAGCTTTCTAAAATCATTTATTACTCTGATAAAAATAATTCATCTGGAGATGAACACGGTAGAACAACCTCTTAGTGCAAAGCCATTTTAAAAAATAGAGCAATACTGTTTCCTCTTAGAGACAAACACAATAGTAAGTGCAAACATTAGCAGATTGTAGTAATTTACAACCTGAGTTATTGTCTGGGAGATTTGCTGTAACAAATGGGTGACCCGCTAGAGGTCAGATGACAGTAACTTGAGCAGAGAGAAAACTGTGAGATTCAGAGCCAGGTATTAAGCATCAAAGGAAAGCTAAGAAACCAGGAACAGGAAAGGAGCCTCTTCTTCCCTTCTTTTGTACAAAAAACCCTCGGAGGAGGATTTTCCTTCTTGTAAGAGCATTTATGGAGCTGAGTCACAAATGCCACGCAGGTACATGCTGAATAAATAAATATGTCCTCGAAGCATCTGCTTCCTAGATTTGGGATTTGTTGATTTAGCCCCACAGTTGTGCCTCCTGGTGATTTTTCATTAATCGAGAGCTCCAGAACCAAACGAACTTTGTATTCTTTTCAAAACATCAAAGTGGAAAGCGGGGTTTCTGGAAGCTCTTTGATTCTAAACCCATCTTCCTTCCCTTTCGGGGCATCCACCATTGAAGCAGGCAGCCGGTCAGCCCAGGGAGGACAGGGCTGAAAAGCAAGGAGGAAGAGTCTCGAAGTTGCAGGCACCGTGTCACCAGCACATGTGGTGGAAGATGGTTTTGGGAAATAAGAGCTTTGGGCAACCTCAAGAGTGAACTCTGCCAGTGTTTTGGCAGTTAGGGATGTGGATGATATAAAATGAAACCACATTCCAAGCATACCATTTCTGGTGGAGAGTAAATATACTCAGTAAAGCCAGGTTCAAAGAGGAATCTGTATAATGTCCGAATGAAATATGAAGTAGTGGTGAAATATTTAAAGGTCAACTTGTGTGCACAACAAAATTTGTGTGAAGTTTTTCTCAGAAATCATGTAAGAAGTGAACTAAAAAGAATTCCAGTGAGATGCTGGAATTCCGATGAAAATGAATGGTGTGGGAGGCAGAATTCTAAGGTGGCCCAGGAGATGTCTGTCCCCAGGCGCACATATCGTGTGCAATCCCCCTGCATTTCACCTGGGAATTGAGGAACAGACACTCCTTAGCCTAGGCTTTGTTATACAACAAAGGTTAGTCATTCCTGTGATTATGTTTTGTCATATAAGACTCCAAGACCAGCCAGTTGGCCTTGAAGACCAACCAAACAGCTGCGCAGTGAGCTACCATGTCCTAAAAGGGCCATTTGGCTGGGACTTCAGGAATGCTCTAGGAGTTGAGAGTGACCCCCAGTTGACAGCCAGCAAGAAAACAGGGACCTCAGTGCTGCAGCCTCGTGGTACTGGATTCTGCCAACAACTACATGAGCTTTGAGGACCCAGAGGCTTACGTAAGAACCACAGCCCCTACAGTGACACCTTGAGTTCAGTCTGGTGACCCTCTGGACAGAGGACCCAGTTAACCCGTCTGGAGACTCCTGACTTACAGAAACTGTGAGATAATACATTTGTGTCGTTGCTGTATATTCTCATGTAGTAAAATAAATACATAAATAAATTTATGTTGCTTTGAACCACTGAGTTTGTGCCAATTTGTTATACAAGCATAGAAAACGAATGCAGATCACATCAGAATAGAAATCAGTATAGCTGACCTCAGTAAGAGTTTTAAAAAGAACTTTATGCATCTGTCATAGAACAAAGGATTGCTGGTATTGGGTTAAAAACTTGAGAACCCTGAATGCATCATTTAAAAGAACTAGCCCTGTGCTGGGGGTCAAAGAACATGGCCGTGCTGGGCTAACGGAGACAAGTCACTTCATTGCTAAGCATGTTAGTGTTAGGCCCTGTTAAATGAGGAGATGCAGCAAAATTGCTCCTTAAGTTTCCTGTTAGTTTCAAAACACGATACCAATAATTTCGAAGTTTGTCTCTTTCAATTACAAAAGCGATGAATATTAACATTCATTTTCCCGTGTAAACCCTTGCAGTAGTCAGCCTCCTTGGTTTATTTTTTAAAAGGCCAAATTATGTGGTCTTGTCAGCGTCTCCACCTTGTCTTTTATCCCTCCATTCTCACTTACTCCAGCTAAGCCGACAGCTTTGCAGGGTTCTTTTTCTTGTGTAGGTGTGTGCACCTCTATGCACCTGTGTATCCACCAAGGGGCCCTGGCACATCACAAGTTAGTGGTCTGGGAAAAGTTCCCTAACCTCTTTGTGTCTCCCCTTTCTGATGTATAAAATGGAGGTAATAATACCTTCCTGTATTCTGTATAGGATCATTCATTCATTCAGCACACAGTTTTTAAGGACCTACACTGTTGTCACCTACTCTTTAGGTGCTGGAGATGCAGCAATGAACAAACTACACAAAATCACCTGCCCTGTGGAGCTCATATTCTATAGCAGATGGTCCATGAAGTCCTCTTTGAGGAGATGAAATGTGCAGCAAGATCTGAATGTAGGCAGGTAGGGGCCACACAGACCCCTGGGGTGACAACATCCAGGACAGGGACAGCACAAGCTTAGGCCAAGGCATGCTATAATCAGTGCCTCCAGCTTGCTGTGCAGCTCAGAGAAAGTCACTCTGCCCCTCTGAGCCGCCTTTCTCTCATTTGTATGAGACAGTCAGTGATTTTCACCCTGGGGACTTGGACCTCTAGAAGGCCCATCAAGAAAGTAATGCAGGCTGGGTGCGGTGCCTCACACCTGTAATTCTGGCATTTTGGGAGGCCAAGGTGGGAGGAAGGCTTGAGGTCAGGAATTCAAGACCAGCCTGGCCAACATAGGGTGATCCCATCTCTACAAAAAAGAAAAAAAAATTAGCTAGGCATGTTGGCTTACCAGTAGTCCCAGCTACTCAGGAGGCCAAGGTGGGAGGATTGCTTTGCACCCAGGAGTTCGGGGTTGCAATGAGTTATGATCATGCCACTGCACTCTACCCTGGACGACGGAGCAAGGCCTTGTCTCACAAAAATAAACAGAGAGAGAGAGAGAGAGAGAAAGAGACGAAGGAAGGAAGGGAGTGGGGAGGGAAGGAAGGAAAGAAGCAAGATCAAGAAGGAAGTCTCGTTATACAAAGACAGCCCAGTTTCAACATTTTAAATGTGACTTTTTTGTTGTTTTTGGATGGAATCATATCAACTCTCTAACACCGGTTATAATATAATGATCTTCAGCCATACAGCTGAGGAATTAAAAATGGAAAAGTAATTATTTCAGAATAAGAACACATTTTAAGTGGAGGCTCTTTTTTTCATTTCCTATTTGTTTTTAAATTTCTATAGGTTTTAGGGGAACAGGTGGTGTTTGGTTACATGAATAAGTTCTATAGCAGTGATTTCGGAGATTTTGGTGTGCCCATCACCCAAGCAGTGTATACTGTACTCCGTCACTCCCCCAACCCTTTCCCCCAAGTCCCCAAAGTCCGTTGTGTCATCTTATGCCTTTGCATCCTCATAGCTTAGCTCCCACTTGTGAGTGTGAACATACAATGTTTGGTTTTCCATTCCTGAGTTACTTCACTTTTAGAATAATAGTCTCCAAATCCATCCAGGTAACTGCAAATGCCATTATTTTATTCCTTTTTATAACTGAGTAGTATTCTGTTTTATATATATATATATATAAAATTTACAAAGCCAGAGAGCAGTTTCTTCTGCTCGCTGGTAGCTCCTGCCCTGTGTCTTTTGGTGGCATTCCTCTTTAGGGTAGGTGGGTGTTTCTTGGTCTGGGAACTAAGTGCCTTCAGACAAAAGTGGTACCTTTGGCCCCATCAATTGCATTTGTAGATGAAGGGCCTCAGTTAAAGATGTGTTTTCAGGATATGGTGCTCTGCAGTGAGAGAGCAAAAGTTTTTCCTGAGGTTGGAAAATGATGACCACCTGGAGCTGGGATATTATATATACATAATATATATATACCACAATTTCTTTATTCACTTGTTGGCTGATGGGCATTTGGGCTGGTAAGTGGAGGCTCTTTTTAAGTGGAGACTCACATGCACAGGCTCCGTGGGAAAGAGAACTTGGGGACCATAGGGCCAAGGAGGTTTGGAGGCCTCCCAGCTCCAGCTGGTCATCATTTTTCAACCTCAGGAAAAACTTTCGCTCTCTCACTGCAGAGCACCATATCCTGAAAACACGTCTTTAACCGAGCCCTCCATCTACAAATGCAATTGATGGGGCCAAAGGTACCACTTTTGTCTGAAGGCGCTTAGTTCCCAGACCAAGAAACACCCATCTACCCTAAAGAGGAATGCCAACAAAAGACACAGGGCAGGAGCTATCAGCAAGCAGAAGAAACTGCTCCCTGGCTTTGTAAATTCTGATTTCTGCAGCTACTGGAGTCTGGGAAATAGCTTCTAAACATCCTCCTACTCTGCCTCCCCCCTCTCTCCATGAAAGAGACTGAGGGTCCAACAAGGAAATGCCAGCATCATTCAAGGGAGTTGAAGCCCCCGTTAGCAAGGCAGTCTGCTCGGACTGGGAGCAGTGGCACACATTCTGTTCTCGGGGACGTTGCTGCCTGAATTCACGTTTCCTGGAGGATGCTACGGGCTGAATCCTCTAGCCAGGAACGGGATGCTTCATCTGGAAGTTTTTAGGAGCCCTTCCTCTCAATAGGATGCTATTGTGCCAGAGAATTGCCGCAAGCCAGTGCTCTCTCTTGGAACTTTTTTCTATTTTTTTTCAACTTTGTTTTACACTGGACTGGCACACAGGGAGGCAAAGATCTCATCAAGGCACTTCCAGTGACTTTAAACAGCCACACAATATGGGCCCCAGTTTCAGCTGCTGCTTTGGCCCTTGGTGACGGAAGATAACGTTTAAGCCAATATATGCTGAAGTTTGGGCTTTGCTGATAAGTGTTTCTATTTAAGGGAAGGGGATGTGGATGATGCCAACAGTTACGGATGGAAAAGGAAGATTATACACCAGGAAAACTCATTTCCAAGGAAGCAGCCTGTGCACGTGGCTTCCCGGGCTGCGGCTGGGTTCTGAGTGCCGGCAGCAGCTGGGGAGGGCACACCACTGACCTGCTAACCCCAGGGACAAATGTGCTCCTGCCCAGAGCAAATCTGTAGCTCCTTCGATTTCTTTACTTGGATTATCGGAATCAAATGCGCTTGCTTTTCTTTCTCCCTCTCCTTCTTTCTTAAAATCCTTTTCCAAAGACATTTGTCTTCCACGAACCACTGTCTGCTATTTGTACCACTGGACTTTTTAGTCTCTTGCTAATTTTTTCTTTCTTTAACATCCTATGAATGATTCATGTCTTGGGTGCCCAGTCCTCCCAAACAGCACACATTAGTATAAATGAAATGTGAGAGTAACAGCCAAGTACTCATGCGCTCCTGGTTCTGAGGCCCTGTACTTTGCAGCTAGAGTCCCTTTCCCCGTGCACAAGCAGGTACTTTAACCCCAGTATTTCTGCTAAGTCAACCGGCCTCCAGAGATACTAGGACATTAAGACTTTGTCTAGTCCCACAGCTAGTTGGAAATAAGGGGTGAAATCTTCCAAGCAACATTTCTAAAGGGGTGCTCCATAGACCACCTGCATCGGAATTCCCAGGGGTCCTAATGAAGCCCGGGAATTTGCATTTTCAATAAATTTGCTAGGTGATTTAAAAACAAAGTTTGAGTCCCTGTCTGTATTAGTCTGTTCTCACATTGCTATAAAGACATACTTGCCACTGGGTAATTTACATAAAAGAGTTTTAATTGGCTTATCGTTCTGCAGGCTGTACAGGCTTCTGCTTCTGGGGAGGCCTCAGGAAACTTACAATCATGGCGGAAGGCGAAGGTGAAGGAAGCATGCCTTACATGGCAGGAGCAAGAGGAAGAGAGAGCAAAGGGGAAGGTGCTACACACTTTCAAACAGACAGACCTCGTGAGAACTCTATTGCGAGGCAGCACTGGGGGGATGGTGCTGCAACATGAGAAACCATCTCCATGATCCAATCACCTCCCACCAGGCCCCACCTGCAACACTCAGGATCACAAATCAACATGAGATTTGGGTGGGGACACAGAGCCAAACCATACCCGCATCCTAATGTCTATGAAACAATTAAACAACACATACACACACCAGAAGCTGTAATTTTTGTGTAAGTGAACAGCTTCCAACTCAAAATAGCAGTCAGAGTGGGTGGGTAGGTGGTCATTGATATGAGAAATGGATAATTGCCATGCAGTAAAAGGCATTTAAAAAACAAAATTTTTTGTAAAAGGCAAAACATGCCCATGGAGTAAGTATCAGGATACAAAAGAGAAAACAGTGGCAAGCAGTCTGCCTGCCCCACTCTTGCCTAGGGACCCTTCCTCCCTCCCCAGAGGCCACTACAACTGATAGACTCTGTTTAGGAGAAAAGACTTGAAAATTGGGGAAAACCTTACAGGCCGTGTTCAACTTGGAAGTGGTATTTTTATCATGTAAAGACAATGAGGTCCATAAAATCTTCCCCCAGCCCACTTGCAGGCAGAATCACACCCCTCCCCCATCAACAAGATGTCCTCACCCTCACCCTTATACCTAGGACCTGTGAATGGGTTCCATTCTGTGGCAAAAGGGAAAGTGCAAATGAGGTTAAGATTATGGATTTGTGGCCTGGCGCCGGTGGCTCCTGCCTGTAATCCCAACACTTTGGGAGGCCAAGGCGGGAGAATCATTTGGGGTCAGGAGTTTGAGACCAGCCTGACCAACATGAAGAAACCCCGCCTCTATTAAAATACAAAAAAAATTAGCCAGGCACAGTGGCTGGCACCTGTAGTCCCAGCTACTCAGGAGGCTGAGGCAGGAGAATGGCTTGAACCTGGAAGGCAGAGGTTGCAGTGAACTGAGATTGCGGCACTACACTCCAGCCTGGGAGACAGAGCAAGACTCCGTCTCAAAAGAAAATATATGTGATTTTAAAATAGAGAGATCTTCCTGGCTTCTATGGGTGAGCCCAATCTAATCACATGAGCCCTTGTAGGAGACAAAACATGATTTCTTTTCTATCCTTTCCCTTTTTCTAGGTTCTTAGTTGAGACACTCTCCTGAAAACAAAAGTCAAATTAACTAAAGAAAAACAAGCAGACGTTTATTAACACCTGCTGTACCCATCACATGAGAGAGGTCTCAGTTCAAAAGTATTTCTCTCTGAAGGCAGTGGCTTAGAGGCCTTGCGTAAACAGTATTCTAATGAAGAGCCATAAATTCTATACAGTGACAAGATGAAGGTGAGAGCAGCTCTCATCTTTTAAAAGGTGGGAAACTGGAGGAAGAAGGTAAAATGTGTTCCCAGACTCTTCTGGTGCCTGCTGCTGCCTTCTCTGGGTGGATGACAAGCACTGTCTCCAGGAAGGAGGGACTGAAGTCCTGCCATCAGGTAAGCGGAGGCCGAGGCAGTGTTTCCCTGCGTTTTCAGTGTCTTGAACTAACAGTCCTCAATATTTTGAGGAGAAATATTTTGATTTCCTTTACTCTGAAGAGCAGAGAACTTTGTCCAGCTGCAGTCCAAAGCTGCTTCCACACAGAGAGTTGTAGGATCTGGAGCGTGGGAGGGACGGAGTGGCTGTGGCTGAAGGAGAAGCCACACGGAAAGTGGAAAGAATACAGGTCACCTTGAGGAACAAAGACTGGCTCCCAGTGGAGGCCACAGGGAAATGAGACCTCCCTCCACAACTGCGGGGAACCAGACTTGCCCACCAATGAGTCATCCTCAGAGCTGCAGAAAGCAGTGCGGCCCAGCTGACGCCTTGCTTTCAGCCTTGTGACTCCACCCAGATGTCGTCGGACTTCTGACCTGTAGAACCATGAGCTAATAAACAGGTGTTGTGTTAAGCCCCTGACTTTGTGATGATTTGTTGAGCTTGCTGGACATGCGCTGTGGGGATGCGTGGGTGCACGTCGTCATCCATGGAGGTGTGTGTCGGTGTTGACATCTGCATTGGGTACACGGAAGAGGGTTCATTTGATTGTGAGTTGTCCCACAGTTAGCCTGTCACTCCAGGAGCGGCTGCAGCCCTGCCTTGCTGGACAGTGGGGATGACAGAGTTTCTGTGACGTTCCTGGGAAGGGGTGAGGACTGGAGGAGTGGGGATTGGTTGGAAGGGTTGGGAGGGTCACCTGCTTGAAGCTGGGTTTGTGGCAAGTGTTGTTTCCAGCGGTTGCTCTTCAGGCTGGAGCTGATTTGGGGAGGGGAAGCTGCGGGAGAGTGAGCGTGGCTCGCTCCCCAGCCAGCCTGGTACCCACGCAAACTGCCGTCCTGCCTGTCCCTGTGGGTTTGCTGCTGCTGTTGCTCTTGTTCTTTTCATGGTTGGCCCCACGTGTGTTCAGCCCTTAACTTGTTAAGAGGATGAGCTTTGGAACTGACACCCCTGGGCCATTTCTCCAAGTCTTTATGCCTTGCTGACCTCATGTGTATAATGGTGTGATAATAATAGGATGTCTTTTATAGGGCTCTGTAAGTACCCAAAAGGCACCTGTTTGTAAAGCACAGAATGTGGAGTGTGTGAGCCCATGCCCTATAAAACGCATTCTTGTCTTGCGCTTCTGTTGGCGGGTGGTCCTCATTGGACCCCCAGAAGCTTTCACATGGTGTGAGGGCCCCACTTGTCTGGAGCTTCCTTGGATCATCTGCCCCAAAATAGACACACTTTTGGTCTGCCATGGAACCAAATCCAGCCCTCGCCCTAAAAGCAGCCCCGTCTTCCAATTAAAATGAAGAGTTTTTTTTTTTTTTTAAAGTTCTGCCATCAGCATCTCTTCTGAGGAACTCCAGGAGATGGCCTGCACTGGGCCCTGGGATCACATTGCTCGTCTCCAGCCCGACCCCCATCTGTGGGGCTGCCTGAAAGTGGCATGTCTCTCTTGCAAACTGCTGCTGGACATTTCACGGGGGTGGTGGGCAGCCTCTTAATGGCGAAATCCAGCAGGATTTAAACAAGTTAATGATTTGGATAGTGATCCTCTGCCTTGCCCCACCCTCCCCTGAGAATGCTGCATCTCCCTTTTTCATTTCTGGACTGGGATGGGAAAGTGACCCTGGACCCACGGCTGTCAGGAGCAAAGTCAGAGCCTTTGATTAGAGTCAGAGCCTTTGATTGGAAACCAGGCGCCACCTGCTGACTCCCAACGCTCACTTCTTTGGTCAGTTTCTGTGCCTGGGACAAGGAGTCTAAGAGCTCCCATCCATCTAGTTCTCAGGCAAAGTTGCACATTGACTCTGCCTTTGACATTGGCAAGAGGAGCCCCTTCCTTTGGCCCCAAGCATTAGAGGGTCAAAATGACTTATTCAAACAGCGTGGCCTGTCTACAGGACATTCAGGCATACACAATAGTGGCTAAATTCAGACATCTTTGATATTTTACCAACTTTCTGTCATTTAAAACAACAGCTTTACATACATTGCTCAGGGTCTGAAATTTGTCTCTGGCAAAAGTGACCCTAAACTCTAAATATCTGCTCTGGTCAATAATACCGTGTAGGCCCCAGGGAAATGCTTCTCTGTAGGTCTGTGTCTTGAGACCAAAGGTGACTTTATCCAAAAGCTGTGAGGTTTGTAGATTGCACAACTGCAGCTATCAGAGATGGTCACTGAACTGCGACCATTTTGAAAACAGAAGATACAAACTAATTGACTTGTCAAATTCGTTCTTGCAGAGAGCATGGATGCAACCGATTCTTGCATAACCAAATCCTTTTCCAGGAGTGCTGAAAATCCATTTTCTGTTAGTGATTTCAGAAATATTCATAGATAAATAGAGTACTCGAAGCCCTTGCACCTGGTGTCTCAGGAAGTTTTTTCTTTTTCTTTTTTCTTTTTTTTTTTTTGGAGACAAAATCTTGCTCCATTGCTCAGGCTGGAGTGCAGTGGCATGATCTTGATGCACTACAACATCCACCTCCCTGGTTCAAGCGATTCTCCTGCCTGAGCCTCCCAAGTAGCTGAGATTACAGGCACCCACCACCACACCCAGCTAATTTTTGTATTTATAGAAGAAAAATTGCTACTAAATTTTGCCATGTTGGGTCTTGCCATGTTGACCAGGCTGGTCTTGAACTCCTGACCTCAGGTGATCCTCCCACCTCGGCCTACCAAGGTGCTGGGATTACAGGTGTGAGCCACTGCGCCCAACCAACATTTTTCAATATTAAACAATTTGTGTCACTTTTACATTTTATATGTATAGATCTAGATACAACATATGTGATGCTAAAGCTGATTCTTTTTATTTATCTACGAATCTTGATATTGCTTTAAGGGATGGTAAAAATCATACGAGTGGTAATAATTTAAATGATAAAATTAAAACATTTTGTATTTTATGCCACAATGACAATCTCTTTTGTGCAGCCCTATTACAATGTTTGAATAAGTTATGTAAATTCCTGGTACATTTCTGCATCACAGTACTTTCCTAAAACTTATCGACAATTCCAATAGCTATAGCTTTAGCGGGTCAAAGTTTCCTCAAAATAAAACTAATGAAAAATGATCTGAGAAACTTAATGATCTCAGAAAGTTTGCTTAATTTGTCATTACTATCAATAGAATGCAAATTATATGAAAATATTGATTCTAACAACGTAATTAATGTTCTTTGCTAAAATTAAGAAAAGGCAAAAATTTATGGATAATATATAACTTATCAATTATGTATGTTGTTACTTACTTATTCAAACAGTGTAGCCTATCCACTGGATATTTAGGTGTACACAGTGATTATTAAATTCAGATGTCTTGGATTTTCACCAACTTTCTGTCATTTAAAACAACAGCTTTACATATATCACTCCATTTTTGTTCTTATGAAGGTATGCTTTTCAAGATAGAATGATGAAACATACTTATTCATTCGTTTTATTTGTACCTTTTAAATATCTCTCTATCTGTATCCTATACCTCCCGATACACACATGCGCGCACACACACACATGCACACACACACGCGCACACACACATGCACGCACACACACATGCACACACACACGTGCACACACACGCACACTACCTGGGTATCCCTTTGTACCCTTGCCCTAGACACCACAGATGCTAGGAGAAACCTGCTGTTATTGATTTCTTCCAAAGTAAAACTTGCTCAGGTTGGTTCTAACATATGACATTCTGGTTTATAAAAGTATTGGGGTAAGCATTTAGGCTTATTAAAATGTTACGTTAGGGGTACTGTCTCTAAAAGGGATTGCCTGACTTGGGGACAAGGAGGTTAAAGAAGGCCAGCAAGACACTTTAAAGCTACCAATGTCAAAATAAAGGGGGTTCTGGCCAGGCGCGGTGGCTCACACCTGTAATCCCAGCACTTTGGGAGGCCGAGGCAGGTGAATCACCTGAGGTTAGGAGTTCAAGACCAGCCTGGCCAACATGGTGAAACCCCATCTCTACTGAAAACACAAAAATTAGCCGGGCGTGGTGGCACGTGCCTGTAATCCCAGTTACTCGGGAGGCTGAGGCAGAAGAATCACTTGAACCCGGGAGGCAGAGGTTGCAGTGGGCAGAGATCGCACCATTGACTCCAGCCTGGGCAATAAGAGTGAGACTCTGTTTCAAAACAAAAATAAATAAATAAATAAATAAATAAATAGGGGGGCTCAATCAGGGAGGTGTCCTGGAGAGGAGTTCTTGTCTGGGAAGCTGTGAAAAGGGGACATGAGCTTTGTTACAGGAGCCGTTATTGAGTTCAGGAATTCTCAGGTCTGCTTCTGGAAGGTTGCTCCTCTTTTCTGAGCAGTAATGTGGAAATCATAGTTGATTCTGATGCCTGTAGTGCTTCCCACTCCAAGAATACAAAAGAGGGGACTCGGTCCCTGCCCCCAAAGGGCTCTTAGGGGCTGCCTTTGTAGAGAAGCATCCCTTCATGAAACAATTTTATTTCAAAATCACTTGTTGCTAACTAGTGTGGTCGTTCCTCAAAAAATTAAAAGCAGAATCACCATAGGATCCAACAATTCTACTTCCGGGCAAAAACATAAAAGAATTAAATGCAAGGTCTTGAACACATATCTGCAACCTCATGTTCCTAGCAGCATTATTCACAAAAGCCAAACAACGGAGGTTGCAACTGAAGTGTTCATCACTGGATGAATGGATAAACGAACTGTGGTGTATACACACAAGGGAATCATACTCCGTTTTAAAAGGAAGGAAATCCTGACACACACTACACATGGATGATTGCTGAGGACATTATGCTAAGTGAAATAAGCCAGTCACAAGAGGACAAACACTGCACAGTTTCTTTTACCGGAGGCACCTTGTGAGATAGTTAATTTTCTGTGTCAATTTAACCGGGCTAAAGGGTGCCCAGATAGCTGGTAAAACATTATTTTGGATGTGTCTCTGAGATTGTTTCTGGAAGAGGTTAGCACTTGAATCCGTAGACCAATTAAAAAAGAACTGTGCTCACAGGTGTGCGCAGCCATCACCCAAACTGTTGAAGGCCCAAAGAGAACAAAAAGGAGGAAGGATGAGTCTGTTCTCTCTGCTTGAGCTGAAACATCCATCTTTTCCTGCCCTGAGATATTGGAGCTCCTGGTTTTCAGGTTTTCAGACTCAGACTAGGACTTATACAATTGATTCTCCTGGTTCTTAGGTTTTTGGATTCAGACTAGGACTTATACAATTGATTCTCCTGGTTCTGAGGCCTTTGGACTCAGGCTCTATCACACTATAGGCTTTCCTGGTTCTCCAGGTTGCAGACAGCAGACTGTGAGACTTCTTGGCCTCCATAAGCATGTGAGCCAATTCCCATAATAAATTCCTATCTATCATCTATCTATCTATCTATCTATCTATATCTATCTATCTATCTATCATCTATTATCTATCTATCGTCTACCCTATCCGTTCTGTTTCTTTGGAGACCCTAGCTAATACCTCTAGAATAGTCGAATTCATAGAGAGAGAAAGAATGGTGGTTGCCAGTGGCTGGGAGGAGGAAGGAATAGGGAGTCGTTCGATGGGTGCAGAGTTTCAGTTTTATAAGACGAAGAGCTCTGGGACTGGATGGTGGTAATGGTGGCTCAACAATGAGAACGTACTTAATGCTACTAAACTCTGCGCTTAAAAATGGTTAAAATGGTCCATTTTAATCTTACATGTATTCTACCACAATTTGAAAAACTACTTGCTACTAATTCACACATTGCTTCCCTCTTTCATGAATCACAAGATGTTTTCTAAGAGGCCTACAGTGATTTCAGGGGCAGAGGGGTGAACAAGAAGAGCCCCCATTCTCTGCCCCAGCAGGCTGTGACCTGGTGAAGAAGACAAGCCCAAACAAGTAATAAGGGGCCCAGGTCTGAAGGTTCAGAATGAAATGACTTTTCTCCAGCATCTAGAAGTCACCTTCAGGAAAGCTCATTTTGAGATTTTGGACTGGTATAATTTATAATCACTGGATCATGGAATATGAGGCTGCTAAGGGTCTTCAGATATCGCCAGGACGACAGCCACCTCCTATTGATGAGAACACTGGGATACAGGGTTTTCTGTGAGCAGCTCAAAGCCCCATGGCCAGGGAATCCTTGCACATAATCCCACCCAGCCTCTGGTTTTTATATTTGTCCACAGAGCTTTCCTTTTCACAGCCAATATTCATAAGGAAGGAGTCAGTGTCACCCATGGTCTGTCCAGTGGAGTAAGGTCCTCAGATTTCCAGGGGAGAAGTCCAACCTGCAGGGGCAAGACACACATGAAATGATAACTCAGGCCTTGCAGAGCACATGTTTCTTAGATACCCTTGTATCTAAGGGTATCTAAGGGTATCTAAGTACCCCAAAGTGAGTCCTCAGATGCTGAAATGCTTTGTGTTAGTCTCAGGCAGCCACATCCCTGAAGTCATGTTCTCAGCTTCCTAACAGAACAGCATTTCAGGGTGAAGCTGGCATTTCAGCCCAGGCCACTAGCATAGGTTTGTGATCTTAATAAAACCAACATTGGCCTTTTATTTCCTGGAGGTGGCAGAGTTTTCACGGTGTGTAGGATAAAAACACCAATGGATCCTTTACACTCTCTTGAAATAGAAATCTGAGAAACGTATTCAGGAGGCCGCCGCTGGGAACTAGCTCATCTGAAGCACATCAACTCTCCTGGCGCTTTTCAAAATCTTTACTTATTTCCGTCAAAGTTTGAAGATGTGAAAATTCAGACTGAGGATATAAGATGTATTAAATTGAAAAGTATCAAAAAGGGACTTGCTTTGTGTGATGGTTAATTGTATGCGTCAACTTGGCTGGGCCGTGGTGCCCAGTTGTTTGGTCAAACACCAGTCTCCATGTCGCGGTGAAGGCGATTTTTAGATGTGGTTAACATTGAAATCAGCTGGCTTTGAATAAAGCCTAGAATCCTTCATAATGTGGGTGGGCCTCATCCAATCAGTTGAAGGCCATAAAAGAAAAGACAGAAGTTCCCTGAAGAGGAAGAAATTTTGCCTCCAGACAACCTTTGGATTCAAGACTGCAACATCAACTCTTACTGGAATTTCCAACCTGACAGTCTGCCCTGCAGATTTCATACTTGCCAGCTCCTATAATTGTGTGAGCTAATTCCTGCTCTCTCTCTCCCTGCTCCCTCTCTCTTTTCGTGTGTGTGTGTATGTGTGTGTGTGTGTGTGTACATTATATACAGGTGACCTTTGAACAACACAGATTCAAACTGCATGGGTCCACTTATACATGGATTTTCTTCCACCTCTACCACTCCTGAGAGAAAAAGACCAACCCCTCCTCTTCCTCTTCCATCTACTCAACATGAAGATGACCAGGATGAAGAGCTTTATGATTATACACTTCCACTTAATAAATAGTAAACATATTTTCTCTTCCTTATGATTTTCTTAGTGACATTTTCTTTTCTCTAGCATACTTTATTGCAATAATACAGTATATAATGCATATAACATACAAAATATGTGTTAATCAACTGTTGATGTTATGGGTAAGACTTCAGATGAACTGTAGGCTATTAGTAGTTAAGTTTTGGGGGAGTCAAAAATTATATGCAGCTTTTGAACCGCACAGGGAGTTGAAACCCTCAATCCACTTGTTGTTCAAGGATCAAGTGAATATACATATATCCATTATATATACATATATATATATACAGTGTGTGTATATGTGTCTGTGTGTGTGTATCTCATATTGGTTCTATTTTTCTGCAGAACCTTGACTAATAGATTTAGAAATCAATCATTGGTACTCATGAAAACTATGAGTCAAGCTTTTAGGTGAAAATACTGAACTTTATTTACTGGTTTCTTATTTGTTCTTTGGCATTTTCTTTGATAAAACACACTTAATATAAGGGTAAATTTGTACTTTCTTCAGAGCTATTCCAGGACTCTAGAATTTTCTCTAGTCCTTACTCTGTCCTTTCTTTAATCTCTTCCAGAGCCAGAGTCTTCCCCTCTCTGCAGCCCCATCTCGAGGTGTCCTCTCTCCTCCTCTTCTCACCTCCTTCTTTGGGCTCCATGCCTTTCCTTGCCTTGCAGCTCAGACCTTGTTGCTCCCTGTTCTTTGCTTCCCTGAAGAAGAAAGTCTCCCAGCCCCCGCACTCCTCATGGAGGTGTCTATGGCCCCGGTGGGGGCTGTCCGGTGAAGTCAGAGCGCGACGGAGCCTGCCTGTGCGTGATTCGTGGCTGCTGAGACTTGATACCAGCAGAGGGGCTTTGCCCTGCCATGTGTTCACCAGCCGCTCAGCCTATTCCCAGGCCCCTCATCTCCAAGACCAGCAGCCCCGCTTCTGTGTGGGTGGTAGTGATCCAGGTGGTGTGAGGTGCAGGCAGCTCCACCAGAGGTCAGCCCTTAAGCCCTGCAACAGCCTGCGGCAGAGCCAGGAGGACTCTTGCAGGCAGGGAGCTGGTGGAGGGACGGGCCCAGCGCCTTCTGGGTCCGTGCAGGGGGCGGGGCAGGGAGAGGATGGTGGCAGGACCAGGACCTGCCCCGGCACTCCCAGTGCTCTCTGCTGGGCCCTTCTGCCCGTTGCCTTCCTCCCACCCTAGGCAGAGCCCGAACCTCCACCCAGCCCCACCTGCTTTGGGTCCTTCTTGGGATCTGATTCCAGACTCTTTTGGGCTTTATCCAGCACACTTTCACTCACTTCCACCACCTCCTCTATGCCGCAAAGGAAACGCCACCTTCGATGTGTTTGAGTTATGTAAATTAAAATAGTGTGATATAGGAAAGATTTTTAAAACCTCACTCTAAATGAGATGGATCTTCTCCAAACTAAGAAAAACAGTCACTGAGAATTGCATACTATAATTTCAAAGCTTGCAAGCACAGCCAATTCTGACTCGTCTTCGTGCTATCGTCATATGCTAGGGATACTTCCACTGAAAAGAAATTCCTACCCAGCTTTTAAAAGAATAATATGAAGCACGTGGCTGTTCGTTTGCATCTGAACTTCTGTGAGCAACCATTGTAGTGCAATTTTCACATCGTTATTATCTCCTATGGGAACGTCATCTAAGCCGTCGAGAAGTGGTGGTACCGTTGCTGTGCGGCAATCTGTGTCCTTAAATCAGAAGTCAATGGTGACAGGCCGGGCACGGTGGCTCAGACCTATAATCCCAGCACTTTGGGAGGCCGAGGCAGGCAGATCACCTGAGGTCAAGAGTTCGACACCAGCCTGGCCAACACGGTGAAACCCCATCTCTACTAAAAATACAAAAGTTAGTCAGGCATGGTGGCGGGCGCCTATAATCCCAGCTACTTGGGAGGCCGAGGCAGGAGAATCGCTTGAACCTGGGAGGCAGAGATTGTGGTGGGCCAAGATTGTGCCATTGCACTCCAGCCTGGGTGACAAGAGTGAAACTCCGTCTCAAAAAACAAACAAACAAACAAAACACAAAAAAGTCAATGGTGAGGAGGCCAAAGAAGCACTATCATACTACTTGCTATTTTAGAAGAGGCCACTGAAAAACATTAAGAATGATGCTGAGGAAAAAAATCAAAGTAGTATTGAGGTAGTTGAAGTTTTATGTTAAAATATTATATAACAAAGCAAGGGTAATAAAAAATAAAAGTGTGGCTACATGGTGAAGACACCCTTTCCTGAGTCAGATCTGAGATCTCACTGGTTATGGAGAATCTGCTCACGGTTATAGAGGAAAGAAACCTAAAAGAAAGTAGAAAGGCTAAGCTGACTTAGAACGCAGAAAAAGCAAAGCAGAGAAGAAACAGAAAAAGCAAATGGGTAGGCTTCAGAAAAGTTTAGGGGCTTGTAGAGAGGGAGAAAAAAGAAAAGAAGAAAAGGAATTTTAAAAGGATTGCTGTCGTGTGTGAAATATATGTCATTTAACTTTCTTAGAGACACGACTGTGATTGGCATTACAGTTACTTCGCATGCTTTGGATGACACCACGGTGAGAATGGGCCACGTGGACCATTGAGATATATTTGGATTTCACATGGCAGAGAAAATCAGCTGAATGATAATTAATGACGCATCTGTTTTTGAAAGTCTATTGTTTTATATTGAGCTATGTAAATTTGATATAGGAAAGATTCATGAAATCTCACTCCAAATGACATGGATTCTCTCCAAACTAAGAAAAAAAATCACCAAGAATAGCATACTGTAATTTCAAAGCTTGCAAGCGGCTTTGAAATTTTAAAATATTCATATAATTTTTTAAAGGATGGGTAGGAATTTCTGTACACCGTGGAACTATTCCTGCCATATGACAATAGCATAAAGACAAGCTAGAATGGACTCTGCTTGCAAGCTTTGAAATTACAGTATGCAATTCTCAGTGATTCTTTTTCCTAGTTTGGAGAAGATCCATCTCATTTGGAGTGAGATTTTATTAATCTTTCCTATATCACACTATTTTTAATTTACATAACTCAAACAAAGAAGGGTACCGTGTGGTGGCATTTCGTTTGCAGCATAGAGGAGGTGGTGGAAGTGAGTCCTTCTCTGACTTGACCAGAGATGTGAGCATGAGAAAGTATTGGCTGAGCCTGGTTCTCTGGTTTGAGACTCAGGGACATTCAGCTCAGTCCCCTTCCACCCGCACACCCCCACCTGATGCTGCTATCATCGTGCCTCATCTGGCCACATCTCTCATCCTTGGCTCTGCACTCAAGGTCATCCATAATGCGAAGCCACCTCTCCAGCCATGCCTTAGCTCCCACTTTTCCTGAAAGTGAAGCTCTGCCTCTCTCACCCCGTGGTCCTTCCCGATGCTCCCATCCTGCAGGCCAAGCCATCCTCTCCCCCACGACTTGCCCCTGCTCCTCTGCTTCCAGCCCCTGCAGTTTCTGTGTTCACTGCAGACTCTGGGGCCTCCAAGAGTTTGTTTCAAACACCTTCTTTTTTTCCTTTCCTTCCTTGGATCTGCTTACCACGATCTCAGCCTTTAATTGTTGGTGCCTCCTGGGCAGCCACCCTTAGTTGTGTGTTGTTTATATCCTTCCCTCATCGACCAGTGCTTGATACATTCTAAATTATTTCAAATTAATTTGTAAAACCCACAATTATTATCATTTCACTCATATTCCAGGTCAATTTTGACAAAGGTTTCATAGATTTTCATTGAAAATGACATATATCTTAGGAAGAGTTAATACAAAGGTGAAGTTTATGTCAATATATATTTTATTTTTTTCAAAATTATAGTATGAAGTTTTTTCTGGAGAAGGACAAATTTTATTGAATTCCTACACAGGAGTTTCTCTTCTCCTTATCAAATGGTACAGGAATTAAGCATGAAAGGTTAATTCACACAGTCTTAGAACTCTCTCTTCCCTACCTTCTTTCTGCAAAACCAGAAAAAAAAAAAAGCCTGTTTTCAGTCAATAGCTATTTTATTACTGTTTGTTAAATAATTTAACTTTATTTGCAATACTATAGCACCCCCTGGTGGAAATAAACAGGCTGTAACAATTACAATCTTTCTTTTTCTGAATCCATTGCAGCGGATTGTGAAAAGACGAGGAAGGAAATAGTAGCTTGTTTATTTCCAGTCCGCTCATCCCAAACTAGTAATTCCATCTCCATTGGTTCTGTATCTGAAATTTCTTTTTATTCTTTATTTTCCTCCCTAACTTATGATGTTGTATATGGTCTTGCAACTTAAATTCTTTTGTAATGTTATTCAAATGAAAATTCATAGATTTTCAAAAGTACTTTATTTCCTAAACTTTCATGTATTAATTAATAATGCTTTTACCTTTATGGGCCAATTTTAGACATATAGCCCATCAGTCTGAGCTGATAAGTGTAAATTTAATAGTGCCTTTGCCTGAAGTAATTTCAGAGAAAGCTAAGAAGCCTGCTGCTTTAGAAATATTTGGGGTATTTTTATTAAGAAAATAAGCAAAAAAGCCTAGTGGAATACTATCTTTTAAACCTTTATACTTGTAGAGAACAAATCATTTTGTTTAATTGATTTGTTCTAGAGGTGACAAAACTGAGGACCTTACCTGAGATGACAAAGATAGTTAAGTGGTGGGACTGTGATCAAAATGTATTAATGGATTGAAAGTCAGGAAGCTGTCTCCTCGCTTGAAATTAGTGGGCAACCACTAACGACTAAGGAATAGATTGAATGCCTGGGGATCAGTTTTACATGGGGAAGTGAATCACAGTTTCCTAGAGTAAATGGAATAACAAAAAAGAAATATCAAGGTGACTGAAAAAAAAAAGCATAAAATCTGACACGTAATAAGTGCTATTTATTAAAAGGCAAAGGCTTCCATCTTCTATTAGAATACAAAACCACAATAGACTGCTGATTAAAAGAGAAGTTACAATTAAATAACATTAAAAGTTTATTCTATATGGAAAGCATGACAGGCAATGGTGAACAAAACAGATAAATGTTTGGATGGTTTGGCAAAGACGATAAGAAACAAAGTGGTAAGGTGGTAACTCTCCCTGCTATTACGGTCTCTGGAGTTTCTCCACTCCTATTTTTTCCAGGCTACCAAACTACTAGCGAGAGAAAGAAATTTTATGACAGCAATGGCTAGAAAAAATACTTGAGACAAAATTGGACATTTAAATGTATAGAAAGTGCCATCTACAGCTTTAAAAATACATAAAGCAAAAACTGAAATACAAGGAGTAATTAACAGAAGCATGAAAGCAGTAGAAGTATGTGTATATACAAATACACACGCACGTATTCACAACGCCAACATTCTATATTCCAATCAGGCATGTCAAAAGTGAGGCCATAAAAGCTTTGTAAAATATCTCTAATTGAGACAAATCAAGTGTCTGCTTTCAGACATAATGGAGTGACTTAAATTGGACTAACTTTCATGCCAAGAAAAAATCCTATAAAAGCTGAATAAAATGTACAAAATGACTGTGTGAAGCAGTGGGCAGCAACTAATGTAGACAGTACTGAAAGGCACAATTGTGAGAGTGAGAGAAGGGAAGCACACAAGATAATTTCTTTTTTTTCTTTTCTGGTATTCTTTTTTTTCTCTTTCTCTTTTTTTTAATTATACTTTAAGTTCTAGGGTACATGTGCACAACGTGCAGGTTTGTTACCTATGTATACATGTGCCATGTTGGTGTGCTGCACCCATTAACTTGTCATTTACATTAGGTATATCTCCTAATTCTATCCCTCCCCCCTCCCCCCACCCCACAACAGGCCCCGGTGTGTGATGTTCCCCTTCCTGTGTCCATGTGTTCTCATTGTTCAATTCCCACCTATGAGTGAGAACGTGTGATGTTTGGTTTTTTGTCCTTGCGATAGTTTGCTGATAATGATAGTTTCTAGCTTCATCCATGTCCCTACGAAGGACATGAACTCATCATTTTTTATGGCTGCATAGTATTCCATGGTGTGTATTTGCCACACTTTCTTAATCCACTCTATCATTGTTGGACATTTGGGTTGGTTCCAGGTCTTTGCTATTGTGAATAGTGCGCACACAAGATAATGTCTACATTAACCCTGGTGGTTTTCCCTGAGGGAATTTTTTTAAATCGTTGCATGAGGAATAGAGACCACCTCTAACAAAGCTGAAAATCAAGCCTCCATGGGACCCAAGGTGATTCACTGATAGAGAACTGCCTGACAGGAAGAAAAAAACCTTCTTTGAAGAAAAACATCATTATCGGAGCCTCTACAATTTTTATCTACAATGAGCAAAATAAAATTTAAAAATTAATGGTTATGGTAAAAAAGACAGGACCAAGAGAAACAAACGTTAAGAAAAATGTAAACATTATATATAGTCTCACAGGTGATTTAGATATTGGAGTTATCAAAGAGGAATTTTAAAAATTGATTAGCCATTCAAGAAAATAAAGGATGGCATGGAAAAACAAGAGAAAATATAGAGAATTTCAACATAATTGAATATATATGAACAAAGCAACTGGGCGGTCTAGAACTGAAAAATACAATATTTGAAATAAAGAATTCATTAGATGAATTTAACAGTACACTGGACATAGCAGAAGATAGAGGAATAGAATTTATTCAAACTGAAGCAAAGAGAGAAAAATAATGGAATGAACAGTACAGGATATTGTGTACATATACAGAATATTGTGTCCCCAAAGGAGAAGAGGGAAAAGAGCATAAATAATATTTGAAGACAGAATGGCTAAGTATATGTTTTAAAATATAATGAAAGACAACAACCCACAGGTTCAAGAGTCTATGCAAACCCCAAGATAACTAGAATAGGCACATCTTAGTCAAGCTGCTGAAAACCAAAGACAAAATGAAAATCTTAAAAGCAGGCGGGAATAGTGGGAATACTTTACTTTCAAAGGATCAAGAATAAAGCTTACAACATACTCATGAGAGCAAGTGGAATGACATCTTTAAAGGGCTAGGTATCAGCCAAACTAAAATTTTATAAACATTGAAAATATTAATGAAAATAAAGCAAAATAAGGAATTTTTGACAAATGAAAGCTGAGAAAATTTGTATCCAGTAGACTTGCACTAAAAGAAATACTAAAGATGGAGAATATCTTCATGACTTTGATGTAAGAACCGATTTCTGAAATAGATTTTTAAAAAGACACTAAACCTAATGAACATAATTGATAAATTAAACATAAATTGATAATTGACATTAAGCATTTCTGTTTACCCAAATAGACCTTTAAAAGAATAAAAATGCAATACCAACAAATATAAATGTTTATATTTGTGAACCATGTACTTGACCAAAGGCTTATATTCAAGATCAATGAAAAGGAAAATGTGTAAAAAATTTGATCAGGAACTTTCCAAAAGAATCTAAGAAGAACTTCGACTTCATTAGCTACCAGAGAAATACAAATTTAAAACACAGTAAGAGACTACCATTTTATTAGCTAAATTCTTAAATACATTCTAGATGAGCTGAAATTAAAAGACTGACTTCATTAAGTGTTGATGAGGATGTGGAGTAATTCATGTGCACTATTAGTGGCAGTGTAAGTAAATTGATATAAGCACTTTGGAAATCTATTTAGTATTATTTATTAAAATTGAATATACACATATTTTATGGCCCATGCACAAATATACCAAAATATATGTGCAAAAGCATTCATAGCAACATTAAATGTAAAGCTAAAAATGCAAAACAATGCAAATATCCTTGAATAGTAGAATGAATATATAAATTATGGTATTGTCATACAGTGAAACACAATTATTCTCTTAATAAATTTAATCAAGTAGATAAAAGGAACAAATGAAATAAGAGATTTCGGAGGGGGGGCCAGATCCATTCTTGATAAAAACAAAGATTTTGTAAGCTAAGAACATACAGATACTTTTCTGTTTTACTTTTCTTTTTGGCACTTCAGTTGCAGAGATTTAAATTAGTTATTCTCTTCAGTTCAAGGTACAACATCACCATGATTTGTACAAGACTCCCTCTTGGCTCTTATTTATACATTCATTTTTTCCCGCCTCCACATTCTCCAATTCTCTCCTCCTTAGTTCTTTCTTCAGATGGAGCTGCCCTAGAGGGTTTGATATGTGTCTTTGGAAAATAAGTTTGTGAATGTGTGTGTGTTGGCAGGGGGCGGGGTGGGGAGTGGTGGTGAAGTTAATTCACATAAAGTGTAAACGACATAGTTCCTTGCTTTACATTAAATGGTTCCTTATCTTTTCATTATATCTCTTAAGATCTCCCTATGTTACTGTTGCAATATCTGGTGTATTGTCACAAAGCCTGGCAGCTATTTCTTCACCTGCCTCAACTTCATTTTCTTAACTATTCCCCTAGCGATGAACACCTAGGTTGCCTCCAACTATCCCCAAATTACTGCCAAGGACATCCTTCTACTTGTCTCCACACGGACCTGTGTGAGAATCACTTTGGGATACGTATTTGCCAGTGTGATTGTGAAGTAACAGTGTGTGTGTGTGTGTGTGTGTGTGCGCGCGCGCGCGCGCAATTTCGCAAATCCTGGAAGATTGCTCTTCAGAATGGCTGCAACAATCTCTTTTATGAGGAGTCCTCCCATGCTTCTCTTTTTTCTGGCAAATATAGATATTATTCTACTTTGTCATAGTGATGAGATTAAAGTGATATCTTAATTTCCCTGGGTAGTACAATCTTGAACATCATTTTCATATTCTTGCTAGCTATTAGCATTTCCTCTCTATGTATTATTTGTTCATATTTGCCTGTTTTTCTATAGGGCTTCTGGTCTTCTTGTTTATTTACAGAAGAAACAAGATTGTAATTTCATGGCATTGATTCATTGTTAGTCATAGATGTTGCAAATATCGTTAACCAATCACTCATCTGTCTGTTGTTATTATCTATGTGGTACTTCACAGAACAGAAATCTTTAATTTTGATATAATCAAATAATAATTTCCCCCCTTATAATTGTACTACTTTGACTTTTTAAAGAACCTCTTACTTGCCTAGGTCCAAAGGGATTCCCCGCCTTGTTTTCTTCTTTTTTTAAGTAGGTTTATTGAGATATAATTGATATGCAATAAATTACGTCTATTTAATATACAATTTGATAAGTTTTAAAATACATATACACCCACAAAAGATCACCACAGTGAAGATAATGAACCTATCCATCACTCCCCAAAATTTACTCAAGACCCTATAATCCATCTCTTTCTCTCACTCATTTCCAGTCCCAGAAATTACGCATTTTTTTGTCTCTATAAATTAGTTTGAATTTTCTGGAATTGTATATAAGTGGAAGCACAAGACTATATTGTTTTTGGTCTGGCTTCTTTCCTTCAGCATAATTATTTTGAATTTTATCCATGTTGTGTGTTAACTCATTCTTTTGTGTTATTGAGTGGTGTTGCCTTGCGTACATAGGCCACGATTTTATCCATTTACTTCTTTTTGTTGGACATTTGGGTTATTTCAAGTTTTGGATTAGTATAAACAATAATAATTTATAACATATTTATAATTTTAAATTTATAACATTAGTATAAGTAATAATACTTGTACTTTGTGCATAAGTCTTTGTATGGATGCGTTTCCAGTTTTCATGGATAAAAGCCATGTATGGTAAAAGTCAGTATGGTAAGTGGATAGTTAATATTTAAGAAATTGCTATACTGTTTCGAGGTGGTTGAGCCACTTTACATTCCCATCAATAGTGCATGAAAGTTCCAGTTACTTTGCATCTTTACCAACACTTGGTATTGTCATTTATCTATCATCTATCTATCTATCTATCTATCTATCTATCTATCTATCTATCTATCTATCTATCCATATCGATGACATTCTAATACTTGTGTCGTGGTACCTTGTGGTTTTAATTTTCATTTCCTTAATGATTCATGAGTAACTTTGTGTATGCTTATTTGCCATCTGTATATGCTCTTTGGTGAAGTGTCTGGTCAATTTTGTATCATGCTGTTTTTCTTTTTCAAGTGTATTTTTGAGTCTTTCTGTACTCTACATACACAAGTCGTTTGTGTATGACTTCGATTACGTCCATGATTTACAGATGTTTTCTTCCAGTCTGTGGCTTGTCTTTTCATTTTTGTAACACTGTCTTTTGAAAAGCAAAGTTTTTCATTTTGATGAGGTCCAGTTGGCTGATTCTTTTCTTTTGGAATTAGTAGTTTTTATTTTTAAATCCTACTTTTTAAATCCTTGGGAAACCTGACATTGCTAAGATTTTCTCTTATGCTTTCTTCTGAAAGTCTTTATGTTTTGACTCTTAGATTAAGGTCTATAATCTATTTTGAGTTAACTTTTGTGTATTATGTGAGGAAAAGATAATTCTTATGTATGTGGCTGTCCAATTATTCTAGCACCTTTTGCTGAAAACATTGTTATTGCCCCTCTAAATTACCTCTGCACCTTTGTCAAAAATCAACTGACCATGTAATATGGGTCTATATCTAGACTCTATTTTCTTCCATTGATTTATATGTCTACCTCTATTCTTTTTTTTTCTTTGAGACAGGGTTGCACTCTGTCACCCAGGCTGGGATGCAGTGGCAAAATCACAGCTCCCTCAGCCTCCTTGGGCTCAGGTCATCCTCCCACCTCAGCTTCACAAGTAGCTGGGACCACAGGGGCATGCCACTATGCCCAGCTAATTTCTGTACTTTTTTGGAGAGATGAGGTCTCCCTGTGTTGCCCAGACTGGTCTCAAACTCCTGGGCTAAGGGATCCATCCACTTTGGCCTCCCAAAGGGCTGGTATTACAGGCATGAGCCACTGCACCTGATCCATTTTTATTCTAATACCACACTGCTTTGATTACTGTGGTTCATAGTGTCTTGAAATCAAGTAGTTTAAGTTTTCTAATGTTGTTTTTCTTTTTCAAAATTGTTGTGGCTATTCTAGTTTCTTTATATTTCCATAAAAATTTTAGAACCAGTTTGTCAATCCCCCCACCCCCAACTCCAAGAAAAAAAATCTGGAATTTTTATTTGTCGGGGATTGCACTGAATGTATAAATCAAAGTTGGGAAGAACTGACATGCTAACAATATTGAGTCTTTTAGACAATGAACTCTCTATTTAGGGCTAATTATTTAGGTCTTCGTTAAATTTTCTCAGCAATGTTTTGTAGTTTTCAGCATACAAATCTTACACATCTTTTGCCAACTTCACACATAAGTACTTAAAATTTTTTGATGCTATTGTAAACTGTATTAATTATTCAATTCCAATTTCCAACTTTGCCAGTATAAAGAAGTATAACTTGTTTTTACATAGTGTCCTTATATCCTGCAATTTTGCTAAACACACTTATTACTTCTAGTAAATTTTCTGTAGATGCCACGGGATTTCACGATTATGTCATAAGGGAATGAAGACTAGTTTACTTCTTCATTTCCAATCTGGGTGCCTTTTAATTATTTGTATTGCCTTATTGCCCTAGCTAGGACCTCCAGTACAACATTTAATAGAAGTGGTAAGAGCAGACATCTTTGCGTTGTTCTGGATCTTATAAGAAAGCATTAATCTTTGATTAATCTTTGACCATTATCTATGACACTGAATGGAGTTTTTTCATAGATGTCGTTGAGTAGGTTGAAGATGTTCCCTTCTATTTATAGTTTTGTGGGAGTTTTTTTTATGAGTGGATATTGTATTTTGCCAAAGGCTTTTACTGCCTCTATTCAAGTGATCATGTGGCTTTTCTTCTTTAGTCTGACAAGTGAGTGATTTCCAATGTTAGACTAGCTTTGCCCTCCTGGGATCACCACACTTTGGTCATAATATACTATTCTTAGATATTGTTGAATGTGATTTGCTAAAACTTAGTTATGAATTTTTATGTCTACGTTCACGATAGATGTTGATCTCTTATTTTCTTACAATGTCTGTATTTGGCTTTGTTGCCAAAGTAGTGCTGGCTTTATAGAATGGATTGGGAAGCATTCCTACCCATCTATTTTCTGGAAGAGTTTAGATAGAATTGCCATTATTTCCTCCTTAAATGTTTGATAAAATTTACCAGGGAAACCATCTAGGACCAGAATTTTCTTTGTGGAAATGTTTTAAACTACAAATTAAATTTCTTTTAATAAGTATATGCTAAATACACATATGTTAGATGATTTGAAGCCATCTCACTGTTCATTGATTTTTTTTTCTTCAGGTTTTTTTCTCTGTATGCTTTATTTAGTTTCCATTGCTTTGTCTTCAAGTTTACTTTCTTCTGTAGGGTCTAATATGTATTATTCCAATCCATTGCATTTTTCATTTCAGATCTTGTATTTACTTTTATCTCTAGAAGTTTGATTTGGGTCTTTTTTTTCCCCTGTCCCTTCTGAGTATGCTCATGCTTTCCTCTCCCCTCTTGAAAATATGAAGTCTATTTGTAATAGCTATTTGAATGTTCTTATAGATTCTATTATCTCTGTCAATTCTGGTTTGGTTTCTATTGATTAGTTTTTTCTTCTAATTAAGGTTCATATTTTCTTGCTTCTTTGCACACCTGGTCATGTTTTATTGGATATTAGACATTATAAATTTTACATTTTGGGGGACTGGATGATTTTGTATTCCTTAGCATTATTTTAGGTTTTGTCCTGGGACATGGCTAAGTTACTTGAAAACAGGCTAATCCTTTGGGGCTTGCTTTTAGACTTTGTTAGGCAGGACCAGAAGAGCCTCTAGTCATTGACTAATTTGGGCCACTGCTGAGACAGTGCTCACTTGAGTGCTCCTTTTTTCATTTAGGTTTTCAATCCATCTAGAATAGTGTGCTTTTATTGAGTCTATGATGTAAGATCCAGTGTTGTTTTCTCTGTACAATGAGCCAGCTCTCCCAATAATATCTACAAAACAGTCTTTCTTCATTGATGCTGTCTTTACTATACATCAAGTTCTTAATTTTCAAGGAACTTTAAGATCTCTGCTCTGTTTCGTTTGCCTCTATCTGACCTTTACCTGCACCATACCATACTGTTGGAATAACTTCTGTGTCTGTGTTAATTTAGTAGGTCAAGTCTGTCTTTTTGCTCTTCTTTTGTCAAGGTTCACTTATCTATTGGGAATTTTATTCTTCCATACAAATCAATTAGATGCTTAAAATTTTCAAAAAAAACTATCTGAACATTTTAATGTAATTGCTTGAAATTTATAGATGATCTTTTGGGAAAACTGACATCTTTAAAAGGTAATTCGCCTCATCCCTAGCATACTTTTACATTTTTGTTTTTAGTTTTCTTATTTATTCTCTCATAGCACATTTTTTCATAATGTTCACATGCATAAGGAGATTCTTTGATATTGCATAGTTTTGTTACTGCTGTGAATTGCGTATTATTTTTTATTATATTTTCTAGTTGTAGTTACCTATGCAGAAAATGCTGTTGTGTTTTTTGATTTGATCTGGTATCTAGTTGACTTTTCTAAACTCTCTCATTGTTTCTAAATAGTCAATTATATTTGTTTTTTAAGTGTAGCGTTGGAGAGAAATTTTTTCCCAGAGTTTTGTTTAAAATGACAACACAGATCTTATTCAGACTATTGCAGTAGGAGGGAGAGAGTTCAGTATAGAACTGAGCTGAACTCTGATCTGTGCAGAGATGACTGGGTGTTTTAAAGAGAGAATGAGAGAGTAAGAAGGGGAAATAAACAGGGATTCCAGCAAAGTCAGGAAAGTAGACAATTGCAGAAGACGATGGTGGGTGGGTCAATGTTAGGCCATCTGTGTCTGCCAACTAGTGTTTATCCAACTTAGGTTCCTAACTTTCCACACAGATGGGGAGGCAAAGGCCCTATATTTATTGATGATTACATGTCAACAAGGACCTGGCTGGCTCCCAGGTCCTTAAGAAAGACATTCCTGTGTTGTAGAAGATGCATCTCAAAGGAACAGAGACCGGATTTACAAATGCAAGTTTCTAAAGTAAATGCTCTAAGAAAAGGGAGGTCAGGGGCCTTTAGTCAGGATTTGGCTGGAACAAACAGTAAATTCTTTTGGTGGTGTTGAGCTTTCTCAGACAGGAACTTAAGGAGACTGGGGCTGTCATCCTAGGGACATGGGCTTGAGCTAAAAGAAACTATGCAAGTGTATGTTCAAGTCTCTTAGTGTGGAGAGTGGACAAAAATCTTTTGTGATGAAAGTTTGCAGTTCTCACAGGCCAAGCTCAAGGCCTAGTGGAGTAGAGGGCTCAGTTTGGTCGTGGAGAGAGTCTTAGTCAGTAGGATCATATCATTTGCAAAATGTAGTTTTAAATCATTTCTTCCAAACACTATAACACTTTTCTTTTATAACTGTCTTATATGTCAGTACCACCAGTATTTCTTCAGATACTAGTAGCTGAAATCTTTTCATTAAATAATAGCTGGGCTCATGCTTGTAATCCCAGCACTTTGGGAGGCCAAGGCAGGTGGATCACTTGAGATCAGGAGTTCAAGACCAGCCTGGCCAACATGACAAAACCCCATCTCTACTAAAAAAACACAAAAATTAGCTGAATGTGGTGGCGCATACCTTGAGCCTGGGAGGTGGAGGTTGCAGTGAGCTGAGATCACACCACTGCACTCCAGCCTGGGAGACAGAGTGAGACTCCATCTCAAAAAAAAAAATCAAATTAAATAATAAATAAAATAAGATGTTTGCTGTAGGTTGTGAAGTTCTCCATATTTCGTAGTTTGCTAAGAAGATTAAATAATATAAATAATTATTGAACTTTATTAAAGAGTATTTTCTGACTCTATTGAGATAATCTTAAGGCTTTTTAAAATTTAACTAATGTGTTAGTCCATTCTCACACTGCTAATAAAGACATACCCGAGACTGGGTAATTTATAAAGAAAAGGAGGTTTAATAGACTCACGGTTCCACATGGCTGGGGAGGCCTCACAATCATGGAGGAATGTGAAGGAGGAGCAAAGGCATGTCTTACATGGCAGCAGACAAGAGAGCATATGCAGAGGAACTGCCCTTTGTAAACCATCAGATCTTGTGAAACTTACTCACTATCACGAGAACATCTGGGAATAACCCACCCTCATGATTCAATTACCTCCCACCAGGTCCCTCCCTCTACACATGGAGATTATGGGAGCTACAGTGCAAGATGTAATTTGGGTGGGGACACAGACAAACCATTTAAACTAACAATGTGGTAAATACATTCTTAGATTCTTCAGCTATTGAACCATCTTTACAATACTCAGATAAACCTCATTTGATTAAGATGTAATTTTTAAAATATCTTCTTAGATTAGTTTCACTAGTATTTTGTTAGGGTTGTTACATGACTGTTCAGAAATGAAATGAAACTATATATATTTTTCTTGTACTACCTTACCCAATTTTGCAAAGTTACACATGCATCAAAAAATTAATTTGGCAGCTTCCCATTTTCTAGAATAATTTATGTAAGATAGAAATTATCTCTTCCTTCAAAGTTTGATTACCTGTCAAACTGAACCTAGGGGTTATTTTCAGGAGAGGATGGTCTTTAATTTTCATTTAAGCTTTTACATTTTTGTGGTTTTGTTCAAGTTTTCTATTTTTTTCTGTGCCTATTTTCACATTCTCTATTTTTTCTAGAAATTTATTTATTTTGTCCAGCTTTTATAATTTATCAGAGCATAGTTGTTTATGATATTCTCTTTTTTAAAATCTGTAGCTTCCCATCTATTTATTCTTTTTTTTTTTTTTGAGATAGTCTCACTCTGTCACCCAGGATGGAGTGCAGTGGTGCAATCTCAGCTCACTGCAACCTCAGCCTCCCAGGTTCAAGTGATACTCCTGTCTCAGCCTCCTGAGTAGCTGGGACTACAGGCACACACCATCATGTGGGGCTAATTTTTTTATTTGTAGTAGAGATGGGGTTTCACCATGTTGGCCAGGTTGGTCTCGAACTCCTGGCTTCAGGTGATCCACCTGTCTCAGCCTCCCAGAGTGCTGAGATTACAGGCATGAGCCACTGCACCTGGCCTATTCATTCTCTGTATTGTTTATTTGCATTTTCTATCTTTGATTCTTAATTTATCTTCCTAGGTTTTGTCTAATTTTCTTTTTATAAAATCAACTTTTTGTATTGTTAATCTTTTTTATTTTTATTCTCTATTTTGTTGATTTCTGACATTATTTTTATTATTTCACTCCTTTTTTATTAATATCTGAGCAATTGTTCTTTTTACAACTTTCTAGACGAAATATTTAACTTGTTTGTTTGCAATCTTTCCTGCTTCCTAGTAAGTATATTTATACATTTTTCTCTATATACTGACTTTTCTGGTTTTCAAAATGTTGACCCACAGGATTTTAATATTATTCAGTTATAAATATTTTACCATTTTTAGGATGTCTACTCCTAAATTCAATCTTTATTCAGAAATATAATATTTAGTTTTCAGTCATATGGGACTTTTTAGGTTTTGTTTCTTAATTCAAAATTTATTCCATTACGGCATTTATTGTAGCTTCTTTTTGTCTAAAACATGGTCAATGTTTTCATGGATCTTTTTATGGCTATTTGAAAATAATGTGTTTTCACTAGAGTTGGGGACAGTTTTCAAGTTTAACAGTTGTGTTGTTCAGCTCTTCTGATTAATTTTGACTAATGCATTTCATTTGTTTCCAAATCTGTTTTGGTTTATTGTACTTGTTATTATAATTAAGCAATGTATATATACAATAAACAAATGAAATATAACTATCAACATAGTTTTTCTATGAAATTGAAGATAAATCCTGTAGAAATACAAACAAAAGTGATTTGCTTAAAAATATATATGAAACTCAGTGATGAGATTTTAGTAAGATAATTGTAAAGGCTGGGGAAAAAAGTATAAAATCTGGAAAGATTCTGCATTTAGATTTCTTTTGCATGTCCTTAAGGACTTACTTGACTTTACAGAATACAAAATAATACATCATAAAGAATGCATTCTGGGTGCGGTTTACGTAAAAAAAATGACTCAGAATTCCAGGCAGAGTCAAAGCGTTGCATTAAGATATTGTCTGTTTTAATTTATTATAGGTTTTAAATTCAAATAAAACATTTAATGTATTTATGTATTTTTTATGATTCTCTACTTTCGGTTTTTTGATTAACCAACCAAGTAATCATTCTCGTTGTTCAGCTAAGAGGGCATCTACTGCATATGTGTGAATATCAGTCCATCTACAGAAAAGATTGATGGGATGTATTCCAAAATGCTACCATACTTCTAGCTCTATGAAAGAATTATAAATAGTTATAATATCTTCTTGTAGCTTTTGTCTGTGTGTTTGACACATTTTTATGGTAAATTTGTATTATTCTTGTGATCGGAGGGGTAATTATTTATTTGTTTGTTTGTTTATTTATTTATTTATTTATTTTTTTTTTTTTGAGACAGAGTTTTACTCCTATCGCCTAAGCTGGAGCACAATGGTGCCATCTCAGCTCACTGCAACCTCTGGCTCCTGGGCTTAAACGATCCTCCCACCTCAGCCTCCTGGGTAGCTGGAACTACAAGCGCTCACACCACCGTACCTAGCTAATTTTTGTTTTTTTTTTTGTAGAGGCAGGGTTTCTTCAGGTTGCCCAGGCTGGTCTCAAACTCCCAAGCTCAAGTGATCCACCCACCTTGGCCTCCCAAAGTGCTGGGATTACAGGCATGAGCCCTGCCAGAGGGGCAATTTTTTAAATAGAAGAAAAAAAGAAATACCAATAGAATTAGAAGGAAGAACTGATAGATAAAAGCAGTAACAATGCACAGCACTTAATAGATCTTTAAAGTACTTTTATTTGATAGTCACCAAAGCCTCTAGTATAGGTCAGTCCTGAAAATCATTCTCTCTCTCTCTCTTTAACAGATGCAAAAATAAAATCTGAAAAGTTGAGGAATCAGACCAAGGTCCTCAAGCCGTGTTTTAGTTATCTCTTACCCCATAGCAAACCACCTCAAAACTTAGTGGCTTAAAACAACAATTGATTATTACTTCTCAGGGTTCTGGGGATTGACTGGGCTCAGCTGCACCCACTTGGGTCTCTCATGAGGCTGCAGCCACTTGTTGGCTGGGGCTGGGCCACCTGAAGGCCCACTGGGCTGGCCTTCAAGATGGTGCACTCACGAGTCTAGTGTTACCAGGGCAGCCCTAGAGAAAGAGCTGAAAAAGCTCATTATTTTCATATCCAGTCTTTTTCCAGTCTCTTTATCTATAGGTGCTCCTGCTTAAAGATCTCCAGCTGGCCTAGAACACTGCTGGAACTTCGTAGTCTTTTGCCAAATACCAGAGGAAGAAAAGGCCTGCAAGAAGCCGTGCAAATCAGAACCGACAACCCCTTATTACCTTTAGATCATTAATATATGATGATGAGGCTAGGATCCCCAACCCTAAAAGGAAATCACCGCCATTTTCTGTTTGCGTGACATATGAAGGCGCGTGTTTACGACCTGCGCCTGCGCGATGGAGTTCCTCCCTGCACGTGTTTGCCTACCTCCCTGCCCCACATCGAATGCCTTAAATATCCCCAGCTTCCTACAGCCTGGGCAGAAGGAGCTCTCCTTCTCCTTTCCTGGCCACTGAATAAAATCTGCTTGCCTTTTTTTACAATTGGGTGTTCTTTCTTTGTAACCAATACAAAGTAGGGAAAGAACTGTTTCCTGGTGACACTGGCAGTTGATGCTGGCTGTGTCCTGGGAGCTCGGCTTGGGCCCCGGAGCACAGTGCTTGCACAAGGTTTCCTCTTGGCATGGAGGCTCGGTTCTTAAGAGGATACTACCAAGAGTGAGCCTTCCGAGAGCCATGGGCAAAAGCTATGAGTCTTCTGAACTGTTCTCCCAACTTCCAGAGCATCCTTTCCACCACGTTCTACTGGCCAAGCAGTCACTAAGACGAGCCTGGATTCAAGGGAAGGGGACTTAAGCCCTCCTGTTGACGGGGTATGTCAACATCACAACACAGAAGAGGCTGTGGAATGAGATTTTGCTGGGGCCGTCTTTGGACAAAAGAATCTGCCCCAGTCGCATAGCTAAAGATTGCCGGGAATAGGATGACGCTGGTGTTCTTTTTACTGGAAAATGCCACCTCTTAATGAGGTTTACAGATACAAATTGTATCGCAGTGTCTGAAATGATATGGATCTGGTAATAATGTCATTAAAAATGAAGAATATGTGAAGGCAGTTGCATTTTCTAATGTGGCATCAAGACTGGTATTTTGAAAGTTCTAAAGCCAGGCTGGGCGCAGTGGCTCATGCCCGTATCCCAGCACTTTGGGAAGCTGAGGTGGGTGGATCACCTGAGGTCAGGAGTTCGAGACCAGCCTGGCCAACATGGTGAAATCCCATCTCTACTAAAAATATAAAAATTAGCCAGGCAGGGTGACGCATGCCTGTAATCCCAGCTACTTGGGAGGCTGAGGCACGAGAATCACTTGAATCCGAGAGGCAGAGGTTGCAGTGAGCAGAGATCGCACCACTGAACTCCAGCCTGCGTGGCAGAACAAGAGTCTGTCTCAAAAATAATAATAATAAATTTAAAAAAATAAAATAAAAGTTCTAAAGCCAGTTGGAGTTTACTAACTGCTTCAAATATGCCTGTTATTTCTTCTCTTCCTATGGAGGGTGCAGGGGGGAAAAAAACAAAATATGAGTGTTACTTAACAAGGGCTCAGATGGGACTATTAATTCACAGTTCAACGCTCTTCTTAGAGTGGAAGTTGATATGTTTTTGTTGCTCATTGGTTATTGGATAAAGCTGTTTTCCCAGGCATAAAAAGAAGACTTAGTAATTGCTTTCTTTATTAAAATTGTGAATTGCTCAAAGCAGCTTCCTGTCCTCCAGGAAATCTAAAACAAAACACTGAGAGATTTTATAGCCTCCTTCCTTTCCCCTAGAGTCCACAAGAACTATTTTCTTCCCTTCTATCTCTTTTATTTTCCCAGACCGTAATTTCTGTGGAGAGAGCCCAGTTCATTGGAAGTTTCTGGAAGGCGGGGATGCCAGAGTGTGGCAACATCATTCCAAGGGCCATCACTGGTGCTCAAGAAGTCATGGGCCTCGGGCCACTGAGTACCTTTGACTTTGAAGAGACATGGTTTCTGGGCACGGTGGCTCACACCTGTAATCTCAGAACTTTGGGAGGACAAGGCAGGTGGATCACTTGAGCCCAGAGGTATGAGACCAGCCTAGGCATCATGGTAAAACCTTGTCTATACAAAAAAATTCAAACGTTAGCCAGGTATGGTTGTGTGCATGTTTAGTCCCAGCTACTCAGGAGGCTGAGGCAGGAGGATCAAATGAGCCTGGGAGGTCAAGGCTGCAGTGAGCTGTGATGGCACCACTGCACTCCAGCCTGGGTGACAGAGGGAGTCCTGGTCACACACACACACACACACACACACAGACAAAGACATGATCTATTTGATTTTGTTCCTTCTGAGTCTTAACTCAATGAAAGGCCATTTTAAGTGAGCAAAATGAGAATCTTTTTATAGATGATGCCAGTAATAAACATTACTAGTTATTTGTCATATTTGAAATGATGCTCAGTTCATTTTACTCATTACTGTTCATGGCGATTACTGAATACTAGCTTTGCTAATTACTTTTATTAATTGTCATTAGAATTATAATTTCACTGTGGCTTAAATTCAAACCATGCTTGACAAATAGTTTGACAAATAGTTTGACAAATAGTTGGAAGACTTCCTTTCCCCCAACGATGGCTTTGCCAGAACTGCAATCATGGTGTCCTCAGCTGGCCTGCCAAGGGCAGCCTCTGTCCTTCCCCCTAGCCAGCTCTGTCCTTCTGCACATCATGAATCCATGGAAAGCTCAGAGATGTGTAGGAATGAGCAGGAAGTGTCAGGAAGCAGGGTGGCCCTAACTGCTAGGAAATGGGGCTTAACAGGAGGAAGCGGTTGGCCTGAGCAGGTTTCCTTTTTAGGTGGGGGAGGGAGGGAAGGATAAGAAACTGAGATCACAGCAGGAGCTGTGGGGAGCCAGAAGGGTCCTAGAGGGAGGGCAGAGACTATTGGTGGGAAATGATGATGATACAGACTGGGCTTCCTGGGGCTCCAGGAGTGCAGCTATGCCTCCAGCACTGTCCTAGCAGTGTGGGGAGCTCAGAGTCAAGCCCAAGCTGCTGTTTGGGAGCTCCTTTCAGCAGCAGCTCTCTCTCACTAAGGTCTGCAACTGCTTTTCCTGGCTTGCTTTGATTGATTTTTTTAGTGTGTTCCTTCCCTGATGCTTGTATACCTCTTTTTGGTCTCTTTTCCCTCTTGTACCTCCTTTGTTTCTGAGCTCTCAAAAAAACTGCCGTCAAAGATGCCTTTCTGCTGACATTTTTCTGAGTGCAGTATATACCTATAGATCAAAAAAGATTGCAGCTCTTTTGAAAAAAGCAAGCATGTTTCTTGCTTAAATAGCCAGTGCCTGGACACATAACAATTTCTCTAGAAGTAGATTGCAAATGACTAAATTGATTAGTTCCTATAAGCCGCTTAGCCCTGTGATGCATAATGTTACTGGGATCTTATTTCTTTAGGGGGTTGACTTTGTAATTTGTGACTTGTTCTTTGCTGCAGGCTTTGCTGCTGGAATACAAATGAGGCCATATTGACATTTATGCCCAGACTCAAAGGCCCCCACCGGCTCTTCTGAAATGGATCCAAACTTTTTCTGAATACTTTTTTGCTCAGGCATTCCTAAATAAGCCTAGAGGTGCTTGTACACATTCAAGAATCAGTCCAGCATCTGAGCTGTCTGATAGGTGCCTGTTCCCTTCACTGGTAGAATAGACCATCCCCTTTGTATCTAGACTATGATGATTCCTCAAGAGAAGGAGGATATGGAATCAGGAGTATCCCACAGAAAAGCTGCCTGGACCCCAAGTGTAACATCTTACAACTCACCCTTGGATAAGCCCCTTCCGATTCACCCTTGAACAAGCCCCTTCCAATTCACATTTGGGTGAGCCCCTTCCGATTCACCCTTGGACAGGCCCCTTCCAATTCACCCTTGGACAGGCCCCTTCCAGTTCACCCTCGGACAAGCCTCCTTTCAGTTAACACTTGGATGAGCCTCTTTCAATTCACACTTGGACGAGCCTCTTTCAATTCACACTTGGACAAGCTCCTTCCAATTGACCCTTGGAAAAGGTCATTCCAATCCACTCCTGGAGAAGCCTCCTTCCAATTCACACTTGAGTGAGGCGCTTTCAATTCACCCTTGGACAAGTCCTTTCCAGTTCACACTTGGACAAGCCTCCTTCCAGTTCACACTTGGGTGAGCCTCTTCCAATTCACCCTTGGATGAGTCCTTTCCAGTTCACACTTGGGTAAGCATCTTTCCAGTTCACACTTGGGTGAGCCTCTTTCAATTCACCCTTGGACAAGCCCATTCCAATTCACCCTTGGACACACACCCTTCCAATTCACACCTGGGTGAGCTCTTTCAATTCATCCTTGGACAAGCCCCTTCCAATTCACTCATGGGGAGCCTCTTACAATTCACTCTTGGATAAACCTTTTCCAATTCACCCTTGGACAAACCTTTTCCAATTCACCCTTGGACAAACCTTTTCCAATTCACCCTTGGACAGGCCTCCTCCAATTCATTCTTGAAGATATTCTTTCAGTTTACACCTGGGGAGGTCTCTTTCACCAGACACAAATGGTACCAGGGTTGCTGCATCCAAATGGTGTCCCTTATCACCACTCAGCTGACCCGGAGCCAGCCTTTGGACGGTGGTGTGAACCTTCAGTGCTCATGGTTCCAGTCTCCCCCATTTCTTGAGGTGGATTTCCTCTCAGGATTCCAGGGTCCTTCCTTTCAATTCATCACATTAGAGACACCCCAACCCCTCAGGCATAGTTTCATATTTCTCAGCCTGAGGTAAAGGGAGGCAGGGTCTTTGTCCCCTTTCTTTCTGAGGGTAATCTCTCCCTCTCTATATAAAAATAATTGGAGCAACCCTGCAGCATCTGAGCCCCAAAACCGGATTGTGGAGGGAGACACAGCGTCGGACTCCACAAGGCAGTAGGCGAACACCGCACCTCGAGTCCATCTGTGTTGTTGCTTGAGGGTGTGGACGATGTGCGGGATGGATGCCCAGAGCTGTTCATCCCTGCAACCAATGTTCACGCAACCACCAGGGGGCGAAAGGACTCTAACCCCACACGTAGTGAGTGGTTTCCACGCCACGTTCCAGTAGGAGAAATGACGTTCCCGGGGACGGAAGAAGATGGCAGTCACCTGGTGTGCCCAGAATGTTTGACCCCCCGAGCAGCTTATGTTTCAACACCTCTCTCTATATAAGATAGGATTACTTGTTATGGTGATTATAAAATGAAACAAATAATAGTGATGGCCAGAAAGGAAACATTACCAGTGAAAATTTTTCTTTTATTGAATTTCATAAATATAATTAAAAAAACAAATGAATAAAAATAAAGCAAACATCATAATACAAAAAAAGGAAATAAGGCCTGGTTTTTTTCCCAAGAGTCTAAAAATCTACATCTTGGTTTCAACTTTGACGCCTTGGTAACAGTTTGGTGTAATATTTTGTGCAAATAATTGTCCAGTAACCAATAAGTAGATGTTGATCAAACTGAATCATCTACAGAAGACACGGTTTAGGCAACTAGTAAATCATTCCATTTTTGTAAATTTTATTTGCTTGATTTACTTTTGTTTTAAAACAATTGACAATGACTACAGAATACACTTCATTTTCAAGATATTATTTAAATTCAACCAATAGTTGACATATGAAGTAAACCAAATAAAAATATTACACCTCCAAAGTGTCACTGTCTCACTGCTCTAAATTGTAAACAAAAGTTAAAACTCCAGCTGGGCACACAACGTGAGAGAGGGGGTTTGTTGTTGTTGCTGCTTTTGTTTTTAAACACAGGGTCTTGCTCTGTCGCTCAGGCTGCAGTGCAGTGGCATGATCTTAGCTCAGTGCAGCCTCAAACTCCTGGACTCAAGTGAGCTTTCCACTTCAGCCTCCTGAATAACTAGGATTACAGACGCATGCCACCACACCTGGTCAATTTTTAGAAATTTTTTTGGTAGAGATTGGGGTCTCACTATATTGCCGAGGCTGGTCATGAACTCCTGGCTGGTCATGAACTCCTGGTCTCAAGCAATCCTCCTGTCTTGGCCTCCCAAAGTGCTGGAATTACAGGCATGAGCCACCAGCTTTCTGGTTCTTGGTCTTTGCTTCTCCATGCTGCCACAACTGGTTGCAAATCCCCTGTTAGAGGGGTAATGCGTAGACTGGAGTGGGAGATCCAAACTGCACCCCACAGCCTTATCAAACCCCATCCACATAACAGGGAGTTCTCTGAATTACCTTCCATACAGAATACAATGTTTAGTAAAGTGAATAGTAACAAAGGTGCTCTGCTGAAGCTTACATATATATCATTAAAACAGTGACTACAGCAGTTGTTTTTGACTGAGACCAAAAATAAATAAATAAACAAATAAAAAATAAGATTCTTTTTCAAGTGGGAGTATTTTTTATTATTGACATTGTTTAGGATTGCTGGCATATGGTGATAATAAAAAGCAGTTGGATTTTAGTTGTTTTTATTTTTCTTGTTCAACATACTTCAGACAATGCCAACACCCCTACTATCATCTGCACCCGGGCAGACCCACCCACTGCCTTGAGAATCTGGCTGCCTGCTTTGTAGAAACAAATAAATAAATCAACAACATGAGCCCTGCCTGCAGGATCCGGTTATGAAGGAGGGTTCCTTCTTAGTATCCTGCCTCAAGGAGGCCTGTTTTCTTCCCTAAATATTGGGGTCTGAAAATCTCTGAACCTTCCAGGGATAATACCACAGGCCATTGGCCCCAAAGTGGTTGCCATGGCTCCTGAAATCAACCCAGTCATTCCTGTGACAGGTCGTCAGAACAGGCTTCAGGATGGCTAGCTTGTGAGCTTTCTGCAGTTGCTGAAAGGCCTCACGTGACTAAACTGAACTATTCACCCCTCTTTGTCTCCCCAGGCCAGGTATCCACAGCTACCAGAAGCCTAGCTCTCATCCACACCTCCATGGTCTTTCCAACACCCTGAAATCGTACATGAAAATCAGCCTAAATACAAGTAATCATTCATGGCATATTGAATTTTTGGGGGACTGAAATTAACTATAAACTGGATTACATTGTTCTAATTTGGGAGATAGAAATAAACACTCAAGACGGAGCTTTCTTTAGTGAATCAAAGTTATTATTTTTCAAAAATGGCCCTAGAGTCTTATGGTAAACAGAATAATAGCCCCCACCTGCAAAGACATCCGCATCCTAATCCCCAGAACTTGTGAATATGGTACAGTGCCGAGCTGGATTTGGGGGGAAAAGTCCAGCACCAGTAGCTGAGACCCATCAGCAATGGGCAGGGATGAGGTGGCCCCAGGAGCAGGGAGCCCAGACCCCAGAAACAGCTACATCCTGAGGGCCTTAACTGCGATTGGTGTCACCAGGGGCTCTGGGTCCTTCCGAAGTCACAGCATAGTGGGTGAGCTGGGTGGGAGGGTCTCTCATGTAAGCCACCGTCTCATCACTGTGGCTGACCAGCGCCCGGGCAGTGGAATCTTCTCATCTGCTGGCAGTCTGCAGAGTCCCCAGTGGCAGGGATGGAGAGGAAACTTGATCTACATGAAGTGTGAGTCCACGGTTGGTTCAGAGACTCTTTTGACTTTCCAGGCTTAATATTTTATACTAAGGGTTGGACTTGCATCTGCTGCTCATTGCTGCTGTCACAAACTACCAAAAACCTAATGGCTTACAGCAGTGGGAACTTATCTCATGCTGAAGTCAGAAGCCTGACATGGGTCTTACAGGCTAGAATCAAAGTGTCGGCAGAGCTGTGTTCCTTCCCGGGGCTCCAGGGACAACTCGTTCTTGCATCTTCTGGCATCTAGAAGCCACCTGCATTCTTTGGCTCATGGTCCCCTTCTCCATTTCAAAGTGTGTCCTCGCATTGCCCTCTCTGACTCTGACCTGCCTCTCTCTTATAAAAACCCTGTGATGGGCCTGGCGCGGTGGCTCACACCTATAATCCCAGCACTTTGGGAGGTCAACGAGGGTGGATCACGAGGTCAGGAGATCAAGACCATCCTGGCCAATGTGGTGAAACCTCGTTTCTACTAAAATATAAAAAATTAGTCGGGCGTGGGGACGCACGCCTGTAGTCCCAGCTACTCGGGAGGCTGAGGCAGGAGAATCGCTTTAACCAGGGAAGCGGAGGGTGCAGTGAGCCAGGGTCAGGCCACTGCACTCCAGCCTGGGTGACAGAGCAAGACTCTGTCTCAAATAAATAAATAAATAAATAAATAAAACCCTGTGATAACATTGGGCTCACTCACCTATTCCAGGGTCACCTCCTCTTCTCAAGATCCGTAGCTGAATTACATCTGCAAAGTGCAAAATGTAAAGTCAGATGTTCAGAGATTAGATGTCAGGGATTAGGATGTGAACATTTTGGGGGTGGGTGTGGTTATTCTGCCTATCGCTGGACTCTCCTGCCATTTTTGAAAAATACTTTTAAAATATTAGATTTGACCTGTTCATTTCTCTGTCTTCTAAATTAGAACAATTTGTTCCAGTTTATGTTTAGCTTAAGTCCCAAAGAAATTTAATATGAAACCAATAATTGCTGGTTATTAGCCTAATTTATCATTTGGGACTTGGCTGTACTTATTCATCAAACTAAAAGATGGTGGTGAATTCATTAATAATTTTTACTTAGAGTGTGTGTAGGTCTTTAAAAATGATTTGAGGTTGTTTACAAACTTAAAATAGAATGAATATAATTAAAACCCAAAATGACTCAAAGAGACAAGCAGATTTTACCAGGCACCTCATCTACAGACTGGGAACATCACCTCAAGGCAGTTTGGTTCGTTGGTTGTTGCAGTTTCGGTTCAAAGATGAACCCACTGTGCTTCCTGGTCATGTTGTCTGACAAGCAAAAGTACACGCAAGGTTGGAAAGAAAACCGATGCCCAGACCTGTAGTTCGGGGAGGCATCTGTATGTGGAGACCTGAGTTGGGGGAGGGGTCTGTATGTGGAGGCCAGGGTTGGGGGAAGTATCTCTGTGCACAGGCCTGGGCTGGGGGAGGTATCTGTATGTGAGGGCGCCGAGACCCAGGTTCCCTGCTAATGTGCTGTCAGCCTCTCGTCCTGAGCCTGACTACATGAGGCCAGGCCTATCGGCAGATAAGCCAACCTTGTCTTGTCTCATCTTCCTCCCCCCTGCTCCCAACTCTAACCCCCTATCTTCCTCTCAGCTCCCTTCTGAAGGCTGTCTCAGATCCCTCCTGGTAACACAGTCTCCGTCAACCCCCCTGAACCCACTCTTTTCTAATGTGACAAACCAATGTGCCACGTGATCCTGCCCGCCTCGCCGGGACTGAACCTCCTAAACACCTCCAGCACCTGCTCCACTCTCTCTATTAGAGGATTTTGTTCTGCCAGAGCTCCTGCCTGGGGTTGCAGACGGGGTGCGAGAGATCAGCCTGTTCCTGGCTTAATGCATATTCCAGATTCCTCCTCTTTGAGCCCCATGCTGCCAGCCACCATCCAACACCCATGGGCAGCTCACACTGAAGCACAGAGTGGGAGCCTCATGCCATAGGCCCTACCCTTCTGCCTCCCTCTGCCCATGCTGCTCGGTCCCAGCGTTGGCCCCAGCCCTGTTCCTGCTCCCCGTCCTGCCAGCCCAGCTCCTCACCCTTTGCTCGACTGCAGAGATTCCCGGCCCCACATCCTCCCTGTCTTTGGACGCCCAGCGGCTCGCATCACATCTCCCACACTGATGCTGAATGGGGCTGCAGGAACTCAGCCCAGCACCACAGACCCCTGGTCTCCAACTCCATATATGGCTCAGGCCTCTCAGCAGCTTACACATCAGTGTCCACCCCTCCCCAAGTAGCTCCCGTGGTTCCAGACCTCCCCTTCTCTCCCCATGCGCCAACCCTGCGTCCCCTTCCCAGCTCTCCCTGAAGACCCCAATCCAACTTCACAGAGCAAAGCAAGATGACAGAGGATCCTCTCCTTCCATCCTAAGAGGCCTTTGCATCTGGCCAAAAAGCTCAGCCTTCTCCTCTTCACAATTAGGAGTTACCCAGGACATTGCCCATTGCCCGGAGTGGGTAGAGAGGCCTGGGGATGCTGGAATGGGCAGAGCCTGCTGACATCTTACACACAGGGGACTTTGAGAGGTCTCCAGGCCTGGAAATTACTCTGAGCAGCGAAATTCGGGGGAATTAATTAACACTAGGATCAGGAGGAACTGGACGAAGAGCCTAAGTCACCCTTTATAGGGTTTTTAAAAAATTTTTATTATTTTTTTTTTCACTTAGTTGTTCTATTCTCAACATTTCACATGCCCAGAGATTGAAAGGGGGAAATTGTTCTGCAAAGTTCATTCTAGACAATGGTGGTCCTCTTCACCGCCATTTCCTGTTTCCCGGGGCCAGCTGCCTTCACCAACAGCTGCAGATTCTCTTGGTATCTACCTGCAAGTCTGAGATCACACCGCAGCGCTGGATGTAGCAATCCTGGTCCTTATCTAGCGATGCAGCCACAGAGCCTGAGGACATGGCTCTGTTTTACTCCTTTGACTCCACAACGCACCTGAGCTGTGTCCTGCCCTCCACCTCCCAATTAGGTGATATAGTAACTTCAGTGAGATCAACAGTCAGTGCTTACATTCATCTAAACTTGTAAATGCGATGCCCAGCTGTGATGGTTAGTTTTACGTGTCCATGTGGCTAGGCTCTAGTGCCCAGCTATTAATTCAGATGCCAACCTGGGGGTTGCTGTGAAGGTGTTTTGTACAAACGGCTAATGTCTACAATCATTGACTTTAATCAAAGGAGAGGATCCTAAGCCATGTGGGTGGGCCCCATCCAGTCAGTTGAAAGACCTTACGTACAAAACTGAGGTTTCCTTGAGGAGGAAGAAATTCTGCCTCCACATGTCAGTGTCAGCTCTTGGCTGAGAGTTTCCAGCCTGCCAGCTGCCCTACAGATTTTGGACTTGCTAACCCCACAATTACATCAGCCCACTCCTTGAAATAACTCTTTTTATGTTATGTATGCATACATACATATGTGTGTGTATGTATGTGTGCATGTGTACGTGTGTGTGTGTGTGTGTGTGTGTATGGCTAACATGTTCCACAGGTTTGGTTTCTCTGGAGAGCCCTGATTAATATATCAGCTAAGCCTGGAATATATAAGCTTTCTACATCCTTCTGTTTTTCTAGGAGTTAATGATGGTCTTGGTTTTTATTTGCCTAGTTTCCAACGTAGTTAACAGTGATTTATCCCCAAATGTCCCATCCAGTGCTCTCTACACGTAAGTCTCTTTCTGGGGTGCTATGGAAGCCTCTTGCCTTGCAGGAAAGTCTGGGCCCTGCAGGGTTGGCCTCCCAGGACCCTGGAGGATTCGCTGGGTCTCACTGCCTTGTGGGACCACCCTCCGCACTCCTGGATTCCTGGATTCTGTGCCCTCTCTTGCCTGCTTTATTCCCTCAATTCAGTGAAGCACATCTTCATTGGTGTTCAGAGGCAATTGGAAACGTATTTCTCTCTCTTCAGACTGAGGGCTATAGAATTCTAGGCTGGAAATCACCTTTCCTCAGAGTCTCGAAGACACTGTTTTATTGTCCCAGCATTGCTCTTACCAAGTCCAAAGTGCACACTGATTCTGGATCCTTTGTCTGATGCTATCCCCGCCCTTTCTGAAAGCTGGAAGGTGTTATTTTTGTCCACAGTGTTGGGAAATTTCAAGGCAATGTGTCCTGGGAAGACTATTTGCATCTGCTGTGCTGTGCACTGGCTGGTCCCTGCCCTTTGGGAGCCCACATACTTCATTTCTGGACTTTCCTCCTGCCTTCCTCTGTCTTCTCCTTTTGTTTTTTATTCTTGTTTTTTTTTTTAAATTGACACATAGTAATTGCACATATGTATGGGGTACGTGTGATATTTTGATACATGCCTACAATGTGTAATGATCAAATCAAGTTAGCTGGAATATCCATTGCCTCAAACATTTATCCTTTCTTTGTGCTGGGACCTTTTCAAATCTTTTTTTCTAGCTACTTTGAAACTTATAATAAGATATTGTTAACTATTGACACCCTCCTGTACTATGGAGTGCTAGAACTTATTCTTTCTCTCTAACTGTATTTTCATACCCATTCACCACATTCACCAACCTCTTTTCTGGAACTGCCATTATTTGGATGTTAGTCCTGAACTGATTTTAGAATTCTCTTTTCTCTCTTGATTTCCATCTCTTTCCTTTTTTGTTTGATCTGGAAAATTGTTTAAACTTTAGTTTCAAAATATTTATCGTGTCACATTTCTACCATTTTCTTCTTCTTTTTTTTAAATTTCAGAAGGCTTGTTATTCCCTTACATTACTTTTTTTTTTTTTTTTTTTTTGAGACTGAGTCTCGCTCTGTCGCCCAGGCTGGAGTGAAGTGGCGCCATCTCAGCTCACTGCAACCTCCGCCTCCTGGGTTCACGCCATTCTCCTGCCTCAGCCTCCCGAGTAGCTGGGACTACAGGCGCCTGCCATCACGCCCAACTAATTTTTTGTATTTTCAGTAGAGACGGGGTTTCACCGTCTTAGCCAGGATGGTCTCGATCTCCTGACCTCGTGATCCGCCCGCCTCGGCCTCCCAAAGTGCTGGGATTACAGGCGTGAGCCACCGCGCCCGGCTTACATTACTTTTTTAAAAGCATTATATTTTTGCTCTTTAGTCCTTGCTGGGATTTTGATAGTTTTTTTTTTTTTAAGTTTTTGTCTCCTTGTATGTTCTAAAAAGCCGGTGGGAAGCTCCATGTAGGAAGATGGGTCTTGATAAAAGCGCACTTGCTCATGCCTGTAATCCCAGCACTTTGGGAGGCTGAGGTGGGCAGATCACTTGAGGTCAGGAGTTCGAGGCCAGCCTGGCCAACATGGTGAAATCCCGTCTCTACTAAAAGTACAAAAATTAGCCGGGCATGGTGGCGGGTGCCTGTAATCCCAGCTACTTGGGAGGCTGAGGCAGGACAATTGCTTGAACCCAGGAGGTGGAGGTTGCAGTGAGCCCAGATCACACCACTGCACTCTAGCCTGGGTGACAAGGGTGAGACTCCATCTCAAAAAAAAAAAAAAAAAAAAAAAAAAAGAAGCGCATTTGCTCTAGGTGTTCTGCATGAACTGTTCAATTTGGGGAATTGCTTTCTTATGTTGATTCAGATTCCTGGACTCCAGCAAACTCATTCTTAGAAGCTCAAAGGCTGAGGTTCTGGGAGCCCCCTGGTAGAAGCAGGGTGGATGTCTTTTTTTTCCCCTAGTGCCTTCAGAACAGTGTTTCTGGCCCAGAGGTGCTGTTTCCTCCACACAAGACCCTGTCTGTTCTCCCCTCCGGGAGCTCCTCTAGTCTCTGCCAGGATGGAGGTGAGGTCATCTGGTTGGTGGGCAGGATAAGGAGATCTGGGAGTCTCTGTACTTTTAAACGACTTTAAACTCTTCCTGCAGTGCTTAGCCCACCCTCATCCCCTTCCAGAGTGCTGGATGCCACCAATCCCTGAGCTTCCTGGCTCTCTAGGGTTCAAATTCAGCTGCTAAGTTAGGATTCTCAGTTGTTTTTTGGATGGTTCAGTTGCAATTGGTCCTGCCGCTCTTTGGCTTGCAAATCTTTCTTGCTATTGTCTTGTCTTCTCTTCTATTTGCCCTTGGAAATGTATGACTAAAGAATAAAACAAATGACACAAGTGAAAACCTTTGCTGTATTTTAGTGGGGTTTCAGGAGGAAATGGGGTGAATGCGTGTGTGCAGTGCTTTGAAATTTACAGGCAGCTTCCCTCACCTGCCCTCCATGCATTCAGCAGCCACTGTTTCTGAAGCTTAGACCTGGAGGGTGGCTTTCATAAGGACACTCTTCCTGGCAGGGGAGATCTCCAGATTGGGAGTCATTCCGGATGTGAGGAATTCTCATTCCACTTTTGGATCCTAACAGCTGGTGACTAGGAGTAAGAGCTGCTTCATGTGATAAGTAATGACCCTGAGGTTCTGAATTGGGGCTGGTAGAGAGCCCCTCACGAGTCCTGGGAGTGTTTGGGTCTCCTGCAATCTTTACTGCTAATATCCAATGCTTTTGTCGCACCCTTCACTAAGCATGTGCCTCTCCAGGAGTCTAATGGACTCAGTCTCGTCCCTCAAAGTGTGGTTCTTCATATTAATGAAAATTGATCCCTTTCTGACTTCATGATGCTGGGCGCTGTGAGCATTCAAAGCACAGCAGATTAACTTCTACGTGGCTGTGCTCAGGGGTGATCTGGGCATAGGCTGGCTGGCTCCATCCCTGCTTCCTGGTCCAGCCTGGGAGTGATGGAGTCCCCCAGGGCACTTGCCTCTGTCCCTGGTGTTGCATCTACACTGAGCCTGAAGCGTTCCGTTGAGAGATGGCAAAGGCGGCTCATGAGACGATCTTGTCTGGCCTCGGCTTGACTTCATTGCAATGGATGCAACTACAGCTCCAAGGGGACATGCTGTTTCTTGGAAAATCATTTGTTTTCTTTCAAATCATGGACCTGATGGATCTAGGAGAACTTACTTTCACTGACTGGCTAGCTGATGCTACCTACAACTTGGCTTTTAGTGTTTTCTGTGGTCATCTATGTAGGTAAAGAGAGACGTAAAGAATGAAGCCTGAAGGAAATGAATTTCCTAATTTTTATTTTAAAAGCTATATAGAGTTTTTAAAAGCTCAGTTATGGAAGTATAATTTAAATAGAATAAAATTCACCAACTTTTAAAAATTTTTTTACTGTTTTATTTAATGAATATTAATTTTCTTATAGAAAACATAGAATTTCTAGCAATTAAACAATATTGTAGTAAGAATAGATGTATGAAGTCACAGATAATCTTGCTAAACAAACATCTTCTCTTGTAGATCCAAAGTCATGAGTAGGCCTAAACTGGCAGTACCTATTGTTCATTTATTGTAGGAGGATTTCCCATTTTATAAACAAACATGTTATTTATGGGAGGAGGTTCAGGGCTTCAGAATGTCTTCAGTGTATATTTCCTGATACTCAAGGGGTGGAATTCCCCTTTTGTCCATCAAGTGACAGCTACTTGCAGCTGAGGGCATTTTGCAGAGGCTTCTCCAGAGTTAAACACATAAAAAGATAATTCCCTGGTAACCAAATATGGCCGCTGTATTAGCCCATTCTCACGCTGCTGTGAAGACATACCTGAGACTGTGTAATTTATAAAGGGAAGAGGTTTAGTTGACTCACAGTTCCACATGGCTGGGGAGGCCTCAGGAGACTTACAATCATGGCAGAAGGGGAAGAAAACATGTCCTTCTTCACATAGCAGCAGCTAGGAGAAGTGCCGAGCAAAGGTGGAAAAAACCCCTTATAAAACCATCAGATCTTGTGAGAACTCACTCACTATCATGAGAATAGCATAAGGGTAACACCCCCATGATTTAATTACCTCCCACCGGGTCCCTCCCACGACTTGTGAGGATTATGGGAACTACAATTCAAAATGAGATTGGGTGGGGACACAGCCAAACCAGATCACCTCCCACCCCAATCTTATCAAACTGTAATTTACTTACTGTTATATATGTGTATATATATATAATTTCTTATCTCTTTACTATCTCCCCTCCCCTTCTTTTCAGTTGTTCTTCTCTAGAATCCTACACAAGCTTCTACCCAAATACTACCATTTCAAGGGCCAGCAAAGTCCTTCACTAAAGGACAAAGTCGTCCCTTGCTATTCTACTCTACAGTCATCTAGGCTCTGACCTTTAGCCATTATCAAGCATCTGGCTTTAATCTTTTGGTTGCCTAATACTGCTAATTAGCTTTTCACAAGTTTTGACATCTTCCAATTAGGTTATAGGCTCCTTAAAGGCAGATTCCTGCCGGGTGCAGTGGCTCATGCCTTTAATCATAGCACTTTGGAAGCCCGAGGTGGACAGATAGCTTGAGTCTAGAAGTTTGAGACAAGCCTGGGTAACAAGGCAAAACCCCATCTCTACAAACAAACAAACAAACAAAAAAACAACAAAAAATTAGCCGGGCATGGTGGTGCACACCTGTCGTCCCAGCTACTTGGGGGACTGAGGTGGGAGGATTGCTTGGGCCAAGGAAGTGGGGGTTGCAGTGAGCTGAGATCTCACCACTGCATTCTAGCCTGAGCAACAGAGAAAGACCCTGTCTCAAAAGAGTAAAAAATAAGGTAGATTCCTTTATTCCATTTTTCCTATTTTCCTCATGCACCTACATAGTAGATGCTCTAAATGTCCTGGTTTTGAAAAGTAATATAGTCAATCCCCCGTGACTCAACATATACATTTTAGTGTTCTCTAAAGATTTTTCTAGAACCATTCTATGTTATTTATATAAACATGAATATTCTGCTAGCCCAATAAATCTTTTGAGTGTTTCATATCAGAACTTATGAGCTGACTGTGTCCCAGCCACAGGACTGCAGCTGTTCATCCTGTGGGATTTTGACCTCAATGTTGCAAACAAAATTTGGATCATTCTTCTTCTGATTTTTCTCAAAAAGTTCATCCATGATGCTCTTCCTTTTGGCAAGCTCCTTGTCATCCAATGTTTTCAGGTCTTTTTCAGGATCAATGGTTGTTTCCGGTCAAATTTCTTCCATTGTTTCTGCTAAACTCTGCCCCCACAGGTAACCTCGTAAAAAACCGGATAACTTCTCTAGCTGCCTCGGGAATCCTTGTTACGGGTAACTCTCGTGTCGTAGGTTATTCTTTAGCTGTTCAGCCGCTTGCGTGCAACCTGAAAACTTTGAAAAATTTTGAACTGGCAGAATGCGCGAGCGAATTCTCCCCTTGGATTTCATTCTCGTAGATTAAGATGCTAGCTGGAGGCTAAAATCAGATGCCACACTTCTTGGCAGCGCACATCATTCCCACATACACTTCAGAGGATATCGGAGGAAATCTGATGAAAATGCGTAAGTTGCATAATGACTTCCTGCCTTGAAAAAATACAGAAAGGGCATCTTCTTCTGCAGGCCAACATCTATACTGCTTGGAAGGGGTTGCTCCCACCCAACAGCAATGCAAAGAGGAGCACCTAAGTCGACTTTGAGGCTGGGCAGAGCCTGGTACTGCAGGAAGAGACAACGGCCTCAGTCCTACTGATGTGGCTGGATGAACTCCCTGGAAGTAGAGGTGGGGCCGACACAGGGCACCATATGCTGGCTCCCATGATGGCATGCATGGCTTCAGAGTCCTGAGGGGCACTGGTTAAGCTGTTTCCACAGCAACACCCAGGGCTCACCAAAATTCACCCATTCTAAGTGTACAGCTCAATGAGTTTTTTGAAAGTATACAGTATATAGTCATGCAACCACCACTTTCTATATTCAAGAAATAGAATGTGTCCATTCTTGGGAAAAGCCCCTTGTGCCTCTTGGTGGTCCCCCCTTCCCCTCTGATCCCAGGCAACCACCGCTCTGCTTTCTGTCTCCATAGCTTTGCCTTCCCTAGAGAAGTAAAATCACAATTAGACACTCTTTCACTTAGCAAAGTGTTGCTGTGTATCAGAAGTGTGTTTCTGTTCACCTCTGGGTAATATTCCATTACGTGTTGATACCATCATTTGTTTTTCTGCTCCTCAGTTGATAGATATTTGTGTGGTTTCCTATCTTCGGCTATTATAAAGGAAGCTGCTACAAACGTTTTGCGTATGATTCTCTGTGTTTTCATTTGCTTTAATTTCTCTTGGATAAATACCTAGGAATAGACTTGCTAGGTCATGTGTCAGTGTATGTTAAACTTTATAAGCAAGTGCATAACTGTAAAAGTTATATAGATGACACATGGCGACTCACATTTAAATTAAATAAAATAAAAATTTAAAGTCACTTCCTCAGTTGCAGTTGCCACAGGTCAGGTGCTTCTCACTAGCCACGTGCAAATATGTATGGGATAGCACAGCATGGAATATTTACATCATACAGGAAACTTCCATTGGACAGCACTGGTACAGAATTTAATACATTGGGTTTCAGAACAGAAATACTTGTATTGATTTGGGCAAAGGATATTTTACAAAGCCATGGATAGCCTTTCTCACTGTTGTTTATATGAACAATAAGACGCTTGCCAAGTCCAGGCAAAAAGGAAGCATCCCATCTTGTGTTAGCTTTGTGGAAAAAAATATTAGGAGCAGCCCAAGGACCAAAGCATCTGACAGCCTGAAGAAGTGATTGTTCATCCTGTCACAGCTGGCTGTCCATGTGGGGAAACCACCCACAGGGACCCACTTTCCTCCAGACCTTGGCAAATTCCTGTCGACAGCTCCAAGACCCAAGGACTCCATAGAATGGAGAGGCGGCTCTGCTCACGGCTGGGAAAATGCCAGGGGCCCCATGACAGGTGACATAATGAACTGATTGGAATCATTATCTCAGAAATAAGCTTTCTCCATTGCTTCTCAGATGGTGTCTTCATTCATCACTGATAAGAAAGGACATGGAGCCCAGCTGAGAGAGTACAAGTCACCCATCCACCTTCACACCTTCAAGGCTTCCAGTTCCAGCATCCTTGACTCTGTTTATGGAAGAAGACCTTAGGATTTGGCAAATAGAATTTTTTTTCTGACCATGGTCCAGATGGGCTTGTTTTACCTTGGCTTTTTCACATGCGGTTCCAATTTCCTGGCAGCTGGGGCTACTGGTGAGGAATTAGGACCCAGGACAATCAGGGGCATTGACTGTGGGCATGGTTCAGTTTCTTGTGTGTGGTCTCGCTCAAGAAGGGAGGGCACATCACTACAGAAGGGTTTTTTGTTACCTCTGGGGCAATGTTGTGTTTTGTGAAAGAAAGTATTTTAACCACACATTTGAACAAAGCTGGCAAAACAATAGTTCCTCTTGTGGTCTTAGCCATTAATCTTCTTTTATGTAAGGAGAAAATCGGATGCCTTAATGATGTCATCATTTGGCCTGGAAAAGAACCAATGGAGTTAAAGGACCCCATTGTTTCCCTGACACAGTGGTGGAAGAGGAAGACACATTTGCTTTTACTGTTCCAGAGAGAAGAGGGTACATCTGCAGCTTCACCACCCACAAACACGCTGGAATCTTAACGCTGAGAGGATTCGCCAGGAGGGCTTTGTGGACATAGTCCTCATTTCCACAGAGGCTCCTCCATCTGTCATCTGCTTTCTTGTCACCCCCCAAATAAAAAGAGTTCAAATTTGTTTATGGTAAGTCTAGTGGAAAGTCCCTTCCCATAACCCTTCACTCTATGGTTCCTTTCTCTCTTCACCTTTGGTGGAAAAGTGAATTAGGGCAATAAAGCAATAAAGCCATCTTCTGAGAGGTGTCAGTCAGCCAGGGAAAATGTGGGTGTGTTGTAGATACTTTGCAGGAAGAAGCTGGATGGTGTGACAAGCCCATTTTGGGGGAAGAGTATCAGGGTTAAGTGCTGCCCTTCCAGGGCAATTCTGCAAAACTAAAATCTCCATGGACTTTCTGAGCAAGGGTTCCTGGGGCAAGGGATGAGAAAGAGAAGACAGATGTGGCAGAAAAAGAGAGGGACACCAAATCATGTAGACAGGAGACTCCCAGGCACCCATCCAGATTTAACTCTGTGTGCACAAAAAGCTGCCTTGATGGCAAAGTGGCAGCTCACAAATGGCCCCACAGTGTGACTATTTACGTCCAGTCTCTACATGCCCTTGCAGAGACGATGTAACCAGCAGGGTTACATAATTGACTTTCAGTAGATGATGCAAAAGTGATCCCAATGTTTCACCCTTTCCTCCACTCATGCCTTTTGCAATGTGACTTTGCACTCTTTCCCTCAAGAGTTGGAGTTCATTTCTGTGTTCCATGAATCGAACTGGTCTTTTGGCTTGCTTTAGCCAACAGAGTGGGGTGGAAGCGACTGAGTTCTGAGTCTAGGCCTCAAGATGTTTTGTACAATTCTGCTCTCTCACTTGGACCCTTGCCTCTACCGTGAAAACAAGCCCAGGCTAAGTGGTTAGAAGGAGAGAGACTAAATGTGTGTATGGAACAGAGAGAGCTGAATCTTCCTAGCTGAGACCAGGCTAGACCAGCTATCATCCAGCCTGCTTACAGATGTACCAACAAGTCCAGTGGAACCTGCCCAGGCAAACTCTAGGCTTGTAAGGAATCATGCGTGATTGTTTCTTTAAGCCTCTAAGTTTTGGGGAGGTTTGTTACACAGCAGCAACTAACTGATAACTCTTTATAAGAGATATTGAGGGTAAAGAGATTATAGATGAGATAAAATCATGATAAAAGCCGAACAATGACAGCACTGTCTTGTGCATAAGCTGTGGATATCATGAAGCAGAGCCCTGGGGTGTGTCCTCCCAGGCTTGGGAACCAGTAGTTAGTGAGGTTGATTATGGCCCCCACCAGGATGGAAGAGGAGCGGCTTTGGCCCTGGAATCTGACAGGAGCAGCAGGGAGGTCAAACTGCAAGGCACTCGAGCCTCTCCATCCAGCTTGGAAAAGAGCACTTTCTTTAGATCCTTGACTCAATCAACTCCCATCTCTAAAGCCAGCACTCAGACTGCTGTGAAAGTGAGCATTCTCTGGCTTCCCTACATTATGCAGCCAATCTGTAAACTAGATCATCAGCACTGGGCAATTTAAACTTTACTATAAGAATAACAAGCATTTATTGAAACAGATGCAGACTATTAAACCACACCACTTAGAGAAAAGAGCTGTTTAACATTTCGGTGAGCATCCTTCACACATCTCACAGTGTACAAACATACACATAGAGTTTTAATAAATGCAATCCTAAGATTCAAATTTATGCTTATTTTCCTAAAATTGCAAAATTGGGTGGGACTGGTGGCTCATGCCTGTAATCCCAGCAATTCCAGAGGCTGAGGTGAAACAATCACTAGCCCTGGAGTTGGAGACCAGCAACATAGCAAGACCTCGTCTCTACAAATAACGTAAAAAGTTAGCCAGGACCTCGTCGCTATAGATAATTTTTAAAATTGGCCAGGAATGGTGGCAGGTGCCTGTAGTCCCAGGTACTCAGGAGGCTGAGATGGGAGGATTGCTTGAGCCCAGGAGATTGAGGCTGCAGTGAGCTGTGATTGCACCACTATGCTCCAGCCTAGTGACAGAGGGAGACCCCATCTCAAAAATAATACTAATAAAAATAAATACAATGAAGTTGCAAAATATCCCATGCTTAATGTAGACAATTCAATGAACAAGAAATGTCTAAAGTTAAATATGAAGGTTCCCCTCCTCTCTGTAAGTGTGAATTTCTTTCAGTGTATTCATTAAAACATTGTTTCCTTTGTAATTTTGCTGTATGTTCTGTGTTCTAAAACACTCACTTGTTTTTCAGCTACATCCATTTAACTACCAGTTAGTCCACCAAGTTCTTGTTTAGATTGTTATTATTGTTTTATTGTCTTTAATTTCTAAAACATGTTGACTATCTTCTCTTTGATTATTTTCTTAGCAGTCCGTTCTTCTTTCATGAATGGAGTATTGATTCTTAAAGTTTTCTACAGATATTCATTAGGCTTATAAAAATGTCTTTTTCTTTCTTGTGTGAACCACGTTTCCTTGAAAACCATTTGCTATGCTTGCCACTTTAAGCCAGTTGATTTCCCTCAAATGACTCATGATTCCTGCTGTGGGCTTTTATCTGTCAATGAAGATCTCAATTTAATCAGTATTGGTAACTGTTGTGAGCATCTTTTGAAAATATGAAAGCCACTGCTTTGATTCTCTAGTTAGGTAGATCCCTGGTGTGCAAGGCTTGGCTGTGTGTTTGGGGGTGGGCTTACCCATGGCTGCAAGGAGAAGGTGAATATTTGCCAGTAGAGACTTCTGTTTGGTTTGTGTGGATAGAGAAGTAGTTCCTGGACTGGAGGTTCTCTTTTGTGAAGGAAGAAAAGTAGAAGGTACCTTGGGAGCAGAGTAGGTTAGGAAGTTTGGGGATCGTTTGGACGGTGTGTTAACAGGCCCCTCGCTGGGCACCACCTGCCGAGTTTCTGATTCAGTGGGTCTGGGGTGGTAGGTCCTGAGAATGTGTCTTTCTTTTTCTGTCTTTCTTTTTCTTTCTTTCTTTCTTTCTTTCTGTCTGTCTGTCTGTCTGTCTGTCTGTCTGTCTTTCTTTCTTTCTTTCTTCTCTTTCTTTCTTTTTTTGACGGAGTTTCTCTCTTGTTGCCCAGGCTAGAGTGCAATGGCACAATCTCGGCTCACCGCAACCTCCGCCTCCTGGGTTCAAGTGGTTCTCCTGCCTCAGCCTCCCGAGTAGCTGGGATTACAGGCATGCACCACCACACCTGGCTAATTTTGTATTTTTAGTAGAGACGGGGTTTCTCCATGTTGGTCAGGCTGGTCTCAAACTCCTGACCTAAGGCGATCTACCTGCCTCAGCCTCCCAAAGTGCTGGGATTACAGGTGTGAGCCACCACGCCCAGCCCATCTTTCTAACACACAGTAGGTGCTGATGCTGGTGGTCCCAGAATGACCATCTAAAAACACTGATTAGGTGACTTCACTGCTATGCTGAAAGCTTTTTGCTTTTTACCTCTCCGTGCTGAAGTGGTAGCAGGAAGCTGCCCAGGGACAGGGACAGCCTCCTGCGTGGCCCTGATGCTCTCACGCAGTCCATAGACCTGCAGCACAGTCCTAGACCCTCCTAGAATCTGGCTGCCGACTCGCAGCCCCAGACTGCTCCCTGCATTTGAGTTTGAGGCGTTTCCCAGGCTGTGTAGGAAAAAGTGGTCCACTCACTTTTCCTGCAGCCTCTGATGGCTGTGATTTGTTTCAGCTCTGACTAAATTTCATCACGGTCATCCTTTCTGCTTTGCATCATTCATAGATTTTGAACAATTTTCTCGAGTTACTGGTGGCCTAGCCTATCTTCTGGCAGTGTGATGAGCTCCTTCTCCTTCTTACCTTTTCAAATGATAATTTCTAAATACACAAAAAGTAGAGAAAATAATATAATAAACTCCTGTGTACCTGCCGCTGAATTTTACAGGCTTTTGCTTTTTAAATATTTCTTTTGTCATTTAAATAAGATTTGGAGAGGAAGGCTAGTAAACCAAGAGTTCAATCTGCCATCTGGACCTGGTATCCCCCACCCCTTATCATTTCAAATTATTATCATCCAAGATTGTTTATAAGTTTCCATTATCAACATACTCACCAACCCAGTTATTCCAGCTGTGCTGTGTTTTCTAGAAAATACTGCCCATGTGACACATGCAATTGCATTTCATGAATAGCTACAGATAAGCCCAACATCTACAGCAATGGAGACCGCATGGATATGACTGAGCAGAGTCTCCACTGTAGACCCTGTGAGACTTTAAGCCTTGAGGACACACGTGAGCCTCATCATGGATATTAGCACCTGCATTGTGGGAGGACAGTTTTGTTTTTTTTTCCATTTATAGATTAAACTTCCTCTTGTATTTAATCCATGCCTCCAGTTCTCAGACTCTTGCTACTTTTCTCCCAGCTGCATATCCTGCCACCTGTCTCCAAATGGCAAGCCTCGGCTATACTTGGATAAACTTTCAGGTTGTGTTTGGATAAACTTTTAGGCACAAGGTGGAGATCAACGATGTTGACTTTCTTGAGAGTTAATGATATAGTTTGGCTGTGTCCCCACCCAAATCTCGTCTTGAATTGTAGCTCCCATAATTCCACATGTCACGGGAGGGACCTGGTGGGAGGTAACTGAATCACGGGAACAGGTTTCTCCTGTGCTGTTCTCGTGATAGTGACTAAGTCTCATGAGATCTGATGGTTTTATAAAGGTGAGTTCCCCTGCACATGTCCTCTTGTCTGCTGCCACATAAGACATGCCTTTGCTCCTCCTTTGCCTTCCACCATGATTGTGAAGCTCCCCAGCCATGTGGAACTGTGAGTCTATTAAACCTCTTTTCCTTATAAATTACCCAGTCTCAGGTATGTCTTCATTAGCAGCATGAAAACAGACTAATAGAGTTAATATTCTTTTTGTTTTGTTTTGTTTGTTTTGAGACAGAGTCTTACTCTGTCACCCAGGCTGGAGTGCAGTGGCTCGATCACAGCTCACTGCAGCCTCCACCTCCTGGGTTCAAGCAATTCTCCTACCTCAGCCTCCCAAGTAGCTGGGATTACAGGTGCCCACCACTGTGCCCAGCTAATTTTTGTATTTTTAGTAGAGGCTGGGTTCCACCGTGTTGGCCAGGCTGGTCTAAAATTCCTGACCTCAGGTGAACCACCCGCCTTGGCCTCCCAAAGTGCTGGGATTACAGGAGTGAGCCACTGCACCAGACCCTATATTCTTCTATATATATGAGAAACATACAGTTGGCAATAAACAATGAGAATTTAGAACGAAGGTTCCCCTACCTACTACTGCGTGTTCTTGGGCACAGTACTTAACTTCCCCAATTCTTGTTTCTCTCATCTGTTAAAAGAGAAAGTGTCCACCTCATGGAATTATTGGGAGGATCATATAGGATGATGTCACAAAATCTCATGGGGTTCGACCTGGCACACAGTGGGAGCTCAACTCCCGTCAGCCTGGGCTTCCCACTGTGCAGTCACTGCTTTGCTGTGCTGGGTGGGAGCGGCAGAGCCCAGGTAGGAATTGGAATTGTTAGGAAATTCTTCGTGACGCAGTTGACCAAGGAAAAGGAAGACTTTGAAAAGTTTTTTCTGCATATACTGGTCAGGATTCTTTCAATTATAAATAACAGAGACCCACCTCATACTGGCTGAAGCCAACAAAAAGAACTGTGGCTCTGGTGCCTGTACTGTCCGGAGGGATGGCTGGGGCCTGGGCTTCCTGGGCGTCAGCCCAGGTCTCTTTCTCTCTCCATTTCTCAGGGCTGCTCTTCCTCCATTTTCAAGTAGGAGCTCGGAGCTCACACGGTGTTGGGTTTATTTTCGGGCACAATCGATCCCACTGTCTGTGCTCCCTGAGGAGCCCAAGTTTCCATCAGAATCACAGCCAGCAATTCCAGAGGACACCCGGCTGCTTTTCCCAATAGTTCCAGCAACACCCTGGAGCTGGATCGCATCCCCCACACTTGGGCCATGTGCCTGTCTGTGGCAAGAGGAATGGATGCACTTATTGGTCAGGCCTGAGGCACACACCCCCATCCTAGAACTGACCCGCTCAAACCATAGAGACTGAGAGTGAGGGAGGGGGACTTCCTAAATGAAAATTGACATGCTCCAGTCAGTAAAAAAAGGAACGGACATAAGGTAGGCAAAACCAGCAGATAAATGCCACACTAAAGAAATGTGTTTTCCTTGGCATGGATATACCTGGCCCTAATTAAGGGTCATTTCGGTGGTAACCATTTCTCACCAGGCAAATATCTGTGTGAGTGGAGCTGTGCATATATCTGCGAGGGGAGCTGCCAGGTCAAAGTACATCTGAATTTTAGATTAGACAGATATTGCCAAATTACTCCCAACTCCTGCTCTTTTGAGTCTTAGCACTTTAGGTCTCTCCCTTCCTGACTGTGTTCTACAGTCACCTTGCCAGCCCTAGTGGGGATCGCTCCAAAAGAGTGCCCGCTGGTACCTCCACCTGGATTCTGTTCCAGGGCTCTGCTCTCCCGTGTTCCTTAAAGGTCAGAATTTGAAGCAGATTCCTATTGAGCTCAAAGCCCTGTCCCACTTCATGCCGAAGGATTGCTTCTCGCGCTGCTTTCTGCTCCATCTGATGTATCACATTAGCAGCTAACAGCGGTCATCAGCATGTGGGCTGGTCTCCATACTCCGGGGCCCCACCTGGAAAGCCTTTCCTGGGTGTAGATGGGCAGGGCACACCTGCTCCTGCTGTGGCTCACACGTCCCCTCCTTGGCCCCTGTTCCCGCTATCCTAGGTCCGCACTGCCTGGTGGAGTGTCTGCCAGGTTGTGCATGGAAGTCTGGGAATTTGGAGGAGAAAGAACCTTCTGTGATGGCTACTTCCTGGGAGGCCATCAGCTGTCTTTATGCCTCTCCTCCCTCCGTGGCCAGGAAGAACAGAGTAGCCTAGAGGCAACTCAGTGTGCATGTGTGATCCAAGAAATGAGAGGGCACCCAGTGCCAGCCAGCCATTTCAAAGGGCTTCCCCAGCCAGCGATGGGAATGGGGCATATGTGTGAGTGTGTGTGTGTGTGTGTCTTTTCTCATGCATAAACTTCTCCTGTTTTTGTCTTCTGCATCTTCCCTTCACTCGTCCCCACCTCACTCTCCCAGGCTGCCAGGACCATATCATTCTGTCCATGTGCTCTTTCCTCTCTGTGTTGTAAAAAGTGTGCATGTGCAGTCAAAAGCAGTGGTTTGCTGGTACATGTTAACCAACAAGCTTCTTGAAGAGAGAAAAAGCTCTGATCAGCATTTGCCTATTTCTGTGGCCAGTTTCAAGCTACAAACATGACATCAGTCAATGCAACGCTGGGAAGAAGTGCACACTAGTTGCCGGGGATTAGGATTTCCACCACACAGGCACACAGATGGAAATAGTCTCATGGCCATTGATAATGTAAAATAAGCAAGAAGTGTTGCGTTTTGAGTTTTATTACTTTGTTTTAAATATAATTTTATTTCCAAGTTTGTATACGTTAATTTTTAATATTGGTTGTGTTTAACAATTGCTTTGCAAAATTCCCAAAAAAGTCACATTAGCTCCTGTGAGCCGGTAAAGCCAGTACATGAATGGCTCCTGGAGGGAAGCAAAGGCCTGAGATTCATGAATTTTCTGACAAGTTTGTGCTCAACAGCTCCTCTTTTTCCTGTACAGCCCTTTGGGGCTGAGTGGCGAGGCCTTGGCCGTGACATCCCACACCCCTATCTCAGCTCTGCACTGTTGCCAGGAGGTGTCCTGATTTTGGGTCATGGAGCCTTCTGAAGCGCCCTAAAATGAACGCCTGTGAGAATTGTTTTGAGTTTTTCCCCCAGAGCGAAACTGGGCCTTGATTCTAACATACAGATCTCTGCATGTTGTTATTACATCTCTGGAGTGCCTGGGTCAAGAGCTATCTGTGTGCACTTTTACAAAAGAAAGCAAGAGCTGGCCTCCCTGTGTGCTGGGAATGGACTTACCTGAGACTAGCATAGAAGCTCCTCAGCAGGAGAGTAATTGGTGAAAAGATTCCAAGTGAGTCTCTGGAAGGTCTTATTGTCTTACATAAACTCTCTATTTTAAACTTTCAAGTAAAGAGCTAGAAGACCTCTTTCCACTGATTAGAGAAAACCTAGTTTTGGGGTTAAATCCAGCCAACGAATTTAAGTCTCCAAATTGGTTCAATTTGTAAATTCCTCAACAGTGGCCAAAATGAAAGTCAACAGTTGTGCGTGTAACACAACCCACTCCATCCCTGTGGGTGGGCCTGCGGGTGTCAGGTGGTGAGAACTGACTTCCCCACAGTCCCATCTCTGTCTCTTGCTTCAGGACGTGTGGGCCGCCTGCTGCTCCTCATCCCTGCCAGTTCCTCTGATGCTTTTCAACACAGCACTCCAAGAAGCAGCTATCTACCAGGAGACACACAAGGGAAGAAACAAATGTGTTACCTCACCAACACTAACACACACACACACACACAATTCAGAGTCTGTATTTTAGGAAACCTTTTGACCACCCCATTTCTTGCCTTTCTGCCACCTGTTCATATGGTTCCTTCACTGGCTGGCTTAGCCAGCAGGGGCATCCCTGCAGCAAGCTGCCCCTTGCATGTGAAGATGGTTATGCATCCCACATGGCATCTGGATTTGGGTGTGCATCAGTCTGAGCAAAATCAATGGACAGTGCTTGGATTCTGACTTCATTTGACCTATTAAATAATTGCACCCCTTGGCACAAGGGTTATGCATGTTAATATACAATGATGTGTTTGCACCACCTCCTGAGGAGCAGAGGAGCTGTTTCATGGGGAAACAATGGCAGGACAGGCCCCCCTCCCCACAGTGGGATTTTGCTAAAACCCCCAGGCTTTAGCACAGGATGAGTTCCCTGGGAAGGCAGGAGGGGATAGAGGCAAAGCCCTGGTGGAGGATGAGTCTTGAGCAGGTAATGAGCCTGAGAGTGTTTTGTTCTCCAGTATTATCCCAGGGGCACTTGGGCAGGCAGGCCACCCTTGAGCAGGGCAGGGTCAGCTCTTACAGTGGACCAGGAGGCATTGAAGGCAGTGCCACACTCCCAAGGTGTACCAGCCAGTGATTTGCAACGGGCTCTCCTGAAGAGAAAAACACCATGACTTGTGGTGTCTGCCAATTTCCCTTGTGTAAACACTCCCACCATGACTGATTTCAAGCTACCAGTAGACACTCTCTGAATGGCAGAGCTGGGAAGAAAAGTGCATGACCAGTTCTTCCAAGTGAGCTGCACAACACTATCATTAACACTCTCCAGAGGGCTGTGCCCAGCCACATGGTCATCCAGTTTTGGAAATGGTTGGAATGTGAGGACACCAAAGGCCCAAGTGGAGAGTGGAGGGCAGGCAGTGAGGGGAATTAAGCCAGCCAGATGGCAAGAGGCCCCATGGTGCATTACGTGAACAGTCCCGTAATTCCTGTGTCTTTAGTGATGTCACCACATTTACAATGTGCTGAGGTGGCTGCATTATCACAGAAAATAAAGGTAATATAGAAAATAGAGGTGAAAGTGGCATATGCCTGCAGGCTGGTGTTGAGTCCAAGTTTAAGTGTGGATGCAACCAGGAGAAGAAAAGAGAGTGTGGCAGAACAAAAGATGTCATCGAGGCACAGCCGAATCAGCTACACACCTGTTGTTTCACAGGCCTCTTGGAAGCATAGTAAGCTTGTTAAATTTTACAAAGGCAAGTAACTAAATTCTTTTCTAAAGAGCCCAGATATAAATAACTGGAAATGCATGGATTGCCATTTCTTTATGGACTGATATTTTCCAATGATTTTAAAATAAAACCTCTCATAGAAATGCTTCACATTTCTAGAAAGGTAGCTTCTCACGGCCTTTGTCATGTATCCCCCAATTCACCATCTTTGTTGAGCTACAAACATCTTCATGGGATTTATGATTCAAGATATTTGTTGAGCACCTGCTATCTATCAGGGGCACTGCATATGTTGATCCATTTAATACCACCACCCTTCAAAGTTGGTACTATTCTCATTTTGAAACCTCAGAGGCTTGGGCAGACAAACAGATCCTCTCTCTGCTCTGAGCCCCAGGAGGCTGCCTGCACAACTGCAGCAACCTGGCCCTTGAGCTTGGAGATTTGGCCAAGAGGATTGCCCAGCATGAGAGTAGGGGAGGCTGGGGTCTCTATCTCCTTGGCATCCTTCCTGCAGGTCCCCGTAGAAGCTATGGCCCTTGACTGAAGACTGCTGCTCTTCTCACCCTCCTCATCTGCCTTCTGTTTTTCCAGGTTTTGGTAGCTGCCCCCTCCCCTCATCCCACAGTGACCAGCAATGCTGTGAGCAGTCCCAGGGTACTGCTGTGAATCTTGTCTTTTCCCTACACTCTGCCCAAACCTTTGTAAGTAGGTCCTCCAATGCATATGTTTCCTATTAGGGCTCCAAATTTAGTACTTTAAAAACAATGTATTATTTTACAGTTCTGGAGGTCAGAAGTCCAAAATCAGTGTCACTGGGCCGCACCCAAGGTGTGGGCAGGGCTGCTCTCCCTCCGGAGGCTCTTGGGAAGAATCTGTCTCTCACCTCCTCCAGCGTCTGGATGCCATTCCTTGGCTCACGGCCACGTCACTCCAGTCTCCTCCAGGATCACATCACCCCCCCTTCTGTCTGCGGTCAAATCTCCTGCCTCCCTCCTCCTATAAGGACACTTGTGATTGCATTTAGGACCCACCAGGATAATCTACGGTAATCTCCCCATCTCAAAATCTTTAATTGCATTGGCCGTCTTTGCCATATAAAGGAACATTTACAGATTCCAGGGATTAAGATCTGATATGTTTGGAGGTCATTATTCAGTCAGCCACATTTATTATTTTAATTTAATTTAATTTAAGCGTGCGATTTGCCTCCTGCTGGGACTTGACTGATGCAGCCTGGGTTACTACATATGAAAGAACAGGAATTCAAACCATGCAAATAAGTTAATTTTGAGAACTTGCACTTGCTTTTATATGTTAATGACTTCCGAATTTATACCTCTGGTCCATTCCTTTTCTCTGAGTTCCAAGATCATATATCCAATTGACTATTTGATATTCCACTTGGATGTTTCATAGGCACCTCGAGCTTGGGATGGCAAAACCAACAGTTCTCTTTCCTATATCCCACCCTGCTCCTCAGGAAATTGCACCATCCCACACTTGTTTGCTCAAGCTGGGAACCTGGACATCAACCCAGTGACCTCCAAGGCTCGGGGACCTCCTCACCACACCCACGGAACCACCCAGTGCTGCTTCCCTGTGGGTTCTTGTTCACTTCATCACGCTGTCCCCGGAGGCCCTCCCTCCACAACAGATGTGGTATCTCTCTGTTCTCCCCATCTCTGCTGACACCAGTCTATTCCAAGGCACCACTCGCTCACCCGGACTGTAGGAATGGCCTCCTTAGTGTCGGCTTCCACTCCAGTCTCCTCTCTGGCACACTTGGTGCAGGAGTCACAGGGGCAAATACAACCCAGGCTGACTCACATCACCCCCACATACAACCCTTCAATACGCTTCAATTGCATTCTTGCTTTTCCCACTGCATCTTTTGCTAAGTTCCTTCTAACTTCTGCCCTCTCACTGATATCTCCTAGGCCTGGAATGCTCCTTCCTCAACTCTTCTCCTATCTGGCTTGGTTATGATGTCTATATCCCGTGCTTGGCACAGCTCTGAAAGTAGCAGAAAGCTACTGACTCTGCCTCTTGATGGGCTGAGCTACGACGTCACCTTGCAAAGGTGAGAACGCCAGGTGACATGAAGGAATGTGGCCGAGGGGAGAATCTACCACGTGGTGGACAATGGTGGAAACCAGGCTGACCCGGGAAAAGGGGCCCATGATCTCCTTAGCAGTGTCAGAACCAACATACCCACCACGTCCTGAGTTCATTCTGAGCTGGCTGCCTACCCAGCCTGGGTCCCCATGAGAAGTTGTTACTGGTGGAGAGTAGTCTAGGTTCTTGGCATTTTGAACAAATAATTGGACAAAATGCACAAACAAAGCAAAGCAGGAAAAGCAGAGATTTATTTTAAATGAAAGTACACTCCACACGGTTGGAATGGGCTGGAGCAAGTAGCTCAAGCGCCTCAGTTACAGAATTTTCTGGGGTTTAAGTACCCTCTAGGGGTTTCCCATTGGTTCACTTTATGCAAATGAAGTAGGGCCCATGACCAGTCTGACTGGTTGCAGGAGGGTACCAATCAGAATGAAGAGTAGGCCCACAACCAGTCTGATTGGTTGCAGGAGGTGACCAATTAGAGGTACTTTCATTTTTCAACTGCCAGGCAGAAAAAGGAGGGATTGAAAAGGGAGTAGCCTCTGATTTCCACTCAGCATGAATAGGCCTTAGGTTTCCTGCCTCCAGACCCTATTCTCCTGCCCCAAAATGATGGGGCTGCTCCTTCTGGGGTTGGAGGAGCCTGGCCCGCCAGGGAAGAGTCTGTGTCATTTCCAGTGTTCCCCTACTCGAGTCATTGGAGGAGTGTTTTAATAAGGGGTGATGTCACCATCGTTTGGTTAGGAAATTGGGACTGCTTGTCCCAGCATTCTTCCCTTGATGTTGAGATCCCGGCATCCTCTCTAGCGACAGTGATGGACAGCGGGGAGAAGTAGTACAGCTTCCCAATGATGTCAGAAAAAAAGGTCACACTTGGAATGAGTCACAAAATAAAGATATATGCTGGATGATGCAAAGGTTACCATCACGAGCTTAACAAGTGTAGGGGAGGCTTCGAGATTGTGACTGTGATATGAAGCCACAGCCTGAAACAGTGGCTGAGCACATGTTAGAAGGTCCAGCGTGCCTCCTTAACACTCACAGGGCCAGGTCCCCAGGCAGGTCTGGGGCTGGGGAAATACAGGGGCTGCTCATGGCTGGTGGGGCCCGATGCTCCCGGCTGGAGGACATGTCTACTACTTTCTTTTTCCTTTTGTTTCTTCAGATGGAGTCTCATTGTTGCCCAGGCTGGAGTGCAGTGGTGTGATCTTAGCTCACTGCAACCTCCGCCTGCCGAGCTCAAGCAATTCTCCTGCCTTAGCCTTCCAAGTAGCTGGTATTACAGGGGCCTGCCACCACGCCCAGCTAATTTTTGTATTTTTAGTAGAGACAGGGTTTCACCATGTTGGCAAGGCTGGTCTCAAACTCCTGACCTCAGGTGATCCGCCCACCTCAGCCTTCCAAAGTGCTGGGGTTACAGGTGTGAGCCACCGTGTGAGACGCCACGCCCAGCTGGGCACATGTGCTTTCTTGCTGTCACGTTACCATCAAGACCAGGAAGAAGTCTTTGGGTTTTTTTCCCTGTGGTTGGTCACTAGATGTCACTGCAGGAAAAAATCTGACCAGAAAACAAATGCAAGGGGAGAGATATTAATGTTTTGGATCTCAAGGAAGTGGTTGCCTTGGCAACAGGGAGCACGTGAAAGAACTTCCTTTTCTGTGGAGTGCGCGCGGCTGCTGAGAGATGTTGCAGTCGGTGCCCGAAGAGAAGATGCCCACGGGAGCTGGACAGGAACTGAAGCCAGCCCATCCTGAGACTGGATGAAACAGCAGGAGAAAAAGAGGGAGAGATGATGGCGGGGGTGCTGGTGGCGGGGGGCAGGGGTGGAGACAGAGACAGAGACAGAGACAGATACCAAAAGCACTTTGCACTGCATGAGAGACAACCCTGTGTTGCGTCTGAGCCCAAAATCCAGACACTACTCCAGAATGAGGTTTTTCCCCTCCAGATGCTCATTATCTTAATTAAGATGTTCTTTGTTAGTAAATTCAACCATATCTGCACAAATCCTCATAAAGAGGGGAGCCCAGGAGACCCTGCATTCACCCACAGGTGGATTTTCCACGGACAAGGGAACACCACGAACAGAAGCCCTCAGGTATTGAACCCTTAACAAGGGGAGAGGAAGGCAGGGAGGGGGCGTGGAGGCACAGGCTGGAGACTCCGGTGCTGGTCTCTCCACGTTCTCTCTTCTGCTTCTTCCACTTTCTCTCTACACCTCTTTACGGAAAGGAGAGAGATTCTACCTCAAGATGTGGAAATGCGAGAGAAAATGGGAGAATGGAAAGCTAAGTGTTTTGATGCTCCACGCCACAGTCTTGGGAATTTGATTTAAGCATTGACCAGCTAAGGAACTGCAAGCCAGGCCAGTTGGGAAGGCTTGGACATGAATTCCAGTGCCCTGCAGACACCGCAGCCTTCAGCAGAGTGACCCAGTGGAGGAGGAACCTCAGCCCCTGCCCATCTCTGCTCTCCCTTTCCTTTCTCCTTTCTCTCCCATCTTCCGAGGTGCCAAGGTCCTGGAATTGCCCTCTGACTTTCCAAAAATGTCCATTCCACACAGCTCTTCCTTCCTGCCTCCATCAGAGCTGGTTCCCTGAGCCCCACTGATCTTTGGATATTTGAAAAAAGTAATTCACAAGAGCCTAGAGGAGTAACTCAACCAGGGTATTCGTGTTTGAAAGGGTAGCTTCTTGTCCAAATGCATCTCCAACTGCTAGACAGCATGCAAATGAGAGAGCAAGAAGTTGCCAGACCGGACACCAACCAGTGCTGTCAAAACCAGGCACCCTCACTCCAGCATGGCCTTGGGCAGGGTCCAGTGCAGCAGGGTGGGCCAGATCAGGGAGGTTGGCCACAATCCCCAGCCTCGAATATGGGAGATGATGGAAGCACCCAGAGAGGTTGGTATTTCCTGGATGGTTCTCAAGGGGTGGGGGGCACCAAAGAAACTGTACTCCTGAGAGATCAGAAGAAGTTACAAAAAGACAAGAGACATGGTCTGCTCAAAGCAAAGGTCCAGACTGTTCAGCCATCCGGGGGTGCAGTGAGTTGATCAAATGAATGCCATGCAGGAGCGATGGGCAGTTGATCCATGAGAGACAGGAGGGGTTTCTCAGGAGGGGCACCACACATGAGCTCCTCCCAGCAAGACGGGGCCCAGGAGCAGCCCAGCAAGCCCCTGAGAGCAGGCATCCAGGGTGAGCTCCCCAATTTTGGCGACCTGACACCTCTTTTTGTCTAGCTGTATTTTTATTCTTCTACAAGAAACATTTGTTATTCATCTTATTTAACAAATGCAAAAAGCATTACTTGGGCATGCTTTGCACATAGCAGCATGCTGCTTGCCATCCTATTTCAGGGATCTGCTTTATCACATGCTTTCATTATTACTAAATCCATATGAAGTACATTGAGTCAAGTGATCTATATTGGCTGTTGTTAAGACAGCATGTTTTAGGCTTTCTCTCAAAAACATGTATACAGGCATGAGAACATAGTGTGCACACAGGAGAGGCCTGCAGGCTGGCCATAAGGCCTGGCTCACCATCTGCCACATTTCAGGGGCCCCAGGAAAGAGTCAAACCTGAGAGGTGGCTCCCACCGTGGGCTTCAGCTCTGTTGCCTCCCTGGCCTTGTAGGAGACTTCTCCCCATGGCATGGCTGGCTGCTGCTGCCCAAGGCTCTCCACTCCTGCACACAGAGCAGGGACGGCGGTGCCTGGTGACGTGCGGCACATGTTCACCCACATTTGCCATGAAGAGGGAATGCATCTTTGGATACTTGGCCCCAACTTCACCCATGCTAAAGCAACACGTGCAAATCAGGGAAAGATCCCGCTTTGGGGTTATTGGCAAGTGTCAATGCACTTGGCAATGCCTGCCTGGAAATATTAGTTTTCAAGCTTGTTTTGGAATGTTCCAGATTGCTCTCAAGGCCTGTATGGGGGCCACTCCCCCAAGCATGGTGGCTGGGCAGGATGTGCTGGCACAGTGTCTACCCGCGGAGAGACCCTCTTTCCACCACTCCCACTGTGGGCTGCTCCTTGCTACCCTGTCAGCACCCTATGCTTGGCACCCTGCCCGCTGTAGACCTGGTGACTGACCAGGTGACCCAGGGTCTCTTGCTCAAATGCTCCTGCTGTGCTTTCCCGACTCCACACCAGTGGTTCTAGTGTGGTCTGTGGATCCACCACGCCAGCACCAAGAGCTTGTCAGACATGCAGTCTCAGGCCCCACCCCAGACCCTCGGAGTCTGAACCTGCATCTTAACATCACCCTGTGAGGAACACCAGGGACACCACAGGCCAGCACACTGTAGCCACCTATTTTCATGTGGCCCAGAAGTAAAGAATGTTCTTTACATTTGTTTAATGATTGGGGAAAAAAGGAAGAAGAATATTTTGTGTTATGTGAGAATTATACGAAATGTGAACTGCAATGTCCATAACTAAAGTTCGATTGGAACACAGCCACACTCATGCCTTTACGTGTCTCTCGGCTGCTTGCACGCTCCAACAACAGAGCTGAGTAGCTGCAACAGACACCATAGGCAGCCACACAGCTGGAGAGACTTACTATTGGGTCCTTTACAGGAGAAGTTTCCCAACCCCTGACCAACAGGCTTAGATCCCACAGACTGACCTCACCTCACTTCCCATGATATCCCAACACTTGTTCTGGGGAAAATTAAAAACCGAGCCTCACTCTTTGGCTGGGCGTGGTGGCTCATGCCTAAAATCTCAACACTTTGGGAGGTCGAGGCAGGCAGATCACCTGAGGTCAGGAGTTTGAGACCAGCCTGACCAACATGGTGAAACCCCATCTCTACTAAAAATACAAAAATTACCCCGGCATGGTAGCTCCTGTAGTCTCAGCTACTCAGGAGGCTGAGGCCAGAGAATCGCTTGAACCTGGGAGCTGGAGGTTGCAGTGAGCCGAGTACTCCACTGTACTCCAGCCTGGGCGACAAGAGTGAAACTCCATCTCAAAATAAATAAATAAATAAAGCCTCACTCTTTGACCTCCTCCCCACATCTGGCAACTTGTGTGACTTCCAACCATTTTCTTTGCTCTAACCCTGCACCCTCCCCCTGGACAGTGCAGAACCAGAACTGAAGCCTGTACCAGTTTCTCCCACCTGCCTCAATTTCTTTTCTATGCTCTGTTTGCAGCCTGGCCATCAGGACCACACAGTTCAGCGTGCCACTGGACTCTGTTCCAGTTGTGTTCTTTTTTGTTTGTTTGTTTGTTTGTTTTTTGAGACAGAGTCTTGCTCTGTCACCCAGGCTGGCGTGCAGTGGTGCAATCTCGGCTCACTGGAATCTCTGCCTCCCGGGTTCAAGCAATTCTCCTGCCTCAGCCTACTAAGAAGCTGGGATTACAGGCATGTGCCACCACACCCAGCTAATTTTTGTATTTTTAGTAGAGATGGGGTTTCGCCATGTGGGCCAGGCTGGTCTCGAACACCTGACCTCAAGTGATCCTCCTGTCTCGGCCTCCCAAAGTGCTGGGATTACAGGCATGAGCCACTGTGCCCGGCCTCTGTTCCGGTTTTATCTGTACTTCAGGATTGCTAATCCGAGTGTCTGGACTAGGCCGTCTTTGTAACCCCTGGCAGGTAAAGGAGCCCAACACAGAGAAGGCACTCAATAACTTGCTTATTGAGTAAACGACAGAGTTAATGGGCCATATGTTGCCTGTTTCTGGGTGCTCTTCCATGGGGCCCTGCACTGCCCAATGGAATGATTCACTGATGCATTGATTTTCCTTCAGAGATCCAAAATGCCTTGTCTGTCTCATTTACCCATTTCTTCTCCACAAATATATTAGGCATTGATGCTGTGCTGGTTTCTAGGGTTACAAAGATGAATTAAGATAGAAACCACCCCTTTATCATCTTGCAAATCAGTAGGAGAGGGAGGCATGTTGTAAATAGCCCTGATGCTGGCTCCTTTCTGCTTATGCAAAGATCTCTCCCCCTGCCAAGCATCTCTGAGAGTCCACGTGAGGTTCCTAACACATCCACTTCCAAGCTAAGGGATGGGGCAGGTGTGGTCCTGTTGTCACTCTGCTAGGCTTGTGTTCCTGGCACCAAGGTCCCTGCTATGGCTCAGGGCCAGTAAGAGCCATTTTGCAGGGCACAGCAGGGGCCTTGCCAGTCCTCGTGATTCAGCGGCTTTCTCCTGGAGGCTACTTGTGCCTGGGCTGCCTGATGGCCTGGAGTGGTGTGTTAGCTGGGCGTGGTGGTGCCCGTATACACCCCATCATAGTACACCGCATTGGAGAAGCGCTGTTGGGGTCCCAGTATGTCACAGAGTTCAGTGATTGTTATGGGCTGAATTATGCTGCCTTAAAATTCCTATGTGGCAGTCCTAGCCCCCAGGACCTCAGAATGTGACCGTATTTCGTTAGAGGGTCATTGCAGTTACAATCATCTCAGCTAGGAAAAAGTCATCCCAGAGTAGGGTGGGCCCTAATCCAATACGAGTGGGGTCCTATCCCCATCTGTCTCTGTGTCTAGAAATTTGGATACAGAGACACACCGGGATAGAAGAAAGCGGATGTAAAGAGGCCCAGGGAGAAGACAGTTGTCACATGCCAAGGAAAGCCCTGGAACAGACCCTCCCTCACAGCCTCAGAAGGAACCAACCCTGGAGACACCTTAAAGTTGGACTTGAGTCTCCAGAACTGCGAGATAATGAATGAACGTTGTTCAAGTCACCCAGTTTGCAGTACTCTGCGGCAGCCTCAGCACCAGACCCTCCCTCACAGCCTCAGAAGGAACCAACCCTGGAGACACCTTAAAGTTGGACTTGAGTCTCCAGAACTGCGAGATAATGAATGAACGTTGTTCAAGTCACCCAGTTTGCAGTACTCTGCGGCAGCCTCAGCACCAGACCCTCCCTCACAGCCTCAGAAGGAACCAACCCTGGAGACACCTTAAAGTTGGACTTGAGTCTCCAGAACTGCGAGATAATGAATGGATGTTGTTCAAGTCACCCAGTTTGCAGTACTCTGCGGCAGCCTCAGCAGACTAATCCAACGACACCGCTCACTCAGTTGCACATGTGGTCCTCTTCCCCCAGGATACTGGTTCAGGAGGAGCCCTTGAGGGCTCAGTTAACTTCCAGGATGCTGTTCTCAGAATCTCTCCTTCCTATTGACAACCAAAATGCTGTCGTGGGTCCAGCTCATCCTGCCTGGCTCCTTTCCCCTTAAAGGAAATTCTCTTCCTATAGGCTTTTTGGCCTCCCCTCCACCCAAAGGCAGCTATAGGAAGTCCACCCATTTGCCCTGTCAGTGGAGGTTAGGCTCATCCCCAGCAGAGGAAACAGCATGAGCCTTATCCCAGGGTGGCCCTTAGCACCCGAGGCAGAGACAGCCCCGCCCCTTCCCAAGACTGCTCCTTCATGTCAGGTCCTGGAAAACAGTCAGCTGAGGGGACAGCTCAGGCTGACAGCCCTGCTGCAGCACACAAAGGACAAGCACAGTCAGAATGGAAGCATTCTCAGGGTGTGGCAGGGTACCGAGGAGGACTTGACAGCAAAGCCTCATGGAGGAGGTGGCAGACAAGCAGGAAGGGATTTGCAAGGCGTTTAGGAGGAGGCAAGAGCTGAGGCATAATGTGCAGGAAAACAGCCCTTGTGGGTTTAAGAGCAGCTCAAGGAGCAGTGAGAGGCGTTACAGAGGCTTTAAAGAAGGGGGTTGGGGAAGACTGAATGGGGCCAGGAAGGCAGCAGGGCCAGATGGGGAAGGGCCGCAGGGGCCATGCTAAGCAGAGTAGACTCTGCCTTCTCTGGGAACAGAGACCACGACAGGGCTTGAAGAGGATGCCACATGACCCGAGAGGACTTCAGAAGGAGCGGCCTGGCAGAAACAGCAGTTATCTGAAAGTGACCAGTATTGGCTTATGTTGCCAACCTCTTCCCCTTGCTTGGAATGTGTTTCTCCTCCTCAAACACCTGCATGAGCACACAGGCCACACACACGCATGCTGTCTCTCTCTCTCCTCACTGTTAGCCTGACAAACACTTTCTAGCATGAGGGCAAGAGTCACACCCTGGGAAAACCTCTTTGAGGTCTAGATTGAGCAGGGAAGTAGCTTCATTTCTCTGAGTTTTAGCCTTCCCTCCTGTCAAATGGCATAATTGTCCCTGCTGTCTTGCCTACAGCATGTTGTAAAGATAAAATCAGGTCAGAATACCAGATAACACCTTCTAAACTGCATTGAATATAAGGAGGGTTAGTGACCATGGTGATGATGATAATGGTGAAGACGATGGTGAGTTGATGGTAATGGTGGTGATGATGGTGGTGATGGTGATGATGGTGATGGTGGTGGTGATGGTGATGATGGTAATGGTGGTGATGGTGATGGTGATAGTGGTGATGGTGATGGTGGTGATGGTGGCAGTGATGGTGGTGATGGTGATAGTAATGGCGGAGATGGTGAGGATAATGTTGATGGTGCTGATGGTGATGGTGATGATGATGGTGTTTATGGTGATGATGATGATGGTGGTGATGGTGCTGGTGATGGTGATAGTGATGGTGGTGACGGTGATAGTGATGATGATGGTAATGGTGGTGGTGATGATGGTGATGATGGTGAATGGTGATGGTGGTGGTGATGGTAATGGTGGTGATGGTGATGGTGGTGATGGTGATAGTGATGGTGATGACGGTGATAGTGATGATGGTGATAATGGTGGTGGTGATGATGGTGGTGATGGTGATGATGGTGATGGTGGTGATGGTGATGGTGATAGTGATGGTGGTGATGGTGACAGTGGTGATGGTGATGATAATGTTGATGGTGCTGATGGTGATGATGATGGTATTTATGGTGATAATGATGATGATGGTGAAGGTGGCAGTGATGGTGATAGTGATGGTGGTGATGGTGATAGTGATGATGATGGTGATGGTTGTGGTGATGATAATGGTGATGGTCATGGTGGTGGTGATGAATGGTGATAGAGGTGATAGTGGTGATAGTGATGGTGGTGGTCATGGTGACAGTGATCATGGTGATGGTGGTGATGGTGATGGTGATGATGAATGGTGTTTATGGTTATGACAATGATGATGGTGATGATGACTTTGATGGTGGTGATGGTGATAGTGATGATGATGGTGATGGTTGTGCTGATCATGATGGTGATGGTGGTCATGGTCATGGTGGTGGTGATGATGGTGATGGTGGCAATGGTGAGGTGATTATGTGAAGGAGTGTCTTTTCCTTCATGCAAGGTGGTTTAGAAACCCTATGGTTTCTATCCTCCTTCATCTCTTGGAGGAGCCACTTAATTTGTCATCAAAAGTGGGACAGTTTGTGAGTGCTATTAACATTTACACCAGGACAATGATGCATGAAAGGCCCTCAATTGCATTTTAGACTTCACCACTATTGCAACAAACTGGTTGAAGTAGACCTTCAAAAAGTCTACAGACATCAGGTACAGTTCGGCTGAGTGATCAAAATTTTGGCCTGGTTTTAAATTTGGGTTTAAATTGCTGAGAAAGGACTTGGCCAGGGACTTGGGAAGTCAGTGTACCCTACATTCCAGGCTATTAGAACTTTTGGCTGAACAACGATCATTTGCTGTCCTTAATACTACAGCCAAGAGGAGACTGGTTGGCAAGTGTGGACAGGGAAGCTCTATTTCCCGGATAGTCATGCCCATCAGAGCACAGGGGCCCACTGCTTACAAACCCTTTGTCTGTCTTTCACTTGGAACTTGTGCCTCACACTTGGAGGAACAGTGGGGACTTCTGGGGAACCTCCAACCTGCTGGGCCCTTGAGCAGCTGAAGGAGGTCGTCTACTCAGTGGAATTGAGGCAGTGAGCAGGACAGGCCTTCTGCCTTGGTGGGTGAGGCCGAATTAAGCTACTTCTTGCAGCCCCATGCAACCAAGTCATGATATGCTCCCCAGTGACATACTCAATTTAGCCAGCGGAAATGGAAACTCTGTGCTCATTCTTGTGAATTAAAAAGTGATGAGCAGTCTCCTTTCTTAGTCATATCCCTTTACCTCTGTCCTAGAAATCTGAGACTTATGACAAGGAAAATGCTGTCACTCAGTCTGCAAAGGCAGCCTAAGACAAATTTTAAAGACCGCAAGTTCTGACTCAGCAACTTTTTTTCCCAAGGGCATTGAATCTTTTAAAGGTTATCCCTTATAGACTGAATATTTTGGTTTATTGGAACAAAAGTGAACTTCTGGAATATTCCATACAATCTGTTTTCTAAAACAGGTTCAATCCAAGGAGGAAAATTAAAAACAAATGTCTGATGGCCCGAGGTGAGCCATTAGTTAGGACAAACAAACATCTTGCAAAAATGACAGATGGGAACAGGAGGAGTGTTTCTCCTCCATCTGAGTTGACTCTCCCTGAATGTAGCAGGATATTCAAAGAAATTGACAGGAATCCTATCTTAAGGCAAGCCCACTGGGCTCTATGTCAGAAATTTCACCAATCACTTCCCAAGCTTCCCACCCCATCGCTGAAGCCTGGGCCACAGCATTTACAGTTAAGAATGTTATAAAAATCAAACCAAGCAGTTCCTGCCAACCCCCAGGAGGAAAGTTGCAGAGAATGAATAATTCTGCAAAGATCCTGGGCATCTGTGTGCATTAACCATAAAGGTGATTAAAGTTGGAGCAGCAAGGAAAGGGTGTACAAGACTTTGCCCCATAGAAAATGCTGGCTCTCTCCCCTTCGGCCTGTTTGGGAGGTGCCACAACGTGGGTCCCCACCCACTGTCTCAGCCTGGGGGACTGCCTTCTCTCTCTTTTGATCACCAGAAAGGAACAAGCAAATTCCTTCTCAGCTATTTCACCAGGACTGCAGCTGTCATTGCCTCAGGCTATTGTAACATCCCTACAGCACCCCACGAGGCTGAGATGAGGCTTGCAGCCAGCAAACAGTGTCAGAGAAGAAGGAGCCCTGTCGCCTGTGCCAATCTGACCCGGATGCAGGTGAAGCTAGGGTATTGATCTGCTTCTGGCCTCAGGTAGGAGCACCAGTGACATTCAGGGACCTCTTTTCTGCTCTGCCTCTCATTTTGCACCCCCCCTCCCCCACCAATGATCAACATTCTAAGTATTGCCATCTTCCAGGAGACAGCCCACACTGACCTTTGGCATCAGCGTATCTTCATGACGTCATGCCTGTTACCTAAGCAACCTGAACCTCAGTTTTCTCATCTGACAAATGAAAATGATCCTTTCTTGTTGCAAGAATAAAATCACTCAGGTTATATCACAAGAGGCAAGAAAACTCTTGAAAATAAGGATGGCATGGCCTTGACATCAGGCCATTTTGCCAAGAGAACAAATCACGTTAGGCTCTGAGCAACGGTCCTAGGGTCCTAGGAGCCCAACGGCTGAACTACCAGCCAAGAGGTCTGGAGAATGTCTTCTCACGAGGGGATGTCTACTCATCCTGACCCTGTTGCTCTATCATCAACATGACTCAGCTAATTCCTCTCTCTCTCTCTCTCTCTGTGTGTGTATGTGTGTGTGTGTGTGTCCGTCTGTCCTTCTCCATCTGCTCCCAGTTTCAGTTTGCAATCCTGATAAAAACCACTCTAATTGGAGTGAACAATCGCCACTGCTTCTGTTTGGCAGAGCTTTTTGTGTGAAGCTACATAATAGGGTGTCAGCCAGCCTATAGGTTATCTGTTCTTGAACCATGTACCTGTCTCTGGTCTAATCAGACTGTAAGGGTCAGGGTCACAAACATAACAGAATGATTGCCTAGGCACAGGCGGTATTTCCTGCCACTCCCTCGGCAAGGAAGCAGGCATGTGGGCTGTGCTTCCCAAAGTTGTCCAGTCATGAGAATTACTGGGGCTCTGTGACACAAATGACCAGGTTCCTGCCCTGGCTAGGATTCTAGCTAGGTCTGGGGTGGTCAGAAAAGTCTTAATGTCCAGCAAATACCCTTCAGAGATTCTTAGCATCCCCCACACAGGGCTGGCTTCATAGATATGAGACTGGGGTCATTGCTCAGGGTCCCAACCCAGAAGAGCCCCTGCTTGCCATTTCACACTCTGGGATCACTGTCTTAAACTTCTAGATCATTTTCTCTCTGAATTAGTGTTTTGTGAGTAAAGTCTGATGGGACAATGGAGTGCGGTTCAGGGTCCTGGGCCTGCTCACTTACGGTGTCACCATTTCTCTTCTCATGAGGGATGGGTTCCGGGCTCCCAGCTCACTGCCCCTTGGTATCCTCGGCCCTGTCCATTTCCCTTCCCTGCCCTGAAGCCCTATATTCCCTTCCCTGGAACAGGAGTGGCGTGCCTCAGTGGGAGAGGACTTTGTTCTGTTGTCACTCTCCACCCCTGGAGGGGGCCTAGGCGTGGACATAGGGAGGGACTCAGGGTTATCTCTCTTCCAGACCAGAAGCACCACATTGCAGTAGGAGGGTGACTTGGAGGACACCTCTCATCCACCATGATCCAGGATCCAGGTACCAAGTGCACCCCAGCACATCTCCAGAAAATTTTCATCCTGCAAAAAGGAAACTTTATACCCACTGAGCGACAATTTCCTTTTCTCCTTTCCCCACAGCCCCTGGCAACCACCTTTCTACTTTCTGTATCTATATACTTGACTACTACTACTTTATTTATTTATGTATTGTTTTGGGGGTTTTCTGAGACAGAGTCTCACTCTGTTTCCCCAACTGGAGCACAGCGATGCGATCATAGCTCACTGTGGCCTCTACTGCCCAGGCTCAAGTGATCCTCCTGGCTCAACTTCCTGAGTAGCTGGGACTACAGGCACATGCCACCATGCCTGGCTAATATTTTTTTTTTTCCATTTTTTATAGAGGCAGGGATCTCACTTTGTTGCTCAAGCTGGTCTCAAACTCCTGGGCTTAAGCAATCCTCCTGTCTCGGCCTCCTAAAGTGCTGGGATAACAGGCAGGCGCCATGCGCCCTGACTTGGCTACTTTAGATAGCGCATGTAAGTGGAATCATACAGTGTGTGTCTTTTTGTGGCTGGCTCATTTCACTCAGCTTAGTGTCCTCAAGGTCTATCCGTGTGGCAGCATGTCACAAGATTTCCCTCCTTTTAAGGCTGCAGAGTATTCCGTTGTGTGTACTTACGACATCTTGCTCAGCCATTCATCTGCTGATGGGCCCTTGGACTGCTGCTAAATTCTGACTATTATAAATAATGCTGCTGTGAACATAGGTGTACAAACATCTCTCTCAGACTCTGCTTCCAATGCTTTCAGACGTATACCCAGAAGTGGGATTGCTGCATTTGGTGGATCCATGCTGAATTTTTTAGGAACCTCCGTATTATTTTCCATGGTGGTGGCACATTTTACTGTCCCACCAAGAGTGCACAAAGATTCAAATTTATCCACATCTTTGTCAACACTTGTTATTTTCAGGTTTTTGTTTTGTTTTATAATAGCCATCCTAGTGGGTGGGGTAGTGTCTCATTGCGGTTTTGATTTGCATTTCTCTGATGATGAGTGGCACTGAGCATCTTTTCATGTGCTTATTGGCCTTCTGTATATCCTCTTTGGACAGCCACGGTTTTAAATATAGAAACTTGGCATAAAAAAGATGAACCCTCACCTTTCCAGGGCACACATCAATAGGTGTCAGAAGATGATCAATACCCCACAAAACAACAGGGTTGGCGGGACGATTTTATGCCCAAGGCCAAGAAACGCTCCTCTAAGGAGTAGGCGTCCATGGGGAGGCCCGGAGGCGGTGAGAGGGAGCTGTGTGGATTGAGAATTCGGGAGGAGCTGTTCAGGCAGAGGCCAGCCCAAGTGCTAAGGCCCTGAAGGAGGAGCTGATCTGTGTGTCTGAGGACAGAGGACGACAAGGACTGGGGAGGAGGTCAGGAGGCAGAGGGGTAGGGACCATCTCATGGGCTCTTAGGTTCAATGGAAGACTTTGGCTCTAACTGAGCTACAGGGGGATGTAGAAAGAGCTTATCACAATGCCTAGTAGAAAAAGGTGCTGAACGAATATTAGTGATTATTATTAATGTTGGCCCATTTAACTCATTTAAGAGAAAATGTCTCGGCTGCTTTAGTTTTACAGACAATTTAAGGAAGGAGTCTGAGAAGAAAACATAAAAACCCCCTATCCTTCTGGGAGCTGGGGTTGAGGGCCTTGGAAGCAGCAACCTCATCCCTTCGGAGGTGGCTGATCTGGAGTTTATTCTGCATCTCTGTTATGTGGCTGCCTCTTGGAATTCTTTAAACTCTTCAGGATTCCAGGGGCCTGGCAATGGTTATGCCAGGACACATTCTGGGCCGGTGAGTGAGCGATCGAGCCTTGCCTGTGAGATTGTCTTGGCCGCTTCAGCTTCTATTTACATCCACAACCTGGATTGGGAAACTCAGGTTCAGCCCAAGTCTTGGAATATTTCTGTGCCTTCAGAATAGTGCAGACAGGTTGATATTCCCCACCCCACAGGGGTTTCCTTGGGATGTTGGAGCCATCCCATAGAGCAGGTTGGCACCTTTTGGCAGGACAGAGCATAGTTCTTTCTCCAGAGATGAGGTCCTTCATGAAGCAAGGCCCAGTCAGCCTTGCCAACCGGTGGGGAGCTGTCTCCACTGCAGCCAATGGCACCAGGCACATGGGAAGGAAGAGCTAGTCTGGAATTGGAAAGATCCATCATCCACACCAGGGAAGGGAAGGGAGGAGGAAAGACTGTGTATACAGGCAGGGCCTTCTCTTCTCACCAGCCATACATTGAGGAAGCTGCCTCTTTTCTCTAAGAGCATATGGGGTCATTAGCATGACTCCTAGCATCCTACAGAAGACCTTGCCTGTTGGGAGTTCCTGAAGCTGTGAGATCTGAGGGGAAGGCTGCCTGTCAGTCCTACTGTGAGTGGGCAGAAGCCACGGAGCACCGGCCAGTGAAGGGAGGGCTGTGCTTTGTGTGATCAGTGTCATCAACATGGAGCCGGGGCGAGATGCATGGTAGATGCCACAGGATGGAGAAAGATGCAGGGGATGTGGTCTCCCATCAGGGAGTGACAATCTGTAGGGCTAAGTGGATCATGGGCATCAGGGATCAGTTGGCATTACAAAGAGAGCAAACCAAACCTCGTCCCTGGTCTCTTCAGGCAAAAAGAAGCACAAGAAAACCATCAATCCATTATATAATCAGAACCACTGTAGAAAGTTCTACTTGAAAGATTACTAGAAGGAATACTTCAGCTTAGGAGAGAGTTTATCTTCTCGCTTGAAAATTTATATGCTCTAAAATGATATGCAGGTACTATATATCTATTGGCTATATGTAAGTTATAGAGCAATCATAATTTTAAAAGAATTTTATCATAAAATAATGTGTGCATGTCAGGGAAAATTTAGAACATACAAAAAAGTATAAAGGAAACATTGAAATCACCCATAACTCTCTACCCAAGACCGTCACTGTTAAGATTTTGATGCTCGTCTTTTATTTTATACACATAATTATAAAATATAATTAGGCTCAAATTATGTAGAGATGTAACATATTTTTCACACAATATTATATTATACAAATTTTTCATGTCATTAGAAAATGTAAAACATTATTTTAAATGACTACATCTTGTTCCATTCTATGGATATTTGAACTTATTTGGCAATTCCTCTACTGTTGGACGTTTTTGTAGTTGTAAATATGTTACTATTATAAATAATGCTTTGATGAATATCCTTGTACAGAAATCTTTGTGCACTTCATTCATTCAAGAAACATTTATGAGCATTTACCAAGCATCCCTCACAGTCTTAGGTACTGGTGATCCATTACGGAATAGGACAAAATCCACACTTTCATGGAATTTACATTGTAGTCGGGGAGGCAAGCCATACATAAGTGAACAAATAATGTGATATCAGAATATAAGTGCTGAAACAAATTAAGCAGGGTAATGGGCAAAGAGTGACCATGGAATAGAGGTTATTTTAGGTGCGGTCTTTGGAGAAGGCCTTTAAGTAACTGATGTTTGCCTACAGGCCTGCATGATCAGAAGGTGCCATTCATGGCATTCCAGACAAGGGAAACTGGAAGCATAGAGGCCCTAAGGAGAAAACTAGCATGACAGATTGACAGAACCTCAAAAAGACCAGTGTGCTACAGTCAAAGGAGCAAGAGAGAGGTATCAAGACGTGAAGGTCAAGAGGTAGGCACTGGAGACCTTGGTGAGTGCTCTGCATGGTGCATGCAATGGGAAGCCATTGGAGGTGGGGTCAGAACATGATCGACTTGATTTACATTTAGAATGTATTTTAGATACTGAATTTAAAATCAGTTGTGGGGAGCAAGGCTGGAAGTAGATCCCACCTCAATCTGATACCAAAACCATACAAAGATATCACAAGAAGAGAAAACTACAGACCAATGTTTCTTATTAATATAAATGTAAAATCCTTCAACAAAATGCTAGCAAACCAAATCTAGCAATGTATAAAAAGGATGATACACCATGACCAAGTGTGATGTATCTCAGGTATGCAAGGTTGGTTTAACACTCAAAAATCAATTAAGTGTTCTAGAGTCCTGGACATGTTCACTCTGCTTTGTCAAAGTGAATCCCAAGATGCATTGTCCCTGAATAGAAAGATAGAGAAGAACATGTGCTTTATAAAGATTTTAGTTTAGTGGTTCATAACCCACTGGGGCCACATGGTAATTAGAATGATGAATCACCTTTAAGCCCTACCTTCCTAGGAAATTCATATGGATGGATGCAAATGGAAGAAAGAATCCAGGTCAAATTTTAGGCACCTTATTCTGCAAGCTGTCCACTTCCCAAAAAATATCAGGGCTAAGTTGTCCACACTCTCTGTATCCAAAATGCTCCCAAAAGAATTGCAAGCTACTTTACAGAGATGTTGCTTAAGCATTTAACTGATGCTTGGCAGGACAAGCTGTCATCAGCTCTCAAAGGAGATCCTGTAGTTTTAATAACTTTAGCAGGTTGTGATTTGTCGTTACCTCAAGGAAAAGGAAGGGACAGAACAACCTTTAGGAGGAAGTGTGCTAAGATGAGGATATAGAGCTCTGTGTGGAAGATATGACAGGAGGAGGGATGGTCCAATGAAAAGACTATCTTTACTTCTTTAGTCTAAGATGGCTCTCCAGAAAGCCTGCATCAAAGATTCAGATCTATTGCCCATCAAAGACCTATTGCCCATTGGGTAATAGGGGCAAGATGTGTTAGGAAAACCCCACCCAACTGTGGGTGGTGTATAAGTTGGGTAAAAGTAGGTAGGGCATAAAGTGAAAGACTATGTTGTGGGCTTTCTAGAGTCCACCTGTGTGCTTGCTTGGTTAGAAATAAGCTTCTTTTAAAACACACACACACGCATACACACACACACACACACACACAAAGATAACGAAGCAAAGCCAAACAAAAACCTCAGCCCCTCCCCACCTCCATCTCTTAAGGAGGCAGTACTAGGCACCTATCCTGCTTTCAACGAGAAGACTGCTGCTATTGGTCTTGAATAAGAAATCAGAATTGTGAAATCGTCTCTGTTATTTGGTGTCAGTATTTGATTTTGAGGCCAATGAGCTGAAAATCACTGGTTTAAAATTATCTATTAGCAATAGAATCACTGCTTCCATTAGCTCACTTTGCTAGTTGAGGTTTCCATTCTGTCAAAGGATTCTAGAATTCTCCGAGGCTTTTTGAGTTGAGTCCGTGTTGCATGATTTCCTTTGTCCACAAGGCAGTGAAGTCAACTCTGACCAGCCTTGCACTATTTTCTTGTCTGTTCTGGCAAAACAAGGACTATACATCCACATTTCAATGTGAAGTTCCTATAAAGAAGGAAATTGTCAGAAGAGTTCTGCAGGGTTTCCAGGTACCTACAGATTTCTTCCTGCAGAAGCCTTGGCAAGGCCTTGTCACCTTGACTCCTGCTTGTCCCACACTTGCTCCAGGATTGAAAAGTTTGTTTACTTCTAGTCTTTTCTTTCAGAGTAGGAGCTTGGTCAAAATATCTTGCAATTTTCTAGTAGCATTTGTATTTATTATAAACTCTTGCTGCAAAGATTTATCTCTCTGGTATGTCCATAAAGACCCCTACTCCAGGAATCTGAACGGTGAATTAATGTCATGTGATCAAATAAATTTTTCTGTTCTCTCTCAAGAAAAGATAAGCTACCTAAATTTGTGTGGTAGGTTAGTCAACTAATTTCTTTTCCATAGCTCCAGGAGCCGATGTAAGTAGGGAGAAGAACAGTGCCAAGGAGAAACTGCTGTTGCCAAAGAGGAGGGAGGAAAAAGAGGAAGGAGGAAAGAGGCAAACAAACAAAACCTCAGACAAAACGCAGCTTTGCTAGCATACAGATGGATAATGGGAAGACAAAGATATGGAGAGTTGGATGCCTTTGGCAGTAAGTACATTGGAAAGGCTCATTCAGGCGACATCACCCAAGATCTCTGCTCTGGGTAAAAAGAGAACATCAGCTTGAAAAGCTTAAAATTCTACTGGCAGACACTGTCTGATATGGAAATATCTCTAACCGCAAGATGATTTGCAATTAGCATTCTTTCTAGTGGCACAGTAACTGCCTCATATGATTGCTAAGGAGATTAAATAAGGTAGAGCTTGAGAAAGACCCCATTAAACTGTAATGGGCTATTCAATGTTAGCTATTGTCATTTTCAGAGTTACCAAATAAAATTCGACTTGCATAAAAATATTTGCTGCGGTTCTATTAATATGCTGGGGACATTAAATTTGTGATTTAAGTTAATTCTTACAATGACCCTGTAAGGCAGGTATTGGTTCCATAGATTTTTTAAAAAGTGAAGATAACTTATAGCTTGTCTATACAAAATGTACTTCAAAGTGTGGGTGATATTTCCTGTGCCTACCAAGTGTCTCTAAATGTAATCTCTGAAAACATAAGAAGAACAATAATGTAGGGTTTGGATTTAACTAGACTGTGTCAGTAAGCCTGGAGTTGAATATTCAACACAAATGCACCTGGATCTTTTTGGCAGTTGGGGAGTGGTGGGTCAGTGTTCATTCCTTCTCCAAGAGGAAAATATAGAAAGATAAGAGTGTGCTGTGAAGAAGAGAGAAAGGGCACCTTTCTCAGGTTATCTGGGCTGCTAGCTACCACCTGATTAGTTGTCATTAATGAGAGGAATTTGGCTAGGTCCTCCCATGGTTTTTATCAATCACTGGTCTGTGAGAATGGGAAGAGAGGCTCTCAGTGTAGCGCAGAGGGGTGTGAGAGAAGATGCAGTGTGGATGAAAAGTACAAGATGGTCCCAGACTCTTCAGAGGAGCTAAAGAGGTGTCCCTTCTAGCACCATGAGCTCAGAATATCCTGGGCTGAACAGAATATACAGAGAGAGGAAGAGAGAGAAAGCAAAGCTGGAAAGTACTGTAAAATATAATCACAGGAATGAAGAAGAGAAAATGGAGTTTCTGGGCTTATTGGTATCCCAGAATAGAGAATAGAGAATTGACTTTCAGCATGGCACTGTGACTCCCAGTGCTAAAGCCTTGGGTCAAATCCAAGCAGATTCACTTGTTGGCTGTGTATTGTGGGCCAGGAGTGGTTTGAGGCTCTGAGAAGGTGCAGTGGGCGGAACCCAGCACCTGTCCTCACGTTGTCCCTGGAGGCAGGGGTAAGACGGGTAAGTGGAGGTTCGTGAAACTGAAGGACCATGCTCAAACGAGGAAGACGAAGACCTCGAGGGCCTATAGCAGCCCAGACTGAGCCCAACACACCGCAGCATCGAGGCTGGAGAAGGCGCTGGGCAGCTGATCCCCCAGGACCCTGTACAGCTCTTCCTGTTATTTTGTTTTATTTTGTTTTATTTTTTAACTTGTATTTTAGGTTCAGGTGTACTCGTGCAGATTTGCTATATAAGTAAATTGAGTGTTGGCGAGGTAGGGGGGTGGGGGCTGGTGTACAAGGTATTTTGTCACCTGGGTAATAAGCATAGAACCCGATAGGTAGTTTTTTGATCCTTGCCCTCCTCCCACCCTCCACCCACAAGTATGCCCCTATGCCTGTTGTTCCTTCTTTGTGTCCATGTAAACTCTATGTTTAGCTTCCACTTATAAGTGAGAACCTGCAGTATTTGGTTTTCTGTGCCTGCGTTCGTTTGCTTAGGATAATGACAGCTCTTCATTCTAAACGCAAGGAAGGTCCAAAAAAGATGGACAAATGGCCAACAAACATTTGCCAAGATGCTCAACATCATTAATCATTAGGCAAACGCAAAGCAAAGCTGCATGGAGATGACACCTCACACCCATTAGGACAGTTACTATCAAAAAACAGAAAACAACCAGTGTGGGTGAGGATGCTCAAACCTTTGTGCATTATTGTTGGGAATGTAAAATGGTACAGTCGCTACGGGAAACAGTGTGGCAGTTCCTCAACAAATAAAAAATAGAATTACCATACGATTTAGCAATTCTATTTCTGGGTATATATATTCAAAAGCATTGAAAGCAGGGTCTCAAAGAGATAGTTGTACACCTGTGTTCGTGGCAGCATTCTCTACGATAGCCAAAAGGCAGAAGCAACACAGTTATCCCTCAACAGGTGAATGAATAAACAAAATGTGGTCTATAAACAAAAAGGAATATTATTCAGCCTTGAAAAAGGAAGGGCATCTTGTCACATGCTACAGCATGGATGAACCTTGCGGGCATTATGCTAAGTGAAATGAGCCAGTCACAAAAGGACAAATACCGTATGACCCCACTTCTACCGGGTCCCTGGAGTAATCACATTCCTAGAGACAGAAAATAGAAAGGTAATGGCCAGGGAATGGAGGCAGAAGGAAATGGGGAGTTCGTATTCAATAGGTACAAAGTTTCAGTTTTGCTAAATCAAAAGAATTCCGTGGCTGGACAATGGTGATGCCTGCACAGCAAGAAGAGAGTATTTAATAGCACTGAACTGTGCGCTTAAGACGGTTAAATGATGGATTTTATGTTAGGTGTATCTTGCCACAATAAAAAAAGAATCGAGGGACAAAGGCAGATACTAGAAACCCAGGAAGCTGGAGATGCAGGAGAAAGGTGTCTTTGCTCCCAAGTGACATGGCTTCTCTCCCCTTCTCCAGGGGAAGCTCCTCCTCCACTGTGGGTTTCTCACCCTCCTGAAGTCGGGGGACTAGCTCTCTGGGGACTGCTGTCAAGGTTCACGTTAACCTATTTTTCATGTGGAAAAATATGTTCTCCAAAGAGAGGTGGGACACATGGAATGGTTGAGAGGCCCTGGCACCCTCAGCCCAAATATATAACAAAGCCAGTTCTATGCTGATCCCTCCTCTAACCCCTACTGGGAGCCTGCAGCCTGGGGTTAGGAATGGTGCCCTCATGGATCAGGACAAATCCCCGGATGACCTTTGCCTTAACCTCCTCTACCCCAGCTCTTTGGGGTTGCTGGGATCTGGGGCTTTCATTACTCAGAGGGAGAAATGAATCCTGTCATTGTTATATTCTGGTAATAACCTGTCAGACTGGTGAAAAGCCCTTGCTAGAGGACTCGGGAAACACTGCAATGTTATTATGTGTGAAGAAAGACCACTTCGTTTCTCCTGTGCTGGAGACAGATGTGTTTGTTAACCTTTAGAGGCCCTTAGCACAGAGATACAAGCATGGTACTCTCCTCCCCACCCTCCAAAAGAAATTAAATCATAAAATAGAAAAAAAAAAAACAGAACAAGTATAAAGAGATCCACCAATGATCTTACTTCTTCCCACAATGACTTCTTAGATAAGCTTTTAAAAATATGTTTAAATTAATAGACTATTGTTGGAGCAGTTTTAGGTTTATAGAAACATTTAGCAAAAAGTACAGAGTTCCTGTCTATCCCTCAGCACCATTCCCCATGGTTTCCTCTACTGCTAACATTTTGCATTGGTGCTACATTTGTTACTACTGATGAGACAGTGGTGACACATTATTATTAACTAAAGTCCACAGATTACATTCAGCTTCACCCTGTGTGTGGACATTCTGTGGGTTTTGATAAATGCATAAAGACAGGTATCCACCATCATAGTATACTACAGAGTGGTTTCACTGCCCTAAAAATCCTCTGTGCTGCACCTATTAATCTCTCACTTTCTCCCCCCAGCCAAGCCCCTGGTAACCACTGATCCTTTTACTATCTCCATAGTTTTGCCTTTTCCAGAATGGCATAGAGTTGGAAACGTGCAGTCCGTGGCCTTTCAGGCTGACTTCTTTCACGTAGTAACAAGTGTTTAAGCTTCTGCCATGGCTTTTCACGGATTGGTAGCTCATTTCTCTTTATCACTGGATAATAGTCCATTGCCTGGATGTTCCAGTTTGTTTATCCGCTCACCTACTGAAGGACATCCTGGTTGCTTCCAAGTTTCATCCATTATGAATAAAGCTGCTGTAAACATCTGTGTGCAGATGTTTGTGTGGACACAAGTTTTCAGCTCATTTGGGTAAATACCAAGGAGCATGACTGCTGGATCATGTGGTAAGACTATGTTTACTTTCGTAAGCAAGAGCCAGGTATCTTCCAAGGTGGCTGCTCCATTTTGCATTCCACCAGCAATGAACAAGTGACTGTTGCTCCACATCCTCACTGTATCAAATATTTTATTTTGTTTTTTGAGATGGCGTCTCACTCTGTCGCCCAGGCAGGAGTGCAATGTCATGATCTCGGCTCACTGCAACCTCCGCCTCCCAGGTTCAAGCTATTCTCCTGCCTCAGCCTCCCTAGTAGCTGGGATTACAGGCACATGCCACCACGCCTGGCTAATTTTTGTATTTTTAGTAGAGACAGGGTTTCACCATGTTGGCCAGGCTGGCCTCGAACTCCTGACCTCAGGGGATCCACCCATCTTGGCCTCCCCAAATGCTGGGATTACAGGAGTGAGCCACTGCACCCCACCGGTATCACATGTTTATATCAAAAACATTTTCGTTTGTCATAGAGTGAGCTGAGCTGGGCATGACCCTGACCCTGTGCTTTGAGTAATTCTGCACAGATGGGGATACGTGTTGTCCTCTGGAAAACTATTGCTCCATTTTGAGTCATGTTCTGCTCCCTCTGGTTCTCCTGGGTTTAAACACAGGTTGATTCCTTTAGTGACTTGGAGACTTTGGCACCTGCCTCATCATTTGTAGAAATAAAATAGTATTAGTTTCTAAAGTAATTAGAAACTAATTACTTTAGAAACTACTTTACTTCTAATAAACTAAAGTATTATTAGTTTCTAAAGTCACGCTGTGACCCAGTGTGATTACAATAACCCATTTCCAGCTGTCCCCAGCCACCCAAAGCCTAGTGGCCAAGGATGATATTAGCATGACGAGTGTGTGCTCCTATGCACGGGTATCCTCCACTGTGCACGCTGAACTGGTGTTTCCTCAGATGAGTACTCTACAGGGGAGTTTTGAAAAGTGCTGTGAGGTGCTTTAGCGGACCTTGCAGGGAGGAACACTGGGCTCTCAACAAGGTCTGGCTTTTCAATGACCAAGATAATGCTGTCAGACAAGGTAGTTAGGAAGAGGGAATGAGGGTTGAGATTCCTTGAGAACATGACAGATTTATCATTATTCATAAGGCAATCCAGCTGGTAAATGGTAAATGGTAAATGTGAAGACTTTTCTATCCTTACAGTGAAATTGTGGCCCTGAGTTGCTTTGCTAGTGGCACTTACTACCCCCTTGCCTCCCAAATGCAGTCACTGGAGCCCCAGGACCATGCCTTCCTCCCTGTCTCTCCACAGAGAGGGTCTGAGATGTAGTCTCAACATCTGATGGCTGAACAGTGACTCATGAGGGCAAGGAATTCAGATGTATATTTTCTGCATTTTCCCCCTGAGCTTCTCTATGCTGGTTCACCCTTCTAATTGGCAAACATTTTCTGCATTAAGAGGAAAAATAAAAGCTCACCAAGTAAAACACTGAATGCTCAAATATGTATTTGGGTTGGTTGTTTGTTTAACAGAAGATGTATATGCCAACATCCAACCTCGTAAAACTTAAAGGTTAAGACCTTTGAACTAAGATTTTTTTTTTGCAGTAGTTTTCAAAGTAGTAAATGTAGCTGTTGCCTTAGTCTGTTCGTGTTGCTATAAAGGAATACACAAGGCGGGTGATTTATTGAAAAAAAAAAGAGACTTATTTGGCTCACAGTTCAGCAGGATATACAAGAAGCATGGCATCAGCGTCTGCTTCTGGTGAGGGCTTCAGGAAGCTTCCGCTCATGATGCAAGGTGAAGGAGGAGCAGGGGTCATGGGGGGAGAGAAGAAGGAAGAGAGAGGGGAGGGAAGTGCCAGGTTTTATCCTACAACCAGCCTTTGCAAAAATGAATAGAGCAAGAACTCTTTCCTATGGGAAGGACGCCAAGCCATTCATGAGGGATTCACCATCATGAACACAACCTCTCCCATCAGGCTCCACCTCCAACACTGGGGATCACATTTTTCAACATGAGATTTGGAGGGGATAAATATTCAAACCGTATCACCTATTATAATTAAAGTGACTTCAATTTGTTAATATTGATCCATAGTCAGTTTTTAAGAAGGTGTTAAATAATTTATGTAGTAACTGACAAGCAGCACAGAAACACAGTCAAAATGTGCATCCTTAACATGAACGTATAACATAAGTTGTAGGATCAGCTTCATTATCAAGGGCCAGTCACTCATCCTGAAATTGCACACTAGGGAGGAGAATTTCCATGTCCTGAATAATGTCCTTGGAGTGAAACTTGTGGCTTTGGAGCACTGGGACCAGTTCTCTTGATGTGTTTATTGCCAGCATCTGTGGCCTAATTCAGATTTGCAAAGGAAGAGACACAGCTGAGATTCCCGGCTGTGGTCATCAACCCTCCACAAAAGATGGGGTTGCAGAATTACAGAATGATGAAGCTGTTCACAGAATCCAGAAGCCGCAGGGTCAGCCTTCTCCCCTCTGGCAAAACTGCACTTAAATGAGACTAGGAGGAAAGTTGTCTGTTCTTTCTTAAGGAGCCTTCAGGGAATAAAATTCCTTAAACTCCCTTGGTAACCCGTCACTCTTAAAATTCTTCTCTGTCATGAGTTTCTTTGGATCTCACATCTTAAAATATCGGTTCATGGGATCACAGGATCCTCTCATAGAAATGCTAAAAGAAACCTTAAGGGTCAGCTAGTCTTGCCTCAAATTTGACAAATTAGGGACTCAGGCCCAAAGAAGTTGAAGAATGTGCTGAAATCACACGGCTAATGGGGGGCGGAGCAGAAGGTCTCCCAGGTGCTACTTTTTTTTTTTCTTAAAATTTAATGGAGTTTAATTGAGAAAAAAAGAAAAGGAATGAAATGATTTGTGAACCAGGCAACCTCCAGAATCACAGACGATTCAAAGTGACTCCAGAGGTGCCTTGTGGTCAGAACAAATTTATAGACAAAAAAAGGGATGTGACATACAGAAATCGGAAGTGAAGTACAGAAATAGTGGGACTGATTATTGCTCAGCATTTGTCTTATTTGAACACAGTTTGAACACTCAGCAGTCTATGAGTGGTTGAAGCATGGCCGCTGTGATTGGCCAATACTCAGCTATTGTTACAAGCGCATACTACTAAGTTAGGTCTTCAATGTTGTCGGCAGGGACACAACAAAAAAAAGAAAATTGCAGGCCAATATCCCTGATGAACATCGATGTGAAAATTCTCAATAAAATACTGGCAAACCGAATCCAGCAGCACATCAAAAAGCTAATCCACCACAATCAAATTGTCTTCATCCCTGGGATGCAAGGCTGGTTCAACATATGCAAATCAATAAATGTAATCCATCACGTAAACAGAACCACTGACAACAACCACATGATTATCTCAATAGGTGCAGAAAAGTCCTTCGACAAAATTCAACACCTCTTCATGCTAAAAACTCTCAATAAACTAGGTATTGATGGAGCATATCTCAAAATAATAAGAGCTATTTATGACAAACCCACAGCCAATATCATACTGAATGGACAAAAGCTGGAAGCATTCCCTTTGAAAACCGGCACAAGACAAGGATGCCCTGTCTCACCACTCCTATTCAACATAGTATTTGACGTTCTGGCCAGGGCAATCAGGCAAGAGAAGGAAATAAAGGGTATTCAAATAGGAAGAGAGGAAGTCGAATTGTCTCTGTTTGCAGATGACATGATTGTATATTTAGAAAATCCCATCGTCTCAGCCCAAAATCTCCCTAAGCTGATAAGCAACTTCAGCAAAGTCTCAGGATACAAAATCAATGTGCAAAAATCACAAGCATTTCTGCACACCAATAATAGACAAACAGAGAGCCAAATCATGAGTGAACTGCCATTCACAATTGCTACAAGGAGAATAAAATACCTAGGAATCCAACTTACAAGGGATGTGAAGGACCTCTTCAAGGAGAACTACAAACCACTGCTCAATGAAATAAAAGAGGACACAAACAAATGGAAAAGCATTCCATACTCATGGACAGGAAGAATCAATATCATAAAAATGGCTGTACTGCCCAAAGCAATTTGTAGATTCAATGCTATTCCCATCAAGCTACCATTGACTTTCTTCACATATTTAGAGAAAACTACTTTAAATTTCATTTGAAACCAAAAACAGCCCATAGAGCCAAGACAATCTTAAGCAAAAAGAACAAAGCTGGAGGCATCACTCTACCTGACTTCAAACTATACTACAAGGCTACAGTAATAAAAACAGCATGGTACTTGTACCAAAACAGATATATAGACCAATGGAACAGAACTGAGGCCTCGTTAATAATGTCACACATCTACAACCATCTGATCTTTGACAAACCTGACCAAAAAAAGCAATGGGGAAAGGATTCCCTATTTAATAAGTGGTGTTGGGAAAGCTGGCTAGCCATATGCAGAAAACCACGTGCTACTTTCTACCCATTCTTCTCTGTCCCCTTCAGAACTCCCTGATCTGCTCCTCCATGTGTTTATTTTAAGCAAATACCAGAGAAAGGAATGGGGTATCAGAAGCACGGTTCTCCCCTACCCTATATGGGGCCTTGAAAATACTCTGCCTTGGCCATGTGCTCTGGTTCTCCTGAACACAGAGCCAGGTTCATTCCCTCCTGCTATACATCAATGTGGATTTCATACACATCTGTGTAAGGCTCCCTGAGTGGCAGCAACACTCTTACCATCATCTGGGTGAATAGACTCAGATGTCAATGGGTTCCCTACCCCTTGGCTCTAGGTCTGACTGATGTTCAGGACAGGGAGAGCCAAAAACTGAAGTGAATCTCTAACTTCACCTCCTCTTATTCTCCACCTCCTTCTCCTCCCCTCTTCCTCTTCCTCTTCCTCTCCCTCTTACCCCTGTGCCACCGCCATCCTGGTTCTTCCCTGCAGCCCTTTGGAGCCAACCATCTCAGGAAGACACGCACCTCCCTGAAGGCTGCTGGTGTCTAGGGAAGGGCACCATGTCTGAGCAGCATCCTCGCTGTCACCACCCTGGCCAGGAGTGAAACATAAGATCATCACTATGCGTGAATCAGGATGGAGGACATGGTTTCCATGATGCTCTTGCCTGAAACTGTGAATCAAAGCACAGAGGACAGATGGCAATGCAGCTGCATGGCAAACGTTCCCATGGATCATTAAAATATGGCATCCTTTTATGTGCGTCTTTAATAAGAAGAGGCTTCCTACCATCACCGCTGTGACAGTCATTGCTAAGCAAGCTCACAAAGGGTTTTGAAAAATATTTCATTCATATTTCAAGTAACCCTTTTAAAAAACCCTTTAAAAGCCAAAATTAATTCATAACTAAAAATTAATCCATACTTAAGGAGCTTATCCATGAGAAGACAACGGTGTTTTATTCTGAAGAAAGATATATGTAAGGTTCGACAGTCCTGTCCAAGGGTTCCCAGCATACTGTGTTCTGTGGGGTCAGAGCATCACACATGGGCCTTGACCTGGTCCAATATTTTAATTTAACTGAGCTAGTCATCCTGGCCCACACACATCCCTACTGAGCACTCACGATGCTCAAAGGATTGTGTGGGGCTTGATTAGAGCAAGCTGCCTCCAGCCAGGATTTCACAGCCAGCAGGGATGAAGCCGGATGCTCGCTGTACCTTTGGGTGCAAGCTTCCTGCTCTGAGGCATGCCTGCTACCTCTGCCAGGCCCATTTCAACCTTATGTCTGTCCAGGTGGATACATCTGAGTGAATGGTGCTGTGAAAGTGCTGGCCTGTCAGCAGGCACCTGTCACCAGGAAGGTGTGGGGATGCCCAACTGGTAGCTGCCAGGATGCAGGGACCACAGCACTGGGAGCTGGCCACTTGGGAGAAGTAGGCTTGGATATTTTGGATGGCTTGCAGCCTCCAACTCCTTCTGTCCAAAGTCTAAACCCCCTCTGGGAGAATGACTTTGCCTTGGGGAGGCAGTGATGGTCAAAATTGTCACTGAGAAGCTGCAAGGTATGGCTGAGCATTTTCAGAGTAAAAAGTCCTGATTTAGCCTTAAAAAATCCCAAGTTCGGGATTAGCATGAATATTTTACAACAAATTTCTCTTCTTACCATTCCTGGCTGCTGAGACTACAGAGATGGAGCGCTGAGCTCTGGATGCAAATTCATTTCATCAACTAATTGGCCATCTAAGTCACTGTAGATAATTAGACCTGGAAATGAAGACAAAAATAAGATGCCAACATCCCAAGCAATGAGTTCATGCTTTTTTTTCTCTTTCTTTCAAAAAAGGACATGTGCACATGATATAGAGTTAAATATTAACACCATAAGCAAATATAATGAGAGGTTAGGATCTCCATTTAACACAAGTGCTTCTCCCAAGGCTAGGTATCCACAGTTGGGGCTGACCCAGTCTTTTCCATTCCTTGATGGGAACTCAATCTGCCTTGATCTTGGTCTGCCCTAGTGGAGTAGAGTTGCTTTCCGACTGTGCTGCATGGCTGTCAGGGCCGGTGCCATGGAAATGTGACCTGTGCAGACACGCAAGGCTCTGCATGTAGGCCTCACACTTGGTTCAAAGCCAGGCATCACCATCTTGAAATCCTTAATACATTTCAGAACCGATCCTAAAAAGTGTTTCCATTTTGCCATAAGCTTCTCAATCTACGCAGCTGGTCCCAGTGACTCGGGTCTCTGTGCAGGGGTGTCCTCCAGAATCTAGTATTTCTGTACTGGGGAGCATCTGGGCTAAACCTGCCATGCAGAGCCATGTGTCCATTGACAGGTGACAAAGTGAAACAGAGTCCGGGGCTTGACATGAGGTGCCCAGGTGTCCAAGGTGGTACAGGTGACAACCTGGACCAGCAGCCCTAGGGAACATGACATGAGAATGACACGGTTCATGGAGTGAACAGGAGAAAGACCTTGATATGATTTGGATCTGTGTCCCTGCCCAAATCTCATGTCAAATTGTAAACCCCAAAGTTGGAGGTGGGACCTGGTGAAAGGGGATTGGATCATGGAGGCAGATTTCTCCCTTGGTGCTGTTCTCATGATGGTGAGTGAGTCCATGTAAGAGCTGGTCTTTTAAAAATGTGCGGCAATTCCCCTGCCCCCCTCTCCTCCTTCCGCTCCAGCCTTGTGAGATGTTCCTGTTTACCCTTCACCTTCCACTATGACTGTTAGTTTCCTGAGGCCTCCCAAGAAGCAGAAACAGAAGCCGCTATGCTTTCCGTACAGCCTGCAGTGCTGTGAGCCAATATAACCTCTTTTCTTTATGAATTACCCAGTCTCGGGTATTTACAGTGGTGCAAGAAGCGAGTGACACAGATCTCAAATTAGACCACCGGTGTTTTCTTAAGAAGAGAAGCACAGGAGACAGTGGGAGCCACGTTGCCACCTGGGTGTCACAGGCTTTGCTTCTGGGGTCTGCCACTGACTCACCAGAGGTGGTGGGAGGGTCACCTGCATGCACAGGGTTGGTTGTGGCTTCAGTTATAATGTGATGCCCCATGAAGAACTCTTCTTTTTTGGGATAGTTTTTATCTCCAGGTCTCTGGAGAGCTCTGAGCGTACTGCAGGGAAATGTAGGCTAATGCTGACTCCTTCACACCTGTGAGAATTGTGGGAATGGAGTCTAAACCCTGCCTTGAGTTCTGCCTGGGGAGGCTGGGGGCGAGGTGTGCGTTTGGAGTGGGGGACAGTTCTCTCCTAGACTCCACTCCACAGACTGAGATCTATATAGTGAGCTATAAAGGCCAGCAGAAGAGCATCAGGCCGAATGTCTCAACTCTGAATAAAGAGTGCAGCCCAATGCTGTACAGGCTGAGTGTCCCTTACCTGAAATACTTGAGACCAGAGTGTTTCTGATTTTGAATTGTTTTGGATTTTGGAATATTTGCATATACACAATGCGATATCTTGGGGATGGGAATCGAGTCTAAACATGAAATTCACTTATGTTTTATATACACCTTACACACATAGCCTGAAGGTAATTTTATGGCATATTTTAATCATTTTGTGCATTTGATTTCATTTTAATTGTGACCTGTCACAAGGTCAGGTGTGAAATTTTCCTCTTGTGGCATTATGCTGGTGCTCACACAGTTTTGGATTTTGGATTTTGGATTTTCAGAGGAAGCATGCTCAGTCTGTATTTTCTTCTGATTAGAAGCCTCTCATCCTGTTAGGATAAAGTCAGAGGCCATCATAAGAATTCTCCACCCTTGATTGATGTGGAGGTGTGGCTCCCAGTTTCTACTCATTTTTCCTTTTGCCTTTTTCTCCTTTTTCTCGCATTTTCCTGGAGAATTTGACATCTCTCCTCTTCCCAACTTCTACTTGTTTTTCCTTTTGTCCTTTTTCTCCTCCTTCTCTCCTCTCCTCTCCTGGAGAGTGTGACCTCCCTCCCAGCTGCTCCTCTCCCAGTCTCTCCATTGAGCCCACTTAATGCAGGAACCTCCATGGCTGGCTGCAGCCGCTTCTCTGCTCAGCCCTAGGGTGGGTTCCCCGTGGGCACCACGTTGCTGCACAAATCCAGCAACAGCTATTTCCCATCACACATAGAATAGAACCAAACCCCGCCACTTGGCCCTGGGGACCCCTCAAGACCCAGCCTCTGCCTCCTCCCCACCTCACCCCCCGACGGCTTCCTTGCTTTGGCCACGTGGGCCCACTCTCTGTCCCAAGCTCACTCCCACGTCAGTTCCCCGTGCCTTCTCCCTCAGGGAGCACTGAGAGGCCCATTACCTCCTTCCTGCTCTTGCGCTCAAATGTCGCCCCTTCCTGACCACCCTGTGTGAAACAGCCTCCCACACACATATGCGTATGTGTGGCTCTATGTATATATCACCACAATTTTCCGAAATTAATAATGCAACATATCAAAACCATTGAATTGTATGCTTTAAACAGATGAATTGTAGGCACGTGATTTATATCTCAATAAAGCTGTTTAAAAAACGAAGCAAGAATTCTTATCCCCCTGAGGCTCGTGTCAGCTCCATGAGAATGTTTGCATGCTTGGTTCGTCCTTATGGAAAATAGACAATAGGCAGGTTCCCGGCGCCCCTCCGCTGTCTGGGTGGCGCATCTCCAACCCCACCCCGTTCCGGCGCTCTGGCCAGGACCTACTGCAACTCTGTCCAGGCGGGGATTCCGCCGCCCTTCCCAGCCTCCCTAGGAGCTGGGTCATGGGAGGAACCTGGCAGCAGGCACCAACCAACAGACCCTGCATGCTGAGACGCAAGCAGGGATGCGGGCAAGACTCTTTTATAAACATGATTTCTTTTCAGCTTTAATCCAGTGTATTAGACACAGCTGTGTTCATTCTGCTGGTTCTTTCATTTCAAAGCTGCTCCAATGCACTTTCATTCTCAAAAGTCCAGTCTATGGAGGTGGAAGTTGTTCATTTTAATGATTTGCTCCTTCGTTGCAATTTGTTCTAGATTTGTTCACTTTCAAGATACCATTTGGGCATCTTCTGTATTTCTTTTTTTTTATTTTTTATTGTGCTTTAAGTTCTAGGGTACATGTGCACAACGTGCAGGCTTGTTACATATGTATACATGCACCATGTTGGTGTGCTGCACCCATTAACTCGTCATTTACATTAGGTATATCTCCTAATGCTATCCCTCCTCCCTCCCCCACCCCACGATAGGCCCCGGTGTGTGATGTTCCCCACCCTGTGTCCAAGTGTTGTCATTGTTCAATTCCCACCTGTGAGTGAGAACATGCGGTGTTTGGTTTTCTATCCTTGCAATAGTTTGCTCAGAATGATGGTTTCTAGCCCTACAAAGGACATGAACTCAACCTTTTTTATGGCTGCATAGTATTGCATGGTGTATATGTGCCACATTTTCTTAATCCAGTCTATCATTGATGGACATTTGGGTTGGTTCCAAGTCTTTGCTATTGTGAATAGTGCCACAATAAACATACGTGTGCATGTGTCTTTATAGTAGCATGATTTATAATCCTTTGGGTATATACCCAGTAATGGGATGGCTGGGTCAAATGGTATTTCTAGTTCTAGATCCTTGAGGAATCGCCACATTGTCTTCCACAATGGTTGAAGTAGTTTACAGTCCCACCAACAGTGTAAAAGCGTTCCTATTTCTCCACATCCTCTCCAGCATCTGTTGTTTCCTGACTTTTTAATCTTCTGTATTTCAAGCGATGATGAAAGAGAAGCATTTGTTACATAACGTGGTTTCCAGGCATGTGGGACTGGTGACTTCTTCTGACTTGCACCATTTGTGTCTTGCCAAAGTTCTCCAGGGAGCTGGCGGAAATGTGCATAAAATGGAAGGGAAGGAGAAATGTGCTCCAAGGACAGGACAGTTGACTGCTGCCCACGGGCTAGGCAAGTCCAGCATGGTCCTTCAGGGAAAAAGTACCTTCTAAAGAGGGTGGGGGAGAATCATCTACAACTCAGCTCATCCTTCCCTGCTCCTCTAAAATGTTACTAAAACCAGCAGAGCCACTTTATACCAATATATTTGTACTTACTCTAAAACACTCATTCCAGGGACAAATAGCCATTTCTGGAAAACTTTCCATTCTTTTTTTTTTTTTTTTTTTTTTTTTTGAGATGGAGTCTTGCTTAGTCACCCAGGCTGGAGTACAGTGGCACGATCTCAGCTGGTTCAAGCGATTCTCCTGCCTCCACCTCCTGAGTAGCTGGGATTATAGGCGTGCACCACCACAACCAGCTAAGTTTTGTATTTTCAGTAGAGACAGATATTTCACCATGTTGGTCAGGCTGGTCTTGAACTTCTGGCCTCAGGTGATTCACCCGCCTTGGCCTCCCAAAGTGCTGGGATTACAGGTGTGAGCCACCGTGCCTGGCTGAACTTTCCATTCTTGACACTTTAATATAATACATCTTCAATACAACACTCATGAAGACATTACACATACCTGTGTGCAGGTGTGCAGACACACACAAGCTATCTTCCAATATCTTTTCCTTTTCAAAGATGGTCTCTGATTCCCAAACCAATCAATCATGATGAGACCACTGGAAGTGGAAGAGCCTCTGCACCCAGCTGAATTTCTAATTCAACAAACTATAAGATGGGTGGCATGAGCCCATTTGACAGATGGAGACACTGTCATACTCAAAGAGCATGAGGATCTTGCCCAAGGCCACCAGGCCATGGGTAGTGGAGCTTGGATCAATGTACAGGCCCTACAGCACATACTCTTTCCATGAAATCAAAATGTTTTTCTAGTGGCCCAATGAGGGATGAGAACCACACAAGACAATGCACCTACCTTCATAGGGTGCCAGTAAGACACACAGGATGCCAGTAAGACACAGACACCCAACATTGAGTCCCTCAACATAGAAATTAAAGTTCTGTTACTACATTCCTGTCTTTCATCTCATGTGTACAAAGCAAAGACACCCTAGATCATTTGATAATATTAGAAACACTCTGGCATTGTGTTATTATCGTTCTGGACCATTGTTTCATCATGGGAACAGAACCACACACACAGACACCAGTCATCAGGAACAAAAGCATTATTGTCTGGGCTCAGGTAATCATCCTTGACAATAGGATATGCTCTGTCTGATTATCACATAGGCTACTATACAGAACAGCATGCGTGTGCATGTGTGTGTGCATGTGTGGGTGTGTGCACTGTGTTGCTACTGATTGTAACACTCATATGTCTGCTCCCACCATTCCTCTGCTGATGTTTGATTATTGAGGACCTCTGCCAAGAGATAAATCAGTTCTTAAAGGTGCAGCTCATCTAATTAATACCTGTGGATACAACATTTAGCATGCCTTCTTTCATAAAGACATCCACGATGTGCAAAATTTACCCTTCTTCATATTGAAATGTTAGTTGAGGAGCTTGGTAAATGTCAATCCAGGTCTCTGAAGTGGTAGCTAAAAGCTCTGTGGCTGTGTATTTGGGTTCAGAGTTGAGCATCAGAGAGCAGACTGCACTCTGGACCTCAGCAGAGATCTGCAGGCAGGTTATGAAAACCTTGTCTGGGCAACACACACATGGTCTAGAAGAGCACGGCTTTCAAGGGCAGCTCTGGGATCTGGAACTGGATGAGGTTCTCATTTGAGGTCAAAGTTAGAGCCATGGCTGGAGCAAGACAAGGAAAGCAAAGAAGGAAAGCTGAGATGTCTGATGTTTGGCTCTCTACATAAGAAAAGCTTAAAGTTGCGTTTAAATTTTTTTCCAATTGTTCTCCCTCTCAATGAATGCCCCAGCAGACACCTGGGGGTAATCAGTGACCTTTCCTTTCTCCCTGGAACCATCTGTCCACCTCTCATCTAGTGCTACCAATTTTCCCCCTTCCCAGTGTCTATCAAGTTCACCTCCATGCACCACCACTGCCGCAGCCCTCTCCAGCCTTCCATCAAATCTTGCCTGGACGATTGCAGTGTTTCACCAGCTCCTCCACCTGCATTCCCTCATGCTTAACACAAAAGAGTCTCCCCCTGCCACGGAAGGGATCTTTGGGAAATGCAGCTATCCTCCCAGGAGCTATCTGCATGAATCACTGTACAGCATCCCACCTGCAGGCTAAAGACACGTGCCTTAGACATGGCCCCTGACCGTTCACGGTTTGACCCATTGGCCTTCCTGGCTCCATCCCACCATTCTGTTGCACCCTCTCTGCCCCTGCCCACTGCTCTCTTACCACAGGGCCTTTGCATAGTCTGCTCCTCCTGTCCAGACCCCCTTTTCTCCCTCTTTCCTCAGGTGAATCTTGCTCACCTGCCAAATCTCAGGACAGCTATCACCTCCCAAAGAAAGTTCCCCTACTTCCATAAATCAAACCCTCTCCTTATGCTTGCATGTGACACCATGACTGTTCCACTGAGTAGGGAGTGATTGCTGTTGTGCATTACTTATGGGTTAGTAATTACTGTTTGTCTCCCAAAGGACCACTGGCTTCCCCAGCCAAAGTCCACGATTGCACCTGTTATCATCCTATCTCCAGCACCTAGCAAGTGACTAGGACGTGGTGAGCCCTGGTGGATGCTCGGTGACTGAAGGAAGGAATCAATGCTGTGTTTTGATCGCCTTGGCTCTAGAACAATGGTGACCAGTTAGTGGTGCCAGGCCCTTTGATGGTTAAGCCACCAGTCATCATTCAGAAGTTTGACTCTGCCTGGTACCAAACAATCACATGCCAGTTAGGCAGATAGCTGTCAGCCTCTCTGAAAGGTTTACATTTCCAACAAAGATATATATCAATCATAAAACTCCGCCTGATAAAAAGAATTTTTTTAAAAAAAGCCTTTTTCCCCAGCCTCTACCCAGCCTGTGGGATGACCACTCGTATCAGGTAGACGGCAGAGCAGCCAAATGTACTACTGTCCAAAGCATGGGGATATAGAACCAATATTTCCATAAGAATTGGCATGTATTGGCCAGCCACGGTGGCTCACGCTTGTAATCCCAGCACTTTGGGAGGCCAAGGCTGGTGGATCATGAGGTCAAAAGTTCGAGACCAGCCTGACCAACATGGTGAAACTCCGTCTCTACTAAAATACAAAAATTAGCTGGGTGTGGTGACGTGCCTATAATCCCAGCTACTCAGGAAGCTGAGGCAGGAGAATCGCTTGAACCCGGGAAGCAGAAGTTGCAGTGAGCCAAGATCGTGCCATTGCACTCCAGTCTGGGCAACAGAGTGAGACTCCATCTCAAAAAAATAAATAAATAAATAAATAAATAAATAAATAAAGGAATTGGCATGTATTTGTTTAAATGTGTATTAAAAACATGTATAACTGGCACACCCATCCTGGGACTTTACAGATACTACTGCTTAGAATAAAGCTAAATAAGAAAGAAAAGAAATATGTAAAATTCATTTACAAAGTCTGTATATAGAAAAAATAAGCTAAATCAGGGGTTGGCAAACTGTGGCTCAGACCAAAGCTGACCAAAGCCTGTTTCTGTATAGCCCATAAGCTAAGAAATTTTTTTCTTTTTAAAAGAGTAAAAAAGAAAGAGATAAATAGATTACAGAGACCATGTGGGCCACCATGTCAAACAATTACAATATGGCCCTTTCCAGAGAGAGGTGTCTGACCCTGAACTAAAGACTCACAGTAGGCAGATGTGGGCAGATGTGGCCACGATGGTGGAGGTGGTATGTGGGTGGACATTTGGGAAACACGGTGCTCAAGAAAGTTAGATCAGAAGTCAGGTACGTCTGAATCCAAATCTCTATACTTTCCAGCTCTGTGACCTTGGGTGAATTGTTCAACCTTCCTGAGGCTTAGCTTTCCAGTCTGTAAAATGGGAAGATAATACCTGCTTCATAAGTGTGAAAATAAATACAATTTAAAAGCTGTTGAAACCCCTCAAACACTTTAAGCCTTGAGAGAGATGTGACTGTGATCTGAGTCACAGATGGTTATAACATCTGTTTTTCGGATTATAGATTCCCTTGCTTTTTTATTTTTCTTGTTCTGTACAATGACTAGAGAGAGCTGAATGACTCCAGGGATGAAAACTTCCTGCCTTCTTAATTAATGAGTCCTGTGATGGGTTAACTTCCCCCTTTGTTGCCCTGCTTTGCTTAGACCAGATAACGGAAAGCCCATGCCTAGTACTTCCTCTGTACAAAATGTTAAGTGTACCTGTCCCAAAAAGAAACACTGCCTAACCAATCAAATTGCTGCAACTATTAATATACACCAACTTTGTATGAAAAATGTAATCCTGCTTAAAAACAAACAAACAAACAAAAAAACTTCCTCCGTCTCTGCCTGTATAAGTGAAACCTTAACTTTCCTACTTTGAAACATTGACTCCGTTTCTTGGAGTTGGTGTTTTCAGATAGGCCATCCTCACACTTGGTGTTTGAAGACACTCTCTTTATTCATTCCATCATTTATTGTGCTTAATGCGCCATTTGGGTCCTCTAAGGGGCAGATGCTGAGATGGAGTTAGGACTCCAGAGGATTGCTGGGATTTGGCCTCTGTGAGCGATGAGGGAGAGGTGGATTGGACGCAATGTAGCTCTGACAAGGCCTCGGCCAACCACACAGGGAGGAGTTCCCGCACTGGGTAGAAACCGCCAGGCTCCAGTGCCCGGCTGTGCTCAGTGAGTGTCTGGGGGCAGCCTGGAAGGAGTGTGGAGGGGGCTGGAGGTGCTACTGGCTGGAGCCCACTGCACCCTTGCAGTTGAATGTCAAGTTTTCTCCTGAAGGGAGATGTCTGCTGTGCTTTCTCATGGACGCTGCAGCCCATCCCTTGCTCCCTGGCCCTCTGCTTCTCCATACATGTGCTGGAGCTGCACCTGCAGGGTGGCAGTGGGCTTCTCTTTGTGAGCAGAAGGAGGGTGCCAGTGGTACTCCTTTTCACCCTCCTCCACTATCTGTTGTAAATTCACCTCACCCTGCACCATCCACTCGGCAGGTCTAGGGGGCTTACCTAGTGGTGTGACCTAGACCCCCATCCCAGGAGGAAGAGTTCTCGATCGCATCCCTCCTCAGGCTGGGGCTGCTGCATCCCTCCATTCGTCATCACAATGTGTCCAGAAAACACTAAGAAGTTCACACAAGTGCGTCACCTGAGTTCCTCGTGGATCCCTCCTGACCCTACTGTGTTGAAAGCAGTCTTGACCCTTCTGAAGACCAGAGCCGATGACCTCTGCCAAGATGATAATCCCTCTTTTACCCACTGATCCCTGGGTGGAAGGGACCCACAGGGCTCTGCAGGCAGCTGGAGCTGGTACTTCCATGGAACTCTTGCAGTTTCCCCGGCCGCAAAGCACGCCTTTGAAAACCAGAACGTTGAGACCCGAAGAGCCCTGACTTGCAGGCAGGGGAGGCAATAGCCTCAGGGTCCAGTCTTTGGAAGTTTGGAGTGTTAGCCTGGGTCTGCAAGAGGTTGACGCCCAGGCAGCCTGAGACTGATTGGGGGATAAAGGAATGGGAGCCAGAGGTAGAGGGAGCGCCTTAGACTAGCGCAGATCTGACCCCCAGTGAAGAAGAGAGAAGGAAAGAGGAGCAGGTGGGAATTGTCTCAGACTGCAGCCCAGTTCCAAGAGAGATCTGGCCAAGCCAAGGGGGAGTTCTCGAACTGGTTACCCAGTAGACATGTCCTGTGGAACATAAAAAAGGGAGGAAGCAAGGTTGAGTAGGAAGAGCCTTTCAGCTGTCATGGAAACCTGACATCCACGAAAGGATGGGGTGAGGAGGCAGCACTGGGTAGGGGCAGACTCCTGACCGCATGGACACTGCAGATCTGATGAAGATGCAGGGCCCTCCCGAGCAAAGGCTGCTGGCGAGGAGGGGGTCCACAACGGGTGGATGGGCCCAGGCCCCAGTGCCCACCGTGAGCCCGGCCTCAGCCCAAAAACCTGGCGTTGACCGGAAGTTGCTAAAGGCTGGAAGCTGCCAGCTTACCACCTCTTGAGCAGGCTCTTTTTTAAAAAATGAGTGCTCACTGCATCTTTTTAAAAATTGATACATAATATTTGTGCATATTTATGGGATACGTGTGTTATTTTGCTACATGCATGTAATGTATTCTCTTTCATATGTGGAAGCTAAAACAGTTCATCTCATGGAGGTAGAGAGTAGACTGATGGTTCCCCCAGGCTGGGGGTGGAGGCAGGGGCGACGGGGGGTGACAACAGGGTGGTTAATGGGCACAAACCTACATTCAGATAGAGGAGTAAGTTCTGTGTTCCATGCCAGGGTCTTCCTTGAAAGGAGGTTCATGTAGCAGCCTCCAGAGCTGCCACACATCCCATCATATCAGAACCCTTTCCACTTTGTTGCCAACATTAGGTTAAATGACTGCTTATTTTTTCCAAAACCAATAAAAGAATGTTGGCTATTTTTAGTGCCTATTTATAAGTATTTATATGGCTTAGGAGAGTTTTCTCAACATGAAATGCCAGAGTCAAAAATATGATCATTTTTAAGGTTCTTAGCACAGTGCTAATTTTTTCTCACAACATCTGAGCAACTTTGTGTTTCACTCAGCGACACAGAAGCATGTTTAGCTCCTTGAAAGAGTCCACCCAGGGGTAGTCTAGTTTAAAAAAACAAACCAGTGAAACTTTCATCATGATAGTGATTGCAACTTGAATGGGATATTTGAATATTATAAGGGTTGAATATTTTTTTCTCAATGTTGTTAAACCAGTAGTGGTTTGTTAAAAATTTGTGAGTCTGTGTCTGCTGAGAGACAGATGCCAAGCTGGGTTCAGCCCTGCAAGAAATTCATGAAGGCTCTGCCCCATGAGGATGCTGGGAGGGTGCTGGGAAGACTGGGGGGCTGCCGGAAGGTAATGAAGGTGTGACCCATGTGAAGGAGGTAGGGAGGGAGGGAAGGAGGAGGGCTTGAGAAACAGCACCCTCAGCTGCAGTGCAGTCTGGTGGAGTCCAGTGAGACTGTCAGGAAGTCCTGGGGCTAATGTTGTCAATCAGAGGAGTCCCACACCCCCCAGGAATGGCCTGCCTCCAGTGAGACAAAGCAGCAAATGTAAGAAGCCACCTTTGCTCATTTCTGCTTGCCAGCGTCACTTCACAAAGCCCCTGACTCTGGGACGATGTGCAGCTCCCTGGAAAGATGCTTTGAAGACAAAACAGGATAGGGCACACAGCCCCCCAGGTCTCTCGCCCGGGTCACCCTCTTCCTTAAAAGCTGAATGATCCCAGTCCTGCCTTTTTCTGCATGTAAGGTAATGTCTGACGGCTTTGTCATTGTGCCTCTGGAATCTATGACCAGGTTTCCTCTTGCACCCAAACCTTGATGTGATTTTGCACGGACTGGACCTTCACCACCTGTACATCAACTGTGAGCCAAAATGCTGCTTTGGCAGCGGCTGGCAGAATCACTCTGAAAGATCCCCCCCGGGGGAAGTGGGCCTCGGCTGCAGTCCTCAGGAAGACTTCTGAGCAAAATGAACTTTAATTCTTAAAGACTTCATTTTTATTTTAGGAGACACTTAGTATCCCTGCCGCCCTCTGCCTCTGCCTGAGAACAGCCTGCAGCAATGTGGCCTCACTGCAAACCAGTGATAGACTTGGTGACAGATTTGGCGACCAAATAATGTGGTGACTGAGGGCCCTTGGTCAATGATTGTCCCCGTGGCTGAAGATCTGAGAGGCCCATTTCCATGATCACCACAAAAGTCTTCATGGATACTGTGGTGCCGACACACCTACAAGTATTTTAGTTTATTTAACTGATTTGTATGAGACTTTCACGTAATTACTAGTTGTTTGCGTGTAAATCATTTCTAAGATATTTTCTTCAATTTATAAATTTTTCTTCTGTTTTTATGCAGATTTAATGCAGTCGAACTTTACTTTTCTTTCTTTTTTACATTGCAATATCAACAAGTAAGTTTATTTGGTTTGGATTTTTATATTTAACTTCTGAATAGTTCTAGAACATATTTTAACATCAGGTTTAAAGTTTGGCATACATCGTTTTAAAATTCCAAATCATCAGCTAATTTTCCCCCAACAGTTGGTTGAACAATTCCTCCCTTCTTTATTGATTCAAAATGCCACTTTTATCGAATAGTATGTCCTTATATATAAGTTTCTCTGATATAAGTTGTGTGTCATATCTGCTGTTTCCCCAGCATCTCACTTCATACCCAATGGTAGCTCCGCAATCATCTTCCATGCCCTGCATGCTCTTGTGAGCAGAACACTGCGAAGCACGTTACCTGAGCATCTCATTTAATTCCCACAATCAGCTTACACTGTGGGCTCTTACCGCCTTCATCCTGTAGACAAGGAGTCTGGGGCTCATGGGGGACAGCTGACGTGCAAACCTCATCGAGCCAGCAAGTGTCAGCAGTGTCCAGCCGAGAACAGCCGCAACTCTCCTGTCACACCGTTCACATCTCTACATGCACAAGCATCTGCAGCCTCTCCATTTTGTCTCCCAGAGCAGCATGTTCTGCTTTTAGAGACCAGCAGGGCACTCAGGAGTAACTGGTTGGGCAAGTCACATCTTTCCTCCTCCTCGGCCTCCTCCTGCATCTCCTCTTTCTTTCTCAATGTCTTCCTGAGTGGGCGTGCACTCGACTCCAGTGAGCTGGGCCTAAACAACTGAGCTGTCGCGGTGTCTTCATTCCCTAGGGCTGCTGTAACAAAACACCAGAAACCTGATGGTTTAAAACAACAAACTGTCCCACAGATGGAGCACCCAGGAGCCTGCAATCAAGAGGCTGGCAGGGCCACGCTCCCTCTGGGGGTTCCAGGGAAGAACGGGTTCCATTCTCCAGGCTTCTGGAGCTACAGGCATTCCCCGGAGCTCCTTGACTAGGAGATGCGGCACTCCTACCTCCGCCTCCGCCAGGCATGGTGTCCGCCCTGTGCTCCTCTAGGCATCTCTCCTTCTCTTACAAGGACACCGGTCCTATTGGATCAGGGCCCACCCTACTCCAGAATGACCTAATCTGAACCAAATACATCAAGCCATGATGCTATTTTCAAAGAAAGCCACATTCTGAGAGGTTCCAGGAAGGACAGGAATGTAGGGGGAAAAGCCCTATTCAAACCCTGTATGTGCCATATTGAAATATGGTATGAAAAGTATGTAAACCCAGCTGCCATAGGTCAATTCCTAATCCTCAATTTCCCACAAAGGGGAGAAGCCTGCGCCTTTCTCTCCACCCCACTGTCATGCACCTCTCTGCAGGGTGAGACCGAGAGGACGAGGGAGCCTGCATGGGCCACTCAGCTCCTGGGGTGCTCTCGTTTCCCTCCTCGTGCCTATAAAGAAGGGAGGGGGTCTTCCTCTGTGTCCCTGCTTCCCTGTGCTCAGCATGGTGGACTCGGACCCCCCCAGCCTTCTGGAAGCCCTGGGTAAGCAAGTTTGCTCAGCCAACCCCAACCCTCTCTGGTGTCATTGTCCTGCGCTTCTGACAAAGGCCAAGGGGTTTGGAAGCCAGTCTTTGGCCCCAAGTACCAGTTCAGTTCTCCCAGCCAGCTTTTGAAGTAGAAAGATGGATTTATTATGTCCGTATGTCTGAATCCTCTGTCTGCCTGCCAACTGGTTTGGGATTTGACAGTGAACTAAATGGGAGAGGTGGCTGGAAAGGATTGACATGTGCTGGTCAGAATTCACGTGTGGAGAGAGAATCCTGGGGCTGGGCCAGGGCAGTGGCTTTCAGCATTACTGCTTTAGGAAGCTCAGTCCCTTGACCTTGGTAGTATCAGAGGGATGGGGCTGGGGCTCCTTAGTGACAGGCGAGGACTCCAGTGAGGCTCTTGCCCAGGTTTCACCTTGGTCTGACTTCCCCAGGTCCACCTGGGCCACAGCAGGGATTAGAAAACCTGAGAGTCTCTGTGGCCCAGCCAGGCGGAGCAGGTGGGCAAGCAGATGCTTTTGTGAGTTCTCCTGGTTCTGTAGCCAGATCAGTATCTATACTAGGAGATATTTTGGTATTTTCCTCTTCATCTTGTCCGACCTTCATCTTAAGTGAACGGGGACTTATCCAGTCATTATGTGGCTTCTCCCATTTGCTCCGAAATCCAGAAATGTGTCATTATGATTCTGGATTTTGGAAATGGGAGCACAGCTTTCCCCATGGGACATAGATTTTATCAATGAACAAATGGAGCGTGTGAAGAGCCATTTTGGAGAGGGAAATGGAGGAATAAAGTTGAATGACATTCAGGAAAATTTAAAGACCAAAATTATCCTTACCTGAGATTTGCATGTGGGACACAGGTGACATGGGCACCACGAGACCTGGGGCAGCAGCTAGAGAAGTTTCAGGATGACACTGGAACCAGAAGAGACAACTCTAGGCCCAGCCCACCCCTGCACTGGGCCTCCAGGTTTGCAGAGTCCACACAGAGCACAGGCAGGTTTGGAGGAGAGCAGACGGCAGAAGCCTTGGTCCCACCAGGCCGCGGGGCCCCTTGCAATCATCAAGAGCAGCTGCTATTCAGGAATCTGCTGAGGGGGAGTCTCATGCCAAAATAGATGCTGAGAAGGAGAGATAAAATAACCTCTAGCTGTTAGATTTCACTGGCAGGATCAAGTGGTGGTGGTAGCCGCAGCATGGCCCCAGGTGCTACTGCCACCCAGCCCACCCTCAACACAGCACCCAGGTGCCAGGGCACAAAGCTCAAAGAGAAGTGAAAACTACAAGTCTTTATATATTCAAAATGTGCAAAAAGGAACCCAAATCTAAGACCTGATGACCAGGGTGTCATTATAACTTCCTAAGTTTTGCGAGATAACGGGTATATTTCAGATGTCACTCTTTGATACAGGAAGCATCTGTTTGGCTTTTTTTCTTTGCATCAGACAGCTATTGCTGCAAAAATGCTGCATAACAAACAGACCCAGAACCTCAGGCTTTATTTCTCATTCACAGAGTCGTGTACAGGTTGTGGCTCTGCTGTCCTCAGCTGGGATCGGCTGGGCCTGGTCCACTCACTGAATCCCCTCATTTTTCTCAGAACGGCAGCTAGCAGGGCATGTCACATTTATGGCAGAAGTGCAAGAAGCCAAGCCAAACCACATGGGTGCAAGTGAGGACTCTGTTAGCATCTTGTTTGCTAACTTTCCAGGGGCCAAGAAAGCAAGTCATGTGACAAACCTCTAAATCAACCCAAAATAGATTGTCCTCCACATATCGCACTGGGAGGCACCAAGGAATCACATGGAACTAGTTCTAGCTGTATGATCTATTACAGAGAGGGTGAAGGTCTGGGACCCTGAATCTAATCTACCACTATACCACTAGGAGATTTTTTTTCTAAACCAGTGTAGGACTGGAGGCTCTGGTTTTGGACACATGGCACTAACACTTGGCAGGAGTGGAATCAAGAAGAGCTTTCTTTGACCTGCCCTCTGTCTGTCCATCTTCCTTCAGATGCATGAGTCTCTAGGACAGCCTTTGGAAATGTTTCTGCCTTTACCTGGAAGAACCTCTCCTGGCCTTCTTCCTCATCCCAATTAACTCATTTGTCCCGAAGACTTCTCTGACTGGTGAGACTCGAGAGGGGAACAGGTCACTGTGGCTGACCTCAGCTCCCCACTCTGCAGCAAGCACACTAGGGTCAGGTGCGGGTCAGGACGCCCTTCTCCTTCTGTCAGGCAGAGCACCCAGTGGTGATCCAGCCAACAGTCTGACTCTTCCTGCTCTGCAGACCTCAATCCTCCTCCATGTGAGTCAGCCCAAGGGCTGGCCTGGGATAGAGGCTGACAAGAAGCCCAGTTGGAGCCATAAATCCAAACTGAACTCTCCAATATAAATTTATTGCTCAGACAACAAACAACAGATGAACAAAATCTCTTGTTGGCTTTAAAACTCAATCTCTACAGCTCCTGTGTCTTATTTCTTAGTACGTCTTAATTCATAGGAGATTTAGGGCTTATGAATGATTAGCCCCCTAAGAACGAGCAAGCCCCTCTTCGTTCTTTCTTTTTCCCATTTTTAAACAAAATTTCATTAAATACAGTTTCATTAAAGTATAACACCCATGCAGAAAGATGCACAAATAATAAGCAAACAGATAAATGGATCTCATAAAGTAAACACACTCATGCAACCAACCCATAGATCATAAACAGAATGTCACTTAAATGAAGAAGCAGCTGGGCATTTATGCAAAGCAAAAGAAATCTGTATATCAAGGACATAGCAGCATCATATGTTTATTGCAGCACTATTCACAATAGCAAAGACATGGACTCAACCTAAGCGTAACTCAATACCCTACCGATTGATTTGTAGCTGGGTGGATCACACAGACATTGCTCCTCCCTCATTAGTTAATGCCCATAGTGCCTGAATATGTATAACTTCTTAAGCAGGACCCTAGTAAGGAAATACACTTTTACTCAGAAATACCCACAATTCCTATCAATCTGCCATCAACCCAGGTGTCTTCAAAGATACTTCCACTGAAATGACTCTAATTCTACTGTGAGAGCCTGTGAATCAATCTGGAACAAGGGTAAGAAGAAAAAACACTTTTCCTCACAGTGAGATCTTCTTCAATGCATCCAACTCACCCGTGGGACCCTAAGTCACTTGTACAGCAAAGTCAAAATGGGACAAATTCTGGCTCTACTTCCAAGAAAGGGACAAAAGGAGAAAATTGTTTCTTTGTTTTTCACATGAGCGGGGTGTCACATAGGCTTTCCCACTGCACAGTGGGCATTTGGGCAGGGGACATTTGCAACATTGAGGTAGGACAGGGAGCAATTCTAGTCTGAGACCACTGGTGCCTTTTCCATGAGGGTCCACCCGATTGAAACACTGGTTGGGAAAGTGACAGCCAAGACAGCAACACACAGCACTGTGTGAGGAGAAGTGGATGAACACACCACCCTGGTTGGGCATGGCTGGAGGAGGAGAGTACTCACGGGGTGTCGCCAGAGACCCCAGTAAACACACCCTGGAGCCTCTGCCCCAGCACAGTTTCAGAAAATCAGTCTCAGCTCACGAGGTCTGCAAAGCACCCTTAGCCATGGCTATTCTAACAAAGCCCACAGCTGTTCCTGAGAATTCCAGCTGAAGGGGAATGCCAAGCAGATGTGATGTCTTGGTCTTGGGAATTTCCGAGTCTCTTGCTTCTCTCCCAGGAAGCTCCGTCATGCTCTGCCTGAGCCTTGGGTGCCTAGCATCCCTCGCAAGACAGAAGGCACGCCACCCCAGCCTGATCAAGGACACAGTGAAAAACGCGGGTGATGCAGCTGATGCCACCTATAAAGCTGTCTGCAAAACCATGCTTAGTATTAAAAAAAAACTGATTGAAAATTCGAATATAGCAATACTCTAAGTCCACATGTGATTTTGATGAGAAGGGTTTGCACCTCCTATAAAGCCCTGGAGTAAATAAACAAACTCATTAAATTGTCAAGTGTGAGAAAGTTTCCTTTGAAGAATTCTCAAAGCAAGTCAATAATTTCTGGATGGAAAACGGGCACTCCCCACTGCCTGCACATGTGGCCCTGGGGAAATGTGAGTTTTCTCAGGATGGAAGCAAGAGTTGAGCTAGCAAGTTAGGGGATTTGAAGCCCCTGGCAACTCTAAGAAAGTGGAAAACTGAAGCTATTCTGCCCTGGATTTGTGGGCCCTGGGGCCACCATGGAGATGAAAGGAGAGAGAAGGAAGTCCCCAGGGTACTCAATCAATGAGTTTCTTAATGGCACTGCTGAGAAACACAGTGGGGAGGAGCAGAGAAACTGCAAACCTCAGCGGGTGTTGCAGCCATCCTTGGCCAGCCTGCAGACGTGCACCCATGGTTGTTTGTTTGTATTGTGTCCAACAGAGATTTGACTCTCTCCAGTCAGACCCAGCTGACCATCCCTTCTTCCCTGCACCGCACATGCAATTCCCTGTAGTGGGGGACCTGCATCCCCAGCACTAAGAGTCCCCCAGGGAAGGGGACCCCTGAGCTGTCAGTGCCTGGCACACCTCACCCTGCCTCACACCCAGCCCTGCCTTCATGGTTCCCACCACAAACGCTGCCTCAACCCCTCACCAGAAATCCTTCTAGAATGAGGCACATTTTAAATCCAGATGCAACTGTGAATAAATACTTGATTTTTATATAGAATTTCCAAGTCCCCAGTGAAGATTCTATTGTGGCATTACAAACTGACATTTACTAGAGTAAAAAAGAAATAGGGAAACCAGATTTCCTTTGCAGATTTTGCACTCAGTAGGAGTTGAGTAGCAGGGAAGAAATCACATTTTTGTATCATCTAATAAATGCCCCAACCCATTCTCTGGGCAGTCTCAAGGGTACCACGGGCTCTTTCCCATCACTTGGTCTTTGATGTCCCCTCCCTCCCTGCTCCCCTCTGGGTAGTTTCTGAGAGTAAAGGATGAAAATGCTACTGCAGCTCCATGGGAAAGGGCAGCCCCAGGCCTAGAGTTGCCCCTAGTGTGCATTGTCTGGTGGCCCCGGTCTGGCTCTGTCTCTGCCACTGCTGCCCACATCTCTGGCTGTTCTCAGCTTAGTCACAGCCCAGTAGCTCTCTCTGCCAACCAACCGGTGCCATCTCAGCCTCCCTGGTGCGTTTCTCCTGAGTCTGACGATGCTGCCCCTTGTCTTTAGCTTAGGTGTTTGGCCTGTATCTGCCTATAGGGTCGTTTTCCCCACCCTGGCCACTCCTCTGGGAAACTTCCTCGCCAAACTTCCACGACCCCTGAGTGCCCCCCAGGCGTGAGCAGGAATTTCTCACTGCCTTCCACACCCGGAAGGAGCCAGGGGCATCCTAGGAGTATTGGTCTGGGATCCTCTGCAAGACCATGCATTCTCCTCCCCAAGTCCTCAGTGGGGAGTGACACAGAAGCCCATCTGCTTTTTTGCTTTATGCTCAATCTTTCTCTTAATGTACGTCCTCCATATCTCTTGAACTCGAGCCTCAATCATGACACATATCTGACTAATTTTTTTCTTCCTCTCCTGCCATTCTGTGGGGCTGTCAAGAGCACAATGAGGCCGGGCGCGGTGGCTCACGCCTGTAATCCCAGCACTTTGGGAGGGCGAGGTGAGATCGAGACCATCCTGGCCAACACAGTGAAACCTCGTCTCTACTAAAAATATGAAAAAAAATTAGCCGGGCGTGGTGGTGGGAGCCTGTGGTCCCAGCTACTCAGGAGGCTGAGGCAGGAGAAAGGCGTGAACCCGGGAAGCAGAGCTTGCAGTGAGCTGAGATCGCACCACTGCACTCCAGCGTGGGCGACAGAGCGAGACTCCGTCAAAAAAAAAAAAAAGAACACAATGAAAGATCTGAGAGCCGATTGTTAGATTTTCAGGGGTTTTGCAAACTGGTTGTTAAGGCATTATTAAAAAGTGAATTATAAAAATTTACAATTAGATTCATTTTATTAAAAACAACAGCAATAAATACTTAAACCTTATCACTTTCTAATTATCTTGCTACATTTTACTATTTTTAGTGCTCTTGTTGTTTACATTCATTGTCTCTTGATGGTGAAAATACTGTTTGACGGTGACCACTGGGAACCTCTTTCCAGGGCTGTGATCAGTCAGGTCACCTCGGTAGCTTGTAATCAGCCATGGAGGGAATACTTACACCATGGTCACTGGCAAATGCTATGAACCAGGGCTTGACTTACTGTTTTGTTGATTGTTTAGTCTTAAAGACATGATAGAGAAAATGTTAATACCCAATGCAGATTAAACATAAAAGCATGTCATGTCTATAGCCATCATACTGTGAATAGCACAAAAACGTGAGGATATATTCTTTCATTGTCAGAAAACTCAGCAATTCAGCAAAGAAGTCACTCACATCATGAACAAGCTAGTGAAGCTTCATTGTTGTTTCATTTCTTTTTTACTTGTTAACATGAATGAAAATATCAACCAGCATTTATGTCAGAACTACTCTCATTCAAGAATCGGAACCATAGGTTGACTACAGATATTACATAAAAGTTTGGCAGAAAAAAATCAATAAAATATTCTGTGAGAATAAATTGGCTATAAGAAATTTATAATAATGAGTATTATAGGATTTGGTATTATTTGTAAATATTTGCTGCATATTTTGTATAGCAATAAATTTACAATGAACTTATGTCCACATGCACACATTTTAGACATCTAGTTATTAATCCCTCACCAGCACACCACACCACTGGCTATAATAGTGGGCTGGGTACAAAGAGAGACAAATCAGTTTACCAGTAAGGAAACAAAAATTGAGAAGTATTGTTAAAAGGCTATGTCTAGCCTGGGCGCATGGCTCACGCCTGTAATCCCAGCACTTTGGGAGGCTGAGGCAGGCAGATCACAAGGTCAGGAGATCGAGACCATCCTGGCTAACAGAGTGAAACCTCGTCTCTACTAAAAACACAAAAAAATTAGCCAGATGTGGTGGCGGGCTCCTGTAGTCCCAGCTACTCGGGAGGCTGAGGCAGGAGAATGGCATGAACCCAGGAGGTGGAGCTTGCAGTGAGCCGTGATTGCTCCACTACACTCCGGCCTGGGTGACAGAGCGAGACTCCATCTAAAAAAAAAAAAAAAAAAAGTCTATGTCTATTAAAAATCCAGAAGATGCCATGTAAAAGATGATTTGACTCTAAGACTAGTTAGGAACAAAGGCAAAAGCTGAAAAGAGAGACTACATCTGGGTCTAAGGAAGTATGATTCTATCTCCCCAGCCTACCTTCAGAAGAATCCCCTCAGACTGGGAGAAGAGAAATTAGAGAGGAGAGGAGAGGGGTACAATGATACCACATTGTGGCTTTAATTTTCACTTTGATGACTAAGGAAGTCAAGCATCTTTTGCATGTTTATTGGACATTTGGATTTCCTCTTTTGTAAAGTGCCTGTTCAAGTATTTTGATCATTTTCCCATTGGGTTATCTGTCTTTTGCTGGCCAATTTCTCATTTTTTACTCATCTAACTTGAGAAACTTTTTAAAAATTATGTTCTTTCCATTATCTTTTTAACATAATTTTTTTTTTCCAAAACGTTTTTATCTGGGATATTTCACAGCTTTTTCTGTGAGTCATCAATATGTGTATTTATATCTCTAAGGATATATTTTTATTGGTTTTAGATGTTTATCCATAATTCTTTCCAATGACAACTTTCTCACTCTCAAATATTTATCTTCAACATTTACAGACTTAAAGACATGTTTAATCATTATTAAAGGCCATTCTTTTCTGTCACACTGCCATATTTTAGTTTTTTGAATTACAACATATGACTTTTTTGTTTATTTGTTTCCTTGTTTACCATATTTTTCCTACCAAAAGTCTTCATCTTGTTCATCTCCAGTGTTTAGAACAGTGAACACTATATAAAGGAGATGGCTTCAAATCCTTATAGAATTAAAGTGACCTGATTTTTGACTAATAATTGGGTTTTCTTTTTCATCTTAAAGCTCAAACATTCTACCAGAATGTCTTGAGAAATTTTCTGTTTGTTTTGCCTTGAATATGATGAGCTGTTTTCATATTTAGTCTTAGTCAATTGCATTATATCTTTGATTACCAATTCTGATTCCATTACAAAGGACAGTATTTCCAGACTCTATTTTCTATGTCTGTTGATTTTTAAAAATGTTTTTGTGTTACCTCTAATAAAATTACACAAATAACAGATTTATTCATGCTTTTCATTAAAATTCAAAAAATAGAAAATTGTAAAAGTGAAATTCTTTCTTTTCTTCTCCTGCCAGTACTGACATATTTGTGATTATTTTCCTTGACTATGTAGTAGTCATTGTCAAATGCACATATTATAGTTTATTCAACCTCCTCCCAACGGTTGGACATTTAAGTGATTAATAGCTTTTCACACTTACAGAGCTGCATTGTATATTTCTGTGAATGTATCATTCTGCATGTGTGCAAGCATTTCTATAGGATATTTTCCTAGAGGCAGAATTACAAGGCCAAAGAGTGTGTATCTTTAAAATGTTAGCAGATAATGCTAAATGGCTCCTCAAAAATACTATACCAATTTGTAGACCCCAAACTAGAGCATTTATTTCTTGTACTCTGGTGGCCAACATTGGCTAGTATCAATTCTGATATGCAAAAATGTTATCTTTATTCACATTCTCCTTATTTCTTAATAAATTTCAACTTTTTGAGTATTTTTCTCCATTTTTATTTTGTATATCATTTGCTTAACTTGCTGAAGGGCCTTTTTTATTTTAATTTCTTCCAACAATGATGCTATTTGGTTTAATAAACATTTCATTCTCCCCTTCTACCATCATATTTCTGTTTAAAAAATGACATACTTTTTTTTATATCTTTAAGAATAGAAAACCATCCCTTTATAAGATTTTCCTTTGTTCCATGAAAGACATTCATTTCGGGTGAAGATTTTCCTCTTAGTTATTATAACAATGATCCTTTTATGTTTCAAATACTTCTAGGTCCTTGCTCCTTGTTGTTCTCTGCTTGCCTCATTCTTGAAACATAGATGTTTTATTTTATTGTTGTAGCTTATGCATATCGAAGGCCTGCTTGTTTTATTATGAAAATTACCAAACACCAAAAAGGTATCTCTACAATGGCCCCATATACCCATCAACCAGATCTCAAATATTATCAAGAAATTGCCATAATTCATTTATTCGTTTTCTTGTCTTCCTTCCTTCCCTCCCCCTTTCTCCTTTCCTTCCTTCCCTCTTTCCTTCCTCCTGTCCTCCCTTCTTTCTGAAATATTGTAAAGCAAATTCTAGATGCCAGATCATTTCATTCTGACCTTCTTCGATTTGCTTTCCTGTTTTGAAAAATGAGGATTTTCTTATATAATTATGATGCTATTAACACCTAACATAATTAACAATTCTTTGAAATCATCCAGTACCCATTTCAAATGTCATTAAGGGCTTCAAAAGTGACTTTTGTAAAGTCGGTTTGAAAAGGTCACTTTTAAAATGTGTTATCACTTTCCTATTTGAGTATTTTGGGCTCTGTGCTGTGATGGTCTAGGACTAAAAAAGAAAGTAAATGGAGGGATGGTCCCTGCCCCCCAATTCCAGCTAATCTCCAGTCCCCATCTCTCTGTGTGCTGAGTATATTGCAGAATAGTAGTAAAATTGGTACTAAGTACTTAGGGACAGTTCTTAGAATGAATATTTGATTTACCAGCTTCATTTACTAAGTGCTCTATCAAGCCTTTTCTGTTACAGCTGCCAGGAAGTCCCAGGAAAAGCCCAGCCACATGGCCATTCTGGCACTTAAGCTGGTGATGTTAAAGGATCTCTTTTTAAATTTATGTCGTATCCACTTAAGAAGTTTCTGAAGCCTGGAAAACATTTTCACTGCGGAAAAGGTTAAGAATAAAAAATTAGGCAGAGTAGCATTTTTCTAAGGAGAAAACAATTCAGCAGATCAAAGGGCAGATTATGCAAATTATAGTAATGGATTTGTATTTTCCCCTGGTGATCACAGAAGCCTGTCTGCAGAGAAAAGTGACTATACATCTGAAAATATCCAGATTAAGGACTGACAGTGTCCGTGCAAGTAGAAAGGAATTATCTCCTGTAACCCCCAACCCACCAAGGTCCTTTGAAGATACCACTGCTATCAAAACAGCCTTGATACGGAGGAGAGCGCTAGCTGGGACTTTCAGCTTTTCAGAAGCATGAGATATGCCCCTAGTTGAGAACTAACAGCTGAAACCAACTACAGTGAAGGCATCAAAGAAGACCAATTCCCAGACTAGGGGTTGAGAGCTCAAGACTCATTCTAGGCTCTGCCCCAAACCCCATTTTTGTCTCGGACATGTCCTTCAGATTCTTTCTGGGAGTGCATTCCTGGTGATTCTGCTTCCCATATGTGCTTCCAATTGTCATCTAGCAGGTACAATGCCATCATATCTGCAGAACAGAGGAACTATTTACCCCTGGCAATATTTTTATCCACAAAAGTGAGCCTTCCTCTCCATCATTTTCTCCACCTCTGCCTAATTTTAGTACATCTAATGGGACAAAGAATAAGCTTTTTTTGAGCAAGTCATAAGTTTTCTCCAAATCCTGGCTCCCTTTTCTGAACAATAGGAATAGTAGTACCTACCTTCCACGTTGTTCTGAATATTAAATGAAATACTATTGGCTGCTTATTAACAATTTCTGGTTTCCTCATTATTTTGCTCTTTCATTTAACCTGTAGTACTCATAGCTCTTCTTCATTCTAGAAACAATCTCACAAATCATTTAATTTCCTTACATGCAGGTGCTCTGAAGTTCATTGTCTCAGTGGCCTATAGCAGGAGAAGCTGAACCCCCTGATGTCATGGAGGGGACTTTGTACGTGTCCCTGATCCCACTTCACCAGCCTTGCAAAACCAGGGCCTATCTCAATGTCCACCTCATCTGACCCTCTGTCCCCGAGCCTGCTCCATGCCTTGCCCAGCGCACATGGGACAGACAATTCCATTGGTAAGAACCGTCCCTTCTTCATTTGCTCCTCCTGGAGGTTTTAGGCTGGGCTGGACCCACAAATTGTGCTTGAGGGTAGCAGGCAGATGTCCCTCAAAGGTTAGAGAGGAGTCGATTGTAGTGTTGGTTCACAGCTCTTCTGTCCCTCCCATCCTGTATGGCTTCCTTTGGGCAAGGAGTGCCTCCCTCCCCACTGAACTGGGCTTGGCCACATGACTTACTATAACCAATGAAACATGGGCCGGGGCGACTGTGTGTCCACCCTGAACAGCTGCTTTAGGAGGTCTGTGTGGTGACATTGGCTCTCTTGTGGCCCTACAGTCTCCCTGTTGGTTAATATCCAAAATTCCCATATTGAGGAGTTCCCCGCCTTGGTTCAGGTGATAGCTGCCCCTTACACAATGATCTGACACAAATTCAGCACCAACCCTCCCTTTATCACACCCCTTGGCATGGGTAGGCCCCACTATGGCACCTCTGGGGCTATCGGCTGCTTGTAACACAAGCCCGAGGCCACCTGCTGAAGCCCTTTCCCTTCCTGTCTTATCTCTGAGGCCATAAGTGACCTCATGACTTGAGACAAGGCCTTAGATACAATTGCTTTCCCAAAGTCCCATGACATTTCAACAAGCATTGCATCCTTGCAATGGGCCACTCCTTCCCTGGCCTCTGTTAAATGGCAGACCCTCCTTGCAGGGAGCATTCAGTTGTCTGGAGAATGCCTTTGCCTTCTGAGGCAGGTGCTCTTGAGCAGAACAGTCCAGTTGTCAGGAGCTGGTCCTGGGAGGTTGGGGCAAGGAGGCAAGGATGACTCTCAAGATACATGGCCACTTCTCTGGTCTGCATTGAGCTGGCTCCAAGGAGCTCCAGGTGGGGGTCCCTCTAATTCCTGCTCATTTGCCCAGTCCTGATTTTAACACAGCCCTTTCAGAAGCAGGGCACCAGGCTTCTGATCCTGTTTTTCTGGCACTGAAACAGGAAAGCAGAGTAGGCAGTAGAAGGTGCTAATAGCAGCGGTCCCCAGCCTTTTTGACACTGGGAATGATTTCATGGAAGACAATTTTTCCACAGACCAGGGAGGTTGGAGGGGGGATAGTTTTGTGGTTTGGGGTTGATTCAAGCCCATTACATTTACTGTGCACTTTATTTCTATTATTATTACATTGCAATTTATAATGAAATAATTATACAACTCACCATAATGTAGAATCAGTGGGAGCCCTGAGCTTGTTTTCCTGCCACTAGACAGTCCCATCTAGGGGTGATGGGAGACCGTGATGGATCATCAGGCATTAGATTATTATAAAGAGCATGCAACCTAGATCCCTTGTATGCATAGTTGACAGTAGTGTTGGCACTTCTATGAGAATCTAATGCCATCTGCCGCTGATCTGATAGGAGGCAGAGTTCAAGCAGTAATTCGAGAGATGGGGAGTGGCTGTAAATACAGATGAAGCTTCACTCACTTGCCCACAGCTCACTTCCTGCTGTGTGGTACCGGTCTGTGGCCTGGGGGTTGAGGACCCTGTGCTACAGCATAGAACGCCCATGCTGATGCCAAACCACCCAGGTTCAAGGCCACCTCCTCCCCTCACTAGGTGAGTGACCTTGGAAAATGCATATAGCTTCTCTCTGCTCAGTTTTCTCAAGACTTCAGCAGGAATCATGACTAGAGGTAGAGTGAGCACGTGTTCGGGGTTGTCCAGGACTGTCCTACTTAGAAACCTCGAACACTGTTGAGTATAGCAGGAGCTGTCAGGAGTCTGTTACACAGTAGAGCTGAAGCCCCTCAAACCTCGCCTGGCACACAGGAAAGGCTATGTTCCTTACTCAATACTTTTGTCATGGAGCTATCAGCAGAGAGGTTGTCCAGGGGAGGTTGCACATCCCCCATGGAGGCTGGGAGGAGTGCTGCTGTTTCCCCCGGCTGCTATTGTGAGGTGCATCCATTACTTCCTGCATAAATCCGAATTAAAGGAGTTTTCACTGGGTCTGTGCTCGGAGGTAAGTGGGCAGAAGATGAACAGATTATTCAGGGTGTGAGAAGGCAGGCCAGGAGGCTGGGTATCAGGGACCTTGAGTGGACAAAAGGCAAGAAGAGAAACAGGCAGATGAGCAGGCCAAGGTGACGTACTTTTGTTGGAAATGCCATTGGCCGCCAATGGAAAAGGAGAGAAATGAAAGCCACCCCAACCCTGCTTTAGAGTTCCACTTCTTTGGTTTGCAAATGTAAAAATTGCCCAAGAGGAACTTGTCTCTAAACTGGTGCTTGGTCCTGCTTGGTCCCCAGCCATGAGGTAGGACCCATGAAGCATGAGGATAATATTCTTTCTCAGCCCAGTCAAGTTCACCCTGGGGTAGCAGGGAGGTCAAGGACCACGGGGAGAGTTTCATCCTGATGAGTTCACCTGTGAGGCAGCTGACTGGGCAAGGGCCTTAGGGACTCTGGGAAGCATAATCCTGTAATTGGGTTGATAGTTCAAGGACACAGGTGCATCTTTGCTCCTCAAAGGGTTGAGTTTGGTTGGAGAGATGTGGCAAATTGGAAAATGAGATTTATGCTCTGTTAGTAAGATTAGTCATTGTTCACCTAGGCAGCAGGTCATCAAAAACACATACTCCAGGGTTGAAGGAGGGAGTCCAGACTCCTCATCATCGATTATCAATTAATATTGACAGAACTCCCACTGTGGGGTGGGAGGCAGGTGTAACCAGGGCTTTCTCTAAAATAACACTTTAGTGAGGAAGGGACAGAAGAGTTTGAATACATCTCAAAATGATCTGTAGCTAGTAATAATAATGAAACTAATATTTTAATCCTGCAAAGGAAAGATAAAATCTGTGTATCACATAATAATGAAGAAATTGGGTCCACACATAGGAAAAATGCTGCAAAAATAAAGAAAGCCAAAACTTAAAAGTCTGGTTGATCAGCCTAACCCTGTGGCCAGGTTCCTGGACTGTTCTTTTTTCTCCTGAGATGTTTGTGTTGTTTGCATCACTGTGACAATAGAATAAGAATGTGGCACCTTGAGGTGAACTCAAAGTCATCTTCACTCTCTGCTCAGTAAGGGGAAAGGCATCCACTGGGGAGTCAGAGGCTCAGTGGAGAGGCTGGGCATTGTCTAGGGTTGAATCCTGACACTGAGGCTCCGGACAAATTGCTTGCCTCTATGAGACCTGACTTCCTGATCCATGACGCCTGCCTTGCAGGGTCTTCTGAAGATGACCCAACAGGAAGCTGAGCCACAGCAGGGCTCATCCCACGCTAGGTCCTTCTTCTCCCCCTCCCCCTGCATTTTCTGTGTGTGAAGGAAGAGCTATGGGGGAGGGAGTAGTACAAGATCCAGACTCATGGTCTGTATGATTTTAGCAAAAACCCCCTAGGGATTTCCCAAGACACACATAGAATTGGAATTAAAAACATATATGCTCCAAATGTGTCTATTGTTGGCTATTTAATAATACAATTCTGATCTAAGTTAAAAAGAAGAAGAAAAATAGCCATATCTTTGATTCTGTCTTGTAGTCAACATTTTTCAATACCCAAGAAAGCCTTTTTGAAGTTTACCTTCCAAAAGTTGATGTTTGGTTTTCAACATTCTCCATACTAAATAAGGTCATTGGGGAATTATTAAAAAAAAAATACAAGTCATTTCCACATGCAATTTTGTTGTTGTCATTCTTCTAACAGTTTTCTTTATGAAAATAAAAATCATTCTTGGTCTTGTCCTCGCTTGAAACTATTAAAAAAATATATACTATACACATGTCTCTCACAGAGCTTTCAAGTTCTACCTAGTAGGAACCATCCCCCACCACTTCAGCCCTGGCAGAAATTTAGGTTGACACCAACTAAAGGGCCTAATTCATAGATTTTGTTAAAGAGTCACTGCTTTATTCAATGTCTTCACAAAACACACAGTGAGGGCACAGAAGCACACCACCACTGTAAAAACCTTCTGATCTTCCCTTTGACCCCTCTCTTCCTTTCCCTCCCATTAAATCTTTCTGGAAGCTAATTTGGAAGAGGGAGCCCTGAAAAGCCTTTCTACTTACCCAGTAGATGGTGGAAGTGTGCAACACATTTCTGGGAGAAGTTCTACATTGTGAAGTTATTATATCATGTATCTTGCTTAATTCAGGTGTAACTATAGCAACTGCCTATAATTGGAGATCAGTGAAGAGTAATCTCTCAGGAAAATTAGTTTTGCCTTAGGCCACTTTAATTAAAGTATAAATATTTTGAGGAAGGAACAAGTTAGATTTTTTTAAAAGGGGAAAGTAACAAGGAGAAATTGTGCGTGTGTGTGTGTGTGTATGTGCATGCACACCTATCTTCTTTACTTCTCTTTTCTGTCATGGGCCACAAAGCTGGGAAAACTATCAACATAAAATAAAAATGTTCTTGAAAAAGAAACATTTAATAACATTCATTTTAAAATGCATTATTTAAACACATAATACATTTGTTTTCCTCTATATGCATGAACTCTATTACAACAAGTGATATCTGTTTGGAGAATGAAATAAAACTCCCATTACTACTGAGGATTGGGAGGCAGTATGGATTCTTCCAGGGGGAGGCCTGATTGGGTAACAGATGCCAGCAGCATTGTGGATGCCAATGGCGTTCCAATCCTCTACCGCCAGCAGTTAGCTACATAATCTTGAGCAAGTTTCCAAACTCTGAACCGAGGTTTCCTCATCAAAAAAGGGAAGTAATAGCACCAGCTTCATAGGGTTGTTTGTGGAATGAACATAATGAGTGAAAAGGACTTGGCACGGGATAAAGTCAACACATGTTGGGTTTTAATCTCATCGCTAGAAGTTTCATCAGCGAGGCGGAGCTGAGGTGATCAGGATGGGTTGCATGGAAACTTGGGTCCTGAGATTCACTCTTCCAGGAACAGCGAGGAAGTCTCTTCCCCTGTCTGTGCTCCAGCTCCCTCACTTACAGTCTCAGGAGATCCGACTAGACCTCATTTAAAATTCATCCAATCCCCCAGTCCTGTGCTTCAAATTCAGCCTCCACTAAATACTCTTTGCCATTGTCTCATTTACTTTTCGGAAGGGCCCAATAAAGTGGAGATCGGCGAATCTGTTTGTCCCAGGCAAGGACACCGGGGTTCACAGAGGGTCTCAGAGCCAAGCTGGGGAGGAGCTGAGTGTTGGCCCCACTGACTCACACCTTTCTGATTCTCCTGAGTTCAGAGTATGTGCAAGGAGATTCAATCAAAGAGGCACGCTGCATACCTCATTAAGCTGAGGCCACGCCCCAGAGTCCAGATTGGTCCCTGAGCTCAGAGCCCATTGATTGGCTTCTCCCACGGGATCCCCTTTGCCCTGTGTTCATCCGCGTGTCCTCTCAGTCATCTGGCAGCTAATTAGCCTGGAAATGACAGCCTGGACACTGATGTAAGGTTATGATTCCCAAGCTTCCCTTGGAGCTATGAATGATGACTCTGTGAACACATTTACCAGGATTCGTATGGAGGAATTCTGATTCATTTCAGATTTTTTTAAAAGTCAAAACACTATGTAAAAAGAAAACACATGCCCCTTCAACCCCCAACATAATTGAACGTTTAAAGAGCCTGGGTGGTTCCATTTATTAGAATCACATGGGGAGAATGTATTGAATCTGTTCAATGTACGATTCTCTTAAATGGATAATTCTATTAAAAGAAGGGGAGAAAATCTTTCTCACGAAACTCCTAATTTAAGTTCAACAATTCCATAATATTTAGTGAGAATGTAGAGTGCATAGGGAAAATTAAGCCAAATTATTGCCGTAGATTTGACACCATAGATTTGAGGAGTGGGTTGGGTGCCCCATTGCCTATGGTGGTGCCAGCTTTGCCTGTCGCCCAGACAACCCTGGGAGTGAGCAGAGTGACCTGGGGCTTGGAGGGGCACATAACTTCAGGGTCTTGGGGAAGACTAGCAAGTGAACAGGTTATTCTTGAAGGATGAGCAAAACTTACAGGGTGAAGAAATGAGAGGATGGTCTTTAAGGCCGTGGCCATAACACAGAGGTCAAGGCTTTTAGCCCTCAGGTGGACGGGGTCAGGTAAGGTGAACTGACAAGCTGGCCTGCTGGGTTCTTCAGGAAACAGACTTAGACCCAGGAACATGTCGGTGATGACATCTGAGAAGGAAAAAGAGATGGCACAGAGCTCCCCTGCCCCCACGAAGTGCTTCCCATTGATGGAGGCCTACACTGGTAGACAGGGCTAGGCCCTTTTACCATAACCCCCCACCCTAGTCCCACCCTACACAGTCTGGGACCTCCCTGAGAAGAGTAGGACCTGGATTCAAAAGCCAAGGGTGGGCTCTGAAGGAGCCGACAGGTGGAGGCTCCAGACGACCACCTCCTGTTGAAGGCAGTGCTGAGCGACATCTCTATGCTGGCCACAGTGAGATCCAGCAGTGACAGGAGTGAAAGCTTATCGAGGGCATGGTATGTCTCCTGCTGAGCACGTTCCCTTCATTATTTCACTCAACCCTCAGGGGAGCCCGGTAAGGGAAGTGCTGTTAGAATGATTCCCGTTTTCCAGGTGAGGGACATGGCTCGGGAAGGTAATGTTAACTCAGAACCACAGGCATGCAGCAGGAGCAGTACAACCCCAGCCCTCCACATGCAGAGCTGGTGGTTTTAACAGGATGCAGGTGCCCGGAGAGGCAGACCAGGGCCAAGCCACCAAGGCAGGAGACCTGGTCAGAGGGCTGTCACAGCCCAGCCCAGAGCAGGGGCAGGGTCAGCTAAAGAAGAAAGGATGGCTTTGAAAAAGCTTCCAAGGACAAACTTGCATGGTGCTGTCTCCACACAGATGCATTGGGTTAGAAAGGTGTAACTGGAGGATGCTGAGATGACAGGCATGCTAAGCTTTGACACCACTCCTTTCACCCCTTTCAGCAGCCTGTATGAAAAGACATCAACCACATCCAGATTCCTCATTTGCTTTAATTGTTTGTTTGTTTTGTTTTGTTTTGTTTTGAGACAATCTCACTCTGTCGCACAGGCTGGAGTGCAGTGGTGCGATTTCAGCTCACTGCAACTTCCGCCTCCTGGGTTCAAGAGATTCTTCTGCCTCAGCCACCCGAGTACCTGGGATTACAAGCACCCACCACCACGCCTGGCTAATTTTTGTATTTGTAGTAGAGACGGTCGGGGGGTGGGGTCTCACCATGTTGGCCAGGCTGGTCTCGAACTCCTGACCTCAGGCGATCCACCTGCCTCAGCCTCCCAAAGTGCTGGGATTACAGGTGTGAGCCACCGTGCCTGGCCATAATCTGCTTACATTCTATTCACAATACTTCTATTTTATTTATTTAACTTACTGAATAGGTCATACATTCACAACTTTTGAAGGGCAAAAGTATAAAGGTATATATACAGAAAAAAAATCTCTCCCTTTTCTCTGATTCCCTCTAATTAGTTCCTGCCGTACACTATACCCAAGCATCTATCCAGTGCTGTCAAACATTTTTGATGCATTCTTCTAGAGCTTTTAAATGTACATGGAAGCAAAGATGAACAACATACCCATCCTTTTGCCACAAGTTAAAGCATTCTATATATGTAATTCTAATTTTTCCATATTAGTACATAAAGGTCTATCTGATACTTTTTCACAGCACCATCTGTTCCACAGATTGGATGTAATACATTTGATTTATCTATCGATGAATATGTACTTTGGTTGTTTTGTTTTTTTGCTATTAAGAATACTACCACTATTGTGCAGCAAACCCACATGGCACATGTATACCTATGCAACAAACCTGCACGTTGTGCACATGTACCCTAGAACTTAACGTATAATAAAAAATAAAAAATAAAAATAAAATATGAGCTACAAAAAAAAAAGAATACTACCACTATGAAAAACTTATTCTTGGCCAAGCATAGTGGCTCGCACCTGTAATCCCAGCACTTTGGGAGGCCAGGGTGGGAGGATCACTTATCATTTGAGCTCAGGAGTTCGAGACCACCCTGGGCAACATGGCAAAACCCCATATCTACAAAAATCACAAAAATTAGCTGGGCTTCATGGCTCTTGCCTGTAGTCCCAGCTATTCGAGAGACTGAGGTGGGAGAATCACCTCAGCCTAGGAAGTTGAAGCTGCAGTGAGCTGTGATCATGCCACTGCACTCCAGCCTGGGTGATGGGAGTGAGACCTTGTCTCAAAAAAAAAAAAGTTCTTTATTTGAAAAGTTTTAGTTTGCTATCTATCTGTGGTGATACTCTCTAATTCCAAATGTTATATGTTTTAATTTCTTTCTTTTTTTCCCTTGATCACATTTCCCCAAAACAACTCTATTTCGTGAATCTTTTCAAAGAGCTGGATCTTCACTCTATTTATTATTTCTATGCATTTTATTTCTAACTTATTGTGTTCTATCATGATTAATATCTGCTTTTGCTTATTTTTGTTTTTATGTAACTTTTTGAGTTGAATATTTCTTGTTAATTCTTAAAAATATTTCTTCTTTAATAGTAAAGGTTTTTAAAGCTTTGAATTGACAACACTATTTGTAGTTTTGATTTGTATGTTTGATTTGTATTTTTCTCATTATTATTAATTTCTAACCCATCTGTAAATTTACTTTAACAATAAATTGATTTATTTTTTGACTCAAAACTTTTGAAAGAGTGCTTTGAAAATGTCCCAGGATACTTATAATTTATATTTCATTATTTGTTTGCAGCCTATTTTTAGATTTAATACAAATGGTTAAATAATGAGATGTGTAATTTCTACTTTGAGGTAAGTAATCAAGTTTTCCTTTAGCCTACATATAGCCAAATTTTATAAATATTCCCTGGTTATTTGGGGGGGAAAAGCCTCTATTAGTGTCTATTAGTAGGGTACAAAATTCATTGTATCTATTAAAATAAACAGGTTAATTGCAATGTTCATATCCTTTTTTCTTTATTTCTTGTTTCTGGCAAATTCTGAATTGGTGCATTCATGTCTTGCATTGTTACTGTGTCTCGATAATTTCTCCTCGCAATTCTAACAATTTGCAATTATACATATTTCGATGCTATGTTGTTTGTGCATCAAAAGGTTTATGACTTAACTTATGGCATAGCATTTCTATGGAGTGTAAAAATAAGGGCTAAAGAGCTGCATTTGCTTTTTCTTATTTCTAGACCAGGCCAGGGCACAACCCCTGACTCTAATGTAATCTCTTTAACCATCAAATTTGACCAAACCACACATGGTGCCCAGATATCAATTTGCTCAGTAATTTCACTGATGACTCAGAAACTCAGCCAGTGTCTTTTCCCTGAATGTAATCCAGTCATTTTATGGAGCTCATTAACTCTTCCAAGATATTAGTTTACAATTTTTTAAATGACAGGGTCACCATAACAACATAAGCACAGTCTAATTGGTACCCAGACATGAGTTTCTACCCTTGGCAAGATTTGCCCTTTTTCTTCAAAAAAAAAAGTTTACTGTAAAGATTTAAAACTCAACCGCAGTTGGAATAGTTTCTAAAGAGGTCAAGTCAAACTGCAAAATTAACATTTTGCCTTGCTACATAAAGTTTTGTCCAGCACAGTAGGAAAGAAATTTAAACACGTTTCAATTTGGAGAGGTAATTAAAGGGATTTTTTTCCCTTTTGATGTCACTTTTCCAGCAAAACCTTTTTAAAAGTATCTTTATATATACACTTTCATGCCCTTGAGCTACCATTCCACAGCCACAAATTCCTGGAAGTGGAATTCTCCTATCGAAGGATGAGAAACTCAAAGTGTTGATATATAATTTTAAAAGGATCTTTGAGACACTTATCTCAATCTACAAATTTAGTGTGCAGCTGTATCTATATCCGCCTACCCTGACTACACCAGATAGCCTCAATTTCATGTTTCCAATTTGGCAGAAAAAATATTTCCCCACTTTAATTGCATTTCTTTCATTGATAGTAAGTTTAAACATTTTCCTAAATTTAATAGCCATTTGTGTTTCTTCCATTAATTGCTTGTTCATATGCATTGCCCATTTTTCTCTTGGTTTTCTTTCTTATTTAAGAGCTGTGTATAGAAATATTAATCTTTTGTCGTATTGATGATATTTTTAAAACATTCTATATTCCATCCCTGTGCACATATGGCCTTGGCTGATTTTCTTCCCAATCATCTCGATATAAAGACATTGCAAAGTCGATTGCTATTGTTCTTCTATTTACACTTGATAAGAACAGAACTCGAAGTTAAGTGGATGTAAATGGACCTAAAAACCAGGATTATGTTCTGAAGTTCCATTCACTTGTCATCTTCAGTCCTCCAAAATCTTGCTGCACACGTTTTTCAGGATGTCTGTGGCTCCATACAGTGCGACCAACTTTCACTGACCTCGGAGAAATCTACTGTCCCCCAAACCCATAACAACCCTTATCCTAATCTAGGACCAACTTAGTTTAAGGTCCTGCCTCCTTAAATTCATGGAGTTTCAGTTTTCAAGAATTCCTATCTACGTTCAATCTTAAGGGAAAATCTATTATTTTGTTTGGTTTGGTTTGCATTCGAGAAACCAGAGAACACTGAGTTCTGTGGATGGAGACGAGACGGTCCTGCGGCAAGTCTGCCTTCCATTTGGTATTTGCCATGAACACTGGGGAGCTCTGATCATAATCACAGAACCTTCACTGCAAATTTCCTTCCAGAGAATGAGGTTGACCAGATACGCATATCATGTTATTAACAGTCTTTAGCTGATGCCAGCCTGCTGAACTGTTTCAGAGAGGAACCAGGAAAAGCTAAAACACCACAGTGTCTTGTTTCACTGCCACAGCACAAAACCAGCATCTCTCTTTTAGAACCACCACATTTCTTTGGTGAGTAGACATTTGTGGACAGGGAGCAAACTGCCTAGCCCGGTCATAAAAGCCACTGCCAATAAGCTAGTATAATTACAGGGTGGCAGAATCGTCTAACACAGCAGCATGCCTAGGCCATGGATGGTCCTTGTTCCAGTGCCGTGTCTGTGGCCATCCCTGTCCAGGCTCCAGTTGTAGGTTGGTTTGGACTGTTCACCATGCGCAATTTCTAGACCACTGAAGCTCTCGTTTACTTTTTGTTTGTTTCACTCTGGGCTTTAGAGACTCTCGAAAGCGGCCACAGTCCAGCAAGGTCAACTTTGGGCAACTCAAATTTCTGTACAGTGAATGCCTTGAGCGCAGGGAGGAACTGCTCCCTAATATGGTGGGTGCCCGAGAAGGGTTTGTTGAATTCAGCCAACTCTGCGTAAGGTTTTCTTAAGAGGTAACAACATCAATTCACGAGTTAGAGAGGAGTATGGGGGCCAGGGCAGAGATGGAGGAGGAAAGCATGCGAATCTATAGTCAGAGCGCTGGCTTGAGACACTGACTATCCTCACAGCGATCTTGAGCAAGACGCCTCCACTTCCCTCTGTATCCCAGTTTCCTCATCGGTAACAGAACCCATCCTGCATGGCACTGTGAGGATTAAACTGGATAACACATTCAGGGCCTTACTGTGCCTAGACAAATCAAAGACATCAGCTGCTGTCAACACTGTCAGTGCGGTGCTCCCCCCACTCACTGGGGACGCATGGCCTGCTGATTCAGCCCAGCTGTGTCAGGTGCTCCAACTGCTTCTACCTTCCTGGTCCTCTGCTGGCCCAGCTCCCTTCAGCTCTAGTTTCAGGGGTGATCAGACCACCTCTGTGTGTTGCTTACGATTCAATGATAAATACTGTTTGTGAATTCAAATTATGCAAATTTGAAATTATATATTATTTTTAAATTAATACAACTTAACTATATGCAAATATTTTGAATAGTACAATGCCTTAAAGCCCAAACATCAAGAATCACCTAATTTCAAGGCTGGCAAGCTGCAGGACTTTGAAACCGCATCTTTGCCATTGCGGCAAGGTGGTGCTGTGTGAGCTGGTGGGCAGCCGCGCCTGGATTCCTCTGCCCAGGTCACCCTTGGATCAGGCAGATTTGAATTATTCCACAGCTCAGGAGTGCATCCTTTTCACGGAGGCTTCTTCCCAATGTGTGTCACGACAGCTACTCCTAGCAATGCTTCCATTCCTGCCACCAAGGCTATTTGGTACAGTTCAGCAAACTCACTGAACAACTACTTTGCACCAGGTACTCTCCTAGTTGCTAGAGATGCAGTAAGAAGTGAGACACATTCCCCTGAGAAGCACATGCTCCAAGGCCAAGAACAGCCCATAAATGCGATGCCAATGTAATGTGACAAAAGTGATAGCAGGAAGTGTGCAAGTGGGTGTGCAGAGGCTGGCCCAGGGGGCCGCAAATGCTTCCTGGAGAAAATAACCCAAGATTTTAAGGACCGAAAGGGATTAGCCAGGTGAAAAGCAGGGGAGAAGAGGGAGAGGTGAGACAAGAATTCAAGGCAGGTCTGATGAAAACACAAACGTTTTCCTATTCTTAGACAACACAGAATACTTCCCCTCTGGTCACCAAAATGCACTGTGGGGATTTGTCCCCATCAGCAACCCATTCTTCAGCAGATACCAGCTGGGTGTCCTCTAATCCAATTCAGTTCTGGCATGATCTACCTAGAGACAGCATCAGGTCCCACAGGTGGAGGGCTCAGTCTCACAAGACTGCCCGCCACTTCAGACGCCAATCACAGGTAGTAGGTTGTCACCTGTGCTTCTGACTGACCAGCTATAAACTGGGGGTTTCCATGACACCCTCCTCAGGTTCAATTAATCTGCTAGAGTGCTCCACAGATCTCAGGGAAACACCTTGCATATGTTATGCATTTAGCATAAAGGATATTACAAAGAACGCAGATGAACAGTCGGACGGAAGAGGTGCATATGGCGGCGTGTGAGAGAGGTCAGGGATTTTCCAAAGTGCTCCCCTCCAGGTGCCTTCCCACATTCAGCTATACAGAAGCTCTCTGAACCCAGTTTTGGGGGCTATATGGAGACTTTGTTACGTAGTCATGATGTATTAAATCATCAGCCATTGGTGATCAACTCAACCTCAGTCCCTCACCTCTCCCCAGACGCCAGGGGGTAAGGGCACAGATTCGAAAGTCCCAATCCTCTAATTGCATGGTGGTTCCCCTTGCAGGCAGCCCCCCATCCTGATGCTGTCCAGGAGCCCATCAGGGACACTTCATTAGGACAAAAGATGCTCTGTCACTCAGGAAATTCCAAGGGATTAGAAGCTCTGTGTTAGGAACCAGGGTCAAAGCCAAACATTAGAACAAAAGATTCTCCTGGTGCCCCCATCGACAAGGGTTTTAGGAACTCTGTCAGGAACAGACAAAGTGACAGGTTCTCCTTCTGTGGCCCAGGCTGGAGTGCAGTGGTGCAGTTGCGGCTCACTGCAACCTCAACCTCCCAGGCCTCAGGTGATCCTCTCACCTCAGCCTCCCGAGTAGCTGGGACTACAGGCACACACCACCACGCCCAGCTAATTTTTGTATTTGTTGTAGAAATAGGTTTCACCATATTGCCCAGGCTGGCCATGTCAAGGGCACCTTGTCCTTGGTCAGCTAAAGCTCTTCCCAAAATGAATCTCAGGCCAATCTGATTGGCCAAACCAGGCACCTTCAAGCTGCTCTCAGCCCTCTTCTGTTAACCTTGAGCAGCTCTGTCCTCAGGAGCTGTGGTGGATGGTGCCTCCAACCCCTTGGGCTCCTACCCCAACCCACAAGTCCTTCAGCCATGGCTGGAAAGACTCTAACCTTCTCATCCCTGGGCTTTCCTGTCTCCTGGTTGACAGATCTCAGTGAAGCCTCCTCGCTTCTCACTGCTTTTGTGGAGAGCATGCTGGGAAGAACCTTCTGTCCCAACTCAGTGAAAATGACTGTTTTCAGCACTGGCAAAGCCCTCCCTCCAAAATCTACACTGACCTCTGCTGTCTTTTTCTGTTTTCTTCTTGCAAACTCAGTAAATCAAAGATATTTGCAGCTCCCACTATATGAGCTGAAATACTGCCTTCCAAGGTCCAAATTTTTTGTTTTTTTGTTTGTTTTAAAATGCTTAGCTCTCTCTTTCCTCTTACATGTAGGGTCATCTTAAGAAAATATACTTAAAAGCACAAATCGCTGAGCATTGGTCTTTAGGCAGCTGTTGCGTTCTGTCCCACAGTGTGTCCCTGAGTGGGAGTTTCACCTGCTGGTCCTGGCTACCCAGGACTCACGTGAGCTCTTCTAGAGTCATGCAGCTTTCTTGAGCTTTAGGATCCCCTACTGCAAAAGAAAGATGGCAACCCTATGTCACAGAATTCATTTCAAGATAACATCCATAAAGCATGTAGCATAGTGCTTGGCATATAGTATAAGCAATGAGAATTGCGATGATTATAAATGAGATTATTATTTTTGCATCTTTAAAAAATATGAGGCCAGGCACAGTGGTTCATGCCTTTAATCCCAGCACTTTGGGAGGCTGAAACGGGTGGTTTGCTTGAGCCCAGGAGTTTGAGACCAGCTTGGGAAACGTAGTGAAACCTCATCTCCACAAAAAATACAAAAATTAGCCAGGCGTGAGGGTGCGTGCCTGTAGCCCCAGCTATTCAGGAGGCTGAGGTGGGAGGATCACCTGAGCCAAGGGAGGTCAAGGCTGCAGTGAGCTGTGATTGTACCACTGCACTCCAGCCTGGGCAACAGAGTGAGACCTGCGCTCAAAATAAATAAATAAATAAATAAATAAATAAATAAATAAAAATTTAAAAATATGGAATACTTCTATTTACAACCTCTTCTTTTTTATACGGTGCAGATAATTTTTTACAAGTTTCTAAAGAGTCACTAAAAGAGTCACAGTGGTGCTGGTCAATATGGAGCTCCCTTTTCTTGCCATGAGAAGTCCAGTTTGACTACCTCAGTTACCACCCAGTGTTAACATTCTCGTTGTAGCCTATTTGAAATGGAAAGCACTGTACATTATTTTTAGGATTTTTATTTGTAGGGTGTGCTAGAAGACCCCGTAGGCATTTCTGGTCCTGAGTCTTCATTGGGGACAACCAGCAGATCCTACTGGTTCTGGGCTGCATTTAATATGACATCCCTACAAGCCAACTGCAGGTGACAATCAATGTATTCCTTCAGGAAGTTTATCAGTGCTTTCAGATTAGTAAAACAAAGTCATTGCCTATTTGTTTTAGAGTGTTTACATTTACGTATGCAATTTCCATCACTCTCTGAAATTAACAGCACAGGTTTGTTCTCAAGGAAACTAAGGTGAGGAGAGAGACGTGTGAAGGGCCATGAAGTTGGGAAAGGAGGATTGAGGTGAGGTGGTTTCTGCTCTCCCATACTCTAGCAAGGTGTTGTCAGTGTGATACTGTGGCTGACTACAGGTGAAGGTGGTCTCTGCTGTACCTGACTCAACCCCCCAGCAGTATCTGGGTGTCTCTTGGGTTGGACACTAGACCCAACCTAGGCCAGTTTTTACCTCAGGAATATGAAGTGAAATTCCATTTGGGCAACCAGCAGGCAGCTGGCAATGTGCCTTGCAGAGCTGAAGGCGAGTGTCTGTGCCTTATCCAGGTGCCCAAGGTAGCAAAGGAAGGCTGTCTACAAAGAGGAAGCAAATGAGGCAAATGAGCAGAAGAGCCATGGAGAGTCCTCCAAGCCTTCCCCATCCTGTACCCGATCACTCCAGTTCTTGGCTCCTGGAGACACTCCAGAACCCATATATCATATAACCCCACCTTTTCCTTAATCTATTTGATTTACTTCTAATCCTTATAACTTAAGAACCTTCTACTTTTTCCTTAGTCGACCTAACCTTCATTTCTCTTGCTCATAATTTAAGAATCTTAACAAAGACTATGAGTTCCACATGATTTGCATGCCCAAACCTCAAATTCTATGAAGATTTTTTATTTTTATTTAATTATTATTATTTTTTGAAACAGACCCTCACTCTGTCGCCCAAGCTAGAATGCACTGGTGCCATCTCTGCTCACTGCAACCTCTGCCTCCCAGGTTCAAGCAATTCTCTTGCCTCAGCCTCCCAAGTAGCTGGGATTACAGGGACCCACCACCACGGCCAGCTAATTTTTGTGTTTTTTGGTAGAGACAAGGTTTCAACATGTTGGCCAGGCTGGTCTCGAACTACTTGACCTCAAGTGATCCACCTGCCTTGCCTCCCAAAGTTCTGGGATTACAGGCATGAGCCACTGCCCCCAGCCTATGAAGACTTCAAATGTCCCTTTGGAGATGAGGAACATTTGAGAATACAACAAACAGGCCAGGCTTAGCTGATTCCATTGCTGCAAAGAATTTTCCACAGCAAGAATTACAAAACTAATCATTCCCTTTTCCCTGTGGCACAAAAGTGCAGATATCTAACGTTTATAAAAGATCATTAAGAAAGAAAAATGGGCTGTCAGATGGCACTTCCCCTGGCGTAAACAAGAAAACAAACAAAACCAAATCTTGTGAGTGAAGCAAAGTTTCAATTACACACAACTAAACATACAGTACTCAGTTTTCTAAAATTATCTGATTGCAGGTCTGTAGCAGAGACCTGAAGCTGAGCCTGGTGGGAGGACTAACCTTTCTCTGTGAGGGTTCATAGGAGGCAAAGATGAGAGGAAGGAAGAAACTTAAAGAAAGAATGGAGGAGGAGACAGAAGACTAGGGTAGGAGAAAAGGAACCCAGGAAACAACAGAGGAACAAACAGAGGTGGAGAAACAGAAGCTCCCACAACACCCGAGCCCTGGAACCCTCCTCGGAACCTCGAAGGCAAAGCCTGCTTTCATTTCATCTCTTTTCTTCTCTGTTTCTCTCTTTTTCTCTTTCTTTTTCTCTCCCTTCTTTCCTTCCTTCCTTTCTATTTTTTCCTTCTTCAGAGTCTCAAGCAAGAGTTGGTAATTCTTTATCCGAGGGAATTATGATAAGGTTTAGAGCGCTGGGAATGTGCGATGTTTCAGAAGTACAAAGAATTTATTATCTATTCTCCAAACAAAGCAACAATTAGATCACTCCTGATAACTAATATCATGTTTTCAGAAGCCCTGAGTAGATGATAAGCTAATATTTGTACAGTTGACCTTAAAAGTGTGGCAGCTAAGAGGCTCTTGGAGAGATGCCCAGAAAGGCACTAATTAGTAAAGGATTTAGCAATGCGATGTGGAAAGGAACTTTCAGAATTCTTTTAAAAATGTTTTCAGTTTTGTAAATCACTATGCTAGAGTAACTGTAGAATTATTCTTTGACAGTATAATTACATTTTAATTGTATAGCAATTATGTGCTCAGTAGTAATCAAGGGGAAATTCAGTAGCCAATCGGCTTTTACCACTGTGAAATGTACAGACTTTGTGGTTCACAGGGTAGAAGACTTCTGTTTCCCTTGGCCATCTGAATCTTTAGCTGTACTTGAGCATTGACAAACATGGTGAGGACTCTCTCAAAGGCGTGAGAACGCTCAAATACCCCCAAAGAACCGGCCACTGTCTATTAAAAACCTAGCTAGAGGCTATTTTATGAAATGTTCTGCTGACAAGTATAGGAAAATATTCTTCCTTATGCAATCAGCTCCCATGGGACAATCAAGTCTACAGAGAAAAAAAGAAAGCATTTTGTAGGGGGCTGGGGTGGGTGCGGGAGCCTCAGCCAAGATTCTTCTTGGATGGTCCCACTTAGAACTGTTCCTCCTTTCTTTCTGCTCTAAATGTTAAGTAATTCAGACTAGAAACCACAATCTGGCACTAATGAGCAATAAAATGGTCCTTAATCCCAAAGATCTGTGTATTATCTTCCTCCTATTTTTTACATTTTGTGACTTATGGATCTGCTGTCTGGGCTGTGAGGACTGTAAAAACTATTATACCATCCTTTTTCACTGTAAAGTGTTTTTCAAAACACTGTCTAAAATATTAAGTGTTTTATCTCTGTTGTCATTGTTAACCCCCGCAGCACTACTCATTGTGTCTAATGTGGTAGTTGTGGTATATGGACAAATTGGAAGCTATGTAGAAAACTAGAATCTCTTTTAAAAATTGATCTGGATAGGTATGATGATAAATCAAATACTAACTGATCTATATTCTTAAGGGGAAGACAAGCAAGTCATTTATGGACTTAAGGGCAGGACCAAGCTAAACTCAAAGAGATGCCGGGGAAGGGGAAGGAATTAGCTGATGGGGGTCTAGGTGAACTTGACCACCGGGGTGATTTCAGCAGGCCTGGAGGAGGGACCATCCCACTGTCATGGAAAATGTTTAACAAGCCAGCTATGGGGGAGAGGAGGTGCAGTGGTTGCCAATTTCTGCGGTGTAAATGCTCTTGACGTGGCCATTTCAAAACTATTAACATAGCATCACTGAATGCTCAATAGGAGAGAGATGCACCCAATTCGCTTTCACAATTCTCTCTCTCTCATTTCTGAATTGAGAGTACAGGGAGACTCTGTATCCCCCTACATATTTTAGAGCACTCTGATATCGGAGGCACAGCCCAGCAGGTTCTACAGGGTGCAGGCAGCCGGGCTGGGGGCTGCATCTCCTGCGTGTGCTGACTGTGGCGGTGGCACTGGCGTTGCCTGGCCTCCCTTTTCTACACTGAACTCTTTTTATCAACTCTGCTCAAATCAGCCAGAGCGGGTGGTGGGGCTGCCCTGATCTGGAGCAGGAGAGCGGTTTTCAGGTTTCCACAGCCAGCTTCTCGCCACACAAGGCAGTGTGGGGTGGCTGCCGTGGCAACAGCAAAGTCAGGAGAGAAAGTATGCCCTGTTCCCTCCTTAGTGGAACTCGGTCTGGATGTCACCATGAGATGACAATGTTGTCACTGCCGGGCCCGCCTCAGATCTAGCCTCGGATCCAGTCTCACCCTCCACATCCTGACTGAGCGGTCCTTGCCTCTCTGGGCCTCTTTCCTTATGTCTCCAGTGTGGTACTAACTGGTGCAGGATGGTTGTGGAGAGGCAGGTCTGCCGAGGGTACTTCTCATGCAGCTGGTGCACGGCCAGTGCCTGGGTGCACTCAGCCCCTGTCCCCGGAATGTTCCTGTGATTCCCGTGGCCGCTGTGTCTGTTTTGCTAAGCACAGTGGTGTCTCACACCCTCTCACAGCTATTTGGAGAGAAAAAGTATTTTTATCTTATAACACAAACTCTGTTTTACAAAGGCCAGTTTTAAGATTTTGCAGTGGAGTCATGGACCCCAAAAGCCTGCTCGTGTTCTTAGGTGTCTGTGGAGCCTGGGTGAGCCCATTCTGCAGGGAGTTAATGAGATCTGGGTGGGCTGACTGCAACCAGACATGTCTGAAATCTCCCCACCATCTGGCCTTCCCCAGGGAGGGGGATAGCATTGGTTGCACGATTGTTAAACGTGCCTATCATGCGAGGGAAACACTAGGCGCCTAGAGGTTATGTGACTTGCCAATTTTAAGGCCTAGAGCAGGAGTGCAGCCTGGATTCTGCGTCTCCCTGGCTTGAAAGTCTGTGCCATTTCATCTATGGCAGCAGAGGATTAGCAGGACTTTTCCAGACTTGTGTGTCGGGTGGGTAGGGAGTGGGGGACTATTGGGGGGAAGAGTGCTTCCCCATGCACAGAGAATGAGATTATAAACTAGGGGATTTTTAATGAAAAGTGATGAGGTAATACGCCACAAGGATCTCGAGATTATTCACAATCTTTGCCTAATTCTGCTTCCAGGAATCCATCGATGGGACTCAACCAGAGATACAGTCAAAGCTTTAACTTCAACACTGTTTATTTCAGCTTTATTTATAAAAGCAGAAATTGGAAACAACATAGATAGTTTAAAGGGTGAAGATGATTGAAAAATTACAGTGCATCTCTCGTATGAAAATCCATGTTTTCAACGGCATGAAAAAATTCTCAACAGGCAATGTTAAGTGGAAAAAAAAGACATAAAACTATATTCAGTACATCGATTTTCTGTGAAACAAAAATGTTAAGAATGATTCTTGCTGGCTACAGGGGTCATTGTGATTTATAGCATTTTCCAAAATCTCTGCAATGAGATTTTGTAGAGAATCTACAAAATTTTCTAATGCACATTTTGATGTATTAAAACAAAAAGAATGTGTTTAGCAATTCATCTACATAGTCTCAATCTCACTACTAAAAACAAAATGTTTTGATAAGATTACATTAAAAGCCAAAAAAAACCCACAAAGAAATCCAACAAACCCACAACACAACGCTTAATGATGATGGGAAAAAAACAGTGGAAAACGAAAGGGAGGCAGACATCTAAAATTAATAGAAGATGAAATTGAAATTAAGAAGTTGTACAGTACTGTGAGAAACCTTGTTATTTTGTATAGAATTCATCATGAAAGGTCATCTTCAGATGTGCACTAGGGCACTATGGTGGCCACAGAGCCTGGAGTTGAGAATTAGGTGTGAATTTGAACTCTTAACAGTGACCTGCTTACCTGTAACCCCAGCACTTTGGGAGACCAAGGTGGGCAGATCACCTGAGTTTGAGACCAGCCTGGCCAACATGGTGAAACCCTGTCTCTACTAAAAATACAAAAATTAGCCAGGCGTGGTGGTGGGTACCTGTAGTCCCAGCTATTTGGGATGCTGAGGCAGGAGAATTGCTTGAAGCCGGGAGGCAGAGGTTGCAGTGAGCCCAGATCGCGCCATTGCACTCCAGCCTGGACAATGAGAGCGAGACTCCATCTCAAAAAAATAAAAATTAATAATAACACAACAACAACGACAACAACAACAACAAAAAAACAGTGACCTGCTATCAGCCAGTCTGGGGACACCAGGACCTCTCTGCACCGTTTTCTTCATCCCTAAAAGCAGAAATAGCATTAGTGACCCCACACGGTCGTGGAATTAAATGGATTGTACGTGAAGGTACTCACACGATAACGGGTATAAATAGCTGCTCAATAATTTTCTTTTTCCATGCACTGAGCAACGTGGCAACAAAATATGTAAAGAAGAATTTATTAGACTTATGAGAGAAATAGACAGAAATACAATCATTACATGAGATTGTGACTCACTGCCGTCTAAATTCAGACAACAGCAACCACTCAAATTGCTGTCTGGGGATCATGAGGGATACAAAAGGGCTTTGTAAACTATGAGGCGGCATAAAAGTGTTAGCTGTTTTGCAAGATGCAAAATAATATTTATGGGAAGCGATTATATTTTTTCCAAGGTCATAAAGAAATGCTCAATAAATTTTAAAGTAGAAATGTTCCAGTCCATATTTATGACCTCAATATGATACATTGTAATATTAGTGTTTATATTTAAAGTAGAGAAATTTTATCTTCTCCAACATTTTCAAGTGCTCCCTGAACTAATGCCAAATAAATGAAATGATTTAATAGTAAATTATTGGGAAAATAAAATATATATTAAAATAAAATTATAATAATAAATCAAATTATGCCTGAAAAAATGGAATTGACTATTAGAATTTAAATACAAGATTAATTTATGAGTTTTGATGTAATAAAAAATCACAAAAAAAGGATATTCAAAAGATTTGGTAATTAAAAATGTTTAAAATATATAAATGAGGACAGGCTAAGATAAATACTACCAGAAAATACCAGAGTCCATAAAGAACTTACGGAAATTGATTAGAAAAAAATTAAACTCAACAGATTCATGGAAAAAAAACTATTTTAACCCATAGAGCACTACTTTGTTATTAACTAACAGATGCAAAGATGAACAAGAATATTTTATTTAATAGTGTGAAAGTTGTCAGAATCAAAATGGAGTCACTAATGTTAAGACAACCCTGACAAATAGAGACAGGCAAGGCCGTGAAGAGAGGGTTCTCATACTTGTGTGCCTGATAACATAAAAAGACTACAAAAACCACAACCTTGCACAAAGACTGTCACAACCTCTCTCAAAAAATACTTCTGCAAGGGTATCTGCCCAGCCACTGTGTGTCCGACCTCGGAATGGCGTCACCCTTGTTATGGATCTTTGTCATCAAGGATAATTATTTCAAAATAATTACATAATCCTCCGCATTTTTTTCCTTTGAAAACCTTCGCCTCTTTACCTTCCTGAACACACACGTAGTTTACTATGGCATTGCATATAGTAATGCCCTATTCTCAAATAAAACATCTCTTTTTTTAGACAGCCTCTCTCTGTTTGTTACTTAGGTTGACAATCTTAATATATTCTCCCACGTGCTGGGGAATGTGCTAAGCACTAATGCGTTCATTCCTTTCACCCTCACGACAACCCTCTAAGGTAGATAGTGTCATTGTTCCCATTTTACAGATGGGGAAATGAATCACAGGGAGGTGAAATGACTCATCCATGGTCACAGCCAGGAAGTGGCAAAGCTAGGATTCAAGGTCAGGGTCTGTATTCTCCTATTCATTTTATTACACAACCATGATTGATGAAGCCGAAGGTGTACCCATAAATAGGGGAATGCACCAAGATTTATAGCGGTTAAAACAATAGAAACTGCCAACAACGTAGTAATGCTGAGATAGATAAGTTGCGTTAACTGTAGAACTTTTATACTGTCACTGAATTTATAATTATGCCAACTTTGAGCCAACTAAAAATACAAAGTTAAGTGAAAAGAACATAACCTGCATTCATGTTATGCTTGCAACCCTGTGAAACATGTATGCATAAAGATGAGGACAGGAAGGATGTATGGAAAGGAAAACAGCTGACGTGGCGATAAATTGTACCTTTGCAATACCAAGTGACAGTGGCTGGGGAGGAAAGGTTAAACAGTGTTTGAGTCTCTTTGTATTTCCCCCAAAACAGCACCCCTTCTCTCATTGCAGAGGCTTCCTGGGGCCCAGGGGCCCCCTGCCCATCCACTCCTTTGAGGCTGCCTGCCACCTCCTTTGGAGGCATTTCTCTGGCACCCAGCCCACACCTGGCCTTGGGCTGTCCTCTGCATCTCCACAGCAGCCTGCTTCTCCCATCATGGCGAGCCACACTGCACGGGGCTGGCTCCTTCCTTTGCCCGCACCACCCAGTAGACCCTTGAGGGTGACGCCAGATCTTCTCCCTTGTGCAGCCTCAGCTCCTGCCATAGGACCTGGCCCAGCGTTGGAGCCCGTGTGTATCTGCTGAAGAACGCAGACATCTAGGTCTAAATAAAAAAATACATAAAGCTAAATAGCTAAATATAAAGCTATAATAGCTTTATAACATTCGTTGGACAATTTCCTTCCCAGAATACTGCAAATTTGAACCCAGAATTTTATAAGTTAAGCATTCCAGAGCACCATAAATGGAAAGACCGCTAGGTAATCTTGTCATAGTGAACGGGAATGGAAGACCATCATGCCTATGAAACCCGAGATGTCACCTCTTTCATGTTGACTCTTAATTCTAAGAGTTATACATCCATCATAGTAACGATACTATTAACATCTGCTCATCTTTCTACATAGTAAATTTCAGTATAAAACATTTTGATGAGAATTTGTTTGACCTTTAAAATGGCCCTGGGAAGTAAGGTTTTTATCCCATCTCACCTATGTGGAGCTGGAGGCTCAGTGCGCTCTTGTAGGCAGTGTTGTTGGCTTCAGGCTACTCAGTTTAAAAAGCAGTAACAAAAACCCTCTTTAGTATATGCTGAAAGGCACCTAGGAAGAGCATTTAAAAGTGAATTAGGCCGGGCGTGGTGGCTCATGCCTGTAATCCCAGCACTTTGGGAGGCCGAGGTGGGCGGATCACGAGGTCAGGAGATCGAGATCAACCTGGCCAACATGATGAAACCCCGTCTCTACTAAAAATACAAAAATTAGCCGTGCGTGGTGGCATGCACCTGTAGTCCCTGCTACTCAGGAGGCTGAGGCAGGAGAATCCCTTGAAGCAGGGAGGCGGAGGTTGCAGTGAGTCAAGATCATGCCACTGCACTCTAGCCTGGTGACACAGCAAGACTCCGTCTCAAAAAAAAAAAAAAAGAGGGAATTAAGCAGAACACTAAGATTACTCCAGCTCCTTGGTGATAGTAACAATATCTGGGTGGTTCACACCAGTGTGGCCCTTTGTCATTTTCAAAGCAGTGTCATGTGTAAGCTGGGCTTCCGTTTGTACCTTCTGAAGTTCTGAAGTTGCAGGGCTGTATTCACCTTATTTAATTTGGGCTCTATTGAAGGTGAGGTTGAGAGAGATGCCCAGTAACAACACAAAGCCATGCTCCACATCCAGCAAGGAGCTCTCAGCTCTCCTGGGTCCTCTCCTCTCATCCCACAAGAGCACCTTGAGTGGGTGCATTAGGATGCAGATTTTATAGATGCGGGAAGTTAAGATGGGGGAATTTAGGTAATATTCCTGATATTGCACAGCCAGTGAATGGAAAAATCAGGAGTTGAGCATCTGGGTCTGCATCCACGCCCAGCACACTTAGCACTAAGGCAGGGGTTCTCACAGTGTGACCCCTGCACCAGCAGCATCAGCACCATTTGGTAACTTGTTAGAGGTGCAGATTCTGGGGCCTCCCCTTACGCTGCTGTATCAGATCTGCTGGAGGTGGAGCTCTGCCTTTTTGCAAGCTCTGGAATGATCCTAATGCTCTCATCTGTATGTGCAAAGCTGTAGCTATCAATGGCTGCTAACTGGTGGATGATGACTTGAACACAGGTGTTTTGATCTCCATACTCTTTCAATGGACGATATCAGCTGTTCTCAGTCCCACCTGAACATTGAATCATTTGGAGAGTTTAAAAGCACTCACCGACAACAAAACCAAAACACACAAAGAAAGAAACAACCACATTCTCCAGGCCCCATCCCAAGACTATTAAGTCAGAGTTGCTTGGGGTGGTGCCAGGAGCTGCCTTTGTTTAGAGCTCCCAGATGCCAGGCAGCTGTTTCCCCTGACTGTCTGATAATCCTTGGCAGTCGGTTTCCATCTAAGTGCCAGGCCTTGAAAAGCAGACTGCAAGCTCTAAGCTCTGTATGTGGGTGGGGCTGCTGGCTGTGTGGCCACTGGAAGGGTCAGTCTCCACTGCAGGGTGATGGCCCAGGATGCGTCTTTGGGGACACTCCCATGTTGTACACTTTTTTTTTTTTTTTTTTGAGACAGAGTTTCACTCTTGTTGCCCAGGCTGGAGTGCAATGCCATGATCTCGGCTCACCACAACCTCCGCCTCCCAGGTTCAAGCAATTCTCCTGCCTCAGCCTCCCGAGTACCTGGAATTACAGGCATGCGCCACCATACCTGGCCATTTTTTTTTTGTATTTTTAGTAGAGACAGGGTTTCTCCATGTTGGTCAGACTGGTCTCGAACTCCCGACCTCAGGTGATCTGGCCACCTCGGCCTCCCAAACTGCTGGGATTACAGATGTGAGCCACCATGCCTGGCCCCACGTTGTACACTTAATGCTCTCTAAGTGATTGTACCCTAAGATGAAATGCTAAGTGTTCACCTCTGACTGACCAGAGTCAGAACCTTCTTCTCTAGAAGGTTCTCCTAGTCTCCTTCCTGAAGGAGGTGTTAGGGGTCAAGTGGGGAATAAGCCTGGGGTCTGGGTGTCTGAACCACCTGCATAAAACCTTGTCGTGGAGTTTGCAGGGGCTGAGGCATGTATCAGATTGCTTTTCTGCTTTCCCTGTTTAGGTTCACCTGCTTATACAATTTTACTGCTGTTCTCTCTTCTTTCATTATATCCTTGAAGGTTTATGCTTAAAAAAAAAAAAAACAAGAAAAAAAAAACAAGAAACTTTTTTGTTGTTTTAGTGATATTTCAGGAATAAGGGTGACTCAATGGATGTGTTAAGCCTGCCACTTCTAACCAGAAATCTGTACAAAATTTCCTATGAGAGTCCTCCTTCATCCTAGCCTTTGTCCAGACACGCTTCCCTTGCTGTCCAGAGAAGCAGCTTCCTTCTGTCCTCATATGCTTGCATCGTTCCTTCTTGCCTCCCTCTCTGCCAGAAATGCTCTTCCCCCTGCATTCTGATGGCTTAATTCCTCTCGACCTTTGGAGTTCAGTCCCAGATCTGTCCCCTTATTGGAGCCTTCCCTGCAGCGCCTGGAGCTGTGCTTGGGTCACACTGTAGTGTGGTCTGATTATATGATTGATGTCAGTCTTCCCAACTAAACCGTAAGTTCATGAGGCCACGAACCTGGCTGATTGTGTGTGCCATTGTATCTATCTCCTCTACCCAATGCATATTTTTGAATAAATAAATGAATGAATAGGCAGGTGGGGGCTTGAAGGCCTCTTGATTTTGGCAGTAGTGTAATGTAATGTGAACTGGCTTCACAGGCCGGTGAAGTTGGCACATTCTGAAACTCTCTCAGCAATACAAGAGCAATTCACAGCTACCTTGATCAACAAAAACCAAAAGCAAATGAAACCAGGCTTTTACTGAAAATATCTGTAAGAGCAGAAATACACAGGTAATTAACACCTTCCCCTTATACTCCTATTTAATATTTAATTTCTACTATTGGCATCCTAGATAAAGCTGAAGCTAGGTCACCTGCATTGGGTCCTTTCTTTTACTTCTTATCAAAAACCTGGCCATCTGACGCGTTAGGATCTCAGTAGAAAAGGAAACAAAATCCACAGGGTGTTGGTGAGTTGATTTTTGTGGCAAACTTCAGGAACTTTCAGTAAAAGCCATAAAACAAATGAAGCAGAAGATATCATGGATGGAGAAAATGCCCCCTCTTGTAGTAATGCATTTCTGGATGGTTGAACATTATTCTCTGAGTTGAATTCCCTTGAATAAGGGAATTCTTTCTAGGAAATAGGAGATGCAAGGTAAAACCCCATTCTTGGACACGGACTGTGAAGGATTCCTCAGTCTGCTGTCATGTCAAATGAGCACAGCCCCAGGACAGGGTCCCTCTTGCCAGTCCTCCTCTGGGTTCCTGCCCCTGCCTGAGCCCCACCCCCAGGCATTCTGAGTCTGGCTGTGGCCCTGACAAAGGCTTCCTATTATTCTACCTAGCAACTGCAAGCCGTCAGGACAAGAATCCAGAAACCTGACATTTTACATCAATAGGATATAAGGAGTTTAGTTGGTTATCTATTGCTGCATAACAAATTGCCATCTAACTTTGTGTTTGAAAACAACACGCATGCATCTCGTGGTTTCTGTGGATCAGAAACCTTGGCACAGCTGTACTGGCTCCTTGACTTCATGGTCTCTTGCAAGGTGTCAGCGAGGTGTTTCACAGCTCACAGTGGACTGGGGAAGAGCCTGCTTCCCAGCTTGTGTGGTTGTTGGTGTGATTGTTGGTGTGATACCCACGTTCTGCCTGTCACTATGTGGTGCCTGTGGCTTGTGCACTCCCCGGCCTACCTCTGAAGTGTTGGCCTGGGAATGTTTTGTAGCATGTGCCCATGGCTGCTGTCTGGAGGCCACCATCAGCTCCTACTGGCCTCTGCAACACAGCCGTGTGCCAGCAGATCAACGTCAAGGGTGCTACCCTGTGAGGTGATCTAATCCCATCATCTTCACCACATCCTATTGGCCAGCACCAGTCACTACGTTCAGTTCACACTCAAATGGCGGGGGCAGGAATACCACCTTTCTTCATCCTCCTAGAGGTAGAGTCTGCTGGGGAGTGTCCGGCCATCCATGGCGGCCAACTTAGGCATCAAGAGGCCACTCAGACTGTCTTGGTTTCCTGGAGCTGCCCTAACAAAGTCCCACAAACTATGTGGCTCAAACAACAGAAATTTATCATCTCACAGTTCTGGAGGTCAGAAGGCCAACATCGGACAGGGTTTGTTCTTCCTAAGGGCTGCATGGAAGAATCTGGTATCCGTGGGCCTTTCTCTGTCTTCTGTGTCTTCACATCCTCTTCCCTTTATCTATTTCTGTTTCTGGGTCCAAATTTTCCCTGTTTTTAAGGCCCACAGTCATATTGGATTATGGCACACCCCAGTGACCTCATGACCATCTTAACTTGTTCATCTGCAAAGAGCCTATTTTCAAATAAGTTCACATTCACGCATTCTGAGGGTGGGACCTCAGTATCTTTTAGGGGGACAAGATTCAACCCATAGCAAGTGCTAACACAGTTTTTTTTTTTTTTTTTCTGACATAAACCATCCTTACCTAGGGTTTTGGCTTTTTCAAGTTAAGCCACTGCTTTGAGGGTTCTTAGTTTTTTTAAAAATATTTAACATTTTTTTAAAATTAGGGTGAGCTTCACACAACAAAGTCAGTCGTTGAAAAGTAAGCAATTCCGTGACGTTTAGCACAGCTGCGACGTTGTACAACCACCACCTCTGTCTAATTCCAAAGCATTTTCATCACCCTGAAAGGAAACTGTCCCATTAGGCCGTTGCTTCCCATCCCCGCACCCCAGCACCTGGCAACCACCCACCTAGGCCATTGCTATTGAGGGGTTGTTTAAAGTCCACTGAGCTGACTGTAGCCCTCACTCTGCACCCCATTCACATGGACCCAGACAGAGCTGTTACCTTCTTTTCAGAGGCAAGGAGACTGAGTTAAGGGGACGTTAAGTCACTTGTCTCTGCAAGGTGGAGGTGCCATTAGAACCCAGCCGTCTGGCTTCCCAGTCCACACCCCTCACTCCGCCTCCACAGCCTGTTCTACCCCAGCCTTGAGTGAGCCGTAGAGCAGCAGCTTCAGCTGAGACCAGCGATCCCTCCTCCTGCAAGTGAAGGAGGACAGCGTCCTTGCTGTCTCTCTGCCCTGGTCATCATGCCCACCTCCTCTGTCCTCCTCGGCCCGCTGTGAGGATTTCTTCCAGGCTGCTGGGAGGGAGGGCGCTTGCAGGAACTCCCTCTGTGCATCCCATCAAGGGCATCTGCAGGTGCTGCCTGTCCTCACGGTCACCTCTCACTGCATCTCCCCTCCGTCCCTGCCTGTCTGGGTGTCTCCCGCTGTTCCCTGTGCCCTGCACCTCATCACAGGGTGCCTGTGTCTACCGCTGCACTGATACCCTAGAATTCTCCATAGCCTTCGCTAAAATAACGTGTGTTAACCCTCCAAGCTGGAAAAACCTACTAGAAATTACCGTGGGGGGAGGAAATTGCAAGCCCCATATTCAGGTATGCAAGAAAAATCACTTTTATTTCCTAAAAGTAATGGCACTGAGGCCGGGCAAAGAGGGAGGGAGCAGCACCAGGGCAGGGTGAGGTCAGAGCAGTCATCAGCCCATCCTTGTCCCAGGCCCATGGTCTCTTCCCTGCCAGACTCTGGCTGGGCACCCTCAACCCTGGGGTCCCCTAATCACATGCCCTCTGAAGTCAGCCACATCGAGGTAACTGACAAGGAGCCCAGTCAAGACCTCACGGCTGTCAGAGCCCGGAAAACTCATTCCCTCCTCCCCAGTAAAACTCATTTCCTCCTCCACAGTCTGTTGGGATTGTCTTTGGTCTGACCAGTTCTCTCTCCTTCTTTCCCCAGAGGCACACAGTGTCATTTCATGCCCTTCAACACCTACGTCCAATTTCCATAACCAATTGGGTGTTTGGAAACCTGCATTAGGAAACCCCTCTCCGAACCTTCTGGAAGGCCTGGACATTCCATACTGGTGGCTCTCGGCTTGAACAGGCAGAAGGACTAAGGAAATACCGGGGAGGAAAAACAGCAATTCATATCTCAAATGTTATTCTGCCACACTGAAGAATGATTTTATGGGCTGGGCATGGTGGCTCATGCCTGTAATCCAAAAACTTTGGGAGGCCGAGGCAGGCAGTCTCATTTGAGACCAGCCTGGGCAACATGGCAAACCCCAACTCTACAAAAAATACAAAAATTAGCTGGGTGTGGTGGTGCATACCTGTAGTCCCCCAGCTACTTGAGAGGCTGAGGTGGGAGGATTGCTTGAGCCCAGGAGGTCGAGGCTGCTGTAAGCTGTGATCACGCCACTGCACTCCAGCCTGGGTGACAGAGCCAGACCCTGTCTCAAAAAAAAAAAAAAAGAAAGAAAAAAAAGAATGATCATATGGAATTTTCCGGAATGTTCTCAACGTAGGCTCCAGAGAGAAGGTTTTAGACAGGACGCACTGCTCTGACTTAAACACCACTTCCTAAAGCATCGACGTTGTGCTTTGGAAATGACAAGAGAAACTTAGAAACTTAGAGAGAGCACGCTTCCTCAGGAGTTCAGTGCACCCCTCCATGAATAAAGGCAATGGTGATGAGAAGGAAATGAAATAAAAAATTGAGAGCCGAAAGGCACCTTGGAGATCACCTAGCCCGAAATTCTTGTCATGGATGAAGTCAAGGGCCTGAAAAACGAGACGATTTGTCCAAGCTGCCAGCTAGTTGGAACTGTCCAGACCCCACACCTGCCCACTGGGCCTTCAAAGCCCAGGCCTCAGGGAGAAGCTCCCTCAGGCCCCCAGACATGCTGCCTGCATGCCCGCTGGGGAGAAGGAGGCAGCAAAGAAATGATGCTGTCCACAGAACAAACAGCAGCCTCTCTTGCTGCCTGGCAGCATCCATTACAGAAGGATATTTCCAGATGTGTATATGAGCATTTCACAACACAGAATACTTTTCAAAGGCAAATTTTACAAAATGCCAGTCCAGGAGAAATTAATACTGGGTTTTCAGAAAAAGAGGAAACCAGAATGGCTGAACATTTCTGCTCTCTTGAAAACCACAGAACCCACAGCAGCAACAAATGTGACAGAAAAAGGATTTCTGCCAAACAGGGCGGAGGGAGAGACCCTTCCCTTTATAACCAAGACAGAGACCAATCCTCACTGGAAGTGAAAGATGCCTCTCCCAAGAACTTGCTGTTCCCACGGTCACAGAACACACTCATTTTCCACAAGACAAATGAGGTGACCCATCAGCCTTTGGTTTATGTAATAATGCAGCTCAGTATTTATGAGGCTTTGCAACAAAGGGTAATTTAAAATGAGAGCACAGTTAAGTATGATGTCATCCCAAGAACTACTCACTTAGCTGTGACAATAGACAAGTGACAACAAGAAATGGCATCTATTTACTAAAAGCTAAGCAGAGAGTTTGTTTTGTTTTATTTTGTTTTGTTGTTTTATCAAGCTTTAGATTAAATCCAGCCTTGTAAGAGATGGAAAATATCTCAAGAGCCACAGACTTACTTCAGCCTCCTACTGGGATGGTTTTGGTTGCAGCTGAGTTGTCCCAGCCAGCGTCTCAGCTGTGGTTTCAGTGGCTGGAAGAGAGGAATCCCACATGATGGCCCTCGTGGCTGAGAAGCACCATCTTCCAGCCCTACAGCTGATGAGCTCAATTTATGAGCTGATTACGATGGCCAAAGGAGATCCAATGGATATTTTGGGAAATGGCTCATAAAATGCATTCAGATCAACCAGAAATAAACTCAAAGGCTCCAGGAATCACATTTTTGGAAGCACTAGCTGGAGGAGGGGAAGCTGAGCTGACATTTTGCACAGGCACTTCTAATTATATCTCACATTGTGTTTTTCTCTGCACCTCTTTTTTCGTACCAACAGTAAGTATAAGTGCTGAACTGCTCTCAGATAGAATAACACATCTTTCTTTTTTTTTTTTTTTTGACATAAAGTTTTGCTCTGTTGCTCAGGCTGGAGTGCAGTGGTGCAATCATGGGTTCACTGCAACTTTGAACTCCTGGGCTTAAGCGATCCTCCTGCCTCAGCCTCCCAAAGCTCAGGGATTACAGGCATGAACCACCTTGCTGGCCAATGCAGCTTTTTTTTTTTTTTTTTTAATGACGAGAGGACTCCAAGAGCATTTTATCCAGGTTGGACTATAACCTAATCTTGAAGAGCATGGTCCCTAACCTTTTTGGAACCAAGGACCAGTTTCATGGAAGACAAATTTTCCATGGACCTGGTGGGGACGAGGGGGAGATGGTTCCAGAAAGATTCCGGTACATTACAGTTATTGTGCACTTTATTTCTGTTATTATTACATTGTAATATATAGTGAAATAAGTATACAACTCACCATAATGTAGAATCAGTGGGAGCCCTGTGCACATTTTCCTGCAACTAGATGGTCCCATCTGGGGGTGATGGGAGATAGATCATGAGGCATTAGATTCTCATAAGGAGCGTGCAGCCTAGACCCCTTGCAAGTGCAGTTCACAATAGGGTTAGTGCTCCTGTGAGAATCTAATGTTGTCGCTGATCTGAATGAAGGCGGAGCTCAGGCGGTAATGTGAGCAATGGGGAGCTGCTGTAAATACAGATGAAGCTTCGTTGGATCACCCACTGCTCACCTCCTGCTGCGTAATCTGGTTCCTAACAGGCCGTTGACCAGAACCAGTCCATGGCCTGGAAGCTGGGGACCCCTGTTGAAGAGTCCTCTTCTAAGCACCAGTTTAATGTTGCAAAATTGGAGGTAAAAATTAAAAGTTTGGGACAGTTAACAAAATTCTTTTTCTAAATCTTTCCTGAAGAAAAATTCTCCCATACTCAGCCACTCCATATAGTCATGGAGTTAACTTCTGACAGTAACACTGAGCAATAATAGATTACAGAAGAAAAAAGCGTGTGATTATCTCAATTGATATAGAAGTATTTAGTAATGCTCAACACCTACTAATGAAAAAATTCTTAGCAAACTGGGAGAAGAACTGAACTCCCTTAATTTGATCATGCTTTACGCCCAAACACTTGCAGCCAATCTTATTCCTGATGGAGAAACTTTGGAAACATTTTTTGCTAAGATAATAGACAAGAATGCTAATTTTTACTGGTTCTGCTGAAGATGTTGTCAGAGGCTCTGGCCAAGAGTACAAAGAAAGAAAACAAATAAAGAATATGAGAGTGAAAGAGGAAGATATAAAACCATCATCACTGAATGATTATCTACCTAGAAAACTTGGCTCCACAAAGTATTAGAGCTAAAAAGATTGGCCATTTGATTTCTGATTACTTGATTAACCTTCAAAAACCAATAGCATTTCTCTATCTGTTCTTCAGCAATAAGAACAAAAAGTGTTTTTTTAAAAAGCAATAGTCCATTCACAGGAGTAATGCATTCGTAAGTATTTTAAAATTAGTTTAACCAATAATATACAATGCTTCTGTTGTGAAATGTCAAAATTATGGTGAAGGAAACAGAAGAGAATATAAATAAATGGAGAGATGTTCTACTTTTGGCTGAGATGATGTAATGTTATAAAGATGTCTTTTATCACCAAACTATATATAAATTCAATGCAATTCCAATCAAAATTTCAGATCTTTTTTAAGAAACTCATTAACTTACTTTAAAATTACATGGAGAAATAAAAGTCCAACATTTAAATCAACCTTACAAAGAAGAAACAGGGGATTTATTTGCCTTAACAGATGTTAAGACATACTTCAAGATCACAGGAATGTGGTATTTGCTGTAGAATGGACAACTGGATGAGGGAGACACATAAACAGCTCAGGAAGAAGAAATGCTATGGGAATTTAGTGCATGTGAATGACACATATCTGTGAACAATGGACAAATTCAGCAGATGATCTTAGAAAACTGGCTCGTTATCTAAAGGAAAGTTACATTGGGTGCCTATACCAAACCACATTTGAGACTGGACTGTATTTAGATTGAAAACCAAATGGGACAGGTAAAATTATAAAGTTAATAGAGGAAAATGTAGCATGATATTTTTGTGATTTGGGTTGGAAAAATGCTTCTGGAATAAAACTCTAAGAGCACACATTGTATGGCAAAATTGATCAATCTGAATACATTAAAATTCAAGATTGGTATTCAAGGGAAGGCACGATGGACAAAGTTATTAGATAAAAATTACAATGTCAAAAACTGACAAGGGATACACCTGTGTAATATACAAGGGATTCTTACAGACCTTCTAGGAAAATGTATCAATAAACAACAAAATGGCAAAATATCAACAAGGATATGACAACGAGAAAACTCAAAAAGCTAAAAACGTATGATGATTATTCAAATTCATTAGTTTGCATCAGGAAAATGCAAATCCAAACAACTACAAGAAATCACTCTACAACTGAAGATGAGCATAAACAAAAAGCTGAAAATATGGGGTCATAGGTCCTCTGATGTCCTGCTAGAGAGAGGACAGAATATACCAGCCATTTCGAATGATCTGGCATTACTGACAAATTAGGTAATAGCACACCACCTGGGGCAGAAAAATTCTGTGCCTGGGTAGATATCACAAAGAGATATAGCACAGATTGTATAAGGAAGCATGCATAAAGATATTCATTATGGCAGTATTTATGGGGGAGGGGTGTCGGAAGCACCCAAGTGTGTGTGTGCGCGCGCGTGCGTGCGTGCGCGTGCGCGCGCGCAGGCGTGTGTGTGTTTCCTGACATATGCATCAATGAAGGGGGATGAAAAGAATTACAAGAATATTTACTAATATGAGTTAATCTTACAAATAAACATGGATGCTAGTGAAAAATAAGAAACCAAATGAGATGTATATGAATATATATCATGATATCATTCACATACAGTCGACTCTCCTTATCCATGGGTTCCACATCTGTGGATTCAAATAACTGCAGATTGAAAATATTCAGTAAAAAAAGGTGACTGCACTGAACATATTCAGATTTTTTTCTTGTCATTATTCCCTAAACAGTACAATATAACAACAATTTACATACCATTTACATTGTATTAGGTATTGTAAGGAATCTAGAGATTATTTAAAGCAGGGGAGTCTAATCTTTTGGATTCCCTGGGCCACACTGGAAGAATTGTCTTGTGCCTTACATAAAATACACTAATGATAGCTGATGAGCTAAACAAATAAAAAATCGCAAAAATTCTCATAATTTTTTTTTTTTTTTTTTTTGAGACAGTCTCGCTCTGTCACCCAGGCTGGAGTGCAGTAGTGCAATCTCGGCTCACTGCAACCACCGCATCCCAGGTTCAAGTGATTCTCCTGCCTCAGCCTCCTGAGTAGCTGGGACTACAGGCACGTGCCACCACGCTCGGCTAATTTTTGTATTTTTAGTAGAGAAGGGTTTCACCATGTTGGTCAGGCTGGTCTCGAACTCCTGACCTTGTGATCTGCCCACCTCAGCCTCCCAGAGTGCTGAAATTACAGGCGTGAGCCACTGCGCCGGGCCCAAAAATCTCATAATGTCTTAAGAAAGTTTACAAATTTGTGTTGGGCCTCATTAAAAGCTGTCCTGGGCTGCATTCAGCCCGTGAGCCGCAAGTTGGACAAGCTTGATTTAAAGTATATGAGAGGCTGTGTGTAGGTTGCATGCAAATACTTCACCATTTTCTATCAAGGACTTGAGCATCCTCAGATTTTGGTATATGCAGGGAGTCCTGGAACCAATCCCCTGAGGGTACAGAGGGACAACTGTATTAAAAATGTATTCAGAGAATTCACTTTCCAACATATTCTGATTATGTCATTTCAGGCCCAACATTTCCACTAAGAAAAACTTTTAAAGTGGAAAAACATACAGACAACATTTGTCTGAAGAAGGATCTAGAAGAAGAATAAAGCCAAGAGAGGTGAGCCCAGCATTTGTGTTGCATTCGTCCTTTTCCAAAAGGAAAGACCGAAGGCCCTCCTTTTCAGTGTCCCTGCTGTGTGGGGTACCAAAATTGGTGTTCTGGGCCTAATCATGGGAAGCGCCCCTTGTGAACACACCAAGCTCTCAAATGGGACCCTGAACACTGCTCCCTAGCTGGAAAGGTGAAGAGACAATAGGCTAGCTCAAAAAAGGACTGCCATCCAGCATTCAGCCACCTGAACACCTTGACCAGTTGATGTGATATGCTGCCTTCCAGAAGCAAATAAACAAATACATCTCTTTGTTAGGAGATAACATTATTAAAAGCTTAAGGATACCATGTGGCTTTCCCTTAGTGCAGGTCTACCTATGATCTTTTCTGTCAGATTTTGTTAATCTGGAAGACAAATTTTATTTGTCTTCACTTTTAAGAGATATTTATTTATTCTATTTCAAGAGGCTCCACTTCCACATGGACCTTTATACCTATCTCTTCTGTCTCTTAAACTTTTTTTCATAGTTTTGACCCTTTAACATCTACAAGCTTATTCTGGATATTTTCTTCTGATCTGTTTTCCAATTTGCTAATTATCTCTTCACGGTATCTAATCTGCCCTTCAGCTGTGTGTACAGAATTCTAGTTGGCAGTTATTCAGACTTTCAAGGTGTTCCATTGTCTTCTGGCTTTTTTGGATATGTTAGAAGCAGTTTTGTTTTCTGTTGAGAAGTTAGCAGTCTTATTTTTGCTTATTTGAAGGAAGTTTTCCTTAATATCTGGCTGCCTTCATTCTTAAGGCAGAAAGTAATGCTCTCATACAGAACTCAGAAATGCAGGAGGGAATGTAGAGCAATAGAAAAGATGAATAGGTGGGTAAATACAAATGAATATTGACTACGTAAGAAAAAATAATGTCTTGTGGTTTTGAAATAGATATAGAATAAAATATAGGACAACAATAGGATACAGTGGTGAAAGTAGTAAATAAAGTTGGAGTATTCCATGGTTCTTACGTTGTTTCAGAAGTGTTAAAAATATTCATTTATATTAGACACTAAAAAGTTAAGGATGTGTGTAGAAATCTCTAGGGTAACTTTGCAGTACAAGAGTGTATAAGTCACAAACCAATAGAGGAGAGAAAGAAAACTTTAAAAATACTTAAATAAGGAAAGAAAAAGGATCATGGAACATGTGGAACAAATAGAAATCCAATAGTAAGAGGCAGAGTTAAAATAAAATAGATTAGTAATTTACTGCCTGTAGTCAAACTAAAAACTATAATTAAAAAATTAAATAGTGCAAGGATGTTGAAGAGAAAGGGGGGGATGAATAGGCAGAGCATGCAGGATTTTTAAGGCAGTGAAACTATTCTGTGTGATACTGTAATAGGAGATGCATGTCGTTATGCGTTTGTCAAAACCCATGGAATTTACCACACAAAGAGTGAGCTCTATTGTAGCCTGTAGACGTTAGTTAATAATAATGTATTTATATTAGCTCATTGATTATAACAAATATAGTACACTAATGCAAGATGTTAATGAGAGAGGATGGGGGCACTGAGGTGGTACAGAAGAACTCTATGTATTTCCCACTCAATTCTTCCGTAAACCTAAAACTTCCCCAAAGAATAAAATCTACTAATTTTTTTTTAAAGATAGTATTGTCAAATGGGATAAAATAGCAAATCCCAACTCTATGTTTCTTACAGGAAACACATTTAATTTAAAAAAAGAGAAATATTTAAATTAAAAGGATGGGGAAAGATATACCATCCAAGCACCAATCAAAAGTAAGCTGGGGCCAAGTGCAGTGGCTCATGCCTATAACCCCAATACTTTGGGAGGCTAAAGCAGGAGGATCACTTGAGGCCAGGAGTTTGAGATCAGCCTGGGCAACATAGCAAGACTCTCTCTCTGCAAAAAATATTTCAAAACATTAGCTGGGTGTGGTGGCACACACCTGTAATCCCAGCCACTTAGGAGGCTGAGGTGCCACTGCATTCTAGCCTTGGCCACAGAGTGAGACTCTGTCTCTCAAAATAAATAAATAAATAAATAAGCTGGCATAGTTACCCTAATGTCAGACAAAATAAACCATAATACAAGAAGCATTACTTGAGAAATGTGGGGATATTTCATAATGAGGAAAATGTAGACCACTAGGAAGATGTAAGAATTCTAAATTTGCATTACTAAATAGCATAGATTCCAAATATTCAAAGAAAAAATTGTCAGACTAAAAGGAGATGTACACAATCAGATTGGAACACTAAAACACCTTGCTTGGTACCTAATAGAACAATCAGACACATCCCTCCTTAATCTATAGATATTGATTTGAACAGTATTCATAACAAACTGTATCTAATTCCTCCCAGCAACTATAGAATATATATTCTTTTTGAGTTCATGTAGAACATTTTCCAAAATTGACAATTAGCTGGTCCATAAAGTTCAAATTTTTAAATGAATTAACTCATATAGTACATGAGCTAATGAGTTTTCTGTCCACAGTGAATTTAGTCTAGAAAACAGTTATAAAAATAAAACTAAGCTCTTCTAATTTTGTAAAATAAGCAATAAAATTATAAATAACCCACCAGTTAAAAAAAATTAAAATTGAAATCAGAAAATATTTTAAATTGAATGGTGATGAAAACACTATAGATGAAATTTATGGGATACAACTGAAGATGTGCTTAGCAGGAAATTAGCAGCCTTAATTGCATGTATTGGAAAATAAGGTTTCATATGAGGACATAAAGGCACAAGAATTATACAACGGACTTTAGGGACTCAAGGGAAAGGGACAGGAGAAGGGTGAGAGATAAAAGACTACACACTGGGTACAGTATGCACTGCTTGGGTGATGGGTGCACCAAAATCTCAGAAATCAGCACTAAAGAACTGATCCATGTAACCAAAAACCACTTGTACCCTCAAAACTATTGAAATTTAAAAAAAACTTTAAAAACAAAAGTAAGGTTTAAAATCAGTGCTGACAACTCATCTAGGAAAGTTTTAAGAAGAACAAACTAAGCCCCAAGAAAGCAGAAAGGGAAGTAATTTTAAAAAGTGTAAACAGTCAAATAGAAAATTAAACGGGCAATAGAGAATTGATAAAGCCAAAGTTAGTTTACTGATAAAATTGATAAACCTTGACTAGTGCTGTTTCAGAAAGGAGAGAGAAAAGGGAGAGAGGAAGGGAGAAAGGTCACAAACACATATGAACACACACACACACACACACACGTGCACACACGCACATGTCATAAAGTGGAGGACATCACTATAGGTTCTTCAGACGTTAAAAGTATCTTTAAAGAATATTGTAAAATAACTTTATGCCAATACATTTAAAAATTTAGAAAAAGAATGAAAAACTTCCAGGGGAAAAAAACTTAAAACCACCCAAATCCATAAAAGGTAGAAAAATATAAACTTTCTATTTACCTAAAAAATTTAATCCATAATTTTAAAATTATCTACAAAGAAAACTGTATTCCCACATGGGTTCACCAGTGAATTCTTCCAAATTATTTAAGGAAGAAATAGTACTGTTCATCTACAAATTATTCCAGAAAACAGAAAAAGGGAAACATTTTTAAATTCATAGACAAATCCAGTGTAACTTTGATACCAAAATCTGACAAGGGCATGACAAAGAAGGAATATTACAGATCAATCTCACTCAAGTATATAGATGTACAAGTGCTTTAAAAAATGTTTTCAGATCAAATCTAGTAGTTTTCAGAAGGATAACATATCATGGCCCAGTCGTGTTTATTCCAGGAATGTATTTAAAAATCTAGCACAGGCCAGGCACGGTGGCTCACGCCTGTAATCCCAGCACTTTGAAATGCCTCACTGTTCAGCTCCCATTTATAAGTGAGAACATGCAGTGTTTGGTTTTCTGTTCCTGTGTTAGTTGCTGAGGACAATGGCTTCCAGTTCCATCCATGTCTCTGCAAAGGACATGGTCTTGTTCCTTTCTATGGCTGCATAGTACTCCATGGTGTATATGTACCACATTTCTTTATCCAGTCTATCATTGATAATCACTTGGATTGATTCCATGTCTTTGCTGTTGTGAATAGTGCTGCAGTGAACATATGGAAGCATGTATCTTTGTAATAGAATTATTTATATTCCTTTGGATATATACCCAGTAATGGGATTGCTGGGTCAAATGGTATTTCTGGTTCTAGGTCTTTGAGGAATCGCCACACTGTCTTCCACAATGGTTGAACTAATTTACTAATTTACATTCCACCAACTGTGTAAAAGCGTTCCTATTTCTCCACAGCCTCACCAGCATCTGTTGTTTCTTGACTTTTTAGTAATTGCCATTCTGACTGGCATGAGATGGTATCTTATTGTGGTTTTGATTTGCATTTCTCTAATGATCAGTGATGTTGAGTTTTTTTCATATGTTTGTGGGTCACATAAATGTCTTCTTTTGAGAAGTGTCCGGTCATGTCCTTTGCCCACTTTTTAAAGGGGTTGTTTTCTGTTTGTATACAACAATGAAAACTAACCTACGTGCATCAAGATGAATGGCTCTCAGAAATATATTGTTGACCAAAAGAAGGCAGCCACAAAATAATGCGTATTGTATTATTTCAGTTATATGAAATGTCAAAAAAGGCAAATTGATCTTTTGATATTGGAGATCAGGATTGCAGTTACATTTGGGAACAAAGCAGGACAGAGCAATTGGGGGGATTCACGAGGGAGCTGCTGGGGTGGGTGATGTTCTACTTCTCAACCTGGGGCTTATCACTCCATAAAAATTTATTAAACTACACTTAAGATTTTTATAACAGCAGACTGGAGGAAGATACTTGCATTCCACATGTAGATGATGGAGTAGTATCTAGAATATACATTTAAAATAACTCCAACAAATCAATGTGAAAAAATATCAACAACTAAAGTGCAAAAAGAAAAAAGAAACAGACATTTCACAGGAGAGAAAATGCAATAAAAGAATATTAAAAATGTGAAGAGATGTCCAACTTTAAAAATGCACTCAAAACAAAAATGGACATTTTTTTCAGAAATGCATATGAACAAGAAAATAAATGTGAAATTCATTTAAATCATTACCTATAAAAGGAGAGGAATGGGGAATTTGAAATGGGGATAAAAGTATAGTAAAAGAGGCAATTTTCTTCAATCAGTAACAAAAATGGGTCATGACCAGAGAAGTGTTATTAACTCAGTGCTCCTTCCCTGAAGTTAAAAAGAAATGAAATGATAAATCAAAGACCCACCTTATCTGCACAATCTGAGCATCTAGCTGTAACAGATTCTTCAAACGTCAATAACTCAGTTTTCCCATCTAGCATGTCTCATGGTCATGAACTTTTGTTTTACCATCTCAATTCCCAGAAAGTTACATCTTACTTTAGTGAGCACAATTCTTCATTTATTTCCAATTCTCCTCTTCCTAAAAATGACATGAGGTGATTTACAAACTACTCATGATACAAAAGATAAGAAAAAGTATTTGAGGAAGTCAGAGTGATTGTAAAATATGTACAGGAAGGGAATACAGAATATTGCCCCAAAATATCACATAGTGAGTTGATGAAGTTGGTCACTAATTTGACTGAGGTTTGGGCAAAGAAAAGAGGAAAATCTGTCACTTCACCTACAATAAAAATCTAACAATTGTGGCCAGGCGCAGTGGCTCATGCCTGTAATCCCAGCACTTTGGGAGGCCGAGGCGAGCATCTGAGGTCAGGAGTTCAAGATCAGCCTGACCAACATGGAGAAACCTACCAAAAATACAAAATTAGCCGGGCATGGTGGTGGATGCCTGTAATCTCAGCTACTCGGGCAGCTGAGGCAGGAGAATCGCTTGAGCCCAGGAGGCGGAGGTTGCAGTGAGCCGAAATTGCGTCATTGCACTCCAGCCTGGGCAAAAAGAGCAAAAAAAAAAAAAAAAATCTAACAGTTATTCAAGGCCAGTCCAACCAGGCTTTTCAGTAGTTAGTTCTAACTGTGAGATGGAAATATGGAATTTTTAAAAATCACCACTTAGAACTATATATTGTTGAACCTTCCTTTTCATTCCTTGATGATATCTTGAACAGAATCCAAAACTTTCCAGTTTGTTTGAGTATAAAAACTCAATCCAGTTTAAAGCCTCGTTTTCAGCATGATTTACATCCCCTCTTCTTCCTGGACTTCTCCCTGGAGCAAATGTTTGAGCTCAGGCTCTGTTTGGATTGGAGGAGAGGATGACAGGCCTCTTCTCCTTTCTCGGAAGTGCTGCTGTGGGGAGGAGGAAGAGGCACTCTCCACCCAGCTGCTGGGCTGGCGTCCCGTGAATGACTGTCTCTGCAGCTCTGCCTGTCGCCATAACTGTCAGTACCTTCCATAAACCAAAAAGTATCTGAGACAGGTCTCAATCAATTTAGAAAGTTTATGTTGCCAAGGTTAAGGACGTGCCCGTGGCACAGCCTCAGGAGTTACTGATGACATGTGCCCAAGGCGGTCGAGGCACAGCTTGATTTTATACATTTTAGGGAGACATGAGACATCAATCAATATATGTAAGATGTACATTGGTTTGGTCTGGAAAGGCAGGACTACTCAAAGCGGGGAATGGCCTTCCAGGTCACAGGTAGATAAGAGACAAATGGGACAAATGGTTGCATTCTTTTGAGGTTCTGATTAGCCTCTCATTGAATATCCAATTTTTTTCTTTTTTTTTTTTTTTGAGATGGAGAGTTGCTCTGTCACCAGGCTGGAGTGCAGTGGCGTGATCTTGGCTCACTGCAACCTCCGCCTCCTGGGTTCAAGTGATTCTCCTCCCTCAGCCTCCCAAAGTAGCTGGGACTATAGGTGCGCACCATCATGCCCGGCTAATTTTTTGTATTTTAGTAGAGATGAGGTTTCACCAGGTTGGCCATGCTGGTCTCAATCTCCTGACATCGTGATTCACCTGCCTCAGCCTCCCAAGGTGAATACCCAATTTACAGGAATAGTCACTTATGCTCTAGTCTGGCTTAGTCAAAAAACAGGGCCGAGGAAGCCATCTAGATATGCCTTTGTCTCCCATGAACAGAGGGATGACTTTGAGTTCCATCAGTCCTTTCTCCACAAGGAATTTCCTTGTGGGCAAATTGTGAGAGAGGTTGTAGCTTCTTGATCTTTGTAGCTACCTTCTTTAGAAACAGAATGGGAGACAGGTTTGCCTGATGCAGTTCCCAGCGTGACTTTTCCCTTTGGCTTAGTGATTTGGGGATCCAGGCATTTATTTTTCTTTTACACTTCCTAGGGGTGGGAACATGAGTCCCACTCTCTTGGGGTTCCAAGGCTTCCCTGCACATCAACCCCCCATGCAGGAGAGCTGGCCCCACTCAGCACCTTCCACACTCCCTGTTACCTCCCCACAGCCCCTGCTGGGCTCTCCTCAGCCCATGGGCTGTCCCATGGGTGGGCAAGAGCACTGAGGTGCTGGTAAACATTTAACAATCAGTCTCCCAAAAGCAGTATGCATATATACACACATGCATATGGTTATTATAAACTTTACTAATACAAGAAATGTGTAACACAGTTTACAAATCATCAAATATATGATACTCTTTATTATAAATTCTATAAAAAAAGAGTATTAAATAAAAGCCAATTGACGGACAAGATGCTATCTCAATTTTTGGTGAACTCTTGTATCCATAGCCAAGCTATGGTTCAATTCACAAACAAGTGTAGTTTTGAAACAAATGTTGGTTGGCTGGGCATGGTGGCTCACACCTATAATCCCAGCACTTTGGGAGGCTGAGGCAGGTGGATCACTTGAAGCCAGGAGTTCAAGACCAGCCTGGCCAACCTGGTGAGATCCCATCTCTATTAAAAAAAAATACAAAAAAAAAAAATTAACCAGGCATGGCGGCACATACCTGTAATCTCAGCTACTCAGGAGGCCAAGGCACAAGAATCGCTTGAACCCAGGAGGTGGAGGTTGCAGTAAGCTGAGATCACACCACTGCACTCTAGCCTTGGTGACAGAGTGAGACTCTATCTCAAAAAAAATAATAAATGTTGGTTGATATTTTCCCTCATGTTAAAGCATCAGACAAAAAGAAAGCAATGAAGCTGTGTTTTGAAACCTAACTTGTTTGTCAGTAGCCTGAGCACCCTTTCTGCTGAATCAGATAATACTTTTAAACACTGCAAAAATATTTCCTCAATTGTTTGTGCTACTTATAATGACTATGGGCATGCCACACTTTCTAATTTAATCTTCACTATTAACATTAACTCCTTTAATTTATTAAGTCTAGACCAGCAGTCCCCAACCTTTTTGCCACCAGGGACCAGTTTTATGGAAGACAATTTTTCCGCAGCCCGGCAGCTGGGGGAATGGTTTCAGGATGAAACTGTTCCACCTCAGATCATCAGGCATTAGATTCTCATGAGGAGCACACAACCCAGATCCTTCGAATATGCAGTTGACAATAGGGTTCCCGCCCCTATGAGAATCTAATGCTGCTGCTGATCTGACAGAAGGCAGAGCTCAGACAATAATGAGAGAAATGGGGAGCAGCTGTAAATACAGATGAAGCTTCGCTCACTCTCCCACCCACAAAGATGGGTACTGGTCTGTGGCCCAGGTATTGGGGACCCCTGGTCTAGATAATCAACAAAACAGTAAATTAAGCTCTGGTTTGTAGCATTTGACAATTGCCATGATGTAAATGCTTCCACATGACTGGTATCAGGGTTGCAACCTGACAGCAGTAAACGTGCAGCTGAGAAGAGAAGCATGGTCGCACACCATTACGTAGCATTGCTACCATGGGGCTAGGTAATATCCATCATTAGGCATCAATAATAATAAAATGTGGTGAGATAATTAGAAAATGAGTTTTGTGCATTTATCATCTTTCCTTTGAATATGATCTGTTTTATTGTAAATTTACATAATTTAATTGTTAATCCTGGCTATACTTAACAACTGGCTCACAATATTCCTGAAATTTTCACAGTTGGCTCTCATGAGCCCATGCAAACCAGATCCAGCACCACTGGATGAAGGGCCTGAATGAGACGCATGCTGGTATGCAGCCCTGCCCATGCCCCTTCTCCAGGCACTGGTCCTTTCCACAGCCCTGCTACCAACAGGGCCTGAGGGCATACTGGGGCCTTGCGATGCCCCATCCAGAGCTGATTGGATCAGGTAGAACACACATGATCTAAGAGGACCCGTCCATGGACAGACTGAATCAGAGTCTCTGTTCCTCTGGTTTAGAACAAAGATGCAGAGAAAGTGGCCAGCAGGTAGCAGAATAGCAAAGACACCTGGAATGAAACTGAGTTTGTTGATGATAAATGCCAGCCCTAGAAGGAAGTGTCACAGATGATCTTTGCTGAGGTCTAAAACAGCAAAGATCACCACACCTTAGAGTAAATAGCCACCCCATTCATTTCGACTAACCTGATATTGCCTGTACACAATTGTGGACAAGAGCAAGATGCTTCCACCTTCCTTGAGGAACGCCCATGGCATGGTCCTGATGGAAACGATGGTCAGTTTGATTGACATGTGGGTCCTGTGTCTTATTCTAAGGATCATACACAAAGAGTGATTGTACACACTTAGCAGCGACTGAAATAGATGCAACTCAAGGATAGGGTCAGTGAGGAGTCAACGAGACCATGTCCCTGCAGAAAGCCTTCAATGAAACGCTAGTGAACTATCAGGAAAAGCAGGCCCACAAAGATTCATTCAGTTGCTGAAAATGTGAGCCAGGTTAATTGCAGGTTGCCCACATGTTTCTTCTGTTTGGTAGCAGAAAGTGTACAGCATGCCAATCCCAGCCCTGATGGAGAGAGGACATTTGACCTTGGTGTCATTTGATTGAATGAATAAATCTAGAGCCAGTTTTGTGCAAATCAAAAATAGGTGAATGTTTTTATGTATTTGCCTCCTGAAACTGCTTTCTTTGTACTAATTTAACTGAAGGGAACTATACCATCCCAGGTCAGAGAAATTATCTGAATAGAAAGAAAATATAGGTCTGTGTTGACTTTTATAAGATACATATCTGTTTCCTTTTCTGTAAAATGAAGATACCTCCCAGGGATGTTGTCAGGCTCATATAAGATCCTGGGTCCATTCATTCATTCAGTCATTCACTCATTCAATATACTGATGTAGCAAAAAGCCCTTTTAAGGTGCTGGGATCCTTTCAAGGGTATGAAAACATTCTGTAAACTACAAAGCATGATGCCTATACAAGTCACTGTTCCTTCTCATTGCTTTGCATGCAGACAGTTTATAAAGAGCATGATTAGAGAATAAAAGACAGTTTAGAAGTTAATTGTACAACATTGCATGAATCCATGACCCAGGATCTAAGGGAAAATATGCCTGGTTTGAAAGCAGCTCAGTCTGAGGCAGGGTCCTTCCTTGAGCCCCCACACTGAAGGTCTTGAGTCTTAAAACGTCGACATAAGCACTTTCCAAATGCTTGCCATTCTAAGGCTAATGTATGAGAAAAACCAAGATTTGCTTTGGAAAAAAAGGTTGATGAATTGAACGAGGTGCTAATTCTAGATAAAACCTGCAGCTATCTTCAATGGAGGCAGATGTGAAATCTCAGAGAATAAGCCCAACAAAAGCCAAAATGAAGATCCTTTGACAGTCTATGTATCTATGTAAGAAATTACAAATATATCTACTAAATTGCTAAATAAGGCTAAGGCTACACAGCACACTTTAAGATCCAAGCACGTATTTAATTTCAGATCCGTGAGTTTTCTATTCATCCATATTTTAATCTTTTAGAACACCTGAGAAAACGAAGTAAACATGTTCTTTTAAAAATAAATTCTGGGCCGGGCGCGGTGGCTCACGCCTGTAATCCCAGCACTTTGGGAGGCCGAGGCGGGCGGATCACGAGGTCAGGAGATCGAGACCATCCTGGCTAACACAGTGAAACCCCGTCTCCACTAAAAATACAAAAAATTAGCCAGGCGTGGTGGCAGGTGCCTGTAGTCCCAGCTCCTTGGGAGGCTGAGGCAGGAGAATGGCGTGAACCCGGGAGGCGGAGCTTGCAGTGAGCCGAGATCGTGCCACTGCACTCCAGCCTGGGCAACAGAGCGAGACTCTGTCTCAAATAAATAAATAAATTCTGAAGTTTGAAAATAAAAGCAGATCATTTTCTTTGGGTAAAGAATGACAGTTTCTAAGATATTGAAATTTAAACTTTGGAATAATAGTTTTAAAGAGCAGAGAATCAAACAAAATATGAGTGAAAGAAAAGCGCTTTGAAATGTAAATTATATTCCAATATTAATTTGCTAGTATCACTCACTTATTTACTTGTCAGAATAACTTTTCCAAGGAGGAGACTTTCATGTCGGATTGTGACTTACAACAATGTCCGGTTTGATGTATTGGTGGAATCAATATGACAGAATCAGCAAAGGTAAAGTCCATGATTTAATCATGCCACAACTTGGTGAGTAAATTCACTCTCCTGTGACATGCATAATTTACAACTGCAAGTTTAATAACTGTAGTTCTCCGCATCAAGCACTTTAACAACAATTTCTAACAGCAAGCAATTTCTATGATATTCCTACACAGCCTGGAGTTTACTAACCAGCTCTCCTTTGAAGATAAGTATTCATGCAAACACCAAAATCCTGCGGGAAATTTCCCCACCCCTTTTGTTAAACAGACTCAGAAACTTTGATGGCAACATAGAGAACACGTACATATTTAATTTAAATGTTATAGTTTATATTTATAAATATTCTCTCACCTCTCTTATTTTCCTAAACCAGGGGATGTTGTTAACCAAAGGCTTCACATTCTCGAAAGCATTTGTGAATGTCCTGAGGGGCTTCTCTTTGAGTTGTGTTGAAACTTACGGCCTAGGTTTATAAAACTTCTAGACGAAGGCTCAATTAGGATATTCGAGGCTGGTAAGTCTTATCCCCTATACAATCTTATGATGCTGGTGCCCAAGCCATTGGAATAGCTTGGTGTGATGAGCCTGACCTGCCTGAGAGCCACTGAATCTACGACTGTGCCTCATAGACATTCACTTCCCTGGTTGCTCAACTGCTGTCTCCCCTTCCTTCCCCTCAATCTTCTCACATCTTGCTTTGTTTTGTCTTCCTTATCTCTACCCCACATTATATATGGCAGTATGCGAAAGCAGTGGACTCCAAACTCTCAGAGTCCTGGCTTAGTCAATGACTCTCTGGGTGGCCTCGAGGACCTTTTGTTTAGGTCTCATTATTTGCTGTAGCTCCGGTCTATAAAGTCACTGTGAACACTGAACTCGTGCATACTGAACCATTGCTCCTAAGGAAAACACAAAGTTAGGTTCCTGTGAGCCTCTGGTTACAACACTTTCCTCAATACACAACCTTGTTTTGTGTGTGTTTCCGTGTAAAGACACCTCACTTAGTATAGATTATTGATTCATTAACGTTGAACTCACAGCCAGCAGAGTTACAATGAATGCCTGAGCAGGGTTTACCTAACACATGTGTTTTTTTCCCAAGACAGGTAACAGCCTTCTTGTGCTATGAATATGGAAAGTTCTTCAGCACTACCCTTGGGGGCCATTTTAAAGAGCAAAATCACCAACTAAAAGGACGAAAATGTTAAAAACAGGGCACTCGATAGACTGAAAAGGACACTTGTTTCCCGTAGGAGAGCTGAAACAAGAAGACAGTGTTGCCTTAGCTGACCTTAGTTGGAAAATGTGCACGGGAAGATTCAAATTGATCACTGCCCTGTCCATGTCTACTGGTGATCACAAGAGTGCCGAGTGTTCACTTTAGGATCACACATAAATGTTAGCAAGTAAGGCCAACTCACAAATACAGAATTGGCAAATAATGAGGATCTACAGCTATATTTTGTTTCTCCTCTTTGGCCTCAGCCTTCTTATTTGCAAAATATATTAGAAGAGGAGAGACCAGGGTCCCCTAAACCATGTTCCAGGGACCCTGGAGATGCGCTCCCAGGAGCTGGGACACCCACTCCTTCCTTTCTTCGCATGGCAGCCCCTCCTTCTGTTGCAGAGCTGCTTTCTCCCACTTGAGGTGCGTGTTGCTGCTGAATATGGATCTGCTGCACACGTCACCAGCCAGAGGTGGGCATTTGATCAACCGGAGCCAATCTGTGAATCTTGTCTCCCTCTCCCTCCTTGACACTAGCCCAAGGGGGCAGAAACGGCTGCAGAGGAGCCAAGAGGGACCCTGGGAAGGAAAGCCACTGTTGTTTTGTCTGGATGGTAGTGCAAGGACACTGTGAGCCTCGCACTGCTGTCTCCTGCCTGGGAATGACGCCATCATGGAGGAAAACAGAGCCAAGAGACGGGGAGAGGGAGGAGAAGAGAGGAAGCAATGCAGGCTCATAATAGGGTCAGTTAACTCTTCAGTCTACTCAATGAATACCTTTAAAAGAATATGCGGGGCTGGGTGCAGTGGCTCACAGCTGTAATCCCAGCACTTTGGGAGGCCAAGGTGGGAAGATTGCTTGAGCCCAGGAGTTAGAGACCAGTTTGAACAACATAGTGAAACCCTGTCTCTACAAAAATTACAAAAATTAGCTGGGCATGTGTGCCTAGAGTCCTAGCTACTCGGGAGGCTGGGGTGGGAGGATCCCCTGAGCCCGGGAGGTCAACGATACAGATAGCTATGATTGCGCCACTGCACTCCAGCCTGGGCAACAGAACGAGACACTGTCTCAAAAAAAAAAAAAAAAAAAAGAATATTCCATTACTTTGAGATGGATTTCTACCACGTGGGGAAAGCAAAACACCCTATTTGCTCACAAAGGCTGGACAAGTTGGAACCCATGTAGATGATCTTTATGGTTTCTCTTTATATTTTTACATTTTGCCTTTTTTCTCCCCATAATCCTCCTTCTCTCCTTTACCCACCCATAACATGGGATTGCAGAAGTTAGTCCCTTATTTGTCATGTTTTTGCAACCATGTTTCATCCCTATTTTTCTTATTTTGAAAAGCAGAGGGATAAATGTTTTCTTTACCTCTTGTATTAAAACCATAGGAAACTCATTTCTCCTTGAAAGTCATGTTTGATTTTCCCCCACATCACCACAGCCATAGGCAATTGATGGTTCTTTATTTTTTAAACAGCCACACAGCATCTATTTACCCAAGTGATTAAAAAAGAAAAGCAATTCCATGGCTCTGCAGTGCAGTCAGGGTGGGCTCAGGAAAGGAGCAGGCGCCGCGTGGTGGGACGGCGTGATTCCAGCGCCTCGGCATGTCTCAAGGAACAGACGACTGTTGTTCGCCCTGGCTCGCTCTGACTCATCCTTCCTGTAACTCTCGCTCTTTTGATTCCCGCGTGGCATCCTCTGGGCTGTCTTTCTGATACAGAAGCCGCCGGATCTGGCACAGAGCTCAGCAGCTACTGTTCCCATAGACTCCCCTGGAGCTGTCATAAGACATGATTTATCGAGTGGAGAGCCGTCCCTCTCAAATCACTCCAGCATTTCTAAGCCAAAGACTTTTCCCCATCCACCAGGGCTGTGTGACATCATCTTTTTGACCTTCGGACCCGGAAGATCTGTGCTCATCCTCAGAAGACAGGCGTACTGGGTCTAACATTTACTTTCTCCTTTCTATTCTCTGACCTGCTTTTCACCAACGTAGAACAGGGGCTACCATCTGCTGAGCTTGTACTGCGTGTGTGTGGCAAGTTAGATGTGTCAATTCAGTAAATTATCACGAACCACATAAAATGTAGGTATGTTTTTCACGGTTTATAGATTAAGGTACTGAAACTCAGAGAGGTCAGGTGACTTGCCCAGGGTCACACAGCTAAAGATGACAGAGCTAGAATTGGAACCCAGTCCTGTCTGACTCCAAAGCTCACAGGTTATCACTACTCCACAGGTGCCCTCTGCTGTGGACCACAGGGAGAACAATTGCTCCTTTGCTTTGAAGAAAGAGGAAGGAAAATTATTGTAGGTTTGCAAAGAGTTAATCTACATTTTTCCCCTCAAAGAGGGAGATTCCTTAACCCAAATCATCCTCACTGTCACCCTGGCTCAGCTACTTGGCTTCCAGAGACACCAAAGTTGAGTGTGCACATTCTCAAATAGGTCTCCTGTTTTTATTTTGTGCAGCAGGCAGGGAGGGGAACTCTTGGCAAGGAGCCCTTCTTTGACAGTAGCCTGGGCAGAGAGAAGATCAAGGAGGGACGCGTGGGTATTAGAGTGGCAGGAACGAAGTCTACACCTGTGCCACCCAACACAGCGGCCACTCACCCCGTGGGGCCGCTGGGCACTGGGAAGGGGGCACGTTCAAGCCAAGCTGTGCTGCCAGGGTAAGGCACCCACCAGGTTCCAGAGATTATGTATGAAAAAGAGAATGTAAAATATCTCCTCGATAAATTCTTTATATTGATTTTATGTTGAAATGATATGTTGAATATATCAAGCTAAATAAGAATAGCATTAAAATTAATTCCACCTGCACAGCAGGAGGTGCGTGGCAGGTCACCGAGCATGACCACCTGAGCTCCGCCTCCTGTCAGATCAGCAGCGCCATTAGATTCTCACAGGAGCGCAAACCCTGTTGTGAACAGCACATATGAGGGATCTAGGTTGCATGCTCCTTAGGGGAATCTAAATAATGCCTGATGATCTGAGGTGGAACAGTTTCATCCCAAAACCATCCTTGTCCCCCTACCATCCATGGAAAAACTGTCTTCCATGAAACCGGTCCCTGGTGCCAAAAAGGCTGGGGACTGCTGGCTTAGAGGGTTACAAGCTGTGGGAAGGGAAAAATTCAGAAGAAAGAACCCTCAGGATAGAATAGGGTGCTTTTTATGAAATCCTTAACTATCCAGACGGGTACTAAATTTATAATACTCGTAACGCTGCTGTAATGAAGAATCTGTAGCAAGCTAGAATGAAATACATGATTAACGTCGGAACCTAATTAAGGCTGTAAAATAATTGAATCAATGGCGTGGCCTGGAAGCCTGTGCTGGTATTCTCCAGCAGCCCCTGCAGGTCCAGCCTCCCTGTCTTCACCCTGAGTCTGCTTCAGCAGACAGCGTGGGCTTGGCCAGCTGGAGGCCCTGGCAGGAGATCAAAGGGCAGGAAGGGAGAGGGGCCAGCGTGTCTACTCGCTTGGCCCTGCGTTGCTGGGCCAGGGGTTGGTGTGGCTGCCTCCCCTCCCCATCCACTGTCAGATGGCCACTCCTAGAGCCACAGCTGGCTCTCCAAACCAATTCCTTCCATTCAGCCCAGGGAGCTTCATCACACCTTGCTGCCTTCCCTGAATCAGGCCCACTGTTCTCTCATTACTGATCTCAAATAGTTGAGTGAGCTAGCCAGTCCCAGCCTATCCCCAGCATCACCCCCAGTGGACCCGAAGCCTAAGGTGAAAGTACACATTTTGCTGGTGAGGTAAGTTCAACCATGTCCCAAACAAACCAGAGAAAAAGCAAAGGCAAACCAAGAGCCCAGCAAGCATGGACTTCAGAGCAACGAGAGAGAGCCCTGTGCGGAGCCGAGGAGGGTGAGTGTGGGAAGAAGAAGGGCGGGTGCTTCTCGGCCTAGCACACCTGGGTCTCAGCTGCACCAGCTCTGGCCATCTGTGGGACCGTTTGCATGTGACCCACCTGCCCAGGCCTCATTTTCCTCATTTGTAGGATGGACAATGTCACCTGACACTGTTGGGAGAAGTGGCCCACGCATACCTGGCCCAGAGCAGAGAGATTGCTGAGGTCCACTTTACGGCTCATTGATGCCAATGGGCAGATAAGATAACCCTGGGGAACATTAGCCCTAGTGCTCCTTGGAGCCCAATCCTAGGAGTCAGGAGAAGCAGGTGGGAACATCGGCCCTGGCGCTCCTCGGTGCCCAATCCTAGGAGTCAGGAGAAGCAGGTGGGACCTGCTCCCTCAACCTCAGCTGGCCTCCCTCCCCACCCGGCACTAGAGCAGGGGCGAGCCATTGGGTATCCTCCCTTGCGCTCCCCAACCAGCTCCTGGGGTGAAAGGGAATGATGAATAGCAAGTGTCAGACATGCACATTGGCCACCTGAGCTCAGGGAGGCTGCAGCTTCTGGGACAGGGGCCCACTGGCAGGCAGGGTACCATCAGCCAGCTCGCTCCTCCCAGGGAACTGCGTCTTCTCCAGCAGCCTGGAGTCCCCCACTTCCCAGCCCCATCGTCCTCATCCCAAGCCTGATCCCATCGTGTCCTGTGACTCCTTGTCCCTTGTTGGGCACCTGCATCTGTCCTCCTTCCTCAGCCTCCCATGCCCTCTGCATCCTGCACTCCTGCTGAACGAATGACCCAGGCCTCCACTTCCCATCAGAACGTCCTCTGCAACACGTCCCTTACCGGCAGGCATCACTCCCTGAGCTCACCATTTCCCTGCAGCCATGCTACGTGGCTGCTGCTTAATGTCTCAGAGGCGCCTTCTCTCAAGGTTGAGACCTGGGGTTTGCACCCCCTCTGCCTTGACACATCCAGCCCAGTATACCTCCAGCCTCTTCCTCCCACTTGCTCATGGCCAGATGAGGAAGGGAAGTGGCACCACTGGGCATTTGATTGAAAGCAGCAAAGACTCCATGACTCCCTTCCCACACTGCTGCCATTGGCTTGGTGGACTTTGACTGCAATGCTGCCAACAACCCCCGTTCTCCTGGCTTCCCTGAGCCTCTCACCTCTGATGACCTTCCCCACCTCATCTTTCACTCTCAACAGATGACCTCAACTCCTACTTTACAAAGAAGACAGAAAGTAGGAGCTGGGACCTCCTTCACCTTCCTACTGCAAACCCACAGACCCCCCTGCATCTCCCCTCTGCTGCTTCCTCTTCCTTCCTTGTCACAGTGGAGGAGGCATCTGTGCTCCGGGATTGGCCTTCCCACCAGCCCTCCACCTTCCTGAGCTCACGCACCCAGTCTCCTCTCTCCTGTGTCTCCAGCCTTTCTCACTGCACTCTTTGCTCCATTGCTTTCATCAGCCTATTCTGCTCAAATTTCTCTGATCTTGAAACAAAGTTGGCCGTGGACCCAGTTCCTGCTCCACCCCCAGCTATATTTCCAGTGTCTTCCCTTCCAACCTCTCCTGCCACAGCCAAGGCCTCTCCCCGCCATGAACTCTCCTCTCATAGTCCCCCAAATTCACCAAGTTTTCCAGCTCACGCCTTTCACATTTGCTCTTCCCTCTGCCTGAAATGCCCTCCCTGCTCCTCCTGTAGCTAGTGCCCTCCTTGACCTGTTCTCCCATGAATGCCTCCACCTCCTCCCAGCCCAGGCCAGGGTTCCCTGTGTCTCTCATCAAAACAGCATGGAGCCTGAATGTTCTGCTCTGCTGGACCCAAGTCCCCCAGCCTCCCAGGCCTCATCTGTCCCTTTAATATCCCAAGTGGCTCAAGCCTAGCCCATCCCATAGGAAGCTGTGGAGGGTCACCTGACTGTAGGGTATTGCCGGAGGCCCTCGCATGTCCTAAGCCCTCCAGGCTGCTCTCTGCTGTGGTCTCACTGCTGGGCATCACCTGAGATTCAGACACCTTCTCCCACCAGCCTGCCTCCAGCCCCCTGAAGCAACAGGAGGCTCAGAGCTGTTGAAGACAGATGAGAAACTCTTCAAATTGGACAGCAGATCCCAGCATTCCAAAATGCCTTCCTTCCTCACTAAAGGAAATTCCTCATGCCCATGTCCACTCTGCTTTGAGGACACCTCCTTCCCCATCCCTCCTCTCCTCCCATCCTGGAGTCACCCCTCCTGCCTGCAAACTCCAATCTTCCCAAATGCAAGTGATTTTCACCCTTCCTTGTTCAAAGACAGGCACCTTCTGAGGTACTGGAAGATAGCATTTCAACATGTGAATTTCGGGGGATGCAATTCAGCCTAGAGCAGATATCCTCTCTTTCTCCACTGTGGCTTCAAGTACCAGTTGTGCCACTTTCTAATTGTTCATCCCTGGGCAAATATTTTAACCTCCCCTGAACCTTGAATCTCACGTCTTTCAGATGCAGGTAATGACAGCCACCTGACTGGGCACAGGCAAGGATTAAGCGAGGTGATCCGGATGAAAGGCCCCACAGGGTTCATGTAAGTTCCCTTCCTTCTGACCCTTTCTTCCCCTCTCTGTGTCTGCAGACATGAGCCCCGCTTTGAGTTTGCACAAGAGCGGTGTTCCTTGCAATGACAATGACAGGTTACTAAGGCGCGCACACTCTCCTCCGATTTTTAACCTAATGGATGACCCCATCGGCCTCCTTGAGGCCTGGGTCCAGAATTGGAGACTCTCAAAGGGAAGTTGCTACAGTTTATGATGGCAGGAAATCTGTTTACATTCTGAGTCTAAAGAGGAAAATGTAGGCATTCTTTCAACTTCCTGTTACAAAATGCTTCATACCAAAAATTCTTGCCTCCTCCGAAGTCACTGAAGGGTTACAGAGAGATCTCCTAGTTGTTTCTCTGCGTTTCCACTTCTCAGATACTACTTTAAAGGTGGCTTTTCTATGTTTTCAGTTTTTTTTTTCTTCTCCTCTTGGCTAAACATATATCCATGATTAACAGATTGTCACTTAGAAGATTTATATTTATCATCATTATTTATGTTTATTCCTCTTCTGCTTTTATAAACTAACAAATGACATATTTTCTTCCACTGGTTAAAAACTACTTTAAAACTTTATTTCAACCATAATTTAACTTTTGAAATTTTTTACCCTCTTTTCTCCAATACCCCTGCTTTGTTTTTAGTTTTCTTTAAATGGACAGCGAACTTTGTGAAAATCAAAATATTGTTTTATAAATAACTCAGTTTCTCCTCCACCCTTAACCAATGAATGGAACTACACAGTATAGTTTTTCTGCTTCTCAGAAGCTAATTACTCTATCTGATGTGTTTAATCTTATTTCTGACTTTTAATAAATCCATTCTTCCCAGGCTCATAAAAACTTCATTAGTTCAACACATTTCTTTTTATCTTGTTGTTGTTGTTGTTGTTGTTGTTGTTGTTTTCCAATACAGAATCTCACTCTGTCTCCCAGGCTAAAGTGCAGTGACGTGATCTCAGCTCACTGTAACCTCCGCCTCACAGGCTCAAGTGATTCTCATGCCCCAGCCTCCCGAGTAGCTAGGACTGCAGGCGTGCACCAGCGTACCTGGCTAATTTTTGTATTTTTAGTATAGATGCGGTTCTGCCAGGTTAGCCAGATTGGTCTTGAACTCCTGGCCTCAAGTGATCCACCTGTCTTGGCCTCCCAAAGTGCTGGGATTACAGGTGTGAGCCACTGCACCCTGCCTACACTTCTTTTTAAATGCCGCACCTTGGAAGCACCATAGTGGTTTTGTCCTTGCATGTGCGAATCCAGTTTTGGGCATTGCTAAGTGGATACACCTGCTGAATAATCACTTGATCTTTCCAGTGGCACCCACCAAAGACTCATCTTAAGATCCTGTAAAAGATGCACCCAGTGGAACTTGGTACTAAAAGACAATGGAAGCTCTTTTCAATCCTAGGGTTCTAGTGGTCTACAAAACGCCTTACTATCCAAATTTAACTGACGTTTTTCTTTGCCACAGAGTATGTCAACAATCCATTCATTCATGGTCAAATATTGTAAACTTTTTAAGGTACACAGCACTTAATTTTTCTCCAGAAAGAGTGAGAAGATAATATTCAACTAAAAACATAAAATCTCAGCTTGGAAATGGAGAAACATCTTCCTAGGCCTGGGTAAATCCAGCAAGGTAAATCAGAGAATTGAAAAATAGGACATTTGGGAGTTTTGCCCATGACTTGAGCAATTCTCTGTCTGCCAGAGCAGAATTTGGAGGGTGTGGTACCAAGTTCGTGTGTGGTTGGTCTCGGCATCATGGGGGGAGTATGCCTTCATAACAGCCAACAGGGGGTCTCTCCATAACTCCAAGCCCAGCAACTTGTAATCTAGTTTTGACAGTCAAAAGGTATTAAGTGAATGGATGATTAAATGAATAATAGCCTGGTAGAACAAGACTAACATGTCTCTATATGTGTGTGCCTTGACCTCCGTTACAGAATCCTAGAGTCTATATTTTCTCCCCCTGTGGGAGACAAAGAAACTGAGACTGAAACATTTCTACAACTTGTTGATGTCACACAGGGACAAGGCTCTATTTTCTGACCCCTGGACTTTTTTTTCAACAACTGTATTCCATTTCTGAGTCAAAGGGAGTGCAGACTAGAACACGCATCCCAGTTCTCTCGCTGGAGCAGAAGCTCCTATTCCACCCACACCAACTCTTTCTTCATCTGTACGATGGGATAATGTGCCGTTTCCCTACCTCACTAGAGATAGAGGAGGGGGATCCTCTAATGAGACAGCAGGGAGAATTTGAAAAACTAAACCAACATTTAAGGCCAGCTGCTGCTATTATTTTACTAGCAGCTTCTTCTTTTGTGCCAACTTAAAGCTACTTAAGGTGATATTTCCTTCCTACTTTTGATACAACTGGGTCTTTATTAGGAACGCTTCCTCCTGGGAGAAAAAGGAATTCCTCTGAATTCTTTGTTTCATGTTTAAAAAACCCGGGCAATGGAAAGAATATAGTTTGACCAGTGAGGATTAACTTCTAGAGATGTTGTACCATAACCTGGAATGCCAGAGAAATTGTAAAACAAAAGCTGTGGGTGTCTGCAACACTGCCGCAACCTCAGTGGCCAGCCGCAGAAAGAGAGAGAGCCTTGAAGGAAGTTAGATTTTGGTCACAGGTAACCACAAAGAACTAGTTATCACACATTGCCACATGGGTTGTAATACATCTATTAAGAAGCAGATTGTCTTTGGGGTTTGTGAGTCATCGTTCAGAATCTTAGTTCTGCTTGAGAACATGTGAACTGAAATGATCTATTTCTGTGTTATTCCTTTTTTCTCTTTTCTATGTTCATTTATTTTTTAAATTTATTTTATTTGTAGCATTCTTAAAACTCTGTAAGAACAGAGCCCAGGAGAGGAATTTTCTTTACTTCATTCCTAAGCCTTCAGATTCCTTTGTCTTAGCTCATTGTTGCCAGCTATTAGTTTGGAAAGCCTAAGACCTTCCATGAGAATTGTGTAGCCCCTGAACCCATTTCTCACCCATCAGATTGGCAAAAATTTACAAGCTTGACAATACACTCTGTTGACAAAATTGTGGGGAAACAAACATTCCTACCATGCATTGCTAGTGGGAAGGCAAATGTAAGTATTCATCTTGTTCAAAGAGATCCCTGCAGAAATGCCCCCAAATAATGCTTGACCAAGTATCTGGGCACCCTGTGTGGTACAGCCAAGTTGACACAGAAAATTAATTATCACAGCTATGATACTTAATCATAGCTGATTAATGACTGTTGTGACCCCTATGAAAAAGAATTTGGCAATATCCAAATTCTGTGTGCAACCCCTATGTAAAAGAATTTGGCAATATCCAAAAGATCTACCTAATGCATCTGGGCTTTGACTCAGCAACTCCTAGGAATTTATCCCAAGATTTACCTCCAACAATTTGAAAATACAGATGCACAAGGTTATTCACTGAAGCATTGTTTCTAATAGCAAGACATTGGAAACTACCAAAATGTCCAAGCAAAAACAAATCTATTGAACCCAGGAAATTGGTTCAGTAAACTCTGGCACATACATACAGTAAAATAATAAGCAGCTATACAAAGAATGAGCCACATGCATGTATTTCCTCATTCTTTCAGCTAAGAGAGCCTAGAAACAATGACACTCCAGGAACAATGAGCACTCGCTACTGCCAGATCTTAGTTTCCAATCCCACTATTCAGTGAAAGGAATCAGGGCTCCTTGGAGAAATGGCTGATTCTAGGACTGGAGCAGGAAATATAGAAGACAAGCCTAGACCTTCTTATAGTACCAGAAGGTAAGGAAACTCAAACAACACACACATGCACACACACGCACACATGCACATGCATGCACGCACACACACTACAACAACAGGACACATCAAAGGGACACTGGAGCCAATGGAAAGAGCTCCCAATGACCCAAGCTAGGATAATTTGAGAAGAAAATACAGTGATACTGGACTATAACCCAAGTATAAAATAAATGTCCATGAATTCATAAAGGTACAAATAAATGATTGAATGGGTAAATAAAGTAATGGGTGTGGTGGCTCATGCCTGTAATCCCAGCACTTTGGGAGGCTGATGTGGGTGGATCACTTGAGGCCAGGACTTCGAGACCAGCCTGACGAACATGGAGAAACCCCGTCTCTACTAAAAATACAAAATTACCTGGGCATGGTGCCACACACCTGTAATCCAAGCTACCTGGAAGACTGGGGCAGGAGAATTGCTTGAACCCAGGAGGCAGAGGTTGCAGTGAGCCGGGATTGCGCCACTGCACTCCAGCCTGGGCAACGAGTGAAACTCCGGCTCAAAAAATTAATAATTAATTAATTAATTAATAATAAATAAATGAGTATAGACAAATCTTCTGAGATGAATTCCAAATGATTTGTATAAATATTTTGCCCTCAGATGGAAGAAGCATAACTCCTTACTTCTTAAGTATGGGCCACACCTGGTGATTTCCTTCTAAAGAGTCCAGTATTAAAACGGGAGGTGGGGAGTAACTCGACAGTGGAGAAACGTGGCAAATACTACCTCAAGCCAAGTGATCAAGGTTAGCATCATCAATGGTAAGTTATGTTGATCCAGTGTACCCTTGATTTGATGTGAAGAGAATATCGTTTATCTGCGTAGTGTCCTCCTGGAAACTCATAACCTCAGTCTAATCATGAGAAAAACATCAGGATAATACCAATTGAGGCTGGACACCGTGGCTCACGCCTATAACCTCAGCACTTTGGGAGGCCGAGGTGGGCAGATCACTTGAGGTCAGGAGTTCAAGACCAGCCTGGCCAACATGGTGAAACCCCGTCCGTCAGTACTAAAAATACAAAAATTAACCAGGTGTGGTGGCAGCGCCTGTAATCCCAGCTTGGAAGGCTGAGGCAGCTTGAACCCAGGAGGTGGAGGTTGCAGTGAGCCAAGATCATGCCACTGCACTCTAGCCTGGGTGATAGAGGGAGACTCAGTCTCAAAAAAAAAAAAAGAAAGAAAGAAAAAGAAAAAAAAAAGAATACCAATTGAGGGGCATTTTATAAAATAACCTAACCAGTACTTATCAGTCAAAGTCCCAGGCAAGATGAATATACAGAGACCTGATGAGTAAATGTAACATGATATCCTAGATGAGATCCCAGAGGAGAAAAAGGACCTTGAGCAAAAACTAAAGAGATATGACTAAGTTATGTACCTTAGTAAATAACAAAGTATTGATGTTGGTTCATTCATTGTGACAAATGTACCATCCTAATGTAAGATGTTAAAAATAGCTGTGATAATTAATTTTCTGTGTCAACTTGGCTGGACCACACAGGATGTCCAGATACTTGATCAAACATTATTTGGAGCGTCCCTGCAGGGATCTCTTTGAATAAGATGAATATTTAAATCAGCAGGCGTTGAGTAGAGCAGACTGCTCTCTGTAATGCAGGTGGGCCTCATTTAATCAATGAGAAGCCTGAATAAAATAAAATAAAAAAACACAATGCTCCCCTGAGCAAGAGAAGTTTTCTCCAGGAGAGGTCTTTGGACTCGAACTGGGACATTGGTTTCTCCTGCCTTTGGGCTCAAACTAAAACCTTGACTCTTCCTAGGTCTTGAGACTGCTGGCCCTTTGGAGTAGAACTACACCATCGTTTCTCCTGAGTCTCCAGCTTCCTCCTTTCCCACCCTGCAGTTTTGGGGACTTTCCAGCCTCTGTAACTGTGAGCCAATTTCCTTATAATAAATCTCTTTCTAGATATGTGCATACTATTAGTTCTGTTTCTCTGGAGAACCCTGAGTATTACAATAGGGAAAACTGGGTGTAGGTGTATAGGAACTCCCTGTATTATCTTTGTAAATTTTCTATAAATTTAAACTATCCTAAAATAAAAAGATTATTTTTTAAAGCCCAGAAAAAATAAATTGAAAAACAAAAGAATTAGGAAGATCTCTATAAATTAATATGGAAGTAGTTCTAGAAGACATTATTAAATGGGGAAGAAAAACAGCATTTGGGGGAAATTTATAGCACAATGCCAATATTAGAAAAAGAAAAAGGTCTCAAATCAATGACTTCAGTTTCCACCTCAAGAAACTAGAAAAAATAACAAATTAAACCCAAAAAATAAAGGTCAGAGAGGAATCAAAGAAATTTTTCAAAGTTTTAAATGAAAATGAAAATAAAGAAAATACAGCCAAAGCTGCTTCTTGAAGAATATCGATAACATTAGTAAACCTCTGGGCAAAGTACTCAGCAAAAAAAGACAGAGAATCCATAATCTCCTGACATTAGTAATGAACAAGGTGACACCACTACAGATTCTACAGAAATGAAGAGAATAATCATGGAATATCATTAATAACTCTATACCTATGATTGATAATTTAAACAAAGTGGACAAATTCCTTGAAAGATACAGGCTATAAAAGTTCACTCAAGGAGAAAGAAATAATCTGAATAGCCCTACACCAATCATTAAAAATGAATTTGTACTTTAAAATCCCCCCTCAAAAAAAAAAAATCCCCAGGCCTAATAACTTTACAGGTGGATTCTACCAAATATTTAAGAAAGAAATAATACTAACTCCAAACAAACTCTTCCAGAAAATTGAAAAGGAAAGAACACTTCTGAACTCACTATATGAAGCAAGCATTGCCCTGATGCCAAAATTAGTCAAAGATACTACAAGAGAAGAAAACTGCATATCAGTATCTCTCATGAACATAAATGCAAAAATTCAAAACAAAATTGTAGCAAACAGACTCCAACAATACAAAAAGGATAACACATTATAACCAGTGCATTTCCTGGGGAAGCAAGGTTAGTTTAACATTTGAAAATCTATCAATGTATTCACCATATTAACAGATTAAAAAAGAAAAATCCATGTTATCATCTCAACAAACACAGAAAAATCTAACTCTCAGTAAAGCAGCACTAGAGGGGAATGTCCTCAATCTGATAAGGAACATCTATGAAAAATCTACAGTTAACTCCATACTAGGTAGTAAAGGACTGACTGTTTTCTCTCTAAGATCAGGAAAAAAGTAAGGGATGTCTATTTTTATCGCCTCTATTTCTGAAGATTCTAGCCAGTGCAGTAAGACAATAAAAAAGAAATGAAAGTTATCCTGATGGAAAAGGGAGAATTAATATTGTCTTTATTTCACTGTGATATGATTATATATAAAAGCAAATGGAATCTACAGAAAAGCTGCTAAAACTAATAAGTAATTTCGTTTGAAATGTATACAAGATCAATATGTGAAAAAATCTATTGTATGTCTAGGACCAAATAATCTGAAATTCCCAAACTACCAATTACAATAGCATCAAAAATATAAAATACTTTGGATACATTAGTCAAAAGATGTACAAGACCTGTATAT